>NC_082672.1:3897500-5305000 GCF_025265405.1 Mesoplodon densirostris
CCAGAGCCCTGGTCTCCCAGCCCCCCTGCTGCTCGCTACCCCACCTGTTGCTGTGACAGGACACTTTGGGGGTAGCATCGAAGGGCCGTGGGTCCCAACCTCCAGCATTACGTGACTCATCAGTTTTGTTTATAGATCTGACCTCCACTCCATGCGATGGCAGATTACTCCTGACTTCTCCCACTGCTGCTCTGACCCCTTCATTCCCAACATGCTGATGGAGGGGGCTCCATCACACTGCCTTGTAGCTGCTACAGTGAAACATGGTGCACAGTGACCTGAAAATTGATTAGTTATAAGGCTGAGGCTAATGTCAAAAAGTTAAAGAATTTCCTACTTCCCTGATTTTGTGAGTTTGTCTCTGTATTTAATTAACTTGTAATGAGATATACCTGTGCACTGCCCACAAAGGCAGGAAGCCTGTTATATAATGAGCCACCTTTCCTTCTGGTTTATGTTACATTTACAGTGCCTTGAATTATGTACACATTATCTAATATTGTTGTGCACAGATGTTGTGTGGTTTTGTGAGATGTTTCAACCTGGATCCATTAAAAGTAAAATATTTACTTCAAACTAGATTTATGAAATTCAGAATACATTTTAGAAAAATAATAAGTTGATTTCACATAACTGTATTAGCTAGCAGGAAAAAAAACTTTTAAAAACTTTTATGAGCATTATGGGAACAGCAAGCATTATTTGAAACCTGAAAATTGCTCAACAAGGCCCTGTGACTGTATTAGTTTGCCTTCTTGGCTGAAGTTAATTGGCTCCACAAAAAAATTAATTCCTGAGATCAATCTTGTTGGTGCCAAGATGTGGGGAATACAAGGCTGTCCTTTCAGATTGGTGAGAATTATTCAAACAAATCAGGTTCTTAAAACCAATACTACGTGACTTAAGAGTACTTACAGGTTTTTAAATAATAGTAAAAAGAGAAACCATGATGGTGATGTGGAGTATTATACTTGGCTGCTATTTACATTCTAAAAACGTCACTGTAATTTTAAATGTTTCACTTAACTCATGATTTCACACGATATTCTCCAGAATGAGAATCTGAACTAACTGTTGCATAGATGCCCAGAGTGAAACTCAACTCACTAAAGCCAGTGTTCCTAAAGATCCCCGATTCATAGATTCAACACTTAAAACAAATTAAGGGACGTAATGATTTTTTTTTAAATTAAAATGTGACACCTAGAACTGGTACATCTTTTAGGCCACTGATGGTTATCTAGACCTATTCCATCCTCTCTGTGACGTTAACAAGATAAGACAGGAACCAGTTTCCTACAAACTATAAATATACTGCAGGCTTATCTCTATGGCACAGCCACTATGGATTTAGTTGGAACTTAGAAATAAAACGCAGTGCTCCACTGCTTCTGGGTGTATTAGACAACACTTTTAAAGAAGATGTTGGGGGTAGGAGTTTATTAATTTATTCATATTTATTTTTGCTCTGTTGGGTCTTCGTTTCTGTGCGAGGGCTTTCTCTAGTTGAGGCAGGCGGGGGCCACTCTTCATCGCGGTGCGCAGGCCTCTCACTGTCGCGGCCTCTCTTATTGTGGAGCACAGGCTCCAGATGCGCAGGCTCAGTAGTTGTGGCTCTCGGGCCTAGTTGCTCCACGGCATGTGGGATCCTCCCAGACCGGGGCTCGAACCTGTGTCCCCTGCATTAGCAGGCAGATTCTCAACCACTGCACCCCCAGGGAAGCCCTAGACAACACTTTTTATTCTGTTAGAAAAGGAAACATTGAAAGTATGTGATCAAAAGTGCTCTGGTAATTTCTAGATAGGAATTTTCTCCCAAATGCAAAATCTGTTTAAGATTTGCAGGATTTGTTTGTGTGCTGTATGTGCTACTGCAAAGAAAATGCTTTCTGGACTAAGGGTTTAAAGAAAAGCACTTCTCTAGATATGCTTAACTCCTGGAAGTTTTAGCCAAAAGGCAGACGGAAGGACAAGCAGAAGAGAGAGGACAGTGGGACCCTGTTGATAGCGGTCATGAAGTGTGCCCCCTGGGGACAGACAGGATCCCCGAGCCAGCGACCCAGAAGCCTGAGCCCATCGCTGCCTGAGGGAGCAGTAGTCTTTGTAATGCGAAATTATCATGATACAGGGCATGCCAAAGGCCCAGTCATAATCTTGTCCTCATTCACAGATGCCCAAAAGAGGCGGGAATGCCTTTTCCTCTTCAAAGCACAATGGTCTGCTACAAAGTTCTGCCCTAAAATACAGGCGAAGCCCTTTGTCCCACCCACTTTCAGCATAACTGTGGATCTGAATATAAGGAAAACTTGGCAGGTGCTCTCCCAGCATTAAGTACTTTTACAATCTCGTAACACTCTATGAGGCTGGGATTCATGATCAGCTGTCCGTAAAGGCAGAGAGATCTGCGGTTGGAGCTGGGTATGAACCTGCCTCTTCCTGCATCGAAATCCCCCTCGCTGTCACAACTCATCACCTCCTGCACTTTTGCATGAGTGGAGTCTGGTGAACACAGCCCTGTACTGCTCTAGACTAGACTGGTCTATATTTGAGGGTTAGGCCTGCCACTAATGAGGGACTTTTAACAATTATATCTTTTAACTTAAAATTACCGAGCAAAGGGCACATATTCAAGGGATGGTTCATTGTAAGGTGGTTCATTTCTTCACTTAAAGAAAGGGATGATGTAAGCTGCTTGCTTGTCACTTCATTCGGTGTACAGTCAAAAAGTGTAAGGGATATAATCAAAATCCATTAATTCAGTAAGCACTTAATGAGTGCTTATTTCAAAAGTGTAGGATAAAATGGTAATAAACAGGACCCACGCAGAGTTTAGAGCCCAGTGGGCAGCAAGATGAAGAACCGGGAGCTTGGGCTCCTTGGGCAGCTGAGCTGGGCAGCTCAGGGAGGGGAGACAGCCCTGCTGGGACTCCTGATGGGCGCTTGGGCGCTCGGGGAGGCCTCCTGAGCACACCTGGGCTGCGGCAGCAGGAGCTGGCCCTAAGGAAAGGAGGAGACTTGAGGAAGGGTGCCCAGGGAGCTGGAGGCTGTTCTGTACCTTCAAGTGTCTGTAGGTGGTGGCAGATGGGGCCAGAAAGCCCCGTGAAGACCCTGAGGGCCAACAAGCTTGGACTTATCCCCAAGAACCAAGGGGGCGGCCAGATCACATTCGCCATTTCGAGAGCTCACTCTGGCTTTATAAGGAAATGAATTGAGGAGGGCAGAGCCAGGGAGACCAGAAACCAGGCGGGCTGGAGTCCTGGCAATCTGTACAGACACTTGATGTGAGAACTTGTGGAGAGCCATGCCAGGAGAACAGCGGCTGAGCAGCCCAGAGCCAGAGACTGTTCATTTTCTACTGGGATGAGACCATGTACAAGATTGGAAACTGTCGACTGAAAAAAAAAGGCACAACCTAAAAGTTGAGAATCATCTTTTATTTGGCAAAGAAAACTGAGGATTTAAGCCTGGAAGACAGCCTCTCCAGTAGCTCTGAGGGACTGCTCCAGAGAGCTATGGGGGGAGCCAGGATATATAGGAGTTTTGTAACAAAGACCAGGTAGTCAGAACATCAAGAGAGTGCTGTTAAGTGAAGAGAATCAGACATCTCAAGGTAAGGAATTTAGCGCTTTTCTGTGTATGGGAAGATGCAGGAGCCTGGGCTTCTTGAAATCATTCCTTTGACACGCACCTTAGCTCTCTAGGGCCGGCATCCTGTTCTCTCCCATCCCGGTCCCCTCAGGGTGCACCCTTGGGGGCTGCTGCCGTGGCTGAGGGCTTGGCAGAGGGCAGATCGTTTGTCTCCATCCTGAGCTCCCGCAGGGCTCATCTTGGGCTGTAGCAGTGGCTGAGGGCTTGATGGCCTCAGCATCCTTTGTTTGTGGATAGGCAGGGAACAGTTTTCATTAACAAAGCCTTAGGAAGAGGTTTCAACCAGCTGGGAAGTTCGTAGTGGTCCCTGCAGGGCAGCCCCGGGGGTCTTGGGCTGAGACTATTTGACACTGAATTGAAATAGGAAGTGGCCTGTGGAGGAAGAAGTGTGAGCTTTGGCTTGAGACAGAACTGGATTCAAATCTGAACTCTGGCAATTCTGCTGTGAGACCGACAGAGAGCCACAGGGTCTCCCAAGTGCAGGCACTCAACATTCCATAGTCAACATATGCTCAGCAAGTAAGACCATGCATGGTGTATAAAGTACCTGGTTGGCAAAAAAAAAAAAAAAAAAAAAAAGCAAAATAAGCTCTATTACTTACTAGGGAAAGACACAGCTGTCCGTGATGCCTGCCCAAGACCTGCGTTTACCCACATGTTGGCGGAGCCCGAACTCGCACCAGAGAGCAGCGTTCTGTGATCCAGTCGCTGTTTGTCGGGGACACGCTCGTGCCGGGCTCTCTAGAGCCAGGGCCTCGTTTAACCTTCGCAGCAGCACTGGGGTTCCTGTTGCTCCGTCTGTCTTGAAGGCCCTCGAGCTGAACTGTCCCACAGGCTGTGTGGGTTTTGTCCACATTTAAACCCAGGTCTGAGAGATTCTAATGCTTAGATTAATTCTACATGAATTCCATGCATAAGTTTTCTGTACTTCTGCGTACATCCCATACATATCCTGCATAAACAGTGCCAGTAGGGGATGTTGTTTTGGTCTTCGTTTCTGGTCTTTTGTTTAACGCATGACAGGTTTTTAAAAAAGTAATTTTATGACTTTAAATAAAAACCATAAAAAGGGGTATTTGGGGAAGTCTCACTCTTAACCCTGCTCCCCGTCACCACTCCTGTCTGCTCCTAAACCCATGCGTGTGCACATGTGTGCACACGCACAGTACGAAGGGGGAGGGGAGAGAGGGAGGGGGAGAAGGAGAGGAGAGAACCACTTCTGTTCATTTCTGCAATAGTTTTCCGGAGTGTCTTTAAACGATACGTGCAAATATGATTATATATTATTTTTCTCTCTTCTTATACAAAAGGTGGCATTCCGTATTCACTGATCTTCATCATGTTTTCTTCATTTAATGTGTCCTGGAGATCTTTCTAGATCAGTATATATTCCATTCCCCTGCTTGGCTGCACCAGTGGTTATTTGATTAGAATATTTCTACTTAAGAACATTCAGATGATGCCCTGCCGGCCCACAGAGGCTGCTCTTCGCTGGGCTTCCTGCCTTAATTTCTAGTTGAGGGAAATCCCGCTAGTTGCCAGCTACCTATTCTGAGGCTTTGTCAGTTATGCCGTTAAACCACTCAATACTGGTCCATATTAGAGGGGACTGAGATAAACCTGTGGATTTGAGATCCATTGGAATTAATGCTCAAGTTAATTCCTCAGTTTGCATTTTCTTTCCCTTGACATTTCTTCAAAGGCATGTAAACCTATTCTGTTTAGGTTTTTCAAGCTCATCACTATAGGGGAGAGATGCAGAAGCTAGACATAAGTCCCACTCTTGTGAGAAGAGGTATATCCATACATGGTACCTGCTGTGTGTTTTCAGATTCTCAGGTGAAACCACACCAGCAGTGTACGTTTGTGGGACCCACTAGCTGGCCCGGGCTGGTGGCTCAGGGCGGGATCCGTGGACTCGGTCGGTCCCAGCTCACATCTCCACTCTGCCCCTTACCGGCTGTGACTGCGGTGAGCTCGTCACGTCTGTCCACCTCAGCCTGCTAGTCTTCACCTCAAGAGGCTGTTGAATTATTAAGAGTGACTATTTGGGAAACACTTAATGTCTGGCAAAGAGTGGATGCTGCCTATAGCATTTGCTTAAATCATAAAAACCTCTCAGGGAACCTCAACCTCTGTATCTAAGGCTGCCCACCTGAATGTGGAGCCAGCAACAATGTTTCACGGAAGCATTGTGAGACAAAGTATAAAGAAACATCTTAGAAAAGACAAAGCCTGATACATTATACAAATGTTAGTGTGTCTCTGCAGTTTATACTTGGAGACAGAATCATTTTAACGTCGGCCCCTCGGTATCACTACCAAACTAATGAACGTCATTGAAAACTGCATCCTGCTAACGGAACTAGTGGGAAAGTTAAGCTGGTCGATGATATTTAAAGTAGTCTCACTAAGTGAAAACTTTTATTTCATGAACTTCTCGATTTTGCCGTTCTTCTCTTCTTAAGAGAGTGAAATACAAGGTAGTGATGCTCATCTTTTATTTAAAGAACCGCTTTAGGTTCCCTCAGTTTGGCAACTTTGATCCATAGTTAAGACATCTTCATAAGTGATGTGGAAATACAGCTTCCTCACAAAGAGCATGCCTTGACCGGGGCAGCAGCCTGCCTATGGGCATCGTCTGGGAGCTCACAGGGCGGGATAGGTGCTTTAAAGTAGCTGGAGGATGGGGTAGTGTAGGCGCACTGGGGGGTGGACAGAAAGGAAGGCAGGTAGGTGGTGGGGAACAGCCGTGCTCTGACTTGTTTTTGCTAAAACTTTGAATAGAGAGAAATTTGAAAGTCATTTAAAGAACTATTGTTTTTGTTCTAGTGTTATTTATGTCACTCTCCTTAACATCAAACTGTTGTACATTTTCCAAAACGTTCTTGAAGCATGCATAATAGCATTCAGTGGAGAAGGGGCTCTGCAGAGCGTTTAGGTAAGAGCTCACGCCCGGCTGGGCTGCGGAGGTCCGGTCCTGTGAGAATGCTCATGCCCACGAGAACCAGCAAACGAGTGGATGATGCCCCTGCTCATATTTGTGCCCTGGTCTGAATGGCAAGCGTCCATTCAGACACTGCATCCACCGCATCTCTAAGGGTTTTCTAAAAAGCACTTACAGAAACGTGTTGGAAACAAAAGGACAGATACAAAGGCAGCTTACGATTTGATTGGGAAAAAGGCTATTGGTCTCCCTACCACATGCATATGATATTACAGACCTTCGTGTTAGACGCTGTTGTACTCTGCCCTCGTTATGTGTCATTCTAAATGCTGACGCTGCAAGAATTCAGTACTCACCCTAATGTTTAAAATAGAGCCAATAAGCCAGACTCTGGGAGTAGAGTGTGGCCGTGGCTCTGCTCTGAACAGCAACAAAATGAGGGGCTCACCTGAAGGTAGAAGAGGCCTCATGTAGCAAGCATGGTGGCCAAGATGGGAAAGAGCAGACATGCAAGGAGAGCCAGACTTGCGGGGAAATCACCTCCGGAAACGTTGCTGTCACCGTTCACCAGGCACTGTGCCCAGCACGAAAGACCCAAGAGTTTGCAGCACATCACACGTCAGGACCCCAGAGGGCTCCTCATGGGCTGATAAGGAGTGGTGCCTCATCAGACAAGTGTGACTGCAAAGCTAGTTCATAGGGGTCTTAGTAGGTAACGTGTGTGTGTGTGTGTGTGTGTGTGTGTGTGTGTGCTTTTTGTCGTTTTTTTAGTCTTTACCTGACTTTTCCTTTGGGATGCCTGCTGTCTGGGCTGTTTCCTAGAAGTCTGTGTTGGTGATGCCCCACCTGAAGGTCTTCAGTGTGTCCTGAATCACATTCTGTTGTGTTCACGCTGCATCCTTCCACCTGTCACCTGAGAACTGCGTCACTACTCTGGTAATCAGTCCCTTTCAGAAAACTACCCCCCTCATCCCGAGTTATTGTCTATACATCTTCCTGTCATCCATTCATTCAGCAAATGTTTTTTTTTTTTTTTTTTTTTTTTGTGGTACGCGGGCCTCTCACTGTTGTGGCCTCTCCCGTTGCGGAGCACAGGCTCCGGATGCGCAGGCTCAGCGGCCGTGGCTCACGGGCCCAGCCGCTCCGTGGCATGTGGGATCTTCCCGGACCGGGGCACGAACCCGTGTCCCCCGCTTTGGCAGGTGGACTCTCAACCACTGCGCCACCAGGGAAGCCCTAAATTGGCTTTTAAATAGAGCTACAATACCTCACCCCTCTTCTCTTCTCCCTTCACCTGGCATGCATTTTGGTCTCCCGACCTCGTGTGGTTGTTCCATAGTTCAACTGAGATGATTCATAGGACAACCCCTTATTCTGAACACCCCAAGCCATGGTTACCTGAAGTGACCACATGCCACACACTTAAAAAATACTATCAAAATACCCTTGGGAAAATTCAGGAGTCCCAAACTGATCCTTTCAATGGGATTTTTTCCTGGACAACCTCCCATCTTCTTTCATCTTCTAATGTACTCCTTAACATAAAAGAATCTGGAAAAGTCTAGCTGACTACTTTAAAAGCTGACTGCTTTCTTCTCTTTCTAGAAGAAAACAGACCAGATCCTTGGGGATGACAGTTGATTTGGTGGCTGTTGCTAGGGTAGAATTTCTGCCATGTGTAAATAAGAATGTGATGCTAATCTATCATTCAAAGATAATTTTTTTCTTTTTTGGTAAGCGCTAATGTGCAAAACCTGTTAGTACAAGGGGAGAAAGAGAGACAGAGAAGCTGAGTGTGGGCGGAGGAGGGTTGTGATCTAGTGCGTTGGCAGCGAAAGGGTTTGAGATTAAAGCGGCAAAGGACGCTGGCGGGGAATGGGGGCTGGGGTTTGGCACCGAACACGTAGCACGAGAGAAAACTGTTGCCGCGAGGCAAGCAGAATAGGAAAGGGAGACAATTTTTACTAACTTTATTTTGGAATCCAAATCAAATGATTATGAGGATTTGCGCTTTCACACTTCCAGTTTAAATTTAAAAAAGAAATCCCAAAAGGTTATTGCTACGTAAGAGATAATACAAATACATTTCCCAGAAATACAGAAGACCAAGGTCTGAAGACAGGCTTAACAACAGGGAAGGAATCATGGGGAAGTGTTCTCCAGAGAAACAGAACCAAAAGCGTTGGGTGGGGGGGAGGGGAGAGACAGAGACAGACAGACAGACAGGAAGGAGAGGCACGGTCTACCCGTGTAAATGTTAATCTCATCTAAAAGATGCCTTCCCTGCGACATGCAGACCAAACATGGGCACTGTGGCAAGGCGAACTGATGTATAAAGTGAACCATTGCAGGAAGGAAGAGCTTCGATAATTAAGCAAGATTTGGTACTTTTTCTCTGAAAGTTGTTATCAGGACAGTTCCATTTCTTGGGAATAAGTTAGTGCCCGTCCTGTGGGAGGAGGTGGCCCTTGGGGCCCCCAGTCACCTTCAGTGCTCTTTGAAGGTCTTCTTTCACCCACTCCTGAGGTTACAGGCCCATCCAGACACACAGGAAAGGAAGCACAAGTGTGGATTGCCACCTTGTCAGGCTCCTAGCGTCTCCATCCTTCCAGAGCAATTCAGGAAAAAAAAAAAAAAACATGAAATGTAGATGATTTTTTTAAAAACAAAAGTCAGATCATGTGAGTCCACCAGTTCCCCCATTTCAGGAAGGAGGAAAACCAAGGTCAGTGGCCTAAACAGCTCGCACGAGTTGGTCACCATTCCCTTTCTGCCTCCTGGCCACGGCCACCCCTCCCCACTCAGATCTGCTCTAGCCTCCTTTTTGAGAAGCCACACACGGGTCCTTGTGGGGCCTTCACACAGACTGTCCCCTGGAGCACTCTTCCTCCCACACACCACAGGCTCACCCTCATCTCCTCAGGCCTCAGCTCACACACCAGCTTCTTAGTGAGCCCCGTCCAGCCACAGGTGAAAATCGGCCAGCACCTCGACCCACCTCACTGTACCCACCACACCTACCACATTATACAGGCGACTTCTTCGTGTTATTTGTGGCTCTGTATTCTCCGTTCTGGAGTATAGGCTTCATAAGGGCAGCGGTTTGTATCTGTTTGGTCCACTCATGTATCCCAAGTGCCTGGAATAAGGCCTGGCACGTAGCAGACACTCGGTTAATTTTTGTCGACGGAACACGAGTGACTTCTTAGGGTGCTGCAAGGGCTGGTGGTCAGCTGCCGCTAAATCCCTCACACCGCGTTTCTGGGTTTTCCTCATTGGCCTGATTGAGACAATCTTGGGAAGAGATGGGAGTCCTTTCCACTTTGCGAATATCCTCTGGGGGCATCCGTGCACGTGGGCACGCCAAGAGTATTTGTACATCTGATTTTAAATGATCTTATTTCAGCTAAATATAGAATGCAAATCATCCAAGAAAAATTTGAATTAAATATATTAAAGGCTTCTCTCCCCTTCTCAGTACACAGAAAGTACTTAGAGAAGGATGTACTTTACTCTTATCGAATAAAAATAAATCCTTACTTTAGACCCAGGCATAGATAAGCACTGGTAATGACTTGCCAGCATGCAGTCTAATTTTATGTACACTTTCCCGTGACTAAATGTGAAGTTCTGTGGTTTGGTCTTTTTGCTTAAGAGGTGTCTTCCAAAACAAAAACAAGCAAACAAAGCAGATACTTAAATCTCAAGCTTTCAAAAGCATATAAAAAATTGCCTATTTGCAGAAGAGCAAATTCATATTAAAAATACAGCCACATTTTTAGAGCAGACAGAGATGTAGAGAAAACGCTTGATTTTCCAATATCAGATTATCTTGATGTCTTCACCTCTCTTCTTATCACCAAGATGGCTTATTCTAAAAACTCCAGCTTGAAAACTTTGCTCCCTTTTTCCAGAACAAAAGGCCCTGGTTGCAGTGGGTTGCTGTGTCCTGTGGGCATCTGAATGGAGAGCACTGAAACTCAGAGAGGAGGCTGAGGTCTGAGTGGGTAAGGAAAAGGCATTTGGAATGGAACCACCTTTCTCCAAGCTTCGAGAATTGGCGATGGGAGATGCCCACAAAACACATGAAAACTCTGTACCTGGAAGCCGGTGTTGAAAGTTAGTGTTACAGTGTTCACAGACTGTTGGCTGCACTCTGCTCTGTGGTCTTGTTTGGAAGAGCAATCTCTGGGCAGTTTGAGTCCCGGTGGCTTCTGCACTTCTTTTGTGAGAGCGTCAGTGGTTTTCTCTGGCCTGGTTAGGCCCTCAAGAATCATCAGTTAGGCTAGCTGGTTAGCTAAAAACACAGTTCAGTCTGAGTTGTCTCATTTTATGGCCCTAAGTAGCAGGTCCCAGGCGTGGGGCATTGGCTCTGTGTCAGGCATCCGTCTAACGGCCTCCACGCACTTTCTCTCTGAGTCCTCATAGTTACGTCTAAAATGACTTGAACGAGCTGCCAGGGTGCGGCAGACCCAGGATTCAGAACCAGGCTGCTCTGACTTCAGAGACCCATTTCTTTTTTCCCTTCTTTTTTCTTAGTAGTATTTCTGTCTGTTGAGTGCTTAGGACATGCCAGGCGCTGTGTGAGGCATTTCATGCACATAGCCTTCCATAATTCTCACAGCAACATTAGGAGGTGAATGCTATTATTGTTCCCACTTTGAGGACGGAAAACGAAGCGCAGAGAAGTTCTGTATTTTGTCCAGAGACACACACACCTGGAAGGCGGAGTAAGCAAGGTTTGAACCTGGGCAATTTGTCTCCTCAGCAAAGACACGGGTCTGCAAGGCTCAGATTCTCCTTCCCCACCAGACCTTTATAAAGGTTGAGTATATACATGGACACAAAGAACACTTTAATTTAAATGTAAAATTAGAGATTTTACAGGCTACATACTTTCACTATAGCCAAAAAAATTTGAAAATGATAATAATATGGCTAAACATATTCTTCACTACTTGGAAACTGATAAGCATCGTCCTGTATAACCTGTCTATCAAAGAGGATATTAAAACTGAAATTAGGAATCTAGAAACATATGAAAGGGGGAATATTTTATTTTGAAGACTGTAGGGTCCCCAAAAGCTCAATGTATGGAAGGAAATGCCTTCAATATGAAAGAATAAAGACTAAAAGGAGCTGAGAACACATCATAAAAAAGTAGAAAACAGACAAAAATGAAAGTGCAGAGAGAGATTTCAGAACAGCCGAAACTAATAACATATAAGAGAAAGTTCAAGTAAATACGGAAACTGAGTCTTTGAAGTTGGAAGTGGCCGAGGTGGCCTGAGTTGTGGGCGGAGCCTCAGGATCTCCGAGGGACCCTCTTGCCGCCATAGTATGGGAGCTCCTGCTCTGAGGACTTTAGCCCCTGTCTTCCAAAACTGACAAAGAAGCTGCATTGGTCTGATAAAACCAAACCTGCTATGTCATGAAAGAAAACAACCAAAAGTATTTAACTGCTCTGCTTTGCTTATTTGGAATAGTGCGCCTCACAGTGGGGTTACAGATTCCTGACATGTGATGCTGGCTTTTGTAAATCAAATTCCACTTAAATGCACTTGGGAAGTTTGCACACAATAGGGAATCTGCGTTCCATTCACCTGTAGTGGTGCATGTCCTCTTCCCTTTCCTCAGTCTACTTTTTCTACTGATAAAGTTATATTTTCTTCAGAGTTGTGATGTGCTTGCTGACTGCTTATTCAACAGATAGACCATGATTTATAGACCCTCTTTAAATTCTTTGCCACTCAAAGCTTCATGTATCACCACTGATTTGGGCTTTTTGGAGGCAAGCTTTTGGATTTTTCTGTTATTACAAACTTTCTATTTGCATTTTGTGATTGTGAATCTACACTTCTACTTTCCAGTTAAGATTTGCCCTACCAAATAGACTTCACAAACCGTCCCCCATCTAGCTTGTACTACCACAATAACAATGTCACGGTGCCCAGGAGTTGTGATGGTAATTCTTCTACCCTATAATGTTTTAAAATGAGATGTGACTATTATAAAACAAATGAAAGATTTGAAAATTAATTTTTTTTCACTAATTATGCTTTCTTCAGAGTTATACTGTGTTCAGTAACTGTATTCTGGATGAATTCACCTAGAAATGACAGTTCTGGGACATGTTAAGTGTTTGGTTCCAGATTTAATTGCCGTGAGCAGTGTGGGCCCACTGCTGTTACCTTATTTTAATCTTTTGTAGAAGGAAGTGGGGAAGGACTCTTTTTATACCCAACAAAGACTGGCAACTCCAGTAGCCACAGTGAAGTGCTGGAGTTATGTTAAAAGGCTTTGGTCAAGCTAAAAGCCATTGCTTTGTAGGACCATTGACCCAGGAGATTTATATGAGTAATGCATACTTGTATGCAATTAATGAGTTTCTGATAAACTTTGTGGAAGTACTCTTTTTAAAAAAATTTTTTTAACATCTTTATTGGAGTATAATTGCTTTACAATGGTGTGTTAGTTTCTGCTTTATAACAAAGTGAATCAGCTATACATATACATATATCCCCATATCTCTTCCCTCTTGCATCTCCCTCCCTCCCACCCTCCCTATCCCACCCCTCTAGGTGATCACAAAGCATCCAGCTGCTCACTACCAAATGTAAAACCGAAAGCTAGTGGGAAGCAGCCACATAGCACAGGGAGATCAGCTTGGAAATATTCTTTTTTATAATTAGAATCAGGTTCTAAATGCATGATTCAAAGGGGGTACTTTGAATCATAGATCTATCACTTTGTATTGCTCTGTCTTCTGAAAACTTATTTATATTGGATTTGTTTAAATCAGAGTTCAAAACGCAAAATCAGACTTCACCTGTATTTTATGGTTACTTAAGAAACAAGATTTGACTGCAAACAGATGGATAGATTTTCATAGCATGTATACTAACCCAGCTATAAAGTCGGCCTATTTAATGCTTAAGCTTGCTTTTATATCAGAAGAGCATTTTAATTGAGCCCTCTTGAAAGTGATCTCACCTTAATATATACAAAAATTTGGAAATACTGAATGCAGACATCCTGCCTTGGAGAATAAAGCACACATTACATACCTAAAGGGGAAATCAAAAGGCCTAATTTGCTTTCTGTAGCTGCTTTTCATCAGGTTTATAATTCGTGTGTGAAATCTACAAATGGACCTAAATCCCAGCCCATAAAAGCCACCTCTGAGGACTGTTATGAGCAGTTATGGGAGGTAAATTAACTGTCTCTGAGGGCAGTGACAGTGAACACACTCATGGAGAGACACAGAAAACAGTCACGTGAAGGGAGCAGTGTGTTCTCTCCTGGGCTGACTTAACTCACAAGTGCTGTGTGAATGGCACATGGTCAGTTCTCGAGTTAAGTGGGCAGGAGAACCTGGGCTGAATCTGCGCTCTTCAGGGTTAGACATACTCTGTGATCACTCCTGGGGTATCATGCTCATTGTCTCCCGAAAAAACTAAATTACCAAGTTTGCCAGTCTTGGGAAAAGAGGGTTAGGGAAATTTAATCAACATAGTTAAAAAACAAAGCAAAACAAAACAAAACAAAAGCCAGAAGAGGGTTTCACTATAGCCTATCCCTGGATGATATTCACGAAAACAAATAGACTTTGGGGATTTATAGCAAAGATCATCTACTCTTTACTCTTTAAAAATAGTGAACTTCTTTTTGCCAAAAAGGGTGATTTAACATTGATACATTGAAAACCTATGAAATCCATCTCTTTACTATTGTAGCGTAATGTGGAAGGTAGGCCATGGGTATACAGTGTCGGTGTGTTAAGACTCCAGCAGTTAGCAAGAAGGCAGGGGAACATGGTCAACAGAGACACCATGCAGCTATCAGATAATATGATCAAGGTCTCCTTCATGGTGGGACCCTACCGTAATTCATCTAAAGGGGCCCTGCCGCATGAAACTTCTCTGTTTGTTTGCATACATTTATCTCCGTTCTTGTTCCTTACCTAAAGCGTGTGTAATGTCGGCAGTTTGGGGTATGCTAAGACCCCAGGGATTGTAGGCCGTCTCTACCACCTGTAACCTGGGCAGCTTCCCCAGAAATGTTGCCACTGAACTCCAGAAACAAGGAATAAGGCAGTCATAGGAAACACTCATGTTTAAATTAAGGTGACTATATCACGATTTATTTGTCAGTTATATAAGATTATCAGGTAAAAGTCACAGTCATTTTAAACTTGGTTTTAATTGTTCAGTTTCCTTTTTTTTTTTTTTTTTTTTTTTTGCGGTACGCAGGCCTCTCACTGTTGTGGCCTCCCCCATTGCAGAGCACAGGCTCTGGACGCACAGGCTCAGTGGCCATGGCTCACGGGCCCAGCTGCTCCGCGGCACGCGGGATCCTCCCGGACCGGGGCACGAACCCGTGTCCCCTGCGTCGGCAGGCAGACTCTCAACCAGGGAAGCCCCAGTTTCATTTTTTTAACCAAGTAGAATTTTTCAGAATGCACGTTAACATTTCTAAACGTTTGTTATCAAATGAGTTGAATCTGGGTTAATGATGTTCCATTATCTTTCTCAGTGCACCTGTGGTAAGGACTTTACACTATGGATGGGAAAACAGCAGCTGAATGGAAACTATGATATAAATGCCTTAAAGCCACCCTTTTTTTCTGTATTTCACTCAAATGCATTTTTTTGGTGACTCATATTAAGAAGTGTATTAGGTCTGCACACCGTATATGTCAGCCTGTACACTGTCCGTGGCTCACGACGCTCATGTCAGGACCAGCGTCCACCCTCACACCCTTTGGAAGGAGAAGATGGGCAAAGTCCACACAGAACGTGCCACATTAGTTGCCCCTCTGAAGCTCTCTGTGTCTGATTCCCCACGAGCCACCCTAACCATCCGTGTGTGGCAGGGTTGTCTTCCTGGCCCCTGCCAGGTGGTGCAGCTTTAGCAAATACGGCTTCCAGATGTTCCCTTCCTGCCCTGTTCAACCACAAGTGTACAGACTTGGGCTTGGGCCAGCTGGGTCCTTTAAAAAAAGGACCAGTGTAACATGGAAAGCAAAGCTAACAAATTATTTAACGCCACTTAACCTTGGTGTGTTCTTCTGTAAAGATGGCATTTGCCTTGTTGGCCATAGTCATGTCGCTCAGCTGGAAGCTCTCAGGGCACAGCAAACTGAAGAAAAGTAAAATGGAGATTTATTACAGAGATTTCCAGTCAGGAGGATATGTGGCTTTTTAGTATATTTTTTCAGCTAGGGTTGATATGCTAAATAGTTGGGTTTTGTTGCTGATAGCAATGATGGTGGGTTATTTGAGTAGGGCAAGCATCCTTACAAAGGACTATTTTTTAAAATACTTATTTATATGGCCGAGCCGGGTCCTAGTTGCGGCACGCGGAATCTTCGTTGTGGCATGCAGGGTCTTTAGTTGTGGCATGTGAGATCTAATTCCCTGACCAGGGATCGAACCCAGACCCCCCGCATTGGGAGCACAGAGTCTTAGCCACTGGACCGCCAGGGAGGTCCCCCGTAGGACTATTTTGAACACCAGTAGGCAGAGTATGGATTAACGTGCCAGGAGCACAAGACTCCTGGGTGGAGATTTCTGGAAATTTCCTGTGGAAATCTCTTCCTGTGGAAATTTCTCCCTCTCCTGGAGGGAGAAAGAGGGAATTTTCACACACACCATTGCAGAAATCTAACTGGAGACCTGGGATCAGTGAAAGGGCAGATTTGAACTCACAGGACCTCCAGGTGCTTGGCCATCACTCTCCTATCCTCTGCCTGAAACAAGGAAATCCTACCACATCAGTGCTTACAGGAGCGTATGTGGATGCAGATGAGCTCCCTGGGGAGGAAAGTCCACTTTTTGACATTGCTTTTGTTGATGACTGCAGTATGAATTAGTGCAGAAGATAAAACAAAGTTACTAACCACCCCCCACTCTCAACCAAGCAAAAGGAATGTGTCCAGAGGTTATGGAAGATACATTGTCTCAGCCTCCCCTTTCTTCAACCACAGGTCTCTGGCTTTGGGTCAAGTCACATAGACAACCCATGTGGCTGAAAAACCAAGGCTGCTTACCTTTCGGCTTCTGTTTGTTTTTTTCTGAGATAAGAGTCCTTTCAAAAGATTTAATATACAAAGTTGTAGTGATAGTTCACAACGTGTTGCTTTTCCATACGCCGGATGGTGTGTGTGTCAACAAGGAGGGATGACTTAGTCTGGATAAGGACCGTCTGTATCATAAAACCCAAATCCTGAGAACCGTCTGGGCGCTGTGTGTCTAACGTGCGAGGTGCGCATCAGCAGCCCATGGCGCTGGACGGCTGCATGAACCTCTCTGCTCCACCTGCTTTTTCCTTTGGGCACTTTTATAAGAGGAGCTCCGGGAAAAACCTGTCTTTGTAATAAGTCAAGGCCTGACGTCAGAACAACTCACCCGTGTGAATGAACATGGCCTCTGCTGCATGCCCTTAAATGCCCATCCAATACTGGTCCAGATCAGAGCACTTGGGCCCCAGGCCGTGTCGTGGTTTTTCTTGTTTTGTTTTTTGTTTTGAGATGAACAGAAAGGAATCACATTCTCTGGATTAAGTGAGCCATTTTGATCCTAATTTTTGAGACAAATCCGTAAGAGTCAACAGTTTTGCTTTTTCCCATAACTGCATCATAACCCCCTTGTATAAATGTCAAGGCACATTGTAAGAATATGGCTATTAAAATAATGTTTGCAAGGAAAGGATTCCCAAGCCACAGATGAAGACCTGCTTATTTCAAATGACTTTAACAATACACAGTTCAAGTATCACATGATAATTTGTGTGGGCGCTAAGGTGCTCATCATGGGGGGACAGACTTAGTAGGAATTTTGACAACCTTTTATGAAACTCTCTGCTCGTTGTATGTCAGGTGGTCGTAGGGGTCAGGGAATCTAAGCCATTCCCTAGCTCATCCTTTTTATCCCTGATGCCCCCACGGTCACGTTCTACTTAAGTGCTTTAAATTGACTTGGCTCTCTTAAAGAAGTTATTTCTTTCGTTTAGGCCTTTTATGTATATAATTGTATATAAATATATGTAATCTCTCATTCAGCTTCTATGTGACTCTTAAGAGAGCCTCAAAGGAAATTGATATATCTGACTTGTGGAAGTTTGGTGATAGTGTTGATTATTTAACCAGAACTCACTGTTGTATTCTACTTTGTGTGTTTTTGAGAAGTGAAAACTGCTTCAGCATTCTACAAATCTCAATGGGTTTCTAAAGTGATTCGACATTTTTTTAAATGACAACATCTTCAAAATTTAGTTCTGTGTCATAATACAGTAGTGTTATATAAGAAAGTAACTGCTTACAGGGTTATCACAGGAACTTTGTATTGATTATATAACTTAAGTGGGCCTTTTAACTGCAGTCTCCTAGGGTCTAGATATTCACAGCCATTAAGCAGAGCTTATTTTCATGAGGGAATTAAGTGTTTTGCTCTTGATTAATGAAAATATCTACTTGATCTTATTATTCATCAAGAGACACACTTATCCCCCTTTTCGGAAGGTATGGATACTTAAGGAGATTTATTTGGAATATTAATGTTTTAACAATTGGCCTGTTATCAAAAACATTCCCTCATTGAAAATTAAACACTATTTTGGCGTTTTTTAATGAAAAATAATATAGTGTTAGTTGTTTTATAACATCAAGCAGTACTAAAATTGTAGTTTGTTTTCTAGTTAATTTGTTTGAATTCATAAAAATAATTCAATCAAAACTGCAGATTTAGGAATATTAGGGCTGAAGAAGTTGTTTTCATCAACTCTGCTCTATTTTCAAGGCAGTCCCATTCAGTGTATTGACTTTATAATAATATTTTTCTTACTAAAATTATAATGCCCTTTTAAAAAAATAGGCCTGACTACAAGAGTACTGTAAGAATGGATCTGTCACTTTAGTCATGATTTGTTAACAATGATGCTAATAGAAATTTGTAATCAGTTGGCATGCAGGTGACAGGTAGGGGAGTGAACACTGAGTGCTTCTTGTGTGCTGGCCTTTATTAAAGGTTATGAGTGGCAGAGAAGCCTGACTTCGAATATCAGGCTCTTTAAAATAAAATTGTCAGTGCAGATTATACGTGCATTAAATTTCTTAAGAGGTTTAGTGCAACACATTCATATATGCAGATAAAATGCATTAGTTCTAGGAGTCTGGACAGCAAAGCTATGATGGATTGCGGATGAGAAAAATTAAAGGAGGCTTTGAGAAAGAAAAACTTAGAACTAGTAGTGAGGGATTTGGTGGACTGGGCAGGGCATGAATTAGTGCCTGGCAGCTGAACTCCACTTTTAACATGCCAGACAAGGAATAAGTTATCTTATTAGAATGCAGAGAGTTTGTGTGTTATGATATATGATGATAATTGACTAACAATTAAATGGAAAAGTCTGACATGTGAAACCCACATGTTTCTATTGAGCTTGGGAGCAAAAGACACTTGCTTATGAATTATTTTGCTCTGATAACTGTGTATTTTAACCAAGTCACAAAAATTAAAATCAAAGTAAAAAGAGTGTGTCTTTTTATAGACCTTATCTATATAAATAGAGGAGTTTAATCAATCTTTGTCTTATGTCTTTATAAAGGTTACTAGCATTTTAAAAGAGAAAATAGATTATTCAAAAATCAGTTAGCAATGTAAAATTTACAGCTGTAAGCACTAATGTTAAAAGTTGTAAAATAAAATCAATTAAGACTCAGGCCCACATGTTGACCAAAGAGTTCATAAAATATTAATTATATTTATTGCAAACCTAACTCTTAGGCTATTAAAAGGGTTTCATGGTTCAATTACCATAAAGACATTTTATAATTTTATGAGAAAACCAACATTTAACATTTCTTATTCTCTTCCTTGACGCATATTTTAAAACGTTTTTAAGAACATATCTTTCAAATTAGATAATAATCAGGCAGATATTGTTTCCTCTATATATGAATTATTATGCATAAAATACTTAAAATTAATATAGAATTAAGGTAATTGAAAAATAACAGCATATGGAAGAATACTTGGAGAATTTAAATATACTTATGGTTGCATAGGTCCACTAATACAAGGTTTCATTACCGATATCAATTTCTTCCTTGATCATTTTCCTTGGTAAAGGGCAGAGGCAGATGCTTTACATTCTTTTAAAATGCTGAACTACTAGTAATGATCATCATAATTCTGGCACCTTTCCTGGTGTTAGCCGCCCTCTTAATATTCTTTTAGTTTTTATTCTTTGCAGTGCGGTCTGGCATTTCTTCAACTGAGAATTAGGAAGATTGTTCATTTCACAGACGGTGCACAGTCGTGGTGTGACCTTCTGCCATTGCTCTTCTTTTGCTGGAGTTACAGCTAATAATTTCAGTTGTGCTTAAGCTGTGTTATAATCTGATAACATTTTGACATATAGCTAAATTGCTAATTTTATGGGGGCTATCAGAATGCAGAGTGCACTTAACTGTGAGCCAGCGTGTTTATTCCTAAAAGGCTTGGAGTAACAAATGTTTAGTGACAGTCTTCTCCTTCTCCTGATATATCACTAAGGAAGCTCAAAGCGAAGGAAAAGAATCCCCAAGAAACACATTCTACAGGTGTTGCAACACCTGAACACGGTTGAGTGACAGCGCCTTTATGTCTATGTGTTTGTAATTTACATCTTGACTACACAATATTTCATGAAGAAAGGAACTGTGGCTGGGCGCCTGTTAGACTTATATTAACAGAAGTGGACTCCGGCATTAAGTAGGGAGAACACTTAACAGATAGATGTAACCGATAATCAGTAAACTCCTCATCGTGTTTCTTTTCCGTTGTCAGGCTTTGTCGTTTTTAATTTGTCCAGGAAATGTGTGCCTTCCAGCAATCATTTGGAGAAAAGAAGGAAGAAAAATAGAAAGAGGTTGATTCCAGAAAAGGGTTACTGAAAATTCTAAAGTTTGCATCCTGGTTTAACAAAGACCCGGAGAACAAATATTTGATGTTTTCCATCCCGCGCCCTGCACCCCGCGCTCCTATGGCTTAATTCAAGCTAAAGGCAAATTTTCCTGTAACAGGAAAGTCACTTTACTGACTCCAGAAAGGCAACTAAAGAAACTTAAACGACAAGTAGAAACATTTTGCCTGTAAAAGAACGAACAGTAAACACTCCAAGGAGAAACACGTCCTCCCCAAACCTGCGGGCAGCCCAGGACACCCTCCCCGCGGGGTCGAGTGCTCAGCCCGCGCGAATTGCCAGCTCTCAGGAAAGTAACAGGTGTCAGAGCTGCGCGGCCCAGAAACGTCAGCCTGGAGGCTGCAGCAGCAGACCAGGCAGCACGGCTCGGTCGCTGTCATTGTTTCTTCGCCGGAAAAAAATTGCAAATACAACGGGCAAAATCCCCCCTCAGTAAGGTAAGAACCACCAGAATCTTTTGCTTCTTCCGCAAAGTTACGAATTCCGATCCAGTGAGTGCCAGGGTCGGCGCGCGTTAACAAGCGACAGTCCGAGTCCGCCCCGCAGTCGCGGAAACGCCCGGGTACTTTGGAGAGGGAGGGGAGCCGCACAGCCTCCCAGGCGCCCCACCGGCCCAGTTTGGTGCAAATACCAGTATGCCCTTTTCCACTGTGGGTGTCTGGATGAGAGTGGGGAAAAGCAGACCAGGGAAGAATCTGGAGTACGTTTCAAAATAAAAACACCAGAGAACTGGACGGAGGGAAGAAAAAGTTGAGGGCGAGAAAAGACCCCCCAGGCCAAGCACACACTGGGGGCCCCGGGCCCTGCGTCACCGGAGCGGCTGCACCGCCGCGCACGCCTAGCGCTCAGGTGACCGCCTTGACCTTCGCGGAAGCTGGGCATCGGCGCGCGTGCTGCAGTCCTGGGAAGGTGACCTAGTGCAGGGAGTCTGGACAGCCCGTCCCACCGTGGGTCAGCAGGCCCGCCGCCCCGGCTCAGACCCGGAGCGCTGCGGTGGCCCCGCTGCGCGCGCCTGCCGGACACCGACACCAGCGCGTCCGTGCGCGCAGCGCTCCAACTTCCCTAACTTCTGGCGGTCGCTCCTGGTTCTGAGCGCCCATTGGGCGTCACAGTTCTCTTCAGTAGCAACCGTGTGGGTTGGGGCTGGGGAAGGAGAGACGGGCCGTTGTCCAAGAAAGCCAAAGGTGAGGACGCGGTCCTCAAGGCTTTGGAGTGATGGTCTCCTAGTTTTTAACTAAGGGCAGCCGTAGTTTGCCCTTTCCATTCTCTAACGTGGCCGGGGCAAACTGGGTTGTGCACACAAAGTTCGTTATAAAGTGAGTATTGGAAAGGGAGTACTGTGGACGAACCAGGTTTCTAAACCTTAGCTTATTGGGAACAGTATGCCTTGAAGGGAACTCCAACCAAATGTCTGAGTTTGCACTCTCCTGGGAGCTCTGAGCACAGCTCAGTTGGAGCTGCTGGCCAGCCATCAGTAGGGCTCCCGGGCTCGGGCACGGAACAGGCCGACGTGGCTCGCCCAGCAGTGCCCAGCTGGAGCGGCTGCAGGGCGGCGGGTACCGAATGCGGAACACTAGGCTTTGAGAACGCCTCGCAGAGACGCAGCGTTTCTCGGTCCTTCCTCCCGGGCCTGGGGCGCACTGTTAGCACAGGGCCGCCGGGGTGCGGTGCCTGGTGCGGTGAGGCCGAGAAGCTGCGGGGCGCGCTACGTGGGCGCGGGCGGTGGCGGCGTGGGGAGCGCCGGCTCCGCCAGTGGGCGTCTTCTGCAGCCGCTGCAGCCTTCACGGGCAGCGGCACTGCGGCGCTTCTCTCCGCTGCTTTCGAGCAGTCGCGGAGGCTCCGCCAGCGGAGCGCGCACACACCACGCCACGCTTGCTCCGCAGCCCCTCGCCCCGGCCCGGAGCACGCCCCAGGTCCTCCCACCCCCAGCGCGGAACACGACGTGAAGACCGGGCCGAGAGGGAGAGAAGGGCTAGATTGACGGTTGGGCCGAGTGGCCCCGGAGGGCTGGTTCTGAGGGGGCGGAGCCCGCCGAGTCCCGGCCCGCCGCGCTCCTCTCCTGCCCGCGGCCGGCCCCCACCGGCGGCCCGCGGAGGAGGGCCATGGTCGGCCCCGTGGAGCCGCTCGTTCCCCGCCCCCAGGCCCCCCTGCCCGCGGCCGGGGACGAGCCCGGCCCCGGCAAACTCCGCCCGGAGCCCGGGGGCAGCGCAGCCGGCGGGGGGAGCGCGGCGGTCCGGGGCCCGGCCCCCGAGTAGCCTGGTCGCGGCCGGGCCGAGCGCGCCGTGCCCCCGCGCCCTCCCCCCTCGTCCGCAGGCCGCGCCAGCCCCGCGGGGGGCCCCGGAGCCCTGCCTGCGCGCGGCGGCTGGGTCGCAGCCCGCGCTCCCTCCGCGCCCGCCTTCTCCTCCCCTGTCCGCTCCTCCACTCCGTCTTCCTTTTACTTCTGGCCGCCGCCCCCTCCGCCCCCTCCTTCTCTTCTCCCCTCCTCATCTGCCTTTCACTTCCCCGTGCGTCTCCCAGGAAGGGAGGGCGCGGCGGCGGCGGCGGCGGCGGCGGCGATGCTGGCGGCGGCGGAGGAGGAGGACAAGAGGCAGCTCCCTTGAGCGTCCCCCCCGGCAGTAGTCACCGAGGCGGCGGGCGGCGGCGGCTCTTCCTCTCCCCTGCGCTCCAGGGCTTGCTGCTGCCAGCTCGCGCCGGGCCCCGGCCGCCGCCGCCGCCCCGGCTCCCGCTCGGCCCGGCGGTCCTCCGCGCGGGCTCCCACGGCTTCTCGGGCGCCGGCGGGGGCTGCCCCGGCCCCGGCCCCGGTCCCAGCCTCGGCGGCGGCGGCCGAACTCCGCGGTGGCCGCGAGGCGCCGGCGCCGCCCTCGCCGCCGCGTCCCCGCTGCTTTTCGGTTCCGACATGGAAGATGGACCTTCTAATAATGCGGGCTGCTTCCGAAGGCTGACGGAGTGTTTCCTGAGCCCCAGTAAGTGCCTGGTTCCACCTTCCCCGCGGTGGGCGGCCGGCAGGGTGCGTGTGCCCGGGGAGTTTGGCGGCCCGCGGGCTTCTCTGGAGGGGCGGGGGGCTCGGCCAGCGGCGGGACACCGGGGTTTCCCAGGCTCCGCGTGCGTGCGGGGGAAGGGTGACCGGGAGAGCGGCGAGAGCCGAGCGTTTACAACAGGACCTGCTGCCCGCCTCGGGGTCCCGGTGCTGTTTCTGGCCACGCTTGCCCTGCACGTCTTTATACTCTCAACTCTGTGGCCACTGCCGCCAGACTTCTCTCTTTAGCCTGCGGCCCCTAGGCTGGAGTCGAGGCGCTTCTTTCCTCTTGGGGTCCCGCCCGCTGCGTCCCCAGGCTAGGGGAGGGCAGGCCAGGGCCCCGGGACCCCGCGCTCCCAAACGTGAAGGCACTCGCGGTTCCCCGGGCTGGGTGTCGGCGCCTGGATGCTCTGTCCCCGCACCCCGCAGTGACCCTGTTCCAGAGCGTGGACTAGCCGCGTGGAAGTGGGTGCGCCTCCGCCGAGAGTCCACTTTCTCTAGATCCTGGTGGTTAGCTGGTGGTCGGGTTGGTAACGGGAAGGACAATGGGGCGAGAGGGTGGAGGAGAAAGGTGCCGCCGGATCGGACTCCCGGCCCCCCCCCAGCCCCCACCCCGGGATCACGGCCACTCCGCCTCCCCAGCCCCGGGATCGGGGCTGAGAGCGCGCTGGAGCAGGGGTGGCAGAAGGCGTGTCACGGGGGAGGGGGACAAGACTGAGCAGAATCGTCAAGGCAGATATTTGCTAGAAGGCAGGAGGCGGGAGATGTTAAGGGAAGAGGCGCCGAGTGCACAGAGGAGGGGGTCGCCGTTGTCTTGGATGGAGGGCGAGCGAGGTGAGGACCGGAGACCTGGGGCGGGGCGGGGAGGGAGGTCGCGCCCGCGGAACACCGGGCGACTTCGGCGCTAGCTGGGGCGGGCGCGGCCCCTCGAGGCCCTAGGCGCGGGGCTCCAGCGCCACCGTCCACCGCGTGCGCACCCGAGCCTTTGTCTGCTTCTCGCCGGGGAACCGCGTTTCCGCGGCGCCTTCTCCAGGCAGACTCTTCCAGGGTTGCTGTTGCGGCTTCCGTCTCCCATCCGCCGCTCACTCCCCAGTCCCGGCCGGCCCGCGCCTCCTGGGTACCCGGGGTCTAACCCCTCCTCGCGGCCGGAACTTGTCTGGGCTCACCGCCCGCAGGGCGCCTTTGGGGTGCAGCCCCTGGGCGTGCGAGCGTGTACGGTGCGGCCCGGCACCCCCCAACCCCTCCCCGCCCAGCCCCGCCCCGCCCCGAGATCCCGCCTCCCTGGCGAGGTTCAGTCGGAGGGGGCCGCGTGGTCCAGCGGCCTCTCGCTTGCTGGCTGTCTGGAGCCGCTGGAGGCTGTCTCTGCTCATATTTGCCGGTGGACCTGATAGGACATCGGGGCGTGGGCCCTGGACTCGCAGCTGACCCCTCCATCCTGTAGCCTCCCGCAGTCTGACCCGCACAGCAGCTCCCAGGGGTCTGCCTCCCTCGGGCCCCACCTGCGGGTGTTGATTAATTCAGAGATGTTGCGGCTCAGGAAGGGCATGGTCTGGGCAGGAGCGGCCTCGCCAGCTGCCCTTGGATGTGTTAGGAATGGAGCCTGGTGGCTGTGAACTGAATGAAGGATGCGGGAGAGGACGGAGCTCCCAACCAGCTCTGACTTGTGTCGGGTCAGTCCGGGGCCTAGCATTGGGGCTCCCGTCTGCCCCCCTCCTCCTGCACTAGTGATTTCCTTCTGTATAAAATAAACATCCACTCTTTACAGTTGGCAGCTGGTGGGGTAGGAGAAGTGAGGGTGCGGGTCAGAGGCTGCCACATCTTTTGCATATGAACGTTTTGGTAAGAAGGCTGTGCTAGGGAGACCAGCTGTGCAGGGGTTTTCCTAAAATGAAGTTTCTGTCTGTAGGTTGTTACTGCTGTTTGTCTAGGGTGGGGCAGGTTGTGAGGGATACTGGGGAGAAGAATAAAGATGAACAGCTCAGGTGGGATGGAGACGTCCTAGGGGAATCCCTAGCAGGCTTTCCGTTTGGAGGGACAGAGGGCCCAGAGAAGAGGGCCATGTGACCCCATTTCCCACCTCCCTCGCCCCCGTGGGGAGTTCCCACAGGGAGAAGCCCAGTGATAATAGACTCAGGAGTTGTTGGGTTTTTTGTTTGTCTTTTTTTCTCTGTCTTTTTTTCTCTAACCAAGTCACTGAGTGGTAGCTTGGGGTTTGAATAGGAACCAGAGGTTATAAAAATCTTCTTTGGGATGTTACTAAGGTAGTAAATACTAAGGTTCTTTTAAGCAAAATCTATTATTAGACCCACGTCACTGCAAAAGTGGAAAAAGGCTAGATGGCGACTTTAAGGACCATTGCCAGTTTCTGCTCTGACCCTGTATCCTTCACGTTGGGGGACTCTGTTTCCGTCTGTGGCTGCGTGACAAGCCACATTTGTGTGAATGGCTGAAGTACCTGAAGCTTGGCAGACTTTTTTTGATATTTGTCAATAAAAATGAGTCTTTTTGAGAAAACTTTGGAATTCTATAAGAATGAAAGAAAGCCCAAGTGTATACAGATGTGTCGTGATTGGTGCATGTTTATTCCCTTTTCTTCCCTTTCAGTTTGATCTCCTCTAGGTCTAACAAGCAAGTTGTCACGTAAAGGCTGCTGTGTCCAACTGTTGTTTGTAGGAATGCCTGCTTTTTATCAGCATCAAAGGGCAAATTGTGTTTTAAAAGTATCGTATCCTCCTTCCATTCCTGTCCACTTTGGCTCTGCATTTTGGCTCACACAGATTCACTGGTTCGCTCAGTAGCGCACGGAGCAAACACTTACTAAGAGCCACTGCCACTTGCCAGGCGCTGCCCTAGCCGGGCTGCGGTCTAAGAGGACGTCACCCACCAGGAGAAGAGCGCTCCTAGAAGCAGGTGCAGCATTGATGCCAGTGCTGGAAGGGTCAGTGGTCACTCTACATCCCTGTCAGGGTGTTGCTGACTTCACCCCATCCGCCGTCTACCTTTCATTGCTGACCTCTGAGCTTGTCCTCAGGCACTGGGCTCGAGCACTTTACTGCTCTGAGAGTTGTTGCTGGTTGGAATAGAAAGCAAGCCCCGTGCAGGGAGAGCCCAAATCCTCCCAGAGCGAACTGAGAAGTCCACTTGGCAGCGGTGTGTGTGTGTGTGTGTGTGTGTGTGTACACACGCACATACACACAGGAAAGGAAAGCCAAAAAGTTGTGCTTCGATAGGCCAATAGGAGCTGCATTCGGTCTTCCGGAGGAAAGAGCTTACCTTGAGTACACTTGGTGCCCTGGCGGGAAGTGCAGGAAATATACCTAGGGGGCAAGGACTTTACCAGTTGAGTCGGGAACCCTGCCTTAAGGACATCCAGAAGTTAAATGAAGGTCATTGTCTTTCTCTCCCTCTCACGAATGCTCCCACCGCTCTGCTACTGTGTGTTTCACCAGTTGGCTGCTCCGAATGATGCGGAGTGCTCTAGTAGAGAAAACTGTTGGTCAATGAGAGATCAGAGACAGCAAGAAAAATGAGCTAGGAGAGATTTGTTAGCGCAGGCGGCAAATATTCAATACTTCTTCACACAATTTGTATATTTCTCAAATATTCCAAACAGAAAATGTGTATGTGTCTAGGAATCCTAGACTTTAAATATACTCCGCATCCATCACTGTCCACTCTTGCTTTGTTTCTTGAGACTTAAAATACCGTGTGGCCAACACTTGAGCAAATTGAGATAAATATGATCCCTTTTAAGAGCAAATGTGTCTACCGTATAGAAGCTACACTGGACTTCACGTTGAACCTGTTTTTATGGATCTGTTGAGACTGGGACTGCAGAGGCGTGCAAGGCCAACAACACAGCAACCAAACTGGGTATAACTCAATTAATAACCAACTAACAGGTAATTATTGAGGACCTATTCAGTGCAAATCATTTTAGGGAGATGCAAATGATAAGAACTAGTCCCTCAAAGGACCTGAAATATAGATAGGATACCTACCAAGATAACCAGCAAAGGAAGGCTATGAACTCTTCCTGCCAGGCCAGGGTGCAGGTCATGGAATGACCAGGCGTAGTGGAGGTGCCTACGTCTGTTTTGGCTGGAGTAATCAGGGCTTAAATCCAAAGGGCAAACTGTTTAAACCGGGTGGAACTATTTAGATTCATTAATTTTAATTTCATGAAATTCCTCTTTTAATTTCAAAAAGCTTCCATGAACAAAGATAATCCCTAAAAATTTAAATGAGCAATGGTGGAAACAGAAGAAGATGGTGTCTTCTACAGTGTCAACCTGATATATTAACTTTAGGTAATTTCTGCATCTCAAACTTTTTCTACCCCATTAAGAAAAATGAATGCAATGCGATAGATAAATAAGTGATGGTAACGGAGCATGGTGACTGTAGTTATTAAGACTGTACTTCATATTTGAAAGTGGCTAAGAGAGTAGATCTTAAAAGTCCTAATCACACACACACACACACACACACACACACAATGCAGTGTGCTAGATGATTACGAGATTTCGTTTACGATAAAGCAGGTTAAACTTGGTGTGGTGAACATTTTACCAGTTAATACATTGTTAGTTTTTGTTTGTTTAAACACAGCTCATGAGGTCAGAGAGGGAAAGAAACTATAATTTTCATGAGAAAGGAATATTTCTGTCTTAAAAGGAGAACTCTTATTTTTTTTTTTTTTCGGTACGCGGGCCTCCCACCGCTGTGGCCTCTCTCGTTGCGGAGCACAGGCTCCGGACGCGCAGGCTCAGTGGCCATGGCTCACGGGTCCAGCCGCTCCGCGGCATGTGGGATCTTCCCGGACCGGGGCACGAACCCGTGTCCCCTGCATCGGCAGGCGGACTCTCAACCACTGCGCCACCAGGGAAGGCCAGAACTCTTAGTTTTAATTCAAAACATTTTAATTTCCTTTTAAAATGTAAATCACGCGTCTTCAGGTGATCTACGTCTGTCTAAGGGAAAACTCCACAGTGATAGAATTGCTCAAATCTTACAAAGGAAGCAGAGGACGCCTAGCACTCTGATTTTATTTGTAGCATTTACCACTTTCTGGAATTCTTGTGCTCATTTACTGGCCTACTTGTTTATCTGCCTGTCTTCCCTGCGCAGAAGGCAAGCTTGGTGCCAGCCTGAGGGCAGGGGCTTCTCTTCCTTGGTTACATCCCTGAGCTTGTAAAGGTGGTGGACACATATATGGAAGGAGCTCAGATATTTGTGTTGAAAATTCAAAGATGAACTGAAATGAACAATAACGTGGTGTCTGCCTTCAAGGAACTCAGAAATTGAAGGCCACTCATCGAAAGCATCCTTGGCCTTGGCCCTTGTCCTGAGGAGCCAGGATTCCACCGTGGGTGAGAAAGAGCCACTCTGGTAAGAGCGCACGGCTGAGGACAGAGACAGGCCAGCTGACAAGCAGGTTCCCGGAGGAGGCGGTGCAGACGCTCTGGGACCCGGAGCTGAGCCCCGTCTCCTCCGAGGGCCCCAGAAAGGTTCCAGAGGAGATGCGCTGGGTCTTGTGGTGGAGGGTGCTTCCAGCCAGGGCTGGGGGGAGCCGGGTTCTGGGGAAAGCCTTTCTGGCCAGGGGAGGCACATCGGAGGCTGCTCTCAGGAGGTAGGTGGGGCGAGGCCTGGGGAGGGAGGCTGGCGAGGCTCAGAGGATTCTTCTGGACCAATGCTGAGGGCCTCACAGTTACCCTTTGAAGGACTCTACGGAAGAGGTAAGGTAGGAAGGCAGTAAGCCCACCTTCCGTGGTGGAGCCGGGCTCGTGGGCGACGGAGACAGAGGGCTCGGGCCTGTGGCGGACGCCCCCAGGTGAGAAGAGGTGGGCCTGCGCCAGGCAGCCAGCACACGGAGGCAGCCCGAGTCAGGGCGGACGGCGGCCAGTGCTAACAGAGCGGGCGGCTGGGTGAGGTGAGGGCGGAGGGCCACTCGGCTCCTGACGGGGGGCTTGGGCTGCGTGTGGTGGCTGGGTGCTGAGAAAAGAGGGGTCGGCACTGAGCCCCTACTCTGGGCCGAGCGTCGTCGGTGCCGATGTGCCACGGTGGAGACGCTGAGCGATCAGGCATACAAACCAAGAGTGTCAACCGTCAGGAAGATCAAGTGCCATAAGAGTTGGCAGGTTTGAGCGGTCTGTGAGGGTCTCTCTGGGTAGAGGAGGTTAAACTGCACGTGTTAGAGAAGGAGCGGCCCAGGCCGAGGGAGACCCAAAGGAACCGAGCGAGGGCCTCGATGCTGGGGCTTGAGCCCAGGGGAACGCCGTACCTGTGGAACGAAGACCACGAGGCACACGGGCCAGGTTAGGGCTTTGTAAAATTTGCAGTTTACTCCCCGTGCAAGGGGCAGGTCCTGGAAGGTTCTAAGCAGGTGGCTGACATGTGATCTGTGATCTCAGAAGTTCATTCTGGCTGCAGTGTGGTGAGTGAATCTAGGGTCTGAGGTGGAAACGGAGGACCCGAAGGCCACCACGGTAGCCAGGACAAGAGACACTGGTGGCTTGGACTAGGGCGATGGTGACGGAAGTGGAATCCGTGGAACCCCGTACCTTCGGGAGGTGTTAGAACACGTCAGACGAGCGGGCGGGTGGGCTGCTTGGAATAAGGGGAAGCAAGGACCAAGAACAGGGCCCGGGGCTTTAGCCAGAGTGCGGGCTGCGAGGTGGAACTGCGCCCAGCGGGGGGAGCTGGCAAGGGGGCCGCCAGGGACCAGGCGTCGCGCTTGGCTGTGCCAAGTCTGAGATGCCTGCTGCACAGTTTAGTGGAGATGGTGAGGAGGCGGTTGGGTAAGTCAGTCTGGAAATCAGAGGGTTGATGGACCAAGACCGGAGAATAAAGACTATAGTCATGGTGTCTAAAGCCCTGGGGCTATGTGTCCCCCACTGAGAGTCTGCAGATGCTTTACGAGACTGGGAGGGCTTTGATGGAGTCGGCTAAGAAGCAGTCGTGTGGGGCGGTGTAGGTGCTCCCCCAAGTCTGATGAGTGACAGGAGGGCTCTGGAACCCTGCAGAGGGAACTGATTATTAGGTTTGTGACTCTCCAGGTAGGCGTTGAAGCCATGGTTCTGAATGGGAACCTGAAACAAACAGGGGGAGTGAGAGAAGGACAGGAGTCCGAGCTGACAGAAGAGAAGGAGCCATGGAAGCCCCGAGAAGGAGTGGTGCACGAGCGTGGAGGTGAAACGGGCCAGAACGAACGTGCCGTGGAATTTGGAAGAAGAACCTCGAGACAGAGGCAGCCAGGGTGCCGCCAGCGACCTCTGTCCAGGGCTTCCGAGTGGAGCGGCGGAGGCGGGGAGCCATCTTCAGGGGCTGAGGAGTCGGCAGGGACGCATCTGTGTGGCGCTTCGGTCCTCAGAGAAGGAAAGGGGAGACGTCGCTCCGTATCTACAGGGAGAGAAGAGCTGGCTTTTTCCAACGTAGGACTGGCTGCAGAGTGTTTATTTGTTGAGGAAAAGGAGTTTGAAGAGTCGGAAAAAAGAGAACACAACAGAACCTTAGAGAAGCTGGGAGGGATGGAATGTAGAGGGCACGAGAAGGCTTGGCACAGCAAGGGGACCTTGTCCTCAGAGAGAACGGTGGGAAGAGCGGGTGTGGGTGCTGAGAAGGGTTTGGGTGGAGAGAGGGAACGGGGTAATTAACAGCACCTTCACAGGATCCTCTCTTCCCACGTCCCTGACTGGACAACCTTGCAGGCATCTGGAGGTGAGTGGAGTGGGAGGGCCAGCCCCGAGGAGGACGAGCTACCCAGGGCCACGCAGGGGTTGAGAGCATGACCAAAGGTCCTGTCCAGGCTGGTGAGGATGGGCTAGTGACTGGGTGGTTAGCTGAGGGATGGGAATGAGTGAGAACTTTTTTTTTTTTTTTTTGCGGTACGCGGACCTCTCACTGCTGTGGCCTCTCCCGTTGCGGAGCACAGGCTCCGGGCGCGCAGGCTCAGCAGGCATGGCTCACGGGCCCAGCCGCTCTGTGGCATGTGGGATCCTCCTGGACCGGGGCACGAACCCGCGTCCCCTGCATCAGCAGGCGGACTCTCAACCACTGCACCACCAGGGAAGCCAGATTAAGAATTTTTTAGAAGGGAACTGATATGACTGAAGGAACAGTTGAGGAAGACGTACCCATCAGTGGTGTGTAGAGAGGCTTGCGTGAGAGGGGGCTGGCACAGAGCCTGTGCACACACTCTTCTGCGTTCAAAGAGTACGCTGAACACTTCTAAGCTCTCAGTACACGTCTTGGTGAAAAGGGCCCAGTGGGGTGAAATTTGAGAGGTGTCTTGAGGGAGAAAGAGTGTTTGGTATGTGAGGCCGAGCAAGGCCCTGGACAGAGGCAGGAGGCTAGGAGCTTACAGTCAGGATCCAGGAAACAGGAGGTGGGATGATGTGATGGTGGTGAGGGCTTCACGCAGAAGAGAAGGGAAGGTAAAGCTGTAGGATGGAGCAAGGGAAGACTGTCAGGTCCTCCCCTGGAGGTCATTCGAGTGTTTCACTGGCGAAGGGTGGGAGGTGCCGAGGTGCACCGTGTTGTCAGATGCTGTAGCACACGGATGTTCCTCGAGGGTCTGCTGTGTACCACTTGCTGTCTAATCACCAGTAATGGCTACGTCCAGACCCATCCTTGCCTTCAAGGAGGGATGCGGACAAGATAAAAGGCCACCACGGACAACTGATGGAGGAGTGCGTAGGTGTGAAGAACACTCTTTGATGGCATCCACTGCCCACTGTCCACAGGGCCATTTGCTTGATATCCTGAGCTGCTGGCCCGGGTCATGACGTCTCCTGTGACAGGGCTTCCTCCCCGATGCCAGCTGCGGGGACCCCTGGAATCCCGTCCTGCTCCCCATCTTGCTCACCGGCCCCGTCTGTGTCTCCCTAATGCCTGGCGCTTGTAGCCATCCACGCTGGCGTTGCTCCTCGAGGGCAGGCGGCACGTTGTATTCTTTTTCTTAACCTCAGTGCCTAGCACAGTGCAAAGGACAGAAAGTCTAATGTATGAGTAAGTGAAGGTGTTTAAACGGGAGAAAATGATCAAAGTGGTCCTTTAAAAATGTTAGTTTTTGCGAAGGAAGGGAATAATTAAGTAACGTGGTTGATACATTTTGCTAGCATCACTTGAAATTCCACTTGATTCTTTTTTCTTTTTCATGTGATCCAAGTACACTGCTTGGCACCAATGACCAGGGCTTCTGAGTTACTGAGAGCACAGCGTGTTTGTCCTCCTGAGCTGCTGGATGGGGAGCTCCAGGGGCGGCCCCAGGAGATGATAGGAGGAGTGGGGCATAAGTGTCTAGAGCATTCTGGATGCCTCAGCTTTAGCTCCTGAGGCGGTGATAGAGAGCTTTTTACTTTGACAAAAACATTTTCTACACTAGGAAAGAGAAGGTGTTGCTTGTGAATTGCTGAAACAATGCCATGTGTTTGGATGTGATGAATTATTTAAAAGAATATAAGCATATTTGGACTTGTAAGTTGGTAAGTACTCTGTAAGAAGCAATTTTGCATGAAGAGCAGGTCACTGCTGGAGCAAAGCATCATGAGTGTGTGGTATTCAAGTTGTACTTCTCTGTGCGTGACGCAAGTGTGTGCTTCTGTATTGGAGTTTTAGCAGCTTCCAAAATAAACATCTAAAATGATATCCAGAAGGGCTTGATTACTATAGTTTTCTAGATTTGGTAATTATATATTTATCTTTGCTATTAGGATTACATACATTTTCACATTTTCTTTTTCTCCCAGGACCAGAAGTTTACTTTGATAAACATTCTTGTGTCCTCAGTCATCATGCCTTTTTAGGATAATACTCTTTGTGTCTCATGATTAAATATGTCATCTAATTTTTTTTTATAAAACTGCAATGATTAAAACAATGTGGTACTGGCGTGTGAATAGACAGACCAGTACAACAGAATAGAAAGGCCTTAGAACAGAGCCAGACTCATAAAGGAATTTAATATATTTTAAAAGTATCATCTCATATAGGAGGAGTAGAGATAGACTACTGAATAAATGATTTGGGGACAACTAGGTAGTCATCTGGAAAAAAAATAAAATTAGAGCATACCTTTTACTATACCTCCAGGAAAAATTCCATATGGATCATATGTTTAAATATATATTTAAAAATATACCATAGATGCTGGCACAAAAACAGAAATATAGATCAATGGAACAGGATAGAAAGCCCAGAGATAAACCCACGCACGTATGGTCACCTTATCTTTGATAAAGGAGGCAAGAATATACAGTGGAGAAAAGACAGCCTCTTCAGTAAGTGGTGCTGGGAAAACTGGACAGGGACATGTAAAAGAATGACATTAGAACACTCCCTAACACCATACACAAAAATAAACTCAAAATGGACTAAAGACCTAAATGTAAGGCCAGACACTATCAAACTCTTAGAGGAAAACACAGGCAGAACACTCTATGACATAAATCACAGCAAGATCCTTTTTGACCCACTGCCTAGAGTAATGGAAATAAAAACAAAAATAAACAAATGGGACCGAATGAAACTTCAAAGCTTTTGCACAGCAAAGGAAACCATAAACAAGATGAAAAGACAACCCTCAGAATGGGAGAAAATATTTGCTGATGAAGCAACTGACAAAGGATTAATCTCCAAAATTTACAAGCAGCTCATGCAGCTCAATATCAAAAAAACAAACAACCCAATCCAAAAATGGGCTGAAGACCTAAATAGACCTTTCTCCAAAGAAGATATACAGATTGCCAACAAACACATGAAAGGATGCTCAACATCATTAATCATTAGAGAAATGCAAATAAAAACTACAATGAGGTATCATCTCACACCGGTCAGAATAGCCATCATCAAAAAATCCACAAACAATAAATGCTGGAGAGGGTGTGGAGAAAAGGGAACCCTCTTGCACTGTTGGTGGGAATGTAAATTGATACAGCCACTGTGGAGAACAGTATGGAGGTTCCTTAAAAAACTAAAAATAGAACTACCATATGACCCAGCAATCCCACTACTGGGCATATACCCTGAGAAAACCATAATTCAAAAAGAGTCATGTACCACAATATTCATTGCAGCTCTATTTACAATAGCCAGGACATGGAAGCAACCTAAGTGTCCATCAACAGATGAATGGATAAAGAAGAGTGGCACATATATACAATGGAATATTACTCAGCCATAAAAAGAAACGAAATTGAGTTATTTGTAATGAGGTGGATGGACCTAGAGTCTGTCATACAGAATGAAGTAAGTCAAAAAGAGAAAAACAAATACCGTATGCTAACATATATATGGAATCTAAGAAAAAAAAAAGGTCATGAAGAACCTAGGGGTAAGACAGGAATAAAGACACAGACCTACTAGAGAATGGACTTGAGGATATGGGGAGGGGGAAGGGTAAGTTGTGAGAAAGTGAGAGAGTGGCATGGACATATCTACACTACCAAATGTAAAATAGATAGCTAGTGGGAAGCAGCCGCATAGCACAGGGAGATCAGCTTGGTGCTTTGTGACCACCTAGAGGGGTGGGATAGGAAGGGTGGGAGGGAGATGCAAGAGGGAGGAGACGTGGGGATATATGTATATGTATAGCTGATTCACTTTGTTATAAAGCAGAAACTAACAGACCACTGTAAAGCAATTAGACTCCAATAAAGATGTAAAAAAAAATAATGTACCATAGAAGGAAGAAAAATGAGGAAATTCCTTTCTAGCCTTGGAGTAGGAAGAGCCTTTAAATGTGACTCAAAATCTGGAAGTAAATAAAGAAAAGATGGAGAAGTGAGTCTACATTAGCAAAAACACCTTTTGATGGCCCTGAATACCATAAGCAAAAATCACAGTATATTCCTGCGCATCTCCCGTGCGGTGACGCTCTCTGCCTTCCTGTGCTGTCTCTATCCTGCTTTCTACAGGACAGTTAGGGCTCCAGCATCACCAAACTGTTAACTGTCAGCTCTAGGAAAAAACACTTATAGCCCACATCACAGCATAGGGCCAACCTTCCTAACATATGAAAAGCTTCTAGAAATGCTTAAGAAAAAGAACAACCCAATTAAAAATTAGTCGAAGGATATGAACAAAAAGATGCCCAACCTCATTCATGATAAGATAAATGCCATTTAAAATCACACGGAGGTACCGTTTTCTCCTGTCAGGTTTGCAGAAATTAATACATTTTATAACACACTATTGGCAATTTTATGAGGAAGCAGGTACTGGCATGCATTCCTGGTGGGAGCATCCACTGGTACAGCCCTGGAAGTGGGCAATTTGGCAGTATCGATCAGTATTAAAGATGCATGGACCTATTGAATCAGTAATTCTACTTCTGGGAATTTATCATTCAGATAGACTCACACTTGGGCAAGATGACTTAACAAGGTATTAATATATTACAGCATTGGTTGAAGAGAACGTTTGAAGAAACCACCTGAAGGCCTACCTGTAGGGGCCTGGCTAAATAAAATCTGTAGCAGTGAAACAAAGGTACTAAAGCTCTTCCAGATACATCGCTATGTGAAAAAAGCAAAGTGTAAAGCAATGCACACACATACACACACACTTTTGCGTTAGAAAGGACAATAAAAGTTTATAGCTGTGTGTGTCTGTGTTGCGTAAAGAAACAGAAAGAAACGTAAAGGGGCAGAAACTCAGGGAAGCACCCACAGCACTTTCCCTACAGGACCGGTGGAGATGGCGGGAGTGGGAACTGGGTGGGGGGGTGCGGGAACAGGAGTTGTAGGGAGACTTCAGTGTTTACCTTTTATATTTGTTGATTTTTGAATAACAATTTATTACCCATTCAAAAATTAAATTTAAAAATCAGTAAGATTTTACTGAAATGCCGTTTAACTCATTGTAGGCGTCCTACTTTGTGGTTGACGTTTTCCTTTTTTTTTTTTTATTGTCCTCCTGTTGAGATCATAGTTGATTTTTCAGCCCCTGAAGTTTGTTCACTTGATTTCTGCCTTTCTCTAGCCTCCCACTTACTTCTCCTACACAAGATCTCAAAATGTCAAACCATGAATATTAAAAAAAAAGTCCCATGCATCAATACCTCTCATACTTAGCAACTCCTTTTCTACGTCATGCGCAGATTTGAAAATGGAAAAAAGAAATCACCTCTATTTTAATGTAATTTCTGACTCTGATAGAGTCTATGGATTCACATTTAAGATATGAACTATTGTTTACACTGCTGGAGAGCTGCCCAGCCAGCTTCATCTGGTAGAAATCACTACATTTTGGCAAGAAACTGAACGTCTTCCCTGTGAAAACGTGGGCTTTACATTTTAGCGCTTCTTAAGTGAGTGGAAATGTAGCCCCGAGTTGTCTTACAACTTAATAATACCCCTCAACAGGGGCCACAGCAGTTCATTATAATTTATTCTCATTACAGTGATTGGATTTTTCCTTTTGAGCAGGGACAGTGTGAACTCATGCATTCATTCGTCAGCAGACATGTATGTGCTGAGCCACTGTGGGAGCCGTCTGGCCGGACCCAATGAAAGTCTGCCCCTGACCTCAGAGACCTCGCTGTCCAGCAAGGATAGTGCCCCTCCTTCTGGCTGTGCCTTTGTGGTGGAAACATTCTTTAGATCCTCACATTTGATCTATTCTCTGATTTGATTTTGGGTTTAAAGTTAATATTCACCTTTTCTCTCAGTATCTAAGTGGGTTTCTTTCTAACGTCCTTAGATATCAACGCTGCTGATTTTCCTGTGTTCTGCTTATAATGTTGACATTTTTCTTTGTCTTATCGCTTCGTATTATTTCCTCCTATAGTCCACCCATTGGTTTTATTTTAGCTGCTACTTCCTTCCTAGTTACTGGATTTTGTGCAAACCCTTTTCTAACCTTAAATGTCAGCCTTCCACTACCCTAACCAAGTTCTCTGACCCACATGTGCATGCTTCTGGGGTCTTGACACACTGAATCCATGCTACACACCCTAGCCTTGGGGATGCAGACATTGTCAGCTTGCACATACTTAAGCCTCTTTCTTGAAGGCACAGTTTTCCCATAGTAGCCAGGTTTTCAGGGAAAGCCCTGATGATTATTGCTCTTTTTTCCTGGAGTGAGGCATGTGGATCAGGTGTGTGTGTGTGTGGGGGGGTGGAACCCTAGTCCTTTCACTCTGCTGAGCACTGCAGATACTTTCAGAGGATTTTCAAGTCACTGGGAATGCCTCTATGTTAAAGGTTATTCTTTATTAACGTTAATGCTCTAGTTTAATTGCATTTCTCCTAAGACTATCATAGCTGTAGAGTTTTGGCACCTATGTGTCTTGTAACTGTTCTGTTCTTTTTGTCAAATGGGCCATCATTAGGAAATTTGTCATTTTTTTTCTAAATGATTTTTGAACTCTTTTTGTTTTGTGTTGGTACATTTTTTAAAAATGTATCCTGGCCAGATTTTCAAGATTCCAGATTATTACGGCTTCTTGTATCTGGGTTATGGTCTGGTGAGAAGTACCCCATATTGCTATTACAGCAAGGTACCAGGGTGTGGGACGATCCAGTCTTTTTACAGATGTCATTATGAGACAGAGATCTGCCCTGGGGAGGGGGTGTGTGTGGAGAGAGATACAAACAGTTCATACACTTGTTCATTTTTTCTTTCTTTGTGGATACACTGCTGGCCCTGGTCAGTATTTCCTAGCGCGTTGGGGCTGGTGGCTTTTCAGTAAGGAAAAGCAGAGAGGCTGAGGTGTTGAGCAATGGGTCTGTGTCGCTGTTTGTTAAGCAGATGCCGAGGACACAGCATAACATGGTGCTTGTGGAGTTAGGCAAGCTCGCGTTGGAGCGAAGATGAAATGAGATGACGTGTGTCTGGTGTTGGCAATAGCGCCTTGAACAGAGTTAGTGCCAGAGCACACTCGCCGTCCTCACGTCCCTGGGCTCTGGGCGAACCCTGTGAGACAGCCTTTGCCGGGAGGGAAGCACGGCAGCCCTGCGAGGGCATCATTTGGCAGGGAGATGGTCAAGTGGCAAAGGGAAACGAAGAAAAAGGCTGCCTAAAGCATCCGATTGGCTGGGAAAGGTGTTTCTTTGTCGTTACAGGAAGTACAGCTTCTGGAAACACTGATACCAGGAAATGGCTGCAGCCTTAGAGCAATTCCAGTTTCTTGGCAAGGAGTTAAAGGAAAGTGTGTTGAAAATAAAAGGGAAGAATTTTTGGAAAGAGAAAGAACTGAGAAACAGTGATTGTCATTAGAATTCTTGCATTTCGGGGAATCTATTTTTTGAACGGCTAATATAGTCATTTTCCCCCTTTGTGGAGCCTCTGCAGTTGCAACATCTTTGACCTCCATTTTCTCGTGTCCCTGAACTGTTCACTCTCACTTGGCCTGACTAAAGAGGGACGTTTCTGTGGGGCCTCCCTGCTGCTTCAGTTGAGTGGCAAGTGCAGCATCCCTGGATGCAGGGACAGGCCTCACGTGAGGCGTGTGCCAGCCCAGGACGCAACTCCCATGTCTGGGCCTTTATCCAGAGGACAGGATAGATTAGATTTGGTTTGTATGTGTACTGTTTACTTTGCAACTGGCTCTTTATTCACTTCAGACTTTTGTAGAGTTTGGGTCTATATTCTTAGTTAACTACGTGAATGGTCTTAGTCCTATGTATGTGTTACATTTTTCTTCTGTAATTTAATAGACTCTGACTTGGAGAAAGGTGAGAATCGGCCCATGAACAATTACCTCCTTAAGGGTGAATTTTGAGGCTACACTTGGAACCATTTTAAAAAAAATCTACATCTGGTTTACATTTATCTGAAACAAAACTATCAACGAGTTATCTCATTTTCATTTAAAACTTCACAAATAATTTGAGGAATTACACTTTTATCTGTCATGATCTTTTGGAATTCTTTAATACTATGTAGTAGACGTGTATATTTAAAAAAAAAAACTGAATTGGCTTCTGCTTTACCGCAGAGAATAGTTCATAAAAATTAAAAGAAATTCCAGATGGGCTTTCAGTGGTGCAGCCATGGCAAAGGCTCCTTCCCCATCCTTCTGCTCTTTGTACGGAGACCTGGGTGATTACTCTGTCATGATGCCAAAATTGCTCACCTGTTCACCTGTCTTTCCTTGACACTGGGAGCTTGAGGTTTGCTGTCTTTATATCTCACATGACCAGCGGAGTCTTCAGTAGGAATCATTCACTAAGTGTGTATTGAATGAATCAAGGATTTCCGAGAAGCAGGAGGGTGCACTGGAAACATGTACTTAGGAAAAAGAGTTGGGTCCAGGTCTCAGCTCTGCTTAACTTCTGAGCTAAGCTCTGCTTATCTGTAAAATGGGTGGTCAGTACACGTTAGCTTCCTTTCAGTACTTTTCCCCAAAGAAGAAAGAACAGATCTAAGCCATAACACTTCGGAATTTTCTTGAATTGTAACAAGTTTAGATCTGTAATGTTTTCATTTTGATTTTATGTTAAGTATGAGAGGCTCAGCTTAGTTCTTTTGCATTAAAAGAGACAGGAAAATGCAGAGCCGTTTTCAGAATTCCTTAAAATATTGCCTCTGATTCTTAGAAGAGTCTGTGACCTCGCGGAAAGGTCTGTGAGGAAGTGTCAGGGCTGGGGCTGCAGGGCCTCCACCTGCCCCAGAGCTGGTCCCGGGGGCCCGTGTGGCCGCTCCCTGAGAAGAATGACGCAGGGTTCAGGATTTGACCTGAAAACCCAGTGGTTTCCATTGCTGGGTGATTGTGCCTCTTTTATTCTCCTTTCTTACCTTATGTAAGGCTATCGTCCTCAAGTGGAAGAGTCTGTGAGACCATTTGTGGTTGGTTTGGTAGTGGCTTCCGGTGGAGTCGAGTGATTGGCTGAAGCCAGTGGGAGGTTGAGGGGCTCTCAGCTGCCACCCCTGTAGGTTTTCCCGAGTCCAGTGTGGTTGCATCGCTGTGAAATCGCCCTGCGCTCACACCTCTGACTCCAGTGGTTCTCTTAATTACTACGTTTCCCTTGAAGAAAGATTTCAAAGAGCTCTAGTTTGCTTTTCTTTTTTTTAAACATCTTTATTGGAGTATAATTGCTTTACAAGGGTGTGTTAGTTTCTGCTTTATAGCAAAGTAAATCAGTTATACATATACATATGTCCCCATATCTCTTCCCTCTTGCGTCTCCCTCCCTCCCACCCTCCCTATCCCACCCCTCTAGGTGATCACAAAGCACTGAGCTGATCTTCCTGTGCTATGTGGCTGCTTCCCACTAGCTATCTATTTTACACTTGGTAGTGTATATATGTCCATGCCACTCTCTCGCTTTGTCCCAGCTTACCCTTCCCCCTCCCCAGACGGGAATAAAGACACAGACCTACTAGAGCATGGACTTGAAGAGCTCTAGTTTCTTTTTTTTTTTTTAATCTTTATTGGAGTATAATTGCTTTACAATGTTGTGTTAGTTTCTGCTTTATAACAAAGTGAATCAGTTACACATATACATATGTTCCCATATCTCTTCCCTCTTGCATCTCCCTCCCTCCCCCGCTCCCTATCCCACCCCTCTAGGTGGTCACAAAGCACCAAACTATCTCCCTGTGCTATTCGGCTGCTTCCCACTAGCTACACAGACCTACTAGAGAACGGACTTGAGGGTATGCGGGGGGGAAGGGTAAGCTGGGACAAAGTGAGAGAGTGGTATGGACATATATACACTACCAAACGTAAAATAGAGAGCTCTAGTTTCTTAGTTGGGTTTTCCCTGGAAGCAGAGCCTGCAATAAAAGACTGGTAGTTGATTTGGGAGGTGATTCCAGCAAGTGGGATCAAGGGAGTTGAAGTGTGGGTCATGGGCAAGGAGTGGAGCCAGTAGAGGGCGAGTTATTCACACGGCCCTGTGGGCAGTAAGGGCTCCGCTCTGCTGGCCCCCCCTCCCGGAGGGAAGGGGCCTCCGCCCAGACGGGCCTCCCTCCCACAGGGCTGCAGGTAGGGGCCAGCAGCATTTACCCACCTGTGCCCTGCCCACTGGGGAGGGCCGTTCTTTGGAGCACTAGCTCCGCACTTCCAACCTCTTCTGCACGTGCTGGAGGGCCTTGTGTCTGTCCTGAAAGCGGTCAGGCTCAGGGTGTGGACCGCCTCAGCGGAGTCCCATCTTGCTAGGAACCGGCCCCCACTGCTGGCCCAGAAACCAGAAGTTTCGAATGCTCTCTGAATAATCAAATTTCCACCATTTTGTTGTTGCTAGTCCTCGGCTTTTAAAAGTGATTCTTCTAGATGACATGGAATTATTATCCACAGGGATAATAATTATAAGCACAGGGAATGTAGCTTTATTTATAAATTTGGCACGGATGGAATTTAGGTTAGTAAAAAAATATCTTTACTGTTGCATGTTTCTGAATCAGAAGATTGTATAAAGTAATTGATTAATTAATCAATATGGTGATTGCCTAAGGCTAATGATAGAGACTATTTTAAAATAAATACTAATGCTAGCATATTCTGTGAAAACGTCTATATGAAATGATGGTCTTAGAACAGGGGCAGACTTTTTCTGTGAAGGGCTAGGTACCTGTTTTAGACTTTGTGGGACATAGTTTCTGTTGCCACTCCTCACCTCTGCCGTTGTAGCAGGAAAACACAGGCAGCATATAAGTGAATGAACTTATTTACAAAAACTGGCAGTGGACTGTAGTTTGCTGACCCCTCATGTTAGAAAAATATATTATTTTTGATGAACACAAACTTCTCCCTTTGGGTGTTTAGAAAGCACTAAGCACTCTTTCCATAGAAAGAGTGTCTGAGATCATAGTCAGAGTTTGGGAATGTGGACATTCACCCCAAAGCAGTGTGGCTGGCTGGCTCTTTGCTTTAGTGGCCCAGTTTGTTTAAGACAGGGCACCCTGCTCCAGTAATTCACCTTCTTTGGGGAGTCGAAAGGGCAGCAATTTCATGAAACGGGAATTGTTGGGATTTCCTTGTAGAATTTGCATCACTGATTTTTATTTTTTTTAGTATCTTTTAGTCCTAAATCACAAAGAGTAAGACAGAAACCAGGAGACATGTATAAATATGCACTTATCTCTGGGACCCATATGATGTATGCGTAATTTCTTTTGGCAGAATGCTTTAAATTTTTTGTACAGTTGAACTGGCTTGGAGAGATGATATTGATATATCCTTTTGTGGGGATAACTAGATTAATTTACACAGAGGCCAATGACCTAGTACTCAGAATGGCCAATTTGTCAAGAAACCCCTGTTGTCACATACATACATGCCTTTCTTTTTTTCTTAATGTATTGATTAATTACGGATCCTAGGGAAGATTTGGATATGCAGCCTGACTTATTATTTAGATACGCTAGGGAAATTTTTCCAGGGTTTACATACTGAATGCATGCTAAATACATTTGTATAATAATATATATATACATTACATGTGATAAACTGTTATTATTATTACAGTGCATGTGTAATAGTGATGACTGAATGATGTAATGGCTACATTAAAGGAGAAGCCTGAGGGGAAACCACTGGGCCTGTCTTCACACGTGTGATGCCCAGGGGTAAAGGCAGCCTGTAGGGATGATGGAAATGCCCTGGCTCAGGGGAGATGACAGGAGGACCCCAGGGCTTTCTCGAAATGGTGGGAATTCCTCATCAGCTGTCTTCAAACTGGTGTACCCACTTCCGAGAGGAGACTTGGGCAAAGGTTTTAAGAACTTAAGAAAAGGATTTAAAGAAATCAATTGCTATATCCTCAGTGTTCATATAGACTCTTGAAAAATGAATTTGCTTCCCTCGCATGATTGCGATTCTCCCACTTACAAAAGAAATAAGGCTTCCCCCTTTCCTATCCAGAGTCTCACCATGGCTTGTTGCCCCGGGGTGTAGACGTGGGTCCTGAACCGGGGCGCCATCTGAGAAGGCTCTGCTCTGAGAGAGGGTCCAGAGAGAGTGAAGGGAGCAGGGCTCCTGTGGACGTGGAGACCCTGCTTCTCACATTAACAGGTCATTATGGAGCTCCTGGTGTGTCTCCGTCCGCGCTCCATCCATCCTCCGTCTTGGAATTCTAACGCAGAAGCGAGATGCAAGTTAGAATGTGCATCTAGATTACAAAATAATCCTTTCAGACCGAAATTAGGTCTGACTTAGTTATTTGTTGGCGTGGCTTTCCAGTAAGGCTGTGTGGTGGACAGACTCCATAGACTGAATGAACTATTCCTCAGCTCCAAGGTTTTGACAGAAATACATGTAAGACATATTTGTTGTAAAACAAACAAACAAAAAGAAACATATATCATTCACATCTATTTAAACCTGTGATAAAAATTCTATGTGTCAGCCTAAGAATGTGTGAGAGGGTACAGTTTCTTCTGGAAGTAAAATACGCTGCAGAAGAGTGAGTAGATGTGAAAGGTGCTCTTGACCTGAACTGATGTGCTGCACGTGGGTGAATTACCTGGGCCGTGGTGTCCCCCACCTAAGAGTACCTGAAAGCCCTAAAAGGTGGAGGGAAAGCCAAAAGGGTAAAGATGACAGATGGGGATTATGCTTGAGGTTTGGCTGACAGGTGTCTTCAAGACCAGAGAGGACCCCAGGATTGTCTTCCTGCTGTCAACCAGCTCATACCCCTGATGTCATGACCCGGGTGACTTGGATTGCTTTGCAGAGCTTGCCCTCTGGGTATCTCTGTGGTGGACTATGTTTATTTGAAATTCCATGTTGATGCACTTCAATCCAGTGAGTGTTTTTTGAGGGCTGCATGTTGTCTATACAGAGACGAGCAAAGCTGGCAGCGTCCACAGCCCCGTGGCCCGTGGTCCAGCAGTCCAGGCAGACCTACGCCAGCAAGTTGGACCCGTGTGCCCAGGGGCTGAGCTAGACTGCGCCTTTGACCCCCTGAGGAAGAGACAGAGAGAAGGAAGAGGCTGATTAGAAGGTGTGGATGCTCTGAAGAGGAGGTGGGGGAGGGAAGGTGCCCTGGAGGGGGAGCAGTGGGTGCAGAGACCTGGGGAGAGGGCTCTTGTTACCCAGGTGCACGTGTCTGAATCTGGTGTCTTGGGGCAGCCTCGTCACCGTCAGAGCGACACGCTGCCGTCCCCACAGAGTGAACAGATGGATCACTCGTGCGTTTGTGACAGCACCTCCCTGACGGACGAGGAAACCAAATGCTCGGGAGGCCACGCCCTTACAATGGGGGCTGACGGCCGGGGGGCAGGTGCGGCTAGTGCTGCCGCAGCCGCCTGCGGAGGCCGCCAGTGGCCTGGACAGTTCCAGGGATAACCGCGCTTTACAGACCTGGAGGCGTTTTACATTCATGATCTCGCATGTTCTTCTGGTTATTTTTTTGACGTCTAATTGACTTACAATATTATGTTAGTTTCAGGTGTGTAACAGTGATTCGATATTTTTATACATTATGAAATGATCAACTCAATACGTCTAGTTACTATCTGTCACCATACAACGTCATTACAGTATTATGGACTATATTCCCTATGCTGTACATTCTGTCCTGGTGACTTACTTATTTTATAACTGGAAGTTCGCTCTTTTGGTTCTTAACATAGTCCCAAGAGGACAAATTGTAAGCAAAGAGAGGCTCAGAGGCGCAGACCTGGGCCCCAGCGCTGTAGACACAGTGAGCCTTGGCCCACGCTGGCTTCTGTACCTGGATGTGCTTGCATGGTGACCTCCTGTGCATTATCACCCTGAAATGGACTGCCTCTGCCTCCATGATCCAGCCTTTCTGGGAGGGGAACCTTTTTCCGATTACTCATGTGTAACTTTTAAAGCATCTACTTTTCATAATTTATTTTACATAGAAATCTTCCAAAAACGTGTGATGCCTTTCTTACCTTATTAGATGTATGTTGTTAATCTAATATTTTCCCTTTTATCCTATGAGCATCAATTATTGTTCTTTTATAATATAGGAGTGCCTTAAAGAACTCTTAAGGTTTATGGGTCTATAGGCTGCTTTAATTAATAATCTCAGAAAATTGTGCATTTTTATTTATCTTTCTTGCAACTTTTAAGGTTTTTCTTCCCCTTTTTTTTCTCTGTGGATCCATGGGCATCAGCCACTGAGGCTCTCCTGTCCTCCCGTCCCTAGGCGGCTTGCTTTCCATTTCCTCTGGTCAGGAAAAGCAGACACCACGTTTGTGTGCAGGTTACTAGCCCTAAATATGGGAACTGCAGGCCTGCCTGTGGATGGAGTGCACCCGCTGCTTGGTGATGTCACTCCTGACTGCGTGGAGAATGGTCCCTGGAGTGGTGACCTTGGATGAGTGACACGGACTTTGTGTGCATTTTCAGTATTTCCCGATAGCCTGCTGGGCAAAGTAACAATCAGGATAAAGTTATTGTACTTATTGGGTGAATTATGTTGTTCTCTGCCAAACTTATAAACTATTTTTAATAAGTAATTTTTATTAAAAATGTATAGACGATTATTTACACAATCCAGATTTGATCTAAAGTTTGTATCTTACAGAAACAACATTGCATAGTTTATCAAAACTTTATTTTATACATCTGACATCCAGATGAGAATCTGGTGTACTTTCAGTCCTTTGTAACAAGAAGTTTTGGAAGAGAGGAAGAGGGAGAGCCTCACAGCAGTTACTAATAGTTAATAGTAATGTATAGGTTATTACATGAAAGTTCTCCTTAATATTTACTAGTTTTCATGTTCTTTACATTTTCTTTGTGCTAAAGTAATTAACTGCTTTTCTCGCCATTTTGGAATCACGTGAGTAAGCTTGTTTAAATTTCACAGTACAATTTGTTGATAAGTAACATGAAATTTTTACCCTTAAACCTTTACAAACCAAGAATAGTATAGTTGTACTTGTTTAATATGTGTTTACTGAGTAAATGATGTATTATGGTTGGTGATTTGAAAAAGGTGTAAAATCTTAATATTACATATAAAATAATACAGAAACAGAAAGGCATGTGACTTTTAAAAGATTTTAAAAAATGGTATATAAAAGCCATCAGAACTTTTATGATTTGAAATGTCTTAGCAGTTTAAAAGCATTTTCAACATCAAGAAATTTCACATTGTCTGCATGTCTTATATCCTAATGGAAAAGAGTGACATGCATACAATTTAAAGAACTTTGCTTCATTTGATGTTACATAGATGACTTTTTGTCTCCCTTCATTGTTTATCTTTTATTAATTGCAGTTGAGAATTATAATAAGTATGACTTCCTATAAGAAATAAAATTAGTTTCTGAGTTTTCAGTTGTACAAACTAAGGTAATGAATGAAAAGTCATAATAGCAGCAAGTCAATAAAACATAAGTATCAGAGTGTAATGTAAAGAATGCACTCCTTGGAATCAAATGACCGGAGTTTGAATATGGAATAGTTTAAGCACTGGTCCCTCCAGCTGCTGGTTGTGGATGGCTGGGCAAACCACTTCATTTCTGAGTGTTTTCCCCAATCTGTAAAACGGTGGCAATCTTACTATCTGCCCCTCCGTCTCCTTCCTCCCTTTTTTGTCAGGATAAAGATTAAATAATGAATGTGAAAGTGCTTTGTAAACTGTAAAATTCACCACAAATGTGATGCACCATTAGGGTATTGTTACAAAACCTGGGGGACAGAGAATATGTAGTTAATAGTTCTCACTGTTAAATAGTGTTTGAGGGGCAGTTTTGTGCTCTAGGCTCTCAGAGACCAGCCCCCACCCTCAGTACAGTAGTTAATTTGCCGTTGTTCACAGGCTCTATTTTAGATTGCTAGGTGGGCAACTAAATACAGTGTGGGTGACTTAACCTTGGTGTGATGAACTTAACTTTTACCAGTATGACTAGTATATATTTAAATGATCAAGTTTTATGATTTTATAGTATATGCTTTTAAAAAATCTATTCTCTTTGCATTTATCTGTGTAGTTACGTTAACAGCATAGAATATACAGTGTACGTGTTCTATCCCAAACACCAGTGCAGATGAGGTGATCTGAGCAGAGGAATAGGATTCTATGCATCCTTTCAGAATGCAACACAACAGTGCAGCAATTGGTATAAGAAAATTAACTTATTTTTCTTTTAATGATAGATTTTCTTTGATATCAAAATAACTGAGCCCTTTCTTCCCTCCTTCCGTCCCTCCTTCCCTCCCTCCTTCCCTCCCTCCTTCCCTCCCTCCCTTCCTTCCTTCCTTTTTGTTAAAATTGCTTTGCATTTAGTTTTGACTTCTACTGTGCTTAATCTGAATTGTAAAGTGGAAATAAAAGGGAAGGGTGGATGTGCTGCATATTAGAATCATTTCCAAATGGAAAAGGTTAAAATAATTTCCTTTCTTTCTCTCTTTCTTCCTTCCTTCCTTCCTTTCTTTCTTTCTTTCTTTTGGCAAAAGGTAGGAGGCTTTACTCTGAGGCATTTCTCAAAAGGCATAATCTTAGAATCTGATTAGATATCCATTTTGAGTTGGACCTTTTCACGCAGCATAAAGAAATCCTGACCCATTTTTAGAAGAGAAGTTATTGACAGCATTTACCAACAGCAAGCACTGGATGGAGGAAATGAGGACCTATGGGAAGTGGGATTATGGAGAATAATTGCTAAAAAGCATTTTCTTACTTCAAGAGGTAGAAAAGGCACATTTTTAGAAATTATTTTTTGGCTGTAGGGAAATTCAAGCCAGAGTTTGCCTTCTGCTTTGGCACCCTGCCTTTATTGTAAACATCATTGCCCAGGGAATTCAGTGAGAACTCTGGAAAGACTTTACTGCAAATCTGGGAGGATCTCCCGCCTGTGCCCGGGAACCGCACACTCAGATCTGGGGGTGCCTGGTCCTTGCTCTTCTTTTCCGCATGTTTAGATGAGAAGAAATAAGAAGAAGTTTGTAGTACTGGGGCAAAGCCTTTTACACACCATTAAAAATGAGGCCTTTGTCTTTGTGATCCTATGATGCTGCTTGACACATAGAAGGTGCTCCAAAGAGTATTTACTGAATATTGACTGGATGGAGCATCTGTTTTCTCATGGCAGATATGGGTAATTTTCCAAAGCCTGTGTGTGTACGTCACTGCCATCCACCATAAAGCTTAGTTTTGGGGACGGAACAGATTGCACCCAGTCTTTCATGGTCAAGTACAGTCGGTGCATGTCAGAGATAGGTTTATCTGGTCATAAACACACCTCGAAGCCCGGGCGGGACTGGGTGGGTGGAAGATGTGGGCAGTGGCTAGAGGAATGGAAGCCTGGGGGAAGCAGGTGGCCACTCTTTTGCCGGTTCTTTCTGTGTCAGCTGTGTTCCTGCCCTTGGCGTTCGTACTCGGCACTTTGGTTCAGGTGGGGAAGTGCCTCAGGCCTGACCTGTCACTTACTGTCTGCGAGCAGTTAGTTGTATAACTTCTTTTTGTCCCGCTTATCTCATTTATAATATCGAATGAAAAGAAGTACTTTGTTCTTAAATTGAACTAGTTAAATAATAGGAGTCAGGGCAATGCACTGAATACATATCAGCTATTATTTCCTTTACTGAGGATTTTCAGGTTAATTATCTCAAGTGTGATCATAGCCATCTTGCTAGAGAGGCAAGCTGTTGTTTTGCAGATCATAAAATTGGCTTTGAGGTGTCAAGTGGCTTGGAGACAGTCACTCAGCCTGAGTGGAGGTTTTGACATTGCCACGCCCTCCCCGTAGCCTGCCCTGCCTTCCTTCTGGGGTGAAGGGTGTCTGGGCCGGGGGCTGGTTTGGGAAGCAGGGCTTTTGTACACTAGGTGGAATCATGCCTGATTAAAGCAAGCGAATGCGTAGCATCAGAAGGAAGCTGATTTCTATACCTCCAATTAATTTTTCACATCTATTTTCATGTGGGTGCACAAACAGCCTATCCAGGTTTGTAGAATAATTGCTTGTGTAGCAAATTTCTCTGTTTGAATAGTGAGTGTTGCATTTACTGTGGGAAGTAGATGGGAACAGACAGCTGCTGTTCCTGGGATTCACTTGAGCCCACGGTACGTCTGGAATGTGAGGTTTCCTGTCAGGGCTGCTTTTGCCTGCATTCTTCCTGTGAAGATTTACCAAAAAGCTGTAAATTTTAATCAGATTAGGGTGCTTCCTTTTGACGATGGATTTTTTTTTTAAACATCTTTATTGGAGTATAATTGTTTTCAATGTTCGACGATGGATGTTTAATCCTCAAAGTTATATATCAATGGAAAGACTATAGATACATAAATGTAACTTATCAAATTATATTCCCATATTTTCACCCTCAATTTTGCCCCTCAAAATAATTGTTAGAACTTTGTTTTGAGGTGTGTGTGTGTGTGTGTGTGTTTGTGTACTGTGTCAAAATTTTCTTCATACGGAGCCAATGAACTGGCTTGTATGTTTGCTAATACAACAAAACGTATGGGGGCAAACATATGGGATTTATTTCCCAGGATTTATTCCAACCCACGGATAGAAATATGGGACTCTTTTGATAATGTGCATCACATGCCCCAGGTGAACAAGAGATTTTTATTTACCACATGAATGTAAATGTCTACCTATAGATAGAATTATGCATTTGAAATTTGTAGAAAAAATAAAGAACAAACACTAAGGAACTTCCTAGAGGGCATGGGAACAGCTTGCATTACATCGAGACACTTAACAATAATGATAAGCCTTAGCTTGTGATATTTGCAATTATTGTGAATGTTACTGTTTGAAACACTGCAGCCAGGCAGATTACTGTAATTATATAGCATTTAATATTTTTCTGTTAAGAAAGTAGAATCTTTGGTTTTTATTAAATTATAATATTCTTCTCTCTTTATTTTTTGTTCCTAATTACTCCTCAGATGGTTCTTAAAGTTATCTTTGTTGAATGCCTCAAATTATATATCTCAGCAAAGACTATGGTCTTTAACATTTTTTATTTTATTTTATTTTATTTTTTTGCGGTACGTGGGCCTCTCACTGTTGTGGCCTCTCCCGTTGCGGAGCACAGGCTCCGGACGCACAGGCTCAGCGGCCATGGCTCACGGGTCCAGCCACTCCGTGGCATGTGGGATCTTCCCGGGCCGGGGCATGAACCCGTGTCCCCTGCATCGGCAGGTGGACTCTCAACCACTGTGCCACCAGGGAAGCCCAACAGTTTTTATATGAACAGACCTATGCATTTATTTGAAAGTAATTTAAACTGTTCGCTCTGAGAAGTATTTCCAAATCTCTGAAAAAAATTTTACAAAATGCGTATGTAGGAAAATGTTTAGACTTGTCACAAATCCCTTTTAAAGTAAGTTAAAATAGATATGAATGTACTCTAACTAAAGCATCCACTTGTTTAATTGTATGGCATAATTCTGAATCTGGTATGATACTTGCCATGGACAGTGGTTTCCTAAGTTAATTATCTGTAAATACAGACCTAAGACGCTTTGCAAGTTTCTTTACCCACTAACTGATTTAATGGACTGACTGTGATTGTACACTCAGAAAGAAGCGGTATATTATTGAACTCCCGGCTTCCCAAAGACAGCGAGCACACACACACACGTGCACCGTTTGACTTGGTACCGATCGGTGACGCTGTGCTTACGCCAGGACTACATTGGCGCCTACGCTCAGTCTTGTAACCTGACAAATAATAACCCTGCGCCTCACAAACGATAAGAACAAGTCAGACCCCTTTGCGGATATTCCCTATTCTGACGCCTTTTATAAACCCGTTCCCTGTGCTCGGCACGTGCCCACAACACTCGTGTCTTCTGGGGTCTTCCTTGCCTGTTTGTCCCTCTGATACTGCCACCGACTTGGGCGGGGGGGTGGGGACCGCGGCTGCTTCTCAGTAACTGTGAGGCGGCCTCTGTGAGGAGTGCGGCGTGGCTGCTCAATTTTAGCAAAAATGTCCCCTCTACCTGCTCAGCCCTTAATGAGGTAGCGTGAGTCTTCGTTTCACGGACAACCTGGAGGAGCCGTAGTCCAGCCACTTCTCGGGAAATACAGTAGGTCACATAAAAGCTGGAGTTAGGGCAGGCCAGAGGCCTGTGCTACACGTGGACCCTGGACCGTGTCCCATCGGACCCGTCAGTGTGAACACGGCTCTGTAGAGGGGACGTTATAATGAGGTCGTGTCTACAGAAATTTTGCTGCGAAAGGCCAGCAGTTGGGGGACGTGTTCATTCTTTTAGTACCAGGAATATTGTTCTGTTTTTCCAGAACAAGTGGTCTGCTTTTATTCTGTGGATGCCGAGTTGTGTAAATGAGCAATTTGCGTTTTCACCTTGACTGCTGAAAGCTTGCAGGCAAATTTGTGGCTTATCTGTAGTGTGTGTCGCTTTCTGTGGGATGTGTTTTGTCTTATCCACATTTGTGCTATTATATTTCCCAATTTTTGCTTTCTTTTTCTTTTTTGTTTAATGTATGTTATCTTGTTTTTTCACTACTCTTGATGTATACTTGCAATACATACTCTGGAACAAGGCAAGGTAAATAATCTTCATTTATTCATTATTTAGTACAGGAACCAGCAGTTTTAAGGTCACACAGCTAATAACGTGGGTGGCAGGATTCAGGTTCAGCTGTAGGTCCCTTTCCTGGAAAAGCCAAGCTCGTTCCACCAACCATGCCGTGCTGTCTCTCAGGAAAACCAACAACTACAATGTGACAACTCGTGACACTCCACAAACACAAATGAACTTTGCCTGGGGAGCTGCAAACACATCCACACCCCAAGCCAAACACATCCAGATTGTCCAGGCTGACCCTGCAGTGTTCTCAAAGCGTGTGGGCCCTGCTCCACACCTCCTGCATGGGAAGCTCAGAGCAGGGGGCCCAGCACCAGCTGATGCACTCTTTTTTTTTTTTTTTTTTTTTTTTTTGCAGTACGCGGGCCTCTCACTGCTGTGGCCTCTCCCTCTGTGGAGCACAGGCTCCGGACACACAGGCTCAGCGGCCATGGCTCATGGGCCCAGCCGCTCCGCGGCATGTGGGATCTTCCCGGACCGGGGCACGAACCTGCGTCCCCTGCATCGGCAGGCGGACTCTCAACCACTGCGCCACCAGGGAAGCCCCCCTGATGCACTCTTTACTTTGAAAACCACTCAGTATTTTTTTTTAGAGAAAAGAAATTGTTTCCTTAAATAACGGGCCCTTCAAGTCCGTGTGCATTTGAATTCAATTTTTAAGGATTCAGTTTTTAGACATCGCTTCCATAACATGTACGTTGGGTGAAAAGAGTAAGTTTTAGAAATAAAAATGATCTGTACTATTCCTGTTCCTCAAAACTCCTCCAAACTACTGGTCCCTGTTTCCTTTGGAGAAGTGAACGCAGGGTTTTTAAATGTTTACTTGTTGGTTTCTTTTCTTAATGATTCCATCCTTTCTCTCTTCCAAGGGGAGTTTTTCAGTTTTTTTTTTCCAGCCTGCAATTCTGTAACTATAGAGAAAAAGCTTATCTATCAGTAAAGGTTTTATAATATGTTTACAAAGGACATCCCACCTGAAGATACTGAGGAGAATCCTTTGCACTCAGCCCTTTGGTTGCAATGCTCACTGACATCAGTACGTGCTCTTGTGGGCTCCCTCCTTCCCCTGCCACGAGGAGCCCCACAGCTTTAATTTTCTTGCACATCACTCTGGTCCCCTTCTGCACAAAGGAAACCGGGCCCCCATTTTCCTGAAGCATCTGCTCTTGTGAGCGTGCGGTGCCCTCATCATGTAGAGGCAGCTTCTGAGCTAGATTTCAGAGACATTAACTGAATGGAGGGTGCCTTATTATTCATTATCATGGGCCTTATTATTACTTTCTCCCTGGTGCTTTGTTTGGATGTAGAGAAGTAACCCTACGTCTCACAAGTGCATAAACCACGGGCATTGACTTCAACGTGCAGTGTTAACATCAGACCAAGATAAAAAGCTGTGTTTTTCTATACAATGACTTTCTTTATTCTCTGAAGTGAGCATGGTACCCTCTTTACAGAAATTGTGAAATAATCTCTTCCACATTGATTGACTGAAAAACACACAAGGTGATGGTGATGTTTTAATCATGCAGCCCCCGGATCTCGGATGGAGGGAGCCCTGTGCCTTCAAGCTAGAGCTGGGAGCCCATCTTGGCAAATCTGAGTGATTCCTGGGGGTGTAAAACTAAAGAGCAAAACAGATGTTACAGAAGCATGTCAGTCCAGACGTCCTGGAGCTGGTGTCCCGTAAGCCCTCCAGGTCTCTTTCTAGTTGGAGTTTGTGTGCCTGAAGGAACCCTCGTTCCCATATTTGTGACTCAAATTATTGCATGCAGCCAGCCTGTTAGGCTCTGGTGTGTCTGACTTGTGCAAGGACAGCCTTCCCCACCCCACTTCATCCCCAAGGGCTGTAGAATCTGGGCAGAAATTCACCCTCCGAGATTTACCGGGATATGGGGACCGAAGTCATAGGAAGTCCATCTTTTTTTGTTCTTAATTTGAAATCACAAGATACAGCGATTGTGATGAACCCTTATCTCACAGCTTCTTGGAGCTGATAAGAATCAGAGCAGAGTTCAGTTTTCTTAAGGAGTCTCTTTATCAAAACAGTGCATTTCATGATGGTTCTCTGAAGTGTTAGAAGTTCGTTCAAATTACAGTGTAAGAAATTTCTAAGACGAGAGAGGGATCCCACTGTTCTCTGTCCTCAAGGACCTTCTGTGTAGCTGTTATCTGACATTGCCATCACAGTCTCCTATCTGAGCTTTCAACTCAAACTGGAATTCCATTTCGTTTGATTCTAAAGCAGCATAGCTTCTGTGGCTTCCTGCTTAGTGAGGGATGGCATTCACCCCCAGGCCTCTGTAATCTCAGCCTCTTAATATCCTTTTTTTATTTTTGAAATTCTTTAGTTATGTCACTATCCCCTTGAGTATTAGGTACTGTCTTTTGGTGGTGGCTGTTTATAGTCTAAGGGTATAAGGGTATTTTTGTTAAACTTAAGTTTTATGTAAGACATAATTTCTGAATGACATTTGTAGGACATTGGCAACCTCCACAGGCTGCTGGTTTGGGGGATGGTGTTCCTTTCTCCCCTCTTTACTCTGGGTAATTGCTAACAGTTCTTATTTCTACGTATAATGTTTTGTTTATCCATGGTTTTGTAACAGTAAATTTAATCTTGTAATAAAAAACATGGAGAAAGGTATTTAAGACACATAATTAATGGCATACTGTAATTAATAAATCTGTAGGGATACAGATAATGCAGCGTTCATTTTTGGAAGGAAATTATTGATGACAGTTTACTTTTGTCCAAATTGTCTCATTCAAACAATGCTGAGGGGATTGACATTTTTTCCCCCACCCCTGCTGCCAGGTGGATGCTAAGGATGATGTGTACATTTATGACATGTCAGATGGTTAAGTTGAAATTAAACCCTCCTTTATTCGATTGAAAGAGAATAGTTAGGTGTCCTCATACACACTGCATAGGAAAACAGTAATTCCAGTTATTTTGACACTTATGTTTATTTTATTGTTAAAACAAAATTCATTGCACTGGGGCAGTTTGCAGGAGAGCTAGACAGAGCTTTAGGCTTGGATCAGTGAGAACTCCACCCAGCTGATTCTGGAGGAGCTGTCCCTTGGGTTCTGTCTCTCCAAGATTTCCTTCATTCTTCATATTTTCTACTCAGAAGACTTAGTGTGTGTACAGAGTCTTAGACTTAGGTCTTTTTCTAGGCTGTCAGCATCATACTTTCTGTGAGATGCTTCAGCTTTTCCCCATCTGTATGTAAAACATCAGGGCTGTCAAGTGTACATTTCTCTAATAATTTACAGTAGAAATATTCTTCATTTCCAAATATGCTCTGAAATGTGTCCTACCAGTGTTAATTGTGGTGGTCAGAATCCAAATGTTCTAGTGTGTAATGCAGAGTAAGAAATAGAACAAAGAATGAAAAGGAAAAACTTCCTTCAAGAACAATCTGTATGGGAAATGGATGCTAGATATGACACCAAAAGTACAAGCAACACAATAAAAAATAGATAAATTGGACTTCCTCAAAATTCAGAACTTTGGGGTATCAGGGGACACTGTCAAGAAAGTGAAAAGACAGTTGATGGAGTGAGAGAAAATTTTGGAAATCATATGTTCGATAAAGGTTTAATAGCCAGAATATATAAAGAACTCCTACAACTTAAGGATAAAAGATAACTCAGCTAAAAGATGGTCAAGGGACTTCCCTGGTGGCACAGTGGTTGGGAGTCCACCTGCCAATGCAGGGGACACGGGTTCGATCCCTGATGGGGAGGATCCCACATGCTGCAGAGGAACTAAGCCCGTGTACCACAATTACTGAGCCCACGTGCCAAAACTACTGAAGCCCGCGCGCTAGGGCTTGTGCTCCGCAACAAGAGAAGCCACCGCGATGAGAAGCCCGCGTACCAAAACGAAGAGTAACCCCCGCTCGCCACAACTAGAGAAAACCCGCGTGCAGCAACGAAGACCCAACGCAGCCAAAAAAAAAAAAAAAAAAAAAGATGGCCAAAGGACTTGAGTAGATATTTCTCCAGAGAAGATATACAGATGACAAATAAGCATATGAAAAGATGTTGAACATCATTAGCCATTAGGGAAATGCAAATAGGGGTGGGATAAGGAGGGTGGGAGGGAAATGCAAGAAGGAGGGGATATGGAGATATACATATGCATATGGCTGATTCACTTCGTTATACAGCAGCAACTAACACAACACTGTAAAGCGATTATGCTCCAATAAAGATGTTAAAAAATGCAATGAAATACCATTTCACACCTAATATTGTACAATAGGTGTAATTTAAAAATGTAAAGTTATTGTTGGTGAGCACGTGGAGACATATGGACCCTCCTGCACTGCTGATGGGAATGTAAGACGGTGCAGCCATGAGGGAAAACAGTCTGGTGGTTCCTCGGAAAGCTAAACATAGAATTACCGTATGACCCAGCAAGTCCGCTCTTAGGTATATGTCCAAAGGAACTGTAATCAGGGACACAAACAAATACTTGTATCATAATGTTCATTGCAGCACTATTCACAACAGCCAAAGGATGGAAACATCCCAAATGTCCATCGACAGATGAATGGATAAACAGAATATGGTCTATACATACAATGGAATGTTATTCCGTCTTCAAGAGAAAGGAAAGTCTGACACATGCTGCAACATCGATAACTATTTATTTTACTTTTTATTTTTTTTTTGCAACATGGATAAATCTGGAAGACATTATGTCAGATACAAAAGGATAAATGTTTTGTGGTTCCACTTATATGAACTATCTAGCATAGGCAAACTTATCAAGACAGCAAGTAAAATGGAGGTTACCAGGGGCTGGGGGGAGCAGAGAATGGGGATTTATTGCTCAATGGTTACAGAGTTTCTGTTTGGGGTGTTAACAATTTTTGGAACTAGATAATAGTGATGGTTGTGTAACATTGTGAATGTCATTACTGCCATTGAATTGTACTCTTATAAAAGGTTAAAGTGGCAAATTTTATGCTGCATATTTAATAGTAGTATGTATATTTAATAGTAGTGTGTGCATATCCTAATTTATCTTCTTCACCCCATTCCCCCGTCATCCCCTCTGGTAACTGTAAGTTTGTTTTCCATGTCTCATATGATAGTTGTCTTTCTCTGTCTGACTTACTTCACTTAGTATGATAATCTCTAGGTCCATTCATGTTGCTGCAAATGACACTATTTCATTTTTTATGGCTGAGTAATATTCCATTGTGTATATATACCACATCTTCTTTATCGTTTATTTAAGACATGGAAGCTACCCAAGTGCCCAGTGACAGATGAATGGATAAAGAATATGTTCACATACTTTTTTAACCACAATTTAAAAAATGTTATGTACCAAAAACAATGAATTGAACACTTTAAATGGGTTAATTTTATGTTATATGAGTTATATCTCAAGATAGCTGTTGAAAAATACTCCAAATAGTATTAATATTTCAAGGGACCTAGTTGACTTTGTGACATTTAATGATGAAGGAAAATTCCCCGTATCCTGATGTCTGTCATGGAAAGCTTGACCCCATTGATCCTACTTCTCTGCTTCCACACTCAGCCCTGCTTCCTGGGCCGTACAAGTGGAGGGAAGCTTTTGCTAAATGTTCATGCAGACACGTAAAGGGCCACAAACTGTCCACCTGGAGAAATTTCAATTCCATTCAAACGTGCCTCCCTTAATAGTTTATTTAAGAGAGAGCGGGAGGGAGGGAGGGTAAAAGAGTGAGAGAACGAGTCTGTGTAATTCCTTCATGTCACTATACATTAAATTGCATGGAATAATTACAGTCCATTTTCCACATAACTACAATCCTTACATACATTTAAATCAGTGTCGAAATAGCCCTGCTTGGATTCTCTGGTTTTGTACTGAAGTTAAGAAGATTTCAAGGAACTTGAAGTGTTGTTTGATGAGGGTTTCACGTTTGAGTTTTCCTAATTGTGGATGAGTTCTTTATATTGACAATGGTGTTTAATTGGAACCAAAATGAAATCAGTACAGTAAAAATGGTTTAATATGATAACAATTTATTCTTGTTCATTTTTAAATTGAAAGCAGTTGCTAATCCTGAGCTGGTTAAAATTCTCTAGTGAGCTTTAATTTAAAAAAATCTCATAACTCAAAGTAGGCAACTTGAAAGTAGTTTTTAATATTAACATATACACACTACTATATGTAAAAAAATAACCAACAAAAGCTTACTATATAGCACAGGGAACTGTACTCAATATTTTGTGATAACGTGTAAGGGAAAAGAATCTGAAAAAACAGATAGATAAATATAACTGAATCACTTTGCTCTACACCTGAAACTAACACAACTGTGTAAATCCGCTATACGTGAATAAAAAAAATTATCCATGCTTTACTTGGAAAGTCTATAAACTAATTTATTTCTAATTAAGAAAATAAAAAGTTTGGATTTGAAAATATCATTCAAGTGACTTGTTTTCTGGCTTTCTGAATTCAGTATTAGGATATTTAAAGACTCCAGGTCAGGGGAAACGGTTTTCTATGGAACCTTAGCTGTATGCTGTTAGGATCACACCTCACTCTGGCACACAGCCTTCTGGAATTCTCCTTTCTGGAGGCATCTAAGGAGAATGTAGGATCCATTCTGTAACTGCCTGCTGGAAGTCCGGTAGACTCGGTGCCCTGCCTTGCAGTTTGCTGCTGCTTAGCCTACAGCTCCGTCTTATCTGCTCACGCACTCACAGCTTAACTTCTCCAACTCTTAGGAACCCTTCAGAAGTTTTTTTTTCAACGCTTAGTCACCACATCCTCCCACACTATCTGCCCACTTGCACATCAGAAATACTGAAACAGTGTCAAGTCATTCATCTCTGCATTAAAAAAACAACCAGCACTGCGAAAATCTGTGTATCAGGAGTTCTGACAACTGTGATGAAAGTCTGGGCTTTTTAAACACATACGTCCGCTGCCCTCAAGTAAGGGGTCTTTTCACTATCTAGGTTTTCTTTTTTTTCAATCCAGCAGTTGGATTATTCAGAGCATTACAGTGCTTTTTACTACGGGGGAAACATGCAATAGTGAAATCCTGGTTATCAACCATTCTGGAGGTTTAGACCAGCTTAGTGAATTAGTGAATTTCACCACCCCTTGAAGCACCACACTTGAAAAACTTACCGTTTTGGATGGAAATGTTTTAAATTTTGCTTAAAAGTTCTGTGTGCTATTCTGACTTCCAAATCAGAGCAAACTGGTATCACTGAGCCTTTTCTTGATAGAAATAACAGAAATCAGTGCATCCTTACTCTGTGTCAGGCACTGTGCTTAGCGTTTTGCCTGGATTGTTTTATTTGCACCTCAGTCCGTCCCTGTGAGGTAGTGGTGATTATTCTCATTGAATATATAAGGAAAATAAATGTCAGAGGGATTAGGTAACTTGGCCTGTGAGCACAGAGAGTTTCAAAACCCAGGCAAGCTGATCCCAGAGTGGCACTGTTCTCTTAATTTTTTTATGCTTGAAGGCTATCACTTCACACTAGTCTCTTAAATTCCAATGGCTTAAGATTTTTATCATTTACAGCTGTTTGTGTTTGTTACGCTGATGTACCATGGCACTGGTTTATAATCCACATAAGCAAAAAAGGTTTAAAATTATGTATAAAGCAAGAATAAACCACTTTCAAGTAAAAGATGGAGAGGAAACCTTATTAGTAAATTGCAGTCATTGAAATCTGTAGAATGTGTCTTCTGTGATGTCTTCCCAAGCTACCATTCCTTTTTCCTTTAAGTAACTTTAAAATATATTAATACTTTTGTACCATTAAAAAAGTTTCTGTTTCAAACGTGCTTCCCTTGATGACATTTCTGGCAGCTCCTTTTTGAGGGTGTTTAGGTTCCTCTGGTTTCTTTTCTCTCCCTCTCCCCCTTTCCCTGCTTTCTTCCCTCCCTCTTGGTCTCCCTGCAGTTCTTGTTTCATAGGTTAAAAGGCATAGGATGTGATAGAGTCCCTTGGCATCTAAGTTGATTGTAAAGAAAACATTTTTTTTTCCGCCGTGCCCTGAGTCTTGTTCGGCAGTGAAAGTGCAGAGTCCTAACCACTGGACCGCCAGGGAATTCCCCAAATTTCTTCCTTTTACCGGGTTTCTTTCTCACATGAACTTTTCAACTGAAGGTGTTTTCTGATAGCTCCACTGTGTGTGTGTGTGTGTGTGTGTGTGTGCGCGCGCACGCGCGTGCACGCACGCACATGTGCATGTTTTACCATAAGGGTTTTATTAGGTATTTTAGGGTGAAGAGAAAGTGTATTAGTCATGGTTTTCCAGGAAAATAGAACCAATCCCAATTAGAACCAGTTGCAGCTGACCTAAAACGAACGCTATTCATGACCTCTCACTTGTGATAGAAAATTCCACTTAAAACTATGAGCAATCTTAGAGGCTCTTATTCTTCTGAGTAGTCTAAAACAAAAAAAACAAACCAAAACAAACAAAAATATCCACCCACCAAATCAAATAAGTGGTGCCTGCAACAAACAAGCAAACAGAAAAAGAACCAATTGTGTGTGTGTGCTTGTGTGTGTGTGTGCGTGTGTGTGAGTGTGGAGAGAGAGAGCTTGATTTATTGATTAATTTTAAGGAGCTGGCTCACATAATTATGGAGGCTGCAAATCTGGAATCTGTATGGCAGGCTGGACGTTCAGGTAAGAGTTGGTGTTGCAGTCTTGAGTCTGAATTCTTCAGGGCAGCAGGCTGGAAATTCAGGTTGGGTTTCTGTGTTGCAGTCTTGCGGAGAATTCCTTCTTCTTGGGAGAAACCTCAGTCTTTGCTCTTAAGGCCTTCGACTGATTGGCTGAGGCCCATCACGTTATGGAGGGTGACCTGCTTTACTCACAGGGGACTGACTTAATCACATCTAAAAAACTACTTTCAGGGCTTCCCTGGTGGCGCAGTGGTTGAGAGTCCGCCTGCCGATGCAGGGGACACGGGTTCGTGCCCCGATCCCGGAAGATCCCACATGCCGCGGAGCGGCTGGGCCCGCGAGCCATGGCCGCGGAGCCTGTGTGTCCGGAGCCTGTGCTCCGCAACGGGAGAGGCCACAGCAGTGAGAGGCCCACGTACAGCAAAAAAATAAAATAATAATAATAATAAAAAAATAAAAAACTACTTTCATAGCAACGTCGAGTCCGGTTTGACCAGACACTTGGTTACCATGGCGGGTACCATGGCCTAGCCAAGTTAACATGTAAAATGAACCATCACTGGAAGAAAGGAAACAGTTTAGGACAATTATCTATGTGTTAGAAACCTTAGGTATGATAGAAAATCAGGGGAGAAACCTCTTGGTATCAGGGATTTTGTTTTCTGTATCAGTCTCTTATAATCCTTTACTGACAATTTAGATCTTATGCAACCTGTTAGAGATCCTGATCTGAGAGGTAAAAGGCCTTTTCAGTTCCAGAAAGAGTCAGTTTTGACTTTCCAAATTTTATATTGTGAGCGTTATAGGCAAGTCATACTGTAAGTGTAGTCATTTTTAAGCTTAAATTTGGTATGTGATGCTTTCCTGAATGTCAGTTCAAGTTTTAACATTTTTTAGTTCTCTAAATGTTATGAATGATATCTTTAAAATATGCAGTTTGCTTCACCATGTAGTTTTCATCACAACAGTTACATTTGATCAGGGTCTTCACATTTTTTTTTCTCAAATTGTTTCAGGACGATATATGGAATAAGAATTGGAGGTAAGAATCAAAGTGTGAGCAGTTGTACCTTCCTCTGCCCTTCTTGTCCTGATATAGCATCTGCTCTGGAACCAACAATTGAGTCTGAGAGGTCTGGGCTCCTCCATGGAACTCGCCACCATGTGAGGTAGCATGCTTCCTTCCTCACCCTTTGCCTTTGGCCATGCCGCTTCACACCTTATCCCTTCCTTTACTTGGACATTTGCTCTCTTCCTTTGGCCCTTAGTAGCTCTGCTCAGCATTTTGCTAGGTCCTGGGCTGCTGCTAGCCTAGGGAACAGTCAGGTTTTCCACAGCTGCATGGTTACAGACCCTCAGGCATGCTCTGTGGCATCAGTAAGCACAAAGCTAGTAAGCAGCTGCTCTAGCTTCAATGTGTCACAAGGTATTTCATTTGGACACTGACGAGATGCATCCAGTCTTCCATTTCTACTGCCCTTTGTCACCTCCCCACGTTTAGGCACTGCTGGGATGGGGTGGCGGCGGGAGCAAAGACATGAAAGACAACAAAAAACCCTGCTTTACTTGGTGTCTTTATTCTGTGAGCGCAGAGATTGGTCCTTGGTATAAAAAAAAGTATCATGGCTCAGAGTATTGAGTGGCCTGTCGATTTTTTTTATTAGATGGAGGGTAGGAATTGGTAGGAAAATAATACAATTAAAGGAGGAGAGTAAAGGGATATGAGTAGGGAAAGATTAAAATGTATTCTCAGCTTCTTTGAAGCAGATTCTTCATTTTAGAAATTATTAGAATTCTGCCTTACTGCTGGTTGAGACCTTGAAAGTTGGCACAAGGGTAGCTAAGAGTCAGTTATTACAAACTCAGAGTGACTGGGTGCTTGTGAAATATATCATCTCGTGTAATCTCCACTGCTGCCCTATACATAACCCAGGGATTACAGATACTACAACATGCTCAGGGAGTTTAGTAACTTACTCAGGGTGCTCTGTGGTGAGTTAGAACCCGGTTGATCTGGCTCTCAAGATGACACCCTTGATCATTATCCTGCATGTCTTTCTCATGCTGGCCAGGGGATGAGCCAGACCATACTCTTAGGGCTCTTTGGTTACCTACTAACACTGCTTTTTTCTTTTTTAATGCTCACCCAACACACTTCATCCTTCACATTGTGTTGGAGGGTTTTGTGCTTTTTGCTGTGAGCTCTCATGTGAACATGGCTATGACAGGAGGAGGGGAAGCCGGTACAGGTCATCACCGTCTGGCCCCAGGGGCGTCGGGTGATGGGTGAGGGGCAGAGCTGACATTTTTGTATATCAGTACAAACTGCCCTTGCTGGAGGCCTGAAAAAAATTGGAGGGGGCGCCAGAACCCCCTCTCTGTGACTCTCTGCGTGGAAAAGGACCATGTAATTCTTGGATTCTCTAGTTAAGTGACTGTTCTCTCCCTCTGTGTCTTTGGTCCTTTCTTCACATAGACCACTTTCTCCTTGAGGAAGTGAACCACATGCATGCGAATTGCAGCCGGTTTTATGCTTGATGTTGAGATGGGCCCGCTGTGGTGTGAGGAGACCAGGACTGACATAGGCGGCCAACACAGACCACCTCTGGATAATCCTCACATGCCTTTTCTATGTTTGCAGGATGGGTGGATTTCACGTGCGATGTAGTGTCCAGGTTTCAGATCCAAGAATTGCTATCAGAGTGAATTTTGCTCCTGTTCCTTTTTTGCTTGTGCAATCTGCAAGTTATATTAGTGTGTTATACTAACATAAAGTAAAAAAAAAAACACCCACTTACTAGACAATTATATTAGTCCAAGTGATTTTCTCATGCACCAGTTTTACCAAGTAAAACAGTAGCAAATACACATTTAAACAATACATATTATATATCTATACTTATATATCTATACCTATACACAAATTATTTTTGCTATCAAAAAGGTAGGGTCACTATATTCTTCTCTGTGTATTTCATTGGTCAGTTTTCTAACCTTTAATGCATGCAATTTATTTTGGAGAAAAAGAAGCCTTAATTGCTGTGTGATTATTCCACTGTGCTTCACTACTGAGAATTGTGTGAATAAGCATGGATCCTTAAAGCTGAAGACCAGTGGGGTTTATTCTGCTCATGAGATTGATTTTGTGTTTGGTTGACCTTTATTTTGGCTAAATCTCATGCTGCAGTTGCAACTGTGCCCGTTAGGCCGATCTACTGCCTGGTCCTGGTTGGCCTGGGAGTTTCCTGGTTTTAGCACAAAATGTCTCATGTCCTGGGAATCCCCTCAGTCCCAGGCAAGCTGAGAGGGTTGATTACCCTAGTGCCAGACTTTCCCAAGAGCACATTGCTGCAAACGCCTGGCCACCTCCTGGCCCTGCCTTAGTACTGACAGTTGGTAGCTGATCACCTGTAACAGCTCATTTTTTTTTTTTTTGCGGTACGCGGGCCTCTCACTGCTGTGCCCTCTCCCACTGCGGAGCACAGGCTCCGGACGTGCTGGCTCAGCGGCCATGGCTCACGGGCCCAGCCGCTCTGCGGCATGTGGGCTCTTCCTGGACCGGGGCACGAACCTGTGTCCCCTGCATCGGCAGGCGTACTCTCAACCACTGCGCCACCAGGGAAGCCCTAACAGCTCATTTTAAGTTGTTCATGCAGAGTTGAAAGGTGTGGCACTGCTGTAGATATTGTAACCCATAAAGCTGACCCCTTCCTGATTTCTAGGCACTGCTTCGTTGGGTATTTTGCCTTTGCAAGGGGTCAACTTGCCTATATCGGAGTCAGAGGACAGGAAGGAACCCTGCCCCCTTTAGAAATGGGCTTCACCCTTTTAGGCTTGCTCTGCTTGTTTTCCCAGAGGTTCTCCTGACATTTCAGGACTTAAGGATGTAAACGTAACCACACTTGAGAAAGCATCTTGCACTTGAGAAAATGTCAATCCTATGCCCTTACGAGTATCTCTTGTACCAAGATATATTTTCTTGAAGTTGTGCTCTTAGTTTTTTTTTTTTTTTTTTTTTTTTTGCGGTATGCGGGCTTCTCACTGTTGTGGCCTCTCCCGTTGCGGAGCACAGGCTCCGGATGCACAGGCTCAGTGGCCATGGCTCACAGGCCCAGCCACTCCGCGGCATGTGGGATCTTCCCGGACCGGGGCACGAACCCGTGTCCCCTGCATCGGCAGGCGGGCTCTCAACCACTGCACCACCAGGGAAGCACTGTGCTCATAGTTTTGATTCTAGGCATCTAACACAGGAATAGTATTGACTAATTCTGCAAAGATTCAGGAGATGTCTGCCAGTATAATTAAAATAAAATATTTATTTTAAATAAAATTTATTGAAAAAATGATCTGTTGCATATTTGTATTGCTTTCAATTTGTGTGTGTGTGTGTGAAGATGCTGGAGATGTACAATATGTGTGCCTTTTTCTTTTCCGTTTAGAAATCAACTCTTTTTCTTTTATTTGTGTAGGAGACTGCAGTGCACATTAACTCATTGGATTCAGGAGAAACTGATTGTAATAAGTTGTGTATTAACAAAATAATTCATTGTGCTAGAAGGAAGCTAGTCTTTTTTAAATTCAGTGGCTGTGTAATAATTTGCTAATAGGACATTAATTTGGCATCCAAGCCAAGTGCACGTAATAATGATATTGGCTTTGCCTGTATATGGTAATATCTTGTTATAATATCTTGTTATGTATCTCATTACATATATATGTGTATATATATATGTATATATATATTATATATATATGTATGTGTGTGTGTGTGTGTATGTGTATATATATATATATATATATATATATATATATATATATATATATAAACATACACATCATGATAATATCACAAAGAAACTTTAGAAAAGGCCACAAAAGATCTATCCCCTTTAGGCTGTCTGCCTAAAGAAAACGTTTCCCTAAAGGAGTGAAAGCTACTTGGGAAAAAACTGGAATTATTCTTTAAAAAGTGTTTACTACAGCTGCCAAGGAGCAGTTACTTCCTGAACTCAGGGAATGTGTGCTGAAGTTTGCTCCCCGGGACGTTCTGCTGTTTCCTTTGCTAAATACGGTTTGGGACGTTTGCCCCTTCAAACTAGGCTTTGTGCTAAAGAGAGCACTTCTTTTCAGAATAATTTTATAAATTGGTTCCTGAGAGGTTTCTGGGTGAGGAAAGTAGAAAATATCGCAGCCACTGCTTACCTTGAGTTCTGGTAACTTGCGTTCCTGTCATGTGGGTAAGGCCAGACGGGGGACTGAAACACATCCGACCTTGGAAATGTCTTCTCTTCAGCTGGAAAGAATAACAGAGGAAATTAAGTTTAAGTAACTTACTAGAAAGCCAGTGTTTTCAAACTGCAAATCAGGTATAAAACGAAAGGAAGAAAACTCAAATTTGTGGGCAAAAATCAGGGTTTTAAAATACCTAATGTGAATCAATGAAAATAGATTTTTCTTTATTTCCCTCCATTTTGGTCTTCAGGGTGTGATTCATGCATTCCCCTGCAATGCTGCAAACACAACAAGGACGCAGGGTTAGATCACAGGAACCGGAAAATGAAAGTGACCATAAACGGGTAATGGGTGTGTAAGTGGGTCCTGAATGAGTCACTGAGAGAAAGTAGCATAAATGTGAAAAGACATTTGAATTTTATTAAAATCAACTGAATAGTAACCTAATACAATGAATCAAAGCTGAATGAATAAGCATTATTACGCATAAAGTATTTCTGTGCAAAAAGGAATTTTAAGATAAAACTTTTGATACCTATCATATTTAAAAGAACCTCAGACTCACACATCTAATGCTTTATCATTGTTTTTGTTTTAAATATTTCTTTTAAAAAAGCAACAAAGCAATAATATCTCATTGCTTTCATCATAGCCTAATAATCTTTGCCTTTTGCTTCTGTTTGTCACTCGTGGAAGAAATCCAGACTTATATTTATCACTTTGGTATCAGAAGCATTCCAGAGTTTGTTGACAGTATCTGAATAAAAAGCTTTTTTGGAAGCCTGACATTTAAAATGATAGGTTTTACATAATTATTATGACTTTATTTAGCTACCTTATCAAATTTGTTTTATCTTAACATAATGAAGGGAATTTATTTATTTCATATGCGTTTTTGTAAAGTCGGTGCAATGAGTTTATACCACTTTGCTTAGATTCTTATTTTATCACATCCCTTAAGGTGAACAGTTCCCTCACCCAGTCCTTATTTCTGTTTGATCAGTCACTGCACCTGCATAGGGATTTTAACGTATTTTCTCTGTTTTAATTCATTTAATCAGTTATTCAGATGTTTACTGGATGCCTCTTGTGCACCAAGAACTCTGCTAGGTGCTGGAAATACATCAGTGAACAAAATAAAAAGTAGTCCCCGTTTCGAAAAAGGCCCAGGGGAGAACAGCTACTGCAGGCTGGGCACACTGGGAAGCTTCACTGGAACCAGGCACATCCTGATACATGGGCTTAAAAGATACGTGGGCCTTAGGCAGATGGGGGTGGCGGTAGGGGGTGTGTTCGGTGTGGGGCAGAGCCAGTGTACAGCCAGGCCACAGGTCAGGCTCCCGTGGGCTGTCCCAGTGTCCTGGGGTTGCTGTCCTTGCACTTACAGTACGGAGGTGGGTGGAGGAGGGGAAGCGGAAGAGGTCATTTGGGATGGGATTTTGGGAGGCTTTCTGAGCCACAACCACAGTTTGGATTTTATCTTCAAGGCACGAGGACTGGCTGAAGACTCTTTTTTGTTTAATTAATTAATTTATTTATTGCTGGGTTCTAGGTAACTTTTTTTTTTTACATCTTTATTGGAGTATAATTGCTTTACAATGGTGTGTTAGTTCCTGCTTTATAACAAAGTGAATCAGTTATACATATACATATGTTCCCATATCTCTTCCCTCTTGCATCTCCCTCCCTCCAAACAAACACATGAAAGAATGGCTGAAGACTCTTAAGGAGGGAGTGTGAGGAATAATGTCGAATGAACATCGACAAGGACGACTTTGGCATTTTTGGGCCACTGGTTTGGAGGGGCACGAGTTAAAGCAGAGAGTAGGCAGCAGAGTGTTTAAGACCCAGTCACTGACAAAAGGGGTGAAAATAATGGAACTATCTGAGCGTCTGATGGCATCAGCACAGCTTGGAGCTGTGGTGTCCTGTGGCAGAGAGGGGAGGGGGATGGCGGGGCTCCCGGAGGACCTCCAGGTGTCAGGTCTGGGCAGCGAGGAAGGGGTCCCAGGAGGAGGGCCGGCTTGGGGAGTGAGATGAAGAGCTTCGCTTGGGCCAGCTGAGTCTCAAGTACATGTTGGCTGGGCAAGCAGCGAGCGCGGACTGGTGTTAGCAGTTCGAGCACGGGTCTGAGGCTGAAGAGAGAGCGGTCAGTTGTTAATGAGAATCTTGCTGTATCTTTAACTTTTGTGCTGCCTTTGGAAGAGGAGCTCTGCAACAGATTGACGCAGGTAATTTCACACTTAGTTGTGACTAATAAGTTCCACGACCTCTGCTTTACAGTTCTGTGGGCTTCCTCCGTATCCACGAATAGGCAATTTATTGACTGTCATCAAATAAGTATTTGGTTCATCGTCTGCTGGGTTATGGAATGAGGCATGTTAAGAAAAATATCCAAACGCACACAAAGAATGTATAACGTCACTCTTCAAAAGGCAGCGTCTATTGGGAAAATAACTTTACCGTCTATTACACCACATGATGCAAGGAACAGAAACAAAGGGAGACATTTGGTTTTCAATTTAAGGTATGAACACAGGAAAGAACTCTAGTAAATATAAAAGAGGAGCTATCTCCTAAATAAAAATATTCTTTTCTGTTGGAGTGTTAAAATATTTTATGTGTCAAGTTTGAATGCATTTTCATCTTTACACATTGCTTCTGATTACAGGTGTAATAAAGGATTTTGATGATGGTTCTCACATCATTCTGTTTGAATTTATGCCCTGTTGATTAAAATGGTTTTTGATGTGTGGAAGCCTAGATATTTTTATAGTTATTCATGAAAGAAATGTAGTGAGGTGAGAGTCTCTTGCTGGAAAAGATGTTTTCTGGGCTATTTTAGTACCGTTTCTCATAGTCTACTTCAGTTTGCATTCTTGGCATTAGATAAAACCATATAGGTTTGTTTCTCACACCATTTTCTAATGTGAAGACTGGTTCAAAAGTGTATGCAGATAAGGAGAGTGTACCTGATGTTTGCTTACATGGGTTGGGTTGGGGAGAGGAATGAAAAGACCCTTCCCTAGGGTTGTCCTAGTTTAGAGGATTACAAGAATAACAAATGCTTCCCATCAGAAAATTACTTTCTGTTCTCTGTGCAATATAAATCTCGTTTGGTCTACCTTTAGATTTATAATAGGTAATTTAGCATGGATATTCTTGTGTTGATATTTTTTTGTAATGAAGTTGTTCAGTATATGATGTTTTGAAACCCTAAATGAGATGAGTTGTCTTCTGCGTGTGGACAATGTATGTTTTCAGTACCAGGGAGAAGAGGATACATGGGTGCGTGAAAGAAGTGGGGGAAGATTGTATCCCATCTTGGCGACCAGCAGAAGTTGTCTGCAGTAGTTACTGATGACAGTGTAATTTTCAAACGGAATTTGGCAGGTCTTCATAGGCTGGGAAAGAGAGCTGATTTTTGAATGAAGGAGACAAAATAACCTAAACAGTACATGATCTTTGTTTTACTTATGCTTGCATAAAACAAACACAACTTGTTTAATCCAAACATTGTGGCAGGCTTTCTTAGAGAAAATTATATTAATATTTATGGAGAATTTTCTGCATGTTGCTTTCAAGGGAATGAAAATGTGTAATGGCTGCACTAATAAAGAGATAGGCTTGCAGGTAATTGCTCAGAGATTAGGTAAATTTTAGAGAGAGTATTCCATGGACAGTAGTAATTATGGCTCATCTGTCAGCTTTTGGTCACAGCCCCTGCACGCCTGCTGGGTTAGAAGGCGTGTGTCTCGGGGCTGGACCTCACAGTGTCCCGTCATCCGGTGCAAGGGCTCGACCACGGCAAGGCTCATCAGAGCCCTTCCTCAGGCCTGGGAGGGGCTGCTGGGAGGAGGGCTTCTCTTATTCTGCTGAGGCTGGTAAGCAGGGGTGGATTTGCTTGCACTCGTGTGAAGGAAGCTTGTGCTTCAGTCAGGATGGGCTAGGTTAAAACACAGTAACAAGTGCCCTGGAAATCTCAGTGGCTCCATAGAATGGTAATGTATTTCGTTTTCACACAATTTTCCACAGGCCTGGATGATAGCTTCATAGCTTCGTGCTTTTTGCTTGCTTGTTTGTTTGTTTGCTGAGCTAGTATGAATTGGGATTTTGTCCCTTGCAGTTGAAAGGGTCTTTTGAGAAACATACTGGAATTTTATCCAGTGGAAAGGAACACCACCTTAGGAGAGAGATATAAGCAGAGCCAGTGGTTAGGAATGGCATTAGGATTCACGGTAACATGGGTATGGGCCCTCAGCTGCTTCCACTGGAAGACTCTTAAGTTCAAACTTAAAGTTAGACTAATAGTTTTCCTTATTTTATTAAGGGAAAGCTGAGGTGAAGTGACTTGGGCCTCCTGTTAAAGGTCAAATAGGAATTTGAGGACTGGGACTTAAACCTGAAAAAGGATTTCTGACTCCACGTGCAGTGATTTGTCAATGCTTTACAATCTCTCTCTCACAAATAAAGGTAGAAAAGTTTTGAGGGCCTCGCTCATAAAGTATCTAAAGAAAAGGCAAGTGCGTATGAGGTTAGCCCACACAGTAGGCGCGTTGCCCACGGGTTGGGAATGTATTTAAAAATCCTGTAAGTGATCCTTGCTGGCAGCAGAAGCATCACTTGAATTGGAAGAACTTTTTCGAGAATAAGCGAGGGCGACCCTTTGCCGGGACAAGCGCTTTGGCGTCATCTCATAACACAGAGGTCATATTGGGGTCTGTGCTCTGTAAACCCAGCTGACACCAGAGACCCTGGAACTCAGCTGGGGGTGAGTTCCACGTGCCTGCAACTCCCTTCACTCCGCACCCGCCCAGCTCCAGTCTGGGTTGGCATTTGAATAATTACATTAAAGCTTTGCGGTCCACACTCCATCTTAGACTGGGACGGACGGTGCCAGCTTGGCCTCGTTCTTTCAGTGAGGAGAAGCCACTCCTTCTGGAGGTGGGTGTGCCCTTTAGATCTTTCAGGTCCTATGGTTCGTGAATTTCTGAATTTAACTTTCTTTCTCCATCTAAGTGGGGGAAATCCTTTGAAAAAGTTGTTTTTCTGTTTCCAAGTTGTGAAGCAAGAAAATAGATAAAACATGAGTATAATTATGACAAGGTAGCAACAGAATAAATATACTTCCTCTTGGAATATGAAGAGGCCTAGGTTGATCGTATTCAATTGCAAATATTATCATGCCAGTCTCCTCGGTTCCCACCCCTCGTGTGACCACTAACATAGCGTAGAAGCCCTTTCCAATCTGACTCAACCTGCCTTCCTCAGCCCAAGCTCCCGCAAGGTCTCCACACACTCCGTGTTCCAGCCACACCACGCTGCAGATGCTTGTCTTCCAGCCTGACTGACTGTTTGCTCTCTGCCGACCTTTGTACATTCTTCTCCTGGTGCCTCCTCTGAGCCTTTCTCCCACTTGCTGTACCTGGTACACTTACTGCTCCAAGAAATGCTCTTCTCTTCCCACTGTAGTCACTGGTGATGTGGGGTTTCTGGGTTTTCCCCTGGTTATGAGGTAAGATTGCATTTCCCCATCCCCTTCAAACTTACAATCATGTGACTTGCCATGGCCAATAAAACGTGGAAGGAAGCGAGGTGTGTTACTTAACAGTGGACGTCTTTGATAGCCAGTGCACAGTTTACCATGTTGCCTTCCCCCGCCAGGGTAGGTAGTGATGTTCTAGACGCTCATTTTGAGTGGCTGAGTGAGAACAAAGTAGGGGTAAATCCCCAGAACTTCAGTGGGCAAGTATAGTGAGTGAAAAGAAATCCTTGGTGTTTTCAGTTACTAAGATTCTGGAAGAGTTTGTTACTTCAGTGAAATTTAGCTCTTACTGACGGATGCATGCCCCCTGTAATGAGCTTCCCTCTCCTCAAGGTTATTGTAACTACTGATTGCATTTTTGAGAATTTACTGTGTCTCATGCTCTGTGCAAGGTGCTTCATTTGTGTTATCTCATTGAATCTTCTCAGTAGCCCTATAGGAAATTCTTTATATCACTATTGCACTTTTAGGGAAACTGAGGCTTGGAGATGTAATATAATTTGTTCAGGGTCATGCCGTGTGTCTCTGGAGCCTGTGCTTCCAATGACCGCTCTCCCTGACCCCCTGGGCCGCAGTATCCTGCAAATATCCCTGAGCTCCTGTTGTGGGCCCAGCTCTGTACTAGGTCTGAGGATGAAAATGTGAATCAGAAGTAGTCTGTGTCCATGAGAAGGTTAGGACTGTACAGGGAGAGATGGACCTGTAAGTACCATGAAGTCTTAAAAGTAATGCAGCATAGTGGGTACTCAAAGATTTGGAATCAAAACCTGTCCCCTACTGTATGGTCTTGGGCAAGTCCTCATACCCACCCCCACTTCCTGACTTCTATTCTGTCATTCCTAAAATGGGGGAAGTTTCAAAATTTTATTAGCCATAAAATTCAGAAGCCTGTCTACCTCAAAAATAGCATTAGCATGGAATAGATCAAATATTCAAAGTCCCTGGCACTTGGCAGCCTACGATACCTGGTAGTTTCCAGTTGATCTTGTTGTTTCAGTAGAAGATGCAGTTAGAACATGAGGAAGGAGCCCGCATCTGAGGGAAAAGGAGCCGGAGAGTTTCATGGAGGAGGTGATGCTGGGCTTGAGCTCTTGAACAGAAGTGTACGTCACTTACAGGAGGTGGGAAAGGGAAGCACATTCCAGGCTAAGTGGAGTAGCATGAACTAAGTTATGAAACATTTAGGGAACTACAAGAAATGTGTTACAAGATAAATACAGAGCACAGTGGAGGAAATGGCGAGAGATGACATTCTGCCAGGTGTCCTGGGCCGACTGAGTTGCTTCAGCTTTGTTGCTCAGGCCTTAAGGAACCACTGGGAGAGATAAGTCTGTGCTGTGGCTTTTTTTTTTTTTTTTTTTTGAAGTGTGGATTCAGGAAGTGTGGAAGCAACGTCAAAGATGGATTGGAGGGGGTCACAGACGAAGGAAAGGAAGCCAATTAGTAGACTGCTGGAGAGGGAGAGATGATGAAGTCTTAAATTAAGGCAGAGGGGTGGAATGGAGAGATTAGATATAAAGCAACATTAAAGAATGAAAGTTGAGAGACATATTCCTTTATACAGTTTCAGGAGTGAGGGCAAGAAAGGAGCCCAGGAGAGCTCTCGAGTTTCGGACTTGGTGACTTAGATGTTTGTAATAAAGATTGGGAATGCAGAAAGAGTTCTGTTTTTTAACTAGCAAATTTTCTTTTTTGTATAGGGATTATTCACTTTAAAAAATAAAACAATGTGAAAAATGTTCAAAGTAAAGGAGGAATTCTGCACCCCATACGGGATGACCCTGTTAGTTTTTCCCCATTTGTTTAAAACTACATGTCTGTGTAATGATCATCTTAAACAAAAATAGTACCTTTTGCAGGTTTCTTTTGTCATTTAATAGCATGGTATGAGCAGCTTTCCACTTAAGTACATAGAGATGGATCTATTTCATTTACTAGTGTAAAAGGATAAGTTGTATTTCATTCCATTTATAACGTTTCTGTTTACTTCTTTATATTTGCTTTTACAAGTAATGCTATAAAGGATATTCGTGTATCTATCTAAAAATTGTGATAAAGTTTACAAAAAAGAAGAAACGGCTGGTAGGAAGGACTCTAATTCTTAAATTCAGTGGTAGGGAAAACCCTCCCTGTTTGTCATACATTCTTTTTTTTTTTTTTTTTTTTTTTTTGCTAATCTCAATAATTTTCTTTATGTACATGTCTTGATTGTTGTACTTTCCATGTGTCCTAGAAGGAGCACACTGTGTAAAAATTAGCTTAAACAAGTAGAAATATTCTCAGTTTGGATGATAATTTGTGTGGTTTTATTACCCGCTTTAGCTAATTGGGGGATAGTATTCCACTGTTTGCTTATACCGCCTTTTATTTTTTTTCATTCCACAGTGGATAAACATTTAGGTTATTACCAACTCTTTGTTATTTTTTAAAAAAGCTATTTCGGGAACAACACATCCAACATTGAACTTGCCCTGTTTTCCTACGTTAGTTTAGTACTAGTTCTGTTTGCAGGTGTCAATGTGCCAATGACTTCTCCTTGCTTGGAGGCGTGCTTCCCACCTGACCCCATCCTCACTGGTACACTGTCACCGGTACACCTCCCGGACCCTCTGCAAGGGCCTTTCCTCTGAACTGTGTAGGAGGGGCTTAGTGTCTGAATGCATTAGAAGAGGCCACTATGTCTTCAGGACTGTGTGCTGGCAGGAAGACCTCTCTCTCTTACCCGAAAACCTTCCTACTGTGGACACAACATGGGGTATTAGAAGTGTCATTTTTGCTACTAAGTGTTACTTCTCTGATTCTGTTTTAACTGTTTCCTGCTAACAACATGTGGGTTACAATTGCCTTGAGTCTTATGTCACTAAAGTACAATGCAAAATTATCAAAAATGTCAGTGAGTTTTAAAGAGTTGCCATGGAGTATAATCCCATAAACCTTTTGGTGCATTAATTTTCCCTCAGTGTGATTGCACAGCAGAATCCTGTGGGAGAGTCAAGTTTCCTGTCCTAGGCTTATTCATGCAGACTCTTCAGACAACACATTTTTAAAAAAGATGCTCATGGGTTACCAAAGCTGGTTCATGGGAGATCTGAAAAGGAGGCCTATCATTAGTAACTATCATATTATATAAATATTTTTTCTTTCTAGCATGAAATTTGTTTTTAACTTATTTCCCTTCTTTTGAAAGTTAACCTAATTTTGTTTTCATATTGGAGAAAAAATGACTTGCAATGCCACATAAATAAATATAATACAAACTAGTTTAGACTTCATATTATCTATCTTTTAATTAGAGCCTTATACCTGTATAAGACATAAATTAGGAGCACTGGATTTTTGTGAGGTTGAACTTTATACCGTATGGGTGCCTATTTATGAAGAAGAACACAAATGTCTCACTTTTGCAAATTTCACAAAAATATGTGATCATGTGAAATTTTGCAAATTTCACAAAACCTCATCATTAGGGTCTTTCCCGGGAACCTGGAGGGGCCTGTCCAAGTGCTAGGCCTTGAAACTTAGCTTTTTGGTAAATCATCCTCTACCCCAAAATATTGTTCTCAGTCAGTTTCCACCATGGCTGAAGTTGCATGTCTGGGAGGGCACTCCAGTGGTACATTGCTTTTTCTGGAATTCTTCCAGTAAAATTGAAACTTCTGAGAAAGACTGAAACAGTTAAGTCACAGAGACCAGTAGGTTTATTCTCCAGGCCTGGCTCCCATGGGCCGTAGCCAGATCCTGGAGTGTTTTGTTGAGGAATGGTGTGATATAGATTGGGGTGGTGGGAGGGGGAGCGGGAGTTGTCTGTAGGATGGGGGGAGGGGGATGGAGACCCGGGGTGGGTCAGGAGGACTTGTTTTCTATCCCTGCAGTTTGTTACCATTGCCTGACACTTTAGCATGAGTTACTTTATGGATTTATGATATTACTTTTCCCTGTCCTTGTAAAAGCCTATGGAGAATGCTGGGGCCTAGAGAGTAGTGAAGAAAAGGACAGTGGATCTGGATGAAAAGTGAAAACTCAGACCCAGAGACAAACTTGTTTTATCAACCTGTTTAGCTCGGTAGATCCTGATCTCAAGTGTTCGTTTTTAAAAACAGTGATTAGAAAAACAATTTTCTCCTTTGTTTCTGACATCTATCATATAACAATAATTATTGCAACCAGGATAGAGTTGGGTTAAATGCTGTAGTAGTAGGTATGGGACCCTTTATGTTTGAAGACTTTGAGAAGAGACAGTATAATCATAAACTCTCAATAAATTAGACAGACGTGAGAGACCCTACCTATTATTTAACTCAGCTAAGAGCAAATAAGTAAAAATATCAGAAAACAGCCTGCCTGACTACCTCTGAAAAATTTTAGAAGGACAAAGAAATTGGCTGTTAGCAAGTGCCTTTTTCTTTTTAATATTTATTTATTTATTTATTATTTATTTATTTTTGGCTGCGTTGTGTCTTCGTTGCTGCGCGTGGGCTTTCTCTAGTTGCAGCGAGTGGGGGCTACTCTTCATCGCGGTGGCTTCTCTTGTTGCGGAACACGGGCTCTAGGCATGTGGGCTTCAGTAGCTGTGGCGCATGGACTCAGTAGTTCTGGCACTCAGGCTCAGTAGTTGTGGCACACGGGCTTAGTTGCTCCACGGCATGTGGGATCTTCCTGGACCAGGGCTCAAACCCATGTTCCCTGAATTGGCAGGCAGGTTCTTAACCACTGTGCCACCAGGGAAGTCCCTGTTAGCAAGTTCTTAATGTAAAAATGTCAGGAGATGAGGCATCCAGAGACTAGGAAGTCTTGAAAGCAGTTACTCTTGTGAAGTGAATTGGAAGGATGGGGCAACTGGACGTAAGTATTGGAGTCTATCAACTTTTGTGTGTTGGTGTCTTCACCTCTACCTCCTAGAGAAATTGTAACCATGACATGTTGTAATGCCACTAGTCACATGAAACATTACATAGTACGTAGCAGGCACTAAAAAAATGTTAGCAAATTGTGTGTAATAAATTATGTGTGATAAGAACTGTTTGCGAAGCAGAATGCTAGGGGGAGGGATAAATTGGGAGATTGGGCTTAACACACACACACTACTATATATAAAATAGGTAACTACTAAGAACCCGCTGTATAGCACATGGAACTCTATTCAATACCTTGTAATGACCTACATGGGAAAAGAATCTAAAAACGAGTGGATATGTGTATATGTATGACTGATTCACCTTGCTGTACACCTGAAACTAACACAATATTGTAAATCAACTATACGCCCATAAAAAATTAAGAAAAAAACAATGCTCATATTATCGCATTTGAGTAGGTAGAGAAAAAATATTGAAGTCATACTTAATCTAAATCTTTGAGCACTAGATTCGGCTAATATTGCTTTCAGCAGCAGGTATGTTTTAAGAATTAACTCCTTATTTGTGAGGCAAGACTGGAGCGGATAGAGAAGGAACAATATTTGCAAGTACCAATTTGTGATTGTGCTTGCTATAATCCTGGCAGAGAAGTTAAAGGCAGTGAATAGGCCCTGTGGGAATGTCTGTGGGCAAATGCTTTTCTGTGTCCTTGCTTAAATAGCCTCAAGACCTTGATGGAGTACACCCTGTGGGGGTGAAAGGTGTGGTGAGGGAAGATATGGATGTAAATCTGCCAGCGAGAGCTAGAAAACCCAGTGAGGAAAAAGCTAATACAAGGGGAAGTGCACCAGCTGAGCTGGCGTGCAAGGCAGAGGGGAGGGAGGGGCCTCCGTGACAGGAGCCCAGGAAGCGGGACTTGCTACGCTGTCCACGGAAGGGCACAGTAGAACAGTTCACCTGGACCCGTGTGTCCACACACACACGCACTCGCACAGGTTGGTTCCTTGAACAGAAGCACAGACCCTCAAAAGGCAACCAACCCACTTTCCCATCAGAGTAAGTTTTACACGGTTCTGAAAACTGTTAACGACCAGGGCTCTTCACCTCCTTAGTCAATAGAAATCAATCAGAGGCCAGACAAGAAATCCAGGTAAGGCTTTACTGGGGCCCCTGCTGCAGCAGCGGGCAGCGAGAACGAACAACAGCAACACGTTTCCTGGCTTGCTCGCTTGCCGAGGACAGGGGGCGGTGAGCTGGGGGTAGGGGGGTGGGTCCAGGGCTCGGCAGGAGGGCGTGGCTTAGGCGCTTCGCCCACCCCTTTGGTGGTGGTGTGCGCAGGGCGTGTGCGCAGTGCCCTGCTTTTGCTCCCAGCTCTTCAGAAGTGGCAGTTGGGCTTTTTGGTCTCTTTGTATCTTCTGGTCCATAATTTGCCCCGACTGCGCAGGGACGCAGTTGTTCTTAGTCCCTTAGAGTTTTTCTTTTTTTTCTTTTCTGTATTTTGTTGCTGCAGGAGACGTTTGTCCGGGTGCAGGCACTGCAGCAAAGGGTCCCAGGTCCCAGGTCCCAGCCTGTCTCAAAGCCAAATTTCCCGAGAACTCATTCCCTGCCATTTCCTACCAATCGGCCTTTAGAACTGTGCGCTGGCTGGCCCCGCGCTCCCTACCAAGTGGTGAGCACCTCGGAAAACCTCAGGGCCTCTTGGCCATTCGCCCTCGGCCTGGAGCGCTGAAAACCCCGCGAGGCTTCCCTGGAACCCCCTGTAAGGTGTCAGATTCTCCCTGGGGCGGGAAGTGTTGGTGGAGAGAGACTCAAGCCTCTGGCTGGGGAGGGGTGAGCGAGGTGTGGTGAGGTGAAGGTTCCAGGCTTGCACTGTGATGTCAGCGGCCCCGGAGGGAAGAAGCTTGTACTCAGCCCACGGCAGTTGGAATCTGTTGGAGGGCGGTTGGCCAATCCTTGGCCTGAGAGACTTGGGCAGGAGGAGACCCCACCGGTGCATTGGCTTTCACTGCAGGTGCAGAGGAGGTAATCTGAGGACCCGTGCAAGTCCCTCTCCCCAGGACGGCCTGCAAGCCTGATGCCAACCCCAGGAGTCAGGCTGCCCCAGAGGCCGGAGAAGCCAGCTTAGCAGCTCTGTGCTGTTGGCCAGAGAAACACTCCTGCGCCCGCCCCCACCCCCCAGTGGCTGATGGCTAACTGGGGGATGGCAAGATTCTATGGTGAGGAGGAGGCTTGTTCAAACGGTAGAGCCGTGGAGGCTTATTCAGCCCTTACTGTGTACCAGTGTGCCGAACCTGTTTAAAAACCCTTGGGGGGCTTCCCTGGTGGCGCAGTGGTTGAGAGTCTGCCTGCCAATGCAGGGGATGCGGGTTCGTGCCCCGGTCCGGGAAGATCCCACATGCCGCGAAGCGGCTGGGCCCTTGAGCCATGGCTGCTGAGCCTGTGCGTCCGGAGCCTGTGCTCCGCAACGGGAGAGGCCGCAACAGAGAGGCCCACGTACTGCAAAAACAAAAACAAAAAAACAAACAAAAAAACCTTGAGTTCTCTTAAGTAGCTGTTTTATGGTATCATAATGTAATGGGGACACCTAGTATTTTCCTAATTAATGTAGGTTAAGTGATAGAAGCAGTGGCTTCAAGGGTTCCTCTGACTTTTCATTATTCTAAAAGGCCAGGAGAGAGACGGATGAGAAAACAAAACCAAAAACTGATATTAACACAGTTTATCAGAGAGAAGCTTGGAAAGAGGTAGAGGGGAAAAAAAAAGGGAAAACTGTAGAGGCACTGTGCATTTGTGGAACAGAGAGAAATTCAACCCCATTGCAAGGGAGTGAGTTAAACTGAGCAAGGGCTGCACATAAAGATTTGTTTGCCTTATGAACATGAGGGCTGACATTTTGCAACTGCTTCTTTTTGTTTGCTTGTTTTAATATGCTTTTGTTTTCAGCAGAGCATTTATTACTCGCCAGAAACACCGGCAGGAAGGCAGGAGTTGGCATAAAATTCATTATGATGATGTGTATTCTTTACAATTCATCCATAATTGTCCTATAATATGGCATTTCTAAGATTACCAGAGTGGAATAGAGATTAGAATGTCTGGATTAGAGTTTGGGTTAATCTGGAAGTACTTTATGGTAGGGCCGTTTCTCACCTCTTTTGAAGTTTTGGAGAGGCACTTTTGGGTAGGGTAGAAAATGGGAAGGAAAACATTCCGTAAGAGACAGCTGGAGATCTCTTCCAGAGACAAGAGGGGATGGGGTGATGCAAAGCTTGTTGTGATGCACTGATCTGGTCACTTTATTTTACATAAGTTAAGGTCCAAAGCCACACTCCTAGCTGAGAGGGAAAGCAAGTTTCTAACTCCTAGTCCAGGGTAAGTAGTTTAAAGTTCTCCTAATTTATTTGAAAAAGGATAGGGATAAGGATTTTTTTTCTTTGAAAATTGATTTGTGATTCTACCCACTGTATGAGCTTAGTAGAAAATAGAAGGACCTCAGGAACCATTTATTGAGCAGTTATCGTGTTCTAGACATTATATTGAGAATTTTACCTGCATTATTTTTATTAGTGTTTACAGTAATTCTTATAAGACTGGCACTGTTATTATCACCATTTTACAGATATGAACCTTAGGATAAGTCCATTGCCCTACATCACACAGTAGGGACCATGCCATCTGTACCCTGATTATAAATGAAGGGAAGGACTTCCTTTTTCGTGATGTGGAACAACTTCTGTACCAATGACTTAAGTGTGGAAGATTGTAAGCAGTTTTGCCAAAAAGTATTTTTTCATTTATTTTTTCTGTTTCAAAAGATAATTTGACAATAAGTTGCCACTGCATTTGCATGTAACTCTTAAAAGTTATATTTTTAAGATCTCTTTCATATCGTTAGTCTTCTGGGGCTCTCTCCAAGACCTGGAAATAAGGAGAAAAGAAATGAAGTATCAGTAGTGAAGTTTACTTTCAAACTGTTACAACGACTAATTTTACCATTCTCAGATGCAGTGAAATAATTGCCAAAATGTATGTTGGTATTTTAAGACCTAACCAGCAAATTGACACATTTGGAGGTTTTCCTCAACAAAAAATAAGTGGGAAAAAAGTCTTGTTAAATTAGACTATGAGTGGTTTGTTGGTCTGATTCATGGCCTTGAGTAAGCCAGGAGGCCAGGGACCAAAATGTTACTTATGCTGGTGAAGTTCTTGTTGTCATAAGTGTTTGGTTCATAGGAGACATCTATTTCACTCTTCCATGTGGGTCGCACACAGCAGATCTTAGTTGCCCTTTCTCTTCTTTTCCATTATACTAGCCTTGAAGTCTTTTTTCTGTTAGTTTCTAATTACATTCCATTATATATAAAAATAGGACTTCAAGACATATGAGGGACACAACTAGACTGTAAGTAAACCTAATGTCATTTATGTTTTTCCTTGTCTACTTTAGTTGGACATTGCTAAGAACTGTCCACAGCTACTAAGCGATCTGGAAAATAATTAACTGGAACTCGTAATACAGACATTCTGTTTCTAAAGTGGATTTGTTTCTGTCCTACAAAACTTTCCCAAGTCTTTGTTTATGCGCTACATTTGGACTTGACGGACTTCTTCTTCCTATTAATTACAGTAGTCACTGTATATCATACACTATTATGATATGTATATCATACACTATTATGATATACAGTGTATGATATACACTGTATATCATACACTAAATATCATACACTATTCTGTAGTCAACACAGATAACCTAAGGGAGAAAACATTTTTGTGGCTAAAACTTGAGTTCTGTGTAGGAAAATGTTTGGGTACAAATACAACCAAAAGCTCATTGGCTTACTTTTCTACATATAGTTTGTTTTAAGAATTAAGATAACTTCATGATTAGTTCAACATCAAAACCTGATTAGAAGAAAGTGGCTTAAAAAAACACAACCCACAAGGATAATTTTCTTTTTTTTTTAGTTATTTCTGAGATATACATTTTAAAGTAATAACTAGAATTATGACTTATAACATTATACCAGAACATATAAGATTTTTAGAAATTTCATGTAATGTCTGAAACATACTTCCATACAAATAACCCAAAGCAAGTTTAGTATTAATTGTTTGTTTGTTTGTTTTTTTATGCTGCAAGTTCTTATTAGTCATCAATTTTAAATACAACAGTGTATACATGTCAATCCCAATCGCCCACCACCATCAGCACACCACCATCCCCACCCCACCGCAGCTTTCCCCCTTGATGTCCATATGTTTGTTCTCTACATCTGTGTCTCAACTTCTGCCCTGCAAACCAGTTCATCTGTACCATTTTTCTAGGTTCCACATACATGCGTTAATATACGATATTTGTTTTTCTCTTTCTGACTTACTTCACTCTGTATGACAGTCTCTAGATCCATCCACGTCTCAACAAATGACTCAATTTCATTCCTTTTTTATGGCTGAGTAGTATTCCATTGTCTATATGTACCACAACTTCTTTATCGATTCGTCTGTTGATGGGCATTTAGGTTGCTTCCATGACCTGGCTATTGTAAATAGTGCTGCAGTGAACATTGGGGTGCATGTGTCTTTTTGAATTATGGTTTTCTCTGGGTATATGCCCAGTAGTGGGATTGCTGGATCATATGGTAATTCTGTTTTTAGTTTTTTAAGGAACCTCCATACTGTTCTCCATAGTGGCTGTATCAATTTACATTCCCACCAACAGTGCAAGAGGGTTCCCCTTTTCTCCACACCCTCTCCAGCATTTTTTTTTTGTAGATTTTCTGATGAAGCTCCTTCTAACTGGTGTGAGGTGATACCTCATTGTAGTTTTGATTTGCATTTCTCTAATAATTAGTGATGTTGAGCAGCTTTTCATGTGCTTCTTGGCCATCTGTATGTCTTCTTTGGAGAAATGTCTATTTAGATCTTCTGCCAATTTTTGGATTGGGTTGTTTGTTTCTTTAATATTGAGCTGCATGAGCTGTTTATATATTTTGGAGATTAATCCTTTGTCTGTTGATTCATTTGCAAATATTTTCTCCCATTCTGAGTGTTGTCTTTTCATCTTGTTTATGGTTTCCTTTGCTGTGCAAAAGCTTTGAAGTTTCATTAGGTCCCATTTGTTTATTTTTGTTTTTATCTCCATTTCTCCAGGAGGTGGGTCAAAAAGGATCTTACTGCGATTTATGTCAAAGAGTGTTCTTCCTGTGTTTTCCTCTAAGAGTTTTATAGTGTTCAGTCTTACATTTAGGTCTCGAATCCATTTTGAGTTTATTTTTGTGTATGGTGTTAGGGAGTGTTCTAATTTCATTCTTTTATATGTAGCTGTCCAGTTTACCCAGCACCACTTATTGAAGAGACTGTCTTTTCTTCATTGTGTATCTTTTCCCCCTTTGTCATAGATTAGTTGACCATAGGTGTGTGGGTTTATCTCTGGGCTTTCTATCTTGTTCCATTGATCTATGTTTCTGTTTTTGTGCCAGTATCATATTGTCTTGATTACTGTAGCTTTGTAGTATAGTCTGAAGTCAGGGAGTCTGAGTCCTCCAGCTCCGTTTTTTTCCCTCAAGACTGCTTTGGCTATTCGGGGTCTTTTGTGTCTCCATACAGATTTTAAGATGATTTGTTCTAGTTCCGTAAAAAATGCCATTGATAATTTGATAGGGATTGCATTGAATTTGTAGATTGCTTTGGGTAGTAGAGTCATTTTCACAATATTGATTCTTCCAATCCAAGAACATGGTATATCTCTCCATCTGTTGGTATCATCTTTAATTTCTTTCATCAGTGTCTTATAGTTTTCTGCATACAGGTCTTTTGTCTCCCTAGGTAGGTTTATTCCTAGGTATTTTATTCTTTTTGTTACAATGGTAAATGGGAGTGTTTCTATAATTTCTCTTTCAGATTTTTCATCATTAGTGTATAGGAATGCAAGAGGTTTCTGTGCATTAATTTTGTATCCTGCAACTTTATCAAATTCATTGATTAGCTCTAGTAGTTTTCTGGTGGCATTTTTAGGATTCTCTATGTATAGTATCATGTCATCTGCAAACAGTGACAGTTTTACTTCTTTTCCAATTTGTATTCCTTTTATTTCTTTTTCGTCTCTGATTGCCATGGCTAGGACTTCCAAAACTATGTTGAATAACAGTGGTAAGAGTGGACATCCTTGTCCCATTCCTGATCTTAGAGGAAATGCTTTCAGTTTTTCACCATTGAGAATGATGTTTCCTGTGGGTTTGTCATATATAGCCTTTATTGTGTTGAGGTGGGTTCCCTCTATGGCCACTTTCTGGAGAGTTTTTATCATAAATGGGTGTTTAATTTTGTCAAAAGCTTTTTCTGCATCTATTGAGATGATCATATGGTTTTTCTCCTTTAATTTGTTAATATGGTGTACCACATTGATTGATTTGCGTATATTGAAGAACCCTTGCATCCCTAGGATAAACCCCACTTGATCATGGTGTATGATCCTTTTAATGTGTTGTTGGATTCTGTTTGCTAGTATTTTGTTGAGGATTTTTGCATCTATATTCATCAGTGTTATTGGTCTGTAATTTTCTTTTTTTGTAGTATCTTTTTCTGGTTTTGGTATCAGGGTGATGGTGGTCTCATAGAATGAGTTTGGGAGTGTTCCTTCCTCTGCAATTTTTTGGAAGAGTTTGAGAAGGATGGGTGTTAGCTCTTCTCTAAATGTTTGATAGAATTCACCTGTGAAGCCATCTGGTCCTGGACTTTTGTTTGTTGGAAGACTTTTAATCATGGTTTCAATTTCTTTACTTGTGATTGGTCTGTTCATATTTTCTATTTCTTCCTGGTTCAGTCATGGAAGGTTATACCTTTCTAAGAATTTGTCCATTTCTTCCAGGTTGTCCATTTTATTGGCATAGAGTTGCTTGTTGTAGTCTCTTAGGATGCTTTGTATTTCTGCATTGTCTGTTGTAACTTCTCCTTTTTCATTTCCAATTTTATTGATTTGAGTACTCTCCCTCTGTTTCTTGATGAGTCTGGCTAATGGTTTATCAATTTTGATTATCTTCTCAAAGAACAAGCTTTTAGTTTTATTGATCTTTGCTATTGTTTTCTTTGTTTCTATTTCATTTATTTCTGCTCTGATCTTTATGATTTCTTTACTTCTGTTAACTTTGGGTTTTGTTTGTTCTTCTTTCTCTAGTTCCTTTAGGTGTAAGGTTAGATTGTTTACTTGAGATATTTCTTGTTTCTTGAGGTAGGCTTGTATAGCTATAAACTTCCCTCTTAGAACTGCTTTTGCTGCATCCCGTAGGTTTTGGATCGTCATGTTTTCATTGTCATTTGTCTCTAGGTATTTTTTATTTCCTCTTTGATTTCTTCAGTGATCTCTTGGTTATTTAGTAACGTATTGTTTAGCCTCCATGTGTTTGTGTTTTTTACATTTTTTTCCCCTTTAATTCATTTCTAATCTCATAGCATTGTGGTCAGAAAAGATGCTTGATATGATTTCAATTTTCTTAAATTTACTGAGGCTTGATTTGTGACCCAAGATGTGATCTATCCTGGAGAATGTTCCGTGTGCACTTGAGAAGAAAGTGTAATCTGCTGTTTTTGGATGGAATGTCGTATAAATACCAATTAAATCTATCTGGTCTATTGTGTCATTTAAAGCTTCTGTTTCCTTATATATTTTCATTTTGGATGATCTGTCTATTGGTATAAGTGAGGCGTTAAAGTCCCACTATTATTGTGTTACTGTCGATTTCCTCTTTTACAGCTGTTATCAGCTGCCTTATGTATTGAGGTGCTCCTATGTTGGGTGCATATATATTTACAGTTGTTATATCTTCTTCTTGGATTGATCCCTTGATCATTATGTAGTGTCCTTCCTTGTCTCTTGTAACATTCTTTATTTTAAAGTCTATTTTATCTGATATGAGTATAGCTACTCCAGCTTTCTTTGGATTTCCATTTGCATGGACTATCTTTTTCCATCCCCTCACTTTCAGTCTGTATGTGTCCCTAGGTCTGAAGTGGTTCTCTTGTAGACAGCATATGTATGGGTCTTGTTTTTGTATCCATTCAGCAAGCCTGTGTCTTTTGGTTGGAGCATTTAATCCATTCACGTTTAAGGTAATTATTGATATATATGTTCCTATGACCATTTTCTTAATTGTTTTGGGTTTGTTTTTGTAGGTCCTTTTGTTCTCTTGTGTTTCCCACTTAGAGAAGTTCCTTTAGCATTTGTTGTAGAGCTGGTTTGGTGCTGCTGAATTCTCTTAGCTTTTGCTTGACTGTAAAGCTTTTGATTTCTCCATCGAATCTGAATGAGATCCTTGCTGGGTAGAGTAATCTTGGTTGTAGGTTTTTCCCTTTCATCACTTTAAGTATATCATGCCACTCCCTTCTGGCTTGTAGCATTTCTGCTGAGAAATCAGCTGTTAACCTTATGAGAGTTCCCTTGTATGTTATTTGTCATTTTTCCCTTGCTGCTTTCAATAATTTTTCTTTGTCTTCAATTTTTGCCAGTTTGATTACTATGTGTCTCAGCGTGTTTCTCCTTGGGTTTATCCTGTATGAGACTTGCTGCGCTTCCTGGACTTGGGTGGCTATTTCCTTTCCCATGTTAGGGAAGTTTTCGACTATAATCTCTTCAGTATTTCCTCTGGTTCTTTCTCTCTCTCTTCTCCTTCTGGGACCCCTATAATGCACATGTTGTTGCATTTAATGTTGTCCCAGAGGTCTCGTAGGCTGTCTTCATTTCTTTTCATTCTTTTTTCTTTATTCTGTTCTGCAGCAGTGCATTCCACCATTCTGTCTTCCAGGTCACTTATTCATTCTTCTGCCTCAGTTATTCTGCTATTGATTCCTTCTAGTGTAGTTTTCATTTCAGTTATTTTATTGTTCATCTCTGTTTGTTTGTTCTTTAATTCTTCTAGGTCTTTGTTAAACATTTCTTGCATCTTCTCGATCTTTGCCTCCATTCTTTTCCCGAGGTCCTAGATCATCTTCACTATCATTATTCTGAATTCTTTTTCTGGAAGGTTGCCTATCTGCACTTCATTTAGTTGTTTTTCTGGTGTTTTATCTTGTTCCTTCATCTGGTACATAGCCCTCTGCCTTTTCATCTTGTCCATCTTCCTGTGAATGTGGTTTTAGTTCCACAGGCTGCAGGATTGTAGTTCTTCTTGCTTCTGCTGTCTGACTTCTGGTGGATGAGGCTATCTAAGAGGCTTGATGGGAGGGACTGGTGGTGGGTAGAGCTGACTGTTGCTCTCAAGGATAATTTTCTTAATCCATGATTGTATGTATGGGTTTGTCATATATTTATCTATTTGATATTCATTTACACAACAGATATTAGGAGCCTACTGTTTTAGGAATTGGGAATAAAGCAGTGAACAGATTACAAAAAACCTCTGTGCTCCTGGATACCTACATGATGGGGGGGGGAAGACAGAAATAAACAAGTGAAATATATAGAGTGTCAGGTTTGTGATAAGTGCTACAGAGAAAAATACAGCAGTGAGGGAGGATATAGAGTGTAGTTATAATTTTAGTTGATATAAGCAGGGAACGCTGCACCAAGAAGGTAAAATCTCATCAACGATTTCAAGCAGGTGAGCCAGGCAGATTGCTGGTGACAAGGTTTTCAAGCAGAGGGAACAACCAGCAAGGCAAAAACGTGATCTGAGAGCATGGCTGTCATATTTAAAGGCTTTCCAGGGAGGCCAGTGTGAGTAGAGGAGAAAAGCTAAGATTGTGGTGGGTGCTCAGGCCCCCATTAAGGGTTTTGTCTGTTCTCTGCCTAAGATAGGGAGCCATTAAAGGGTTTTAAGCAGAGGAGTGATCTGACTTACTAAAATCACCCTGGTTGCTGCTCTGGGAACAGACTCTAAGGAGAAGTGGAGCCAGGGAGACAGGTTAGGAAGCCAGTGACCAATCCAGGCAAAGGATGATGGTGGCCGGGCCACAGCAGAGGCAGTCGACTGGATGAAAAATGGCAGGTTGTGGATATTTTAAAGGTACAGCTAACAAGATTTCCCAATGGATTTGGACATGGGGTGGGAGGGAAAGGCATGAATGATGGTGTCAAACTTGGCCAAAGTTTTGGAAGAATGGGGGATCAGGTTGGTGGGAAAATCAGGTGTTTGGTTTCGGACATGTTTAGTAGAGCTATTGAGTAGGCTTTTGGCTAAGTTATGACAGAAGTCTGGGTGTTAAAACTTGATTAAAATGGGCATTGATTTTCATTTGAGGCCATTGTAATGGACCACAGGCAAGCATTTCATTGATATTTCTCATGGTTAATTTTATTCAGTCATTTAAATTGACTAGAACAATAAAATAATAATAATCTTTTAATTTTATTGTTGTATGGGCTCATGTTTATTAATTTTGCAGGCATCCATACCTGTGATAATTGAGCTATTTTTCTTGACTATAATACACCCAAAGGCATCTAGCCATCTTTACTGTAACCGTGCTGTGGCACAGCTTTGATGGTGGTGGGGTATTCTAGCTTGAATTTCATAAGGACTAAGGTAGAGGCAAGTAGGTTAGGAAGAGGAAGGACTGAGGCTGGGGCAGGTAGGCTCCAGGGCTGGCCCTGAAGGGGTGGCCTGCTATTTAAGGGAGCAGTCTACAATTGGCCGGATGTAGACTTTAGAACCAGTGGTGGTTGAGGTTGCCTGGCTCCTGTACTCAGAATAATCTGGGTTTGAGAATCAGGTGCACTTGGTTTAAATTTCAGCTTTGGCAATCACTAGATACTTGACTTTGAGAATGTTATCAGACTTCTCTGAATTACAGTTTCTTTATCAGCAGATTGGAGATAACCCTAATTTCCTGATCTGGATCTTGTTTACCATACCAGCTTTATCTCCTGCCACCCCTGTATGTGTGACTTCTCTTTCAAATTATGCAGGAGAGTATATGGTTCTCTGGCTTAGCACAAATTCTTATTGCATCCCATAATGTCAGTTCTATTTTTGGTGATCCTAAATTTGCTCTCTAGGTTCAGATGGTGTCCACCAGATGTCTCTACTATAAAGGTATCCTTTCTCCTTTGTAATGAGTAATCTGTGGAATGATAGTTTGAGATGGTGTGAATATCATGTTTCTAACACCCTTTCATTCAATGGTTTTAACATTCATTGATTATCTTTGCTTGAATTATTACTTTGGGGTTTACAGAATGATGACTTTGAAAAATTCTATTTGTTGTACATTTAAACCTTGAATTATCCTTATAGGCTAGGTGAGCTCCCCTCACCACACATCCCCAATCCCCTGCTCTCTCTCTCTCTTTTTGTTGTTGTTGTTGTTTTGCTTTGCTTTGTGTATCATTATGGACTCATGGATTCCTTTTATACTCAGTGTTATGATAATACATTCCAACATTTATTCTTTTTCTTTTTATATTTAATATGTTGCAGTACATTGCTGGATTTAGTATTTCTGATCCTCAAATTGCCCCTTATTTGGGCAGTATCCATTCTTTCAAAGCTTTTCCTCAGCCCATTTAACATATCTCCATTAGCCTTGGACGCTTACTTGCCCTTCAAGCACAAAATTTTCCATAATTATTTTATACTTTCCTATCTCAGACCTGGAATTAGCCATTTCTCCAAGGAGCCCCAGTCCTGTTTAATGGGGAATGGTAGTTAGTAGCCAAGACCTGAGCACCGAGTGTGCTCACTGCAACTTGGCTGTTATTCATTCTACGCCCTTTCAGTGGATAAAGCTAGGAGTTTATAATGCTAGCTCCAATTCAAATCCAATACCATAGGGTTCTTCCTCACTATGAAAGGCAGTTAAAAAATTATTATATCAAGTAATCAGCATAGAAAGCAATTATTAGAAAGTTGATGTATTACAGGCTAGTGTGACTCATAAGAATCTCATCTTATGGTACAAGTATTAATATTGATGATTTAGCTCACTTAGAATAATATCTTATGTGGGTTATGATAGAACAAGAAATCTGAGGAAAATTTTTGTTGTCTTTTGAATCTTGACTTGATAATTCTTTGCATCCCTAACTTATTCAGAATGACTACATGATTCATAATATTAGTGTCTTTACAAGTTGGATAGTTTAGGAGTACATTTACCATTTTAACATTTCTTAAATTATAACTCAAATATATTTATTAAAACATAAATGTTTACTAATAAGACTGAAGAAATTGAAATGTGACTAATGTAATGTCTTAATATTAGCTGTAGATTTTGTTGATGTGATAGGCAACATATGAATTTTGACTTTTAAAGTTTCATACCCCATATTTGTGCTGCTTTTGCTCATTTTAGAATATAGAATCATATCATCAACTCTCATAATTAGAATATTTTAAAAAATTAATTAATTAAAAAATAGAGGTAATATTGGTTTATAACATTATGTAAATTTCATGTGTGCAACATTATATTTATACTTCCATATACCCTACAGCATGCTCACCATCACAAGGTTAGTTTCCATCCATCACTTACAGTTGACCCCCTTTATCTGTTCCACCCTCCTCCCTGCCCCTTTCCCTCTGGTAACCACTACTGTATTCTCTGTATGTGTTTGTTTTTGTTTGATTTGTTCATTTATTTTGTTTGTTTTCTATATTCCACATGAGTGAAATCATACAATATTTGTCTTTCTCCATCTGACTTATTTCACTTAGCATAATACCCTCAAGGTCCATCCATGTTGTTGCAAATGGCAAGATTTCATCTCTTTTATGGCAGACTAGTATTCTAGTGTATTTATATATATGTATCATAACTTTTAAATCCATTTATTCATTGATGGGCACTTATGTTGTTTCCATACTTGGCTATTGTAAATAATGCTGAGATGAACATAGGTGTGTGTATATCTTTTTAAATGAGTGTCTTCATGTTCTTTTTTTTTTTTTTTTGGATATTCTTTGGATAAATACCCAAAAAGTAGGGTTGCTGGATCATATGATAGTTTTATTATTAATTTGTTGAGGAATCTCCATGCTGTTTCCATAGTGGCTATACAAGTTTACATTCTCACCAACAGCATATAAGGGTTCCCTTTTCACCACATTCTTGCCAACACTTGATATTTCTTGCCTTTTTAATAATAGCCATTCTAACAGTTGTGAGGTGCTATCTCATTATGGTTTGGATTTGCATTTCCTTAATAATTAGTGATGTTGAACATCTTTTCATGTGCCTGTTGGCCATCTGTATGTCTTCTTTTGGAAAATGTCTCTTCAGCTCCTCTGACCATTTTAAATTGGATTGTTTGTTATTTTGTTGTTGAGCTGTATGAGTTCTTTATATATTTTGGATATGAATCCCTTATCAGATATATCATTTGCAACTATCTTCTCCCATTCTTGGTTGTCTTTTCATTTTGTTGATGGTTTCCTTTGCTGTACAGAAGCTTTTTAGTTTGATGTAGTCCCTTTTGTTTATGTTTGCTTTTGATTCCCTTGCCTGAGGTGTCATATCTAGAAAGATATTGCTAAGACTGAAGTCAAAGAGTGCATGTCTTATGTGTTCTTCTAGGAGTTTTAAGGTTTCAGGTTTTCCATTCAAGTGCTTAATCAATTTTGGGTTGACTTTTGTGTATAGTGTGAGATGGTGGTCTAGCTTCATTTTTTTGCACATGGCTATCCATTGTTCCAAATACCATTTATTGAACAAACTGTTCTTTACCCATTATATGTACTTTGCTCCTTTGTTGACTTGTAATTGTCCACATATGTGTGGGTTTACTTCTGCACTCTCAATTCTGTTTCATTGATTTATGTATCTTTTTCTGCTAGTACCATGCTGTTTTGATTTGTAATATAGTTTGAAGTCAGGAAGTGTGATATCTCCAGCTTTGTTAAACTTTTTTCTCAGGATTGCTTTGACTATTCAGTGTCTTTTGTGGTTCCATATAAATTTTAGAATTTTTTGGTCTATTTCTATAAAAAATGTCCTTGAGATTTTGATCAGAGCTGCATTGAATCTGTAGATCGCTTTAGGTAATATGGACATTTTAACAATGCTAATTCTTCCAATCTCTGAGCACAGATCCTTACATTTATTTGTGACTTCTTCAATTTCTGTCAACAATGTCTTATAGTTTTCAGTATACAGACCGTTCACCTCTTTGGTTAAATTTATTCTTAGGTATTCTTTTTGTTTTGATTGTAAATGGGATTGTTTTCTTAATTGCTAGCTCATTGTTAGCATATAGAAATGCAACAGATTTTTGTATGTTGATTTTGTACCTTGAAACTTTACTGCATTAATTTATTATCTCTAATAGTTTTTTGGTGGAGTCTTTAGGGTTGTCTATATATAAACATGTCATCTGCAAATAGTGACAGTTTTACTTCTTCCTTTCTAATTTGGATACCTTTTATTTCTTTTTCTTGCCTAATTGCTCTGGTTAGGACTTCTAATACTGTGTTTAATAAGAGTGGCAAGTGGGCCTCCTTGTCTTGTTCCTGACTTTAGAGGAATAGCTTTCAGTTTTTCATCATTGAGTATGATGTTAGCTGCGGGTCTATCACATATGACCTTTGTACGTTCCTTCTATACCCACTTTATTGAGAGTTATTTTTTTTAATCATAAATGGGTGTTGAATCTTGTCAAATGCTTTTTCTGCATTGATTGAGATGATTGTATAGTTCTTAGCCTTCATTTCGTTAATGTGATGTATCATGTTGATTGGCTTGTGGATGTCAAACCAGCCTTGCATCCCTGTCATAAATCCTGCTGATCTTGGCATATGATCACTTTAAAGTATTGATCTCTCTGATTGGTTACTATTTTGTTGAGGATTTTTGCGTCTATATTCATCAGAGATATTGATCTTTAATTTGCTTTTTTTTTGCATTGTCCTTGTCTGATTTTGGTGTCAGGATGATGTTGGCCTTGTAAAATGAGTTAGGAAACGTTCCCTCCTCTTTAATTTTTTGGAAGAGTCTGAGAAGGACAAGTATTAAATCTTCTTTGATTTAATGTTTGGTAGAATTCACCTGTGAAGCCATCTGGTTGTGGACTTTTGTTTTTGGGGAGCTTTTTGATTACTGTTTCAATCTCTGTACTAGTGATTAGTCTGTTTACTTCATAATTCAGTCATAGGAGGTTGTATGCTTCTAAGAATTTGTCCATTTCTTCTGGGTTGTAAAGTTTGTTGGCGTATGGTGGTTCATAAGATTTTCTTATAATCCTTTGTATTTCTGTAGTATCTGTTGTTAGTTCTCCTCTTTCATTTTTGATTTTATGTAGTAGAGCTTTCTCACTTAGTGAGCCTAGCTAAAACTTTAATTTTATCTTTTCAAAGAACCCAGCTCTTAGTTTTTTTATTGGTTTTCCCTGTTGTCTTTATAGTCTCTATTTCACTTATTTACATTCTGATATTTATTATTTCCTTCCTTCTACTGACTTTGGGCTTCACTTCTTCTTTTTCTGGTTCCTTTAGGTGTAAGGTTAGATTGTTTATTTTGAGATTTTTCTTGTTTCTTAAAATTGGCTTGTATTGCTATAAATTTTCCTCTTAGTATCACTTTCACTAATTAGAACATTTTAAACTATATATATATATATACACACATATATATAAAAGAATATTTTAAACTATATATATATGAATATGAAACAATTTGAATTAAAACTGATTATGCTGCAATGAGTGTTTATTATGCTAGTATGGCATTTTGTCTACTTATAAATTGAAATATTTGATATTTTTGTTATGAACACATAATACAGTCTTTTAAATTAAAAATATTGCTGAATGACTGGGTCAGCTTTGTGGATTAAGTTCTTTTCTTTCTTCTGACAAATAGCATAAAATCCATTGAAGGCAATCTCAGGTAGGTTATATTCTTAATTTATGTCATGCTAATATATACTTAGCTGCCAGTTAACGATTTTTGATCTTTCGAAGACCTATTTAAGCTCTTTGTTTGCATGTCCCAAGTGTGAGGTGAACTTGACATTGCATTTTGACCAGGATTGAGGAGCAGGGCAGGACTAGGTGAGTAATACTTATAACGGTTCAAATTTCTGGGAACCCATTCCATACTGCTGCAGTTTTTGCTATTGGAAAACCTGGTCTTTGAATGAGAGACAGCAGCCAGAACTGACAGGTTTACTATGGTAGAGCAAAGAAAAATAAAACAATAAACAAATAACTTCTATATTGACACCAACTACAGTTGCACCAGTTGTATTTCTTTCTTTTTTTTAATGTTTTATTTATTTATTTTATTTATTTTTTTGGCTGCATTGGGTCTTAGTTGTGGCACGCGTGAACTTTGTTGAGGCACGCGGGATCTTTCATTGTGGCGCACAGGCTCCTCGTTGTGGTGTGCGGGCTTCTCTCTAGTTGTGGCATGCAGGTTTTCTCTCTCTGGCTGTGGTGTGCAGGCTCCAGGGAATGTGGGCTCTGTAGTTTGTGGCATGCAGGCTCTCTTGTTGAGCTGTGCGAGTTCAGTAGTTGTGGTGCGCAGGCTTAGTTGCCCCGTGGCATATGGGATCTTAGTTCCCTGACCAGGGATCAAACCCACATCCTCTGCATTGGAAGGAAGATTCTTTACCTTTGGACCACCAGGGAAGGCTCTGCACCAGATGTATTTCAAGTGCAAAACTTAAACTTCATCCCAGGTTCTGCCTTCAAAGAATAACAAACAAAGTTTGACTGAAAATACTTGTCAGGGAAAATGCTTGAAATCTATTCAGCTGTTTTTGGGCTATGAAAGAAAAACCTCCTTTCTGTTGTCTGTTAGGACTCACAGACAGGAAGGTTGCAATGTGATTCCCCTTTTGACCATGCTATCTAATTTACAGTGAATTATGCACAGTTAAAAACTTTCCCCTTTCACTCCACCCTCTGCTCTTACTTCTCTTCCCAATGAAAATACCTCTTTTGTTGCTTTACTGCTTTTGTAATCCAGATGACTAATAAGATTCAATGGGAAAGTATCCGGGAAAAACAACTCTGTCTCATCTTCTTACTTATTTTGGTCTAAACAATTTGTTAATTGAAAGGAAATAACTACAATTTTATAATTTCATCATGATTGTTGTAATTTTGAGTTAAATGTCTACACTATTTAAAATGATATTTCTTTAACTTAAGTCATTTTTCAGCATCTGTCCAAACACTGAAATGTATGCATTAAAAGAAGAAAAAAGGGCTTCCCTAGTGGTGCAGTGGTTGAGAGTCTGCCTGCCAATGCAGGGGACATGGGTTCATGCCCCGGTCCGGGAAGATCCCACATGCTGCGGAGCGGCCGGGCCCGTGAGCCATGGCCGCTAAGCCTGTGCATCCAGAGCCTGTGCTTCACAATGGGAGAGGCCACAACAGTGAGAGGCCCACGTACTGCAAAAAAAAAAAAAAAAAAAAGAAGAAGAAGAAAAAAGAAGGCTGCGGTATTGCAACTGGTACAGCGTAAGCACTCAAAAAGTGTTTGGGTAAATATTAAAAGCATAGAAAACTCTATACGTTTGACATATGTTTAGTTTAATTCAAGAAGTATTTCTGCCCTTGGAATTAAGAGTGTGACTCTGGAGGCAGACACCTGGATTTTAACCCCAGCTTTGGCACTGACTCGCTGTGACCAGCTCTTCAGCCTTCCTCTGCTTCCATTTCCTCCACTTCTGTTTCCTCATCTGTAAAATGGAGGGAATAGCAATTCTCATCTGAAAGAATTGTTGTGAAGAATAAATGAATTAATATGTGTAAAACAATACAGTGCTTAGTCCATGGTTAATACTTAATAAATGTCAGCCATTATCATTATTATGACTACTTTCCTGTAAATCACTATTACCTGGCTCTTAATTAGTAAACTTGCGGGAAAAAAAGCCCAATCCAAGATTTTCTTGAAATAAATACTGGTGTTATTTTATAGGAAAACCAATTATTAAAGATTATTTAGTCATTTTTCTTCTCTCTGAACCTCTTCTAGTCTTTATAAACATCCCTGAAACATATTCACTAATAATCCAAAAATTTATCTCATCCTCAGATATATACAACTGAAAATCCAAATTCTTCAATTAACTTTCAGAAGAAACTTTATACTTTTTTATTTTTGTCTTAAAAAAAGAAATAGTACAGTATGCATATTTAAGCTTAACATTTTGCCTCTTGAAGTGTTTTTCTTTAACTTAACACTCTAAATTTTCTTTAAATTAACACTTGTAAATTTTAAACAAAACTCAAAATTTTTAATATACTCTATGGGTGGACATTTTGAAAACCTATTCCCTCAATTTCTAGTTTGTTATTGAACTTTCAAGTCATACCACATTGCAGATAAGTTAGTTAGCCTGAGCATATAGTCTAAGACTTTCTTTTTCCAAATTCACAGTTTTTCTCATCCATCCACTTGGCTTTTCATCAGTCCATTCATCCATCCATCCGTTCTCCATCCATCCAGTAACAAAAATTTTCTGTGTTCGGCACTTTTGTGTGTCTGGGGATAAATGTAATTAGTCTAGAACATGAGAATAAAATGAACACCCATGCAGTAACAAACCAGTGTAAGAAATACTAACTCGATTTTTAAAGTTAAAAGGTTGTAATGTTCACTTTTTACAGTTTTTGATTGTCTGTTTTACTTACACCTAAGATAAGGAAATAAAACGTTTTTCTTAATTTTAAACCAATGTATTTAATTAATTTATTTATAGTTATATACTTTTATAGTTTTTTTCTTTTTTTAAACAAATTATTTTTATACAATTTTCAATTAATTTTTCTTGGAGTATAGTTGCTTTACAATGTTATGTTACTTTCTACTGTACAGCAAAGTGAATCAGCTATATGTATACATATATCCTGTCTTTTTTTGATATCCTTCCCATTTAGGTCACCAGAGAGCACTGAATAAAGTCCCCTGAGCTATACAGTAGGTTCTCACTAGTTATCTATTTTATACATAGTATCAATAGTGTATATATGTCAATCCCAATCTCCCAGTTCCTCCCATCCCCCTTCCCCCTTGGTGTCCATACATTTGTTCTCTGTGTTTGTCTCTATTTCTGCTTTGCAAATAAGATCACCTGTACCATTTTTCTAGATTCCACATATATATGTTAATCTACGATATTTGGTTTTTTCTTTTTGACTTACTTCATGCTGTATGAGTCTATAGGTCCATCCATGTCTGTACAAGTGACCCAGTTTTGTTCCTTTTCATGGCTGAGTAATATTCCATTGTATATATATATACCACATCTTCTTTATCCATTCCTCTGTTGATGGACATTTAGGTTGCTTCCATATCCTAGCTATTGTAAATAGTGCTGCAGTGAACACTGGGGTGCATGTGTCTTTTTGAATTATGCTTTTCTCAGGGTATATGCCCAGTAGTGGGATTGCTGAGTCATATGGTAGTTCTATTTTTAGTTTTTTAAGGAACCTCCATACTGTTCTCCATAGTGGCTGTATCAATTTACATTCCCACCAACAGTGCAGGAGGGTTCCCTTTTCTCCACACCCTCTCCAGGATTTATTGTTTGTAGATTTTTTGATGATGGCCATTCTGATGGGTGTGAGGTGATACCTCATTGTAGTTTTGATTTGAATTTCCCTAATAATTCATGACATTGATCATCTTTTCATGTGTTTGTTGGCCATCTATATGTCCTCTTTGGAGAAATGTCTATTTAGGTCTTCCACCTATTTTTTGATAGGGTTGTTTGTTTTTTTTGATATTGGTCTGCATGAACTGTTTGTATATTTTAGACATTAATCCTTTGTCAGTTGCTTCATTTGAAAATATTTTCTCCCATTCTGAGGGTTGTCTTATTGTCTTGTTTATGGTTTTCTTTGCTGTGCAAAAGCTTTTAAGTTTCATTAGGTCCCATTTGTTTATTTTTGTTTTTATTCTCATTACTCTAGGAGGTGGGTCAAAAAAGACCTTGCTGCAATTTATGTCAAAGAGTGTTCTGCCTATGTTTTCCTCTAAGTGTTTTATAGTGCCTGGCCTTACATTCAGGACTTTAATTCATTTTGAGTTTATTTTTGTGTATGGTGTTAGGGAATGTTCTAATTTCATTCTTTTATATGTAGCTGTCCTGTTTTCCCAGCACCACGTATTAAAGAGGCTGTCTTTTCTCCATTGTATATTCTGGCCTCCTTTTTGATAGATTGGGTGACCATAGGTGCATGGCTTTATCTCTGGGATTTCTATCCTGTTCCGTTGATCTATATTTCTGTTTTTATGCCAGTACCATACTGTCTTGATTACTGTAGCTTTGTAGTATATTCTGAAGTCAGGGAGCCTGATTCCTTCAGCTCCATTTTTCTTAAGATTGCTTTGTGGTGGTGGGAAGTCTTTGTTGTTTCAGGGTTAGTGGAAGCCTAAGCATATTAGAAATCTGATAGAAGGGGATAAAGAGAGTTTGAAGACATGAGATGTAGAAGGGAGATACTTGAGTGAGCAAGGCAAAGAAGTAATGAAGAACCGAGAGGGATAGCTAGCTGAGTTAAGAACAGGAGGTAGAGAGAAATGTTGAAGAGGAAAAGTGAAGGATGCTCTCAGGAGGAAGAAAAAAAGGTCAAGTCACATGTCAGGGAGATAATTATGTGTCTGGATGTTAAGAGTAATGTAGCAGTATTGGTTCAGCTGCTTTGGGATCAAGATAGGGAGTCATCTCAGGGGAAATACAAAGTATTGGCATGACTGTGCATTTTTCTCTAAACAATTAGAAATACCAGTGAAAGGAATTGGATGGTGGGTTTGCCTAGTGTTGGGGATATGCAAGGGATTCTGTGGTGGTAGCTAAGCCATCATTGCAGTAATTGGCAAAGGTTTCCAGACTCAGTAGTGAGACAAAATTAATTCTAATGGCAGAGAAACCAGGTGAACAGGAGCCAAATTGTACAGTTGAGGGCAAAGACCAGGCTCAACAGGAATGAAAGAACAAGGCATAAGGATAGGAAAAGGTGGATCAATCTGCTAGGGCTGCTATAACAGATTACTATAGACTGTGTGGCTTAAACCACAGATATTTATTTCTCACTGTTCTGGAGGCTGAGAAGTCCAAGATCCAGGTGCCGGCTGGTTCAGTTCCTGGTGAGAGCTCTTTTCCTGGCTTGCAGATGGCCCTCTTCTTGCTGCATCCTCACAGCAAGAGAGACTTGGCATCTTTTAAGGACACTAATCCCATAAGGAGGGCCCCACTCCCATAACCTAATTATCTCCCAAAGGCTCCAGCTCCAAATACTGTGACACGGGGGGTTTAAACTTCAGCGTAGAATTTTGCGGGGTTACAGTTCAGTCTGTAACAGAAGGTGTGGTCAGACGGGAATTTTGTCATGGGGGAGCGAGAACAATTTTTCAATCCATGATTTATGACCTCCAACCCATATAGAGGAGTATTTGGGTGCAAATTAATTATATTTATTCTAATTTAACAGGTAAGCTTGAAGGAATAATAAGCAGTGGGTTTACTGTAATTTTATGTCTATAGTTTTATTAGCTGTATAACCTGGATGACAACATAGTTTGTGATGTGTAGTATATTGAGATATAAATCATGGTGTAAAGGTACTATCATTGTTTCATAGAGAACCATTTAACATATAAGCCAAGTTGAGAATAGTAAATAAAAATTTGTTTTGGATATTCAAAATATAAGTGTTTATTACATTGACAGAATTAATTTTTACTTAGCAAGTATGATCTTTCCCAAATATTTAAAATTTGTTTTAAAGTGATTTTAAAATAAATTACATTTTTTTTAAAAATTAATTTTTAGGTAATTTTTTTAAGGCAGTTTATCTCTGCAGGAGACTCTCAGTCCTGGTTTGAGTGACGTGACTGAGCTGCACCTGGGTGGTTGAGTGTATCTCTCTGCCTTTCAGATCTTGTGTTTAAGAGTTGCGAACATTGGTGAACACTTGAAAGCAGTTTAAATCTCATTCCCAACCCCCAAACGACTGTTTTAATGGAGCTAGTGTAAGAGTTACATGTACATTTTCTAACAAATTGCTTTTTCTTTAACTCTTCTAAGTGGAATATAACAGAATCATTCTTCTGGAACTGTAACTTTGACATACATTTGCATAAGTAGGAGGAGAGGTGGTTGTCATATAGCTAGAGAGCCTTTTTTAAAAAAACTCTCTTTCTCTCAAGGTTGAGTTTGAGGGCAGAAACTTTCATTATAACTAACGTAAGACATTGGGCTATTTTGTTGTTGTTGTTGTTAATAAGTGGCTAAAACCTGCTTAGCTCACAACTGTAACCTACACCCTCACAGTTATACACCTTCCTTCCCCCCAGGTTCACACAGTAATGGTGGAAGTGCCAGACACTGTAAACTGATAAGATAAGCAGCACATGGTCCACTGCCATGAGCCAGGGGTCCCTGCTGGGCTGGCTGACGCACACAGCCCTCCCCTGATGTCAGACAGCTGATAAGTAGCACCTTGGCTCCTTTCCCGCATTTTGTGCCAGAGGGAGAAAAGGCACTTTGTCTGAAAAATCAGCTCTATTGAAGTTTTTTTTTTCTTTTTTTTTTTTAAACATATTATTGCTTTGCTTGACTGTAGGCCAGATTCCTGTCTGTTTAAACCATTTAGTATTATTTCTGAGTTGTTTGGCAGAAATGTTGGTCAGCAAAAATATGTTTAACTCATTATGCATGATTTCTGTGATATATTTGTTACCACTTACAAGGCATCGCATTTGTTTTTGTATTTTTTTGTGAAAAAATAAGTGTGGCAAATTAGATGATACCTGGCTATCACCCCAGGTATCTTAGTAAATCTATGAAGAGGGGGAAAAAAACAAGTATTGACTAGGATCAATTCAGCAACCCTTAACATCTGACAGGCCATTCATCTCAACACACTTATTGGTGTTTATACTGAAATATGAGAAATATTAGTTTCATGGGATTGAACTGTTAAAACTGGTGATAATCTACTAGTGTGTACACCAAACACATTCTCTCTCCTGATTAAAAACATCCAGTTATAAGACCACACTCTCGAGCCAAATTATCATTACAGTGATAAGGTCTGAGCTTTATATTATCTGGTAAAATGTCTGCTTGACTATATTAATGGTTCATTATGAAATCCTTGAGAATAAAGAGAGCTTCAAATCTGTAATTTTATGACTGCCTTGTTAAAAAGGGGGAGCCCGGGGCTTCCCTGGTGGCACAGCGGTTGAGAATCTGCCTGCTAATGCAGGGGACACGGGTTCGAGCCCTGGTCTGGGAAGATCCCACATGCCGCGGAGCAACTAGGCCCGTGAGCCACAACTACTGAGCCTGCGCATCTGGAGCCTGTGCTCTGCAACAACAGAGACTGCGATAGTGAGAGGCCTGCGCACCACGATGACGAGTGGCCCCCACTAGCCACAACTAGAGACAGCCCTCACACAGAAATGAAGACCCAACACAACACAAAATAAATAAATAAATAAATAAATAAATTTAAAAAAAAGGGGAGCCCAAGGTGCCTACAGCAAATTGAATGAATGGTCTGCAAACCTAAACATCCTAGCACATTTTATATCAGAATTATTAATTATTAATTCAGAGATCATCTCAGGTTAGTGAAATTCAGATTTTTCATTATCATCTAGATTTTCTATTTCAGAATACACGCTTTTGAATAAAGTTAGCATGAGAACTCTAGATTACAGTAGTAAGCATGTACATCCAATTGGAATAATGGAGAAGGGTAAAATATGTTGAAAATGAAAAAGCTGTGAAGAATGACTGTTTAATGTCTATGTTTTTGTCACTCAGGAAGCTGAAAAAAAGTGTTTTGGGAATGTATAAATGCCACTGAATTCCTAAAGTTTTATTTTGAAGCTGTGATAGTCTACTGCGGCCACTTTTCTGATGACATAGTATTGTGTCTTCTGCTAATTAATACATAAACTAATGTTTTATATGTATGTTCTAGCAATAGCTAACAATTTCTGAGCACAATTTTAAAACATTTTTGTCTCATATCCTCACTTAATCCTTAAAACAATCCTATGAGGTATAGATACTATTTTTGTCTCCATTTTACAGATGGGGAAATTGAGGCACAAAAAGGCTAAATAACTTGTTCAGTAACTCAGTAAGTGGGAGAGCTCAGAGAAGGACCCTGGCAGTCTTTCTTTAACACACAGATTAAACGGTGTCACAGTGACCAGAAAAATAATGCACCTTTTCTTTGGCTGCCAACTTAACTATCATTATAAGTGATTAAGTATTGAGGAAGGGAACTGGAGCTTTCGAGATAATAGGTGACATTTATGAAACTTTCAAGAAAACAGATATGTTTACATTGGGTTGGCCAAAAAATTCATTCAGGTTTTTCCACAAGATGTTACAGAAAAACCTGCATGAACTTTGGGCCAACCCAATATTTAAATTTTTCTCTAATATAAATGAACACAGTTCTGTTCCTTCTGTGCAGCAAGTTTAAATTAGTGTGCAGAATTTGTTTATATTCCTAATTGTGGCATTTCTTAGTCACCAGGGAGAAACTGGGTCATTAATTATTATTATTACTTTTTAATTTCTTAAATTATTTTTTAATCATTTTTTAAATTGAAGTATAGTCAATTTACAATGTTGTGTTAGTTTCAGGTGTACAGCAAAGTGATTCAGTTATACATATACATGTATCCACTTTTTTTTAGATTCTTTTCCCATAAAAGATTGTGACTTACTTCACTTAGTGTGATAATGTTTAGGTCCATCCATGTTGCTGCAAATGGCATTCTTTCTTTCTTTTTTTATGGCTGAGTAATATTCCAGTGTGTGTGTGTGTCTGTGTGTGTGTGTGTGCGTGCACACGCACACATACATACCACATCTTCTTTATCTGTTCATCTGTTGATGGACACTTAGGTTGTTGTAAATACTGCTTCTATGAACATTGGGGTGCATATATCTTTTCTAATTAAAGTTTTCTAAGGGTATATGCCCAGGAGTGGGATTGCAGGATCACACGGTAGCTCTGTTTTTAGTTTTGAAGGAACCTCCGTAATGTTCTCCATAGTGGCTGTCTCAATTTACATTCCCACCAACAGTGCAGGAGGGTTCCTTTTTCTCCACATCCTCTCCAGCATCTATATATTTATTTATTTATTTTTTTGAGGTACACAGACCTCTCACTGTTGTGACCTCTCCCGTTGCAGAGCACAGGCTCCGGACACGTAGGCTCAGTTGCCATGGTTCACGGGCCCAGCCGCCCCGCGGCATGTGGGACCCTCCCGGACCGGGGCACGAACCCATGTCCCCTGCATCGGCAGGTGGACTCTCAACCACTGCGCCACCAGGGACCCTTTGTAGCCTTTTTAATGATAGCCATTCTTACTGGTGTGAGGTGATAGCTCATTGTACTTTTGATTTGCATTTATCTAATTATTAGCAATATTAAGCATCTTTCCATGTGACTGTTGGCCATCTGCATGTCTTCTTTGGAGAAATGTCTGTTTAGATCTTCTGCCCATTTTTTTATTGGGTTGTTTATATATATATTAAGCTGTATGAGCTGTTTGTATATTTTGGAAATTAATCCCTTGTCAGTAGCATCATTTGCAAATAGTTTCTCCCAGTCTGTAGGTTGTCTGTTCATTTTGTTTATGATTTCCTTTGCTGTGCAAAAGCTTTTACATTTCATTAGGTCCCATTTGTTTATTTTTGTTTTTATTTCCCTTACACTAGGAGACAAATCCAAAAAAATATTGCTGCAATTTATGTCAAAGGGTGTTCTGCCTATGTTTTCCTCTAGGAGTTTTACAGTATCCAGTCTTACATTTAGGTTTTTAACCCTTTTTGAGTTAGTTTTTATATATGGTGTTAGAGAATGTTCTAGTTTTCTTTATTTTGCATGTAGCTATCCAGTTTTCCCAGCACCACTTATTGAAGAGACTGTTTTTCTCCATTGTATATTCTTTGCCTCCTTTGTTGTGGTTTAATTGACCATAGGTGCATGGGTTTATCTCTGGGCTGTCTATCCCATTACATTGATCTATAAGTCTGTATTCATTCCATTACCATACTGTTTTGATTACTGTAGCTTTTTAGTGTAGTCTGAAGTCAGGGAGCATGATTCCTTCAACTTTGTTCTGGTCTTACTTTTCCTCAGAGATAACATTATCCACAGCAGTGATATTGACTCTTAAACATAGGAAGTTTTTAATATCTCAGTGCCAATTATAAATAGTGTGTAATTTTTTGTTCCATTCTATTGGCAGGACTTGATTCCTTAGGTTTCCCAACATAATTTCATGGCATGTGCTGTTTCAGTATATTCATATTTATCAGCAAAAAGCTAGAATAAACAAAGAAGGTAACCTGTTTGCTAGGTGGGCAAGGCAGAGGGCTTAGTTCCCACAGACTCAAGTTGTTAGCTTGATGGCTAACAAACAGCCTGGGTCGTGACATGCACAGCTTTTCCTGCCCTGGTGGATTCAGTGTCATATGGGTATGTTTTAGATGGGATCAAAATAATGAAATTACTAGAAGTAAAGGGAACATCTCATTATGATAGTGATTTCATTCATTTATTCCTTCAATTCTAAGACATTTATCAAATGACTACAATGTGAAAATGAGTTGAATCTCTTTATTTGTGGATTCTGCATTTGCAAATTTGCCTACTCACTAAAATTTATTTGTAGCTCCAGAATCAGTACTCACAGTGCTTTCATGTTACTCATGGGCATGTGTATACATAGAGCAGTGGAAAATATGAGTCATCCTACACACACGTTCCCAGCTGAGGTCAAACAATGCTATACTCTACCTTACTGTTTCAGCTCTCACCCTGTAAACAAAAGTCCTTTCCGTGGTATATTTAGTGCCATGTTTTCCCCATTTTTGTGCTTTTTATTGGTGACTTCACTGTTAAAAATGGCTTCCAACTAGAGCACTGAAGTTCTGTTTAGGCTTCTTAGGCACAAGCCGGCTGTGATGGGCCTTATTATGGAGAAAATACAGGTGTCAGATAAGCTTCATTCAGGAATGAGTTACAGTGCTGTTGGCTGTAAGTTCAATGTTAACTAATCAACAGTATATGCTAAATGAGGTATACTTATTATATATTTAAGGTATCTTTAAATAGAAACACACATAAAACAAGGCTATATACTGATCGGTTGGTGAAAATGTAGTGACAGAAGTTTATAGGAACCAAACCCTCTATTTCTCCAAGGGCAGTGTCTCATTATTCACTAATTTAGTGTTTGCCTGGGCTTTATAGAATATAACTACTGCTACTAACAAGAGTCAACAGTAGTTACAGGCTCTGGGAATAAGAAGATAAATAAGTTATAGTTTCTGTCTTCAAAGATCATGCTAATGGTGGAGAGGGTCTTAAGTTAAAATTTAGAAAATTGATGTACCGAAGATCCCGTATGGCATAGGTCTATTCAGTAAAGACTTTGAAGACTTTTGGGGGATGGGATGCTAGTTTATTAACTTTATTAAAGGGAATTGAGCTATTCCTGTTTTAAAATTAAGTAGTACTTGAGCATATTGGTTTTGACTTGGAAAACATTTATCTTAAAATATAATTTTTTGATATTAAAATAATGAATAATAAATAATGAATTAATAAAGTAAAATAATGAATTGCTGTAATTTCAAATATGTATTTTTTGAAAGTGTATAGTAAATCACATTATTATATGCATTGCGTTAGTTCTTAGTCGGAACGCTCCCATTTATCTTGATTGTTCTCCTAGTGAATGCAACTAAATCTAAGCATTAGGAAGACTGTAGTTGTACATTTGCATGGCTCAGATATCAGATCAGATTAATAGTCTTTTTTTGCATGTTTATTATTGGACACAATATTTATGCATTTATTTAAAAGATTCATTCTGCCTTTAAAAACAGTTTTAGAAATAAGATTGTCAGAAAGGAGAATGTATTGGTTTGCGAGGGCTGCCATAAGGACATCAGTCACATTGGATTATCCATCTGTCCTTCTACATTTTATTACTTTCCATTGTTTTTCAGCATGTAAAATGCAGTTCTGAGTTAGTGACTGTCCATTTTATTTCTTGAACCAAACTGCCTCTCAGAATATTCTCCCGATGGCACTTCTCTCTGCTCTATTTAACATTAATTCTGTCAGGAAATGTGGGCCAAAAAATATGAAACCAATAGTAAAGCAATTATACTCCAATAAAGATGTTTTAAAAAAATAGATAACCAGCAAGAAACTACTGTATAGCACAGGGAATTCTACTCAATACTCTGTAATGACCTATATGGGAAAAGAATCTAAGAAAGAGTGGATATATGTGTATTTATAACTGATTCTCTTTGCTATACAGCAGAAACTAACACAACATTGTAAATCAACTGTACTCCAATAAAAATGAATTAAAAAAAAAAGACCAATAGTATCTCCAGGGACTAGTCAGCATCAGCAATAAAGATTGCCCACAAATGAGTGCAGTTTAGTTCAGCTCTTAGAAGAAAACTACTTGCACTTGTGTTTCAAGTTTGTGCTTCCAGCTTGGCAAGTCTAACTGTACTCTTTCTTTCATGGGGCACCACTATAGTAGGAAACAAAGTTTTGGTAAGAGGCCGCAAATTTCCCTCCCTTTATGCAGATGTGTTCTTTTCCATAAAACAGTTATTAAGCATGAACCATATACAGAGCGAGCTAACCTTTAACAGAGATTTGCAGATTTGATTTGGTATTTAAGGTAAACTTAGACGTTGAATTCTTTTGTAAAGCAAAGGAACATTTTGTGAAGCACATAATAACTCATCCTTTTAGGAAATTTAGATGTTTTACACCCTGGATTTACTTAAGGTTGTGCATGATAGGTGTGTGCTAGGTTTTCTAAAGATCCTTCACTCTGTAAGGTAAACCCAGATATTGTTTGACTGAAGGCATAAATCTGAAAAAGAAGGTGGGGCAAGGGAGCCTAGGTGAAGTTGCACAGTGCTGATGGTTTACTTTTTTTAAGAAAATGCAATGATCATAAAACCGCATAAGGCAGGTGTTATTACTTCTATCAAACAGAAGACAAAACTGAGGCCCAGGGAGATCGAATAATTTATCCAAACTCACACAGTTAACCAATGTTAGAGCCACTTTTGTGGTCCATGTCTGCCTGACTCCAAATCCTTACTTCTTCCCTAATCAATCATCGGTGTTTTATTTTTACTGCTTCTGGGAGCAAAAGCCAGGACATGTGAACTGGAACATAGAGCTAAGCTACTGTACAGAGCAGTGGCTCTGGAGGACTGCAGGAAAGAGCGGTGGGTTGAATGGTCCCTCCCCCCGACCCCCATATGTCCCCATACTAAACACAGAACCTGGGAATATTACCTTATTTGGGAAAAGAGTCTTGCAGATGTAACTAAACTAAGGATCTTGAGATGAGTTCATCCTGGATTACTTGGATGGGCACTGAATCCAATGGCAAGTGTCTTTACAGGAGAGGCGGGGAGGGAGATCACACAGCCAAAGAGGAGGAGGGAGCCTGCCCAGGAGACCTCCAGGCATAGGTGCTGCGGCAGCCCAGAGTCACGGCCCCTCGGCCAGAGTGAGGTCCGCCCGCCCCGCCCCGCCCCCAGAACTGTGAGAAAATGAATTTCTGTTGCTTTAAGTCGCCCGCTTTGGTTTGTGTTGATTTGTTATAGTAGCCACAGAAAACTAATGCAAAGAGTAATCTCTCATTCTGAAACACCCCTGAGATGGGTCTGAAAGCCTGGCTTGGGTCTCCACTCTGCTAATGGGCAGTCAGTCTTATATTCTTGGGCAGATTACTTATCCTCGTTTCAGGTTTTGCACATAAAAGGGGATGAGAATAATAGCCCTAGCTCCCTCGAGCCTTTTGTTAGAATCACATGAGACAATGTACTAGGTGATCTATAAAGGTTTAAAGAAATTATGTTGATGTACATCACTTTATAGAAATCAAAAACGTTATTTGTCTTACATGTTAATCACTTAAAAATAGTAATGTCAAAATCAATTTTTAAGTAGGTTGGCAAAGTTGGAGCATGTCTTTTGAATACTAATACAGTCTAAGAACACTCTTGCAAGAGAAGAAAACACAATAAATTTACTTCTCTATGTGGAACCCAGGACAGAGGATGGCAACTGAATGGGCTGTCAGTTAGTTTCTGCTGTGCATTTTAATAGCCTAAATTAAGGGAAAGAGGTCTTGAATAAGCAGGAAAAAAAAAAAAGTCCTCAGAGCAGTGCTGTCCAATAGAAATGTAATGCAAACCACATATGTAAGTTAAAATTTCCTAGTGGCCACTTAAAACACATGCACCCCAGCGTTCATAGCAGCACCATTTACAATAGACAGGACATGGAAGCAACCTAAATGTCTATCAACAGAGGAATGGATAAAGAATTGGTACATATATACAGTGGAATATTACTCAGCCATAAAAAGAAATGAAATTGGGTCATTTGTAGAGACATGGATGGAGCTAGAGAGTGTCAGACAGAGGGAAGTAAGTCAGACAGAGAAAAACATTTGTTTAATAACGCATATATATGTGGAATCTAGAAAAATGGTATAGGTGATCTTAGTTGCAAAGCATAAATAAAGACACAGATGTAGGGAACAAAAATGTATGGACACCAAGGGGAAAGGGATGGGGTGGGAGGAATTGAGAGACTGGGATGGACACATATACACTACTGATACTCTGTATAAAATGGACAACTGATGGGAACGCACTGTATAGCAAAGGGAACTGACCTAGTGCACTGTGGTAACCTAAATGGGAGGGCAGTCCAAAAGGGAGGGGGTATCTGTATGTGTATGGCTGATTCATTTTGTTGTGCAGTGCAGGCTAACACAACATTGTAAAGCAACCATAGTCCAATAAAAATTAATTTAAAAAAAATTTCCTAGTGACCCCTTTAAAAAAGTAAACAGCTGAAATTAATTTTAATAATACATCTAATTTAACCCAATAAGTCATCCAGTTATTTAATATTTTTCACTGTTACATTCGCACTGTTGTCTTTGAAATCCATATATATTTTATACTTACAGCACATCTCCCTTTTGGAGAAGCAGCTTTTCAGGTGCTCAATAGCCACACATGGCTAATAGTTACTGTGTTGGACAAGCACAGCCCTATAGACTTTGTGACAGAAGAGTGTGTTTCTAATTCTTACCCCAGAAAATGTCAAGTTTCTAGGGGTATAGGAGGCACTTGGTGAATGTTTGTTGAGTGATCTAATAAGCACCTGTGTATTCTAATAGAGCCTTTATTTTTTATCTTCAGAGGAAATTATACCTATTAATTACTTAGTTCTTTTACTAACCCTAACCTTTAATGAGTTCCTGTTATGTGGTAGGCATTCTACTTAGAGCAGAGGATACAAAGGTAAGTAAGTTAGTGTCTTGACTTTCAAAGAGATTAGAATCTTGAGGTCAAAACAGATAAATCGATCATTAACAAGGTAAAGTGAAAGATGGAAACTGATGTAGTAGGTAGAACTTTGGATTTGGATTCAGCAAGACTTGGATTTGGATCTTAGTTTTGGTACTTTTTAGCCTTGTGACCCCAGATTATTTATCTCATGAACCCCCTCTATTCTTATTGAGAAAAGGCTGATAAATGCCAGGCACTTATTAGTAAGCCCTTAATAAATGATAATTTTTTTTAAAGTATTTTAAAAGTAACTTTCAAACCAGCTAGTTTCCTGATCTGTTGAGGGTGTAGGGAGAGATTGGGGAAGGTTTCACTTAGGAGAGGCGCAGATGCTCGTGTGGAGATGGAAAGGCAGTGCTCGCAGTGCAGTCAGCGCGCCTGAAGGCCTGAGGAGAACAAACACTGCTTAAAGACATGACAATTTTTCTAAGTAGCTTTTAACCCCGGGCTCTATATTTTTCATAGTTTTGTAAACCTGGGTTCGAATGTCATTTCTACCACTTACTAGTTCTCAGTAATTGAACCTCTCTGAATTTTGGCTTCCTTGACTGAAAAATGAGGATAATCATACCAAAGCCCTTACTGTGCCCCCTTCCCGTTACTACGCCTTAGGATAACCACTTTTCTGACTTCTTACAGATGGTAATTTAAAAAAATTTTATGAATGGAATCATGCAGTATTTACGCTTTTGTCTTTTGCTGCTTTGGTTCAGCATTCTGCCTGTGCACTTCACCCATATGGTTGCACGCAGTTGTAACAAGTCCTTATTGTTATATGGTATTCCGTTGTGTGAACATACAACTTTCTTTGGTCTTTGGTCTTTCCAGGTTTTGGCTCTCAGAAAGAGTGCTTCTTTGAGTATTCTAGTACTGTGTGTGGCTTTGATGGTCACAAGTATGCAGTGCTGTCAGGGGGGATTGCTGGGTCATAGGACCTGCATATGTTCAGTTTCACTAGATGCTGCCCAACACTTTTCCAGTGTGATCATGCCGATTTAGCCTCCTGCCAGCAGTATATGGGAATGAGGGTGGAATTTTGACTTGCTCGTTTTGCCAGAGCTTACTTACTAAAGCTGGGATTGTTTTTTACAAGTGTGATTAGGATCCTGTCACTCCCATGCTTTAGGAAAGCCCTTTAGTAGCTCTCTTTGCCTTCAAGACAAAACAGTTTATGGCTTACCAGGCCTGTTGTTATCTGACCCTGGCTTTGCTCTACACATTTATCTCTAGAATCTTCTCTTGGCATTGTACTTCTCAGCCGGAGTTAGTTGCAATATCTACCCTCCCCCCCCACCGCCACCCCACCCCCAAACACACACACTCATTTCCGGACTTTGACGCATGCTGTTCCCTTTGCCAGAAGGCCTTCCCTCTCCCCCTTGGCTAACCCTCATTAGTCCTTCAGTGTCCAATTTAGATATCACCTCTGGTCTCCCTGTCAATGGACTTTTCATATAGATGTTTGTGACTCCCTCACTAAATTTGGAAATGACAAGCGAAAAAAAGCAAGAACAGAACCAAAACAGCCAAAAAAAAAAAAAAGGGGGGAGACTGTACTATTGTTTTATTTCAAGACAGACCCACTGGGTTTTTTTTTTTTTTTTTTTTTTTGCAGTACGCGGGCCTGTCACTGTTGTGGCCTCTCCCGTTGCGGAGCACAGGCTCCGGACGCACAGGCTCAACGGCCATGGCTCACGGGCCCAGCTGCTCCGCGGCATGTGGGATCTTCCCAGACCGGGGCACGAACCCGTGTCCCCTGCATCGGCAGGCGGACTCTCAACCACTGCGCCACCAGGGAAGCCCCCCACTGGGTTTTAATTCTACCTTTGCCCTTTACTAATTAGACCTTGGACAAATCTTTTATTCTGACTCTCAGTTTTCTGATGTGTGAAATGAAGGAGAAAGAGGGGGAAGAGGAAGGGGAAAGAGGACAGAGTGGGGACGATGGGAGGGAGGGAGGACTGAGGGGAGGACGAGGTGTAGATGTTGGGAAGATGGCGGTATGGAAGAGCACTTAGAACCTGGCACCTTGGAAGCGCTATGTGAATGTTAACTGTTATAATTTGCTAGCACTGAAGTGCTTTGGCACTTTTACTTGCTGATACAGGCAGTTCCAGACCCTACAATTTATTGTTTGAGATCATGATCTGCTCTGCTTCCTCTGGAGCTAGGGACCAGGTTCCAACACTGGGAATGTGGCTGCTGTCTTCAATACCACTGCCCAGCAAGGGAGTGGATGGGACAATGGCAAGTAGAAATGCACAAAGCTCTTCTGTTTTTAAGTTGCATTTTTCTGGATTTAACATATTTTGGTTGCTGTAAACATCTGACTATTTTCCAAAATTCAGACAAAGTTGATTCTGACAGTTTTTGCTCTATGGAGAGTCAGGCCATATGAGCTCCCTACTTTGCCATTTTTGTTAAGGTCACTCCATCTATAAAAAACGTACAGCTAATATTATACTTTATGATGAGAAAGTTGATATTTTACAACTAAGATGAGGTACAAGAGAAGGATGTCCCGTTTTGCTGAAACCATGCACCTCAGATTGGGACTTGAACCCATGTGTCGGGACTTGAACCCAGCCTACACCCAGATTGGGACTTGAACCCACACAGCTGGGACTCGAACCTGGCCAAAACCCATGGTCTTCCAACTGAGATCACATACCTGGTTTCAGGACTTCATGAAGCTCAGTTTCTTGATGTCTCATCACAGAAAGAATTCAGTGAGAGTCAAGGTGATAGGTAAGAAGTGGATTTGTTTAGAGAGAAACACACTCCACAGACAGAGTGTGGGCCATCTCAGAAGGTGAGAAAGGCACCAAGGTATGGGGGTTGTCAGTTTATATAGGGGTGGGTAATTTCACAGGCTAATGAGTGGGAGGAGGATTCTAGCTGTTTCGGGAGAGGATGGGGATTTCCAGGAATTGGACCACCACCCACTCTTTGATGCTTACCTCAGCCTTGGAACTGTCATGGAGCCTGTGGCTGTGTCATTTAGCTTGCTGATGTGTTACAGTGAGAGTATACTGGGGCTCAAGGTTTAGTGGAACTTAATTTGTCTGCCATCTTGGACCCATTTGGTTCTAATCAGTTTATGTCATGTCCTCAGACTGTGTCATTCTTTCAAAGGTTGTGCCCTGCCCCCTTCCCTCCTGTTTGATCACCAATCCTTTTCAACCTTCTACTGAAAGATCTAGTTAATGCAATAAGACAAGAAAAGGAAAACAAGGTATCCAGACTGGGAAGGAAAAATATAAGTCTTTTTTCACAGATGTTGTGATTGTCAGTGTAGAAAATCTGAAAGAATCAACAACAAAAAACCTCCTGGAACTAATAAGTGATTATAGCAAGGCTTCAGGATATAAAGTTAATATGCAAAAGTTAGTTGCTTTCCTACGTACCAGCCATGAACAAGTGGAAATTGAAATTAAAAACACAATACCATTTAAATTAGCACCTCCAAAAATGGAATACTTAGATATCAACCTAAGAAGATGTACACAAAATGTATCTGAGGAAAACTGCAAAACTGAGTGAAATCAAAGGAGAACTAAATAAACAGGATATTCCATGTTCATACATAGGAAGACTCAATATTGGCAAGATATCATTTCTTTCCAACTTTATCTATAGGTTCAGTGTGGTCCTAATCAAAATTTCAGCAAGTTACTTTGTGGATATCGACATACTGATTTTAAAGTTTACATGGTGTGGCAAAAGACTTGGAATAGCCAACACAAAATTGAAGGAGAAGAACAGAGTTGGAGGATTGTCATTAACTGACACCTTGACTTAACTATAAAAGTACCGTGATCAAGAGAGTGAGGTACTGGTGAAAAAAATAGACAAATAGATCCATGGAACAATACAGAGCCCAGATATAGACTCACAGAAATATAATCAACTCATATTTGACAAAGGAGCAAAGACAGTACAATGGAGCAAAGATAGTCTCTTCAATAGAGGGTGCTTGAACAATTGGACATCCACAAGAAGAAAAAGAAATCAATTCACAGACCATAAACCTTTCACCAAAAAGTAACTGAATAGTAGACTTAAATGTAAAATGCAAAACTATAAAACTCCTAGAAGATAACATAGAAAAAGCCTAGATGAGCTTCGGCGTGGGCGATAATTTTCTAGATACAGCCTCAAAGGCACAATGCATCAAAGAAAAATTGAGAAGGTGGGCTTCACTAAAACTAAAAATTTTTGTTCTGTGAAAGACAATGTCAGGATAATGAGAAGGCAAGCTACAGACTGGTAGAAAATATTTGCAAAACACACATCTGATGCAGCACTATTATCCATAATATACAAAAAGCTTTTAAACCTCAACAGTAAGAAAACAAGTAACCTGATGGCCAGCAACTTTAACAAACACCTCACCAGAGGAAAAAAATATATATATGGGTGGCAAATAAACATGTGAAAAGATGTTCCAAATCATTTGTCATCAGGAAAATACAAATGAAAACAACAGTGAGTTACCACTACACACCTATTAGAATAACCAAAATCTAGGGCACTGACAATACCAACTGCTGGTGAGGATGTGGAGCAACAGGAACTCTCATTCACTGCTGTTGGGAATGCAAAATGATGCAGCTACTTTGGAAGACGGTTTGGTGACTTTTTACAAAATGAAACATCTTACCACACAGGCCAGCAGTTGTGTTCTTTTACCTAAATGAGTTTAAAACTTATGTCCACCCCAAAACATGTATGTTTATAGCAGGTTTATGTATAATTTTCAATCCTGGAAGCAACCAAGATGTCCTTCGGTAGGTGAATGGATAAATAAACTGTGGTAAATCCACATAGTGGAGTATTATCCATTACCAGGAAGAAATGAGCTACCAAGCCATGATAAGACATGGAGGAACGTTAAATGTATCTTACTAAGTAAAAGAAGCCCGTCTGCAAAGGTTAGATACTGTATGATTTTTAACTACATGACATTCTGGAAAAGGCAAAACTATGGAGACAGTAAACAAAACCAGGGGTTGCCAGGGTTTGAGGTGGGGGAGGGATGAACAGGCTGAGCACGGGCGTGAGGATTGTTAGGGCAGTGGAAGTACTGTGTATGGTACAGTAATGGTGGACACATGTCATTGAACATTTGTCCAAACCCACGGAAAGTACACCGAGTGAAGCCTAATGTCAACTGTGGACTCTGGGTGATTCCGATGTGTCAGTGTAGGTTTATAGACTGTAACAAATGAACCACTCTGGTGGGGATGTTGGTAGTGGGGGAGGTCACACGCACGTTGGGGGTAGGTGACATATAGGAAATCCTTGTACCTTCCTCTCAATTTTGCCGTGAAATCTAAAACTGTTCTAAGAAGTTGTCTTTAAAAATTGCGTTGAGTGTTTTGAGCTTATTCTCTTAGACTTGAATATATTGCAATAAGCATCACTGTAATTATTTTCCCCTAAGCACTCATATTAGCCAAGGGATGTGAAAATGTACTATTTTTAAAGGCACCCTTGACCCTGTTAAAAATATTTCCTCTGCAATTTTTTGGACTAAAAATTTGTAAGAACCTAGCAGCGTGTTATAGTGTCAGAGACAGGAAACGTCTTTTATCACCAATAACAGTTTGGAATTCAGCATGCCATTTGAAAACCACTGAAAGATTTTAAAAGGGCCAGGGGGATTTTTTTTTTCTTTTTAATGAAAAAAGGCAGAGACTTAGAATTCTTTGGGAGAGACAGGATTGGGTTGGCCAAAAGGTTCTTTCGGTTTTTTCCGTAAAACGGCTCTAGCAGCACTTAATTGTCTTTAACTTCATTTGAAACAGTTTTGTTAGATTGTATGTGACAGCTGTCATATCAGCATACATTTAAAAAAAGACTTACCAAAATTGGTGAATTTTTGTGTAGCCATTTTAATATTGAAGGTGGAAGAAAAAAAGCAACATATTCGGCATACTATGCTTTATCATTCCAAGAACGGTAAAAATGCAACCAAAACGCAAAAAAACCTTTGTGCAGCGTATGGAGAAGGTGCTGTGACTGAACAAACGTGTCAAAAGTGGTTTGCGAAGTTTCGTGCTGGAGATTTCTCGCTGGACGATGCTCCACAGTCGGGGAGACCAGTTGAAGTTGACAGTGATCAAATAGAGACATTAATTGAGAGCGATCAACTAATATTGATTGTGGTATAACTACCACACGGGAGATAGCCGACATACTCAAAATACCCAAATCAAGTGCTGGAAATCATTTGCACCAGCTTGGTTATGATGCTTTGATGTCTGGGTTCCACCTAAATTAAGCGAAAAAAACCTTGACCATATTTCCACATGTGACTTAAACGTAATGAAAACATTCCGTTTTTAAAACACCTTGTGACGGGCGATGAAAAGTGGATACTGTACAATAATGTGGAACAGAAGAGATCATGGGGCAAGTGAAATGAAGCACCGCCAACCACACCAATGGCCGGTCTTCATCCTAAGAAGGTGATATTGTGTATATGGTGGGATTGGAAGGGAGTCCTCTATTATGAGCTCCTTCCGGAAAATCAAACAAACGATTCATTCCAACAAGTACTGCTCCCAGTTAGACCAACTGAAAGCAGCACTTGACGAAAAGCGTCCAGAATTAGTCAACAGAAAATGAATAATCTTCCATCAGGATAAAGCAAGACTGCATGTTTCTTTGATGACCAGGCAAAAACTGTAACAGCCTGGCTGGGAAGTTCTGATTCACCCTCCGTATTCACCAGACATTACACCTTCAAATTTCCATTTATTTAGGTCTTTACAAACTTCTCTTAATGGAAAAAATTTCAGTTCCCTGGAAGACTGTAAAAGGCACCTGGAACAGTTCTTTGCTCAAAAAGATAAAAAATTTCGGGAAGATGGAATTATGAAGTTGCCTGAAAAATGGCAGGAGGTAGTGGAATAAAGGGGTGAAGATGTTGTTCAAGAAAGTTCTTGGTAAAAATGAAAAATGTGTCTTTTATTTTTACTTAAAAACCGAAGGCACTTTTTGGCCAACCCAGTATTACAGTAAGATGTGGGACATTCAGCTTTTACTATTCTAGTGCACCTATTTGGTCATGTAACTTGGACTTCCCCTTATTTGGTGATCTCCCAAATTCCTCCCAGTTCTAAGACTTCAGTTTTATATTCCATGTTGATTCTTAGCAGCAATACTTTTATGTCTTATTGAGAAATGGAATTATGCTAATAAAATATTCTCAGAATTTTAAAATATATTTTCCTTTTTAAAACTTGGAAATAGGATTGATTCAATAACATGATTCTTGTTACTAAAGATTTTTATCTGTATTCTTGTATGTCTTTATTATATGCTTTGCATATTTCCCCTGGAATATTGTTATAAATTTCATTTCTTGAAGGAAATTCCTATCTTCTCAATGTATACCACAGTGTAAAGTCTCCTCTTATTTTAATATGCTATGATGATAATGTTATAATTTTTGACATACTTTGGGAAAATTTTTGTTATAAGCCTAAATGTAGCTGACTCTACCCAGTCTTTTGCTTCCCTTTTTAAGTTAAAGTTGTTGGAGAGGAATAGTTAATTTTTCTCTCCCATGAAGAAGCCCTGATTTATCTATTGAGTTTCTATTTGATAAGTGTGGGATAAAATGTTTATATTAATGTAAGGTATATTAGGTGTCAAATACACTCCTAGTCTGTCAGTTACTTAATAGATACTGATGAGTATATATCAGAAAATGAGAGAGACTCTATATGGAACTTAATCTTGCATTCATTAAGTAAATAATTAGAAATGATGACCTAACAAATTAGAAGTATGCAATACACTGTGAAGGTGAAGGGTCGAATGCTTCTTGGGGGGGAAATGGCTCACTGCAAAGAGTTCCTGGACCCAGTTCCAACCTGGTGCATGTGTAGGCTTCCCAACACCAACAAGCAATTCTCCGACACCAGCAGGGTGTCTGAGAATTCAGCTCAATTTTGACACTTATCTACCCAGAAATAGAATCAGATTCCACAGGTAAAGGGCTTAGTGCCACAAGACCTCCCCTCCACTTCAGACACCAGTCCCAAGCCTGGGTGGTTACCTCTGCTTTGACCTACTGGGTACAAACTGGAGGTTTTGAGGACCTTCTCCTACTCAGAATGACAGTCACATGTCCAGGTTGTTAACCTGTACTTCTGACTGACTGGCTATAAATCAGAGGTTCCCAGAACCCCCTCCTCTGGTTTGATTAATTTGCTAGAAGGGCTCATTGAACTCAGGAAGACCATTTTACTCACTAGATTACTGATTTATTATAAAAGGATACAAATCAATGGCCAGATGAAGAGATGTATAGGGCAAGGGCCTGAACAAAGGAGCTTATGTCCTTGTATGGCATGGGACCCGGCCGCTGGTATCGTTCACCATCATAAAGCTCTCAGAAAGGGCACAAAATCCATCTCTTCTGGATTTTTATGGAGGCCTCATTACATGACTGAATCATTGGCCAATGGCAGTTGATTCAACCTCCAGCCCTTCTCCCTTCCCCAGAAATCAGATGGTGGGGCTGAAAGTTCCAACCCTCTTATCACATGATTGGTTCTCCTGGGAACCAGCCCTCACCCTTGGGTGGGACCCAAAGGCCACCTTCCCTGAAGCCTTCTCAGGAACTGAGGACAAGAGACTGAATATTATTCCATTGCTCTTATCACTCAGGAAATTTCAAGGGTTTTGGGAGCTATGAACCAGGAACTGTGGATGAAGACCAAGTATATATTTTTTCTATAAATTGAAGTATCACACTCACTAAGTTTTTGGACTAGGCAAGGAGAAAAATCTTTCTATAGTTGGTCTGTCTAGCCCACATGGGTGTGGAATATGCCAGGGCAGGTGGCCACCGGTGCTGTTTTCTACGATTAAGTCTGAATGAGTTTGAGGAAAGATTTTTGAAATAAATTTATTTGAGTGATCTCTGTTTTTCAGGAAGACGTTCCTAGTCAAAACATTTTATTGTTGTTTAGTCAGGAGTGTCGAGGGGTCTTGTCTGTCCTTGTTCCCCCTCTTGCATTTATGTGGGCTTAAGGATGAGAAACAGGCCTAGAGAACCTTGGCTGCCTTGCTTCACTCAACTGCCAGCTCTTTGTGTGGTCAGGCACAAACACCAGCCCTGTGTTTCTTGTTTCTCTCAACAGCCCTGCTTTGGAGAACAATCTTGGACTTCTCAGGAAACCTTTGCTCAAAAATCCACTATTTAATGGTCTTCACTGTAAATACTTGTTCTGAAGTATAGGGGTTTGAGTTGAGGATTTTTTGTTCCAGGATTTTGGGGGAGAAAAATTTCAGACCGAGGGTTTTGTGGCTAAGAGATTTTTAAATTTCTTCTGCAGAATCACAAAGAATAGTCCTTTCCCTGTGAATGCTGTGCATTTCTGGAGAGAAGGCTGGCCTATGTGGTTGAGGGGGAGGGAGAAGAGAGGGGGGAGGAGGACGGGAAGGTATATATGTGCATATACCTTCATCTGTCTCATCATCATAACTACCGTTTCTTTGAGCCAAGATTTATGTCTTTTCCATACGTTAATTTTAACTCTCATCAGAGCCATGAGATGGATGTATAATTATTACTCATAGATCAGAAAACAGGTCAGAAAGCCTCCCTAACTTGCTAAGTCATTCTGCCTATTAGTGGCAGAACCAAGAGTTTGAAATGATTTTTGTCTGATAAACATGCACATATATACCTTTTAAAGATATTTATGTATTTACGTGTATATTTATATGTATACAGATATAAAATTAGTATATTAGATATAAAATTAATATACACTACTGGCATACTCATTTGAACTTCTTGGAATAAGAAAAGCACCTTCTGGCAAGCCCCCTTTTATTCTCCCCCATCCCCCAAAATAAGGCATATTACTTTTTGTAAAAAACAGCATCACATTTTAACTGATGTATTTTGAATTATTGGCAATGAGCTGCATCTTTAGTATAATATTTCCTGTGATAATGAACTTGCACTGATTTGTAAATAATAGCATTCATTTGCAAGGTGGTTTGCAAATGTAGAATATCTCCTTGATCTTGGGTTAGATTGAAGAGACCTTGGTCTATTGTACAGTGGTACGGCTGAGAAATGAGAACTACATCATAATGGTATAATTTACTCAAGACATAGAGGATGGTAGTTTCATTATTTTATTATTATACCTTGAATGTGGTCTGAATTGTTGTGGTTTCTTACGAGGTTTCTACCCAAGCGCTCCTAATGTCAGAGGAAAGGTAAAAGCATACCTGCTTGGGCTCTGTGTCTGTAGTTTGGTTACTTCCTTACTTCCCCAACCCCCAACCCCAAATAGATGTTGGCACTCCGAATTCCTCACCTTTACCCTTTGTATCCCCACCCAGAACACCTTCTTCTGCCCCCCGGAGACTCTTGTATCCTATTTTGAGAATCACAGACTTCTCCAGTTTCTAAATGTGAAACAAAACCAGTTTGCCTGTTAAAGGTTGGGTTGGATTCGATTCTTTAGCCTTAAGACTGCTCCTTATTATTAGTTAAAAGAAATGACGTATAATCAGTTTGTAAGGTATTTTAGCTGAAACATGGGAAAATCCATTCATTCAGCAAATATTTGAGCACCTCTCTTTTTACACACCACATACCATTCCAGGTGTTGTATATAGAAGTGAGTCAAACCCACAAAATGTCTGTTCTCCTGAAGCGGATGTTACAGTTGGGTTTGACGGAGAACAGATAATCATGTAAGTAATTCAGACAGTTTCCAGTAGCGTCAAGGGCTAGAAAGGATGTAAAACCAGCTAGAGGATCGAGGATGACTGTGGAGTGTGGTGGGACCTGCCTCAGTGGGTAGGCAGGTCAGACTGCTCTGAGAACCACACTTGAGCGGAGACCTGAGAATTGGAAAGGAAGTTGTTAAATCTAGAGAAAGAGAGTGGAAGGAAAAGAGAGCAGAAAGCTCACAGGCCCTCAGGTGGGCAGTGCCTGCCTGGGCTTGGGTACCCGAAGAGCAGGGGGAGGGGTAGGTAAGCTGACCAATTTAACAGAGCTCGTATGAATACACTAGAATGAATAAATACGTGATAAGAAAATACGTTCTTATGCACTTCTTAGCCTCTTCAGATCTTAAAGGAAATGTTTGATGAATGTAGTGATCATAAATAAACTTTATAATTTCAAAACCGTCTGGATGATAAGAATTCGTACATGAATATATTGTTAGTTCTTTGGTACAGAGGTCCTATTTAATTTCCTCCCAAGAGAGTTCTGCATACAGGTAAGTAGCGAACCTTTCCTATAGAAAGTATAGTTTTTTAGTTTCCTAGGCAACACACAAGGATCTACAGTATTATAGTATAGTGACTGAGAAGTGAACACTATGGGATCAGGATAAACCACCTAGTAGCTATGTGACTTAACCTCTCTCTGCCTCAGTTTTCCTATCTATAGAATGAGAATAAGTAGAAGTAGTTATGCCTGTGATGATTGCATAAAGTGCAGAGTACCATGCCTGTCACATTGGAATAGTCAACAAAAGTTTGTTTTTTTTTTTTTTTAAATAACAATTCTGGAGGAACAGAGGTAGCAGTTATTTTAAGGAGAGGGTTTTTTTTTTTTTTAATGTTGAGCCTTCTTTTAATTTATTTATTTTTATTTTTGGCTGTGTTGGGTCTTCGTTTCTGTGCAAGGGCTTTCTCTAGTTGTGGCAAGTGGGGGCCACTCTTCATCGCAGTGTGTGGGCCTCTCACTGTTGTGGCCTCTTTTGTTGCGGAGCACAGGCTCCAGATGCGCAGGCTCAGTAGTTGTGGCTCATGGGCCTAGTTGCTCCATGGCATGTGGGATCTTCCCAGACCAGGGCTCGAACCCGTGTCCCCTGCATTGGCAGGCAGATTCTCAACCACTGTGCCACCAGGGAAGCCCAACAAAAGTTTTAATTGTAATTTTAGGATGGGATATAGTTGACACTAAAATAATTTACACACAGGCTGTAAGTTGGCTTGCTTATTACTCTCTCCTACTCCTAGATTTTTATCCTGCTCCTTATCTGTCTCGCTTTTCATTTTGTTTCTTCCCTGCCCCTCCTCTTTGCTATTTGTTAAAACTTCATTAGGGATTAAATAAACTTGGTTCAGTGTTGTTCAGCTTGGGGTCCTAATAATCTACGTTTACACTGCAACTCGGTGCAGCTTTTTTCTAGTCAGCAGTACGTTCTGAATTAGAGCTGGGGTGGCAGGGGCCCATTTTCTTTCATTCATTTTCTCTTTGCTATGGTTATTGGGCATCCCCTCTCATCTGGAGGTGGGCGCTCACTCTGGGGGTGAGTTGATGCTTCCAGGGAATGTGAGGGTTTTGCCGAGAGGGAGCAAATCCTGGCAGTGGTCAGAGCAGCTGTTTACTGTGCAGGAGATGAAAGTGGACATCTGTACTCATTTCTCCTTGTTCATGCTGACATGGTTACTTTTGGGTGCCCCTTGTTCCCTAACATACTTGGGAAATAAAAGCACATTGCTTATGTTTGTTTATCTACAGTGCCACAGGAAATTAGCATCTAGATCTCATTACTAAATACACATAAATCATATTAGTAGACTTCCCTTTTATTTTGTTTTGGGATATTTAATTTCCGTACACCATGCTTTTAAGTACTGAAGTGATCCTGATTGGAGTATTTTATACACTTGTCTGTATAAAGTCCAAATGATATGAGGAGAGATGCCGTATTCTGATGAATTAAAAGTAAAGTCCTGGATTTCTGAAATGTACCTTAACATGCATTTCAAATTTACTTTTTTCCCCAGTGTGTGGTGTACAGATGCAGAGAGATGGAGATAACATCAAACCATTATCATACAATGAAAAAAAAAGACGTCTTTCAAAGAAATTTCAGCTAATACAATGTTCAAATGTTTAAAAAAATTAAAAAGAAAAATCAGTCTTCTGTGAGAATATGCTTTAATTTACTTTTCCTGGTTTGGTGACTGCATTGCACAGAAAATGGTTTGCTTGGTTAAAAAAGTCAAACTAAAAATCTCAGCTCAGTGGAGCAACCAAATATGGTGTATGAACTTTAGGACATTATTGAAGCAAAAGGATTAGATTCTAGCTTAGATGATGGGACCACAGAACTCCTTGAGAATCTGATGAAAGCAAGTTGAGCCTTCCTCAGGAAAATGTACATATGTTCAGGAATGCAAAATGCCAAAGATACCTCAGGGTGGTATCTGAATATATGAATATGTGAATATTGGGGACTACAATTCAACATATAATGTTCCCTAAGTGATTTTTAATTGCCATAATTTCAAAGGCCTTCTGTTTCAGATGGTTACTAGAAGTCCTAAAGTCCAGATGCCAAGATATTTAAATCAGCGTTATATCAACATCTTCAGCTGCACTTAGCACATCTCCATCAGGTATCCAGGCTGTACGTTTCAGAATCTCAGTGTTCTCCATCTTCTTAATTTTTCCCCTCCCTTCCTTTCTTTCTTTTGCCTACATTCTTCTTAAACTTCCACATGTGGGAAAGCTTCTAGTATCAATTCAGGAGGCACTTATTGAAACCAGGATTTCTCAACCTCAACACTATTGATACTTTGTGCGGGGGGGTTCTTTGTTATGGGGCTGTCCTGGGCACTGCAGGCTGTTTAACAGCATCCCTGGCCTCTACCCACTAGATGCCAATACAACTCCTCTTTCTTCCCCCTCCCCCCTCTGCCCCCCCCAACTGTGACAAAACGTCTCCAGACACATTGCTAAATGTCCTCCTGGGGACAAGGTTGCCTCCTGCTGAGAACCACTGATTTACACTTTACGATGTGCCAGGCCAGGCACTGGGGAATCCGAAGATTTGACTCTGACAACTCCCGTCCTCAAGTGACTCAGGTCACTGACACTGGTTACACACGTAGGCCGTGCAGGGCAGCAGAGAACAGCGTATCAAGGAAACTCATAGTCAGATTGCGCCAGGGGTGAGAAGGGAGGAGAACAATCTGGGAATCTAGAAGCTAAATTAAAAAGTCAGCAGCTTTTTCACACGTATCTTGAAGAAATCTTAGCTGTTGTTTCTAATCGTTAGCAATTATCTTTGATATTCTCTAGACTTTTTTCATCTTTTGTCTTAAATCGCACTTTAAAAAATATTTATCTGAAAGCTATGTTGAAGAAGAGCTAATACCAGTGCCTGTGCTTTCATGTAAAATAGTTGGAGAGTTGAGACCTTTCATTGATTTAAGAAGATCAAATTCATTCCTTTTCTTCATGGATTTAAATTTAATAACTGACTATATTCTGTTTCTTTGTGATAGTACACCCTACATTTGAATGTAAATGTACATTTTGTTTCTAGCTTTTGAAATATTTTAAACATTATAATTGTTTTGATTATTAAAATCATAAACAGCTATAGTGAGTTTAGTGAAATAATGATGGCCATGCTGACTTAGTTATTTCTACTGCCAAGGAACAGCTCTGAGAGAGTACAGTTGCTTTTCCTGACAGTCCAAAGAGGGAGGTCATGTCACCGTTGTTTTGTTGTATTTTTTAGTGCAATTATATTAGGAAATCAATTTTAATTTTGGAAATCGTTTTATGTGATATGATTAAATTGCATTATAATATTTAAATCATTTAAATTTCCAATGGAATTTTGAAACAATACACAGTGGCACTAAAAAGTAACAAAAATGACTTCATACATGATTCATGAAAACTAATTTTAATACTTCATAAAATTTCTTATGTTGAGGGAGGGATTTTCTGGGTTTAAATATAGAATTGAAGTTAATATTATTAATCTTTTACGAGTTCATGTTGGTGATTATTGGCCTAATTTCATTTATCAGTGGTCAACCTAATGTTTTAGGGGAATCAAGACCTTACTATTCGAAGGTATTAAAAGCTCTTTCAGCATTGCAAGTCAGAGGCATTTTGACCTTAATTGCCCTAAATGGACCTACCAATTTTTGCTTGCTCTGTTCTTGAAAACAAGGAAGGTATCAAAATATTTATATAAGCATCCTACAGAACAGAGGGGCACGGTGTCATATGTGTTTGTAGATGGGCTTAAATTTTTGTTATTTGGATAAAGTCTGGTTGAGCAACAAAGCCAGGATTTGGAGACAGAGGATAAAGAAATAATCTTTTCAAAACTGTAGTCATGGGTGAACTCCTTTGTTGTATGATGCCTCTTAGATTTTTAAAAAATAGTCCTTCTGGAAGACAAAAACTGAGAGCTTTTATTTCTTAGAGAGTTTTTGGTTTTGTTTTTCTTTTAACTTCCTGGAAGAAAAATTGCTCATGGTTTCTCCCTCCATGAAGGATATGAATCTTTTTTCTATTTTAAGAGATATCATAAAGACCATATCATGCAGTAGAGTAAGGTGTATTTTTAGTATTTCTTTCCTCCAAATGCATTTCTCTAACTTGTCAAAGAGCAGCTTGTCAATTTTTTTAGATTTCATTTTTATCCCCAGAAATATTCATTGTTTGGAGGTCAAATTTATTTCTCAAATAAAAATGCACTGACTTAAAAAAATGTTTCATTTATCTCTCTGACAGAATTTGGTAAATAATGGTTATAATTTGGTAACTATTAAAAAATAATGCTAAAATTATATGACTACATAGTTCTTTAGATTATGCAAAAATATGTAGTTTTCTTACTAATAAAATACATAAGTTAAATGAAATTTGATGATCTGCAGCAATTGCAGTTATTTCAATTTATAGTTAAGGGTATGTGTCATAATTCTTCTTCTCAGAGATTTACTTCTAAAACACCTGAAACACATTAATTTAGTATGCCTGAAAAAAGCATAGTGCCACTCTTTTACAGCAATAAATGGTATGATTTTGTCATCATTTTCTTTTTCAGATGTTTTCTTTCAGACTGTTCTGCCCAAATTTCAGAGTCTTATGGGATTTTAAACAAGTCTTATTTTGAACTGTATACTTATTGATATAAAAATCAGCTTACTGGGTTTTTTAAATGAGGAGTTGTCAAAAGACATACACATTCATTCTTTCAACAGATAATTTATTGGGTATTTATTATATGCCTGGCACTATTGTAGGCTAGGAATAAAGTAGTGAAGAAAAGAAAACTGGTCTATAGACTATATATACCAAAGGGAAAAATAAAGTAGAGAAGAGACTCTTTATGTGTTTGTTTTGAATGGCAGAGTTGGCAGTTTCAGAAAAGATACCAGGGAACCCTCACTGAGAAAATGACAACTTGAGTGGGTTAAAGCCTGGAGGAGGTGAGGGAACGGTCCTTGGAAAAACTGCGTTAAGAGCTTCCCAGGCAGGGGTCAGAGACCTTCAAGACGGTGGAGGAGTAAGACATGGAGATCACCTTCCTCCCTACAGATACATCAGAAATACATCTGCATGTGGAAAAACTACTACACAACAACTACTGAATGCTGGCAGAAGACCAAAGACCTCCCAAAAGGCGAGAAACTCTCCACGTACTTGGCCGTGTGGCTGACAAGGTCTTGGTGCTCTGACCAGGTGTCAGACCTGTGCCTCTGAGGTGGGACAGCCGAGTTCAGGACATTGGTCCACCAGAGACCTCCCAGCCCCATGTAATATTAAATGGCAAAAGCTCTCCCAGAGATCTCCATGTAAACGCTAAGACCCAGCTCCAACCAATGACCAGCAAGCTACAGTGCTGGACACCCTATGCCAAACAACTAGCAAGACAGGAACACAACCCCACCTGTTAGCAGAGAGGCTGCCTAAAATCATAATAAGGTCACAGACACCCCAAAACACAACCCTGGACATGGTCCTGCTCACCAGAAAGACAAGATCCAGCCTCATACACCAAAACACAGGCACCAGTCCCCTCCACCAGGAAGCCTACACTGAACCAACCTTAGCCACTGTGGGCAGACACCAAAAACAATGGGAACTACGAACCTGTAGCCTGTGAAAAGGAGACCCCCAAACACAGTAAGGTAAGCAAAATAAGAAGAGAGAGAAACACACTGCAGATGAGGGAGCAAGGTAAAAACCCACCAGACCAAACAAATGATGAGGAAATAGGCAGTTTATGTGAAAAAGAATTCAGAGTACTGAGAGTAAAGATGATCCAAAATCTTGGAAATAGAAAGGAGAAAATACAAGAAACGTTTAACAAGGACCTAGAAGAACCAAAGGACAAACAAACAATGATGAACAACACAATAAATGAAATTAATTCTCTGGGAGGAATCAATAGCAGAATAACTGAGGCAGAAGAACGGATAAGTGAACCGGAAGATAAAATAGTGGAAATAAGTACCGCAGAGCAGAATAAAGAAAAAAGAATGAAAAGAATTGAGGACAGTCTCAGAGACCTCTGGGACAGCATTAAAGGCACCAACATTCAACTTATAGGGGTCCCAGAAGAATAAGAGAAAAAGAAAGGGACTGAGAAAATATTTGAAGAGATTATAGTTGAAAACTTCCCTAATATGAGAAAGGAAATAGTCAATCAAGTCCAGGAAGTGCAGAGAGTCCCACAGGATAAATAGAAAGAGAAACACACCAAGATACATATTAATCAAACTATCAAAAATTAAATACAAAGAAAAAACATTAAAAGAAGCAAGGGAAAAATAACATACAAGGGAATCCCTGTAAGGTTAACAGCTGATCTTTCAGCAGAAACTCTGCAAGCCAGAAGGGACTGGCAGGACATATTTAAAATGATGAAAGGGAAAAACCTACAACCAAGATTACTCTACCCAGCAAGAATCCCATTCAGATTTGACAGAGAAATTAAAACCTTCACAGACAAGCAAAAGCTAAGAGAATTCAGCATCACCAGACCAGCTCTACAGCAAATGCTAGAGGAACTTCTCTAGTCAGGAAACACAAGAGAAGGAAAAGACCTACAATAACAAACCCAAAACAATTAAGAAAATGGTAATAGGAACACACATATCGATAACTACCTTAAATATAAATGGATTAAATGCTCCAACCAAAAGACATAGACTGGCTGGATGGATACGAAAACTAGAACCCTATATATGCTGTCTGCAAGAGACCCGCTTCAGACCTAGGGACACATACAGACTAAAAGTGAGGGGATGAAAAAAGATATTCCATGCAAATGGAAATCAAAAAAAAGCTGGAGTAGCAATTCTCATATCAGACTAAAAGATGGTTCATTGAGATGATAAACAAAATTGGTAAACCATTAGCCAGACTCATCAAGAAAAAAAGGGAGAAGACTCAAAAGAATTGGAAATGAAAAAGGAGAAGTAACAACTGACCCTGCAGAAATACAAAGGATCATGAGAGATGACTACAAGCAACTATATGCCAATAAAATGGAAAACCTGGAAGAAATGGACAAATCCTTAGAAAAGCACAACCTTCCGAGACTGAACCAGGAAGAAACAGAAAATATAAACAGACCAATCACAAGCACTGAAATTGAGACTGTGATTAAAAATCTCCCAGCAGGGCCTCCCTGGTGGCGCAGTGGTTAAGAGTCCGCCTGCCGATGCAGGGGATACGGGTTCGTGCCCCGGTCTGGGAGGATCCCATATGCCGCGGAGCGGCTGGGCCCGTGAGCCATGGCCGCTGGGCCTGCGCATCCGGAGCCTGTGCTCCGCAACGGGAGAGGCCACAACAGTGAGAGGCCCGCATACCGCAAAAAGAAAAAAAAAAAAAAAAAAAAAAAAAAAAAATCTCCCAGCAAACAAAAGCCCAGGACCAGATGGCTTCAGCGGCAAATTCTATCAAACATTTAGAGAAGAACTAACACCTATCCTTCTCAAACTCTTCCAAAATATAGCAGAGGGAGGAACACTCCCAAACTCATTCTACGAGGTCACCCTCGCCCTGATAGCAAAACCAGACAAAGATGTCACAAAGAAAGAAAACTACAGGCCAATATCACTGATGAACATAGATGCAAAAATCCTGAACAAAATACTAGCAAACAGGATTCAACAGCACATTAAAAGGATCATACACAATGATCAAGTTGGATTTATCCCAGGAATGCAAGGATTCTTCAATATACACAAATCAATCAATGTGATAAACCATATTAACAAATTGAAGGAGAAAAACCATATGATCATCTCAATAGATGATTTCAGAAAAAGCTTTTGACAAAATTCAACACCCATTTATGATAAAAACCCTCCAGAAAGTAGGCATAGAGGGAACTTACCTCAGCATAATAAAGGCCATATATGACAAACCCACATCCAACATCATTCTCAATGGTGAAAAGCTGAAACCATTTCCTCTAAGATCAGGAACAAGACAAGGTTGTCCAGCCTCACCACTATTATTCAACATAGTTTTGGAAGTTTTAGCCAAAGCAATCAGAGAAGAAAAGGAAATAAAAGGAATCCAAATCGAGAAAGAAGAAGTAAAGCTGTCACTGTTTGCAGATGACATGATACTGTACATAGAGAATCCTAAAGATGCTACCGGAAAACTAGTAGAGCTAATCAATGAATTTGGTAAAGTAGCAGGATACAAAATTAATGCACAGAAATCTCTTGCATTCCTATACACTAATGATGAAAAATCTGAAAGAGAAATTAAGGAAACAATTCCATTTACCACTGCAACAAGAAGAATAAAATACCTAGGAATAAACCTACCTATGGAGACAAAAGACCTGTATGCAGAAAACTGTAAGACACTGATGAAAGAAATTAAGGATGATACAAACAGATGGAGAGATATACCATGTTCTTAGATTGGAAGAATCAACATTGTGAAAATGACTCTACTACCCAAAGCAATCTACAGATTCAATGCAATCCCTATCAAACTACCAATGGAATTTTTCACAGAATTAGAACAAAAAATTTCACAATCTGTATGGAAACACAGAAGTCCCCGAATAGCTAAAGCAATCTTGCAAAAGCAAAATGGAGCTAGAGGAATCAGGCTCCCAGAATTCAGAGTATACTACAAAACTACAGTAATCAAGGCAGTAAGGTACTGGCACAAAAACAAATATAGATCAATGGAACAGGATAGAAAGCCCAGAGATTAACCCACGCACATATGGTCACCTTATCTTTGATAAAGGAGGCAAGAATATACAATGGAGAAAAGACAGCCTCTTCAATAAGTGGTGCTTGGAAAACTGGTCAGCTACATGTAAAGGAATGAAATTAGGACACTCCCTAACACCATACACAAATATAAACTCAAAATCGATTAAAGACTAAACCTAAGGCCAGACACTATCAAACTCTTAGAGGAAAACGTAGGAAGAACACTCTATAGCATCCATCACAGCAAGATCATTTTTGACCCACCTCCTAGAGAAATGGACATAAAAACAAAAATAAACAAATGGGACCTAATGAAACTTAAAAGCTTTCGTACAGTAAAGGAAACCATAAACAAGACGAAAAGACAACCCTCAGAATGGGAGAAAATAGTTGTAAATGAAGTAACTGACAAAGGATTAATCTCCAAAATTTACAAGCAGCTCATGCAGCTCAATGTCAAAAAAACAAACAACCAAATCCAAAAATGGGCAGAAGACCTAAATAGACATTTCTCCAAAGAAGATATAGAGATTGCCAATAAACACATGAAAGGATGCTCAACATCACTAATCATTAGAGAAATGCAAATCAAAACTACGGTGAGGTATCATCTCACACTGGTCAGAATAGCCATCATCAAAAAATCTACAAACAATAAATGCTGAAGAGGGTGTGGAGAAAAGGGAACCCTCTTTCACTGTTGGTGGGAATGTACATTGATACAGCCACTATGGAGAACAGTATGGAAGTTCCTTAAAAACTAAAAGTAGAACTACCATACAAGCCAACAATCCCACTACTGGGCATATACCCTGATAAAACCATAATTCAAAAAGAGTCATGTACCACAATGTTTTATGCAGCACTATTTACAATAGCCAGGACATGGAAGCAACCTAAGTGTCCATCGACAGATGACTGGATAAAGAAGATGTGGCACATATATACAATGGAATATTACTCAGCCATAAAAAGAAATGAAATTGAGTTATCTGTAGTGAGGTGGATGGACCTAGAGTCTGTCATACAGAGTGAAGTAAGTCCAAAAGAGAAAAACAAATCCCATATGCTAACACATATATATGGAATCTATAAAAAAAGGAACGAAAAAAATGGTTCTGAAGAACTTAGGGGCAGGACAGGAATAAAGACACAGATGTAGAGAATGGACTTGAGGACACAGGGAGGGGGAAATGTATGCTGGGACGAAGTGAGAGAGTGGCATGGACATATATACACTACCAAATGTAAAATAGATTGCTAGTGGGAAGCAGCTGCATAGCACAGGGAGATCAGCTCAGTGCTTTGTGACTACCTAGAGGGGTGGGATAGGGAGGGTTGGAGGGAGACACAAGAGGGAGGAGATTTGGGGATATATGTATATGTATATGTATAGGTGATTCACTTTTTTATACAGAAGAAACTAATACACCATTTAAAAGCAATTATACTCCAATAAAGATGTTTAAAAAAAACAAAAAAAGAGCTTCCCAGGCAAGGACACCAACATGCAAATGCCCTGATGCAGCGTCCTTGGTACCTCTGACCAAGTGCCTGGAGAGAAGTGAACAAGAGGGAAAATAGAGAAGTGAGGGGTCAAGTGGGTCATTTGGGGGAGGAACTATTATTTTGAAGATACGGGAAGCCATTTGAGCCAAGTGACGTGATCTGACTTATATCAGTATTTTCACAGCATTGCTTTGTTGCTGTGTACGGAATAGAAAGAAGGAAGGCAAGGGTAGTAGCAGGGAAACGATTTAGGTTTTAGGAAACTACTGAAATGTGTGGGTGAGTGAGGTTGTGGCTAGAACCTGGACAGCAAGAGTAAAGGTATTGAGTGGTTGGATTCTAGATTTAGAGCCCACTGGACTTAGTGACAGAGAGGGGAGTTAAGTCTGACTAGAGAGATTTTGGCCTGAGCAAGTCAGAGAATGGAGTTTTCATTTACAGAGATGATGGAAACCGTCAAGGAGAAGGTTTTGGAAAAGTCTTATTTTGCAAATATGTGGATTAAGCAATTTTTGGTAGAATGTTGTAACATAAGTGTATTATTAATTTGTTTTTAAGACATACTACTGTAACTTTATTGTCAGTGTCAAACTTAAGCATATAAGTCTTGTCTTTTTTCCATTTTCAAGATTGTTCTGGTTATTCTAGGTCTTTTGAATCCATAGCAATTTCTTATAAAAAGCTGTAGATCAGTTTGGAGAGAATAAATACCTTAATGATACTGAGTCTTGTAATCAGTGTATATAGTATATCTCTCTATTTAAGTGTTCTTTAATTTGTATTTGCTGTATTTCTAGTTTTCAATGTATGGATCTTAAATTTATTTTGTTAAAGTTGTTTCTACATGTTTTATTCTTCATGATGCTATTGTTTTATTTCACTTTTCAATTACTTCCTACTAGTGTTTAGAAAAATAATTGATTTTTACATATTTATTTGTATCCTGTGACCCTACTAAATATGCTTATTTGTTCTAGTAGTTTCTTGTAGATACTTTAGGATTTTCTACCTACAAGGTTATGTGTGTTGTTCGTGAATAAAGCCAGCTTTCCCTCTTCCTTTCTAATCTGTATGCTTTTACTTTTTTTCTTGAGTTATTACATTTTTTTTCTTGTGTTAGTATACTGACTGGAACCTTCAGTACAATGTTGAATAGAAGTGGTGAGAGCAGACATCTTTGCCTTGTTCCTTGTCTTAGGAAAGCATTCAGTTTTTTACCATGAACTATGGCTTTTGCTATAGGTTTTTTATGGGTGCTTTTTATCTGGTTGAGGAAATCTTCTGTTTCTATATCATGAGTGGATGTTGGATTTTGTTATGTAACTTTACCTGTATCGATTTAGGTGATTGTATGATTTTTGTATCATAACTTTATTGTTATGATTATTAACTTGCTATGTTATGTTAATTTATTTTTGGATGTTATACAAACCTTACATTCCTAGGGTAAGACCCTCTTGATTGTATATTCCTTTATATATATTGTTGGGTTTAATTTGCTAATATATGTATTTTTTAATTTATTTATTTTATTTATTATTTATTTTGGCTGTGTTGGGTCTCCGTTGCTGCATGCAGGCTTTCTCTAGTTGTGGCAAGCAGGGGCTACTCTTCATTGCGGTGCGTGGGCTTCTCATTGCTGTGGCTTCCCTTGTAGTGGAGCATGGGCTCTAGGTATGCGGGCTTCAGTATTTGTGGCACATAGGCTTAGTTGCTCCACGGCATGTGGGATCTTCCCGGACCGGGCTCGAACCCGTGTCCCCTGCTTTGGCAGGCGGATTCTTAACCACTATGCCATCAGGGAAGCCCTAATTTGCTAATAATTTATTAAGGATTTTTGCTCTACATTCATGAGGCATATTTATGTTTGGTATGAGGGTAAAATGCCTCATAACAGGAGTTGGGAAATCTTCCCTCTTGGCTTTGTGTGGGATTGGTATTATTTTCTTCTAAATATTTTAGATAATTCACCAGTGGAACCGTATGCTTTTATAAAAATTTATTCTCAGTAATATTGCTAACTGTTTAAGCTTTCACAGGGTTATCCTCCAGTGGGCTATTCCTTATGTACCTACTGTGTCTGCTAATTGAGCCTTTGATATTAACACCTTTTAACCACTTATCCTCACTCAGTTAGGTATTTAACCCCCTTTCAAACTTAAATTTATATTTGCCCACTTTTTGCATTCATTGTTATTTTAAAATTCAAGAAAATTTAAGAAACCTTTTTGAATAATATTATACCACAAATTGAACTAATTTAAGATACTTGGATTGGGAATCTCTGCTGCTGTGGACTGAATTTTGTTTCCCCAAAATTCATATGTTGAAGCCCTAATCTTTACTGGGACTGTATTTACAGTAAGGACATAATTCAGCTTAAATGAGGTTATAAGAGTGGGCCCCTAATCACATGGGATTAGTGTCCCTATAAGAGGAGATACCAGAGAACTAGTGTTCTATCTCCACCATGTGAGGGCGGCCCAAAGGGAGGCCTCTCCAGAAACCAAACTCTGATGGAACCTTGACATTGGGCTCCCCAGTCTCTAGAACTGTGAGAAAATAAACTTCTGTATTTAAGCTGCCCAGCAGTCTGTGATATTTTGTTCTGACAGCCCAAGCTGACTAATACATCTCCTTTACGCTATTGCTTTTGGAATGTGTTTTCCTAATTGTGCTGTCATGTAACTGAATACCTGATAGGGTCTTCTGCATGGGTTTTTCAGGGAATCCTGGATTGGATGCTTGTTATGGTCTGCTGAGTGTTACAGTAGCTAGTTAAATGAATGCTAGTTTTCACAGACTATAACCTGTCAGGAGTGTTCCACCACCTGTTGGTGTGTTCCCTCAGAATCATGTACATATTCCTCAGAACTGTTAGTGTCTTTCAGTACTAACGTGAGCTTGGGAAAGTAGAGATTTACTTTTCTGAGTTTGAACTTCCGTTAAACAGAAAATTTTTACAACTTTAATAACAGTTGGCAGTTATGATTTTTGTTAAACTGTATACGGGTCACATAGTTTGGGAACTGTATTATATTCCTTTTTACTTTTAAGTGGATTCATGTTAAAAATAATCCAACTTTCAGAGGAGTATTTACTATTTTTGCATAACAAATGCCACAAATTTAGTGATTTAAAACAATGCCCATTTATTAGCTCACAGTTCTGTGGACCAACAGTCTGGTGTTGTTTGACTTTTTTTTTTTTTTTTTTGCTTAGGGTATCACAAGGCTAAAATTAAGGTGTTCACCTTACTGAGTTCTCATCTGTAGGCTCTGGGGAAAGTTCAGCTTCCTAAACTCGATCTTGTCATTGGCAGAAGGCAGTTCCTTGTGGCAGTAGGACCAAGGCCCCCTTTCCTTGCTGGGCCCCCAGAGTCTGACTGCATTCCTTGATGCGTGGCCCTCCATCTTCAAGGCGGCAGTGGAGCTCTGAATCTTTCTTGTGCTTGAATCTTGAACTTCCCTTTCTGCCACCAGCAGAGAAAATTATTTGTTCTTCAAGGGTTCGTGTGATTAGGTCAGACCCAACTGGATAATCTTCCCGGTTTAAGGCCAATCTACAATGTAACAAAACCTAATCATGAGAGTAAAATCCATCATTTTCAGCCCTGCAAATTATGCAGGGTGTGGACACCACAGGAAAATCTTACGGGCACCTTACAATTATGCCCGTCACAAAAGGGTTTTCTGTAAGTGAATATGTCTGTGATTTTGAATCTTGATGATTTGAATAAAGAGGGACTGATCAAAGTATTTCCTATGCAATCCAACTGACAAAAAACTATACATACGTGTTTTACATTTTTCTAGAATGACTTAATCTTTCTAATGAGACAGTGTATAATACAATTTCCCTCCATGATTTAAAAAAATAGTATAGGGATGAGAATGAGCATTTTCTTTTGCTATGTATGATGCAGTGCAGTATTCCTGAGAAATCTAGTCCATATGTAAATCTGTCATCAATATGAGTGACTTCCAAAGTGTACACCTCTTAGCTTCTACTTCCTTCTTCTGAGCTGCAGATTTATATTTACTACTGCTTACTGGAAATCACCATATAGGTAATCCAATAGGCAACTGAATTTCAGTAGATCTCAAACCAAAACCATTTTCTTTTCCATGCATCTTTCACTAACTCCTGTATTTCCTATGACTGTCCATTACCTAAGCTAGAAATGTTGGAGTCAACTTTGATGTATCCTACTGCTTGTCTTTTTTTTTTTTTTTTTTTTTTGTGGTATGCGGACCTCTCACTGTTGTGGCCTCTCCCGTTGCGGAGCACAGGCTCTGGATGTGCAGGCTCAGCGGCCATAGCTCACAGGCCCAGCCGCTCCGCGGCATGTGGGATCTTCCTGGACCGGGGCACGAACCCGTGTCCCCTGCATCGGCAGGCGGACTCTCAACCACTGCACCACCAGGGAAGCCCCTTCATTGTGTTTTTAATTTGTCACTAGTTCGTGTTGGCTGACCTTACCCAGGATTAAAGAGAATTTTAAAACTTTACAAGGGTAAGGATATTGTTTTTTATTGTATATCAACCACATAGATATGCTGGCTCATAATAGGCTCTAAATGAACACTTATTGAGTGAATAAATGAATCTCAGCATTTAGAACTAATCATGTCAGCCAAACTCTGTGTTCAGTTAATGTCCCTTACTCGCCTTGCAGCGTGGTTATGTCTGACTACCCCTCTTTCTACTCCTTTCTGATGTCCCTCAGAGTTCACTTACAGATTTGCCTTCAGCTGACTTTACCCCCTCCGCACGCTCTGAGCTGTGCTTATAGACTTGCCCATGGCCTCCACACTCCTCTGGCTCTCTCCAGTATCTAATTGGCTTAACCCAGGCTTTGGCATCCATCCCTGTGTGGTCCTGCCTTCCTGAAAGTTCTCGAATTAGACCTGCCTTGGTCCCTTTGAGTTTAGTGTTCAAATACACATTCTGGTTAATACGGTGGTTAGCTAGACAGTTTATGGATTTGATAGTTCTCAACTTAAGCACTCATGGGTACGTATAAAATGTGTTACTATTCTGAAACACACCTAGATGAAATGGTCTTTAAATATAGGTAAATAAAGGTTTTGTGAAGTCAAATTACATTTAAACAGTAGCATGTTTAGATATCTGTAAAAATCTTAAATCTCATAATATTTCTTGATATAAAGGTGCCCACTGTTTTGATGAAGGTGGATAATTATTCATTAATCACTTATTATGTGTTCAGACCTTTGCATGTGTTTATTCCTTGTGGAGTAGGTACTATTATTGGGCTCATCTTTTGTTTGTGAGGCCAAGAAGGCTTAGCGGTTTAAGTGGCTTGCTTAAGGGACATAAGCCTGTGCTTCAGCATACATCTGGTGACTCAGAACCTGGAGGACCAAGATATGCTGTCTCCCACAGGTTGCTGCACATTTACAGGTGAACTTGAGTTACATGGGTGAGAGTCTTAAACCCTTTGTGCTACAAGGTGTGTGCCTGAATGGCTGCCTCTGTTGTAGGCTTCTGTTTGCTGGTGTTGTTTTCTGAGTCAGGAGAAGGGTAAAGGTTGGTGTCTTAAGCTTTCCTTGTGGTTCTACTCCAAAATCATTGTTCTCCTCTATGTCTTATCACTTTGAGCAGCTGAAGTTTTTATTTGGCTTTCTCAGTTAAAGAAACTTTCACCGATATCCTCAGCCAAGGGAAAACACATAATTTCATTTTGGTTTAGAAATACAGAAGTGTGGGATTTGCCTTCTGATAAACGCAAATTACAAACAATGAAAACGATGTCTTATTTGCAGCCAAGGCACCCTTCAGGCTGTTAATTCACTTGGAATGAGCAATCAAATAGGTAGGTCAAAATCCCAGCAGTATGTTCAATTAAGGTTCATTAATTGACTCCTTTTTAGGGCATAGGCAAATCTTCTTTCAGTAAGAAAGTACTTGGGTAGGAAGGAATTATTTAGGTTATATAGATAGACAGATAGAAGGCAAGAATAATGATTACAAGGCATTTAATTTTTTTTTTAGCTTTATTGAGGTATTATTGACTTACATGTATCTGTAAGGTATACAGCGTGATAACTTCAGATACGTATTTATTGAGAAATCATTACCAAGATAAGGTTAGTTAACACCTCCATCCCCTCACATAATTACCTTTTTGTGTGTGTGTGATAACTTTTAAGATCTACGCTCAACAACTTTTAAGTATATAATATAGTGTTGTTAATTACAGTCACAACACTGTATATTAGATCCCCAGAATTTACTCACTAACTCATCTTATAGTTGGACCCCGTCGACCAATATCTCCCATATCCCCAACCTGCGAGCTCTTAGCAACCACCAATACTCTCTCTTTGAGTCTGGCTTTTTTAGATTCCACATACAAATGAAATCATACAGTATTTGTCTTTCTCTGTCTTATTTAACTTAGCATAATGCCTTCAAGGTCCATCCATGTTGTCACAAAAGGCAGGATTTCTTTCCTTTTTATGGCTGAATAATATTCCTCTGTGTGTGTGTGTATCACATCTTCTTTATCCATTCATCTGTTGATGGACACAATGTCATTTCCATGACTTGGCTATTATGAATAGTGCTGCAAAGAAGATGGTGGTACAGATAGATCTCTTCAAGATAGCATTTATTTCCTTCAGATATATACCCAGAAGTAGGAGTGCTGGATCATATGTTAGTTCTATTTTTAATTTTTTGAGGAAACTTCACACTGTTTTCCATAATGGCTGCACCAATTTACATTCCCACGAACAGTACACAAGTGTTCCCCTTTCGCCAACACTTTTCATCTCTTGTCATTTTGGTGATAGCTATACTAACAGGTGTGAGGTGATACTTCACTGTAGTTTTCATTTTCATTTCCCTGATGATTAGTGATATTTAGTACCTTGTTATGTACTCATCTACTCACCATTTGTATGTTTCCCTTGGAAAAATGACTATTCAAGTCCTTTGCTCATTTTTTAATCGGATTTGTTTTTGCTGTTGAGTTGTATGAATTTCTTCTATATTTTGGATGTTAACCATTTATCAGAGAGTTTGCAAATATTTTCTCCAATTCTGTGGGTTGCCTTTTTGTTTTGCTGATTGTTTCTGCTGTGCAGAAGCTTTTCAGTTGGATGTAGTCCCACTATTTTATTTTTGCCTTTATTGCTTGTGCTTTTGGTGTCATATCCAGAGGAACTTTGCCAACATCAATGCCAAGAAGCTTTTCCCTATGTGTTCTTCTAGATGTTTTATGGTTTCAGGTCTTACATTTAAGTCTTTAATGTATTCTGAGTTAATTTTTGTGGGTGGTGTAAGTTAGCGGTCCACTTTCATTCTTCTGTGTGTGGTCATCCAGTTTTCCCAACCCTGTTTATTGAAGAGACTGTCTTTTCCCCATTGAGTCTTCTAGACTCCCTTGTCAAATATTAGTTGACTGTATATTTGAAGGTTTATATCTGGGCTGTCAATTCTGTTCCATTGGTCCGTGTATCTGTTTTTATGTCAGTACCATACTGTTTTGATTAGTATAACTTTGTAACAAAGTTTGAAATCAGGGATAGTGGTGTCTCCAGCTTTGCTGTTCTTTCTCAGGATTGCTTTGGCTCATTGGGAGTGGGTCCCATGAATTTTAGAGTTTTCTTTTATTTCTGTGAAAAATGACATGGCATTTGCTTTTATTTTGCTCCTTGTTTTTCCTCCTTGGTTAAAAAAGAATGATATCACTGGCTATGGGGTTTGACAGAACTCCAAAAAAGCATCTCATCTATTTGTTTTTATTATAACTTTGGAGCTATTTTAATGATATTGAAAACCGTTTACATCTCTCACATTTTAACCTCTATTCATTGCATATAAAGGACTTTGCCTTTCTAAATAAAGAAGCCAAAATGGAAATTAACTTTAAAGCCCATGAATCCCTTCCTTTATTTGATAAATGGAAAGAAGGAACTGCTATATAAATCCTTATGTTTATAAACTCATGTACACCGGCGCATTGTAGAGTAGAACTTTGACGTAAAGATTTCATATTACAGTATATACAGGGATCTGTTTCCAGAATTGGAGCTACATTATAGGTGGATTGAAGGGTGTCAGAATTAGAAAACCATATTCAAGAAGTAAAGAAATTCTTGTTTTTCAGAAAACTTAATATAGACATTCAAACTGGATGGAAAAAGAAACGTGAAAGTAGTGTAAAAGAAAGAAACGAATCTCATCTGGTCTCAGGGAGGATTGGGAACTTGAGTGGGAGCTGTGGGCTACTGAGAGGTGGGGTCCATTGCTTGGACACTTGCTTTCCGACCTGGGTGCCTCTGTGATCTTGCAGGGCTGGGCACAGTTTGCAGCAGCACATCTACACATCTGTGAAATCATGTGAGAAAAATGATGACTCATGGATTAGTTCACTAATTGATGATTGTCCCTGTGTTGGGGATTCCCAAGACTACTTCTGAGTTTGGTGATTTGCTAGGAGGACTCCAGAATACGTAGTCCTGATTATGGTTAAGATTTCTTATAGCAAAAGTGCCAAATCAGCAAAGGGGAATGGTGCACAGGGTGGAGACCGGAGGGAGATCGGGCATGAGCTTTCAAGAATCCTCTCCCAGGGGAGCCACACAGGACTCAGATAATTCTTCCAGCAATGACTGTGACAACACGTATGACGTGCTGTCTACTAGGGAAACTCATAAGAGACTCAGTACCCAGAGTGCCTGCTGGGGGCTCGTCGCATAGGCACCCTCTGCCTGTCACTGTCCAGACTTGCAGACTCCCAGAAGGAGAGCAGGTGCTTGGCATAAATCATACTGTTTGCACAAGCAGGCTAGCCCCAGCGGCCACTGGAAACACTCTCAGGGCCAAGTTCCCAGGTGCCAGCCTTGCAAGCAGCCTCTCAGAACAGTCTCAGGCCCGCTGTCAAGTCTCTTCTGCACAGAGCCAGGGACTGTGCTCTGTGGACAGTGGAGAATGAGACAGATCAGCTGTCCTCATGGAGCTTATAGTCTACCAGGAGAGGCTGACGTTTAATAAGAGAACAATAAATAAATAGGGACTTCAGCTTGGGGTGAGTGATTTGGAGTATGAGAGTATCACAGAAAGGGCAGTGAATGTAGAATGTGTGGTCAGGGAAGTTGCCTCTGAGGAAGTTGCTTTGAAATTGGTGAGATGTCTCGCTTAGCCAGGTGAAGAGTGAGCAGACATCAGCAGAGACCACAGATGGGGAAGGGCTTGGTGCATTTGAGGAAACAGAGGAAGCATGGGGGGAAAGTGGGATCTCAAATTAGACTTATTTTCAGGGCTAGCCTGTGGTTCCAGGTGGTTTCTGCTCCAAAGATTTCTTCCTGCCTTCTTTTCAAAGTCTGAGGTTTAGCAGTCAGATTTCTCAGTTTATAATTTGAAGTAAAATGTGTAATATCACTCCAGATTGGGAGGTAGCACTGATCAGTAGCAATCCCATTAAAGTATGATAAGCTCAGATGGGGAAAGTGTCAAAAACAAGAAGCAATTTGCCTTTAAGAGGTAAGCTCTTGGGCTTGTAGCTTTGTTCCAACCTGAATTATTGCTTTTGTGGAGAAGAGAAAACTAATTCAATTACTTCCCTGTGCTCAATTTCCTTTTTTATACTTTGAGGATTAGGATTTATTTTTCAACCAATATTTATTGATCATTTACTATGTGCCAAGTACATGATGCTCTGGGGCTTCAGTGAACTAATACATGCCACCATTGTAGCATAGAATCATATTCAGAGAGAGCGTTGAAGTGAGGCCAGCAGTGGTTAACGAAGGCTCGTAGCTGGTTTATCCTTTTGTGAGGGAAGGAGATTAAGTGGTTGGAGCAGAGGTGAGGCGAGATCAATACCCAGCAGGGAGAAGGTGTACAAGGTTTGCGTTGGGGATTCTAAAGGCAAACTTAACTGATTTTAAGCTTATTCCACTGCTAACCTGCACTTGATTTTGGATAAATACAGGAGGTCATGCTTAGAAGCATACACATGCAACCCAGGAGAGCAATTACCTGCAACTTGTGTGAACACACACACACACACACGCACAGACAACTTCGCAAAGTATTACCATTGAGCACCATGACTGTCTGCCACTGCTTAGTATGACATGAGATATCTTGTTTTAACTTGACAGATTTTGTTATTAAGGCACTAAAATGATTACCGTACATTTAGAATATTTACTCTTTAAGACATGTATTTTGGAATTGTCTTTTAAAGCTAATAAGAATGATTTTTGCAGTAAATTGTTATATACGCCTCTCTCCTGGATAGTTTGAGAATGTGATGACACCTCAGGCTATAAGGTGGAGTCCACTGGATTCCCCTCTCCTGAACCTCCAGATCCAGTTACAGAAGCTTTTATTTCCTAAAAATTTCTGCCTGATATTGAAGAACAATTTGGTTTCCTAAAATGTTAATTCTAGTTTTGTCCCCTGGGTTCATATATGGGAAAAAAAACAGAAAAGAAAAACCAATCCAAATTTCTTAACCTTTTTTACTTAACAGCATTCAGATTAAGCAGTAATAGTGTCCACCAGGGACCTTGTGTTCTCCCAACTAAACATTTGTAGTCATTCCCTGACTCCTCATGTGACATGCATTTCAACCCCCTCACAGTTCAGGTTATTCTTTGACAATTGAGCTAGTATAGTATAATATTTAATAGCATGAGAGGTTTTGTTTTGGTTTGGTTTATTTTGGTTGTTTATTTATTTTTTATTTTTATTTATTTATTTATGGCTGTGTTGGGTCTTCGTTTCTGTGCGAGGGCCTTCTCTAGTTGTGGCAAGTGGGGGCCACTCCTCATCACGGTGCATGGGCCTCTCACTATCGTGGCCTGTCTTGTTGCGGAGCACGGGCTCCAGACGCGCAGGCTCAGTAATTGTGGCTCACGGGGCCAGCTGCTCCGTGGCATGTGGGATCTTCCCAGACCAGGGCTCGAACCCGTGTCCCCTGCATTGGCAGGCAGATTCTCAACCACTGCGCCACCAGGGAAGCCCCTTGGTTGTTTATTTTTAATCAAATGCTATCTTACGGTTGAATTATGACTTTAAGAATCTGAAAATTATTTACTTATTCTTCACACCTGGAGTAAACATAGGGAAATTATAAAATTGAGACAATTATTGTGATGAATCAGAGAAAGCACTATTAGTAATGTATACCTTAGAATTTTAAAGTATACGGTTTCTTCTAATCTAGCTGAGATTAGCTACAGTGAGATAATGGAGCAGGAGAAGACTTGATGATAAGACCCCTAATTTGAGAGGAAAGAATTCTTTTAAGATTGAGAAGACCTGAATTAAGGTAACATAAGGGCACTGTGGAATGGGGCTCAGGAACCACAGCTCAGGAATAGGGGTGGGCGATGGGAGGGTGCTGGGCTCCTGCCATATGTATTTGACTGCTTTTTAAAAAAAAGAATACAGACATGTATTGGGATTTTTCTCCACAAATTAAGATAGCAGAATTAATACTTGAAAAATTGTGCTTTTTCTTATTTCTAACAATAGATCCTTTAGTACTCATAATTAATTTAAAAGTATCCCTCTGAGTGAGAAAAACAGTAGTTCTTTAGCCTCTGATTTGAAAATGATTTTCTAATTTTTTATGAATATTAAGATGGTAAGATTTCAGAAATACAAAGTTCTTCAGCATGTAGATATCCACTTTTAGAATAATAATTTGTAATAAAGACACATTTACAGGTATATCTGAAGTGAACCTAAATGTGTATCCAGTTGGTGACAAAATCAGAGAGAAGAATATTCCAAGTGACTTTAAAATATAGTAATTTGTACATTTCTAGTGAGATATATACTAAAGGAGAAAAAAAAGAACAACTTATCTGTTTACAGTACTCATACTGTTACATGTGTATTGTGTAATAAAACAGATGAGTAGTTATGTAATCTAGTCCGTCATTCCTGGAACTGAAATACCACTGCCCACCAAAAGGAACCAGAGATCCTAAGGAAAATTGTCTGCATCTACATCTGGGGCAGAAAATGTACAAGCTGAACCTGAAACACCCTACATCCTCGCAGATTATAAGGAAGCCTTCAAGAGCTACTAGATTCTTGTCCCAGTGACTTGGGAACCAGCTTGAAGAGGCTCCTTCCACTGGCCAAAAGATGGGACAGTTTGAGTACCAGCAAGGAAAATAATTACAATGGAAGAAACAGATCAAATTTGTTCAAATCTATGGGTTCATAGTAGTAATATTTTTAGTTCCTCACCTACAGAATGCTACTGAACCAACTCATTGTGAAAACTGGTAAATAAAGGGGAACAAATTAAGCGTTTATCCTGTCTTATCTCAATGAACTAACCAAATACTAGATGAGGTGAAGTTTCTCTTTGTATTATTTCAGCTAGTACATGGAAAAGGCATTATAGAATCAGGAAACCACCATTTTCAAGGCATAATGAATCAATAGCTCATAGATCATCAGTGCTGCTAATGTCACAGAGAGAGACAGCCAGATGGTGTGAACCTTTTGACAGAAGAACACAATGCGGCTTATAAACATTGACTACTGACCTCCATGTTGAACCTCAATCTGCTGAGGTTCTCTAGATCTAATCTCTAGATCTAATTTCAGTTTTCAGGAAATGCAGAGGGAAGATGAGTATGCTAAACAACACAACAGGGATACGGTCAGAAAAATCCAAACTCTAGGGCTTCCCTGGTGGTGCAGTGGTTGGGAGTCCACTGCCGATGCAGGAGACACGGGTTCGCACCCCGGTCTGGGGGGATCCCACATGCCACGGAGCGGCTGGGCCCGTGAGCCATGGCCGCTGAGCCTGCGTGTCCAGAGCCTGTGCTCCGCGGCGGGGGAGTCCACAGCAGTGAGAGGCCCTCGTACTGCAAAAAGAAAAAAAAAAAATCCAAACTCTAGAAAACCATAGAACAGAAGTTCTATTTTCTTCAGTAATAAATATATGGGGAAAACAAAAAAATTGGAGGGGGAACCTATAGGATAAAGAAACCTATGAAAATACTGAACAACTATAACTGCAGAATGTAGACCTACCTGGGTCGAGGTTTATGCAAACAGCCTGGTCAAAAAATATCTAGAAAAATGGTACAGGTGAATCTATTTGCAGGGCAGGAATAGAGAGGCAGGCCTAGAGAATGGATGTGTGGATATGAGGTGGGGGAGAGAGGGTGGGATGAACTGGGAGATTGGGATGGACATATGTGCACTGCCATGTATAAAACAGATAGCTTGCAGGAACCTGCTGTATAACACGGGGAGCTCAGCTCGATGCTCTGTGATGATCTAGATGGGTGGGATGGGGGGAGGGGGGAGATGGACCTACAAGAGGGAGGGGATGTATGTATACATACAGCTGATTCACTTCGTTATGCAGCAGAAACTAACACAACATTGTAAGGCAACTATACCCCCAATTAAAAAAAAATATATTGAGAATTAGAAACTCAAACACTTGGATATTTGATGGTTTTAAAAATGATTATTAATTTGTCTTTATATGTGATAATAGCATCTTAAAATCTGTATGCAGGCAAAATATTGCATAGATGAGAGAATGTAGTTCATTAGTGGAAATGAAGTATTTTTAAATATATTGGTTCAAATATTCATGCTACCTTGGAATAGACATTAGTATCTATCTGTGTGATTCATTGTGTGGATTATTGGTGGTAAATTTTTAATCACTGGATGCTAGTGTGTGCTAATGACAGCTGTGGTCTGATCCCATTGCTCTCATTGGGTTTGTTTCAAAGAAACACTAACCAAGTCTTTTATTGACATAAACAAAATGTCCAGGCCATGGGAAGCTATGGAAACATTAAACCAAAGTCAGACAAAAACAAAAGAAGAATGATTTCATCATCCATACATCTGTCATTTTCCAGGAGTGTGGATAATTATTTCAGTGTCTTATATTCTGGGTTGGTCCTGTGTTGGCCCAAAGGTCCTTTGCAAAATTGCATGTTAATAGGAAGTAAAAATGGATAAAATATTAGAAAAGAGTGCTTTTGTTGGCTAAGAAAGTTGAACATACTTTAAACGATAAAACAAAAATGGACATTTTAGAAAGTTTGGAGTTTTAATGCTAAAGAAATGAGAAGTTACAAATGTGTGATTTGATTCTGTGGACAATCCAAGAATTGGCTTTCATACAGGTGAAAAATGACTTTTTGGTACTATCGATACTAGTAAATGTACTCAGCAAAAATGTTGTGTATGGATTAGCTCATTGAATTATTATGACACTGTGAGATAGATATTATTGTTCTCATTCCTATTCAAATCCCATTCCCATACAAAGAAGAAGCCAGGCTGAGAGAGTTTAGGTGATTTGTCCAGGCTCAGGCCCAGGTGAATAGGTGAAATGAGGAAACTAACTTTTGCTTTTTATCACTTTTAATCACCAAGACATAATGACTCCCCCTGCCATTCTCATGTTGAAGGTGGTAGTTATTTTCATGAAATGTGAATGGTAACTTGGGGAGAAAAATTATAATTAGGTATTTTGAGACATTTGAGATATCAAGCTATGTAATAACATTTGGAAATCTAAAAGGAGTTTACAACCAAAATGGTCTATTTTCCATCCCATTCTCATCTACATACTTAAATCCAGGATTTGATTAATTTCTTTAGAAGTTTACTTAGACATCACAGCTCATTTATGACTCAATTGATCTTTAAAAAATATTTTGAGTAATTTATACAAAATAAGTGTCAAGGAGTGGGGAGTTATGCTCCACCTTCTTGAGGGCAGAGTATCTGCATAAATTATTTGGAATTCTTCTGTATGGAAGATTTGTCTACTCTTCTCTGTTTGTTCATTTATTTATATCAGTATGAACTCATGGATTGTCTTAGTCCATTCAGGCTGCTATAACAAAATACCACAGACTGGGTGGCTTATAAACAACAGAAATCTATTTTTCACAGTTTTGGAGGCTGGGAAGTCCAAGGCCATGGTGCAGCTTGGTTGAGTGAGGACCCTCTTCTGAATCACAGAGTTTCTGTGTTCTCACATGGTGGAAGGGGGCTTGGGATCTCTTCGAATCCACTTTTATAATGCACTAATGCCATTCATGAGGGTTCCACCCTTTGCCTCTCACACCTGGCAACCAGTGATCTTTTTACTATCTTTTTCTATAATTTTGCATTTTCCAGAATGTTGCATAATTAGAATTATACAACCTGCAGCCTTTTCAGACTAGCTTATTGTACTTTGTAATATGCATTTAAGGCTAATCCATGTCTTTTCATGGCGTGCTAGCTCATTCCTCCTCATTGCTAAATAATATTTAATTATATGTTTATGGCACAACTGATGTACCCAACTTGCCTTTTGTAAACGTTTTTTATTTTTTAAAATTTTATTTATTTAAAAAATTTTATTGGGGTATAGTTGATTTACAATGTGGTATTAGTTTCTGTTGTACAGCAAAGTGAATCAGTTATGCATACACATATATCCACTCTTTTTTAGATTCTTTTCCCATATAGGTCATTACAGAGTATTCAGTAGAGTTCCCTGTGCTATACAGCAGGTTCTTATTAGTTATCTATTTTCTATATAGTAGTGTAATGTGTATATGTCAATCCCAGTCTCTAAATTTATCCCTCCCCCCCTTTACCCGCTGGTAACCACTTTTGCAGGACATCTTAGGTGTTTCCAATTTTGGTTGATTATGAGTAAAGCTGCTCTAAACATTCACATGCAGGTTTTGTGTGGGTAAATCAGTTGGGTAAACACTTGGTAGCATGACTGCTGGATCATATAGTAAGATTGTATTTAGCTTGGTAAGAGACTGCCAGTCTTCCAAGGTGACCGCCATTTTGCATTCTTACCAGCACTGAAGGAGGATTTTTGTTGCTCCTCATCCTTTGCTGAAATTGATTGTCGGTTTTTTGGATTTTAACCATTCCAATAGGTATGTAGTGGAATCTCATTTTTGTTTAACTTCAACTCACAAATGATCCTCTTTGCATATTCTTATTTGCCATATCTATATCTTCTTTTGCAAAGTGTCTGTTCAGCTCTTTGGCTCATTTTTTTTTTTTTTTTTTTTTTTTTTTGCTGTACGCGGGCCTCTCACTGCTGTGGCCTCTCCCATTGCGGAGCACAGGCTCCGGACACACAGGCTCCGCGGCCATGGCTCGCGGGCCCAGCCGCTCCGCGGCATGTGGGATCTTCCGGGATCGGGGCACGAACCCGTGTCCCCTGCATCGGCAGGCGGACTCTCAACCATTGCGCCACCAGGGAAGCCCTTGGCTCATTTTTAATTGCGTTTTTTTCTTGTTGAGTTTTTTTTTTTTTTTTTTTTTTTTTTTTTTTTTGGTGGTACGTGGGCCTCTCACTGTTGTGGCCTCTCCCGTTGTGGAGCACAGGCTCCGGACGCGCAGGCTCAGCGGCCATGGCTCATGGGCCCAGCCGCTCCATGGCATGTGGGATCTTCCCAGACCGGGGCACGAACCCGTGTACCCTGCATTGGCAGGCGGACTCTCAACCACTGTGCCACCAGGGAAGCCCCTCTTGTTGAGTTTTAAGCATTCTTTGTATATTTTAGATACAGTTCCTTTATCTGATATGTAATTTGGCAAATAGGACTTGTATAATATGCCCTAAGATGAAATGATATGACAGTGAGTCAGTTATGCCTTTATATTTTCAGCCTGGGTTTCTGGAAAAAAGGGAGAGTAATAGTAACAGAAAACAGAAAGCTGAGAGTTAAAATCACTTTGGGAATAAGTGGGAAGGAGATGACTCATGTAGTTTTGATTCAAGATGGAGCTAGAGGTGATGGAAGAATTTCCAAACTAGAGATTAAAAATATAATAAGATTTTGCTGTCATCGTCATAGATTATTGTAGAGAAAGAAGTAATAAAGAGCAAATAGAAGTTAGGATAAGAACCATATTGTGTCACAAAAGTGATAGAAGGAAGTTTTAAGAAGGAATCAGACGTTGAATATGTACCACTATGACGGACATAATGAAAGTATGAAAATTACTTTGTCTTCTTGAGGTCAAATCAGCTGTCAGTTTACTTCTATATTCTGTGCCTTTTGTATCTGGGGACCCGAACTTGCTTTGTCAAGAGAGCTCTCTCTCTTACTTTAATGAGTCTCTTATCTTTAGCACCTTGTAGAATTTCTCAAATTGAATTTTACATCACTGAGGCTCTTTTGCAGGGTGAACATGGGCTGGATCTTGTTTTTTTTTTTTTTATCTACTACAACTACATAATTATATATATTATGAGAGATCTACATATCTATATAGTTTAAATTGATTTTTTAAATACTGAATTCATTGAAATAAATCAGTTGCCTTCTCAATAATACCAGTCTGTTGTAGAATCATACAGTTGTGACTTTATTCCCCAGCAGAATTAATTAATATGTATAAATTCTGTGCCTTGTCTGTGCTAGAAACATGCAGCCTATTCCCTGAAGTCATAAAGATATACTTGCTTTTTCTCTTTTCTGCATCTAAAAGTACAATTTTCCATTGTCTTTTTCACCTAACCATCCCTAAGGATGGTAATTTATTGAATAATTCACAGAGAGTGTACAGTAGTACAAATAATTACAATCACTGAGTAATAATTATTGATAGCCTATTTGTGATTTTGAGTTGTTTAGTGAAATGGCATACCAACATGAAGCATCAATTTGAAAACATGTAATTTTATATATTTTTAAGTGAAGATATGTAAAAGTTCTTTGCTTGAAAATTCTGTGTATATTCAGCAGTTATTATTAGACTATGAAAGTTATTTCAGTGAAACTGACTACATATATTGAATGTCAATGAAAAAATGTCAAGTATTTTGAACTGAACATTAGTTTTATCATTGGATTTAGTGACCCTGAGAAAAAGGAGAATTTGTGTTGTAAACAGTAGAAGATAAGAACTTATTCATTAAGCATGTTTTTTAGCACCTGAACTGTACCAGTGCTTTATTCTCCCATTTGATACTGTTGCTAGAGTTTCACTTACCTTAAGTCTTAAATCTATGATAATTACTTACAAAAAAGTGGAAGCACTTTACAAGGCTTAACTGACCAGCACTGGATTACAGCATCGGTTCAAATATGACACTGAAATTTACTGTTGCAAAACAGCTGTATAACATGATGTAATATCTATAGTTTAAAATTGCTAAAGTTCTAACTTTACTTTTTTTCCCCTACTTTTTCATAGTGGTAAAATATAAATAACACACAATTTGCCATTTTAACCATATCAAGGATATATCCAATGGCATTAATTATACTCACTATGTATGCAACCATCACCCCTGTCTACTTCTAAAACTTCGTCTTCATCCAAAACAGAAATTCTGTACCCATTAAGCAAATAATTCCTCATTCTCCTCTCCCTCGGCCCCTGGATGCCCCTAGTCTAGTTTGTTTCTATGAATTTACCTGTTCTAGATATTTCATATAAGTGGAATCATATAATGTTTGTGCTTTGTGTCTAGCTTATTTTATTTACTATATCATTCTTAAGATTCCTCCATGTTGTAACAGGACTTCATTCCTTCTTATGGATGAATAATAGTCCATTGTATGTATATACATCTTTTAAAAATATTTCTATGTTAAATCAATTTGCATAAATGTCATTTTTCTATATCTTTGATGTAAATGAAGATGTCGTATTGGTTAATTTTATTCTTTTCTATTCTTTTACAGGTTTGACAGATGAAAAAGTGAAGGCATATCTTTCTCTTCACCCCCAGGTATTAGATGAATTTGTATCTGAAAGTGTTAGTGCAGAGACTGTAGAAAAATGGCTGAAGAGGAAAAACAACAAACCAGAAGGTAAGATCTCATTCAGATTGAGTGTGAATTATTTTCTATTTTATAGTGACAAAATGGTATTTAATACATGCTAGAAAGTAAAATATTAGTAGTTTAATTCTGTAAGAATTTTATTCTGTTTAAAAAGATAACTTAAAATAAGTTAGAATGAGGGGAAACAAATACAAAAGGATGATCTTTAAGAAAAGAATTGAAAATTTATTTAGATATGACCCATTGAAAAATGCAAAAGTCAGTATTAGATTTGATTTTATTTAATGATTATTGTTGATTATAAAAATATTCTTTATATATTTCAAAAATAGATTTATATTATTATATTTTGCAAAATGAATTATTCAAACAATTTTCATATGTGCACAGTAGGAAAAGAACTCTTGACTTGCATTAGACATTTTATTTACACTCATAAACTTAAGATGTGGTTATATTTATGGAAAAAAGAAAGGTGGACTCAAAAGGAATGTGAAGTCAAATAAATTTCCCCCCAAATTGAATCTATATAAATATATTAGATTTGGTTATTCTGGTATAATTTTAATTTTGGATTTAAATGAATTTATATTTGGCCAATTATGACTTCTCATTTCTATTAATGTTCCTTTTATAGTGGAAATTAAAATTTATATATGACTCTAACTACACGGAGAAGTTTTATGTTAAAAAAAACAAAATATTTACTATTTTTCTGGAAATTTTTCTTGTGTAAAAAAATGCTACATTTAAAGTTCAAAAATGACCATTATTAAAATATTATGCTATTAGACCTATGCTAATAGTGTGCTGCCTGGAGCTGATTTTCCTCACTCTACATATGAAAGTTTCTATAATTTTCTTACATAATTTTTATAATAAAAAAGAGGTGGATTTTTTTAAAAAGAGAGTCTTTGGTATTGAAACCAAAGTTGTTTTTAAAGTGTCCATGGGTGGGTGTGAATGTGTATGCATGTATGTGTGGATTGAGAGGGAGGGAAAAAGGGAGAGAGAGAGAGAGAGAGAGAGAGAGAGAGAGAGAGAGAGAGAGAGAGAGAGAGACCTAAATCAGAGACAGGCATATTCTTTTCAAAAGGATCATGGCATTAATAGTAAGAACAAAACTTGACATGGCATGTTTCATCTATTACAAACCTTACACATTTCCAAACAGTTCGAGATGTCTGAAACTTTCAGAAGTGTGACTGAGTTGTACTTAAGGCAACCTGCTGTATAATGGTGAACAGTAATATAATGCAAACATATATGCTGCCAACACTGTTAATCAACTACACTCCCATATAAAATGAAAAGTTTAAAATATATATTATGTCTCTGAGATATGAAATTGAGAGTAGGTCTTAGAAAAATGAAAAGAATTGCATGCTGTTTTAGTGTTACAGTGATAGTTAACTTTTAAAGTTTTATAAATATTTGAATGTCATTCCACATCTCCCGAATCTGTTTTCTATATTAGTTAACCAAATAATACTTTAAACCTCTTAATACATATAATCAAGAGTTAAATGATTATTAAGAATAGCAATGTGTAACTGAAACAATACTCAGTTATGCTGGAAGAAAAACTTGTCCTTATAAGGAGATGATTTTGACAGTGACCCTGTGCCGGGCTAGAGGCTGTTGATGCCACCGAGAATGTGAATGAAACGTCCACTCGGGTCTCACTGTCTAGTGGTGGGGACAGGCATAGAAGTAACCACAGCACAGAATTCATCAGCAGTAAACAAGGATGCAAGCAGTTTGCAGTGGAAGGGCATTAAAAGGAATCTTTAATTCTACTGCTGTGGTCCAGTAAGACCCTTTTTTTTCTTTTGGCGGTACACGGGCTTCTCACTGCTGTGGCCTCTCCCGTTGCGGAGCACAGGCTCCGGACGCGCAGGCCCAGCGGCCATGGCCCACAGGCCCAGCCGCTCTGCGGCATGTGGGATACTCCCGGATCGGGGCACGAACCCATGTCCCCTGCATCAGCAGGCGGACTCCCAACCACTGCGCCACCAGGGAAGTCCCAGTAAGACCCTTTTTACCTCCTCTTCCAAGGAGTTTATCACAAGAATGTATCTCATTACATCTGCTTTATATCCAGTGAGATTCTGTAGCATGGCCCCTGCAGACAGTTTAAAGGCAAGGGTTAGCACTAAACTTGTGTGAGTAGCATGGAAAAAGCATTGCCCAGTCTTCTTTGAGATATAGAAAGCCAGTTAAATATGTTTATTTCATTTATATAGTCATGGATTAAAGTAGTGGTTCTCTGAACCATCTCCTTTCTTTTCCCTCACCCCGCCCTTCTCATTATTATCCCTTCATTGAAAATGCCTTGAGGAAGAAAATTTTTGTCAGGAGGATTTTTAGGGAGTGTTTCTATTTCCATGTGTGGACCCAGGAACAGAAAGTGTGATAGCTAGAAGGTCTTGGAGAATATTTTGTTGAAAATGAGAAAAGCCTATTCAAATTATTTCATTTTGTGTCAGTTTAGTCAAAGAAAATGAAGTAAGGAAAGCTGTGCTGGAATAAGTAATTTGCACAACACTTTGTACATTATAAGTTCTCAATAAATATTTATTTTATTTATTTTTTTAAACACCGATAAACCAGCCTCGTATGGAAATGATCTACGTTATGAGGACAGAAATCGTGTAAAGGCATATTCTGCTTAGAGAAAGATCCTATATGAAAATTCAGATTTTTAAACAAATGAATAAAGGGTGATTATTTACATTACAAAATTATATTTGCCTTTAAAATGGTCAGCTTTCATACTGCTTGCACGTGTTTCTTAATGATGACTGTGCTATCCAAAAAGCTAGTTTTTCTTCAATCATTTAGCATTTTGTTCAGCACCTACTGTTTGCTTGGTGCTCAGAAGGCAAAATGTTTAAAAAATAGAGAACGCATGACATTTTATTTAAACTATGGTAATATTTATAATGGACTAATATTGTGTGACCATAGAGCAGTTGTAATTTTCAAGACAGCTCACATATATTGACCCTTTACATCTGGTTGAATTAATGAAGGTTAAGTAAGCTCACGTTCATTTGGCAGATGTTGGAACTGTGCAAGGGAAGCTAAAGGGTCACTAACTGTCCAGCGTTTATCACAAGAATGTGTCTCATTACATCTGCTTTATATTCAGTGAGATTCTGTAGCATGGCCCCTGCAGACTGTTTAAAGGCAAGGGTTAGCACTAAACTTGTGTGAGTGGCATGGAAAAAGCATTGCCCAGTCTGTCACGTGTACCTGTAAATGTCAAGTAATTAACAATGAAAATGTTAGTGCTGTCAGCTGCCTTCAATATTTACAAGAATGGTTTCTTTTTTTACCCAAAGAATATAGTTACGTTTTTTCACCTCTCCATGATTCTAGAGATGGGATTTAATTTTCATTCAAATAAAACTGTTAGATACTTCATACTTAGAATTAGTAGGATTTAATTTATGCCCCCCAAACCTATTATATACAACCTAATATGTGGATTAAGTAGCATTTGCCCTACTTGGTATATAACATACAGTTTCTATGCTAGTGTATATAATGTAGCAGGATATTAAATTAGCAGAGCATGAATTTGCCAAAGCACACAATGTTAGAAGACTTCAGTTAGTAAGACACTAATCAGTGATGTGTTAACTATTAGGACATACCAGGAATAAGAAAAAACACATAATTGAAATAGTTTACTTGGAACTTCATTTTGGGCACTTTCTCTCTTTTCCTTAAAATTACGTTGTCTCAAATGTTGAAATTACATTTTCACATAGAACTTTCATATTCTTTTTCATAATGGAAAACAGAAAATGTGTTGAGTGTTGCATGCCTTAATCTAAATTACAAATAAACGTGAGTTCACCATCTAGTAACTAGAAGGGGGATAAAGTTGATATTAATTCATTTGTAAAGAGTTACTTGATGTATTTCATTAATTCTGTTAATTGTACATATTAATGTTAAAAGGTGTATCTTTAATATATTCTTTTTGAGAGTGTTTGGGCTCCTTAGCAATCCAATCAAGTTGATTGGGATTTTGATAATTTCAAAAGATTAAATCAGGGCTTCCCTGGTGGCGCAGTGGTTGAGAGTCCGCCTGCCGATGCAGGGGACACGGGTTCGTGCCCCGGTCCAGGAAGATCCCACATGCCGCAGAGTGGCTGGGCCCGTGAGCCATGGCCGCTGAGCCTGCGCGTCCAGAGCCTGTGCTCCGCAACGGGAGAGGCCGCAACAGTGAGAGGCCCGCGGATCGCAAAAAAAAAAAAAAAAAAAAAAAAAAAAAGATTAAGTCAGATCATCACAAATATTGTTAGTGATTATGAAACTAATTCAAATAAATTTAATAGCTTTGTTATAGACTAGATTGATTTCTGAAGCAATTTTTATATTATCTGTAAAGTTCCTATCAGTGGCAGCTATTATATTTTCATTCAACATTGTTACTACATTTCCTAAATAAAAATTTTGTTTGCAAGGGATTCTAACTAATGAAAATGTTATGAGCTAATGGAGTTTTGAAAATACTGTGTTTTTGTTTCTTTTTATAAAAATTGTATTTGTTAATTGCACATATCATAGACAAAGATGTGTAATAGAAGTCATTACATCTATTTAATATAATTTTTTTGGCATTTAAAATTTTGTTTCATGTAACACAGATTTTTAAAAATAAAATAAAAAGCCTGTGAAAGATAAGTGATATAACCATTTCTGTGTGTGTGTGTGTGTGTGTGTGTTTTAATCTACCCCTTAAAAGCTTCCTGAAGATTTAACATTGATCTGGATTATTTGACCAAAGGTTGAATAATCATTTCTAGAAACATTCATTTGAGTGGTGAGTTGTAGCTGTAATGTGACCAGGTACTACTCATTTCTCTAGCTACTTATTCAGCATGCCAGTTGACAAAAATCTATGTAGTACCTACTATGGGAGTGTAGTTGGAAAACAAGGAATATAAATTTGATTCCCTCAAGGTCACTTTCTGGTAGAGGAAGACAGATAATAAACACATAAGCTAAGAATAAGATTTATTTCAGTATCTGTTGACTGTGTATATTTGAAAACATCTAGCATAAGGTCTAGCAAATAGAAGTTTTTAGGAGAATTAGATTTGCTTGAGATTTTAAAATCCACATTGTTTGCTTTTGGATAGTCAGACAGAGCCTATGTTTTATATTAAGCATGTGTGCCTGTCCATCTGCCCTGTCCTGGGCTCTTTGTAAGTCACAGGAGCACTATTTCTCGTGTTTACTGCCCTTAAGGGACTCATAATCTTGTGGTGTGGAAAGAAGATGTGAAACTATGAGAGTACAGCAACTGAGGGTGTATAATCAAGTGTTAAATTGTGTGGTATAGTTTATCAAGACAACACTTGTGAGAATTGGGGTCATTAAGAGGTATGAAAATTGAGAAAGCTTTTTGTAGGAATTGGTTTTTGATTTAGGCAACTGGTTCCCCAGATCACCGCCAACATCACTTGGGAACTAGTTAGGAATGCCATAGGTTAGGTCTTAGCCCAGACCTCCTGAATCAGAAACTCCTGTGGTTGGACCAGCAATCTGTGTTTTAACAAGAGCCCGCCGTGGTTTCAGGTGGTCCCTGGCCCCGGCCCTGGCCCCTGGTAATTCTGATGCAAGCTAACACTTGAGAACCACAGCCTTGGGCACTGGGGTGGGGCCTGTGGAGGAGTAAGTGTCGTGCTGCTGTTGGCTGGGGCGAGCAACAGGAGAAAAGGCAGGGCTGCAGGACTTGCTGTGATTTCCTTCTGTGAGAGGCTGAAGAGGGAGGATTTGTCACAAAATTCTGGGTAGAAGCAAGTTGATAGCAGTAGGGTGGTCGAAAGCAAGTTGGCTAAAACAGCTCAAATAGAAGTTTGGTTAAAGAGAATATGTTCAGTCACTCTTCTTTTCTTTTTAAAAAAGTTTCTGGATTTTTTTGTTTGTTTGTTTGCTTTTGTAGTGCTGGCATTTTGATATGTTGTGGAGTCATTTGGTATAGATTTTACATCCTGAAAATATTTTTTCTTATTCTAAGAATGTGAGAAGTTGCTGTTAAAATTTTTGTCTTTCTACTCTCATTTTATTTTAGCTATTTATTCATGTTCTGCATTGACTGTAATAGGAAAAGCAGAAACAATGTAAAAATCCAAAATAGGTGTTTAATTGATAGCTTTGCTAAAGTATGGTGAGTTGTAGAGCTATGTATATTATCACCTTTTTGCAAGATAATAATCACATATAAATGCATAGACAAAGAGCTAGCAAAATATATGTCATTGTGGTTGTTTCTGGATTTTGGGGATTTATAGGTGTGTTTATATCCTTATATGTGTTGCTGTTATAATAAGAAATAATTCAAAGAAATATTAAAAGAAAGTTTTTAGAGTTTTTCTTATATGGAGTGTTTTGCCCCAAATTTCAGTACTTCTAATTCAGTTTAAACCAATTATCCTCTGCTTGTTTGGCTACTTTTCTGTTGCAAGGGATAATAAACATTTATTCTATATTTACTAATCCCTTTATTGTTGGCTTTTCCTCCCCCTCCCCCATATGTTATCTTCGGTGACATAGATTATCACATAGGAAGTTGGTGGCTGAAATGGGGTCTAGCAAAGCACACAGCTCAGTTTTTTCCCAGAGTCATCATTTTGGGTTTACAAATTATTTTACTCAAATTTACCAAATATCTTCTATATGTTTAGCATTTGCTAATAAGCATCAGACATGAATTCAGTTGTAATGGAATTTGCTGTCTAAAGGGAGCAAAAAATATTAAGTAATTTGACCATAATTATTTAAATCAGTTATTTAAGTTTTTTCCTTGTGATGAGAACCTTTAGGATCTACTCTCTTAGCAGCTTTCAAATACCATGCAGCCGTGGTAACTCTCGTCATCATGCTGTATGTTGAATCCTCAGTCTTTGCTTATCACATAACTAGAAGTTTGTACCTTTTGACCACTTTCACTCAATCTCCTCGTCCTAAATCAGTTTACAAAGTGTTAAGGTTGAAAGCTTTTTCCTGAAGCTCAGGAACAAGACAAGCTTGCCTACTCTCACCACTTCTGTTCAACATGGTACTGGAAGGCCTGGACGGAACAATAAGGCAAGAAAAAGACATAAAAAGTATCAGAATTGGAAAGGAGGATGTAAAAGTGTCTCCATTTGCAGATTACATGATTTTATATAGAGAAAATACCAAAGACACTGCCAAAACGTTGTTAGATCTGATCAGCTAATTCAGGAAAATTGAAGAATACAAAAATCAGTAGTGTTTCTATACACTAACAATGAATTATTTGACAAAGAAATAAAACAATCTCATTTACAATAGCATCCAAAACAATAAAATTCTTAGGAATAAATTTCACCAAGGAGGTGAGATACCTCTGCTCTGAAAACTGCAAGACACTGATAAAAGAAATCGAAGAAGACACAAATAAATTGAAAGGTGTACTGTGTTCATGGATTGGAAGAATTAATATTGTTAAAATGTCCATACTACCCAAAACCATCTGTAGATTTAATGCAATCCCTATCAAGATTTCAGTGGCAATTTTTTATAGAAGTATAAAAAAGAATCCTAAAATTTACATGAAACCATAAAAGACCCTAAATAGCCAAAGAATACTGAGAAAGAGCAAAGTGGTAGGCATCACACTTTGATTTCAAGGTATAGTACTTAAAACAGTATGGTACTATGTGAAAAAAGACAAATAGATCAATGGAATAGAATCAAGAGCCCAGAAATACACCCAAACATATGTCAACTAATATTTGACCATGGAGCCAAGAATACTAAAACAAGAAAAGACAGTCTTCAGTAAATGGTGCTGGGAAGATTGAATTTTCACATGTAAAAGAATGAAACTTAGACTCCTATCTTATACCATTCACAAAGATTAACATAAAATGGATCAAAGACTTAAATGTAAGATCTGAAACCATGAAACTCCTAGACAAAAACAAAGGAAAAATAGCTCCTTGACATTGGTGTTGGCAATGATGTTTTAGATATGACATCTCCAAACAGAAGCAACAAAAACAAAACTAAGCAAGTGAGACTACATCGAGCTAAAAGCTTCTGCACAACAAAAGAAACAATGAATAAAATGAAAAGCCATCCTATAGAATGGGGAAAAAATTTGCAAACAATCTGATAAGAAATTAATACATTAAAATAAGTAAGGAACTCATTCAATTCAATAGCAACAACAGTAAAAGAAAAAAAATAATCCAATTTAAAAATGGACAAAGGACCTGAATAGACATTTTTCCAAAAGACATATGGGAATAGCCAACAGGTACATGAAAAGATGTTCAACTTCTGGAATCATTAGGGAAATGCAAATCAAAACCACTTCACACCTGTTAGAATGGCCATCATCAAAAAGATAAGAACTTTGGGACTTCCCTGGTGGTCTAGTGATTAAGACTCCATGCTTCCACTGCAGGGGCACGGGTTCGATCCCTGGCCAGGGAACTAAGGTCCCGCATGCCACCCGGTGTGGCCGAAAAAAAAAAGGCCAAGAACTAACAAATGCTGGCAAGGATGTGGAGAAAAGGGTATCCTAGTGCACTGTTGGTAGGAGTCTAAATTGGTACAGTCACTGTGGAAAACAGTATGGAGTTCCTTTAAAAATAAAAAATACTATTATCATAGGATCCAGCAATTGCACTCCTGGGAATATATCTGAAGGAAATGAAAACACTCTGTCAAAGAGATATCTGCACCCCCAATGTTTTCCTGCAGCATTATTTACAATAGGCAAGACATGGAAGCAACCTAAGTGTCCACTGATGAACAAATAAAGAAGTTGTGGTATATATATACAATGGAATATTATTCAGTTATTTAAAAAAAGGGGAAATCCTGCCACTTGTGACAACATGGATGGACTTTGAGAGCATTTTGCTAAGTCAGAGAAAGACAAATGCTGTAAGATCTCACTTTTTTTTAATGTTGAATCAAAAAAAAACTGAAAAGGAGACGAGATTTGTGGTTACTAGAGGTCGGGGGTGGGGTGATGGGAGGGGGGATTTGGATGAGGGTGGTGAAAAGGCACACATTTCCAATTATAAGATAATTAACACTAGGAATGTAATGTAAAACATGATGACTATAGTTAACCCTGCTTTGTGATACACCAGCTGTTAAGAGAGTAGACCGTAAGAGTTCTCATCACAAGGAACATTTTTTTTTCTTTTTTTAAACTTGTATCTATATAAGATGATGGATATAAACTAAACTTACTGTGGTAACCATTTCACAATATATGTAAGTCAAATCTTTATGCTGTATACCCTGAACTTGTATAGTGCTGTATGTCAATTATATCTCGGTAAAACTAGAAAAAAATCTTTAAAAAGGTGCTAAAAAGGAAGGTTGGTGTTTAAGCTCAGGCCTGAAGAATGAATTTGCTATTTTTTTGGCTGCACTGGGTCTTCATTGCTGCATGCGGGCTTTCTCTAGTTGCAGTGAGCGGGGGCTACTCTTCGTTGCAGTGCGTGGGCTTCTCATTGCAGTGGCTTCTCTTGTTGCAGAGCACGGGCTCTAGGCACGTGGACTTCAGTAGTTGTGGCTCGCGGCTCTAGAGCGCAGGCTTAGTAGTTGCGGCACAGGAGCTTAGTTGCTCCGTGGCATGTGGGAATCTTCCCGGACCAGGGCTCGAACCCATGTCCCCTGCATTGGCAGGTGGATTCTTAACCACTGTGCCACCAGGGAAGTCCTGAATTTGCAATTCTATTAGAAGGAGAGGGAGAAAGAGTTGGAGAACTCCAAAGGTGGAAGGGGTTTTGTTGGAGAATCGTGGAGGAGGACGATGCGGATGTGAGCAGAGAACGATCCTACAAGACTGTTCAGGTCATATTTAAGGGCTTTAGATTTTATCTTGAGAGTAACATGAAGGTATCGAAAGGTTTGAAGGAGGTATGATAAGACATAGTTTGAATGGATTTTCACAATCTATAATATCTTGTTTGGTATGAAAAAAAATCAATGCAGTGAAGTTTCAGACTCCGGTCAGTTGTCATCTTCCCAGAACTCATCAGCACATTTGTTTGGTGGTTTGTTGTGTCAGTATCAGTTGATAACTTACTTGCAGATATCTTAATGCAGTAGTTCAGTATTTTGAAATGGAAGCCAAAAGTGTGTATCTCTAACGTTTATGAAATATCAAGGAATAAAGTTTTGCTGGGAACTTTTTATAGAACCTGTATGACTAATATTTTCAAGTGGAGTAAATAAATGTCCATGTTGGTTGGCACAATTTAAAACCTAATGGTAAAACATTGAATGTATTTGGGGAAAAGTGAACATTGAGTGAACAAGATTCAGGAAGATAGAAAGCACTCATTTCTTTAATCTGTATAAATCACAGAACATTATCAAGAATGACTCATAAAGCACAGAACATTGAGAAGAGACACAACAAAACAAGAATGGTTCTCAATCTTCCAAAACAATTGAACAGGAAATGATAAAAATGATGAAAGGAATGATTTATCTTGGAGTAATTTTATAAACATGAAGAGCTTGTAATCAACAAATGAACCATTAATACTAGGGATGTTTTAGAAATTAATCTCAGACTAAGGATTTTAAAAGTCAAGGGTCCTTAGAGTAATCAGAGTTGAAACTCCTTATTTTGGAATTTATGTGATGTTTTTCACTTAAAGAGTTTACCTAAAATATATATAAACAAGCATATTTATTTTCCTAATTATATATGTATGAGATTTATTTGAGATGGACTTATTAATAATATTTCTCACAGCCTTGAAATTTTTTTTTAGACATCAGTGGAGGCACTCAGATTTCAGTTTGGCTTATAATTGTCCTTATACTGTAGTGCCTTTTCAGCTTTCTATACATTCTTTTACTGTGGGGCCAAGAAAATTAAGTTCTAGACTAAGTCCTATTAGAACTTTCTTCATAAATTTTTTATATGAAAGTATAATGCAAAGAATGGAAACTTAAAATGTGTTAATTTATTGGCAATTTCTAAGATACGTGACTTCAGTTCTTTTTTTGTGTTTGATACTCTAAGGAGGAAATTAGAAGCGACTTTAGAAGCAAAATATTTTTTCTGATATTTTTTCACATAAAAAGACTTATGCATTCTCCATACACATTTAAAAATGTAACATGTAGCATATATTTAAATTATTTTTGTTTTAAGAATTGCAAATCCATTTCTTAGAACAGTATCCTGTTATGCAGAATTCTTGCTCTAAATATTCATTGAAGGAAGGAATTCACTTAAGTTAAATATGGACATGCAAAGTTTCAGTAAAACTGGGGATTACTAATATAAATCAATCAAAGCTTTATGAAATGAAATTAGTGCCTGGCTAGTAAACATTTATAGAAAGAATGAATAAGTGAATATAGTGAAGCCCATAAGATTACAGAAAATCCCCATACTGTTTTGTAGAAAGAAAATTTTAAAAACTGGTTTTTATGCTATTAAGGAAAAACAACAATAACAATACTCTAACAGGAAACAGCAGGTATAGGAGATGCTCCTATGAATAAAAAATATATATATTAACTTACTCAAATAGTAAAAACAAGCAGAGATCTCAGTAAAGTTATAAATTATGTAAAAAATGAATTTTTCAAATGATAATGGCAAATAATAATGTGGTACTTATTTGCCAACTACTATTTTAAGTGCTTTACATATATTAATTCAGCTAATCCTTACAACAATATTATGAGAAGGATATTATCACCATCCCCAACTTACAGATGAGGAAACTGAAATAGATCTGTAAAGCATCAGAGCTGGGATATGAACACAAGTATTGAAAGCAGGGCCTGGGGCTTCCCTGGTGGCACAGTGGTTAAGAATCCACCTGCCAGTGCAGGGGACACGGGTTCAATCCCCAGTCTGGGAAGATCCCACCTGCCACGGAGCAACTGAGCCCGTGCACCACAACTACTGAGAGTGCACCCTAGAGCCCGCGAGCCCCAACTACTGAAGCCCGCGTGCCACAACTACTGAAGCCCGCGTGTCACAACTACTGAAGTTCACGTGCTCTTCAACAAGAGAAGTCACCGCAATGAGAAGCCCGCGCAATGCAAAGAAGAGTAGCCCCCTCTCACTGCAACTAGAGAAAGCCTGAGTGCAGCAACGCAGCCATAAATATATAAATAAATTTATAAAAAAAAAGAAAGAAAGAAAGCAGGGCTTGGAAGATATATTTATACACCTATGTGCATCATAACATGATTTGCAATGGCAAATGGTGGAAGCAGCCCTAGTGTCCATTGATGGATGAGTGGATAAGCAAAATGTGGTCTATCCATACAGTGGAGTATCATTCAGCCTTAAAAAGGAAGGGAATTCTGACACCTGCTACCACATGGATGAAGCTTGAGGACATGATCCCATCACAAAAGGACAAAATACTGTGTGTTTCTACTAATACAAGGCACCCAGAGTAGACAAATTCTTAGAGAGAGAAAGTAGAATGGTGGTTGCCGGGGGCTGGGGGAGGGAGGAATGGGGAATCAGTGTTTAATGGGTACAGAGTTTCAGTTTTGCAAGATGAAATTGTTCTGGAGATTGATTGCACAATAACGTAAATATAGTAAACAGCACTGAACTGCATGCTTAGAAGTGGTTAAAATGGTAAATTTTATGTTGTGAATTTTATCAAAAATTTTTTACTTAAAAATTAAAAAAAATTCCAATCAACTATCACATCATTTAGGAAGCCTTTGGGGGACACCCCCAGGTTGATTTAGATGGGCCAATTGCTTCCCATGGCACCCCGGCTTGCTCTCCTGGCTCTGGGATACTGTGCATAGGAGTAAGTCCATGGTTTGTGAAGCTCAAGAGAGAGACACTCTTGAAGAAAATTTGGTATAAAAGCGAGTATTTATTATTTTTTATTTTAATTTTATTGGAGTATAGTTGATTTACAATGTAATGTTAGTTTCAGGTGTACATCAAAGTGATTCGGTTATGCATATACATATATTCATTCTTTTTTAGATTCTTTTCTCATATAGGTTATCACAGAATATTGAGTAGAATTCCCTGTGCTATACAGTAAATCCTTGTTGGTTATCTACTTTATATATAGTAGTGTGTATATGTTAATCCCAAACTCCTGATTTATCCCTCCCCATTCCATGTTTCCCCTTTGGTAAGCATTAGTTTGTTTCTGATATCTGTAAGTCTGTTTCTGTTTTGTAAATATGTTTATTTGTATCATTTTTTAAAAATTAGATTCCACATATTCATATGATATTTCTCTTTGTCTGACTTACTTCACTTACTATGATAATCTCTGGGTTCATCCAAAAGTGAATATTTCTTTGGATTGGGAAAATAAATGACCTGAAATTAAGAATTTTTAAAAGCTGAAAAATCTAGGAACATTACACAAATCCAGAAAATTAACATAATACTGTACTAACTTTAGTTATTTCCACTTTTGAGGAATTGTGAATAATATTAATGCAATTTTAAATAACTCCCTAGAAGAGCAGTTTCATGGGAAGTGCTGGGTCATGTTGCTTTTACTGGAGTGTTTTTATGTGTTGACTTATGTTTTGGTCTTTTTGATGAGATTTTAATCTTATCTCTTGGATAGGGATCTTTGAGTCTTCTGAGTCCATTTAAGACATCATAAGATGTGTTTAGATGTGTAAAAAATATCGTCTGTTTCATGCTTATCCTACTTAGCTTCGATTTCTTAGAGATTTATTTTATTTACTAGGTTTCTAATCATAAGAAGGAATTATTTGGTGGCAGAGCTTTCCAGGATTGGTTAAGCCTCTAATCTCTTATGCAGTGTTTGACATAATGGGCAATATTAAATGTTCACTTAATGAATAAAAGGTTTAATAAGTGAATGAATAATTCACAAGCACTCATATATACAATGAAATTAGTTTTGATTCATGGTAAGATAGTGATATAAGGTTATTATCATACCTTATATATTAAAAATCAGCTTTTTATATTACCTTGAACTGGAATCTTTAATTTATATATTGCTTACCACAGAAAATGTGTCACTTGTTAGTGCCCAAGGACACACTGTCTAAAGGTAGCTGTTATTTTATTCTACTATGTCTTTGTAGTTGTTGAACATGGTAAAAAGGGAATAATTATATATGTAATTCAAAGTGAAACATGATGTTTATGATTATTTTAAATATTTTTCAATTGCTGTTTTCCTTTAATGATTTAATTTGGATACGTGATAGAGGGGAAGCGTGTGACCAATTTATTCTAAAGCCCCAGAAGCTCTCATAGGTCTCATGTTAACCTCACTTATCCATTCATTAATGAAAAATTACTTTTGGAAATGTAAAAGTTGCTTATAATTTGTTCTTGCATTCTTAACATGTAAAGTGGTGTCAGACTACTAAGTGCTTTTATACTGTCATCAGAAATAGTGCCAGCAAGTAAGGTTTCATGTGTGATGTGGTAGTAGAAGGTTCTTTCATCTGGATCAATAAAAACAGGTGAGGGACAGCCTGTTTTTGATGTGTGTAGATCTTTGGGAATAATGTAACTCAATAAAGCAATCATTAATTTGACAGTTTAGGAGTTTTATATTTTTGAATATCAGGGTTAGAATAGGGAAGCAGTATGGTGTTTATAGGTGATTACGGTCAGAAAATATAATTAAAATTGCAGTATTCAGACAGTTTGCTGTAATTCTGCTGTTTCTCTGGACTGTTTGTAACATTAGAATGATCCTATATTTAGCTTCTGATTCTTACTATGCTTTCATGCTTCCTGAGATAGTAAATTGAGTTGTAAAAAGTTAATTTAACTGAACTTATACATCTGTGATGCTGTTGGGAGTATATTTTAAAAAGAAAACCTAATAAGGATACCATCATTTGGTTGTTAACTCTAACTTATTTCTGGAGAAGTTCGAGAATTAACTTAATTTCAATATTATTGTAATTACACTGTAATTATACTCTTATTTCTTGGTAATAGCACACAGATAGACTCAGTTTCACATACAAAAATACTAGTCTGTTACTTCCTGACTGCCACTCCAGCACGGTGGGCTTCAATAAGTATTCGTCGCACCATCTGCAGGGGGTGTACCTTAGGTTAGCTATCAATTTATACAGTTACGTGGTTATTGTATTTGTTATCCACTCATTCATTTGTTCACTCATATATTTACTACATGCTAGTCAAAGCAGTTCTAACTAAATCAAGAGATTCGATGTATGGTTAGGCTGTCTGGTCTGCCAGCCCAACAGTGTTAGATGAAAAGTTGGAGAATATTACCTTTTGTAATTTATCGTCATTTAAAATATATTTATTCTTTCCTTATTTTCTTAGCAATAAAAAAAATACACAGGCAGGTTCTCCTCATTCTAATTATGGTAGATGTTCTACTGCAACCAAATTTTGGAAATGCATATTTGTTAATGAAATTAAATTTGTTTCACTTTTAAAGTCAAGTGCTGAAATTAATTTCATAATATTTTCCTCTCTTTTTGATAGATGCAGTTGAGGTTCTATTACATTTAATTATCAAATAAGATTTAAATCCTGGGATATATTTATTTAACATAGGTTAAATTAGCTTTGCCTAAGAAGAACCTGATTTCTACCAGATAATTAAAAAAACTGGAAACAGTAGTTTCCATAAATTTAGAAGGGTGGCTTAAACTGATGTTGAGGATTCCCATTTCACCGTGTTTGAATTTATGTACACAAGTACTTCATGACTTAACAGACATGTAATTCCTTCATAGCAAACTTAATGGACATATAATTACTTTGTAGCAACAGATGTGCTGGGCCTGTTTTAATAGGAATTTTTAACTTGAAAGCATCTGTTTAATCCTAATTTTAGAAATAGGGAGAATTTTGAAGATGAGAGGAATATGGGTAGAGCACAATTTTTGGGGGGCAGTGGATATTGGGAGTTCAGTTATGGACATGTTAAGTTTGAGATGTTTATTAGACATAAAAATATAGGGTCAGATAGGCAGTTGGATATTTGAGTCTGAAATTCAGAGTATGCTTAGGGCTGAAGAAATGAATTTGAAATTATGAGCATATAGACAGCATTTAGAGCCACGAGACTATATGAGTAAGTATAGGCAGAGGTTCAAGGACTAGGCGCCCTGTAGAATTTCAACATAGGAGTTTGAGAAAAAGGATCTAGCAAGAGAAACAGAAGGAAAGTGTTCAGTGAGCTAGGAAGATAACTGAGAGAGTGTGGTGTCCTGGGAGCCAAGGGCAGAAAACCTATGGGATGGAGTGAACAGCCGTGTCAGATGCTGCTGGTGAATCAAGTGAGCTGAGGATGAACTGATCGTTTACTTTAGCAATGTGGAAGTATTAGTGATTTGGCTAAGCATGGTTTTGGTGGAGTGGTACAGTTGACTGGGGTGGGATTAAGAGAGAAGGGGAGGAGAGGGCTTGGAGGTGAAGTGTATATACAAGTCTTTTTTTTAAACAACTTTATTGGAGTATAATTGCTTTACAGTGTTGTGTCAGTTTCAGCTGTACAACAAAGTGAATCAGCTATACATATACATATATCCCCATATCCCCTCCCTCTTGCATTTCCCTCCCACCCTCCCTATTCCCACCCCTCTAGATGGTCACAAAGCACGGAGCTGATCTCCCTGTGCTATGTGGCTACTTCCCGCTAGCTATCTATTTTACATTTGGTAGTGTATATATATCAATGTTACTCTCTCACTTCATCCCAGTTTACCCTTCCCCCTCCCTGTGTCCTCAGGTCCATTCTCTATGTCTGCGTCTTTATTCCTGTCCTGCCCCTAGGTTCATCAGAACCATTTCTTTGTTTTCTTAGATTCCATATATATGTGTTACTATGCGGTATTTGTTTTTCTCTTTCTGACTTATTTCGCTCTGTATGACAGTCTCTAGGTCCATCCACTTCACTACAAATAACTCAATTTCATTTCTTTTTGTGGCTGAGTAATATTCCATTGTATATATGTGCCACATCTTCTTTATCCATTCATCTGTCGATGGACCACTTAGGTTGCTTCCATTTCCTGGCTATTGTAAATAGAGCTGCAATGAACAGCTGTTCATTGTGGTACATGTCTCTATTTAAATTATGATTTTCTTAGGGTGTAGGCCCAGTAATAGGATTGCTGGGTCATATAGTAGTTCTAGTTTTAGTTTTTTAAGGAACTTCCATACTTTTCTCCATATTGGCTGTATCAATTTACATTCCTACCAGCAGTGCAAGAGTGTTCCCTTTTCTCCACATCCTCTCCAGCATTTATTGTTTCTAGATTTTTTGATGATGGCCATTCTGACTGGTGTGAGATGATATCTCATTGTAGTTTTGATTTGCATTTCTCTAATGATTAATGATGTTGAGCATTCTTTCATGTGTTTGTTGGCAATCTGTATATCTCCTTTGGAGAAATATCTATTTAGACCTTCTGCCCATTTTTTGGATTTTTTTTTTTGTTTTTTTGATATTGAGCTGCATGAGCTGCTTGTAAATTTTGGAGATTAATCCTTTGTCAGTTGCTTCATTTGCAAATATTTTCTCCCATTCTGAGGGCTGTCTTTTCATCTTGTTTATGGTTTCCTTAGTGGTGCAAAAGCTTTGAAGTTTCATTAGGTCCCATTTGTTTATTTTTGTTTTTATCTCCATTTCTATAGGAGGTGGGTCAAAAAGGATCTTGCTGTGCTTTATTTCAAAGTATGTTCTTCCTATGTTTTCCTCTAAGAGTTTTATAGTGTCTGGCCTTACATTTAGGTCTTTAATCCATTTTGAATTTATTTTTGTGTATGGTGTTAGGAAGTGTTCTAATTTCATTCTTTTACATGTAGCTGTCCAGTTTTCCCAGCACCACTTATTGAAGAGGCTGTCTTTTCTCCATTGTATATTCTTGCCTCCTTTATCAAAGATAAGGTGACCATATGTGCGTGGCTTTATCTCTGTGCTTTCTATCCTGTTCCATTTATCTATTTTTCTGTTTTTCTGCCATTACCATACTGTCTTGATTACTGTAGTTTTGTAGTATACTCTGAAGTCAGGGAGCCTGATTCCTCCAGTTCCGTTTTTCTTTCTCAAGATTACTTTGGCCTTTTGGGGTCTTTTGTGCTTCCAAACAAATAGTGAAATTTTTTGTTCTATTTCTGTGAAAAATGCCATTGATAGTTTGATAGGGATTGCATTGAATCTGTAGATTGCTTTGGGTAGTAGAGTCATTTTCACAAAGTTGATTCTTCCAATCCAAGAACATGGTATATTTCTTCAACTGTTTGTATCATCTTTAATTTCTTTCATCAGTGTCTTATTGTTTTCTGCATACAAGTCTTTTGTCTCCTTAGGTTTATTCCTAGGTATTTTATTCTTTTTGTTGCAATGGTAAATGAGAGTGTTTCCTTAATTTCTCTTTCAGATTTTTCATCCTTAGTGTATAGAAATGCAAGAGATTTCTGTGCATTAACTTTGTATCCTGCTATTTTACCAATTCACTGATTAGCTCTAGTAGTTTTCTGGTAGCATCTTTAGGATTCTCTCTATATAGTATCATGTCATCTGCAAGCAGTGACCGTTTTACTTCTTTTTTTCTGATTTGAATTCCTTTCATTTGTTTTCCTTCTCTGTTGCTGTGGCTAAAACTTCCAAAACTATGTTGAATACTAGTGGTGAGAGTGGGCAACCTTGTCTCATTAATGATCTTAGTGGAAATGTTTTCAGTTTTTCACCATTGAGAATGTTGTGGGATGTGGGTTTGTCATATATGACCTTTATTATGTTGAGATAATTTCCCTCTATCTCTACTTTCTGGAGAGCTTTTATCATAAATCGGTGCTGAATTTCACTGAAAGCTTTTTCTGCATCTAGTGAGATTATCATTTGGGTTTATCTTTCACATTGTTAATATGGTGTATCTAATTGATTGATTTGCATATATTGAAGAATCCTTGCATTCCTGGGATAAACCGCAATTGATCGTGGTCTATGATCCTTTTAATGTGCTATTGGATTCTGTTTGCTAGTATTTTGTTGAGGATTTTTGCATGTATATTCATCAGTGATATTGGCCTGTAATTTTCTTTTTTTGTGACATCTTTGTCTGGTTTTGGTATCAGGGTGATGGTGGCTTCGTAGAATGAGTTTGGGAGTGTTCCTCCCTCTGCTATATTTTGTAAGAGTTTGAGAAGGATAGGTTTTAGCTCTTCTCTAAATGTTTGATGGAATTCGCCTGTGAATCCATCTGGTCCTGGGCTTTTGTTTGTTGGAAGATTTTTAATCACAGTTTCAATTTCAGTGCTTGTGATTGGTCTGTTTATATTTTCTGTTTCTTCCTGGTTCAGTCTTGAGAGGTTGTGCTTTTCTAATAATTTGTCTATTTCTTCCAGGTTGTCCATTTTATTGGCATAGAGTTGCTTGTAGTAATCCCTCATGATTCTTTGTATATCTACATTGTCATTTGTTCCTTCTCCATTTTCGTTTCTAATTCTGTTGATTTGAGTCTTCTCCCTTTTTTTCTTGATGAGTCTGGCTAGTGGTTTATCAATTTTGTTTATCTTCTCAATGAACCAGCTTTCAGTTTTATTGATCGTTGCTATCATTTCCTTCATTTCTTTTTCATTTATTTCTGATCTGATCTTTATGATTTCTTTCCTTCTGCTACCTTTGGGGTTTTTTGTTCTTCTTTCTCTAATTGCTTTAGGGTTAAGGTTAGGTTGTTTATTTGAGATGTTTCTTGTTTCTTGACGTAGGATTGCATTGCTATAATCTTCCTTCTTAGAACTGCTTTTGCAGCATCCCATAGGTTTTGGGTCATCGTGTTTTCATTGTCATGTGTTTCTAGGTGTTTTTTGATTTCCTCTTTGATTTCTTTAGTGATGTCTTGGTTATTTAGCCTCCATGTGTTTGTATTTTTTTTACAGTTTTTTTTTCCCCTATAATTGCTATCTAGTCTCATAGTGTTGTGGTCAGAAAAGATACTTGATATGATTTCAATTTTCTTAAATTTACCTAGGTTTTATTTGTCACCCAAGATATGGTTTATCCTGGAGAATGTTCCAGGAGCACTTGGGAAGAAAGTGTATTCTGTTGTTTTTGGATAGAATGTCCTACAAATATCAATTAAGTCCATCTTGTTTAACATATTGTTTACAGCTTGTGTTTCCTTATTTATTTTCTTTTTGGATGACCTGTCCATTGGTGAAAGTGGAGTGTTAAAGTCCCCTTCTATTATTGTGTTACTGTTGATTTCCCCTTTATGGCTGTTAGCATTTGCCTTATATCTTGAGGTGCTCCTATGTTGGGTGCATAAACATTTTCAGTTGTTATATCTTCTTCTTGGATTGATCCCTTGGTCATTATGTAGTGTCCTTCTTTGTCTCTTGTAATAGTCTTTATTTTAAAGTCTTTTTTGTCTGATATGAGAATTGCTACTCCAGCTTTCTTTTGATTTCCATTTGCATGGAATATCTTTTTCCATCCCCCCACTTTCAGTCCGTATGTGTCCCTAGGTCAGAAGTGGGTCTCTTGCTGACAGCATATATACTGGTCTTGTTTTTGTATCCATTCAGCCAGTCTATGTCTTTTGGTTGGAGCATTTAATCCTTTTACATTTAAGGAGTTATCAATATGTATGTTTCTATTACCATTTCCTGAATTGTTTTGGTTTTGTTGTTGTTGGTCTTTTCCTTCTCTTGTGTTTCCTGCCTAGAGAAGTTCCTTTAGCATTTGTTGTAGAGCTGGTTTGGTGGTCCTGAATTCTCTTAGCTTTTGCTTGTCTGTAAAGGTTTTAATTTCTCTGTTGAATCTGAATGAGATCCTTGCTGGATAGAGTAATCTTGCTTGTAGGTTTTTCCCTTTCATCACTTTAAATATGTCCTGCCACTCCCTTCTAGCTTGCAGAGTTTCTGCTGAAAGATCAGCTGTTAACCTTATGGGGATTGCCTTGTATGTTAATTGTTGCTTTTCCCTTGCTGCTTTTAATATTTTTTCTTTGTATTTAATTTATGATAGTTTGATTAATATGTTACTTGGTGTGTTTCTCCTTGGATTTATCCTATATGGGGCTCTCTGTGCCTCCTGGACTTGATTGACTATTTCCTTTCCCATATTAGGGAAGTTTTCATCTATAATCTCTTCAAATATTTTCTCAGCCCCTTCCTTTTCCTCTTCTTCTTCTGGGACCTGTATAATTGGAATGTTAGTGCGTTTAATGTTGTCCCAGAGGTCTCTGAGACTGTCTTCAATTCTTTTCATTCTTTATTCTTTATTCTGCTATGTGGTAGTTATTTCCACTATTTTATCTTCCAGGTCACTTATTCATTCTTCTGCCTCAGTTATTCTACTATTAATTCCTTTTAGAGAATTTTTAATTTCATTTATTTTGTTGTTCATCATTATTTGTTTGCTCTGTAGTTCTTCTAGGTCCGTGTTAAAAGTTTATTGTGTTTTCTCCATTCTACTTCCAAGATTTTGGATTATCTTTACTATCATTATTTTGAATACTTTTTCAGGTAGACTGCCTACTTCATCTTCATTTGTTTGGTCTGGTGGGTTTTTACCTTGCTCCTTCATCTGCTGTGTGTTTCTCTGTCTTCTCATTTTGCTTAACTTACTGTGTTTGGGGTCTCGTTTTTGCAGCCTGCAGGTTTGTAGTTCCCGTTGTTTTTGGTGTCTGCCCCCAGTGGGTAAGTTTGGTTAAGTGGCTTGTGTATGCTTCCTGGTGGAGGTGATTGGCGCCTGTATTCTGGTGGGTGGGGCTGGATCTTGTCTTTCTGGTGGGCAGGGCTACATCTGATGGTGTGTTTTGGGGTGTCTGTGAACTTAGTATAATTTTAGGCAGTCTCTGTGCTAACGTGTGGGTTTGTGTTCCTGTTGTGTTAGTTGTTTGGCATGAGGCATCCAGCACTGGAGCTTGCTGGCCTTTGGGTGGAGCTGGGTCTTAGCATTGAGATGGAGAACTCTGGGATAGCTGTTTCTGACTGATATTACATGGGGCCAGGAGGCCTCTGGTGGTCCAGTGTCTGCAGTTGGCCCTCCCACCTCTGAGGCTCAGGCCTGACACAAGGCCAGAGCACCGAGACCCTCTCAGGCACATGGCTCAGAAGAAAAGGGAGAAAAAAGAAAGAAAAACAAACAAACAAATTAATTAATTAATTAATTCATATAAAATATTATTAAAATAAAAAAATAATAAAAAAGAGAGCAAGCAAACCAATAAAGAAATCCACCAATGATAACAAGTGCTAAAACTATACTAAGATATACATAAAAATCAGAAACAAGTCAGTCACAGACAGCAAACCTCAAGTCTACAGTTGCTTTCAACATCCACCAACTCAATTTTGCATTGATTCATTATCTATTCAGGTATTCCACAGATGCAGCATTCCTCAAGTTGATTGTGGGGATTTAATCCACTGCTTCTGAAGCTGAATGGAGAAATTTCCCTTTCTCTTCTTTGTTCGCACAGTTCCTTCAGTTTTGGATTTGGGCCTGCCTCTGCATGTAGGTCGCCTGAGGACATCTGTTCTTCGCCGAGACAGGATGGGGTTAAAGCAGCAGCTTATTAGGGAGCTTAACTCATTCAGGACGTGGGGAGGGAGGGGTACGGTAGTCATAATGGAATGCAGGGTGAGCCTGCGGTGGCAGAGGCCAGCATGACATTGCAACAGGCTGAGGCATGCCATGTGTTCTCCCAGGGAACTTGTCTGTGATTCATGGGACCCTGGCAGTGGCGGGCTGCACAGGTTCCTGTGGAGGTGTGGATAGTGATCTGTACTGCATACAGGATTCTTGGTGGCTGCAACAACTGCATTAGCGTTTCAGGCCCGTCTCTGTTGTCTGAGCTGATAGCCGCGGCTCGTGCCTGTCTCTGGAGCTAGTTTAAGTGGTGCTCTGAATCCCCTCTCATCATGCACCCCAAAACAATGGTCTCTTGCCTCTTAGGCAGGTTCAGACTCTTCCAGACTCTCTCCCAGCTAGCTGTGGTGCACTAGCCCCCTACAGGCTGTGTTCATGCAGCCAACCCCAGTCCTCTCACTGGGGTATGACCTCCGAAGCCCAAGCCTCAGCTTCTAGCCCACACTCATCCTGGCAGGTGAGCAGACAAGGCTCTCAGGCTGGTGAGTGCTAGTGGGCACTGATCCTCTGTGCGGGAATCTCTCTGCTTTGCCCTCCGCACCCCTGTTGCTGTGCTCTCCTCCGTGGCTCCAAAGTTTCCCCCCAGCCCATCCCCCTATCTCTGCCACTGAAGGGGCTCCTAGTGTGTGGAAACCTTTCCTCCATCACAGCTCCCTCCCACTGGTGCAGGTCCTGTCCCTATTCTTTTATCTCTGTTTTTTCTTTTTTCTTTTGCCCTACCCAGGTACGTGGGGAGTTTCGTGCCTTTTGGGAAGTCTGAGGTCTTCTGCCAGCATTCAGTAGCTGTTCTGTAGGAGCTGTTCTACATGTAGATGCATTTTTGATGTATTTGTGGGGAGGAAGGTGATCTCCACGTCTTACTCCTCTGCTGTCTTGACGGCCCACCCCATATATACAAGTCTTAAGGCTTGTTGTGAAGGATAAGAGAGGGCATGGTATCTGGAGGGTGTGAGGGCCTTTCGTTTTTTTTTTTTTTAACATGGGTGCATGGGTTTTGTACTGACAATATTCCCAGGGCAGGTAAGTTCATTACCCACTAGGTAAGATACATCGCAGTATCTACCACAGAAACCAAGTGCAAGAAGGTCAGAATGGTTTAGAATTCACATTTCAACCCGTCTGTAAGAAACTATTATATGCCAAGTGGTGGTTTCATTTCAAAGCAGAATACGTACAGTTTTCTGAAAAGTCTATGAAATACTCCTCCCTTCTCTAACTACATACGTATCTTTATGAGTTCAGATTTTCTTTGATTACTTCAACCATAATAACATGCCACAAAAAATTAGATTCAAGAGCCATTTAAAAAAGAATCAAGGCTTTTAAATTAGGCAGACTTTACAAGGATTTATAAAAATGTAAAAATATACCCCTCTTCCCAGTAAAATTTTGTTTTGGAAAATAGTAGTTTTTTTGTAAAAATTTGTATGCATGTTTTGTGTAATGGGATTATTATTATTATTTTAAAAGTAATAAATACACATTTAAAATGCCTCAGTTTTTATTTCTATTACAGCAAATATCAGTACTTATAAAATACATAAATTAAAAGCTCTCTGGGCTCCTCATTAATTTTTGAGTGTAAAGGAATGTAAGATTAAAAAATTGAGAACCACCTCAGTGTAAGAATCTCCCAGATTTCCCATGGCTGGCTTTTTTTTTTTTTTTTTTTTCTTTTTGCGGTATGCGGGCCTCTCACTGTTGTGGCCTCTCCCGTTGCGGAGCACAGGCTCCGGATGCGCAGGCCCAGAGGCCATGGCTCACGGGCCCAGCCGCTCCGCGGCATATGGGATCCTCCCAGACCGGGGCACGAACCCGTATCCCCTGCATCGGCAGGTGGACTCTTAACCACTGCGCCACCAGGGAGGCCCCCATGGCTGGCTTTTAATGAAAGACTAAAATCTTTTAAGAAATTAGGGTCTAAAAAAAGAATTCTAAATACTCTGTATAAGTACTTTATGCAGTAGAGTTGTTCATAATGTATACATTCATTTAATTTTTTCAGTTCTATAATATATTAACATATTATTTTCTGATATTGTTGAGCATATAAAATATGATGTATTTGTCTTACTAATAGCTAGAGCTTTTTGTTAATTAAAAGCCAATTCAATACGTTGTGACATTTTTTATTTGCTCAAATTCATTAGCATTCCCATCTTAACTAACATATTTAGATTTTACATATTAGAAGCAAATCTAGAGTGTGGAAGTAAAGGGAGAAGGAAGTTTTGGGACAAGTATTGTACTTAAAAGTATATAAGTTCTAGCATTTGTTTTCATAAAACATAAAAAAAATCACTATGCAATCACTATACAATTAGTATCAATCATGTAACTGGAAGTGTTGTATACTTACTGCCTTTTAATGAAAATATTCTAGTCTATAAAATACTTAATATGTTTCTTAAAAGCCTTGTGCAAATAAATGACCTGCCTCTCATGTAATCTTTTTTTTTTTTTCCAATTTTTAAAATAGTGGTAGGGCCTCCCTGGTGGCGCAGTGGTTAAGAGTCCGCCTGCCGATGCAGGGGATACGGGTTCGTGCCCCGGTCTGGGAGGATCCCATATGCCGCGGAGCGGCTGGGCCCGTGAGCCATGGCCGCTGGGCCTGCGCATCTGGAGCCTGTGCTCCGCAACGGGAGAGGCCACAACAGTGAGAGGCCCACATACCGCAAAAAGAAAAAAAAAATAAAAATAAAAATAAAAAAATAAGATAAAAAAAAATAAAATAGTGGTAAAATACATATAAAATTTACCATCTGAACCATTTTTAAGTATACAGATCATTGATATTAAATGCATTCATAATGTTATGCTACCATCACCACCATCCATCTCCAGAACTCTTTTCTATACCCATTAAATAATAACTCCCATTCCCCACTTCCCTGTTGCTCCCAGAAATCACCATTCTACTTTCTATCATTTTGACTAAGTATCTCATATAAGTGGAATCATAGAGCATTTTATTTGTGACTGGCTTATTTGATTTAGCATAATCTTCTGAAGGTTCATCCATGTTTTAACATATATCAGAATTTCCTCCCTTATTAAAGTTGAAAAATGTTCCATTGTACGTATACACTACATTTTGCTTATCCGTTCATATGTTGATGAACACTTGGATTCTTTTGGGAATATACTAAGAAGTGGAATTGCTGGATCCTATAACAATTCTATTTTTAAATGAGGAACCACCATATAGTTTTTCATAGTAACAGCACCATTTTACATTTTCACCAGCAGTGCACAAGGTGCCAGTTTCCACATCCTCACTAACACTTTAAAAAATTTTTTTGATAATAACCATCCTAATGGGTGTGAGGTGGTGTCTTGTATTTTTGATTTGCATTTCCCTAATAATTAGTGATGTTGAGCATCTTTTCATGTGTTCATTCGCCAGTTTCCTATCTTCTTTGGAGACGTGTCTATTCAAGTCCTTTGCTCATTTTTAAATCTGGTTGCTTATTTGTTTTTGAGTTTTAGGAGTTCTTTATATATTCTGGATATTAATCCCTTATCAGATGTGTTATTCAAAAATATTTTCTTCAGTTCTCTAGGTTGCCTTTTTAATTTGTTGATAGTGTCTTTTGATGAACAAATTTTTATGCAGTCCAATATTTCAATTTTTTCTTTTGTTGTCTATGCGTTTGGTATTGTGTCCAAGAAATCACTGATAAATCTAATATCATGAAGATTTTGCCCATTATTTTCTTTTAAGAGTTTCATAGTTTTAGCTCTTACATTAAGGTCTTTAATCCATATTGAGTTAATTTTTCTATATGATGGTATGTAAGGCTCCAACTTCATTATTTTGCATGTGGATATTCAGTTTTCCCAGCACCATTTGTTGAAAAGGCTGTCCTTGCATCATTGAATGGTCTTAGCACCCTTGTCAAATTATTTGACCGTATATGTAAAAGTTTATTTCTGAGTTCTCTATTTTATTCCACTGACCTACATGTCTGTCTTTATGCCAGCACCACACTGGTTTAATTATTGTAGTTGTAAAAGCAGAAAGTGTGACTCCTCCAGCTTTGTTCTTTTTGAAGATTGTTTTGGATTTTTGGGGTCCCTTGAAATTTCATATGAACTTTAGGATAGGTTTTCCTATTTGTTCACAAGTCATCTTTGGGATTCTGATATGGATTGTATTAAATCTGTAGATTGCTTTGGGTAGTATTGACATTGTAGCAATTTAAAGTCTTCCAATCCATGAAAGTGAAATGTGTTTCCATTTATGTCTCCTTTAATTTATTTCATCAATGTTGTGTAGTTTTTATGTACAAGTCTTTCACTTCCTTTGTTAAATTACTCCCTAAGTATTTTATTCTTTTTGATGCTAATGTAAGTGGAATTGTTTTCTTAGTTTCATTTTTGGATTATTCATTGTTAGTGCATAGAAATTCAGTTGATTTTTGTGTGTTGACTTTGTATCCTGGTACTTTGCATTTATTAATTCTAATAGTGTGCGTGTGTGTGTAATCCTTAGGTTTTTTTGCATAAGAGATCATGTACAAACAGAGATCTTTTAACTACTTCTTTCCAACTTGGATGCCTTTTATTTCTTTTTCTTGCCAAATTATGCTGGCTAGAACTTCCTGTACTATGTTGAATAAAAGTGTTGAAAGTTGGCATTCTTAAAGAAAAGGTGTCTCTTTTTTATTATTGAGCATAATGTTTGCTGTGGGTTTTTCATATATGGGGTTTCATTTTGTTGAGGTAGTTTCTTTCTGTTCTAGTTTGTTGAGTGTTTTTATCATGAAAGGGTGTTGAATTTCATTAAATGCATTTTTTTGATTCAATTGACATGATTGTGTGGGTTTTTTTCCTTCTTTCTATTAATTTGGCATATTACACTGATAGATTTTTGTATGTTGATCCATTCTTGCATTCCAGGAATAAATCTCACTTGATCATGTTGTATAATCCTTTTAATATGATACTAAATTGAGTTTGCTGGTATTTTTTTTTGAGGATTTTTGCATCAATATTCATAGGAGATATTGTTCTGCAGTTTTCTTTTCTTGTAGCTTCTTTGTCTGGCTTTGGCATCAGGGTAATGCTGGCCTCAAGCAGAAAGTTAGGAAATGTTTTCTCCTCTTCAGCTTTTTGGAAAAGTTTGAAAAGGATTGGTGTTAACTCTTCTTTAAATGTTTGGTAGATTACACTAGTGAAGCCATCAGGTCCAGGGCTTTTCTTGGTAAGTTTTTTTTTAATTATTATTATTGATTCAATCTCCTACTAGTTACAGGTCTCTTCAGCTTTTCTTTTTCTTCAAAATTTAGTCTTGGTGTGTTTTGTGTTTCTAGGAATTTTCCATTTCATCCAGTTCATTCAGTTCATTGGTGTGCAGTTGTTCATAGTACTCTCTTATAATCCTTTTTATTTCTGTAGAATCAGTAGTAATATCCCTGCTTTTATTTTAGTAATTGGAGTCTTCTTTTTTTTTTCCTTAGTCCATCTATCTAGGGTTTGTCAATTTTGTTGACCCTTTCAAAGAATCAACTTCTGATTTCACTGATTTTCTGTATTGTTTTCTATTCTTTATTTCATTTAGCTCTGCTCTAATCTTTTTTTATATCCTGCCTTCTGCTGGCTTGGAGCTTATTCTTTTCCTAGTTGCTTTAGTTCTAAAGTTAAGTTGTTGTTCTGAGATCTTACTTATTTTTTAAATAAGCATTTATAGTTATAAATTTTCTCTTTAGCAGTACTTTCACTGTGTCCCATACATAAGTTTTGGTATGTTGTGGGTTTTTTTTTTCATGCATCTTTAAGTGTTTTCTAATTTCTATTGTGATTTCTTTTATGAGCCATTCATGTTTAAGAATGTGTTGTTTAATTTCCATAAATTTGTGAACTATCCAGCTTCTCTTTTGTTATTGATTTCTAACTTCATCTCATTGTGGTTGGAGAAGATGCTTTGTATCTATCTTTTTGGTATATTGAGACTTAATTTGTGGACCATCGTATGGTCTGTCCTGTGAAATGTCCCATGTGCACTTGAGAAGAATGTGTGTACTGTTATTGTTGAGTAGAGTGTTCTGTATATATCTGTTACATTTAGTTGGTTTATTATGTTATTCAAATCCCATATTTCCTTGCTTATCTTCTGTCTGATTGGTTTGTCCACTATTGGGAGTGGGGTATTAAAGTTTTGAACTTTTATTGTGGAACTGCCTATTTCCCTCTTTGATGCTGTTAATTTTTGCTTCATATGTTGTCATGGCCTCTTATTCGGTGTGTAAATGTTTGTAATTGTTAAATCTTGTTGCTGTATTAAACATTTTATTAACATATAATGCTCTTCTTTGTTTTTTATAAACTTTTTTGACTTAAAGTCTATTTTATCTGATATTAGTATAACCATCCCTGCTTTCTTTTGGTTATTTGCATGGAATATATATTTCTGACCTTTTACTTTCAATTTATGTGTCTTTGGATCTAAAGTGAGTTTCTTATAGATAGCATGTATTTGTATCATGTTTTTTTTTTAACCTATCCTTTAAATCTCTGTCTTTTGATTAGAGAATTAGAATCATTTACATGTAAAATAATAACTGATAAGGAGGAACTTACTTCTATTTTGCTATTTGTTTTTCCACATGTCATATATATTTTTCCCTTATTTTCCACTTTATTGTTGTCTTTTGTGTTTGTTTAATTTTTTGTGACCCATTTAAATCCCCTCTCATTTCCTTTTGTGTATATTCTTTAGCTATTTTCTTTGTAGCTATTACTATGCAGATTACATTTAACATTCTAGAGTTATAACACTTGAATTTATACCAGCTAAACTTAAATAACATGCACAAACTTTACTCCATTAAGCTCTATCTCCACGCTTTTTAGTTGTTTGTCATAAAATTACTTCTTTATACAGTGTGTACCCCCAAACATATGCTAATAATTATCTTAAATGCATTAGTCTCTCAAATTATGTAAAAAACAAAATGTGGAGTTACAATCAAAAGTTACACTACTACTAACTTGTAAACTAGTTTAAAAAATATCTTAGCCTCAAATCATGTAGAAAACAAAAAGTGGAGTTTCAAACAGTTAAAATAATACCAGCTTTTATAGTTTCATGCCTGTTTTACTGAGATATTCATTTTTTTCATGTGACTTTGAGTTACTATATGATGTCTTTTTATTTCAACTTGCAGAACTCCCTTTCTTGATGAGCAGGGCTAATGGTCATAAATTCCCTTTTGTATCTGAGAATGTTTTAATCTCTTTTTCATTTTTGAAGAATAATTTTTACTGATATAGGCTTCTTGGTTGATAATTTTTTTCTTTCAGAACTTTAAATATGTTGGCCCACTGCCTTCTGGCCTCCAAATTTTCTGATGAGAAATCTGTGGATAATCTTACTGAAGATCCCTTGTGTGTGAAGAATTGCTTCCCTTTGGCTGCTTTCAAGTTTCTTTGTTTTTTAAAAGTTTGATTATAATACATCTTGTATGGGTCTCTTTGAGTACACCTTACTTGGAATTTGTTAACCTTCTTGGATGTTTATATTCATGTCTTTCATTAACTTTGGGAAGTTTTCAGAGATTTCTTTAAATATTCTCTACACCTCGTTTTACTCTTCCAGGACTCCTGCAATGCATGTGTTTGTTCTTTAAGTGGTGTTCCACAGGTCTCTTAGGCTCTGTTTACTTTGAGTATGTTTAAACAGTCTTTTAAAGTCTTTGTCTATTTATCTGCCATTAGTTCTTTTTTAGGGAGAGTTTGTGTTGATCTGTTTTTTCCTTTGAATGGGCCATATTTTACTGTTTCTGTGTGTGCCTTGATTTTTTTTGTTGTTTAAAATTGTATATTTGAATGAAATACATAACTCTGGAAGCAAGATTCTCCCCCTTCTCCAGGATTTGTGATTTTTGTTAGTTTGTTTTTCAATTGATGCAAGCTATCTCTGTTCTGAGGATCAGCCTAAGGTGTAAGTTCAAAATATTCTTGGGTCTTTTCTGAGCCTGGGTCTTTACCTGAGCATGCGTCTTTACCTGAGCATGTGTCTTTACCTGAGCATGCATGGTATATGCAGTTGTTTTTGAATGTTTTTAATGTCTTTAATGCTTGGCTCCCAGAAGGGAAAAAGAGAACTGGCCTTTTAAGTCCCCTGGTAGCCTCTTTAGCCAGAAGAGAGGGCCTTGCAACAGTTGGGGGAAGTGTAACAACAATGGATGCCCACTGTTTTGCCAGCACCTCTGAAATCAGAAACAGCAATCAATGACCAGATTGTAGGCCCTTGATATCTGGAGGAGAAGGCCCCTTTTGCTCACCCTGACTCCCACAAGCTGTGTGCAAACTGCTACAGGAACACTGCACAGCTGCCTGCCATGGGAGTAGGGGGAAGGTAGCTGGTACTGTGCTAAGAGCCAAAATTGACCAAAATTAACTGTAATTTACTATCCAAGCTTTCCCTGGAAGTTACAAACCTTCAATAGAATCCAGACTTTCAAAATAATTACATCCAACAGACTCTGCCAGTGCAGTTGTTGTCTAGAGGGGGAGACTAATTTTCAGAATTCTCTCTCTCCCTTCATGCAAATCTTGTAATATGATGTATTCTTCCCATTAGTTTGTATTTCCTTGTTTTTAAAATGTAATTTTTACCCCAACTCCTCATTCATTAATCCTTTGACACAATAAAATGAAGTAGATCAGTTGTATTGTATATTCTAAATTTAAAAATTTTATCCATAGTGCTAATTTTTATTGTTTTGAAAGACAGTTTACAACAAAACTAGATCATTAATGCTTTGCTACCTAATCTGATTTTATATATATAAGTAAGTAGTGCTTACTTTTCCTTTAAGTGAACTGTTCCCCTCAATTAAAGTTCTGATGTTTGGACCCTTATGAACTGTACCACCATTTCCCAAACCTCTTCAAAGTAAATCTGTGAAACAGATTTTTTAGAAAATAATTGTGAAGTGTTTCATACATGCAGCTTTATGTCCATACAAACTACACAAATAACTTATTGAGCTTTTACATAATGTGTTGAAAAATCAAAGTTTTACATGACAACAAAATTAATGACAAATATAAATGAAAGAACCAGCAGTATGTTGGAGTGGCTTGTATTGGCTCAGCCAGTTGATACATTTTTAGGAATTTTATGATCCAGATGATATCAAAGTTGGTAGCTTGAAATCAGCCATGGTGGAAGTATTCACACCACAGCAATCAACAAATGCTATCAATACAAATCAGAGTTTTGCTTCTTTTCCTTTGATAGAGCTGGTAAACATTTACTTACAGAGCAGTGAATTCCTCCCATCCTAGTCCATATCAAGCTACCAATGTGAGGCCACCAAACAGGGAATTAAGAAGAGATAAGCAGTAGCACAACATTATATAGTATTTCTATCATACAGATACAGTAGATCTCAAGGGTATAGATAACAGTAAAATGTCATAAAATAATTAGAGAATGATGAGTTTTCAATATTTATTACCTTTAAAATATATTCTGTTTAATTTTAAGTTTATATAATTAAGTTTTTAATAATGGTTTTTTAACAACCATCTTGAAAAATTCTTGAAAGTTTAATAATTGGTTCTTTCAAGCCCATGCAACCTGGTTTCAGCACATGATAGGAATATTTATACCACAGAGACTGGAAAATGCTACAAATCAAAGCATACTTTCCCCAAGGAGTGATTTGTTAAATACTTACCAGCTCACCACTGGAGATAAACCCTACAGTGATTCAGAGGTCTGCCTAAAATCAGCAAAAATTTTTAGGGGTTCGGTGATCCTGGGTTATTGCCTGCAAAGTAATATGGAAATTACTACATCTTGCACCTCCCATTACAAAACAGTTAGCATACTCCTGGTAGTCTGTTCAGGTCTGGAAGAAGCATATTCCACACCTGAGAACACTCTCCACCCTATATGCTGGATAGCACAAAAGGCTGGGCTTTGACTGGGACCCAGAACAAGCTCAGTCTGCCTGTAACAGATCCAGGCAATGCTGCAAATGACTCTGCTTCTGGTGCCATATGATCCAATGTATCTTGTGATGTAAGATGTATCAGTGACGAGAGGGACTGGTTTACACAAAGGGGTATGGAGGTTATGCTTGTTCCTGAGGTCATTCACTTGGGCACCTATTTGTGACACTTGCCTTCTAGTGATGTTAAATGGGTAAGTTCCACAGCAGTGGCCTGCTTCATTAAGAACATCTTTAGGGCTTCCCTGGTGGCACAGTGGTTGAGAATCTGCCTGCTAATGCAGGGGACACGGGTTCGAGCCCTGGTCTGGGAGGATCCCACATGCCGCAGAGCAACTGGGCCCGTGAGCCACAGCTACTGAGCCTGCACGTCTGGAGCCTGTGCTCTGCAACAACAGAGACCGTGATAGTGAGAGGCCCACACACCACGATGAAGAGTGACCCCCGCTTGCCACAACTAGAGAAAGCCCTCGCACAGAAACGAAGACCCAACACAGCCATAAATAAATAAATAAATAAATTTTAAAGTGAGCTCTCTAGGACTAGTTTCTCTAAAAAAAAAAAAAAAAAAAAATTAAACTGACGTTTTTTCTATGAGTGTGGGAGAGCTTTAAAAAAGTTATTCAACACAGCATATTTTGTTACCATTTGTGCTTGTTGCCTAATATTACACAAAATATTTATATTTTTTGCTAGTGTATGGCATAGAAAAAAATTAGTGTCTACTAGCACAGTTTGGAGTCATTGCCATGATTTGTGCTATAGCCACAGGCTGTTTTAGCAGAACAAATATCAACACAGTTGTTCCAGGATAAACTGTGATACTTGAAAAAGTTACTCAGCTCTTTGAATATTTCAGCACCCCTTGTGAAAAAGTTACTCAGCTCTTTGAATATTTCAGCACCACTTGTATTTGTTATACAATATTCATATAAAAGGTCTTTGATGATTCTTATGTTCTGGTTTTAGACAAATGTAAGGAAAACAGTGACACCAGCCACCTCTATAAGTTCATTCATTGTAAGGCAAAATTACAGCTTCCAAGATACCAGTTCAATCTTTATGTTTGCAACTAAGTCGTTAATGAGTTAATGAGTCGTTAATGAGTTACCTTATCACTGGAAACATGACAACACTGTGGATTCTTTTGCTGACTTTTCATGCAGCAGGCATTCAGCAGTGTCAGCTGTACATTTGTGTGTTCCTCTCTGGTCAATTCAATAACAGTAACTTACCCTGAAGCCAGTGGCTTTGACATTTCTAGTTTGAAAAGCTATTCCAAGCAATTTTGGGCTTTTTTTTTTTTTTTTTTGCGGTACGCGGGCCTCTCACTGTTGTGGCCTCTTCCATTGTGGAGCACAGGCTCTGGACATGCAGGCTCAGTGGCCATGGCTCAAGGGCCCAGCCGCTCCACGGCATGTGGGATCCTACCAGACTGGGGCACGAACCCGTGTCCCCTGCATTGGCAGGCGGACTCTCAACCACTGCGCCACCAGGGAAGCCCCAATTTTGGGCTTTTAAAGAGTGCATCATGTCTACATTTAAAATGTTCAGTAATTTTTTCTTTATACACTGAATGATTGGTCTCAAAATAACCTTGCAACTTAACTGGTGCCGCAGTACTATTTGAAAATGTTCTGTTGCATAAGACCGGGTAAGGTAAATTTTTAAAGCCAGGATAAGGTAAATTATTAAAGCCAAGAGAGTGATCTTTTATCATATTTTTGTTTCTTATTTATGGTTTCACCCTGTTTCTTTGGAGTAGACTCTTCCCTTCCATGAGTCAGAGAATCTTCTGATAGGTCAGTTTCATCTTTTTCAATATCTTTAGACATAAATAGTGCAGCTGTAGGTTGAGAAAATGAGTTTACTAAGCTCCCCCTTTTAAAGCCAATGATCTATCCTTAAATATAAGAAAATATACTATATATGAATTTTATTTTTAAGATAAAATAATTAAAATATTAAATTCTAAATAATAATAGTTTTGGATGAACTGTACTTTTTCTGTGTCTATGTAGATACAAAGAAAACTTGGGAATTCAAATAACTATTTACTGGATGTTAATGAAGTTGCAGAGATTGTAGCAGGTGTGACCAAAGGTAGCAAATAAAAGCACTGTGAAAGGACTGAGAACATGAATTAACCTCTGAATACTGATATCCTAAAGCTATGACCTTAAAACATTGTAGAAAATATTAGGATACAAAGGATGCATTCCATGAATCATGAGAGGACATGTAGCCTCTGAAAAATACAATGTTCATTTGTGAGAAAAAGGTGAATAACATTTTAGCGTGATTATGAAAATATCAATAGTTTTTACCTGTGAGTCCTCTGAATTTTCTCTGGGAGGCCAGAGGTCTCTGAAGTACATGTTGATAACTGCTGCTACTCAGTGAAAATGATGAATTTGAATGCAAAGCAAGACTTCCAGCTATGACTGAGTGAAGAAAGCAGCAAATTCTCTTCTCAAAAAGCAATTATAAAATGGACAGTCATGGACAAAACCAGACATTTTAGTCTCTGGATATCAATCAAAGGCATACAACAATTCGAGAGGCATTTATGATTTGTAAGCTGTGACATTCACTAAAGAACTGTGGGTATTTGTCATGTTATGGCCTGGAGCTTCTTCCATTACCCTCTGTCCCCTTGGTTGGAGCAGAGGTTCTGACAACTTCTCTGCCACAGGTGAAAGGGCTCACTCAACTTGGAGGCCATCCCGTCTCCCCCACTTCACTGGAATTTTGGGGTCCAGTGAGTGAGGGAGGGTTGGCAAACAGCCGAGCTGTGCCAGCCTGAGACTTCAGTCAAGATTGAGGCAAACATGCTCCTGGCTGAGGACATGCACACGTTCCTGGAGAAGCCCCTTGTCTCTTCACAGCTTCTGCTGGTCACCCTTGGAAAGGGCCCAAACAACATAAAACTCAAGCAGACCTGAAAACGGTTTGAATTTTGGATTTGCTCCCCTTCTGATGAACAGACCCATCAGCAGTTGATGGAGGATGAAAAACTTCATGTCAGAAATTAGACGACTTGAATGAAACAGATTCCTGGAAAAATCAAATCGCCAAAACTGATGCAACAACAAATAGAAAATCTGAACAGGTCTTCAGTGATTAAACGTATTCCCACAACCAAAAGCTTGTTTCCAGATCACTGTACTGATGAATTGTATCAAATATTTTAAATGGAATAATACCAGTCCTTCACAAACTCTTTCAGAAAATAGAGGAGGGGAGAAAGCTTCCCAACTCATTCTATGAGTAATGTATTAACCTGATATGAAAACCAGACTAAAACAGCACAAGAAAAGTATAGATCAAGTCCCTCCTGAACATAGATGCAATAGTCCCTAAATAAAATTAGGAAACCAAATCCAGTAAGATGTAAAAAAGATGGTATAGTATGACCCAGTACAAATACCAGTTGGTTTAATATCAATAAATCAATTATTTAAATTTATTAAAGTTAGAAAAATGATAATCTTAATACAGAAAAAGCATTTGACAGAATCCAACATCTAATTCATGATAAAAACTCTCAGAGAAGTAGGAGAAGGGAATTGTTAACTTGAGCAATGAGAAACAAAAAGTATCCAGATTTAAGTGGGAAAACTAAATCTGTCTTTTTTCCACAGATACATGGTCCTGTATGTAGAAAATTTCAAATATTCCACAAAAAACTACTAAAACTAATGAATGAGTGAGCAAGGTCTCGGGATTCAAGGGCCAATATACAAAAAAAAAAAGTCAATATACAAAAATCAATTCCATTTCTATCTACTAGAAAGGAACAATTGTAGATAAATTAAGAAAATAATTTCATTCATAATAGAATCAAAAAATTAAAAGCTTAGGAATAAATTTAGCAAAAGAAATGCAGAATTTGTATACTGAAATCTATAAATCATTCTGAGAGAAATGAAAGAAAAGTCTAAATAAATGGAGACAGATTTTATGTTCATGGGTTGGAAGATTCAATATTGTCAGGATGACAATTCTCTCCAAATTGATCTATAAATTCAATGTAATACCTATCAAAATCCAGGAGGTCTTTTTTGTACAAATTGAGCAGCTGATTATAAAATGTAAAGGACCTAAAAAGAGCCATAATCATTTTGAAAGTGAAGTTTAATATTGAGGAGTCACATTACTTGATTTCAAGACTTACTATACAGATGATATTTCAGACCCTTTGTTACTGCCATAAAGATAGGCATATAGATCAATGCAACAGAATTCAGAGTCCAGAAAAAAATCCCTACATGGTCAAATGATTTTCGACAAAGATGGCAAAACAATTCGTTGGGAGAAAGGATAGTTTTTAGATAGATAGAACAATTGGGTATCCACATGCACAATAAAAAATTACCCTTTCCTCATATTGTAAACTACAATTAATTTAATATGGATATTGTATCTAATTGTAAGAGCTAAAATTCTGAAATTTCTAGGAAAAAATATCCATGATGTTGGGTGAGGCAAAGAGTTATTTTATACAATACCTAAAGCATGATCTGTAAAATAAAAAAAAGTTTTTTGAAAAATAGTCTTCATTAAAGACTTGTATCTAGAATATATAAAGAATTCTTAAACTCAATAAGAAAATAAATAACCCAATTTAAAAATAAACAATAAATTTGAATATGCATTATCCCAGAGAAGATATGCAAATGACCAATAAAGGCTGCTTGGACTTCCCTGGTGGCGCAGTGGTTGAGAGTCCACCTGCCGATGAAAGGGACACGGGTTCGTGCCCCAGTCCGGGAAGATCCCACATGCCGCGGAGCGGCTGGGCCCGTGAGCCATGGCCGCTGAGCCTGCAGGTCCGGAGCCTGTGCTCCGCAACGGGAGAGGCCACAACAGTGAGAGGCCCGTGTACTGCAAAAAAAAAAAAAAAAAAAGTCTGCTCAACATCATTATTAGGGAAATGCAATGAGATACTCTTCTACACTCACTAAATACATTAAAACAGGCAGACAATGTCCAGTATTGATGAGCATGTGGATAAACTGGAATCTGTACGATTCACTTTTGGAAAAATAAAATGGTAATAGCACTTTGGAAAACAGTTGGTCAGTTTCTTTCTTTTTTTTTTTACAACTTTATTGGAGTATAATTGCTTCACAATTGTGTGTTAGTTTCTGCTTTATAACAAAGTGAATCAGTTATACATATACATCTGTTCCCATATCCCTTCCCTCTTGTGTCTCCCTCCCTCCCCTTTTAAGAAGCTTTAGGTGCTATAGATCACTCTAAAGTAAAATAAGGGATACTGAAACTGTCTAAATTGTCACCTCAAATAAATTTAGAAATATGAGATAGTTTTGTTAAAAGCATAGCTTAGTCTACTGATCTATATTTAGTTTCTCCTCCTTTGTCTAAGGATTTAATGATTGAAGACAACTAGAAGATTTAAAGAAATGCTTGTGTTGCTAGCCATTCATTCACTCATGGAGGATAACAATGGAATAAAAAAGAATAGTAATCTAACAGGAAAAAAAATCTTTTCATTTCCTCACAAGACCCTGGGGAGATGTTGTTTTATATGTATTTGATATACTTGTCTCCAAATATCAGGGTTTAGTATTTTACTATCTCACAGTATTAAAATAAAACCACCTATCAAAACCTTTTGTCATTTTTTTCTTCTTCCTATAACATTAGTGAACATCATTTTCTTTCTAAGGTGGTAAGAAGAAAATTATCATAATATTAGTTGCCATTTTGGCCTCAAGCCTCCAGGTTATTTTTATATTAATATCTGTGTTCCCATTTCCACAGCCTTGAACCTTCTGAAGTGTATGGTTAGGTGGGTTTATATTTTGAAATGTTCATTTGATTTGTTTACTCATTTTAAACTATTATCAACATTTTATGAAAATAGTTTCTGGTAAATTAGAAGAGCTCATGATGTAACATATGGATGAATTCTTTGACCTATATCAGACAGTTGTTTAAATTTTATATTCAGTATAATAGTGGCTTCAGGTCTATTATACAAGGTATTGATTTTATTTATACTTTTGGTGCTGTGGTAGATATGAAATTATTAAATTAAATCTTCATTCACTGACAGAAGATATTATATCTTTTGATATTTTCAGGCTGAGAACATAGTGGGCATTGAATAAATATTTATTCATAATCATCACTAATAAATGCATTTACTGTATACTCATGGATAAATATGATCAAATAGTTACATATCCAATCATTCATTTAACAGATATTTACTGATTGTCTACTTCGTGTCAGAAATAGTTCTAGGCACTGAAAATATAAAATTCTACAAGAGATATTTTTGCCCTCATTAAACTTTCACTGTAGTGTGAGTAGAGGGAAGACAGACAATAAAATAATAAATTAGCACTTTTTATATTATGTTTGAGGTATGAAGAAAACAAAAGCCAGGGTAAGGGACAGATGAGAGGCTGTAATCTTTATCGGGTATTCATGGACATAGAGCTCACTTTGTTGACTAAGGTGGAAATGCCTAGGCACATGGGACTTCTGTATAATGGGAAATCCTAATGAACATTATTTTAGAACTAAAATAGAAACACATTTAAGTGTATGCAATAAGAAATGAAAGAGATAAATGCTAAAATTTCAACCCAAGGGAACTATTTGGGGAGTTGAAGCTTGTGTACCCAGAATTTATGTAAATCTTGTTGTGTACCTGAAATTAGATTTAAAACATGATTATCTAGGCCAAGTGCCTCATACCTGAACCCCCTATGCTTATTTTATTTGAATATATTTCTTTTTATAGATCATTCTCAGACCTATGATTAGGAATCTTCTTTTTTCTTTTTAATTGTGGCAAAAAACAAAAAAGGAAATAACAGGAAAGAGAATCATATAAACAGTGGTTTTCATGATGTGTTCCTTAGAATTATGTACTTCTACAGAAGTGCTTCAGAGGCTCCAGAAATGTTTCATTCAAGTTTATTTTAATATTTAAAACTATAATAAAATAATAGGGATGTTTAAATGTACCAAGTTTAATCTATTGGAGACCACCAGGAGAATAACTTTGTGTTGTTGGTTCAACTTATTTTTAAGAAGAACTCGGATAAAACTTACAGCAACCTATCTGTATATTTGTTTGAACTTCTTATAAATGTGTCGTATTAGTCAAGTTTTGGCTCTGTGCTCTCAGCTTTTTTAAAAAAAAATAGTTCCGTGCATATTTAATCACAAGAACATATACAGGAGTTGGCTTATTGTGTGTTTGGGTGTTTCTTGTTATAAGAAATTTGTATTTGTGTTTGTTATATATTTAGTGATTCAACATTGAAAGAAAAATTTGTAGATATATCTCTTTTAAGCTTCTGAGTCTTTTTTTTCCTTAGATTTTTTTTTTAAATTTTTTGGCTGCGTTGGGTCTTCGTTGCTGCGTGCAGGCTTTTCTCTAGTTGCGGAGAGCATGGGGGCTACTCTTCGTTGCGGTGTGCGGGCTTCTCATCACGGTGGCTTCTCTTGTTGCAGAGCACAGGCTCTAGGCACGTGGGCTTCAGTAGTTGTGGCTCGCTGGCTCTAGAGTGCAGCCTCAGTAGTTGTGGCTCACGGGCTTAGTTGCTCCTTAGTTGCTCTTAGCATGTGGGATCTTCCCAGACCAGGGATCGAACCTGTGTCCCCTGCAGTAGCAGGCGGATTCTTAACCACTGCGCCACCAGGGAAGTCCCCTGAGTCATTTTAATCAAGAGACTTTTGAATTTGTAAAGCGGTCTGTAAAACAAACAATCAAGCAACAAATGCCCTAAAGCAATATCTTTTATATCTTGTTACTTATGTGAACTGTTATGGGTCTCCAAAAAAAATTCAGAAATAAATCTGATCCTCAGACTGATGAAGACTACAGATGTCCTTTTTTTCTGAACTCGTTTTAACATTTTTCTCCATAACTGTTTGAAAACAATTGAACTAAGATTTTCCTCAGGAATGGGAAATAATAATTTTGTTACTACCATGAGAAGAAATAATGATTCCAGGGCACCAACCAGTAAGGCCAGCATCCCTATAAACCTGCTACAAGAGTGAAATTCATTTAAATGAGTGTCTTCTGGGAAAATTGGCAGAATCATTCTAAAATACTTTTAACATGAGAAATAGCATATACTTGTTAATTTCCTAGTTACCAAAGGGCCAGATTAAAAAGATTCGTTGCAGTCAAGGGATTTTTCAGGGTTATAGTATCGCCCATCAAACATCAAAACATGAGATGCCCAAGACTCTGAAAAAATTCAATAACTTTCATTTTTACATGCAGTAATGAGTCCCTGGGAAATAAGTAGATGTCCTTGACACTGTACTATGGTTAGTTTCTGCTTCTCCAGGCATTTTGCTGAACACTGTTTTTACCTTTATCGGCATGCAGTCATAAACAGTGCCAGGGAATGTTGAAATAAGTACGTGAACTTATTTGGTCTTGTTTACAGTAAGAATTCAGAAAACATGGGACTCATGAATAGAATGAATGCTTATTGTTTTTATGTGTTTAAATAATTGAATATAGTTGTTTTAAAAATTATAGTAGAATAAATTTGGAGCAAAAACCAAAAAAAAAAAAAAAAAGACTACAGATGTCCTCCATGAACGTCTGTTTCAAAATTTTATGTTAATCAAATAGCTTCTTTGTTCTCATTTGTTGAGCTTGTAATGGGATATATAATAATTTTTAACTCTGACAATAAATTTTTACTAACAAAACACATGTCAAGTAAGGTTTGGTTATAGATAATAGAAACCAATCTAATTTAGCTTAAAGAGAAAGAAATGTATTGGGCAACTTAAAAAGCATTGGAAGGGCAGGAGGGGTCAACTTTAGGTGGCGTGACCAAGACTGCCAGGCCCCAGAATTTCACTTCCTCAGCTGGGACAGGAAAAATTGCTCCCTTGGCTCCAGGAAGCCCAGAGAGGCAGGAATCTGGTGGCTGTGGATCCACACTGTCCCTGCTTTCATGCTGCCACGTCACCCCATTCTGAACTCAGTCTCCCATTAGCAGTACATCTGATTAGATGCAAGGAAATCTGACAATGTGCTTTTTCAGTTTCCAGCCTGTGCAAAACAGGAAGGAGGTTTCAATGGAGGCTGGAATTATATCTGCCACTATATTTCTTTTATTCTATTTAATGTATTGGGTTATTCCATATAAGATTTTATTTGGAAATAAAAACCTGCCCTGTTAGAAAAAGTTGGGAAACTAGTGATACAAGCACCAAAATTTAGATTGTGATATTCAGTACCAAACGCTGTAGATCTTCTGATAACAAGTGGATGGCTCTGCCTGTCTGTAAGCATGTTGATTTGAAGCCCCTAGAATCTGCTGTCATGGCTGCACCTGTGTTCCAGAACCATAGCCAGTGTGTTTAGAGACCTCAAGTTTATTGGGATCATAGTAGAGATGAAGAATATTCAATCATTTATCTCAAATAATGCTGTAATTTGTTTTTAAATTCTAGGTATTTAATACTATAGCTATGTTTGGTTATTTTTTATAGTGTTAATAGAAAGTCATCGGGCTTCCCTAATGGGGCAGTGGTTAAGAATCCGCCTGCCAATGCAGGATACACAGGTTCGAGCCCTGGTCTGGGAAGATCCCACATGCCGCGGAGCAACTAAGCCCATGCGCCACAACTACTGAGCCTGCGCTCTAGAGCCCATGAGCCACAACTACTGAAGCCCACATGCCACAACTACTGAAGCCCGCGTGCCTAGAGCCTGTCCTTCACAACAGGAGAAGCCACTGTGATAAGAAAGCCACACACCACATCAAAGAGTAGCCCCTGCTCACCGCAACTGGAGAAAGCCCCCATGAAGCAATGAAGCCCCAACGCAGCCAAAAATAAAAATAAATAAAATAATAAGCAAATTTATAAAAAAAAGACATCATAGTGTTGGTCTCTAATGCATTTTTCTATTTTGTGTTTTTTTATTGAAGTATAGTTGTTGTACAATATTGTATCAGTTGCAGGTGTTCAATATAGTGATTCACAATTTTTAAAGGTTATACCCCATTTATAGTTGTTATAAAATATTGGCTATATTCCCCGTGTTGCACAGTATATCCTTGTAGCTTATTTTATACCTAATAGTTTCTACCTCTAATGCATTTTAATTTAGGAATGCGACCTCTTGTCTCTGCTTAGTGGTTATCTTCTCGAACTTCCAAAATAATATTCTAAAAAATTATTTCTCCCTGGGCTATATTTGTTCTACTAATCTCTACTCCATAGGATTCTAGAATTATCCTGTTATCAGTTCTTTTATCAATTTTCAGAGAACTACAGACACAGCATTTTTTAATTCAACAGTCTTTTCTGCAGATAAATGCTTAATTCACTTTTATAATTATTATTAATGGATGCTGAAGAATAATGAATTTCATAACAATATTTTAGCCTTCTTTGTAGAAGTGCAGCAGCAAGATTGCTTTGGGTATGCAGAAGAAAATTTAATTTTGTTTTCTTTATCTGATTTTATGCTGCTCATGGATTTTACATTTTCTACTGATAGAAAACATATAATCTCGGCGACTGAAGGTCTCAGTTACTTCTGCTTTAAAGCCTACTTTTTGGCATTAACTTGGTCGCTTTTGGCACTTGGTATTCTCCATACTTAGTCTTAGATACCTAGGACTAGCATTATCAGAAGGTGCCAAAGTGTTTTCCAAAGTGGCTGTGTGAGAGTTCCAGGTTTGGACACCTTCTTCCTAAATTTTCTTTCTTCTCTCTGACAGTTGGGCATCTAGGGAAACTAGGAAACGAGGCAGTGATGGTGGGCAGCCTTTGACCATTTAACGCTGTCCTCCTGGGTTCTGCTGAGCTCACTGCTCAGGCTGCTCAGGCTAACATGATGCAGGGCCTCCCCGTGAGAGTCTCTCTGTTTGCTGCCTGTGCCCTCCGTTCTCCAGTGTGGCTGCTGAACGCCTGCAGGGTGCTTTGAGGTGGGCTTGAGGGAAAGGAATGATGTGGGTCAGGTTGCGAGGTTCGCAGTCGATATGGAGGAATAACTTGGAGGCTGGGGACGGTGGGAGAATGGAGGGAATGCAGGACACGTTAACGTTCCCTCCCCGCCCCCAGTGCCCCCAGCCAGCACTGAAGTGTAGGGCCGGAGGATGTTCTAGACAAGACGGTATCCTGAATGGTCCTGGCGCCCGCTGCACGAGGAGCTAAAGCCTAGGGCGAGTCATACTTTCCTGTTCAATCAGCTTTATTAAGGCAGGATTACATACAATAAATCTGACCAATTTTAAGTATGCAGGTCAGTCAGTTTTCGTAAATGTATTGTGTCATGTAACCATCACCACATCAGCATTGCTGTCCCCCCAGAAAGTCCCATGTGCCTCTTTGCAGCCGAGCTCCCCTACCGCATCCCTCTCTAGTCTCTGGTAACCTCTCAGCTGCCTTTGTCCTGTTTACGGAATTTCATATGAATGGAATCATACAATAGGCAGTATTTGCATCTGGTTTCTCTCACTTGGCACAGTACTTTTCAGACTTGTGTCTGTTGTGGTGTGTATCAGTGCTCTGTTCATTTCTGCTGCTCAGTAATATTCCTTTATTTGGATGTATTACACTTTTAGCAATTTATAAATTTCCAGTTACTTCACATTCTTTCCTTTTAACTTTACCATCCTAAAGGGTATGTGATGGTATCTCATTGTAGTTATAGTTTGCATTTCCCAAACAACTAAAGATGGTGATTTTTTTTTTCAGTGAGCTTACTTGCCACTACTATGTCTTCTTTTGTGAAGCATCTATTCAAATATTTTGCCCATTTTAAAATTGGGGATATTTTTCATCTTAATATTGAGTTGTAATATTACTTTGTATACTCTGGACACAAGTCCTTTATTAGATATATAATATTATGTATCTCCCAGACTGTGGCTGTTCTTTTTTTTTTTTCCCAGAAGTGTCTTTTGAAGAGCCAATGTGTTTAATTCTGATAAAGTCTGTTTTATCAATTTTTTCATTTATGATTTTTTCCCTAATCCAAGAAATAAATTAACTCAAGATTTTCTTTCATGTTTTATAGTTTTCACTCTTTTGTATATGTCATTTCAAATTCATTCACTTGAAGTTAATTTTCCTATGTGGGGTAAGATAAGGGTCAAGATTTTTTATTTTGTTTTGTTTTTCTATATGAATATCCATTTATTACAGCAGCATTTGTTAAAAAAGATTATTTTTTCTCCAGTGAATAAAACTTTGGAACCTTTGTTGAAAATCGCATATATCCATATGTTTATTTCTGGATTCTCTATTTTGGTTCATTATCTATATATCTGTCATTAGGTTGTTTCCATCACACTATTTTATTTTTGTTTCCAGCTTTATTGAGGTATAATTGACAAAACTGTATGTAATTAAAGGGCACAACATCAACATCGCTAATCATCAGGGAAGTACAAATAGAAGCCACAATGAAATATATCTGCTCACACCTGTTAGGGAGTCTGTTATCAAAAAGACAAGAGATAAATGCCCGTGAGAATGTGGAGAAAAGTACCATGCAGTTGTGATTGATACAGCTTTATGGGAAGCCTTAGAACGCAGTGTAGCTTCTACAACTTCCTTATTTTTCAAAATTGACTTGGCTTCTCTGGGTCATTTGCCATATCATGTAAAAGGGTATCTTGCTCTATTTAGGAGTTAAATTTCTCTGATCTTGCATCTTGTGACCTTACTGAATTCACTTATTTATTCTAGTAGTGTTTTTTTTGAGTGTGTTTTGTTTTGTTTTGCAGATTCCTTGGGACTGTCTACCTAGGTTATCATGTCATCTGTGAATAAAGACTTTTTTTCCTTTCAGATCTGTATACCATATATAATATTTATATTATATGTAATATAAATTATATAACACACGCTTTTTTGTCTTATTTTTCTGGCTAGAACTTTCAGTACAATGTTTAATAGGAGTGGTGAGAGAAGATATTCTTGCCTTCCTCCCCATCTTAAAGAGGAAGCATTTGGTCTTTCACCATTACGTACAATGGTACCTGTAGATCTTTCACAGATGCTCTTTATCAGGTTAAAGAAATCTGCTTAAATTCCTAATTTGCAGTGAGATTTTATCCTGAAAGAGCACTGACTTTTTTTCAAATATTTTATCTCTGAGATTACAGTCTTTTCGCTGCCTGGTGGCCACTGTCTAAAAACCTTTGTTTCATGCATTTTGTCTGGTTTTCTAGTTGTTGATGATTGGAAGGCCATTTCTGTTTCAGTTAATCCTTCATGAGCAAAAGTGGAATATTATTTTAATACTATAACTAATGTCACCCATATCCAACTTCAGACAAAGTGAAAATGAATGTTCAGTGATTCATTGCTATGAACTGCTGTTACTTTTAAATTAAGTAAAAAGTCTTAATATGGAATTATCGACAAATCATTACTTCTTAACTGATACCAGAAATGTATCTTGGAGTCAATATGCTAAAAATTGTAGGCAATTAAATTCTTTGTTCAGTTCTAGTATTTTTTTGTTAGTGTCTCAAAAACATGAAGTATTTGCCTGGTTTCTTTGTTTCATTCCTTTGGTTGGTATCAATAATAAATAAAATGGATGTCCAATATAAACGTACATATTCCTAAAGAATAAGCAATTTTCAGACAGAGCTCTACTTCGTGTAGGGCCATCCTCACCCCCATGGTTCAGCTGCCCACTCCCCTGCTAAGACCCCTTTGCTCCCACTGGCCTGAGCAGACTCTGTTCCTGAGGGTGTTTCCCTTCTTGGCCTGTCAGCTGGTCTGAAGCAGAAAGAGAACTGCTCACAAACGTCAGCTTTCTACAGATGTTTTTTGTTTGTTTGTTTGGGTTTTTTTTAGCAAAATGAGACTCTTTAAAAGTTTTACCATTTTCAGTGTCACAGAAACAGAAAAGAGTGCCAGTGTTCTAAACTTTATCTATCGCACACTTGAAATATACTGCAGAATAAATAGAGTGAAGATGAAGTAACTTCAGAGAAAAATAATAAAGCCCCTACTTTAATTTTTCCCCTGAACAGGTTTAGAGTACAACTTCCAAGATGTACAGATTAAGTTAGCAGTAATTAGGCTATAACAGACAATAGTAACAAAAACATCTTCAATTAAAAGTAAAGTAAAAGATTTGCACAGAACTAAATACTTTTGTATCACATTTTCCAATTTATTTTATTTTTCATTATTAATGTTATTACAATTCAAAATGATATGATTGAGTCAGTAAAATTGAAACCTTTTTCTGAGATCTTAATCTTTATCCTCTATTTAGTCCCAGGATCTTCTCCTATTTTCCTATCAGTTAAATCTCTGGCTAGAGACTCTTCAGTGGGGCTAATGGCAGACTCTGGGAGGGATCACACCAAGGAGTACTTCCCAGAACTTCTGCTACCAGTGTCCTTGTCCCCATGGTGAGACACAGCCACCCCCAACTCTACAGGAGACCCTCCAGCACTAGCAGCCGTGTTGCTGACAGGATTTCGTTGCTCCAGCTTGGTGTCAGGCCTGAACCTCTGAGGTGGGAGAGCCGAGTTCAGGACATTGGACCACCAGAGACCTCCTGGTCCCATGTAATATCAATGGGCCAGAGCTCTCCCAAGGATCTCCATCTCAACACTAAGACCCAGCTCCACTCAATGACCAGCAAGCTACAGTGCTGGACACCCTATGCCAAACAACTAGCAAGACAGGAACACAACCCCACCTGTTAGCAGAGAGGCTGCCTAAAATCATAATAAGTTCATAGACACCCCAAAACACACCACCAGACGCGGTCTTGCCCACCAGAAAGACATGATCCAGCTTCATCCACCAGAACACAGGCACTAGTCCCCTCCACCAGGAAGCCTACACAACACACTGAACCAATCTTAGCCACTGGGAGTAGATGCCAAAAACAACGGAGACTATGAATGAGCAGCCTGCGAAAAGGAGACCCCAAACACAGTAAGTTAAGCAAAATGAGAAGACAGAGAAACACACAGCAGATGAAGGAGCAAGGTAAAAACCCACCAGACCAAACAAATGAAGAGAAAATAGGCAGTCTACCTGAAAAAGAATTCAGAGTACTCATAGTAAATATGATCCAAAATCTTGGAAATAGAAAGGAGAAAATACAAGAAACGTTTAACAGGGACTCAGAAGAACTAAAGAACAAACAAATAATGATGAACAACACAATGAATGAAATTAAATATTCTCTGGAAGGAATCAATAGCAGAATAACTGAGGCAGAAGAACGGATAAGTGACCTGGAAGATAAAATAGTGGAAATAAGTACCGCAGAACAGAATAAAGAAAAAATAATGAAAAGAATTGAGGACAGTCTCAGAGACCTCTGGGACAACATTAAACTCACCAACATTCCAATTATAGGGATCCCAGAAGAAGAGGAGAAAAAGAAAGGGACTGAGAAAATATTTGAAGAGATTATAGATGAAAACTTCCCTAATATGGGAAAGAAATAGTCAATCAAGTCCAGGAAGCACAGAGAGCCCCATACAGGATAAATCCAAGGAGAAACACACCAAGACACATATTAATCAAACTATCAAAAATTAAATACAAACAAAAAGTATTAAAAGCATCAAGGGAAAAGCAACAAATAACATACAAGGCAATCCCCGTAAGGTTAATGGCTGATCTTTCAGCAGAAACTCTGCAAGCCAGAAGGGATTGACAGGAAATAGTTAAAGTGATGAAAGGGAAAAACCTACAAGCAAGATCACTCTACCCAGCAAGGATTTCATTCAGATTCAACAGAGAAATCAAAAGCTTTACAGTCAAGCAAAAGCTAAGAGAATTCAGGACCACCAAACCAGCTCTACAACAAATGCTAAAGGAACTTCCCTAGGCAGGAAACACAAGAGAAGGAAAAAAACTACAATAACAAACCCCAAACAATTAAGAAAATGGTAATAGGAACACACATATTGATCACTACCTTAAATGTAAATGGATTAAATGCTCCAACCAAAAGACATAGACTGGCTGAATGGATACAAAAACAAGACCTGTATATATGCTGTCTACAAGAGACCCACTTCAGACCTAGGGACACACACAGACTGAAAGTGAGGGGATGGAAAAAGATATTCCATGCAAATAGAAATCAAAAGAAAGCTGTAGTAGCAATTCTCATATCAGACAAAATAGACTTTAAAATAAAGAGTATTACAAGAGACAGAGAAGAACACTACATAATGATCAAGGGATCAATCTAAGAAGAAGATATAACAATTGTAAATATTTATGCACCCAACATAGGAGCACCTCAAGATATGAGGCAAATGCTAACAGCCATAAAAGGGGAAATCGACAGTAACAAAATCATAGTAGGGGATGTTAACACCCCACTTTCACCAATGAACAGATTGTCCAAAATGAAAATAAATAAAGAAACACAAGCTGTAAACAACACGTTAAACAAGATGGACTTAATTGATATTTATAGGACATTCCAGCCAAAAACAACAGAATACACTTTCTTCTCAAATGCCCCTGGAACATTCTCCAGGATAGATCATACCTTGTGTCACAAATCAAGCCTTGGTAAATTTAGAAAAATTGGAATTGTATCAAGTATCTTTTCCAACCACAACACTATGAGACTAGATATCAATTACAGGAAAAAAATCTGTAAGAAATACAAACACATGGAGGCTAAACAATTCACTACTAAATGACCAAGAGATCACTGAAGATGTCAAAAAGGAAATCAAAAAACTACCTAGAAACAAATGACAATGAAAACGCGATGACCCAAAACCTATGGGATGCAAAAATGCCATTCTAAGAAGGAAGATTATAGCAATGCAATCCTACCTCAAGAAACAAGAAAAATCTCAAATAAACAAACTAACATTACACCTAAAGCAATTAGTGAAAGAAGAGCAAAAATACCCCAAGGTTAGCTGAAGGGAGGAAATCATGAAGATCAGATAGAAATAAATGAAAAAAGAAATGAAGAAAAAGATAGCAAAGATCAATAAAACTAAAAGCTAGTTCTTTGAGAAGATAAACAAAATTGATAAACCATTAGCCAGATTCATCAAGAGAAAAAAGGAGAAGACTCAAATCAATAGAATTAGAAACGAAAATGGAGAAGTAACAACTGACCCTGCAGAAATACAAAGGATCATGAGACATTACTACAAGCAACTATGTGCCAATAAAATTGACAACCTGGAAGAAATGGACAAATTCTTAGAAAAACACAACATTCCGAGACTGAACCAGGAAGAAATAGGAAATATATGGCACATATATACAATGGAATATTACACAACCATAAAAATAAATGAAATTGAGCTATTTTGTAATGAGGTGGATAGACCTAGAGTCTGTCATACAGAGTGAAGTAAGTCAGAAGAGAAAGACAAATACCGTATGCTAACACATATATATGGAATTTAAGAAAAAAAATGTCATGAAGAACCTAGGGATAAGACAGGAATAAAGACACAGACCTACTAGAGAATGGACTTGAGGATATGGGGAGGGGGAAGGGTAAGCTGTGACAAAGCGAGAGAGTGGCATGGACATATGTACACTACCAAATGTAAAATAGATAGCTAGTGGGAAGCAGCCGCATAGCACAGGGAGATCAGCTCGGTGCTTTGTGACCCCCGAGAGTGGTGGGATAGTGCGTGTGGGAGGGAGATGCAAGAGGGAGGGGATATGGAGATATATGTATATGTATAGCTGATTCACTTTGTTATACAGCAGAAACTAACACACCATTGTAAAGCAATTATACTCTAATAAAGATGTTAAAAGGAAAAAGAGATCTCTGTTGACATAGCGGTGTGTGATGTCCAAATTTCATGGAATCTTGTATGCTTCAGAGAATTTGGGAAATGTAGAGGTGATCAATACATTCTGGGATTTTTTCCCCATCCTCAGAAAACTCTTAGACCATGTAGACTTTGATGCTAAGCCCTTTTCTGTTGATTATTTTTATAAATATGATAGGAAAGCTTTGGATTTCTCAGATCCCCACATCCTCAATATTGAAGCATCATTATAAAGATATTTTTTAAAAGGCACAAAATATTGTAAGAGTTTTAGGAGGCCTCCATAATTTTTATTTATAATTTTTATCTATTTATCTATCTATTATAATAAATTTTTAAGTTCCTTAGCTGTTTCTAAATAGTTACTTGAAACTATGAATTTTGGAAGACATTATTGAATATAGAACTTCCCATGTTAAAAGGTGAATAATTCTCCAAATGTTAACAGAGTTTACATTTAATTACTTTGGTTTCTTCTGTCAGAATGATAGAATTGCTTCTCTATTTCAACAGCTCACATGTTATCAATTGAGAAGCTAAGATCAGCTCTGCCATTTGCCTCTGGGAGAGATGTTGCTCAGGTTGCTAACGGTGAAACTTACAGTGAGTTACAGTTGCTCACGAACCTGACACCAAAGCAGAGTTCAAAGACACAGAATGGATACAGCTCCAGGACATTTAGAGATAGCTAAGTTCTATAACGCAATATATAGAAATGGAGAGAAGCATATTAAGTGTTTGTTTAATGATACCTAATGATTGTTTAATGATAACTTTCATATATATATATATATATATATATATATATATATATATATATATGTATGTATAAGGAAGGTACTTTGTAAGTTATTACATTATATATAGAAGACCGCCTGCAATTCACACAATGCCTTTTTAAGCCATCACTTTTCATTTATAGAATTGGAAAGCTTCATGGACTAACTCTCACTAGGAATGGTCTCCTTCTGTTTATATAGAAATAAATGCAAAGAATAGACTATGCTGGGGTGTGCTAGAAAATGTGATTCTGTAAGTTACTGAAAATCATTACAGTCCTTCGGGGGAAAAGAAAATAATTTCTCCTGTTTTGTGATATAGCTTGTAAACTTATTATTTCCTCCCCCCACCCCTTTTTGACCAAGACTACAATAAGTATATAGTTCTTTATACTTTCCAATTATTTAGTGATTTGTAGATTATTTCATGTTTCCTCATCAGTAACTGAAAAATAGAGGGTTTATTGGCAAAAATCAATTAATCTGGTATTTCAGGTCTTGATTACATGGCTCATATTCTTCCATAAATTCCTGTTTTTTAACGTTAGAAAATTGAAGTAAGAAGGATAACAAAAGTGAAGTGATTTGAGCACTGTGTTTAATAGTTAGGCCACGAGATTTTAAACCGTTGGCAAAAGTAATGATCTCCTAATGTTTTACCACAATGTTGCTGTCTGTATGCAAAAGAATCATTATATCTTAATCATTTAAGAATCATTTTTTGAAATGCCTCCTCCCCCCGTAATGTAAAAGAAATATTAGATGTGGTCTCTTGTCTCCTAGAACTTGTGTTCAGTGAAGAAGTTAAGTCATTCATATGTATATAGTTATCCACACAAAGCAGAATAGTCAATGCCAGGTTGAATGCAGAGAAAGAAAAGTGCAATTTATTGAGAGCCCGTTCTGTGCAAAAACTTCATGTACATTATCTCACCTGATCCTAGCACCTTCTGAAGTGACCTCATTTTATAAATATGAGATTACCAAGTTTGGAAGGTCAAGGAGCCCATGTATGGTTTGTAAGTGAAGCTGAGAGTTGCAAACATATCTCTTTGGACGCTAAGCCTATCTTCTTTTTTAATGTAGCACTCTGCTCTCCTCACAGGAAAGGAGTGTGTAAAAATTCTGAGGGAAGACATATAGTGGGCCTGTGTGCTTTTGAGAGGGCCTCAGAGACAAAATACAAATTGAGCTGAGTCTTGAAAGACTTCAGTGTGTGGGAAGAGGGAGGAATCAACTTTGAGGAAACAGCAGGCACACTCATGTCTCAGCATCTTTGCTCAGGCCGACCCCTCTGCCTGGAAAGCTTTTCCCTTAGGTAGCTGTTTTTGTAGTCCGCCCCCTGGAGGAGGTCTTCTCTAACCACACTTTCATCTGCAGCCTGCCCCCAGCCACTCCCCCCTTGCTTTCTGATCCTTCTTAACCTGGTCTACTGTGTTACCACTTCCAGCTTGCTGTATAATTTAGTTATTTATCATGTTTATGGACCATCTCCTGCCTTTAGAATAAAGCTTCAGGAGGACAGGGATTACTGTCTTTTTTTGTTCTCAGATATATTGTAGGCACCGAGAATAGTGCCAGGAACTTAGTTATTGAGTAGGTGCTCAAAAAATACTTGTTGTTGGAAGGTATGAAGATTTTGAGTTAACAGAGAGCAAAGCATATTTGGGGCTCTAGTAAGACCAGTTGAGTCCTGTTGTTACAGATTCCAGTTGGAAAAATAGAACCAAATTGTGAGGACTTGAATCCTAAGCAAAGGGATTAGTTTATTTTTGGTAGGAATCGGAGAGCTTTCTGAAGATTTTATTTTAAATAATGGTGTATTGATTTAATGATATAAAAGTAATATCCTATTAACATTTTATTACATTTCCTTCATTTCCTTTCCTCATTTCCTTTTGAGGGCTTTCTGTTTCACCTGGTAAAATTGGCTTAATCAATAGGGAAATGAACTGTCTCACATATGAAGAAGGCTTTAGTAAGGCAGTCTTCAAGGTTGGCTGATTAAATTGGTTAGAAATGTCTCCAGAGATCCAGCTTTTCTCTCTTTCCTCTCCCCCAGCTGCCCTCTCCTTCTGCCCAATGCTCTGTGCCCGCCTCCCCTTCTCCTCTGTTGCCCTTGCTGGGTTATTGTTGGGGATTGACTCCTCTCATGACTACAAGGTGGCTCCTGCCACCAGCTAGGGCCAAAGGCTGCCTTTTTGTTTTCTCTCAAAGCCATGGAATTTAAGTCCTCCCCTTTGGTATGATTGGGCCAACTGAGACATTTATTCAGTATCTGGCACATATTAGACATCTGATAGATATTTGTGGATTGAGTCGTTAAGATTGCATTGTTAGAAGACACATAGCTGTCTTTAGACAAGCTCCATAGCTGTGCCAGAAATGGCTGGAGGAGGCTGAATGGAGCCACACCAGCTCCTGAGTGATGGAAGTGTATATAAAAGATGGCTGGTTTATTAATTTTCATGGGAAATACGTATTTCCCACAAGGAGAAGACAAGTATGCTCCATTTACATTATCTGCAGAGACTGCAAGGCAAAGTGAGATGGATAATCTTGAAGGACTGAGGTGCAGTGACATCTTTGCAATGATCGCAAGTTCTCTATCTTCTAGTCACTCTTTCTCCTCTCTGGATACATAGTATCAATGCGTGACTTCTTAGACTTCTTTTCTTATACTACAGGGTGAGCACTGAAAGCCGAGAACTTAACTGTGGAAGATTTAGTCAAAATAACTGTATATTGTACTTCAAGGAAATGATAATCAACCTAAAAAGTTTTCTTTTTAACAACATTAACACACATTTATACATGTATAAATTATACATGACCATAATTGTTTTCATTTCAGACTTGTAACATGATATACTGAAGAGAGAATAATTTGTAATTGAAACTAATTTGTGTGTCTATGTATATAATTTATAAAATGTGTATGTGTTTACATACACTTATAGATTAAATACATATACATATATTTTAACTTAACCAAATCATGGACAATTTTTCATGTCAATAAATAAACATAAACATTCATCATCATTTTTAGCAGCTGCAGTCTTGGATTATGTTGAATCTGTTTTCTTTATTGTAAAAAAATATTCTTTTTTAGTAGGAAGATTTTAAAAGATCAACAAAGAATAAAAATACTTAAGGATCATAAGAATCAATCAAAACTCTTTAATGCTTGGTTTTAAATGGATCTTTTTTAGATCTATAATAATTTATTAAACTTATTTTGTTATTCTATTTGTTATTTTTCTTTATCATATTTTGTTTTTCTTTAATGATATTCACTTTTGCGTATAGTTTTTATGGCTCAAATAGTAAGAAAATTTAATAATTTCTTATTGATTCTAAAGAATATGAGTTTTAATGGAATTTTTGTCTACTCTGTATTTCTGGAGCTCTTACTTCAAAGCTAAACACCAGAGTAAAGAGGAATATTAGAAGCAGACACAGAACTTTAAGTCAGTCATCATAATGTAAATTCCTTTAAGTTCTACTTATAAATTTGGATTCATTCCTGAAATCCCATTTCATATAAGAAATATCAAAATTGATCACAAAAAACAACGTACAAATACGTGCGCAGTTATAAGGATTTATAAAATATTCAAAATTAAGTACTTGCTGAAAGGTGTACTTACTAAGAAATCCTCCAGGGGTTTTTTTGTTGCATGAGCTATTCTTCCTAAGGCTTTAAAAAATTATTAAAATGATGTTTACATTGAAGACAGTTTCTTTTTTAAAAAATTTTTTTCTCTTTAACAAGCATCAATATTCCCTTTCTGAAATTATTTAAAATTTTTTCTTGTTTATTCTTCCCACTAGAATTTAAGCTCCTTGAGAACAGGGATAAATGCCTGGCACATAATGGATCCATAGTACACATTTCTTGAATAAATAAATGTGTACAGAACCCTAATGCCACATAAAAATTAGTGTCTGCTGTTGCTAACATTTTTGTTGCTAATATGATGCTCATGAAGGACTCAAAATCTGCCATCCGTGGAAATTTCCTTCTTTTCCATGATTGCCTGTCCCTTCATTTTTAAGTGAGCTTCATTCCTGAACCATGTGAAATGCCACTCAGTTTAGCTGGGAGTACATGTTGGAAGTGTACAGAGACGTTCCAGAGTTGTGGGTTCTTAGGAGTCATTCTGAGTTGTGGTCTCTTAACCTTACATTGAAAATGTTTTTGTGGAAAAAATTATTTTTCAGTATCAAATTATATTGATAGGATGTTGTCTAACTTCAGGCTTATAAGGTGGCAAAAGAAGTCAGACACCTTGCCAAAAAGTAAGGCAACAAGTGACTGGCCATGTGGGCTTCTGACCACAGTGCACGCTCTGAGCCACTAGCTGTGCCTCCTCTGCTATTCGGTCATCCTGTCCTCTCCATTGTGGATGAGAAAGTGAATGGATTGTCTGCAACATGCTGAAACTTGCCTAGGGCAAGAGAGTTCAACAAAATGAAAATTCCAAGTATAGGAAATAGGAAGGAAGCCTCCCTTATCCTAACAAATTCACTGGACCCATTAATTTCCTCAGCTAAAAGACCATGTTCTCTAAATGTAATGGACTTGACATTCATTTAACAAAAAATTGTTTGGCTTCTAAGTTGGAGGAAGAGATAGATGATATATTTCTTTTTTTTTTATTTTTTATTTTTTTAATTAGTTTCTGCTTTATAACAAAGTGAATCAGTCATACATATACATCTGTTCCCACATCCCCTCCCTCATGCATCTCCCTCCCTCCCACCCTCCCCATCCCTCCCCTCCAGGCAGTCACAAAGCACCGAGCTGATCTCCCTGTGCTCTGCGGCTGCTTCCCACTATCTGTCTACCCTACGTTTGGTAGTGTATATATGTCCATGCCTCTCTTTCACTTTGTCACAGCTTACCCTTCCCCCTTCCCATATCCTCAAGTCCATTCTCAAGTGAAGTAAGTCAGAAAGAGAAAGACAAATACCGTATGCTAACACATATATATGGAATATAAGAAAAAAAATGTCATGAAGAACCTAGGGGTAAAACGGGAATAAAGACACAGATGATATATTTCTAAATCTGTACATAAGGTGAAAAATCCAGAAATAAGTTATAGGTAGCATTTTTCTTTCAAAAACTTTGTCCATAAAGCAAGAAAAAAATTGGTTTTTATAAATACATATCAGTAGAGTTTCTTATGCACACTCAAGTTTGAGAAGCACTAAGCAAAACTAAAGGAAAAAGCAGAGGGAACATTTATGTACAGATGTCTGGACATTCGAGCTCTTCTTCCTTTGAACTAACTTTCAGATCGTACTGATGACTGGAGACTGGAAGGTGCCAAAGGGTCACAGCTCGAAAACTCCATTCAGTCCCACAGTAAACTTGTTCACACAGCTGCTGCTTTCCTTTGCATGTTTTAATCAACCTTGAATTTTCAACCCTGTTCATTGAATTTCTTAGATAAAAATTAAAAATAATTAAAAACATATATGCCTCTACAACTTTATAATCTGTTAATAAATTTGTTGTGATGATTAAATCAAAGAGTCTCATCTTCAGAGAGGTTTAGAAAAGAATAAGAGGTTAGGAGTTAAAGAATAAATGAAAATGTTTCTATGATATGACTTCAGTGTATAAGGTAAAATAAATGTTTTTCCTATAACATGGTTACATTCTTAGGGAAATCAGATGCAATGCTCAAACCATTATGGAATAATTATAAGAAAAATATATAAGCAAGTATGTATTAATACAGTAATACAAAAAAATAGGAACTGCTTATTGAACACTTACTATCTGATAGTCCCAAGCTTGCTAATTTTGAAAAGGTCCCCAGGTAAAGGCAACATGCAGCAATTTTTGAAGTGTAATTTACTTTAAATTATGAAGAATCCAAGGGGCATGATAGATGGGGTATTTTTGAAAGATAAATTGGGTGGGTGAGTGCATGTGTGTGTGTGTGTGTGTGTGTGTGTGTGTGTGTGTGTAGGCATGATTGCCAGGGCAGATATTGGATTCAGGGATCAGCTTAGAGGTTACTGGTTGATAGGTGATTTGGAACTAGACTTAATGTTATTTGTGGAAATGGATGGTAAGCAGTAAATCTGAGAAAGATAAGAAAAAAGAGGAAACAACAGGACTCGTGGTTTAGTTAATAAGAATATTGAAGGAGAAAGAAGCATCACAGCCCTCTCTGGACTTGTGAACTTTGTCAGTGTTAAGATAGGTTAGGCTGTGCTTTTTGGTAATGTAGAATACATTAGAAATTTGGTGTGTTAAGTGTGTGCTGCTGGTGGTAGTTAGAGAGGGTTTGGTTGCTAAACAAGACACAAGATAGCAACAGCATGAAATTGAAGGCTGCCTCCCTGTGAGCGGTCTGGAGAGGCCCAGCTCCAGTCACCCTTCCTCTGGAAGGGCCATATCAACACCTTTTCTCTGGGTCAGAACCGGTTACCAGGCATGGGATACTCTTAACCAGTGGACCTAAAGTGGAGTCTTGGACAGTTTGTGTCTTATACCCTGCTGGTGGGCACAGGCATATTCTTGCCCTGTAGCCAGATTCGTGGGGAGAGCCCTTCAGAGGGCCTCAACTAGACCAGGTCAGTCCATGAGTGTGATTTTACTAGTAAAGAATGCTGACATGCTGGTACAAACACCCCCGCCAACTCCTGGGATCCATGGTACAAAGCAGCACTATTAATAGGTGTGTTTCATGCCTTAACCAGGGTGCCATGCAGGCACATGTCTTATTTCAGCAAATTAGAAATGCTGGAAATAACCCTCACAGCACAAGTGTCAATGACCATTTGAGATATTCATGTGGGTTGTGTCATTTAGAATATTGCAAATATTACAAACCCTTTTCTAGGTGTATTTGATAAACCACAGTGTAGCCATATTTGCAGGCAGTACCATTTTAGAATCTCTAAAAAGATAATCTTGAAAATGACTGGCAAACTGTTGTGTTATTTTATTTCCCTCCAAAATTAATACATACATCTACTCTAAACTTATTGTTTAACTTTTATTTTACAGAGTTTTAAAACCAAATTCCTAGATTTCACAAGCGGAGGCATTGCAAATAGCCTTCTAGTTTATTGAGCGTGAATGACATGTTCTGTATTTCAGAAACTACTCAGACTTTCTAATTGTATTTTTTTCTCCCTTCCTTCTCCATCCCCCAGATGAATCATCTCCTAAGGAAGTCAGCAGGGTAAGTAATGTGAATATCATTTTTGTTACCACAATATAGGAAATAAATTCTTTTGTATATTTTCAGGGCTCTAACGTGTTTAAGTGTTAGAAAAATAATTACAAAAAGTGAGTGCCCTCTCCAAAGTATCACTCATCAGTATGGAGTAAAGCCAGTGAGGAGAGAGGTGTGAAATTGGAGGCCTCAAACTGAATACAGCTAACAGATGCGTTCCATTTGGCCTGCACATGCTTATGGAGTTTTCTGAATTTGTTGCCAACATTTAGATATTGAGAGGGTGCATATTAAGATTGGATTTCTGGCTTCTCTTGAAAACCCATAAGGTAAGGCAGCACTGATACCGAGTTCCCATGTGGCGACGGTCTGCTCAGGCCGCTTCCTCACCGTCCCCTGCTCAGTGGCTTTGCACGTGTGCTACCGGGTTAACCCTACCTTCAAGTTCATGCACCTTGTTTCTGGGAGAACAGAAGGTGACTACTCGTGAATTGAATACGTGATAGTCTTCAGTACTTTTAGAAATACTAAATGCACCATTCTCACGTTCAAGAGAAATACTTAGTGTTAAAGTTATGAGACTTAACAAAGTTAAAAGCTTATGGGGTATGAGTATCGAGAGCATTTTAGCATGCCATGTTTAATGCTACAAAATTATAATTCTGTAATTACATATGAAAAAGAATCTTAACTATATATCCTGTTTACAGATAAAGATCTTAAAATGTGGATTCAATGTTGAAAATAGTCACAATTGTATCTGATGCACCCTTATGTAAGAGATCACTCTTTATCATAAGACATAAACTGAAGTACTGTTATCAGGATCACATATATAGATATATTCCTTTATTTTTGATTATCTGTAGAAAGGAATCTTTAAAATGACCAGGGCCATTGCCGGAGACTAGGCAGAACTCCCTCTGTCCCTAGCAACCTAACAGACTCTTAAGGTTTCTATAAGTCTCAGGGTTTTCCTGGGTACATGCACTATTAACTTCACATTTACAGGGTTCACACCTGGAAAGTTCCCAAGACTGAGTACTTCAAGGTATATCAGGGGGCAGAGGGATCAGCCTGGAAGTTTGACAGCTACTGAGAGCAGCAGAAATGGCTGAAAAGCCATGTTTGAGGATAAAAGAAGATTCTCACAAGTGGACCTGGGCAGTCATAAGATACTGGGGTGTTGATATTGGCAAAGCTACTATCTCAGATCTCTGAGATAGTACCAGGTGTCTATAAATCCAGGACAGTAGGAAAAAAAACTACAACTTACTCATCAGTATTCTTGTTTTAGAATAACTTTTGTTTATAGGGAACCCCTGACCTCAATTTAACCTTTATAGCCCTCAGAAGATTTTAGACATTGTTGTTTTTGAGGGAAGTGGGAAAAGAGATGCCCAAAAAGGTAGTTTCAACCCACCCCGTGTTTTCCTTACACCCTGTTCTGCTCACAGAAAAGACCAGAGCTGCCCTTGTGATTCCTTGCTTATTTCAATATATTAACTCTATCCACCTGTTGGGTGAAACTCACCCTTCGTCTCCAGGGTCCCCCAATTTAAAGATTTTGTACCATACTGTCTGTCATAAATGATTTTGTTACTGCAGCTCACTCTTACAATTATAAGGCAGGTTCTATTTAGGGAGAACAGCTATATAGACAAGGAGTAGACTTTTTAATTGAATGCATTTCTATATATTTTAGTTATGCAAAATATCACCACAAGACATCTTGGATTCAGATTGCCACCTACTTCTTACTATGCCAGTACCTTCTTCTGGGTGAAGAGAGAAGAGATGCAGACAGTAACACACACTATCTTTAAGCCCATTAGATAGGATGATAAACTATACATAGTCATTTTTTCTTTGCTATTATTTTATAAAATTCTTTTACTTTATGCCAAATTTGGAGAAAATACAATTCCAGGTGAGAAATGCTAAATATATGAACTGATAACCTAGAATAGTTAACAGTTGCCGGATCTTTAAAAGTTGTTTTTTTTTTTTTTTTTTTCTGAATATACCCCAGATCTTGGTCAGTTCTGATACATAGAATTTGCATTATAAAATAGTATACCACTGTTTTAAGTTAAAATTAAGATTTAGAAATACTAGTGCAAACTTTTGGTAGATGGTGACTTGCCACAGGGCACATCCATTGTCAAAAGCATGCTCTTTAGTGATGCAGATTCTTACCCCTCCAGGCAGTTCTGGTTATTGTGACATACTTTCTCACTTAGGCCAAACAACCTCTCTTTAATTGCCATCTACTAGTATTGTTTTGACTTCTGTAGCAGCTCAAAAAGGTCTATACCCCCTACTCCATATGAGAGCTCTTTAATTAGAGGGATTGTGTTCTGTCTTTCCCAGTGAGACACACTCACTTAAAATAATTTTCTTCCTGTGGGCCTCCTTAGGGTCTGGGTTGACATTCTCTGGACAAAGTATGCATTATTAATATATATTTTTAGAAGGTGGAGGCAGTGCCATGACCTTATAGACCAACTGTGGCTTGACCCTGATAAGACGAGGTAGGCCAGGTAGCCCTCGGAAACTATGTATCTGTAATAGAGTTTAGGGAGGATTAGCTTTTCCAAGAAACTATAGGACATTTCTGGTTATTGATCCAGAAATGGAAGATATTTTTTCCATGAAGTCAAGTCAGATCTATAAGTCTTAAGCCCTTTCTCCGTCCCCTCTTTCTTCCTCTCTTTCTCCTTCCATCCCTCCCTCTCTCCGTGTCTTCCTCCTTACCTGCCGTTCCATAGACAAATATTTCTTGGGCATTTATATGCCAGGCACTGTTCTAGGTTTTAGGGATACAGTGCAAAACAGTATTCCAGTTATCATAGTATGGAAGGTGGTGGTAGAGACAGTTGCAAGTTTTTTTTTTTATTTATATATATATCAGGCAGTGATAAATATTATGATAAGTACATAGAAGAATAAAGCAGAATGAGCTGATAGAGAGTGACGGTGGATTAGGAGTGGACTTACCTGTAGAGACAAAGCCAGGACAGAGGATGTGGTGCTACGGGTGTGAGTGTGCAGCCAGGGATGGCTTACCAGGGTAATTGAGGAAATATTATGGGAGATGAAGGAGGGAACCATGCAGAGAACAGCAGGAAGAGCACTCCAGGCAGATGGCACAGCAAGTGCAAGGACCCAGAGGCAGGAAGGTTCACGTTACAGAAGGAGGTCATCTGGGCCAGAACTGAATGAGTGCAGGAAAGAACCCTGGTCAGAGAGGTTGAGGCAGGAGGGGATCTAGAGGGATGTGGTATCTGTCATATCTGTGTCATTTGTTTTCATCTAGTCAGCAAAGTTAATCTTTTATTTTACTATTATTGTTGTTGCTGTTGTTAAGTAGTTCCAGCTTCTGACAGGAAAAGAGAGAGAAAACAAGGTAAGAAGAGTATTTGGGTGCTGAGTGCTAGAATATGACAAATTTAGCCAGGTCTAGAATTCTTGGGTACTGTATTTGTCCCTCAAACTGCTGTAGATAGGTTTCATTATATTCTAATTTTTATATAACAGTTTTAGTCTTATGAAATATGTCCTGAGAAAAAACACTGATTCGAGGCTACTTGGTCAAAGGACACAAATATTTTATGACAATTAATATACATTGTTAAGTTGGTTTATCAAATTATTGTTCCAATTTAAGGTTTCATTTTAACCCAATTTAATTAGCAATTGTATCCCTTCTTGTGTAAATGGCATGCCATTATTTTAATATTTTTATTTAAAGAAAATAAACATATTGCCATATGTTAACTATGTTTCTTTTGTGTGAATTGCATCTCTATGTCTTTTGCGTGTGATACATTCAAAAGAACTTCTCTGGTATAGTGTAAATCACACTTAGATTTGAATTTCTACTTTGCCACTCTTCATCTGAGTGACCTTTTAAAAAAATAACTTTTAAAAGGCTCAAATGTAAAATGGGGACAAAATCTACCAAACCTAAGGTATACAGCCATAATAGGATGAAAATTTATATTCTTATATTCATTTTTAGAACACCCAAAATAAACTTTTTAAAAGCAGAGGGAATTAATGAAAAGATATTAATGGCCCACAATTTAAAATACAGGCTTGATTAATAATGAAAAAGATATTTTCTTAAATAGATCGATAAAATAGGCTGTGTTTGGCAATCTATTCAAGAAATAAGAAAATAACAAATATTAAGGAATGCGAAAGGAAAGATAACTATAGTACAGGCAACAGGGTGAGTATTAATAATTTAATAAGGAATAGTAGATACTAATGCATTTGAAACATTAGATATAATGGGAAATTTTAAGGAAATTATAAATCATTAAAATTGAAAGAGTTAAGAAACCTAAATATATTGTTAACCAATGAAAAAAACTGAAAAGTTAGTAAAAGACCCCCTAAAATGGCATGATACCCAAAAGCTTTTACTGGATAATTCCACCAAACATAAAAAAGGAGAAAATTCCTACATAGTATAAAGTATGTATTTCCAAGGCTAAGAAAATAACTTATCTCACTCAAGACAGAATTTTATTCCTAAAACAAAAATTAGAGCATTATACAAAATAGAAAAGTATTGACCAGTTTTACTAGTGCAAACATAAGTGCAGAAATCTTAATAAATTCAGCAGGACTTTCATTGCCAAGGGTGGTGGTAGGTAGAAGGCTAGTGCAGTAATCCTGGTAAGAGATGAAGATGGCGTGGACCCGGCTGAGGATGATGGAGGTGGGGAGAAGTGTTTGGATTTGGTAGACTGAATTCTACGTATATTTGGAAGGTAGAGTGAACAAGAACTGCCGATTAATCAGATGTCTGGCATAAAAAAAGACAAAAAAGAGAAATGATCGCATCGAGGTTTTGCCTGAGCAGATGGAAGGGTGAGTTGCTATTACTTAGATGGGAGTGTTTGCCAGAGGGGCAGGTCAAGGTGTGTGTGGAGGAGGGGGAAACAGAGGTCACTACTGGGTGCTTAGTCTTAGATGTGCTAAGTCTGAGATACCTAGTAGATTTCTAAATAGAGATGTGAAGTAGTTGGCTGGATATTTGAGTCTGGAGTCTAGGGAAATGATCTGAATTAGAGAGATATAACTCTGAGAAGCCTTAATAATATGGATGAGTTAAGAATCATCAGCATGTAGGATGGTATGTAGAGTGGTGAGGCTGGATGAGATCACCTAGGAAGTGCGTGTGGTTGAGAAGAGAGGATAAAAGCCAAAGGCCCGCCCTGGCACAGAACATTTAGAAGTCTGAGATGGAAGGAAGACCTACAGAGACTGAAAAGAGGTGTCCAAGGGGCAAGAGGAGGACCAGGGGTGTGTGCATCCTGGCAAGGAAGAGAAATTATGTCAAGACACAGAGAATGATCACCGGTGTGTTAAATACTGCCTGTATTTCAAGGATAATGAAGCCTGAGAGTTGACAAGTGGATTTTGCAATGTGGAGTCATTGGTGACTTCAGTAAGAGCTGTTTCACTGGAGAGATTAGGTTGAGTTTGAGACAGAGAGAGAGAGAGAGAGAGGGAGAGAGAGGGAGAAGGAGAGGGAGGGAGATGGAGAGGAAGAAGAGAAATTGTAGGCAGCAAATATAGACAATTGTTTTACGGAGTCTTGCCTTAAAAGAGAGAAGAGAAATAGGGTGGTAGCTAAATAAGGAGTTGAGATATTTTTCTTGAGATATAATTGACACATAATCTTTCATTGGTTTCAGGTATACAACATAATGATTCAATATATGTGCATAGTGTAAAATTATCATCACAATAGGTCTAGTTAACATCCATCACCACACATAGTTATAAATGTCTTTTTCCTTGCGGTGAGAACTGTAAGATTTACTCCCTTTAGCAAGTTTCAAATATCCAATACAGTCTTATTAATTATAGTCATGATGCTGTGCATTATATCCCCAGAACTTACTTATTTTATAACTGAAAGTTTGTATCTTTTGACCACTTTCCACTCTCCACCCCTGAGATATTTTCTTTTTAAAATGTTTGGTTTGTCTTTTTAAAAATGGGATAAATGACAACAGAAATATACTAATGGAAATAATACAGTAGAGAGAGAAAATGTGATGATTTGGGACAGAGAGGCAAGTTGGTTGCTGCACAGTCCTTGGGTGCTCAAGGGGCCTCACCCACCTTCGGCAGCCTCCCCAGTACACATCAAGATTTTTCCTTCACAACTAATTCCCATTTACTCACTTTCAATTTCTTTTTATACCATATCAGTCTTAAAAAGAATTTTTAATTGGTTATCAGAAAACAAATATAACCAAAGAAACAAAATAGAGGAAGAAACAGAAGTGGAGAAATAAAAATTGGAATAGTCAGTACTTTTCTATGAATAAGCAGGCTGTTAACTTCCAGTTATATGAAACTGAACCAAAGTAGGTTGCTTCACTTATGTAAAGTTGACCTTAAAAATAAAAGACAGTTATTTTACCAGCAAGGTATGTTTTTTTCAGGAGTAGCAGAGAATTGCAATTTGGGATAAGAATGTTATAGCAAAGACTATAAGCAAGTCCAGACAAAGAAGAGGAATGGTCTTTTACAGAGGAAAAGGGGAAGTTTGGAGGGGCTTTTAATAAGCAAGGAGTCCACTGAAGGAAACTGGGTGTTCAGAGTGTAGTGTCTTTTCATTGGCTGAGTTGTGACAGTCTCTTGTTGGCTGGGCTGTGCCTGGGCAGTGTGAAGATTTTCTTTTCTTCTACTGGGTAGTTAGGTAGTAAGCAGCCTTCTCCCAGTTGGAGACGCAAGGTAGTCTCTTCCTGTTTGGGGTCTGCATGAGAGTTCCCCCTTCTGCCCTTAACTGATTCCAATTTAAATAATGTATCCTTTATTTATTTTTACATCTCTTAGGGAAGGATACCAATCAATTATTCTTAAGGACAAAGTTTTTATTATCATTACTAAATTTCATAAAAGCACAAATCTGTTTATATATAATCTTACATCCATCTTTAGCAAGTTTCAAAGACATACTATTAAAATGTGGTTCCCTGTTCAGTAAGTGAAGGTGATATACAAACAGCGAGAGTAGGTAGACACATGGTAGAATTATCTGGAGTAATTTTTCATGTTACCTATACCCCGCCTCCAGTTGATAATCATGGGGCTCATGTGCTGTGGCCCAAGGATAGAAGTTAGAATGTGTGGAGAAGCAGACAGAAAGCATGTCTTCTAAAACCTCCCTATATATAATTTACTTTAATCAGGTTTTGGCTAAGAGGTGGGGTTTGGACAGTTGAATATGATACTTAGAAACAAGGCCCTAGAGGACAGGCAGGTCACGGTCGCATTGATTATCAGCATATCTGTAGGATGGAGAAACCAGAGCGGGCAGAGATGTAACGTTCCTATCAGGTAAAGTGAAATTCTGGCATTTTGAATTTTAAATATCAAAGAGCCCAACAAGTATTTCTCACCCTGATGGAAAATCACCCACTTTCCCGAGGAATACTGGCTGGAAGCCTGCAGGCAGAGTCTGTGTTTTCCATATCACACAGGTCCAAATAGCTTCAGGCACTCCAACTTGAGTTTTGTGGAAACCCAAAAGAAAATATCTCATAAAGCATGGCACTGTTTGTTTTAGCTAAATTTCATTTCACAGGCTTTGCCGCTAGTTATTAACTATAGCCATAGAAACCTGTGTGGAGTATCAGTTCTAAGCACCTCGGTTTCCTGAGAGAATTAGTTGCAAAATATTTCCCTATGTAACTGAATGCATCAATCTGCTATACGAAAATATTACATTCTACTTACATACTGGAAAACGGTGGCCAAAGATAGTGATTTTTGTTTGCTTGTAATAAGGATGAACCCCATAATCGTAACAATAAATTAAACATACCAATCATCTGTCTATTAAAGTTTGTTCCTGATCAGTGATAATAAAATGAGATGAATGATGTATAGAAGAATACAGATCCTATTAATCATGATGGTGGTGATTAAAAACAGTATCAAACCATTATGATAATTCTTTTAAAAAATGGGAACTGAACACATTCTTCTTTCACAAGATTTTAACTTATTACCTGTTTTTTAAGACCATTCTTGGCAACCACAACTTTATTTTAGAATATAGATGTTGAAAAGTATTAACAATGGAGAAGCAGCATTAAGTTTGGTCTTAGTAGAGTTTGGTCTTGGCCACAGAACCAAAGGCTAATTAAAGGACATTGTTTTGTGCACATTTCCTTATTGAATGAAAAACGAAAATAGTAATGATCCAGCCAAAGAGTAGTTGTGCATAAAATCCAGTTTCTCCTAGATCACAGTTTATTACATTAAAGGTGGCAACAAAGTCACAAATATGCTTCATTTTTTCCATAGATGTTATCACAAACTGATATTTTCTTGTTTATCACATTCTCCTCACTGGGATTTAAATTCCATGAGTGTTAGAGCCTTATCTGATACTTACAATAGTGCTTGACACGTTGGTGAATAAATATTTGTTTAAAAAGACTTATTTACTTACTGACATTCAGAACTATACCTACCAGGTAAAGCCCTTACATACTTCTTTTGTTTCTCTAACCTTCTCTTTGTTCATCTTCTCCTGATAACTTATTTTTTTTTTTCTATTAGCAGTCTTAAACATATCAGAAATGTTTACTACTTGAGTGATTTGAAACTATTTTATCTCCTGGAGTCATTCTTCCTAAATTAAATTTTTATTATGAAAAGCCCTTTCATCTCATGGACCTTTTTGCCCTAAATTAAATTAGTTAATCACAGTCCTTTGAAAACTGAAGTGTTCTTTAGGAATATTCGTTTTTATTATTTCTGTCCTTGTGTTGAGCTGATGGTGTGTTTTCAGAAGAATGCCTCACTCATTTATAGACTCTCAGCCTGCTTGCTTTCACCACTTTTACCGTGAATTCACTGTCTTTCCTGAGGGTAAGCTGTGATCATCTGTCCTCGTGTCCTGCTTGTTGCTCTTCTGCCTTCCTCCGGTTTTCTCCATCCTTTGCAGCTTTTCATAAGACGCTTCCTCTGAACCAGCGGTAGCCTTCCCTCTGCACTCAGTTATGTGGCAGGACAGGCGAGGCAGCTTCCCCTTAGTGTTAGGATAGGCTCAGAATGAATATCTACTAATCCCTTGCTTTCTGTTGAGGACTTCTAAACTTTTAAAATGAGCATTTGCAAAAGGGTCAGTAGCACCCTCTTTCCTAGCCCTGTTCTCTTTTTCTCCCATGATGCCTTTGAGGCCACAGGTTTCCTTAACTGTTCATTGCAATTGCTCATCCTTCGAGCAGTTAGAATTCTTCTGCCTATGGTGTTTGTGTGAAATAAATGACCTATATGTACAATTTATTTTCCTCTAAAATACTCAAATCATTTTGATAACTTGATCTTTAACATATAACATAGAAAAATGTTTGCCACTTTCTTGTCAACTTAAACATGCATTTACTTTTTGACCCAGGAATATCCCTGTCATGTATTTACGTAGTATAATTTTGTTTCTATTTTTTTTGAGAATTAGGTATTAAATTTACTTTTTATTGAAGTATAGTTGCTATACAATATTATATAAGTTACAGGTACACAGTTTAGTGATTAACAATTTTTAAAGGTGATACTTCATTTATAGTTATTATAAAATATTGGCTATATTCTCCATGTTGTACAACATATTCTTGTAGCTTATTTTGTATGTAATATAATAGCTTGTACCTCTTAATCCTCTACCCCTGTATTGCCCTTCCCCACTTCTCTCTCCCCACTGGTGACCATTAATTTCTTCTCTATATCTGTGAGTCTGCTTCTTTTACATTTTATTCACTAGTTGTGTCTTTTAGATTCCACATATGATATAATACAGTATTTGTCTTTCTTATTTCACTTAACATAATGCTCTCCAAGTCCATCCATGTTGCTGCAAATGGCAAAATGTACTTCTTTTTTATGGCTGAGTAGTACTCCATTGTATATATATAACACATCTTCTTTATCCATTCATCTGTTGATGGGCACTTAGGTTGCTTCCATATCTTGGCAATTGTAAATACTGCTGCTATGAACATTTGGGTACATGTATCTTCTTGAATTAGTGTTTTTTGGGTTTTTTAGATATATACCCAGGAATGGAATTGCTGGGTCATAAGGTAGTTTTATTTTTAGTTTTTTGAGAAACCTCCGTACTGTTTTCCACAGTGGCTGCCCCAATTTACATTCCCACCAGCAGTGCACAAGAGTTCACTTTTCACCAACATTTGTTATTTGTGTTTTCTGATGATAGCCATTCTGACAAGTGTGAGGTAATATCTCACTGTGGTTTTGATTTGCATTTCCCTGATGATTAGTGATGTTGAGCATCTTTTCATGTGCCTCTTGGCCATCTGCATTTCCTCTTTAGAAAAGTGTCTATTCACTTCTTCTGCCCAATTTTTAATCAGTTTGTGTTTTTTTTTTTCATGTTGAGTTGTATGAGCTGTTTATGTATGTTGGATGTTAACCCCTTATCAATCATATCATTTGAAAATATCTTCTCCCATTCAGTAAGTTGTCTTTTTGTTTTGTCAATGATATCCTTTGCCGTGCAAAGCCTTTTAAGTTTAATTAGGTCCCATTTGTTTATTTTTGCTTTTGTTTCCTTTGCTCTAAGAGATCCAAATAATATTGCTGTGATTTATGTCAGAGTGTTCTGCCTATGTTTTCCTCTAGGAGTTTTCTGGTATCTGGTCTTACATTTAGGTCTTTAATCCATTTTGAGTTTATTTTTGTGTATAGTGTTAGAGAATGTTCTGATTTCATTCTTTTACATGTAGCTGTCCAGTTTTCCCAACACCACTTACTAAAGAGACTGTCTTTGCTCCATTATATATTCTTGCCTTCTTTGTCATAGATTAATTACCCATATAAGTGTGGGTTCATTTCTGGGCTCTCTATTCTGTTTCATTGATCTATGTGTCTGTTTTTGTGCCGGTATCATACTGTTTTGATTACTGTGGCTTTGTAGTGTAGTCTGAAGTGGGGAAGCATTACTCCTCCAGCCCTGTTCTTTTTCTCAAGATTGTTTTGGCTATTCGAGGTCTTTTGTGTTTCCATACAAATTTTTTAACTATTTGTTCTAGTTCTGTGAAAAATGCCATTGGTATTTTGATAGGGATTGCACTGAATCTGTAGATTGCCTTGGGACGTATGGTCATTTTAACATTATTGATTCTTCCAATCTAAGATCACTGTTTACCTTTCCAACTGTCTCTGTCTTCTTAAGTTTCTTTCATCAGTGTCTTATAGTTTTCCGAGTACAGGTCTTTTGCCTTCTTAGATAGGTTTATTCCTAGATATTTTATTCTTTTTGATGTGGTGATAAATGAGATTGTTTCCTTAATTTCTCTTTCTGATAGTTCATTGTTAGTGTATAGAAATGCAACAGATTTCTGTATGTTAATTTTGTATCCTGCAACTTTACCAAGTTCATCGATGAGCTCTAGTACTTTTCTGATGGTGTCTTTAGGATTTTCTATGTATAGTATCATGTCATCTGCAAACAGTGACAGTTTTACTTCTTCCTTTCCAATTTGTATTCCTTTTATTTCTTTTTCTTCTCTGACTCCTGTGGTTAGGACTTCCAAAAGCATGTTGAATAAAAGTGGCGAGAGTGGACATCCTTGTCTTGTTCCTGATCTTAGAGGAAATGCTTTCAGCTTTTCATCATTGAGTATGATGTTAGCTGTTGGTTTGTCACATATGGCCTTTATTCTAATATAATTGAAAACCTGTGTTCACAAAATGACTTCTGCAAGAATGTTCATAACAGCTTTATTCCCAATATTCCAAAGCTGGAAACAAAAACGTCCCAGATATCCAACAATAGTAGAACAGATAAACAATTTGTGGTATATTTGTACAATAGATGCTACCAGAAATAGAAAGGAACAAGCTACTGGAACACACACCAACATGGATGAATATCAATAATACTATGTTGAACAAATAAAGCAAGGTTCAAAATAGTTCGTGTTGTGTGATTCCATTTCCATAAAATTCTTAAAACAGGCACCACTCTAGTGGGAAAATGGTTAATTAAGAAAGACCATGGGAGGGACTTTATAGAAAGATGAAATGTTCTATACCTTTATTATTATTGCTGAGATGTTTATTATTTATTTTTAAAATTACATTTATTTAAAAAAATATTTTCTTTTTCTTTTTTTTGACAAGTAATAATTGTATATGTCTAAAGTATACAGAGTGATGATTTGATATATGTTGTAGCATGATTACCACAATCAAGTTAATATAGTCATCACACACATAGTTACATTTTTCTTTTTTTGTGTGTGGTGAGAATGCTGAAGATCTACTCTTAGCATATTTCAGGTATGCAATACAGTATTCAGGTCTTACATTTAAGTCTTTATTTCTAGTTGATTTTTGTGTATGGCATATGATAAGGGTCCAATTTCATTCTCTTGTATGTGAATATCCAGTTTTCCCATCAACATTTATTGAAGTGACTGTCCTTTCAAGGCTGTGTATTCTTGTTGCCCTTGTTAAAGAGTAGTTGACCTTATATGCATGGGTTTATTTCTGGGCTCTCTATTCGGTTCCATTTGGTGAGTGTCTGTTTTTATGTCAGTACCATACTGTTTTGATTACTATAGCTTTATAATATAGTTTGAAACCAGGACGTGTGATGCGTCCACCTTTTTTCCTCTTTCTCAAGATTGCTTTTGCTATTCAGGGCCTCTTGTTGTTCCATACATACAATCTTAGGATTGTTTGTTCTATTTCTAGGAAAAATGCCACTGGAATTTTGATAAGGATTGCATTGAATCTGTAGATCACTTTGGATACCACTGACATTTTAACAATATTAATTCTTCAAATTCATGAGTATGGGGGTATCTTTTCATTTATTTGTACTTTCTTGTATTTCATTCATCAGTGTTTTATAATTTTTAGCATACAGATCTTTTACCACCTTGGTTAAATTTATTCTTAAGTATTTTATTCTTTTTTCATACTATTGTAAATGAGATTGCTATTTTAATTTCTTTTTCAGATAGTATGTGAATAGAAATGCAACTAATTCCTGTATAGTGATTTTGTGTGTCTTAATTAGTGTATATGTTATAAGAATGTATCCATTTGTCAAAACTTAATGAATTGTACATTTCATTTTTGTATATTTTAGTATTTCTTACATTTACCTAAAAATCTAAAATATATTGACAACTGGTTAGTAGGTTTGCTATTTTCAATGACATGGCTTAACAATTCTGAAACTACTTCTGTACATTCTAAGCTTGAGAAAATATGTAAATATGTTACAGTCATTGGCAGTAAGATATTTCATTGTTGGGTGAGGAATTACAGATATAGAAATGGGGAATATTAGAATGTGTTCACTGTGGTGTTTGGTTGAAATTGAAAGTATCAGTAAGAATTCATAGTTTTTAATCTTTTACTCTACATGTATTTATAAATAAATAAGTAAAGAATTACATATTTGTATATATATATATATATATATATTTACATAAGGGCCTCTCATATATATATATATATATATATATATATATATATATATAATATTCGTGTTGATGAGAAGCCTAGAAGCAATGACCACACTGGGCACATATAGCTCCAGATCTTAGATTTTAAATATCATTTGCCACTAAAAGGATCTAGGACTTCTTTTAAGAAACAGAAATGGCTGGTTCAAGCGCTAGCAAAATATTTGATGAGAAAGTAAGAAAGTCTTGAAAGCATCATGAAAATTTGTCAAAAGGGCATAGGAGATATCTTAAGGGGCTTCCCACTGGTCAAATCTGGGACAATTTGAGCATTAAAATGCATGTATAATAGTATGAATTAATATTAATTACACATGTTGAATAAAATAAGCATTTGTGAGTCTAGGCTCATGTAAATGAATGAATGAGGGAAAACAGAAAGCTCTTCTTCCCAGTAGAATGCCAAATAGCAAATGTAGGATGGTCGATAGTATTCTAGCTTCATCACCTCATTGTATTGTTGCCAAAAACACAGAACCTGAATCTAATCTTGAGAAAATATCAGACAAATCAAAATTGGCCCATATTCTTCAAAAACATCAAGTTCAAGAACGGCTTGAACACAGAAAGGCTGTGGAATTGTTCCACATTAAAGTATACCAAAAAGACATGACAACTAGATGCCATATATGATCTGGAGTTCAAACCTGGACCACTGAGTGGGGGATAATTATAAAGACATTATTGGGACAAGGTATGAAATTTGAATGTGAATTTTTGAAATTTTAATTTAATTAATTTATTTTTTATACAGCAGGTTCTTATTAGTCATCTATTTTATACATATTAGTGTATACATGTCGATCCCAATCTCCCAGTTCATCCCACCCCCCACCCCCCCAATTTCCCCCCTTGGTGTCCACATGTTTGTTCTCTATGAATGTGAATTTTTAATTAGCTGATATTGTTGTAGGGATGTTAGTTTTTCTGATTATGATAACTTCATTGTAACTATGTCTCTCACATTCAGTGTACAAATTTAGTGTATTCTCTTAATATTCTTTTTCTTAGGAAGTATATTCTGAAGGTTTGGGTAAAAGCGGCATACCAACTTGTTCTCAACTATTCAGAAAAAAATTTTATTACTGTTGTGTGTATATATGTGTGTGTGTGTATAGACAGATAGACAGAAAAGATGGAGCGAAAGAGAGAAAGAAGAAGGAGAAGGAGAAAAAGAAGGAGGAGAAGGAGAAGAAGAAGAAGGAGGGAGGGAGGATGGGAAGGAAGGGAGGGAGGGAGGGAGGGAAATAATTTACGAAGAGGATAAGGCAAATATGACAAAATGTAAATAGTTGTTGGTATGTAGGAGTTTCTTGTACTAGTCTTGTAGTTTTCTGTAGGTTTGAAATTACGTCAAAACAAAAAGTTATTTTTTAAAAAAAGGTAAATTTAAAAAAGAAACAGGAAAAATCTAAAGAATGATGATGAGAAGATATCCAAACATTGAGCTTTATACTGGAAACTAAGAGCTTATTTTGCATGCTTTTAAGTATTTATCTAACTTAACACCCATCTCACTCTGTTTTCTAGTGTGTTTGTTATAGCGCTTTGAGATATGTCAGTGACCCCTCACGGAGTCATAGGCTCTTGGGGCCAGCAGGCATCACAGACTTCATCTTGTTCTCTCTCCCATTTCATTCTTGAATTGCCTCTAAACTCTTGTGGTGAAGTGGTCTTCCAATCTGTGTTTAAACACCTAATTCACTTCAGCAAGTCTGAGGACATTTACTCTTCTGGTGAGACCAGGTCTCAGCTTTCTTTCTGAACCAAGGGTTAATACTTCTCCATTCATGACCACTGCATCTCATAAAATACTATTTCCCTCTGGGTGAAAGAGTGGCTGTTCCCCTGCTTCCCAAATTGTGTTCCAAATGCCGTTGGCACCACAACAAACCCACAGGGATGATTTAGGACATACTGCAGTTTCACGGGAAACAACAACGTCTGTCAGAGCTTGCTGGAGCTCACAGTTTCAATAGTAACCTGACATAGTTCCCAGTTTTAATGTTAGGTCACTACAGTCCTGTCAATGAAGTCATATCTCTGCAAATCCATTTTTTTTAGTGGTTGCTCTAATGAAAAGCAAGTACTGCATGAAAACCAGCATGGAACAGAAAATGAGGTTGGCCATGTCCAGTTTGATTCTGAGGTTTATACCGCCCAACTCATTGTACCTTAGAGTTCTAACTCATCTTGATTGAGGAATGTCTCAGTGATATTCAGTATATACTTTATATGGGTTCTTTTAATAAAGGCAGTGGTGAAAGGACTTTGTGAAGTTAAAAATGCTGTGCAAATACAAGTTCTTAACAACTTCATTAATATACTATTGTAATTTTCTATTAGTCAAGACATAGAATTGAAAGTTTATTCGACTGAATGGAATTGATCCCTTAGTAAACTTTCTTCATCATGTTGTTTCCATAAGAGAAGTGCATTTTTTGACGTTCGTCTCCACTTGTTGCCTCTTCCTTCCCTCTCCTGTTAGTGCTCATGAGCAGCAAAATGGCTATAAGGCTAAGAACCAAATAATAATTATTCCAATTATTCACATTTATATATTAAAAAATTTAAATATATAAAATTTTAAAATTTAAATTTATTGAAATTATATATTAAATAAATTTAAATAAATTTAAATATATTGAAAATTTTAAATTTTCAATATATTATGGTTTGAATGATCCACTAACTATGAAGGTAGGTCTTTAATATTTTAGAGGTAGTATTATATTTGTATAGTTTAGTAATCATAATTAAACATTTTCTCATGAGATTTATGCAATTATCATTGCTAATCAAAGCAAACAGGGTGTACTAACCCATCTGTTGGGTTCAAGATTAGAATTTGAAGCTTAATATAAACAACAAAAAAATCGAGGTCATAGATCATCACAGAAGGCTACTGTTGAAAGGTATTTTAAAGACAATATATTTCAATCTTCTTGTAAGGAAATCTTGAAAGGAAATCTCATGATAAACTGTCCATAACCCCAAATGTCTTCTTGTTCTCACTTGTGTGTGACAAACCATTTCCTGTCCAAAAGAGATGGAGAACAGCTGGCCATTAATGTCAGCACTGCATTCTGGTCATTTTAAAGGCCCTATTCTCAGAATTACATTGTCAGAGAAAAGGGTCTGTCTGTATATCATTTTTATAGGGGCTCCTCTATTGAGTGACTAAACACCCACCTTAAAACTAGCTAAAGTATCCCTTCCCCACAAAAAAGAGGGTGTATTCAAAGAATGGATTGATTCATGACAAAGAAATGCCTAGGGATAGAATTTTAGGCTTGAAGGCTTTTGCGTGGCTGGGTCTAGGGGTTCAAAGTCTGTCATTATGACTCAGTCTCTATCTCTTGGCTTCAGTCTCAGATAAGCTCTTTCCCAGGACTTTGGGGTTCGGAGGGGGGGTTGTAGAATGAGTTGTTCTGATGAGCAGTAAGGAAGAAAGTGTATATTAGAGTAGAATATTTTCTCTGGAGTTCTTCAAAACTTGGAATAGCTCAAATATGATCTTTTTACAGATGATAAGAAACAACAAAAGCTTTTGTGACCCCATACAATGCTGTCACGTTTTGTAGGCATCAGAATTTCAAGTGTTCTTGATTCTTATGCACATTTGCACTGTCACTCTGGTAATTTCTCCTTTACCCAGTGCACAGTTACCCAGCTTAATGACAGCAGACCTCTGGGGAATGTAAGAAGAAGCACTGTAAATTTGGGGCTGTGAATCAAAATCCTTCATTGAGGGGACCTGGTCTCCCCTGGCTTTATTCAAGAAGTTCTGTGAAGTGGCTCAAGTCTGGAATTCATTGAGGTACCTGACTTTCTGCTGTGGTAATTAAGTCAGATTTTTTTTCGCTTAACCCAGAACTTCTCTCTTCAGACAAATGAAAAAATAGTAGGTCGCCCTATCTATTTCAGTTCCAGGGACAGTGATCGAGTGCTTGATCCAATGTTGAAGAGCTCTGCTGGCCAGGTCATTCTGATAGCAGCTTCAGTTTTGTCCATTTTGCTAACAATACCTTATCTCTGGAGATTATGTGTTGCCTCTTGTCCCCTCGACGCCAAGATCCCATCTTCTCAGTGAAGCAGGGGACCCTGTTGGAGGGCGGTGGTGCCTCTAGTCATCCGAGGCCCACACCGCAGAGCTCTTCACACAGGCCAGGCAGGTGTGGCCTCGGGATGTATTTTTCATGGCCTTGATGAAGGGGGTGCCCATGGGATATAGCTAGGGGATGGGTAAACGGGTCGTATAGGACAAATCCACTCTAGCATTCCAGTCCTGCCAAGGTTAGAATATATACCAGAGAAGTTCTGGTTTTCAGCTTCATTTAATGTCAGCCATTTTGGGGAATAGGTTTTAGCCAAGCAAGCACTAGCACACTGAAGCCAGTACTTCTGCTTAGTGCACCCATATAAAAAAATTTGCCTGGTCCACCATTATCTTTATTCTAGCCTATTCCAGCACCTGTGAGATCCATTCTCCTTTGTTTCCGAGGTTTCTATACATTAGCTAAATCTAATCCATTCCTTTTGGTGTGTATTCATCTCTTGACAAGTCATCCTTGATACTTGATTTTCTGGGACCTGCCTGGAACTTGAGTCTGTTAACAAACAGGTCAGAAGCCAAGAGAGGTGGTGGATGATGGGCAGACTTCGGCCCTTACGGGTTCTAAGTTTCATTGGAGTCTGTCCCTGTATCCCATGTCACTGAACCTTCCCTTCCCTGACCATCCTACTTAAAAGGTAGCCCTCTCCCTCCAAAGGCGTTTACTGTCAGCTGTCCCAGCTCTCCTTTCTGCCTCGTGACCACTGCCTTCCTTCACACCGTGTAGATTACTTATTCTCTTCCAACAGGAATGTAAGTTCCTTGAGGACTGGAATTTTATTTTGTTCATGCTCTAGCACTTTTTGTTTCTAGAAGTGTCCCTACGTGTAGTAGGTTGTCAGGATTGGCTGTGCATGTTTGTGGAATGATTGACTGATTGGTTCAGCCATTCTTTATTTATTCATTCCACAGGTGTTTACTGAGTACAGTGCTCAACAGTGACCACAAGCAATAGGCCTGCTGAGAGGGAGAGAGGGAGAGAGAGAGGGGGGGGGAGGGAGGGAGAGAGAAAGAGAGAGAGAGGGAGAGAGGGACAGAGAGAGAGAAAGAGAGAGAGGGAGGGAGGGAAGGAGAGAGACAGGGAGGGAGGGAGGGAGAGAGAGGGAGGGAGGGAGAGAGGGAGGGAAGGAGGGAGAGAGAGAGAGAGGGAGGGAGAGGGAAGGAGGGAGAGAGAAAGGGAGGGAGGGAGGGAGAGAGAGGGAGGGAGGGAGAGAGGGAGGGAAGGAGGGAGAGAGAGAGAGAGGGAGGGAGAGGGAGGGAGGGAGAGAGAAAGGGAGGGAGGGAGGGAGAGAGAGAGAGAGAGAAGAGAGAGAGGGAGGTGGCTTGAGACGGGTTCCGAGGCAGAAAATAACCACACCTTGCAAAGTGCTAAGGCCACGCTGGGAGGAGTCTGTTGTTCTAAGTACAGTGGGAAAAGCCCCAAGAGTGTTTTGAGCCACAGAATTTTATTTTATTTTAAAGTTCGCCATGGTTGATGTTAGGAGAAGAGGCTTAGGAAGGCAAGCTCTGTAGCAGGGAAGCTCACTGGAAGACTGTTTTCAGTCCTTTGAAGAAGACACAGTGCTGGGCATAGCCACGGTTTCGCTTCCACCTTCTTCCCAGACCTTTGTCCACGTGCTGGTGTTCCTGCACCGCGGTGCAGCCTAGGGCCACGGGCTTGCTGTGGGGCTGCTGCTACTACGGCGGCGGCAGAGTTGAGGTCAGACTAGAGTGGTCGCCATGTGGACCCAAGGGAGTGGCGAGTAATAAACTTTGTTTCACCCGGTGCGATGCACGGGGGCGCTTTTCTAGCATATTAGGATGTTTCATTCAGTTAGCAAACTTTCAAACTGTTTTTACTGATCTAGTTGCCTGATACATCATATATCAATATAAAGCTTCAGAAACAAAATTGTAATTTGTAACATTCGATGTTTTAGTATAAATAAGCATGCATGGAGTCTATAGATAATTCTAAGTAAGTGGTAGCAATTTTAATTTTCAATCTGTGTTTATAGTAGATCATAATATTTAAATCATGCTCTATAAAAGCATAATGAATAGCTATTATATAACATAAAGCCATATATATTAATAGTATGTTTTACAAACTAAGGAATTTTTATTTTATTATATTTAATTATGTCTTTTTTTTAATTCAAAGTATCAAGATACAAATATGCAGGGAGTTGTATACGAACTAAACAGCTATATAGAACAACGGTTGGATACAGGAGGAGACAACCAACTACTCCTCTATGAATTGAGTAGCATCATTAAAGTTGGTAAGAAACGTTTTATATTCCTCCTAGTAGAAAAATTAAACCGAAGATAAAGTTAAATTATGTTCTCCTCACTGATGATATGTAAGCATATATACATCGTTCTTTCTGGTTGATGCTTATATTACTGGTTATTCAGTATTATGAATATCACTTTGTCTATTTTTAAATACTTTAAAAATTAAAGGTAAGTCTCAAATTTAAAAAATATTTTCTAATAGTTCTGATATTCACATTTTGACAAATGTATTATTACATAGTACATTGCTGTATGCATTTGAGGATGCCACATCTTAAAAATTGCAATAGCTAATGAAAATATTCTAATTATGTGATTCAGTAAAGCCATAACTTATTTTGTTCAATTTATTGCATGACCCTTAATTTTGCTAACAAATCCATTCAAAAGACTCATATTTGAGGTCTCACCTTAGAGAATTCATGCATGTTATATTCTTCCATTGAGATTAGTTTCTTCCTTTTTTATTACTTTGGCAGCCACAAAAGCTGATGGATTTGCACTGTATTTCCTTGGAGAGTGTAATAATGTAAGTATCTAAATTTAGATATAGGTGCTCTAGATAAGAGAATGTTATAAGCTTTTTAAAAAAGATAAACTGTTATGTTACAAACAACTTAATAGATGTATCATAATTAAGTACCTTAAAGCTCATTTTGTTATTTTGTTTCTATATGTGGTTATTACCAGTTGGGAATTTTGCCAACATGGTGACAGTTAGGCATAAAATCTTATATTTTTTATTGTTTTGGTTTTGGTTTGTGGTATCCTATTTTCTGAATGGCATTTCTAGACTTACTGTTTGGTATAGAAGTTATTTCATCACTGTGGCCTGGGATGTCAGGGACAGCCTTTGCCCTTTTTTCACACACAATCTGCAGTAGAAGAAAATGAGAGCAGACGTTTTATGTGAATATTTTAGATATTTTTTAAGATGACTCTAAAAGTGCAGGGATGGAGTTGCTAGGTATAGATTCCTGAGCTGTGGTGGCCGTGTCTCAGACTGTTTGGTGGCATGGGGCTGCCCAGGGGTGCCTGGTCCAGTCTTTGGTGCGCCAGGCAGACCCTGTGTTTCTGCTTTGACTCACTGCAAGCACAGTCCACTGTCAAGTGCAGCTTGCATAGACACTTTCAAAAGTATTTTGAGGCATTCCATTACTGGCATTTGAGTTTTATTATGGTATTAACACATAAGTAACCTTTTAGAAAAATGTTCTGAACCAATAACACCTATATTCATAGCCGAGTTATATAAGACTCCGTTACAACGTTATTTTGCAAACTTTTACTGTGTATTTCTTGTGCGTTTGGTATTGTTATTTGAGATTTGGGATGTATTTTTGCAATGTGATATTTGGTTTTGTGAGTAATCAAAACACAAAATATATAGTGTAATATTTATATAATATTATAATATAATATTTATATTATATAAAATGTTAATAGGAATAGAGACACAGTAGTCTGAGATTTTTTTTTTTTTTTTTTTTTTTTTTTTTTTTGCGGTATGCGGGCCTCTCACTGTTGTGGCCTCCCCCGTTGCGGAGCACAGGCTCCGGACGCACAGGCTCAGCGGCCATGGCTCACGGGCCCAGCCGCTCCGCGGCATATGGGATCCTCCCAGACCGGGGCACGAACCCGTATCCCCTGCATCGGCAGGCGGACTCTCAACCACTTGCGCCACCAGGGAGGCCCCAGTCTGAGATTTTTAATAGTATTCATGAATAGTTAAGTAGTGAAAAGCACGACAGTAGTTGCACAAAAAGTATTTATTGGCTGAATGACTTAGCTCGTAACTGATCCTCTTCATTTGCATGTCCTTCGTTTCCCCTTGTGTTGTGATAATCTATGTTACAAAATTAAAAGCTCTTTAGGACAAGGACCTTTCCTTATTCTTTTCTGTATCACCTAGCATCTCTCCTAGTGCCTTTCACATAAACAGTAACAAGAGGGTTTAATAAATTGAATTATTCAGATATTACTCCTACTTGTGAACACTTTATGTTTTACATACTGGTAGTATTTGGCTAAGCTACTAAAATAACAAATAGATCTCTTTACTCTTCATTCCAAAAATTTGTTTCTAAAATTTGAGATTTTTATTTAAAAATCAGGACTTCCTTTCAGAAAATTATTATACAATTTGCCATAATTTTTATGATTTCTGGTATGTTTATTATCATGTAACTGTGATAGTCCACATTTCATTACTCCTTCCCCGACATCTCCAGACAACCCACGGGGGTTGGCCATGGCAGCCGTGTTTGTTTCATGTGACCCCTGACCTTCAATCGCAGCTGTTTGTGACCCAAACAGCGACCAGATTCTCTACTGAAGCCTGGGTCATGGACTGAGCATTCTAGCTGTTTACCTGAAAAGAAATAATATGAACCCTAAGCTGAGGCTGCCATGGTGGGTTGGCCCTCTTCTGCTCCACGTGAAGGAGAATGGGGAGATGGGGAGAGTTTGCAGAGGTCGAAAAGCGGTGGGCACCTGGAGGCCTGGGTCTGCAGTGTGGGCACCTCCAACGGTGCTTGACTCTTGGAGCCTGGATTTAGATTCCCAAACCCCATGCTGTTAATAACTTGGCTATACTTTTCACTTCATTGTTTGCATACTTCTGCGTGATTATGATTTAGAAAACACTTTTGTATCTATAAAATCCAAAATGTAATTCTCTGTATATCAATTCTAATTCTTTCACTTTTACTTATCATTCCCTTTTGTAGCTTAATTGAGGGGGGATACCATGTCTTTTCAGGCTTTAGTTGGCTTCTTATTCTAAACCCCTCAGGTCAGTTAATATACTCTGTGTGGTTCTCTCTAGGGTCCTTACTCCTTTCTCTCCCGCATCTCAGGGGCCAAGTGTATCCTGTTTAACAGTATAACCCTAGGAGCAGCAAGGTACATAGCAAAACTGTAGCTTTTTCTGACCTTCCTAAGTCAGATTCCACTCTGCTATGCTTTCTTAATGTCATATACTTCTCCTTCATAGAATTTAGCTGAACCTGTAATTACATATTTATCTGTGATTTGTTCAATTATTTGCTTATCTGGCTTTCTCACTAGAATACAAGCCTCATGAAGGCAGAGACCGTCTCCCTGGGAGGATAATTTTAGGGGATAATGACTGTGTTCTACTCACTGTATTTTTCCTTTTATGCATTCCACATAGGTAGTGAGGCCCTTGTTACTTCCTTAACCCAGTGATTTCTCTGGATAGGAAGAAGACATACTGTCTGAAGTCTGAAGTTCACTGAGGTGTTTCTTAAATGTATCTACTTAATTACCAGTTTCTTTGCTCTTCATTTCTTCTTATATCTCAGGTCTGACATTTGGAATCAGTTTTTTTTTTGTCTCGGAGAACTTCCCTGAGTGAGAATCTGCTGATGTGAAACTCTCTCATTTTTGTGTGTCTGAATATATCTTTCTTTCACTGCTTTCTTGAAAGATATTATTGCTGGATGGAGAATTCAGGTTGATAAATATTATCTCTCCATATATTGACTATAATTAGTTACATTTTGGTGGTTTTTTGATTTGTCTCAGTCCTTCATTTTTTTTTTTTGTTCCCTGGACATATTTTCAAGTTTATCTTTTATTTCTTGAAATATGACTAACTATACCTCTCTTGTATTGTTTCATATTCTTTCTGAAATTAGTTTCTTGGCTTTTGTTTCATCTGCCTTTCATCGATGGTGACTTATATGCTCATGCCTTTTATTTATTAGCCATAAATCATATTCCTTTGGCCCTTTTAAATGGATATTCTTGAGGCTGTTGAAGTTCCTTTCCTGTTATATTTCTAGAGATTGGATATGTATTTGTTTTTGTCAATCACCTAAGGCAGTATCAATTCAGGACAATTTTAATTAAATTATCTAGTTGAGATTTTTTTTCAGACTACTGAGTGGTATGGATTCAAGTCTCAAATCCACATGATGTGCAGTTATTATTTTTCAGAGGAAGTTTTTATTTTCCCTTCAGCAATAAATCCAAGATAATCTGGTTTCCTTGTAATCCCCTTGCAGCTGTAAGTATATCCACCCTTCAAACTAAGATGAGCCCATAGCCCTTTGCTGGTCTTGGCCCCATCCATGCAGCTGAAAATCCACATATAACTTTACAGTCGGGCCTCAGTATCCACGGGTCCACATCTGCAGACTCAATCAGCCACAGAGGTGTAGTACTACCACGGCATTTATTGAAATAAATTAATGGATCCACACAGTTCAAACCCATGTTGTTCAAGCATCAACTCTATATCTAGGCTTTTGTTGATGCTCTCAAGAAAAAGACAGTTTGGGATTTGCTAACCTCTCAGGGTTCCTTTATCTACTTCCTTTTAGATTTCTGTGGATTCCTCCATTCTTCTCAGCCCAGCAATGCATTATAAAATATTTGTGAAATATACTTTATCCAGCTTTTAAATAATTTTAAAATTGTTTTTTTCAGGAGTGTCAAATTATCTAATCTGCCATATTGCTTGCAACAGATGTTGACATACTTCTAAAATGTAAGCTAACCATATTAAATAAAATAAAACATTTTTTGAACAATGAGCAGATACATGTATATTTTCTTATATTTCTTCCTTTGTACATGAAAGGTAGCATATTATAGATATTTATCAATGTTTTTAAAAATTGTCTCTGGATTTTGAATCAGAGTTAGAAAGTGTCTCTTAATAACTTACTTTCAAAACAAAATATATATACTTTAGTGACAAAATTATAATAATGCAACCCAAATGGACTGAGATAAAATTTTTAGTCTATATCAATAAATACCAAGGATTAAGACAGACATGGCAGGGGCTATAACATTCTTATACTTATAAAAGTATTAATTTCTTTTTTCATAAATGAGAATCAGTAGAAAAAATTTAATTTCTGAAATTGATGCATTAAGAAATATAATTTAAATAATATTTAAATACATCAAAAGTTATACTAGTAGAATTTAAAAGCCACATTCATATTACCAGAGAGGAAAAATTTAAAGAAAACATAGAAAGTTTAGGAGATGATAGAAAACAACTTAAGTGGTATTAAAGCACTAAAAATAAAGCATAAAATATGATTATCACAATCATTTTGAAGATAATTTAAAAGATAGTAAAACAATAGAGTGAAAATGATAAATTATGAGAGGATACTTATATTAATAAATGTGAAAATCTAGATAAAATGGACAGTTTTTGAGGAAAATATAAATTGCTCCATTTAATGCAAATGATGATAGAAAACGAATAGACCAGTAAATGGAAGAAATTGAAAGTAGTGTTGAAATAATGTTTTTTTAAAAAGCTGGTAGGACATTTATTTAACACAGTTTTTTGAGCACCAACCTTGTTCAGGCAGTTGCTAGCCATGGGGCACATTGATGAACCAGAATCGTTTCCTGTACTTCTGTGCACACACTCCACTGGGGACAGCCCTTCAGGAGAGAGAATTCCTGTGCTGTCTACACTGTCTCAGAGCTTGGGAAGAGAAGACAAGTTTCCCAGTTAGCAGCTTAGTTTTCCAAAGAATTTTGATTCTGGAGTTGGATTGTGTGAGTTCCAATTAACCACTTTGGGACTTTGACAAGAGTCTTAAACTTTCCAAGTCCGAATTTAACCTCCATTGGTTAAATGTTACATCATGCATGTTATTTAACAAACCATTTCAGACACCTGCCATGTACCAAAAACTGTGCTAAATTGCTGAGCATACAAAGATAAATAAAAATCATTCCTGTCCTCAAAGAATGTACAACCAGTAGGAGAAATCAAGAAATCCACAGTTAATCACAGCACATGACCTTACGTGCGAAAAGAGAGGAACAAATGTGCTCTGGGATCCTGCATTTGATGGGGCTGGCAGGGGTGCTGGGGTTGGTGACACTGAAAAGAGCTTGGATGATGAGCCCTCTGGTGGAGCAGGGATTAGAAGGCCTCTTCCTTAATAGACAAGAAGGGACAGTAAAGGAAGAAGCAATTTGTGAGAAATCTGGAGCTGGGAATGGAAGCCTTTTGTGTTCTGACCAATACCAGTGTCTGACACATAACATATACAAGGTGCTCTTAAAATGTTTGTTGGGCAAAACTGATTTTTCACATGTTGGCTGGCTTAAAAAACTGTTAGTTTGCTTGAGCTGCCATAACAAAATATCACATGTTGGCTAGCTTAAAGAACAGCCACTTATAGCCTCACAATTCTGGAGGCTGGAAGTCCAAGATCAAGGTCTAAAAAAATTCAGTTTCCTGTGAGACCTGTCTTCCTGGCTTGCAGTTGTCCACTTTCTTGCTGTGTCCTCACATGGACTTTTCTCTGTACACAGAAACAGAGAGAAAGAGCTCTGGTATCTCTTTCTTTTCCTATAAGGGCACTGGTTCTATAATATTAGACCCGACTCTTATGAATTCATTGTAACACTAGTTAGATCCTTAAAGTCTTTATCTACAAATACAATCACATGGGGGTTAGAGATTCAACGTATGAATTTGGGGGGGAGAATACAATTCAGTCCAGAACAAAGATAAAAATTAAATATCTGATTTTATGCTAACAGCATAAATCTGTTATCAAAACAGGAAAAGAACATCAGAAATATTAATTTATATGTCAATATTGCTTACCTATGAGTATAGATGGAAATTTCTTAAATTAAAAAAACAAAAAAAAACCCCAAAAAACTGATTTTTCCATGATTAAGATTTTGCTTAATTCACTTTTTAATGTTTCTACAGGTTTTCTCTTTCATATCTATAGTCACATACTCCACTTACTATGTAACATTTTTTATAATGTCATTACTATAGTTTTTCTTGTGTTGCCTGTAATTGTGGTTTGTGAAAGCTGGAAACCTAGTGGTCTCTAATTATACGTCAAACTTTATAATTCATAAAGTAAGTTCATAGATAGCTTTTGTGTATTAGCTTAGAAACCAGTTTACAGCCAGTAGTTTAGAGTAACTGTGTGACTTTTTTCAATGCACAATGACTTTAGTAGGTTTATTTCTAAGAATCATGCTAACAAAGTTAGGCACGTGGTTCAAGGTCCAGTGTACCTGGGGTTCCTGGCTCACGCCTTCTGCCCGGATCTACATTCATCTACTCTTCAGTGCCATCTAGTGTCTATAAGAAAAATAACTTAATGGTAAGCCTAAATAATGTTTTTTTTTTTCTTAAAAAGTGTTTCCAAAATTTAACTGGTTGTGAGTTGAAGCCTTAACATGAAAGTGAAGTTTCATGAATCAAGTGATCTTTGAATCGTTCATGGAAAGAAAGATGAGAGCAACTGTTTACCAAGTGAAGTAGACTTCTCTCTTTAGTTGATGTCAATGAATCAGTTTCCCAATTCATCAAAAAAAAAATCCTGGTGTTTAAGAAATAATGTGTGATAGCCTATTCTGTGGTTCTTTTCCCACCAAATCTATTTCTCAAAATTTGATTTTTTTAACTAATTTGAATGCTTTTTATTCCTTCATTGAGCCAACTTATTCATTATGACTACCATTACCAATCTTCTCTAATTTAAATTATTTAACTTTAGAAATACTTATGAAAATGTACTGTTATCAAAAAAATATTGGATAGTTCATAATGAGTTTCTTTGAAATATTGAAAGAGCTAATTCATCCCCTACTACTGCATGGCCTTGCCTCTGGATTGATTTCTAGCTCTTTGGCCAGTCTCCTTGCTGGTGTTGGGAGGGGAAAGGCCTAACAACAGTCAAGCCACCTGCAGAGCTGTCAGGTGGGAATTAAGGTTCAGAGCATCAGTGGGCAGGTGCGTGCCCTGAATGCAGTGACGCTCTTCTCTGGAAAGGGTAGAGGTGGTTGAGGTTTGAAACTTTGAACCTTTTCCTTGTTTTTAGTTTTCGTGTAGTTTTCATCTCTAGCCCCTAAAAAATGTTTGTGTTAATAAAAGTTTTCATAGATTCATACAACATTAAAGCAGAAATTAATTTTAGAGGCTCATTTCAACGCTGGATGTTATAGATTGTAAATGTATGCATAATAGTCTTAATACATTTAAATGTTATGTAGTGATGTTTGATGAAAGTTTTCATTCATCCACCTATGAAAGTAAATAGTTAGTATAATCTTTTTCATCTTATTAATCTGAACATCCCAGTCAAATTCTTATGTCAAAATTCATAATGATTGGCATGGAGGAGTGGGAGGTACAAACCACTGGGTGTAAGATAGGCTTCCGAGGATGTATTGTACAGTACGGGAAATATAGCCAATATTTTGTAATAACTTTAAATGGAACATAACCTTTAAGCATTGTATTAAAAAATTTTAAATACGTCTTTAAAAATTCAACATGATTGATTTTGAAAAATAAAGCCATTACTTCATTTTTAAGTTTCTTTAGAACTTACTTACACCCATCAGTTGTTAATGCATTAATGCAGGCCCTTCACCAATGAAAAATGCGAAATATGTCTTATAAATTATGATTATTTTGAAACATGAAGAACCCAAGCAAGGCTCGCCTTGCCAGATCACAACATGTACTATAAGCTTACGGTAATTAAAATAGTGTGCTAGGCAAATAAACCAAGTGGTACAGAATTGAGAGTTCAGAAGCAGACCCAAGTGTACTTGGGGATTTAGTATATGATGAAACTGTCCGTTCAACCAGTGGGAAAAAGAAGACTATTCGATACACAACTATCTGTTCGATTATTTCTGTGGAGTAAATAAAGGTATATTTAATAAACTTTTCTCCATTCCTGAATACATGTAAAATTTAGCCTCTAATTTGGAGGTTCGTTATCGACGTTGTCTGTTTGCAGTAATAGCTGCCCATCAGCCTGTTCCACTACAAAGATCATACAGCATATGCTATTGCAGAACACACAATTCAAACCAGTGATTGATCTTTAATCAGAAATGAAGGTCATGGACGGAGCTGTTGCACAGGTGAATCATACGGAGTTAAAAAAAAATGCCACTAAAAAGAGTAGGAGACTACTAAGTGCACAGAGGAGAGAAACTGAAGCTGTAAAAACATCAAAAAACAGGTGTCTGTCTAGGTTGGTCCTCATTTTCCCTTCCTATCTGAGCTTTTGGCCTTCATATGACAACTTATTCAAAATTTTGTTAGCACTTGCCCTCTGCTCTCATTTGTAAGCATTTCTATTTGGTAAGTATGAACAAAAATCATAACCTAATTAGTAAAACAAGTATAAAGTTCCCACTGTAAAGAATTATTTATTGTTTTGATAATTATTTTCCACAAGGAGTTTTCCACATTCAATCAAGTAATTGAAAGATTTCTAAATCATTTATTTTCAGCAAATCTAGTACGTAAAATAGCTTTCCATATACCCAAGATGCAGTATTTGCTTGTCTGTTTCTTGTGCATCATATAGAAAGCCTACAAAGAGGTAATAAATGTTTTATATTAAATAAATGACCTAATAACCTAGGAATGTGTATGTGTAAGCTATTTTGTCATATTGAATTATGAAGCTAAATGAAGATATTATTATGAAGATATTATGAAGATACTATTAAATCCAGCCTTAAAGGGCATATAGCAAAGTCATCCAAAAGAGATATCTGTTGTATATCTTCAAACAACAAACAAATAAAGTCAACAACTATTTTTTAAAAAGTCCAAAGCTTCTGTTGGGAGCTTGCTTTAGAGTTTACTTTCTATCGCCGTCATGGGAAGTTCTTTAAGACTTATCTAAATAATTCAGGTCAATTTAAGTTCATTTCCTGCAGTTCTGACTCTGGTTGAGCAAAGAAACATTACTCAGCATCCTTCTTACGATTAACTTTCTCATAGTTTGGAAAAATCATTGTCAATTCTGACTTTAATTCAGGCTAAATATACCATGTCCTTTAACATTTTTTTCTTGCAATCATCTCTCTTCCTGTTCTTGGATCATTTCGCTACTCTTCTCTCAATCTTAAGAAGGGGTGACACACTGAATTGTATTGCCACATAGATACTAAATCTAATGAAAGTCTTACTTCGTTTATGTCATATGTATGTTGGTGCATTATAGTAACTATAAAAACAGTGACTTATTTCTAGCCTCTTTAAAAATAAAGTGCATTTGTCATTTATCATCTTATGTGTAGTTGAACTGTAAAAATCTTTTAAAGTGTGTAACTTGTATTTAAACATTTTAAGCTTAATCCTTTTTAAAAGAAGCATTCAAAAAACATTTTTCACAGGCATAATAGCAAATTACTGCTTAAACACAATCCTAACTAATGTAGATATATTAGTGAATAAAAATATTTTGAACTTAACTTGTAATCTTTAGATAATGACGACTTACTTAAAGCTGATGGGGTGAGAGCCAAAGCTCTTTTCCTCCTCTCTGCTCCCAGTGATTGAAGTAGCTCAAGTTTATAGGGTTCACTGTCTTGTGATTGTAAGATTTTACTTGAAGAAAGGGCTCTTCGACATTACAAAGCTTGAAAACCACGTTATCCAAAAAGTAATAACCACATCCAACTCATTGTCTTCACTTAGACCTAGCTTGGTGCTAGCAAGCATTAATAGGAACATCTTTAGCTTCAGAGGATTGCCTAATACTCACTGCTTCAAAAGGGCATCATCCTTAAGTCACAGCACTCCAATTTAAGATAAAAGTATAGTGTTGGGAGAATTTACCAGAACTTTAATATTTTTCAAATTGAGTAGATAATCATAATACAGTTATGTCAAAATATTGCTCCCCATGCCCAGAGGACTTGTTTGGATGAGCAATTCTTATTTAGTAGAAATTTATTTTAAAATATGATTTGGTTTAGTCAAAATAACTGATCATATTTTAAAAAACATTTCTTATAAAATAGTTTCAAATGTTACCCTCCCACCTAGTCTTTTGAGACAGAAAGATACACCCAGCTTTGTCCTTTCTTTGTGTGTGTGTGTGTGTGTGTGTGTGTGTGTGTGCAGAGAAGAGCAAAGATTTTACCAAACGTATTCTGAATCTGTAATTTTATGGGCAGGTCAGTTTCAGGAATGGAGTGGTTGAGTATTAAAAATAGAAATAATGTTCTGAAAAAGATTTTTAATGAAAATGAAAAAATATAACCAAATCACGTTGACCTGTAGTTACAGAGCCATGTGGCAAGTCTGTAGGGTGGTGGGGTGCAGTGTGTCTATTTCTTGTGTGATAGTTTCTTGAGCCCAAGGACAGCTTACATTTTTTTTCATTTTATTATTTTCTGTGGATAAAAATCGGAGGCTATTTTAAGAGATTTTCTGCACCTAGACATTTGTGTGAGTCCTGTATCTAGCTTGTGTGTTGTGTGCGTAGGACATATGAAAGAGAATTTTACCTCAGACACTCAGTTTGGTCATGCAAAGCACCTTTCCTCATCTTATGTCTCTACATTTCCTTGGCTCACAGATTTCTCGCCATTGTTAAGTAAACTTTTCATCCTGTGCCAAAGACTTTCCTAAGTCTATAAAACATATTCCTTTTTTCTTCCTAGAGCCTTTGTGTGTTTACCCCACCTGGAATCAAGGAAGGAAAACCCAGGCTCATCCCTGCTGGGCCCATCGCCCAGGGCACCACCACCTCTGCCTATGTGGCCAAATCCAGAAAAACGTTGCTAGTAGAAGACATCCTTGGGGTAAGTGGCTTTTTACTCTTTGTGCCATTCGTAACCTGAAGTATTTAATTAAGAAAGATAACATATACTCTTGCTGTTATAATTTAAGCCATTTTATAACAGCTTTAAAGCAAGATACAGATCAATAAATGCATTTGTATGTAAACTAATTCTTTGTACTCCAAGAATTATATCTTATGTACCCCTAAGATGTAGATTTGAGTAGTTGTTCTTTCAACATTTGCCAGTATAGTTAAGCATAAAAATGTATACTCATAGTCATATAGACTAGATGATTACTGTTTTATGTTTCATATCCTAGCAGGATATATATGAATGGGTCAGCTATTGCTGTGTGAAAAACTACCCCAGATTTTAGTGGGGTCATACAGCCTCCACTCACTGTCTCTGGATTGGGCCATTTTGCTGATCTGGGCTATCTTTGACTGGACTTGCTTATGTGTCTGAGATCAACTGGCCGTCACTTAGGAGCTGGCCATCTTAGGTGGCCTTTGTTCTCTGTGTGTGTCTCACCACCCCCTCCAGTAAGGCTAGCCTCATGTTCTTATGATGGTGGCAGGTGTCAGAGAGAAGAAGTGGACACATGCAAGTGACTTTTCAAGCCTCTGCTTACATCAAATTCACTGCCCTCAGGTTAGCCAAGCAAATCTCATGGGAGGTCCAGACTGAGTGTAGGAGGGTCTGACCAAGGCCATGGATACAGAGAACAGGACAAAACAGAGCCCTCAGAGCAGTCTGCCACAGTGCATGTGCACACGGTGATGAAATGTCACTGCATGAGCTCAGACTTTGAAACTGACAAGCATACAAACAAGTATATAGGTGTCATGAATTTGCTCTGAAAAAGTACTAAATTGGAGTCACAAAATCTAGATATTAATTTTGTTTTTGCCACTAGTTATCTGTATAGCCTTGAACAAATCAGGTTACTAGTTACTTTATCAAAAATAAGAAAAGAAAAGGTGCTAAAAATAAATGTTTCACAGTATAATGTATATAGACAACAATACTGTATTATAATCATCAAACTTGCTAAGAGACTAGACCTTAATTATTCTCACCACAAAAAATAAAAGATAATTATGTGGCTTGATAGAGGTATTAACAATGCTACAGTGGCAACCATATTACAATATATAAACGTATCAACATGTTGTATACCTTAAACTTCCACAATGTTATATGCCAAATATATTTCATTTCTAAGAAGTAAATGTAACAAGTAGATACTGTATAAGTTGTCATTTGAAAATGTTCTATTTTATGTATATGCAAGCTTTCAAAATATCTGTAAATTACAAAGTATAGATTTATACCAGTCTATTCATGAAAACCTTCCTGTAGACCACAGAAATTGAATAAATAGAATTGATGTTTTGATATTAATTCATTTGAGTTTCTTGTGTTCCTTTGAGTGATTTTGCTAAGCTAGAAAATTAAGTCAAAGAACCGATTCATTTCTTATGATAGGTAATTGGTAATTATTGGATGATTTGAATATCTAATATGGGCCTTTGAGGTTCAGTTACAATGACTTTCATTAACATATGCTTTTGTGTTATTCTAACCTTAAAAATAGAAGAGAAAAAATTTTATACATGTAATTTCCTTCCTATGACATTTACATTTGGAGTAATTTTCACTTGTGACGTTACACCTGTAAATCCCTTAGTTCTGGCACATACCAGGTGAGGAATAAATAAATGTTAACCATCATAATTACTTTTATTATTGCATGAAGTTATGTATATTCATTCACTAATTAAATTCTACTGTACAATGATAAAGAAACATTAAATCCATATTTGGGTATAAGTTCCATGTTGCTAAAGATAAGCATTTTCTTAAGCAATGTTTATAGTGGCCATGATCATTTGGTTTTCCTTTGAAAAGGACTACTTATTACTGATGACAAGTATAAGGAATTTTCTGATAGAATCATAACTTGATGATTCCATTACTTTCACTGAATTTATATCTTTTACCCTTCTATTTTTTTAGGATGAACGATTTCCAAGAGGTACCGGACTGGAATCAGGGACGCGTATCCAGTCTGTTCTTTGTTTGCCAATTGTCACGGCGATCGGTGATTTGATCGGCATCCTTGAGCTGTACCGGCACTGGGGCAAAGAAGCCTTCTGTCTGAGTCATCAGGAGGTGAGGCCTGGACACTGCCTGTGAGGACTTTTAGTTGTACCTAGTTCATTGAAGGTGCTTATTAATATTGTTCAGTTAATAAATGATGAATATTTAAGGAGTGAATATTTAAAACCATAATTTGCTTAATAATATTTTGATACTAATACTAACGATTTTTTAAAACATTTTTTTTGTTTTGCAGTTGTTTAGAGAGGAAACTCAATATAACGATATAGAAATTTACAGTAAGTTATTATAGTAAGGATCCATTTTAACACTAAAAATAAAATACCATATTGCGAATCAAATGAAGTAGTAGGATGGCTTTGGAGAGTTTTCACATTCTAGTTGACCCCTTAAAAATGTCCTCTTCCTAGAGTATGTCCTGAATACAAGTTCCAGCATCAAATCCATTTGGGAAACAATAACTTCCATTCACTGTTCCCTGAACCGGAACGGCTCAGTCCTACTAAAACCAAACAGTACATGATCTATCTGTCAGAAGTGGTGTTCGCCCAGGTCCATCCGTGGCCTGCACCGTGTGCACTTACCAAGATGACCCGTCTTCTGCTGCTCCAGCCCGCTCCCTGCCTGCAGCCACGCTGGGCCCTTTCCTGCGCACCGCCTGCACCTCTGTTCTCCCTCCCCTTGCGTTGCGCTTGTCCTGTACCCAGCCCCAGCTGCCTCCTTCAGGAACGTGCTCTAAGGTCACCCTCTCTGATCAGCCTTCGTCGAACACCGCACACAGACATGAGCGGCTCCTGTCCCTCTGTCGTGCCCCTTTTCCGCCGTAGCCGCGTCACCAGCCAGTATAACGTGCGCTTCCCTTTATTTTCTTTCTTGCCCTTCTCTCTGCCCTCTCTCTGCCCGCAGCAGCTGTGAGCTGTTCTGTTGTTGATGCTGTATCTCCAGCATCTAGAACAGCGCCTGGTACCTAGTAGGCACCCAATAAATATTTGTTAGATGGATGAAAAATCAAAGAAATAGAATAGCTAGAAGTTTGAGCACTTGTCAGTGAAGTCTGGGAAATACTTCCTCATTTTAAAGTGGCATTAGAGGCCTTTTTAATAGTAATTTGGTTGAAACTGAAAAATAATTATTTTATGTTAAAATCATTGGATGACAGTTCTCTTAATCAATTTATCTTCCTTTTTAACCCAAAGTAGGAGGAACAAGAGAGCATTAACCTCAATAACAAAGAAGTGGGAAATATAAAAGAGAAACTTTATACATATTTGACTATTCACATTTGGCAAAATATTCAAAAATGCAATGATCTTACAAAATTCTTCATATATGTTTATGCTAGAGTCCTTTGCTGGGATGTCTGCATGTGACTGATAAAAACTTGCTTCATACTCTTTTTTTTTTTTTTTTTTTTTTTTTTAGGTTGCAACAGCAAATCTTGCCTGGGCTTCAGTAGCCATACATCAGGTTCAGGTGTGTCTTTGTGATGTTTTCACAGGGGCTTCCTAGGAGAAAAGGGTGTTTGGCGTGCAGCATTGGGGAACGGAATGGAGGTTAACAAGTAACCCAGTGCTTTGTGTTTGGATATTAGGTATTTTGTTGTTTCTAAAATGTTTGATCTATTCGCTTATATTTACTTACTCCCTGCCTTAAATATTTTCCAATTAATTATTTTTATATATTTACATATAATGTTAAATTATTTATGTTCCCTATCATGGTTTTTGTTTTCCACTGAAAGCCCAGGAATGACCTCCTCCTGGCAGTAACACTGATATTTTTATAACTCCATTTCCTAAATTAAAACATCCACTAAACTAAGTGTTATATGAAAACATTAATCTTAAACATTAATTGTTATTTAAGATACCCGATTCTCTTAAAAATGTGATCTAATTTAAAAGATCACAAACTGCATGGAGTTTTCCCGAGAACTAGACTTTTAAGTTCAGGAACATGGCAGCAATAGAATTCTATTTTGTTTCTTCCACTTTTTCTTGTTTTGCTCCTTTAAGTCCATTTCAGCAAACTCGGGTTGATGAGGAACTGTCTGATAGGAAGAAAATGTATATATATTTTAGGATAATGGTATGAGAAGCAAGGGCTTCCTGGACCTGACAGTATTGAATGTAGGTAGGATATGCACCCAAGTACAATTTTAAAAACATCGAAGTAGTGATTGTGTTATGCCTTTTTAAATAAATAAGGTAAATAGTATTCTGGAATTTTTATTCTTAAATAAGCAGAACTTCCTTAAAATTAATAGCCATTATTTTGTATGGCAGGTATGCAGAGGTCTTGCCAAACAGACTGAATTGAATGACTTTCTACTCGACGTATCAAAGTAAGTGTTCATTTCTAGGGATGTGGTAGCTCTTATTGATCAACAGTTTAGATTAAGTGCAGGCTCTGACAGTGATGGATTACTGTCTAGTGCAGTCAGTAACAGAAGACCAATCTTTATTAGGCAAGTGGTCTGGTAACTATGGTCGGTCGTATTTTGGATCATAGAGTTACATTCTCATCCACGTTCACTTTACAAGTGAAGGATCGCAGATGTATAAGTGATGATCTTAATTTGCAAGTTGGTATATATTTTCTAAACGGACTCACTAGAAGATAGAGACTATCTAGAGAGATGCACTAAGTATTGATATTTCTATTTTCATAGGAGAAAACTGACAGCAGTAGAAGGAGAGGAAATGTCTTAGTTGACTATTTTCCAGAATGTCCTCTCTGGCCTTTTCAACAAATGTCAGTACATTAACACAGACTCTTAATATTATCATTTTAATTATGCCATGTATAGTAGCTCAGATATCATTCTCCAGAAAATGCTCCATTTCCCTGAAGTTTGACCTAGAAAAACTCCCTTGGGCTGGCAGTGGAAGCAATTACAGATATTTATTAAATTTCAGGTTCATATTGGGTTTGCTTGCTACTTGGAAGATCTCGTATCTATCTGACCCATCTGCTTAATTGTTGAAATCTAAAACGCCCCAGGACATGGTAACTTCAGGTCCCATTCTCTGACAAGTTAGCTCAAGGTGTGATGTACCTGTGCCTCCAAGGCCTCCAACACAACTCTGACTGTGTTCTCGCTCACATCACCCTTGCACACTTCATAACTAACTCATCACCAAGTCTTGTAATCCTCATCACTAATGATTCTGACGTTGCTGCTTTGTGCTTTGGAATATAAAATTAGAGAGGTATGGGACAGAAGGAGTGCTCTTTTGATCCCCTAGGCCAGCTGTCTTCTTTGAGATGGAATTAAACAGTATCTCTGGGACACATGATATTACAACTTCAGAAACACCTAGGAAGGGAAGCTGTGCACGTTCTCGTACTAATGTATTTGAATACTTTGCAGGTCTCCCAGAGTCCGATTAAAACCCTCATGTGATACCTTAAATCTGTTCCCCAGTGGGAAACCCATTTGCTTCACCCTGTTCCTTGCAGGATATTCCTCAGTGGATGGTGTAACTAAGCATATTAGTAGCTTCAAGCCAGATGATTTCTCTTCTTAAAAAAAAGGCATTGTTTATTGCTATAAGTTATCTTAATCCTGAATACATTACTAAATTCTCACAAAACTAAACTGAAAGCAGTACCTTGCCAATCGAGTCTATGTTAAGAGTATTTCTTTATATATTCCCTATAACACATGCCTGTTGATTCATCTGTTTCTCTGGTCTACATTTTAATGTATGTACCATATGCCTCCAAAATATTTACTTGCAGTTCAAAATGATGCATATATATTTTACTTGTGTAAAGTTGTCAGGTCCTTGTCATTATTTGTATTCTGATATCTCTTCTCAAATGAATTGCTTTGCTTTCTTAGTACAGTTAAACTACATTTTAACTTTTGAGCTTTTCCAGTGATAATTTACATTTTTAGCATATTAATGAGATTTAGCAAATTTAAATATTTTGATTTTAGATCAAAGTTATTTATGAGGTATTAAGTTTGATGAAACCAATTTTATTTCTTCATAGTTTTAGTTAAATGCCTCAAACTTTCTCTCTACCTTGAATACTTACTGATAAAATAATTACTTAATGCAGCCTCCGGAATTAGAGTCCTTATACTAAAGTCAATGATAAACTTTCATTTCTCTCTTTAAAATAATATTATTGGTTGCTTCCACAAAAGGATAAAAATCAGACAACATATACCTTTATGTTTTTTATTTAAATGTAGACAAAATTGAGAAATGTATTCAAAGTTTAACATGTTCTTCGTTCTAATAACATTACTTAAAGGTTTTATCTTCCTTTTTTTCAGAACGTATTTTGATAACATAGTTGCAATAGATTCTCTGCTTGAACACATAATGGTAGGTTGCCTTCTGTTTGAAAAATGATTTGATTTAATCCTTAGATTCATGTCCTAATATGTGGTGGGACATTTTAATGTATGAGACATACACGCTGTTTTAAATATGATGAAAGGGTGGTGCTTAGTGATCTGGAGGCGTCGCCTTGATTTATTTGTCACTTCTGTTAATTTTGGAGGGGTTTTGAATAGTGTTTTGAAAAACACCTCAGAGTTTTTGATTATTTAGTGGAGAGCTAATTTGGAAAAACATTTAGTTTCTTTTTATGATTTCTTCAGAATACCTTTTGTATATAGGTTATATTAGGAATTTCCAGTGGATTCTTCCTGATCTTGAGGTTCATTCTACTTAGTTTTAGTCTTAATTGTTTCTCTCTTCTAGAAGACTCACAGGCAACTGTGGTTGAAAGCCATATGAAATAGAATTTTTTTCTGCCACATGTAGTGTTGCTGCTTTAGTGCTCTGGAGAGACTCCACTGAGGAAGTGGCTTCCAGTAGTCGAAGTGATGTGCATGTGTACCCCATGGGTGCTAGTCTGGCTTGCTTGGTGCTGTTCATGCCCTGTTGTCTATTTTGATAAATACTTTTTCTCCTTCCCATTTTCCTGGTCTTTCTCAAAATATAGTAATCCTGTGCAACAAGGGTTTTTTCATCTCCATGTTTCTGATGTGCACTGATCAATTTCTCTTTGATACCATGGCAGGGCCAGGTATGGAGTGTGATATGCTCAGTGTCTTGTAGAAACAGACAGTTTACTGAGGGTAATATTAGGGGTTATTACTTTTACACATTCCTTCTGTAATTAATTACATTGATGATTTTACAGTTGACCCTTGAACTGCATGGGTTTGAATGGGTCCACTTATGCATTGACTTTTGTCAGTACTAAATACTATAGTACTACACGATCTGCAGTTGTGGAATTTGCAGATGTGGAACCATGGATACGGAGGAACCGCGTATGTGGAGGGTGATGTAAGTTATACAGGACTGTGTAAGAGGGTCGGTGCCCCAACCCCTGCCATGTTCAATGTTCAGCTGTATTTGGACAAAAAAAGAGAATAATTGATTGCACAGTAAAAAAAATAACTCTTTGGTTGTGACACAATTTAAGGAATTTGTGAAGCAATGAAAAGAATTAGGAAGAATATGAAAATATGTAGATATAATATGGATCAACACAGAGCTTGTACAAGGAGTACAAGAAACACTATCGACCAGTTCTTGTAGTATTAATATTATACTTTAAGAAACAGTTTTATTGAGATATAATTCCTTTATGATACAATTAATCCATTTAAAGTGTTTAAATCAGTGGTTTTTAGTATATTCACGGACATTTGCAACCATCACCAGTCAATTTTAGGACATTTTCATTACTTCGGAAGGAAACTTCATACCATTTTAGCTATCACCTCTTTATCACCACATTTTGGCTAATGCAAATCGTGCTCTTTTGAACATTTGGGTACAATTTTCAGTTCTAATACCTGTTTTCAGTTGTTTTAGGTAAGAGTGGACTGGCTAGGTCATATGGTTACTCTATGGTTAACTTTTTGAGGAACAGCCAAACTGTTTCCATGGCATTTGTATCATTTTACATTCCTACCAGCACACTGGTTCCAATTTCTCCACGTTCTCACTAGCACTGGTTATTATTTTATTTTTTGAGTATTACCATCATAGTAGATGTGAAGGGCTATCTCAATGCGTTTTTTTTTTCTTTTTTTTTTCTTTTTTTTTTTTTTTTTTTTTTGCGGCACGCGGGCCTCTCACTGTTGTGGCCTCTCCCGTTGCGGAGCACAGGCTTCGGACCCACAGGCTCAGCAGCCATGGCTCACGGGCCGAGCCGCTCCGCAGCATGTGGGATCTTCCCGGACCGGGGCATGAACCCTTGTCCCCTGCATCGGCAGGTGGACTCTCAACCACTGCGCCACCAGGGAAGCCCCTCAATGCGGTTTTGACTAGCATTTCCCTGGTGATTAATGATGTTGAACATCTTGTCATGTGATGAAAGATTCAGATTCATTGGCTGCTTTTTACTTTAATTTTTAGTGTTATGTGCTAAGATTTCATCATGTATTATAGATAACACTCCCTTATGTGATGTATGATTGGTAGATATTTTCTCCCATCTGTGTATTATCTTTTCACTTTCTTGATAGTATCTTTTGAAGCACAAAAGGTTTTAATTTTATTAAGGTCTAATTTATCTTTTGTTTTCTTTTGTTGCTTATGCTTGTGGTGTCATATCTAAGGATCCATTGCCAAATCAGATATTATGAAAATTTACTCCAATATTTTCTTCTAAGAGTTTTATAGCTTTAGCTTTTACATTTAAGGTTTTGACTTATGTTAGTTAATTTTTGTTTATCGGGTAAGGGTCCAACTTCATTTTTTTGCATGTAGCTATCCAGTTTTACCAGTACCATTTGTTGAAAAGACTATTATTTCCCCTTTAAATGTGGTCTTGTTAGAATCACGTGAGCATAGACACATGGGTTTCTTTTTAGGGCCTCAGTTCTATTCAGTTGATCTATATGTCTAGCTTAATGACAGTACCACTATGTCTTGATTACTGTTGCTTTATAAAAAGTTTAGACGTCAGGAAGTGTGAGTCCTACAAATTTGTTCTCCACGTTCAATTATTTTTTTGGCTGTTTTGGGTCCCTTGCAATTCCACATAAATTTTAGAAACCAACTTGTCAATTTCTACAAATAATTCAGATGGGATTCTGGCAGGGATTTTGTTGACTCTGTAGATCAATTTGGGGAATATTGCGATCTTAATAATTTTAAGACTTCCAGTACATCAACATGAGATGTTTTCCATTTATTTAGCTCTTCTTAATTTTTTTCAACACTGTTCTGTAATTTTCAGAGTACAAGTATTGCTCTTATTTTGGTAAAGTTATTCCTAGGTATTTTATCTTTTAGTGCTATTAGAAATGAAATTGTGTTCTTAATTTTATTTTCACATTTTTCATTGAAAATATATAGAAATAAAATTGGTTTTTATATTTTGATCCTGTATCCTGCAACCTTGATGAAGTCATTACTTCCAATAGTTTCCTAGTGGATTATTCAGGGTTTTCTATATGCAAGATCATGTCATCCGTAATTAGTTATAGTTTTAGTTCCTCCTTTCTAATCTGTATACCTATTTTTTTTTCTCCCTTGCATAATTGTTCTGGCTAGATCCTCTAGTACAATATTGAATTAGGGGATGGTGAGTGTGGACATCCTTGTCTTGTTCCTGATCTTAGAGGAGAAGCATCCATTCTCCACTCTTTCACCATTAAGTAGATGGATTAGTTGTGGACTGTTGATAGGTGGCCTTGATCAGGGTGAGGAAGTTCCCTTGTATTCCTAGATTTTTGAGTGTTGTAAATATTAATTGGACGTTGGATTTTGTCAACATCCATTTTCTCTGCATTTATTAAGATGATCATGTGTTTTAAAATTTTTAGTCTATTGCATTCCTGTGATGTATCCCTCTTCATCATGGAGTATGATTTATATTGGAACTACCTTAATTTAATAAAATCTTAAGTAGAGTTGATATCTTTAGCATATGTAGTCTTCTTATACAAAAACACTGTCTTATTTTCAATTAAAAATCTCTCTCGATTGAATGTGTTGACTTTGATTCCCCATATTTGCTATGTTGTTTTTTTCAGTTTACAGTCTTGGATTTTTAAGAAAGAAAATCATTTATAATCATATAATGAGAACAGTGGTTCTACTTTTCCAATACTTACACTATTTCTTTTTTGTTTTTTAATGTGTTTGCTAGAACCTAAGAACACTGTTGAAAGGAACCAGTGAGAGTGTATATAGTTTTCCTAATGTGCATACTGTACCTCAGTGGGGGTGATATTGACATTTTAGGCAGAACCGCTCCTCCTTACACAGTACTGGCCTGAGCGTTGCAGGTGTTCAGCATCTTTAACCTCTGAGAACTAAATGCCAAGAATCACTCATCCATCACCAGCCGGTCCACCACAAATAGAAATGCCTTCACCGTTTTCACATTCTCCGTGGAGAGGTGGTTCATCGGCTAGTTGAAAATTAATGAATGACACTTGCCAATTAATTTTTATAAATTTATAGGCACTTTAAATATTCTTCTGATCTGTACTTAAATTCCCTTCCTCATCTGTAATTCAATTAATGAATATTTTCTCCCACCCTCCCTCTCTCTCTCTCAAATCAGACTTGCCTTGAGCTTGTTTGTTCATTTGGACTGTGGTGTAAGCCAGAAGATGTCAACTACCTAACTCAGATTAGTTTGAGAGAATAAAATGAGGGATTTCTTGGTTCTTATCACTGAAAACCTTGAAATTTCAGACTTCTATAATTGCCGACCTGGGGCCTCAAATTATGTTTTCAGGAATATGTCGTTTTCTGTCTGTCCAGCTAATGTATGTGTGGTCCATGATAAAACACAGCATAATTTTACTTCTTCCTTTTTTTGCATTTTAATCTTATATATTTTGGGGGCACAAACAGATATTTTAAGCCTTTTTTTAATTAGCTTTTTTATATTATACCTGTAACTCCTTACATATCATTTCCTAGTGAATTTTACAGCTTCATTATAGTTTTAGTGGTTTCTTTGCTCATCACCTTTTCTTGTACCCCAAGTCTTCCCATGCTTTCTTGAATTTATCTGTTTGTTTATTTTTGCTCAAGCTCATCTGTGTGCTTGAGAAATGTCTTTATTTTGCCTTATGACTTATGGCTGAATGCTAGTTTGACTTGGAAAAGAAGTTTAAGTTTAAAATAAGTTTTCCTCAGAAATTTGAAGATATATTTCCACTGAATTTTAAATCCTCTGTTGCTGTCAAAAATTATCTTCTGCTTGTAAGTAAACCTGTGTGCGTGTGCATGTGTACATGTGTGTACATGTGTGTGTCTGTGTGTATGTGAGAGAGAATGTGTGTAGGAACGGGGATGGCTTTTAGAATGACCTACTGAGGCTTGGAGTTCATAAATATTACCAAAATATGCCTAGGATTTCTTTATTAATTCTTTTCCAGTATGTGAGTGTCATTTCAAACTGAAAGTTTAATATTCAGGGAGAATGAAAAAGTAAACATGTGTTTAGAGTCACTCATCTTAAAACAGAAGTCTTTCTTATTGCATGTAATTGTTTTCAGTTGATTTTCTTGACTTTTCAACCTACTCAGTAACATTGTCACCTAACAGTAAAACTTTTGTCTCTTCAAATATGTATACTCATGCTTTTTTTACCTAATTGTGTGTTAATAATTGTGATAACATGTCTTTGTCTTGTTCATAACTTTAATGTCTTAACCTTAATTGGTTAATTCTGATATTTTATCATTTTGTATGATGAAGACTGATATTTTCACATATTATCAGTATGTGTATGCATACCAATATATACACATGTACATATATATTTTTTCTTCTATTCCCATTTCACTAAAATTTTATCATGAATAATTACTGAATTTCATTACATATATTTTTTGACAGCCATAAAGAAAATCATATGATTCTTCTCCTTTGTTTTATTGCTTTATGAACTATAACAATAGACTCTACAATACTGGACAGTTACGAATAGAGTGTAATTTTAAAATATTGAAATTTAAAAAAAATTATTCCTGTTTGACCTGCTAATATGTGTATTTATAATTTTTCTTCTGTTTCCAAGGTAAATTGGTCTGTGATTTTCTTTTTTATAGTATCTTTGTCAATTTTTAGTATCAGTGACATAGCAGGGCTTGTAAAAATAACTGGAGAAGTTTTGTTCTGTCTGAACTTACAATTTAAATTAGATGGGACTTTATTCATGAAGACTCTTAAGTAATTCGTATTTGAAATCATTTGGGCCTGCTGCCTTTTATGGGAATAAATTATTTTTACAGTATTTCAATTGTCTTTATAATTCTGATTCCATTCAGATTTTTCAGCTCCTTCTAAATTCATTTCCTTTTCCTAGAAAATTGTCCATTTCATCCAGATTTTTATAACTGTTGACATAAATATGTGCCCAAGTATCAAGCAGCCAGCGTGACCACTAAGGATGCAGATGTCACTGTAGATAATTTATTATGACTTAATAATTCAAGATCGCGTGAGTGTGCAGAATAGATGGGTGATGGTTCTGGGATCGCCAGCAGTGACACCCATAGCTCCCTTCCCACCTTCACGTTGCTCCTCCTCCTCAAGTATTTATTGAGAGCTCTTCTATGTTCTAACCTAAGGGCTGGCAAATTCTTTTTAAGGGCCAGTAGTAAAGTTTTATGCTTCGTGGGCCATACTGTGTTGCAACTACTCAACGCTGCTGTTGTAGTAACTGTGAACCATTCATAAAGGAATGCGCGTGGCTCCGTCCCAGTGAAACTTTATTTACAAACACAAGCAATGGGGTGGATTTAAATGGCTTGTGGACTTTAGCCGTCCTCTGCTCTAGGCCTGGTTCTGGGCGTTTGGGATACCGTGGGGGAAAGGAAGCAGTTTCCACTGCCGAGGGCCTCATCAGTCGGCTTGTGGCCGTGACAGGTCACCTGGAAATTCTGACACTCAGAATGCCCAGTACTTGGTCCACGGCATATAAGGCACAGCCAGTGTTTGCTGAGTGAATGAGTACAGATTATAATAGCAGGAAAGACAAAGCTACAATATGAGAGTGAACCAGGGTACCTAACCGCCTCTGATTTCTTTTTATTTAATCTATAAGGTATTTTTACATGAGATTATATGTTTTCCTCTGGCCACAAGGTGGCCTATGTCCCTTTTGCACAGACTTTGTGATGGCTCTTTTTCTCTGAGAAGTAATTCTTTTTCTCTGAGCAATAATTTCATGTCTATCATCTTGAAGTTGCCAGAATTCTGAATATGGGTAAATACAATTTTTTGTGACATAACTGTAATCCCAGCCCACTGGGGACAGTGAGAAATGTTAGGCATTAAAGACATACTTGTTGAAGGGAATTGATGAACAAATGCATGACAATATGAATCCACAATTTTCCATTCAGAAATGGTAAGGCATGTTTGATATAAGAGCATAGGCCGTGGAAACAGCTAGTATGAGTTCAAATACCAGATCCATTTACTAGCCACGTGAGAGTGGACAAGTTACCTCTCTGTGCTTCAGTTTTTCTAATGTGTAAAAAGGAGGTTGAGTTTCCCCTGAATTAATGTTGTTATTGTGAGGATTAAGTGAATTAATGCACATAAGTCTATAGAAACTATCTGGCACATAGTAGACACTTACTAATTGTTACACATTATTATTAGTGCAGCAAATAAAATGCAACTAATGTAAATATGAACACTGTGTGTCTTATTGGACACACATTTCATATTTTTTACAACTGGTATGTTGTAAACATCAGCCAGTCAGAATGGATGCTGGCCTGAGAGCCGACAGAGGCTCAGACTAGGGCATCAGGGAGCCCTGAGAAGCTCTGGAAAAGTAGCCAGGGTGGCAGACAGGCTCTCAGGGAGAAAGGCCAGTAGCTGCTTTCCAGCCCACCCAGGAGTGTTGTAATATTCCAACATCTGCCACCACAGCGTGGATGGAGAGCAGCTGCTAGTGTCAGCACCTTGACAGTGACAGAGAGTATTACTTTTTGTATTTATATGCCTATGTTTATTTAACTATAATGCTAATTTCCTACCCCGTTACAGTATAGACTAGCTGAAATTAATGTTTACTTCTGATAAAGTTTACCTGTAAACTCTGTGAATCTCTCATTGGCTTACTCTTGTTTTCTCGTTTCCCTTTAGATATATGCAAAAAACCTGGTGAATGCCGATCGTTGTGCACTTTTCCAGGTAGACCAGAAGAACAAGGAGTTATATTCAGACCTTTTTGATATCGGAGAGGAGAAGGAAGGAAAACCTGTCTTCAAGAAGACCAAAGAAATAAGGTACAGCTGGAAGTAGCGTGCCGGGTGCTGTGCTGGCGGCTGTGCAGGTGCTCTGTTACCCACTTGTCTGTGCCTATTCACAGGTGTGCTGACAGTACTTGTCATACTGTGATATCATTCCCACCAGGACCCGCCTCCTGAAGGTAGTGCTTCTGGGAATGACCTTGCAGTGCCAGCGAAACCGCGCCTAGGAAGCTTTAGCGTCACTCCTGGAAATGCCGTCTTCCGGAGGCGGTCCTTTTGGAAATCATGTTGGAAAAACTTACTAGTGCTGCCAGGTAGGTAAAGGTGCCACCCCACCTGGAGTCTGCAAGGTTTCCTGTGTCTAGGAGCAGGTGTACTTATACAATCCGGACCCCACCCTTCCCAGCTTATAGCGCTGTCTTAGAGTCCAGACCATAGTGGACATTGGCCTGGTATACTCGGTAACTTCGGCACATTATTCTATACCCAACAGTTGGCTTAATCGATCACAAAGAACACTTTTGTTGCACCTTGAAACCGCAGCCTTCTTCGTTCTTTAAGTGGCAACTGTTGTCACTTAGGCGAACAGAATGGAGTTTGGCTGGTAGAGGTGCGGTGGCTCAGTCCTATGACAGTCTGGGCACCTACAAGGGGTACTGTCACAGAACTGCTAAGAATCAAGCATAACTTTCAGAAATTGTATTTTTTTAGATATTTGCATTTCTTTTGCTTTATATTGATATATATTGTTTAACTACTTTTCTGCATAGTACTCTAAAGTACCTTGGTAGTTACAACTTTCTAGTAAAATGCTGTTCCTTATTAATAAGAATTGCTATTCACTTGGGCCATCTGTTATACAAGGAAACATGGAATGTGGTCTGCACTGGGCCTCACTACTGCCCACCCCTGGGTGCTTCCCATTCTATCGTCCTGGGGTAATAGAACCTATATTCCATACCCACATAACTCTGACTTACAGGCACCATTTAGGTTTTTTAAAAAGTTGTTTTAGTTTTTGTTTGTTTATTTAGAGCTCAGTAGGTCAGTCTGGATGTAGTCATTTAGGTCAAGTCATTTCTCTTGCTGAAGGTTTGAGTGTTCTCTAACAGTGCTGGCATCGATCTCATTTTGAAGATGTTAACTTGGGAGCCTGTATTTACAAGTGTGGGGAAAACAGTGAGGGGGATATAGTTGGCTGTAGCTCTCTCGGCTGACCGAGCAATGCCAGCCATTTATGTGAGGACTGACTCCTCAGTTATGGCTTCCACTGACTGGAGATAGCAAACCACACCGAGCTACTCCTAGAGCACGGAAATAAGCATAAACCATGAAGTGGATTCTGATGCTCTGCTCAAGGCACTCTAATTGGTTGTGGTCATGTTGCTCAAAGCACAAGAAAACCGGGGTGAAAACAACCTCTCATTTTATGCAGTGCAAGGTTGGGTTCACTTTTTGGTGTTTTAAGAAAGTTAGTTCTCTTTGGTGTCAATTCTCTTTTGAATTTTCCTTAGGGAAATCCTTAGGGTGGAGCTTTATTTCAATAATGATTATTTTCTATAATGCTGAAAATGTAATATTATGGAAGTAATTTTTGAGCTATTGAAATATGTAGATATTGTGATTGTAATCATCTTAACTAAATTTTGAATGAATCCATGTTTGATTATAATATTGTAATGAGAAAACTATAAATATAAGAATATGTTTTAACATCTTTATTGGAGTATAATTGCTTTACAGTGTTGTGTTAGAATATATTTATGTATAAAAATGCTGATATTAGATATCAAAACATATTCAAGTGTAGTGAGATAATGCCTGTATTTTGGCTGTTTTTAAATGGAACAAATTAGAGGAGTAAAAATACTACAAGTTGTAAATTGTGTTATCTTGGTATAGTACTTGTATTGCAAATGAATTAAAATTCAAGTCTTGTATCTCAAAGATCACAGATAACCTGTGGTTTTGGTTATATGTGTGGTGGAACATACCCTGGCATTGACCTGCATTCTTGTTTTTATTGTGTCACTAATATTTTAAGAGTGTTGGCAAGTTATCAAACCCATATGGGTCTCAGTTCACAGTGAGAATTAATTAAGAAAAATTTATATTGAAGCATCTTGTAAATTATAAGGTATTTTGCAAACATAAAAGATTATTATTGGTCAGTGCAGGAGAATGCTAGTTCATTTTTCAATTTCAGCTTGTGATTCAGTATAAGTTAATACATCATGAATTATATCTTAAAACAGGGTTCTCAAGTGGTTACTATGCAGTGGTTTTATGCTTTACCTTTATGTATTTTATAATAATATGATTTAGAGTATGTAAGTGTAAAACTAATACAAGCATTTCAAGTAAAACGATTTGTTTCATTCAATATTTGGTGGTACTGAAATGTCTCAAATTATTTTACATCTGTATTTTAATTAGCACGTTCCTCTTTTTTTATATGTGCAGATTTTCAATTGAGAAAGGAATTGCTGGTCAAGTAGCAAGAACAGGGGAAGTCCTGAACATTCCAGATGCCTATGCTGACCCACGCTTTAACAGGTAAGAAGGAGTTTGTGTCCTCCGTCGGTTTCTCCTTTCCGGTCCCGCTTGGCCGAAGCCTCTGAGGTAGAGCCCTAGCTCTTCGTGTCCCAACTCAATTTTTTTTTCCCACTTGGTGCTGTTATACTGTCTTTGAACCAGCTTATTATCAGTAGTCCGTGTGTTCAGGTATTTATCAATATAAAATGATGGATTCTAAACCATTAATCATCTCCAGCTGCAGGGGTTTGAAATGTTATAAAAATAACCAAAAAGCAAGAGTTTAAATTTATAAAGTTACTTTTCTTCATTATAGTGTCATCATTTTGTCCTGAGCATATTCTTTATCAAACAATACCTTCAAAGGCTGTAACACATAGTGATAAAAGTACTTGTTTTGAATCCTGGTTCTGTCCTTTATTGGCTCTAGAATGACCTGGAGAAAGTTACTTAATCTGGAGCCTCAGTTGTTTTCTCATCTTTAAAATGGGCACAGTAATACCTATTTTGTAGTTTTTTTTTTAAGATTAAGATTTTAAGATTTTTTAAGTATTCATAAAAGGTCTGGCAACTTTATATGACACAAAGTAGGAACTCAATAAGTTGCAGCCTTTATTGGCTGTTATTGAAGTGGATATTAGGATCGCTTATAAAGATTTTTTATTTTGTTCTGAGTGTCTTTGGAGAACTAGAAACCAGTTTATATAATTCGATCTTAATAAATGTCTCAGAATTGAAATCCCAAGGTTGACGCTCTGACCACTGACGGTAATGGCTCACATGTCCTGGCAGCAGTGCTCCGTGCATTCAGACACTGGGCTTCCTTCAAGAGACAATTAAATACCATAGGGCAACAGGAGGCTTTTCAGGCGTCTGATTGATTAATGTCAGATATCCATGACTCGCATATGAACATAGCTGTATCCTCATAATAGATTTTATCAATACGTGAAGAGTATGCTGAAAATCTCAGGTTTTTTCTTAAAGTAACAAACTTGCTATTAAAGTACTTAAATATTAAAAATATTTACATATCCTTATAGAAAGCCTTTATATAAAAATGTATGGATCAACTATTAAGAACCTGAAAAGGCAAGCGACAGATTGTGAGAAAATATTTGCAAAATATCTACGACTGTTCTGAAAAACTCTCTTGAAAACGGAACAAGTTCGTTAAAATATTTTTGAGAAGGTTTTAATAAAACACTTGCAGATGTCACGTTGTCTTTGAATTTAGACGCTAACAGTTCCATTACAGTTAATTGTAAGAGAAGCAAAACTGAGTTGAGATTTACGATAGAACGTGTGGTTTATTTTCTTCTGCCTGTTCTTTCTTTTGTCGTCTTGCTCCTTGACTCTCGTGCAGAGAGGTGGACCTGTACACAGGCTACACGACCCGGAACATCCTGTGCATGCCCATCGTGAGTCGGGGCAGCGTGATCGGCGTGGTGCAGATGGTGAACAAAATCAGCGGCAGTGCCTTCTCTAAGACGGACGAAAACAACTTCAAAATGTTTGCTGTCTTTTGTGCTTTAGCCTTACACTGTGCCAATGTAAGTAATACTTTTTAAACACCTTTTTTACTACTCAATATTAAATTTTATAACCTTTTAAATAAAGGTTGTTTTTTTTTCCCCACTTCTTTTAGAAACCCCAAACAGCGATTCCTAGTTGTGCATGTTTTAGGAAATACCTTAAAATGCCTTGGAAGAAAAAGAATCTCCTAATTTTTACATTCATTTCAGTGTGTGAATTTGTTAAAAAGAAAAATGAAGTTAACCTAAGGGTAAAACGTTCGAATGTAAGGTTTACATTTCCTGATAATCTACTGATGTGCATGAGAGGGTTATCCAAACCCTTAGCGTTTGTCACTTGTACCGCACTTGAGACTCTTGTACACAAAAAGAGAGAAATGACTCATGTCTTAACACCAGCCAGGCAAGTCTCCTTTGTGAGGAAAAGTGAGGCAGCCACTCAGCACGTTTGTCAGATGCCTTGTAGATGTCAACTCATTTAATCCTCACAACAGCCCAGCCCTGTTTACTGAATAACAAGATGAGGTTCCATTTATTTTATGAAGTCTCACTTTAAAACAGTTGAACGTATCATCTTTCTTTTACATTTTTATATTTTGAATGAATTAAACATTTAGTATTCTATAAACTCTAGTAATCCTCTAATGACATCATTGGAATTTTGAAGTTAAGGAAACTTTTAGTAACCTTTTATAAAGCCAAATCAACATAAATGGGAATTATCACCTTAGTAGTTTAGAGAAACTGTCTTTTTGGAAATAGGATGGAATTCCATAGGAGCAAGCATATAACTAATGGAAACAGTTAAAAGAGAAACAAAAATGGCAAAAAAAAAAAAATACTCTGGTGACTAGGGATAACTGTTTACAATGAGATTAGTGCTGTTTAGTAAGAGCACCCGTCCCCTATCTGCATCACCTGGGCCCTCTCATGGGGATATTTATTGTTACTCGGCCCATCAGAAATAAACTAGTGCAGTTGTCAGATACTTCTTACTTCAAACATTTTCTGTACCTATGTATTTCCTCATAAGTAAAAATATTGACAGTATACTTTTTTTTTTTTTCTGCACCACTCAACTTATGGGATGTTAGTTTCCTGACCAGGGATTGAACCCAGGCCCTTGGCAGTGAATACGTGGAATCCTAACCACTGGACCACCAGGGAATTCCCTACATTTGTTTTGTTTAGTTTAAAAGTTTCAGAGAATGTAATTTCCAGTATATTCTAAATACTGATTTTCATCATTTTTAAATGTATTCGATGGACTCTATGTATTAGAACAACTTGACATTGATTATAGTCCACTTAAAAAACACAATGATTAGCTCTTCTGACTGAAAAATTGAGCATCATTCTTTTCTCTCTTTGAACATGTGTTTCTATTATGCCACAAAAGTTTATTCTAATATAATATATTTTATGCTTTATTTTGTTAATTACCCTAGGATAATAGTCTAAAACAAACATGTATAAGAAGGATTACAAATTAATTTTGACCTATAGTATTATGTCATTATTACTCTATATGTGATCAAAGCAACCATGTTATTAAATTTTGATAATTATCAAAAATGAGAAGTACACATCATTGGAAACTGTTGTTTCTTAATGAGATGGCTGTGGCTTAGAACAAAAATAGTTAATGTACCCATTCTTAAATTTTACCTATCATTAGAATGAAACTAGGCTTGCCATAAATTTTTTACACTTTTTATTTTGAAATAATCTCAGACAGAAAGCAAAGTTGCAAAAATAATACAAAGGATTCCCTTATACCTTTACCCATGCTCCCCCAAATGTTAATATATTAAATGTTAATATATTAGCATTTTTGCTTTGATATTCTTTCTTTCTCCTTCTCTCTCTTTCATTCATAAGTATCATTTTTTCTGATACATTTGAGAGTATGTTTCAGACAATGTGTCTCATAACCCCTAAATGCTTCAGTTTGTATTTTTTATAAGCAAGGACATCTTCTTTTTCTACTGCATAATTAAAAATAAAGAAATTCACCTCGGTATTGTATTAGTTTGTTAGGACCGCCATAACAAATACCATGGACTGGGTGGCTCAAAGGACAGAACATTATTTGTCCACAGTTCAGGCGACTGGAAGTTAAAGGCGAGGGTGCTTGCAGGTTTGGTTTCTTCGGAGACCTCTCTCCATGGCTTATGGATGCCTTCCTCATCCTTGTGTCTTCAGGTGGTCTTTTCTCTGTGCAAGTCTCTGTTCCACTCTCCTCTTCTTACAAGAACACAAGCCATGTTGGGTTAGGGCCCACCCTAGCAACCTCATTTTACCTTAATCACTGCTTTAAAGTCCCCATCTCCAAGCACAGTCACATCTAAGGTACTGGGGAGTAGGGTTGCAGCATATGAATCTGGGGGGACACAATTCAGCCCCTAACAGGTACTGTACTGTTGTCTAATCTGCAGACCCCCTTAATCTCCTTTAATTGGGAACCCTTCCTTACTCGGTCTTTCATGAGCTGGGCGTTTTTGAAGTGTATGGGCTGGTGTTTTGCAGATTGTTTCTTCTTGGGGTTTTGTCTGGCATTTCCTCATGACTGCATCAAGGTTATCATTTAACAGGACTATCGCAGATGCTGTGTTCTCGTGGCACCCATTGCGGGAAGGCTCGTGGCCCATTGCTGGTGATGTTGGCCTTTACCACTCTGTTCCGGAGGCATCTGCCTGGTTTCTCCACTGGAACGTCCTTGCCCCTCTTTTCACTATTTTAGAGGAGAGTTTCCACATAAGCCTCGATATCCTTTGTGCTCTCTCTCTCTTTGCCTATCGATACCTCCGTGTGACGCCACGGAATTCCTTGCAGCCATTTCATTTCCATCTTTGGAACTTTGTTCTCTGACGTTGAGAAATGTGTCCCCCACTACTCAGCGTCAGTTTTATTTGTACTTGTCGCTTTTATTTTTAGGGAAGCCATAAGAATTGTGTTCATTTGGGGTAGATGGGGACAAGAAGTTTTATTATGGCAATTACTCTTAATCTGAGCGCCACCTGAGCTAAGAAGCCGAAAAGTACTGACAATTCTATCATCAAAAATTATTTTTAATGACTTATCAGCTGAAAATTTATTTAGGTCCACCTTCAGTGTCTTATGAAAGCTTTAGAAACCACTTTTAGACCTTATTAACACCAATATTTTAAATTTTAAATTATCTCTTTGCTTTAAGAGGTTTTTGTATTAGTGCAATTTGAGAAAGGGGTGATTTGAAATGGGATGTGGGAAAAGGTCATTTTTAAGTAAATGTACGTGCGAAAGTTAAGCCGGTGGAAATTGATCCTCTTATAATCTATCCATGTCTTCATGTATCCCTTGAAGAATTACTATGTACTTCCCAGAATACATAACTGTCAGTTTCAGTACTATGGAATTGATTCAGCTGTGCCGTGAGATGAGCTAGCCCAGTGGGTTCAAAGTTCTTCTGAACACTGATTGTTGCATCATGAAACCTGGACTCAGTCTCGATTAAATGATTATACCAAGCTGAATACCAAACTGAATCAAGAAAAATAACACTCCTTCTGAAAAGTCATGAATAAGTTAACAGGCATTCTATTTTTACGTTGATTATTTAGGGTAAAGTTAGTGGAGTTCGTTTGTAGTGAAACACTTGTAATTTTTATAAACACTTTGAAACTCACCAAAATTATTTCTGTTCTCCAACAATGACAGGTAGTGTATGTGCCATGGCTGTAGTAAGTCATCGCCCGCTGGCAGGCTCCGGATGTAAAACTCTCCCAGGTTGAGCAGACCCAGGGCTGGTTGCCTTGAAGGTGCCTGTTGAAATCCAAGTAATGCAGCTTCAGCTCTCTGTGGAGTTAATTACCAGTTTTTTTAACTGCAGTATTTCTTCTCCTCATGGAAGCTTTAAAAAATTATATAGTTTTTGACAGTTTCTCCAACTCAAAAAGACTAACAGCCTCTGACGCTGCAGCTTCAGGGTACCTCCTCTTCCCTTCCCTGGCCTTCCAGTCTGGGATTATTTCTGTTCCAATTCAGAAAAAAGACCAATTTGCATACCTTCTTTAAAGTAATACTTGCTTTGTTGAAGCAAGCATCCTTCTAAAGCAAAAAGAAAAAGCAAACAACTCCCAATTTATGTCAGTTTCAATAAGCCAGCAGTTGGTTTCTTTACAAGAGAGTTTCTCAGCACTTTCTTCAGCTGAGGATGTCAGATCATAGACCTCTAGGGTAAAGACCAAGACCTGGATTCCAGTCCTCACTCGGGCGCTTACGTGATGTTTCTTTGAGCAAGTCTGCTTCGCAGTTTTGAACATTTTTTTCCCCAAGCATCTTATGAAGATTCGTTAAAAACAAAAACTTGTATTAGCATTGTCCCAAGCAATTAATCATATCCATGGCTCCCTGCTTTACCTCAATGCTCTACTTGTTTCTAGAGAATATACATGAATATTTGTTTAGATCGCAAATATGAAGAAGCGTTGTGTAGTGTGAAGTGCCTTGTAATCGCTGGCTACTAAGTCAGATTAAACAGGTTGGTCCTGGGAAATTCAAAATATTTCTGCTCCCGAACAGATTATTATATCCTTAACAGGAGCATTTTACCACATGTAAAAGGCTTCTAATACTGAATGTGATAATGTAAGAGCATCTCTTATTGTTCAGCTCAGTGGTCTTGTTTGAGTGAAAGTCCTATCCGGGAGGCATATGTCTTTATTCTTCTTTAGTTCATCTGTAGATCTCTTAGGTTACACCCCTTTTATTGGATTAAAGGGGCACATCTCTGACTGGCAACATCTCCATTTTATTTTTGACAGATAATTGATAGCACTGTCAATGGAACGGTAACCCTTTAAAAAGAGTGAAAGAGATTTTTAAAACTAAAAGAGCCAATTAATTTACTCATACATGTGATTTTAAAGAAATAATTTGATATGATGCAAAAAGCTAACAGTATAGTAAATACCTGTTATATCTTTTGCCTAGAAAAAAGGAGTCCTTTAAAAGCAGATTAGCTGTGTACATTTTGAATCGAGAGACATTTAACATTAAAGGAAGGTGGAAAGAATCATTATTAAAATGAAACCAATTGGCTAGGAACAGATTTAATAAATGGTCCAAACTTTATTCATTCCTGAATTCAACCACTAAGTACTGCGTGTCTTTTCTCTACCAGAAGGTGACTATTAAGGTGGCTATGAATATAAGAAGTCCTCTTAATCGATGTAACACTGACTCTGGGACAGGCACTATTCTGGACACTTTACATATAAAAACTCGTTTCATTACTCCCACAGCAATCCTGAGTATCATTAGCTCCACTTGACAGGAGGAAAAATGGACATGTAGCATTTAAGTGATTTGTGGAAGGTCTCACAGCAAGTGTGTGACAGAGCCAGGCTCTGAATGTGTGTAAGCCCAGCTCTGGAGCCCTGGCTATGCTGTCCTTCACTTGTCTTTAAGAAAGACAGCATTGTAAACACTTCTACCTAGGATTTGGTCAAGGAAAAAATATCATTGCTTTGCATTTGGTGCTGTGGTATCCATAAACTGGAATAACCATGCAGGCAAAAGAAGTCACACATCAAATGGTGTATTTTTTCAACAGTATACTTTTAATCACTCAATTCTTTCTTTATCAACTCAGTTCTTAGGGGGCGTAAATCTGTTGATTTTTCCTTGTGTTGGTCTCTTCTTTCTTGGATTTATTCATTCATTCATTCATTCATTCATTTACTTATTTACTTGATCTTTACTTATTTACTCAAATTGATCCGGAATTACTTGCCCTGCGGGAGACTTACATGACCTTCTCTCTTTACAGAGTCCTCAGCTCAGTAACTGGTCTCAGCAGCCACAGCGAGGTCTCTCGTCCCACACAGGCCTTCAAGTCCCAGACCACGAAGCACAGCCTCTGCTGAGTCTGGTGTTTCTCTCGCCCACTGCAGCACTGTTTTATGTCGCTAAAAACATAGCACAGGGTTTCTTGCTCATGCCCGTGTGGAGTGTGTCTTTCATTTTAGGTTTATTTAGGGGACCAAATTAATTTTATTAACGATATCATTTAATGCTGTTGATAAACACCATACTGAAAATTTGTACTCTAGCAAATATTTTGTCAATTAGGTTGGAAACGTGAATTGCGTAGAAAGGGGAAAAGAGCGCACAGTTTATAACAGCAGAAGTTAAGTTACTTTTATCTTGTGGATTGCCCGTACCCGGTGGTATGCTGGTAAAGCCTGCTCTCTACCCAAGAAGAGGCCTTATTTGCAGCGTTTCCCAGTTTCTGTGGAGCGCGGGCTCCCACTGCGGACTCTCTCAAGCTCCCACACAACGTACTGAGTGCAGACTTGTGTGGCAATGTGCGTCGTTGGCACTTGCAAGACAGCACAGACGCCCCTGCCACTCAAGAATCCTTCACCAGGGCTTCCCTGGTGGCGCAGTGGTTGAGAGTCCGCCTGCCGATGCAGGGAACACGGTTTCGTGCCCTGGTACAGGAAGATCCCACATGCCGCGGAGTGGCTGGGCCCGTGAGCCATGGCCGTTGAGCCTGCGCGTCCAGAGCCTGTGCTCTGCAACGGGAGAGTCCACAGCAGTGAGAGGCCCACATACCGCAAAAAAATAAAATAAAATAAAATAAAATAATAATAATAAATAAAAATATAGCTTATTCTAATTGGAGGTCATAAGCTTGTAAAGTGATAAATGACAGTATTTTTGTGAGAGTCACGTGAAGTAGTGCATGCAAAGCACTTAGAACGCTGCCTGCCGCAGAGTTAGTGCTCACTAGTATTAATGACTGTAATAGCAGTATTATTTTGCTGCCTAACGTATAATAGCTACTTTTACTAGCACCCCCCCCCCCATAGAATTACACTGAATAACAGGTAGTACCGAATCACGGTAAATACTGAGTAAATCCTGTTGACTGTTCACCCTCCTACAAGAACCTACAGTATCATCTCGAGGGGAAGGCAAGTGACAGTCCATTGAGGGGTAGGAGGAAAATGTGAGAACTTCTTTTAGGTAAATGATATTAAAGAAACTACAGTTTCTTGATTGGTCACACACGGAGGGAGCTTTCATCCTGTTCATGCATCAGGTGGTTGTGTCTTGTCCAGGGTGTGGAGTTCCCTGTGACAGAGTGGGCCTTCTACAAGGAGGAAGAGGTGACAGTGGTGTCCAGCCTGCACTTTTAAGCCCCATCTTGGCTTTTCCTCAACCATATCAGGAGGACAGCTTTGCAATGTACATTTATTTCCATTGTACTACCAAGGATTTGCTGCTATGAGGCAAAGTACTTGGATAGTTATTAAATTCACTGATCAGTTACACATATTTCTTTCACAAAAAGGTAACTCCAAATTGCTGATCTTTTCTGATGACAAATGACAATGTTTTGTTACTTAGAAGACATATTCAAAGAAATAAGCATTTAATCTGAACTTTCAAATTGCAAGTCACATTAACACTGAAAAAGAAGATAATTGCTTTTCCAAATAAACTATTGCCATAGAGTACTTTGAAAACGGATGCTTTCATCACCATCATATGACTCTTTTTGCTGAAATTTATGTGTCACATATACAAATTATCACATACCTTTACAAAGACTGGGAGCAAACTTTAAAAAAAAACTTTACTGGGGTTTATAAATATACAGTGAACTGCGTGCATTTAGAGCATACAGTTTGCTGTGTGTATATGCACACAGCCCAGTGCAAGCATCACCACATCAAGATGACGGATGTACCCATCACCCCGTCAAGTTTCTGTGGCCCCTTTGTGATCCCTCCCATGGGACCCTCCTCATCTTCATCCCCCAGTTTCAAGTAACCACTGACCTACTTTCTATAACTTACTTTGCATTTTCTAGAACTATTTTTTATAATTGGAATCATAAAATCTGTGTTCCTTTTTACCTGGCTTCTCTCACTTAGCACAATTATTTTGAGATTCATCCATGACATTGCGTGTGTACATAGTTCATTCTTTTTTATTACTGAGTATTCCATTGAATGGATATGAGCTGTTTATGTAGTCACCTGTTGATGGGCATTTGAGCTATTTCATTTTGGGCTGTTACAAATAAAGCTGCACTCGTCTTTGTGTGGGCATACGCTTTAACTTCCCTTGAGTAAATCCCTAGAACGGTGGGGTCATCTGGTGAGGGGATGTTTAAGAAACTGCCAAACCGTTTTCCAAAGTGGTTGTACATTCCCAATATCATTGTGTGTGTTCCAGTTTCTCCACATTTGCCATCTCCATGTCTTCTTTGGTGAAGTGTCTTCTCAAATCGTTTGCCTATTTTTTGTTTGTGATTGTCTGTTTTTTTTTTATTGAGCTTTAATAGTTCTTTTATATATTCTAGATACAACTCATCTATCAGATTGCTTATTTGCAAATATTTGCTCCCAGTGTTTGGCTTGTCATTCTCTTAACAGTTTCTTTTTAAGAGCAGTTCTTATTTTGAAGAAGTCTAATTTATGATTTGTTCTTTTTATGATCATGCTTTCAGCATTGTATCAAAGAAATATTTGCCTAACCTAAGACCACAAATATTTTCTCCTATGGTGTCTTCTAGAAGTTTTATAATTTTACATTTTGAGTAAATTTTTGTGTATGGTACAAGGGAAGGATCAACATTTGTTTATTTGGCCTACCGGTGCCCTTTGATCCAGCTCCCTTTGTTGTGTAGACTTCTTTCTCCACTAACTTGCCCCTGCACCCTCGTTGAAAACCAACCGACCATATACACTTAGGAGTATGATGTTCTCCTGATGAACTGACCCCTTTATCATTTTGAAATGATCTTCTTTATCCCTGGTAATAGTCTTTGCTCTGAAATCTACTTTATTTGATACAAGTACAGCCACTCCCACTTTCTCTAGACTGGTGTTAAATGTTAAATATCTTTTTCAGCCTTTTACTTTTACCCTATTTGAGTCTTTATATTTAAAGTAGGATGCCTGTAAACAGCGTGAGTTGGGGTTTTGCTGTTCTATTCAATCAGTTAACCTTTTCTTTTTAATAGGGATATTTAGACCAGGCACATTTTATGTTTAGGTATAAGTCCATCAACTTGTTATTTGTTTTGTTTGTTCCGCCTGTTTTTTATTTCCTTTCCCCTCTCTGTCTTCAAAAGTTGAATTAAAAAAAAAATTTATTTTATGAAACAGCTTTTAATTTATTAAAATCTTCCCCATGAATAATTTCATTGAGTGTCATTGGTTTTGAGCCTGATTGATAATATATAAAGATGCAAGATTAACTGATTTACATCAGGGAAAATGGAATTTTATCTGAATTTCAGTCAAAAATGTTAGTCATTAGGGAGCAAAACTATAAGTGTGATATTTAAGAACAGTCAATACTACCTTTATTCCATCTGGATCCGCATACTTTTTGGCACATTCTCCAATAGTACAACTGTTTCTAACTATTAAACTTGACGCCACCATCTCACAAAGTAGTAAAGAAAAAACTTGATAGTTGATAACATACAATTACAATGCTTCATTTCAAAATATATAATTGTTTAGTATGAACAAAAAGAGTCTTGTTTACTAAGTAAATAAAATATTTTAAAAATACGTACTTTTTATTTATCTTTTAAAATTTCTATTTTAGCTTGTTTCATAATATAAACAATATATTAGCACAGTGCATGTGCATATAATTGCTGAAGAAGTATACATTTATTATGCATGCATCTTTAAATTTATCTTACCAGTAAAGAACTTTACAATCAAACATTTTTCAAACTCCCTGGACTAGAGGACTTTGAGATCACCAAGAATTAAGCTAAATATTTTTAAAAGGAGACATAGAAAAAAATATCTTAACTCTTGTCTCATTTAGTCTCTGTCTCAGTCCATCTGTGCTGCTATAACAAAATACATGGACTAGGTGACTTATAAACAGCAGACATTTATTTCTCACCATTCTGGTGGCTGGGAGTCCGAGAATAAGGTACCAGGTAATCTCTCTACCCAGAGATGATGTCCGGCAAAAAGACATTTGTTACGGAATTTAATAAGTCTTTTAAAAAGGAGATATAATTTTTTTCAATAATAATGTTTACATTGATCACACATTAAAATGACAATATTTTGGATATACTGTGTTAACTAAATATAATTTAAAATTAATTTGATCTTTTTCTTCTTTTTTTTTTTTTTTTACATCTTATTGGAGTATAATTGCTTTACAATGGTGTGCTTTACAATGGTCTGCTTTATAACAAAGTGAATCAGTTATACATATACATATGTTCCCATATCTCTTCCCTCTTGTGTCTCCCTCCCTCCCACCCTCCCTATCCCACCCCTCTTGGTGGTCACAAATCACCGAGCTGATCTCCCTGTGCTATGCGGCTGCTTCCCACTAGCTATCTATTTTACGTTTGGTAGTGTATATATGTCCATGCCACTCTCTCACTTTGTCACAGCTTACCCTTCCCCCTCCCCATATCCTCAAGTCCATTCTCTACTAGGTCTGTGTCTTTATTCCTGTCTTACCCCTAGGTTCTTCATGACATTTGTTTTTCTTAAATTCCATATATATATATATGTTAGCATACGGTATTTGTCTTTCTCTTTCTGACTTACTTCACTCTGTATGACAGACTCTAGGTCCATCCACCTCATTACAAATAGCTCAATTTTGTTTCTTTTTATGGCTGAGTAATATTCCATTGTATATATGTGCCACATCTTCTTTATCCATTCATCCGATGATGGACACTTAGGTTGTTTAGGTTGTTTAAAATTTTTTTTAAAAACTATTTGTATCTTCAAAGTCACATGTGTCATGGATATCTTCAGTGTATATGGAAATATATATATAGTAATAGTAGTTAATGGAAAGTAATAGTGAATCCAATTATAGTTCTGATTTTTTTTATACCAAATTCTGAACGTTAATGACAAAACTACTTTAAACATTCTTTATTTTTTCCCTGTTGGATTTGCTTTCCAGATGTATCATAGAATTCGTCATTCGGAGTGCATTTACCGGGTCACCATGGAGAAGCTGTCCTATCATAGCATTTGTACTTCAGAGGAATGGCAAGGCCTCATGCATTTCAACCTTCCCGCCCGTCTTTGCAAAGAAATTGAATTGTGAGAGTTTTGTCTTGTCAGTTTCTTCAGGAACAGATTTTTAATTTGACTGAATTTAAAGTGAAATGGGTTCTAGAATTAGAATCATAAATATCTATTACATGTGTGGTTTCTTGTGTTGCCATTTTCCCCTTGGAAGGAAGGAAAGGCCAGATCTTTTTATCTTAAAACAAAAAAGTCTGAACACCATTTTGAAATGATTTAACCTAAATGTTAGCTTTTCTCTTTAGTCTTTTGCACACTTTACACTATGTAATATTTAATATTCAAAATGACATTTAATATCAGATAGCTGAAAGTTTTCATTTCCATATAATTTTAAATTTACAAATTAAATCTGAGAATTTAGTAATAAATAGTTCAACTTTCACACTTTGTTTCTAATCCTATGCTAATGTATTTGTTACTGGTGGTAGGACCTGCCCATTAGAAGTACAAGCCAACACTATATAACTACATAAAAAATCTTCAGAAGTGATCCAAAGCTGATATTTATTTATACTTGGAAATAGAGTATTCTTAAATTAATTAAACAAGGAGGCCGTTAGACTGATGTGACTTTAATGCCCTGGTGGCCTAGTAAACGAACCTATAAATCTAAACCTCTAAATGCCTCAAGGTAACGAGATGGAAATGCTAAGGACAGCCAGTTCTGAACAGCCAACTAGGCTTTAAGCTGTAGCCAATCAAATAATTTCTTTTCTTTGCATCTTCTGTTTAGATGTGTTTCCATGGCTCCTGTCACCAAAGCACTCAACCGCTTTAAGTTGGTGCTGCCCTATTCAAATGGGTTTTTGCTCAAATAAACTCTTAAGATTTTTAATATGCCTCAGTTTATCTTTTAACAATATATGTATTATATAGTGTGTGTATATGTATATATATATATATATGTATATATATATATATATATATATATATAGTATATGTTGTGATATAATAAGAAATATATGACTATAGTTTTTGTAGCTAGTTCCTGGCACAGAGCTCCTTTTACTCTTGTAATTCCCTGAGTGATCTGGGTGAGAGAGGCATCTTTTGTTACTCATATTAAACCTCTTTTAGCCACCCTGAGTTTCTGAGTGGCTCTCGGAGGCTGAGGGCCAGTTGCCAGAGAAACCAGCATATGATTAGAGGGTTGGAAGTCAGCCTTAACCTTGGACTCCTTTCCAGGGAGAACTGGGGATTAAGCTAATCACCAGTGATCCGTGAGTTAGTCAACCGTACCCATGTACTGGAGCCTCCAAAAAACCCTAACCAAGGGGTTCGGCGAGTTTCCAGGTTGGTGAAGGCATCAGGTGCTATAAAGGGGGCGCCCCCAGAGAGGCATGGGAGCTCCACAGCCCTCCCCCCACCTTACCCGTGCATCTCTTTCGCTTGGCCCTTCCTGCGTTGTATGCCTCATAGTAAACCGGTAATAGTAAACGAAGTGTCTCCCTGAGTTCTGGAGCTGTCCTAGTGCATCATCTGACCTGAGGAGGGGTTGTGGGGACAGCCGATGGATTAGAAGTGTGGGTGGCCTGGGCTTGTGATTGACGTTTCAAGTGGGGGCAGCCTGTGGGCCTGCGCCCCTAACCTCTGGGGTCTGCATTAACTCCAGGTAGTGACAGAATTAAACTGAATTGCAGGAAATCAGCTGGCTTCTGCGGAGAACCGGAGAATTGCTTGGTGTGGAAAACTCACACATTTGGTGTCAGAAGTGCTGTAACGAGAGGAAAATGGTCTCTTTTAATACTTTCCCGTTCTGCTTATTTGGGTTAAATGTTTGTAACCAAATTAGCACATGAAAAATAAGTAATAACTTTGGATGTTAATATTTATGAAATTTTCTCTGGATTAAAATAGGAAATAGACTAATTTTCATCTCTCAGAAAATTTCAGATGAGATTCTCCCCCGTATCTGTGATTTGTGTAATGTATGTGTAGGGCTCATGATATAATTATTTTGGACTTTGTCATTGCTCTGATAACAAACACAACATTCCATTTTTACAGATTGCTTAATAAAGCATTAAGCAATGGCTTAAATCTTGGACTAAGTTCCTGAGGGAATGTGTGGAATTTCCTCCTGGAATCCTTTGAATACAACAGAGATGTGACTGAGAAAGGCAGGAAGGGGGGGCCGAACTCCCAGGATTTTTTTAGTCTCTTGATAGGCAAAAAGTTCAGTTACTCCCTTTACTTGTTCTTATGTTTATCCTAATTAATTACATTTACTCATGACCTATGCTTTCTGTTTATTTCAGGTTCCACTTTGACATCGGTCCCTTTGAAAACATGTGGCCTGGAATTTTTGTCTACATGGTCCACCGGTCCTGTGGGACAGCCTGGTATGTGTGACCTACACCCTTGCTTTAAAATCCTCCTCCCCTATCTAAATGCCTCACCACTTTCTTGGTTGATAATTACCTTAAATATGCCATATAGAAATTGTTTTTCTAGATATTTAAATTTAAAAAAGCTAAGATTATTTGACAAATGTGCATCCTTTTTAGATTCCCTCAGAGGCTGCCCCTTGGTTAACAACCAGGTCTAACCAAGTGATCAGAAGAATATAGGTGGAGCTAAAAGAGATAGGGGTTACTTCTCAACATAATTGCATACTGTTTTTAGGTGTGTTTTGGAATGTACATACACATTTAACATCGACTTTCACCTTTAACTTCGATATATCAGTTAAAACAAGTGTGAAAGAAACAGGTGTCCTAAGTCAAAGTCTAGTCCTTTGTTAGTAATGAAGTTATGTTGCCCTTTCCTTGCAAATCTCTGTCCTCTCCTTGTGGCCTGTCCTAGAGGCCTTTCATGAATTTGTATCCGTTTTTTTTGTTTGTTTGTTTGTTTTTGTTTTTTACAGCTTAAACACATACTTAAAATGCAAGGAATAATTTCCTTTTTCTCTTTTCTTACTAATTTAGTCATTAACTGGCTTATAGAGGCTCTTAGCATCTCTAGAACTAAATTGTCACTTGTTTCCTATTGAATTCTGTGTTTTCTCTTATTTCCACCAGTGACTTTTATAAATTGTTGTCTCAAAAGGATGCACACAGGGTAACTAATGCCACTTATTTCTTAGATATCAATTGAGAGTATGACCAGTTGAAACTCTTAAAATCACATACCTCACGCTTCAGGGACATCTGAAAATCTTCAATGGAGAAAGATAAAGGTTATATGTATTTAGAGGTTTTATGGACTCTCGTCTCTTTGGTATTTCGGGGAGCCCTGTTTCATATTGATATGCCTTTGTCTTAAGCTGCCTTAAATCCACGGAGAGAGTTGGTGGGGCTTTAAATGCGTGTAAACACATGATACACATAAAAATGTATAACCATATTGTATGATAAAATACATCATATTCTTTCATGGACTGCGTCAAGATTTGGATATAGCCATCTGCTACCACCGCGTAATAATTTGAGTGTCCCATGGTAATTTGGATTCCTCTTGAAAGGATAATCACTCACCTAGGAAATTCTTATAGTATGCATGTTTGCAGTTTGGGAATCTGAATATGCTTTCTGGAAAAACTTAGCTAAAAATACCCTTGAACGGGATGATGATATGCTGTTGTCTGTTGAGCACAGTGGGATGCAGGAGATGCTTGAAAGCTAAGGAAGAGGTGGTGGGCATTCACGATGGGTAACGGCAAGATGATTCTGGGATTTGCTCCCTGGTGGGCCTGTTACCGTGCCAGAGCACGAGCCACCAACGTCTTCGTCTGTCACGTGGCTGGAGAAGCAGTGGGGAGGTTCGTGAGTGAGGCCCCCGCGCTCCTGCATCCCGTCCCCGTGCAAGTGTTCACCCGTGCAAGTGCGTGCAGGACAGACGTGCACATCTAGTGGTCTCCTGGAACGTACTGCTTCTTTACCAGTTTCTGTCATGACGATTTCTTTTCCACACAGCTTTGAGCTTGAAAAGTTGTGTCGTTTTATCATGTCTGTGAAGAAAAACTATCGTCGGGTCCCTTACCACAACTGGAAGCACGCTGTCACGGTGGCACACTGCATGTACGCCATACTCCAAAACAACCACGGGCTCTTCTCCGAACTCGAGGTGGGTGTGTACACGCTTTCTTTCTCCCGCTTCAAATAACCTGAGTGGGTTGAAGAACTCTATGTCTGGAGTACATTTATGATATAGTTAGGCAACTCTGTGTCATTCCGGGACAAATTTTGGTTCCATAAATTCACAGAAGCATACTTTTTAAATTGTTGTACCCAAGCATTTTCCCTATTATTTTGTATAAGGAATGTAGATACAGAAATTCCAACTTCATCAAAATATCCCTCAAGGAAACACTCATTTTTGTAGTCTTTCTTCCCTATTAAAGCTGAATTCTTCTGAAAGGATGTAAACAAAGTGAATTGTTCTCTTTGCCCTTATGCCCTGGATAATGGAGACATATCCTACCCATCTGAGAACCCAGAGCACTAAATACAATTCAAACATAAATGCTTATTTGATCTTCTCTAGCATAAGGGAACAGGGGCTCGGCGATGTTCCACTGATTCACCGGACTTTACAGACTTGGAGTTGGTGACACACTTAGAGAAGATTTGGGGATGCCTAGTCCATTCATGCACTGCTGTCGAGCCCCTTCCTTGAATGCCCAGCCCGCATTTGGTAATGGGGCCCCTTTGCCCCAGCTGTGCTCCTCCCAGGCGGGACCTTCCTGATGGCCTCGCTGCCCTCTCTCCACAAGGTCCCAGCAGCCCTATGAAAGACCTAACTTGAATCCACCCTTCTCTCCTCCTGCTTCAGGACACGTGAAGAAAGAGAGCTGCCGTCTCTGTGATAAAGAAATTGTGCTTCTCCCAGGGTCACGTCCACCAACACTAGAACCCTGAGGTCCAGTCCTGTCCTTTCCATCCTGTCAGACCAAATTCACAATTTGGGTGGGAAACTTGAAAGATGAATTTTAGAAAAAAAATGCTATTGTAAAGAAAGAGTCAAAACGTTCCTGTTTTAATTAATAGTCTTTAGATAGGGCTTAGCCTAATAAATAATTTATTATTTATCACACACACACACGATGAAATTTCTTCTTTTTTAATATAAATTTTTCTAAACAATTTTCCATCTCATTGAACCCCGTATTTTTGAAAATTTCAGTATTTCTCCATTCACTTCCTTTTAAGAAAGCAATTTTATTATCTTTTCTGCCAAAAGTTAGCCTGTAAGCTTGAGAATTATAGAAATTATTCTTTTGGATTATATTAAAATTTATATTCAAAAATTGAAAAATTTTAAGACAAGTGAGATAAGTTTTGTTACTACATATTGACTTTCATTTAAGTTTCTAGAATTATATCATTCTGTTTCTCCAGAAACTTCAGGTCTTTTGGCTAAAAATAATCCCCAAATAACATACATAAGTATTTAAAATATATTTTATAAGGTGCATATGTAATCTCTAGTAGAGCTTTAGAAATGATCATTTGATGTTTTTAAAGGAAAAGTTAGCAAAGGCAGTTCATTACTTTGTAAGTTATTTTCAGATGCGTGATTCTGGCATACACTTGACAAAACTATCGAACATCAATACAAATAAAATAGGTTAAAAGGAATTAGAATGCTTTTATCCATTGTGCCAGATTTTACAACCTTGACATTTCTTACCAGATTCATTATGGCTGACGTTGCAGCATAAAGTATGGGAACAGCCCCCAAACAAAACGACCCCCAGAACATACACAGTTCAGTGTCTTAAGACCTCCAAACACTTAGGGTTGGTCCCTTGCCTACCGCATAGTTTAGGGGTGCGGGTGCCCGGGGCGACCTCCCTTCCCATTAGGTGGCAGGAGAAACCAGCGTGGCTCGGCGAGACTAAGGCAGCAGCGGGGCGCAGGCGCAGTGCTCGTGTGGGGCTTTCTGCAGGCGCCCGCCCCGCGGCCGGTGGGGCTCCGCGCCCAGGCCTCACGTCCTCCTCCGATGCTGTCCGGGCTCCTGTCCAGAGCCGCCCTGCCGGTTGCCCTGGTCTCAGAGGTCCCTGCCCTCGCGGTTCTTCCCTCCCCCCCACTCCGTTAACTCGCTCCCTCCGCACTGGGTCCTCCGCAGGCTCTGCATCCCGTGCAGGTCGCAGGCTGTGACCTCCACCTCACTGCACCCTCTGCCTCTGCCTCTCCGCTCGGCTCCCTCCGGATTTCTAGGCTCTTCTTTGCCGCCGGCCCCTGGTGGAGCCGCTGTGCTGGCCGCCTGCAATTCCTCTCCTCCCCTTTTCTCTGAAACCAGCTCCATCACCCGCCCCAGAAAATGCTCTGGTCCAGGGGCCGTGCGGGTCCAAGGGTCAGGGCTCAGTTGTCCTCTTTGCGTCGCTGTTCTCACGTGGCACCCAGGACCACCAGCACCCTCGATTCCCGAGCGCTCCTCCCGCCCGCTCCCCCTTCAACTTTCCCTTCTCGGTGACGACCCCGTCCATCAACGTCTAAGGCTGATGACCTGGCCCTCAGGCTTGGCTTCCCCTCCCCCGCTCGCCGTCCTGCCCTCCTTTCTTCTCATGCCCAGCCTGCCAGAAAGCTCTGTTGATTCTGCCTGCAGAATCTTCCAGACTTTAGTCGTGTCTCCTAAGCCTGCGTTGCTAGCGTCCTGGTCTAAGCTTCTGTTATGTTTTGCCAGAGTCACGACAAAAGCCTCCCCCAGGTCTCTCCCACCCTCCTGGAGTCTGTTCTCAATACAGTGGCCAGCGTGGGGATCTTTAAAGAACGTCAGCTAGATGATGTCACTGCTCTGCTAAAAACCCCGCCATGGGTCCCTGGATCACAAATAATACAAGATCTTTACCCTCCCCGCCCCCCCGCCCTGCCCTCACGTTCCTCTCTGTCCTCCTCGCCCCGCAGCCCCTGCAGCGGTCAGTCCTGGTCATGTGACTCTGGTCCTGTGACTCGTGGGCAGGCTCCCCTGCCAGGATGCGCGCTGGCTGACAGCCCCGCCCCCGCCCCCGGGAGCCGCCTGCTTCTCCCCTTCTCCCACCTGCACCTCTGCCTGTCTGAGGCCCATCCTAACTGCTGTACATCACAGCCACCCGCCTCTCCCCTGTCCCCTTCAGCCTGCTCTTCCTTGTATCTTTTTCTATACAATTTGCCATTTTTCACATACTTTATGATTTACTTGCTATATTTCTCATTTACGATAGCAGTAACATCGTTAGAATTTAATATTGAATAGATTTTTGAGTGAAGAACTGATACTGTCCTCTCCTTTTGCAGACTTGCTTCATCTGTGATTCTTTGGAACATTTGCTTTAATTTTATACCACCTACACTTTTTACCAGAGTCGATCAGGAAAACTCAAGAATAATTTGATTGTTAAGCTCATAAGCAGAAAGACAAAGAAACTGGTTAAAAAAGAATTTAGATTATCTGTTATTTCAGGCATTCATGAGCATGTTGGCTGCATCAGTGACAGAAGTCAGTGTGATAAGAATACTAACCGTAACGTTCCTCATGTTCCATTTCTTTGTTTTGAACATCTGTGCACTGTGGTTTCTCCTTAAGCGCAAGGGACTGCTAATTGCGTGTCTGTGCCATGACCTGGACCACAGGGGCTTCAGTAACAGCTACCTGCAGAAATTCGACCACCCCCTCGCAGCACTATACTCCACGTCGACCATGGAGCAGCACCACTTCTCCCAGACCGTTTCCATCCTTCAGGTGAGGCGCCCAGGGCCACGTGCCTGCCCGCTGCCCCGTGTGTACGTCGTCTTGTCAGAGAAACCCACGGTTTATACGTAAAAGAGGGATATTCTTCTGGCTTTCTTTAGAAGCAGCAGCTACATTTTATCGTAAAACCTGTTTTAAAAGATTTATATATATTTTGCAATCACATTTGATTTTTAAGTACCTTCTACCCTAAGGCAAAGTTTGTTTCACATAGTTAATTTAATCTATGTAGATCATCATGTTCCTGAACCAGAATGTGTCGAACAACGAATCTTGAATGTTAGGCAAACAAGACTTTAAGTGCATTGAAGTTCTTTTATTTTTTCTTTTGTGTGTTTTTAAATTGAGTTTTCTTGCTTTTAAGATGTCCTTAGTGACTGATCTGGATGCTGACAGGTCTCCCTTCCCTGTGAGATACGTACGCTCCTTCTTCACTTCAAACCTTTTCTCAAAGTCATCTTAACTACGTAACTATCGCCTCGTAATGCTTTGACTCCTCTCACAGACAATTTTTAAAATGTGATCTGTGTTTGACTTAAGAATAGTGGACCCCGTTTCTTCCTCTCACTGTCAGCACCTCAAAACAGGAAGAGAAATCTCATGAGATCTTCTGATTACGTGTCTACGGGAAGGATTTGGAATTGTCAAGGTTGTGATGCAAAGCCCCGGTAGGGCTTCAGCAGTGCCTGGCTGTGGGCGACTTGCGAAGCAGGAAGGTGTCTGCCACTTGGTGCAGGTTTCCTTTCTTGTGTAGCCCAGGCCTCCCCTGACCACCCAGGGCTCTTTCCTCTCCGTAGCTTCTCTTAGTGGCGCCTCATGGTCCCAGCTGTCCCAGTGATTGGTAGTACTGCACACACAGATCTTTTCAAAACCCAGCAACATTTACGTGGTCAGGCCCCCTTTCCTCAGGACTGAGAAGGTAAATGGTGAGCTTACTGATGTGCAGGCGCTCTTCTGATGACCTGCGGCGTAGAGTGAAAGGTCTGTCAGATACGGAGTCATATCCGGCAGGTGGCTGAATGTCCCCCTTGCTCCCGGGCTAGTCCTATCCCTGAAAGCAATAGGTAGTCACCATTCCCAATGTTTCCTTGGTACCAATACTTTATTTTTTAAATGATGTATGTTATGTATGTTTGGCTGGATAGATAGATACATACATACATACTTAGAAATTTAAGCAGGATAAAAGATGTGTGTGGATATATGTATATGTATGTGTGTGTGTTTGTATATGTGTGCATGATATAGATATGTGTGTACCTATATATGTGTGTATATAATAGGTGTATATATACACACATGCATTAAAACATGCTTTTTGTAAATAGACATTTATAAAACTTTATGACAGTTTATATCTACTTTCCCCTTAGGCTATTTATTTGCCCAGGAAGAAAGGTATATGCCAGAAATGACATCAGGATGCCTTCATTTAGAAATAATTAGGACTCCCTGGGTCCCATGCGTATCCTGTGTCCTAAATGAATTCATACATATGACTATGACAGCATTTCTGGCAATTTAAACTGCAAATGAATTTTAATAGCCTTCATAAAGTTCCCTCAGAAAACCTATTTTAAATATAAGAGAAATAGTTTTTACAGAGGCCAGGATTGCAAAGTACATTGCTGCTGGATGGAATAAGACATAAACCGTGTGATACAGCAGTGATACAAAGCAGAAGGGATGGAGAGGGTCTGACCCAGCCAAGGAAGACTTCTGGCAGGAAGGCTTGCTCCGTTTGCTGCCGTTGACAGTGGAGATGGCACAGAGCAGTTTGTCCCATTTTCAGCAAACCCTCAGCCACGTGGGGGGCTCCGTGTTACACGATGAGGTGTTCCTAGAATGATCAGAGCGTCATCACTGGAACTCAGGCAGTGAATTAAGTTCAAGCATGCTATTGGCGTCCACAGAGTTGTTGGAGGGTAGTTAGATTTCGAGTATTAGAGAAGGCATTTCAGTCACTGTTCGGGGGTGGGGGGGACATAAGGGCACCTGTGTTCTTGTGTCTTTGGAGAGGTGAGGTTCTCCACAGACGAGTGGGATGGGAAGCCGGCTAGAAGAACCGTCATGGCCACAGGTTCAGCCCACCAGTTAAAATCTGAATCTGTATCCTGGCTTGACCAACACCTCCTGTGTGAGCTATGACAGGGAGAAACATAGGGGGCATAAACTCATGGCCCCATCTTCATGGGCAGGAGAATGGCGGAGGGCTCCTTCATTTCCTGGAAATCTCTAGAATCTGCTGATTGTACATGCTCATGATAACTCCTCTGAGTTTGGCTTCTCAGATCCATCTAACTGCCTCTTGAAATTCGTTTCAATAGCGAACATATTTATTCACTGCCTCGCAGCTGCCAGCACACGTTTCAGGCCCGGGGAACAGTGATAACAAAAGCACAAATGCCTGCTGTGTCCACAGCTCCGCCCTCAAGCTGATCTTCTTGCCTCTCCACCTGGCCGGCCTCCTGGGGTCCCAGCCATACTAACAGGCTGCGGCTCTCACACCTGTGCGTCAGCCTGGGGTACCATAAGGTTCTGTTTCCAAACGCTTGAACTGTGCTTAGCATTCAGTGTGGCCAAAATTGTGCTGAGTTACTTTACATCCCACGGGTCAGTGACCCTGTTAGAGCCCTTCCCCCTCACCCTGCCTCCAGCTCCAGTCACCAAGCCCTGCCAGTTTGAAGTTTTGTCAGGACACCTCCAGACTTGACCAATTAAGGTGATATCCTTGGCTGAGGGTAAAATTTAATTTCAACATCCAGTCACTGAATTATCAGACAGAACAATATGTCATGACGTCACACAAACCCCTCTGATAGGTCTGTCTTCCCAGTGGGCACGGTAGTGAGGGCCTCTCCTTCGGTGTCCTCACCTCCGCAGGCAGCCTTCAGAGCTCTGGCTGCACAGAGGATCGCAGTCCCGGAACAATTCATCCTTTGGCCACGTGGCCAAAGAGGAGATAAAAAAATTCACCATGATGGTTAGAGATGGCTCCCCATGAGGCCTCCTCAAAGCTGTGTGTGTGTGGCTCTGTGTGTGTGTCTACAGACCACAGTCTTGTTAACCTGACTGCTGGCTTTCAGTGTTGTTGCCGCAATTACTTATGGGATAATCTGGGCGACTGGGGAAGTGTGGGGAAGAGGCCCCCTGTGTGACCACAGCAACCTCAGCAAACAGAAAGGGGGTGTATATTTAAAAGCTAACCTCAGTCCTTCACACACGAGCACAGAACTATTCACGGTGCAGCACGGCAGGGAGGGTGTATGTTCGTTCACACTTGCCTTCACTTCCGTCACAGGGAGAAAGATGCAGTGGGCAGTTCCCACCCTCCCCACCCCCCAGCCCCGAGTGGGCAGTGGGAGGAGACTAAGTCAGGAATGAAGTAAGGAGAAGTATGAAAGCATCTAGAGGAAAGATAGGTTCAGATTCTTAACTTTTGCTGAGCTGCCCCTTGTCTCAACGTTGGGCCTCAGGACTGTTTTCCCGGTGACTGGGGCCCGGGGCCCGGGGCTGTGTACAGGCCGTGAGGGGCATTCAGGGGAGACGGAGTTCCCATTTGGTGCCTGTAGTGGATGCTGAACTGGCCCCTCTGAGCGTACAGTCTCCTACATGTCCATCAAGGACCTTTCCCGAGTGACATCCCAAATTCCGCCTTCATTAGACGTTGTCTGTTTGACTGCCTTTTCCCCCATATTGATCACCATTTCCCCAAACTTGTGGTTCTCAAATTTATCTTCCAAATATATGTCTGAGCATATTATTCTCCTTTTTAAAAGCCACCAGTGGGTCCCATGGCCTCAAGAATAAATTCTGTTTCTTAATTGATAGACAAGTCTTTTATGAATGGCCTCTGCCTGTTCCAGGACTACTGTATCTACTGTATTTTTGCAGTTCCAGACCATTTCTTAACTCTGCATTGTCTAGAGTTTTCTATTTTGGTGGCCAGCTTCTCCTCATCTTTAAGGCTCAGCTCAGGCAGTACCTCCTCCAGTGAAAGTATTTTATGACATCTCCACATAACTGGGGCACAGTTGTGTGCCTTTTCCACATGGCCCCCGGGTCCCTTAAACATACACGTATTCTAGAGTTCTCACGTGGTATTGAAATTTTCTGTTTGTGAGTTTAGCCATCCTCTCCTCTGAATTGTAAGCCCGGTGAGGACAGTCGCTGCCCCTTGTTCATCTCCATCCCGCAGGCCTGCTGCCGGGTCTGTTGACGTGGGTGGTGGTGGTCACGTGAAGATAAGAATGTGGACCTAAGAGTCAGAGAAGGCAAAACAATGTGTGCAACGTTTGGCGACTGGTAACTGCCAGGTTCTATTTAGGGGAAACTGAGTAGATATGTCTCCTTAGGACAAAGCATGTAGGTGGCTCGGTGGTGGAGCGTTAAGTGGAATGACTTCAGGTAAGGAGACTGTTCTATGTGGACAGTGACAAGATGGTGGGTAAGCTTTGTGTTCTGACCTAAAACTTACCCATGTATTTTTATTTAGCAATGGTGATAGAACCATTAGCGTTAGAATATTAAATCCATTTTAATGTTCATTGAACATTCCTTTATTTAATATTCATAATTAATGTTCATTTTAATAGTCAAATTATATTTCATAATAAGATAATGATTATTTTGAATATTGAAGCTACCCTCTTTCTGTCTTTTGCCTTCTGTGAATACCCTACGTTAGGTACGCAGAAGTCAAAATTTTAGAAAACAGACCAATTAGGAATGGTCGTTCTCATTATTAAGAAAAATTTCTCATCATTCCATTAATCCTAAATCATCTAGTGCTTTTGAAATATGTTTACATTTTTAAAAAGTTATCTTTAGCCCAACATTTTGGGATCCCATGACATTTTCATTACGTTTTATAGCAGTAGCATTTCTGTGACACAGCCAAATCCATCTGCAGTGGGTAGAATTTACCGTTATCTGTTGCAATTATAGCAAAATAGTTGTACTTACACTCAACACTGTCCTTACTTCTAGACTAAAATGTATTAGTTATTACAGAGGTTAGCCTAAATCTATCCTTTTCTACAGATGTACTCTAAATAGATAGAAGGGTTCTCTGGTGGTCCAATTCAATTTTGGGCGTATTGTTTGCTTGTTTCTCCTTCTCTCTCTCCCTGTTTCAACTCTGACTGCAGAAGTTCTACTGGTAGGTTTTATCATCATCACCATCATCACGGTAATCATTTCATCATTTATTAGGTACTTCCTATATACCAGAAACTTAAGAACTTTACACGTATCAGTACATTTGATTTTTATGGTATCCTATGAGACAAGTATTATTATTCATTTCCATTTTACACATAAGAGTAATGTGCATCAAAGAGGTTAAGTAACTGGCTCATTGTCACACAGCTAGTAGGGGGCAGAGGATATTAAAAATCAGAGTTGTTTGACTCCAAAACTTGTGTCTTAATTACAGTACTCTCATGTTTCCTAGTATATGGTTTGATGCAGTGGACAATTAAATGTCAAAATAAATATTATGTATCTTTTAAAGGCATCATTGTTGTGAATGCTTGAAGCAACTAGTTGTGTCATTGACTTTTTTCATCCTGAAGCCCCAGAATGATTCAGCCTCCGCCTGTTGCCCCTGTGACAGTGATTCACAGCCCAGTAGGGCCAGGGCTGCTGGGGAGTGAGACCTGGACTGGCTGGCATGCAGATACTGAAATCTGAGCTCCAAAGCCCTTCCAGGAGAATCTCTTTTGTAGAGCTCAGCACAGTAGGGCTTTGGGGAGAATTACGTATGATTAATGGTAATATTTTAAATGCGTGCTGAGGAAAGACTGATCATCCGCCCTTCTGCATCTGTTCTGACCCACCTCAACGCACGCTGTTGCCAGAGGGACTGCTCTAAAAGCCACCTCCGTAATCCTCAGTGGCTCCTTATTACTTTCCATATTATATTTCAGTTCTGCACCCAGGCCTTTTTTTTTTGCTGTACGCGGGCCTCTCACTGTTGTGGCCTCTCCCATTGTGGAGCACAGGCTCCGGACGCGCAGGCTCAGTGGCCATGGCTCACGGGCCCAGCCGCTCCATGACATGTGGGATCCTCCCAGACCGGGGCACAAACCTGTGTCCCCTGCATCGGCAGGTGGACTCTCAACCACCACGCCACCAGGGAAGTCCTGCATCCAGGCCTTTTAAAAAACTTTTACTTTAGTTCTTCCCATTTCTGTATTAAATTTGCCTCAGCCGCACGGAAGTGTCTGTGCTTCCAGCAAACGCTCAGGGTCTCATGCTCTCCTCTGTTCCTCCAGCTGGTCCTTCAGAAATCATGTCGCCACCAAGAAGAGCGTCCCATGTGCTCCCATGGTCTTCACTTACCTCATTCGTGGGGACCATGCCACTCTATTTTTTGTGTACCACTGAACAGTGAACGCCTCAAAAAAATGAACTTATGTTGTTTAGGACCTTGGATATAGTAGGTACTAAGCTACTAATATCCTTACCCAAAGTGAAACACTACAGACTGAATATCTGCTCAATGAGACATACATTCCTCATTTTGCAGTGGGAAAGATACAGCTATGGAAAGAAAGCAGTGCTCCAACAGTGAGTCAGAATGCTGAGAATCCTTAGACCCATCATGTGTGAGAGTTAGCAGGGACCTTAAAGACCATCCACCTTAACGACCGTAAAGTGTGTCCCCGAGAAGTCTCTCAGCATCAGGACCGTTTCAGCGTTGTTTATATTCTCTCGTACACATCTCACAAATCTCAGCTACTTAAGCAGCTGAGCCTTTACAAACAGAGCCCACTCGTAAGCTTTCACAGACGTAAGAATTATATGCTCCTTACCTATTTTGGGACTTTAGAAACATTGCTGGGTATAAAATACTTGTTATTTTATGCTTGATTGATACAACATGGGATCAACTGCCTTGAATTAATATAAACTTTAAACAACATAACCTGGAATATTAGTTATAATAAACTTATCAGTTGGTATATAAAAGCATCTTATTATTCTATGAGGTTTTATTAGGCTGTTAACTAACGTGATATTGGAGCTTTCAAAGCATTTTCAGCCGTTTATCTGCTGTGCTGGGTTGCTGTTTCTCCCTTATTGTCTTTTGTTTTGGTAGGAGCAAAGTGTTGATAAATATATACTATATTCTCTTGAAAGAAAGGGGCCATTTATTGTTTGTTTATCACTTATTCCCTTTACTCTTGTAAAATGTTGAAGGAAGTAGTCAAGCTGTTTATTATAAAGGTTCACTGCTGAACTTTTCCACCTAGTTTCCCTTTAATATCGAAAAGTAAAGTAAAAAAAGAAATAATGAATCTGAAATAGCCAGCAGAATATACAGATCCTTTAAAACGGGTCTGACTTTGTCTTATATCATGGGCACTTTTGAGAATCTGATGAAAACATGTGTTTATGGATGACACACTCAACATACTACACACAGTTGTAGCGAGTTCATCACTCTGTGGTGCCTGGAACCCAGGCTAAGAAGTCCCTATTTTAGAGAGGTGAAAACGTAAAATCCGACAGTATGTGAGAATATCTTATGTGCTGTAATTTAATAGTTTGTTGGTGATAGAGAGAATAAATCATATAAATATATATCACACGTGATTCCTCTTCAGACAACCTGCCAAGAGCAGATGTGTGCGTGAGTACCAGCCAAACACATCCAATGTGGAACTTGTTTATGTGGTCGGATCCCAGGTCACAAGGCATTAAGCGCTGAAGCAGAGGCCAGCTGCTTTACTGGAGTTATGATCCAAGCAAAGCAGCTTTCTTAGCACAAGTCAGAGTCAAGATTTCTTGTAACTTTGTACAATACAAGTTTAGAGTTGAGGTTGAAAGGGGCTTGGAAGTTAATTACCTTCCCAGTGATTAAATCCCCGCCCCTTGTCCCCCATCAGTTACTAACCAGCGTGTGTTTTGAATGTTTCCGCAAACAGCATCCCATGCATAGTTCACCTGGTAACTCTGAACATTTAGATGGTTTTTCCTTGTGTTGAGCTGAAGTCCTGTCCTTATCATGTCCACCTCTTTGGCCCTATTTTATTTATAAAGGCTGCTTCAAATGAGATTACAGTACTAAAAATTACGGAAATAACCAGTTTATATAAGTACTGCAGTTTTTCTTTAGTCAAATACAAATGTTGTTAATGCTTTAGCAAATACTTCATTTCAATTAGATATCAAAGATTTATTTAAATTTTATAATTTGAAAGTGCAATCATGTGTTTGAAAGTGCTTTATAATGCTTAGAGCATTCTACAAACATGTCCTTACTATTATCATTGTCTGAGAAAGAACCAACTAGAACTAACTCCATTTATCATAGGATAATTTAAATATAAATATAATACCTTAAAAGTAAATAATACAGGAAGATTCTGATAACTGAAAATAAATGTGGCACATACAACCTTATTTCAGAGTAATAGGAAGCAGACAATATCTTAGTGAGATGTCTGATTTTGTAAAGAAATATACTTTAATAATTTCAAGTTTGTCATGTAATTTATCCGTCAGTATTTGTAGCTTAAGACAAGCGGAAACAATTAAAAATCGGTTTATAGTACAACTGTGTTGACTAATGAATCATTAAAACATAATCGATGAACCCACAAATTGAATCTCTACCTTTTTTTGTTTGAACAAAAATGACCCGTTTTAACCTCAACTACAAATAAAACTTAAAATCCTGAGGAAGAAATTATTGTAAAAAGTTTTTAAAAGATTCATATACGGAAGAATACTTATGAGAAAACAGAATTCAAATGACCAGTGTTTGGTCTTGTTTAGGGTGATGATCTGCTGGGTCCATCTCCCATGAGGACAGAAGACAGGATGGCCTTACAGTTTTTGCACCTCAGGGATTTGTGCTTTATGTAAAAGCATTCTTGCCTGTAGGAAGAGTTTTTAATATGCCTAAATTTTATGTTCTGGTCCTGGGACATTTTCTTCTATGATACAGAGAAAATAGTTTATTAATCATTAGGCTTGCAGAAGTGGACAAAGATATAGATGACTTTTTAAGCCCATTAATTTCCAGTATAATGGGAAAATTACTGAAGTTCTTAATTAGTTTAAAAGGAAAAGTCTTTTACTTAAATATTTTACATATTCCAGTCCTTTAATTCCTTACTACAAATATCCCCAAACTAGGTGTATATTTAAATCACTGGGATTTTATGGTGGGAAATGTTACGTAGTTTAAATAGTTCATTTAAGTGGTAGCTTTATTGTTGTATCATGAAGAGAAACCAAAACATTAATTTCATCAGTCATTTCAAACTATCCTTTTGTTCCCCCAAAACCCATCCTGACCGAATGCCATTGACTGACTGTTGTTTCAAATAACTGGAAATGTCATTAGATTGGAGCTTGTGCTTGTTATTGGTGGTGTTTATTTGTATTTTTTCCCTAGTTGGAGGGGCACAATATCTTCTCCACCCTGAGCTCCAGTGAATACGAACAGGTGCTTGAGATCATCCGCAAAGCCATCATTGCCACAGACCTTGCATTATACTTTGGAAACAGGAAACAGTTGGAAGAGATGTACCAGACCGGATCGCTAAACCTTAATAATCAATCACATAGGTAAAAATAATTTTTGAAAGTTTAGTAGCCCAGGAAGGGTTATTTGGAATAAATTTATATTTAAAAACAAAAATGTAATTTGGCATAAATTTATATTTGAAAAAAGAAATGTAAAAAGAATTTATGTGGTTTTTTTGTTTGTTTTATGTGCACTTTATATTTACTTTGGATATTTCGTTATTTGACAAGATTGCTGACAATGTATTGTGAAGGTCACTAAAATATGAATTAGAATTTAAACTGGTCACATAGGAATGGGTACTTTTAAAGGGAAGTCATTTTCCAAGAAGCCTCTCCTTGAATTTATCACAGTCCAGCGTTTGGTCATTGACCTCACAGACTCAAAAGCAAGTGAAAATGGATTCATCAGAATCCAGATCTTATTAACCAAGCCAATGTGATTGATATATAAAACCTGAATTCCATTTTATTGATCTGCAAACATACATTCTAGTTATAAGCATCAGAATATTGGCATTCAGTGTGGTCACAATCCTTTAGGAAGCCAAGTGGCCATCCAAAGTGGTTTGAACGTGGGGTCAGAACAGAGAGAATGAGATTCCTTAAATGTTCTAATGCATCAGGCTAAGGTAGTTTGATTCCTTTTTTTCTGAGAAGGTGTGACTTGCCCGCTGGATTCAGAAATGTGTCCGCTGTTTTCATTGTGCACCTGTCCAGCCATCTGTCCATTAGATCTCAGTCCACTGGCTAAAACACCTCTTGGCCTTGCCGGTGTGTAGGTGGTTACCACCAGCTTTTCTTTGTAGGACTTTCCCTTTGCTGTTTCCATGTCTGACTAAGTCCATCTTAAGTGATGCCATCTTGATCTTTAGATTTGGGAACTTGTTTATTGGTTCATCCTAGTCTTGCTGAACTTGAATCTATTCTTTTTTGCTTAGGTGCTTTGTGTACCTCCTCTGTAATCCATTAAGGTACTGATCATAACATTTCTTTCTAGAGAAATCTGCTTTCAGTTCTTAGAAGCAGTTCACTCAGGTACCCCAAACACAAAACATTAGGTCTACAGATGACTATAGACAGATACATAATAAATAAAGTTGACCTCTTCAAGAATATGATCATCAGAGTTTTTATGGGGAACCTTCTTTGAGGAAAAAAATATACATCTTAATTTTACAGAGGGCAGTCTGGACACATTGCCAGCACCCTCCCAGGGTTGACAGAAGGGTCAGTGTCATGCAGGACAACACACCCTCTTCCGTCTGCAGCCCAAGGGATGCGTGTGATTTACAGTCTTCATGTGTCTGCAGAAACGGGTGTTTGTCCACAGTTCTCTTTCTTATGGCAATTATAAGACTGGAGAAATATGCGCTGGGTTAAGGTATCCTTTGGCTTGCTGAAAACTATGTGTATACATTGTTTTTAAGTTATAAATAAGAGTCATGTAAGTAGTAACAAGTTTCTTGCATATGATTTTAGCAAAATGATTACAATAATTATATTCTTATAAAATAGAAAATTTAAAAATCTAATTGCAAGTAATATTATACTTGGTGCTTAATGCATATGTACATGTTAGTGGTGTATACTGTATAGTTATGATGATTAAATAATTTTAAAGGTATTGCATATTTGTTTTAAGAATTCAAAGAGTGCAGGTATATACAAGAAAAACAATGATAGAGTCGTCCGTGGGTGTTCATTCCTGGAGCCCCTGCAGGTACCAGAATACGGGTATTACGTCCCTTGTATAAAATGGCCCTGGATGATGAATAGGGTCACTCTCCCAACTGCACAGTGCAGATGAGAGACCTGGGGGTCTGCTGGGTCCTGTTCTGCAGAACCAACAGAACCATGCATTCTCCTCTGTTTATTCTAAGCTGTTTATATGCACAAACATACATCTTTAAACAAAAACGTGATTACAGACCTTCCTCGGTATCCACAGGGGATGTGTTCCAGGACACCACCCGCATAACAAAATCAGTGGATGTTCAAGTCCCTAAATCCCTTCGTCGGCCCTTGGCCCTCGTATCCGTAGGTTCCGCCTATACAGATTCAAGCAACATAGTACAGGATCCGAGGTCGGTTGAATCTGCGGATGCAGGACCCGCAGATGAGCAGGGCTGACGGTATACCAGATGCTTGCCTATTTTTAAGAGTTATGTGACATCACGTAGTATGGAGGACTAGCTAAAGCCTCACTAAACCTTCCTCCTATTGATCAGATGTTTCTAGAATTTTGCACCATAAATCTGCAATAAACTCTTATAAAGTCATCTACTGTCCTTTAAAAATATATATCACATCACCTACGGTGCTAGAAATGTAGATACATGTTAAATTTTCTAAAAGGACGGTAGAAATTCACACTTCTCCTCACATACAGTGAAAACTGTTTCTCTTTAAGTATGCCATTCTCTGACAACTCTCTGCATTAAAGATCTTTTCATGTTTGTTGACTTTGTTCCCACTTCTGTTTGTTCACAACTTTTGTGTAATTTTTGTTGAATTCTTTACTTTTTTTATATATCAGTTTGCATTCTATATTTTTGTTAAGGATGTTAACATTTTCTCTGTTATATGTTACAAACATTTTCTTAGGTGCTTTTCAAAAGTTTTATTTAGATTTTATTTTAAATACAAAGAAACTTAATTTCATGAAGCCAAATCTTTTTTTTTTTTTTTTTTTTTTGCGATACGCGGGCCTCTCACTGTTGTGGCCTCTCCCTCTGCGGAGCACAGGCTCCAGACGCGCAGGCTCAGTGGCCATGGCTCACGGGCCTAGCTGCTCTGCGGCATGTGGGATCTTTGCGGACGGGGGCACGAACCCGTGTCCCCTGCGTCGGCAGGCAGACTCTCAATCACTGTGCCACCAGGGAAGCGCTCATTTGTTTTTATCAAATCTGGTTTCCTGTCTTGCTTATGAAGGCCTCCCCTATCCTCAAAGTAATATAAATTGTACTTAAAATTTTCTTTGCATATTAATGCTTCTGGAGTTATATTTTTTATGAACATAACTTTATTTCTTCCTGATGGGTTGAATCAATACCATTTAATTAACAATCTATGTTCTTCCACTGAATTGAATTGGAGTTTCATATAAACTCGAATACTTCTTTGGACTCCTTAAGCCAGGTAATTGTTAATTATCTAATCCTCGACTGTGATCATACTGTTTTGATTATTGTAACTATATTGAAATTTATCATACAACCTGGTAAAATAATCTTCATCTTTCATTTACTTTCTGAAAATTTCATGGAAAACGTTACTTAGTAAATGCATTTTTTATATTTTTATAAGAAAAATTTCAAACTTAAGAGAAGTAGAAATTATACTAAAATGTATACTCATACCCACATTCAAGAATTATTAACATTTTACCATATTTTTTGCCTTTATTTTTTGACTGTGCCACTTCCTTGTGGATTATAGACCTCATTACCCTTTATGTCCTTCATAGTGAATACTTAAAAAAGAAAAAGAATAGTTTATCGTGTTTGTTTTCAATTTAAAATATCCACATTGGGATTTTGATTGCAGTTATATCGCACTTATTTCTTCACTTGTAAATGAGAGCATATTGGCTTCTCATCCAAAAGCATTGGCATGACTTTTTAGTCTTGGATAACATTTTATATAGTTTATTTACCAGATCCTATCACTTTTTTAGTTAAATTATACTGGTCATGTTATAAATGTTATCACTTGTGAATGTATTTTTTTCCAGTTTTTAATGGAAATACAATTTCCAGTATAAAAAAAGTTATGAATTTTTATATATTTCTCAATTTTGCTTCATGTGTTTAGAAACTTTGTTATTAGGTGCTTATACATTTGTGTATTTGTTATGTCTTCTCTATGATTTATCCTCTTGTCACTATGAAATTCTCTTTTTATTCTGGTAATACTTCCTGCCTTAAAGTTTTCTGTGTCTAATAGCCACACCAGCTTTCTTGTGCTTACTTATTGGCATGTCATATTATTTTCCAATCCTTTACTGTTACCCTATCTGCATCCTTATATTTTAAATGTGTCTTGTAATCAGCAGTAGTTGAGACTTTCAGTCGCTCCTTCCTTTAGAACTGTCAGTTCGTTTGCTTTTAATGTAATTATATTTATGTTTGTCTCATTATCTTGTTTGTTTTCTCTTTAACCCTTTGTTCTTTGTCCTTCCTTTCCTGTCTTCATTGGAGTTAATGAAGTGTTTCCTTTGTTGTTGTGTTCTGTATCTTCTATTGGCTTTTATTGTTACACTTGTATGTTTTTAAGTGGTTGCTCTTGAGTTTAGATGAACCTGCATTTTTCAGTCCACCTTGAATTAATATTACTCCATTTCTGTACAATGTAACAATCTTAAAAAGACAGAATCCAGTTATGCCCAGTTTTGTCTTTTATGCTGTTGTTGTTAAATATTATACTGCTACATATGTTGTATACACCACCCAGGTTGCTAATACTTTAAATTAAATAGTTAATTAATTATTAAAGAACTTTTAAAAAGAAAAAGATAATCTGTCATATTTTCTCATATATATACCATTTCCAATGTTTTGCATTCATTTGTGTAGATCCAGATTTCCGTCTGGTAATTATATTACCTCAGTCCAGACAGCAGATTCTTTCAGCCTTAGTTCATCACCTTTATTTTGGCTTCACTTTTCCAAGATATTTTTGCTGGATTTAGGATTTTAAGTTGACACACTTTCTTTCAGCATTTTTAAAATGTTATTCGGTTGTCTTCTGGCCTCCATCTCTTTCTTTTTTCCCTGATGAGAAATCAGCAGTCATTCTTATTGTTATTCTCCTATATGTAGCATGTCTTTTTATTCTGGCTGCTTTTAAGATGTTCTCTATATCCTTGGTTTTTCAGCACTTTGTTTATTATGTGCCTCAGTGTCCTCCTTGTATTTGTCCTTCTTGAGTTCCTCTGAGGTTTCTGGGTCTCTGGGCTGCTGATTACAGTAAAACGTAGTAAAGTTTTAACCACTTTTCTTCAAATATTTTTTTCGTCAACCCATCATTTTTCTTCTGCAACTCTAATTACACATATGATAGAGCACTTAATTCTGTCTTACAGGTTATTAGGTCTCTGAACTGTTTTTTCAGTCATTTTTCCTCCCTGTGCCTCAGTTTGGGTAATTTGGTATGATTCGCCTTTAATTTCAATGATACTTTCTAATGTTCTCTCCAATCTGTTGTCCATTCCATCCAGTGATTTATTTTATATATTGTGTTTGTCAGTTCTGACATTTATTTGGGGCTCATTTTTATAGCTTCTGTCTCTTTTAAAATTCCTGTCTCTTCACCCATTGTATCCAAGTATATATTTTCCTGGAGATTCTTTAGTATATCTATCAGTTACTTAACAGTCCTTGTCTTCATTTCCACCAACTGAGTCCTCTATGGGTCTTTTTTTTTTTTTTTTAAATAATTTTTAATTAATTAATTTATTTATTTTTGCTGTGTTGGGTCTTTGTTTCTGTGCGAGGTCTTTCTCTAGTTGTGGCAAGCGGGGGCCACTCTTCATCGCAGTGTGCGGGCCTCTCACTATCGCGGCCTCTCTTGTTGCGGAGCACAGGCTCCAGACGCGCAGGCTCAGCAGTTGTGGCTCACGGGCCTAGTTGCTCCGCGGCATGTGGGATCCTCCCAGACCAGGGCTCGAACCCGTGTCCCCTGCATTAGCAGGCAGATTCTCAACCACTGCGCCACCACGGAAGCCCCTATGGGTCTTTTTTTGTTGACTATTTTTTTTTTCTGAGTCATGGAACACATTTTTCTTTTTCTTTAGATGTCTAGTAATTTTTTAATTTATATGCTACATTGTGGATAATATGTATTCTCTGTTATCTTTCTGGATCCTGTTATCCTTCTCTGAAGATAATTGACTTTTACTCTAGTGGCCAGTTAAATTTCTCATGGATTATCCTAAATTTATGTATATGTGCCTTAAGCATTTTTTGTGTGGTTCTGTTTCTGTTTTGGCCTTGGTCCTTGGGTCCAGCCAAGGATTTGAGGGGAATATGAATGCATATTTGGGGACTATCGCCTTTGTGGCTCTCTCCTTTCCAGGATTTTTCTCCTCAAATTCCATGTGCTCTGACAGCCCAGATGCTAACCTCTCCACCATACTGTGACTTTTTGGGTGCCTCTAAATGTCTCATACCCCAACTGAGCCATAATCTTAGCAGAAAAGCTAATAAATGTGGATTATGCCCAAAGGTTTTAAACCCCTTCCAGTTTCTGCCTGCTTTTAGGTACTCAATTGCCTTCAATGAGTTGTTTTTAAATTTTGTTCAGAATTTATTCTGTCATTACTAGAATTCTAAAAATGTGTTTTCTAGCCATTTTATTATGTTTTCTGTGTCAGTTGAAAATATTAGTCTCTTGGATTTTCTAGGCATACTTTCACATCATCTACAGTTAAATATCATTCATTCCACTTTTCTGGTATTGATACCTATTTTGCTTTCTCATCTGACTGTATAATTAGAACCTACAAAACAATATTGGATTATGGTGAAAAAGCAAGTATATCTAATATGTGTTTGATTTTAATTGTAGTGATTTTAGATTTTAATTTTTTATGTGATATGTGATATTATTTGGTAAATCATTTTCATCATGTATGAGTTTTTTTCCTGTTTCTTGTTTATATTACTTTTTATTAGGAATTTTATCAAATTCATATTCAGATTCAGTGATAATATGATTTTCCTAATTTCTGTGCTATTGATTTCTTATTTTATTAATAGATTTTTAAATTTCCTAATTTTGTGATACCACTGAGTTCCTTGTACTCTAGTTTCCCGTGGAATTACTTTTTTAATATGCTAAGGAAATCAATTTTTGCTTTTTTTTTAAAGCAAGTTTGTGTCGAATCCATTAATTGACATGTATTTGTTTTTCTGTATGGTATCATAATTTGCTATTAAGATTATGATAGTTATGAAATTAAATTTCTCTCTGGTCTAGAAGGGTTTAAATAACTAAAGATATCCATTTGGGGAAGCTTAAATTATACTTATTTGTAAAACCATTACAGTCTGGCACATTTTTTTAATGGAAGATCTTTAACAAACTTTTTAATGTCTTTTGTGGTTTGAGGTAATTGTTTTGTTTTGGCTTTTCCATTTTATTTCACCTCTTGGTCAACTTATTTTGCTAGAAAATCATTTTTCCTTAGACTTTCAAATTTATATAAAATATTTACACAAATTATTCTCACTTAAAATGTACTTATCTTACTATATCTGTAGTTATCTAATTTTCAGTATTTTATATTTTAATTTCTCCCTTTGTTTCTTAATCAAATTTGCCCTTTCATTTTAATTATTCCTTTCTTACAAACTTACTTTTTAAAAATTTATCATTTCTTTCTTGTGTATTTGCTCTTTCATTAATTTTTTTTCTTTTTTGGTATGTGGGCCTCTTACTGCTGCAGCCCCTCCTGCCGCGGAGCACAGGCTCTGGATGTGCAGGCCCAGCGGCCACGGCCCACAGGCCCAGCCGCTCCGTGGCATGTGGGATCCTCCCGGACCGGGGCACGAATGCGTGTCTCCTGCATCAGCAGGTGGACTCCCAACCACTGCGCCACCAGGGAAGCCCTCTTTCATTAATTTTAACTTTTATTTTTATACCTTCTTTGTACTTTAGTTGTTCCTTTTCTTATTTCTCAAATTGCATAACAAAACATATATATGTATTATTATCTGACTACTAATTGAACTGTACCCTGCAAGTTTTTGATGAAGCATTCTTCTTTTTCTTAGTTTTTAGATAATTTTCATTTCTGTTTCCATTTCCTCATTGATGTAGAGGTTAAGTTAAAAGAATTTCCTAATTTCCAAATACTTTGGGTATTTGCTTACTTTTTGTTTTGTTTCTAAGGATGCTACACTGGATCCTTAGAAAAAGATTCAAAAGAGAATATGACGTATGAGTTCTCATATATATCTTCTAATTTTTTATAAGATAAATGAGTGATTAAAGCAAAAATAATAATTGTACTAACGTGAGGTTTATATCATATGTAGAGATTAAATATATGAAAACAATAACACAAAGAATGAGGGGTACATAGAATTATAGTGTTGTAAGGTTCTTATGTTTGTGAAGGGTGAGAGTGAAGTGCTAAGTGGAACAATATTAAATTTATGTATGTGTTATAAATATGTATATTGTAATGTATAGAAACCATGAAAAAATAAAAGCATAGCTTTTTTTAAAGAAAGAGGAAAAATGAATAATAAAAAGTACATTTTATTAGCCCACAATGCAGCAAATGGAAAGCAAATATGAAGACAGTAGACTTGAACCCAATCAAACTAACAATTAAACGTAAATGGATTAATACCTCAATTGAAAGCCAAAAATTATCAGACTTGATAAAATAACAAGACTTAATTATATGTTATGTAAGAAATATACACTCTAAATAGGAAGACTCAGGTTGAAAGTAAAATGATGGGAGAAGATATACCATGCAGACACCTTAAAAAATCTGCGTGGCTGTAGTAGTATCAAACAAAGTCATTTTGAAGGCAGAATACTGTGAGCCAGTAAGAGGGATAATTCACCATGACAGAAGGGTCACTGCATAGAGAGAAATAACACTGCAAAATGTGCACGTGCACCTAATTAACAGAGCTTAAAAACACATGACGGAAAATCTCACAGAACAGAAAAGGAATGCAAAACAGAGTTTTACATTTTTCTTTAAGTAATTTATAGAGCAAGTACATAAAAATCTAAGGTAAAGGAAAAATCAACAAATCAAAAGTCAACATCACCTATTTTATATACACTGAACACTAAAAAATGCCTACACATTCTTTTCAACTGCACATGGAATATTTATAAGATAGACTGTGTGCTGGTACCTAAAATAAATCACAATAAATTTCAAAAGATCGAATTCATAGAATATTTTTTATTGTGATGGAAATAAAAATTACAATAACCTATGTAGAAAAGCCCTATGTATGTGGAAATTAAACAACACACCTCTAAATAACTCATGTATCAAAGAAGAAATAACAAGGGAAATAAGAGAATATTTCAAACTGAATGATAGGGAAAAAAAACTATCACAATCTTTAGGAGTCAGCTAGAAGTTTATTTTTAAATCCCTGTGTTAGTCAGTGTTTTAAGGTGACACATTAAGCAGCTAGAGAAAGTAGAGTAAATTAAACCCTAACTTGAAATGAATAATCAAGAGAGGAGCAGAACAATAAAATGGAGAGCAGCACACAACAGAGAAAACCAATGATGCCAATAGTCAGTGCCTTGAAAAGATTATTAAAATGTATAAACCCCCAACAAGACTAAGTAAGGAAAAAGGAGAAAATACCAATCACCAATACTAACAGTAACAGAGAGGATATTGTTACAGAATATGGGCAAAAAGAGGCAGTAAGAGATTATTATAAATAATTTTATGCTAATTTGAAACAGTTAAAAATGGAATAATTCCTTGAAAATTACAACTTATTGTACATGAACCAAGATGAAACAGAAAATCTGAATATCCTATTAAAGAAATTCTATCCTTAAACAGAAAATTCTCCTCATGGTTTCATTTGTGAATTCTATCAGACATTTATGGAAGAAATAATATCAACCTTACACAAAATGTTTCTGAAAATGAGGCTCTACTACTTACCACTTTATTTTATGAAGTCTGAATAATACTGATACCAAAAGCTGACTAACACATTACAAAAACAGTAAATTAAAGATCTATATTGATTGACATGTATGCACTGCTATATTTAAAAGAAAATGCCTTTCCATGAAAAAAAAAAAGATCTATATTCCTCACGGACATAGATCCAAAATTCATAACAAAGTATAACAAATTCAGTCACATATTCAAAAGACAATATAACAAATGGATTTTATCTCAGGAATAGAAAAGTGGTTTAACATTTGCTAATTAATATAATTCACAGTAATGGAACAAAGAAGAAATACCATATGATCATAGCCAGTGCATTATACTGAAAATAAGTAAATAAATCAACAAATAAAATTAGAAAGGAAAAAGTAAATTTGTCTTTATTTTTAAATCACATGCCATCTACTAAAAAATTCCTCAGAAATCTCCAAAAAAATCTACTAGAATTAATAATTGACTTTAGCAAGTTCACAGGATACATTTAAAAATTAATTTAGTTTATATATATTAATATTATTGGAAGTTCAAATTAAAGCAATTCCATTTGCAATGTCATTTAAGAAATAAATTTAACAAATTATATAAAGTCCCTTAAAAAATAAATTTAACAAATGATATAAAATCATTTAAAAATAAATTTAACAAATGATAAAATACATAACATTTCCTGAGAGAAATAAAGAATACTAAATGACTGGAGAGATATATCATGATTATGAATTGCAACAGTCAATATTGCTATTGATTCTCTACAAACATTCCTCCAAAACTGCAATTCTAGTCAAAATATCCACAGGCTACTTTTTGTAGAAAGTGACAAACCAACCTCAAATTTATATAGAAATACAAAAGACCTAGAATAGTCAAAGCAATTTTGACAAAGCAAAGACAAATTGGAGGACTTATACTATCTGATTTCAAGACTTACTATACAATAACAGTAATCAAGACTGGGTGTATTGATATTAGGGTAGACAAATTGGGACAGATCAGAAAAGATCCATTCAATGTAGCCTGTTGATTTTCAGCCAAGGGGCCAAGATAATTCAACTAGGGAAAGGATAGTCATTTCAACATTGCTTTTTAATTACTGAGGTTTCATTTGGATGATAGACTTAAATGTAGAAGCTAAAATTATAAAAATTTTTAGAACTAAACATAGGAGAAAGTCTTCATGACCTTGCATAGGCAAAGATTCCTTAGCACACAAAAAGCATTAACCTTCAGAGATGTCCGTCAAAGGGTACAAAGTCTCAGTTATGAGATTAATAAGTTCTGGGGATCGAAGGTACAGCATGGTGATCACAGTTAGTAACACTGTACTGTACACTTGAAATTTGCTAAGTGAATGGATCTTAAGTGTTCTCACCACACACACACACACACACACACATACACAAAAGGTAACTGTGTAAGGTAATGGATGTGTTAATTAACTTAATTGTGGTAATCATTTAACAATGTATACATATATCAAATAATCAGGTGTACAACCTAAATATGTACAACTGTTTTTGGTCAGTCATGCCACAATAAAGCTGGAAAAAGCAAAACACAAAAGCATTAACCTTCAAAGAAACAAACAAATGATAGATTGTCTTCATCATATTAAAAACTTATGATTTTCAAAACAGCTTTTAAGGAAATGAAAAGACAAGCCACAGAATGTGAGAAAATATTCTCAATATTTATGTTTAATAGCAGTCTTATATAACTCTTGCAACTCAATAATAAGACAAATAATCAAAGTAGAAAGTACATGAAAAAATTTCCTTTTAAATTTATTTAAGAAAAAATGTGACTTACTTTAAAGGAGATTAAGTATGTTAGTGCAGATGCTGTCAAGTGAAATACAGTATGTGAAGTGTACTGTCTGACATGTGAGTGTGTCGTATCAGAGGCTCTTGAGGGATTGGCCAGAATGGGAGAAGGGAGCAGAGACACCAAGAGAGACACCCAATTCCACAGCTACAGATTCGGTACCTTTCAGTGCCAAGCCTGGGGTGAGTGCTGGGTGTGCAGCAAAGAGCCAGACAGCCCCTGGCCCTGCTGTCCTGGGCCTTCCAGTCTAACAGGGAGATGGGTGCATCAACTAAGTAACTCTACAGCACATTAAAATAAACTTGTGTTCTAGAAAACTCTTATGGGATGAATTGTGTCGCCCCACATATTCGTATGTTGAAGTCCAGATTCCCAGAATGTGACAGCATTTGGAGATAGGGCCTTTATAGAGGTGATTAAGGTAAAATGAGGCCACGCGGGTGGGCCCTAACCCAATATGACTGATATCCTTGGAAGAAATTTGGACAGAGATGTGTCAGTGGGGAGACCATGTGAAGACACAGAGAGAAGATGGCCATCTGCCAGCCAACAAGAGGAGCCTGGAAAAGATCCTTCCCTCATGCCCTCAGAGGAACCAACCCTGCCAACACCTTGATTTGGACTTCTGGCCTCTAAAACCGTGAGACAATAAATTTCTGTCATTTAAGCCACCCAGTTTTTGGTACTTTGTTACGGCAACCCTAGCAAACTAATACAGAAGCTTAAGTGAGTTTTTGTCTTCTGCAATCAAAAGAGCCCAACTGACCCTGGGAGCAAATAGTCTTGAGTTTGGGAAGGCAAGAGCCTGGCCAGGCCTAGAGACTTCACAGAGCTTCCTGGGGGTGGGGTAGCCCCCGCTGTGTGCCTGTTTGGCTCCATTGTCCTCCCCATCCCCACTGCTTCCTCACCCCGGCCCACAATCCCTCTGACCACAGACACTCATCTCCCCGACCCCTGGGTGGAGAGTAAGTGAGTAAGGAGACTCCTGCCTCACCCCTGCCCCATCATGGCCTCCCTGCTGTTCTAACCCTAGTCAGCTGTCACAGTCCTGCGGGAAGGGCCGGGTTCACTGCCAGCAAGAGAAACTCCAGGGATCCCACTTTCTGCTTCTGGGGATAAACGGGTGGAGTGAGATTCTCCAGCCCTGACTAATGCGAGGTTTCATGGAGAAGGGAAGTTGAGAGAGTCACAATGACCATACTGAAGAGCAGTTGAGCGCATTTCCACTGCAGCATTACCCGGAATCAAAACCTGCATAATTTGATCCTGTTTGCAGTCGCAGCTGCTTTGAACTAACACCCAAGCCATCGGAGCAGGGTGAGTTCAGTTTGTTTGGTAGGATATGCTGTCTGAACCCATCTGGGCCCGATGATTTCTGTTTTGGAAGGTTATTAATTATTGACTAAATTTCTTAAATAGATACAGACCTGTTTGGATTGTTTATTTCTTCTTGTGTAAGTTTTGGAAGATTGCATCCTACAAGAAATTGATTCATATTATCTAGGTCACCAAATTTGTGGGCGTAGAGTTGTTTATAGTACTCCTTAATTATCCTTTGAATGTCCATGAGATCTGTAGTGATGTCCCCTTTTTCATTTCTGATATTAGTAATTTGTATTCTCTTTTTTCCTTAGTTAGACTGGCAACAGGCTTATTGCTTTTATAGATCTTTTCAAAGAGCCAGCTTTTAGTTTGGTTTATTTTCTCTGTTGATTTGCTGTTTTAAATTTCATTGATTTCTGCTCTAATTCTTACTGTTTCTTTTCATCTGCATATTTGGATTTAACGTGTTCTTCTTTTTCTAGTTTCCTGAAGTGGAAACTTAGATTTTTAATTTTACATCTTTCTTCTTTTCTCTTATATGCATTTAATGCTGTAAATTTCCTTCTAAACACTGCTTTCACTACATCCCACAGATTTTGTTAAGCTGTGTCCTCATTTATGTTTAGTTATAAATATTTTAAAATTTCTTTTGGTTTCTTCTATGACCTGTGTGTTATTCAGAAGTGTTTTTTTTTGTTTTGTTTTTGTTTTTTTTTTTTGCAGTACACGGGCCTCTCACTGCTGTGGTCTCTCCCGTTGCGGAGCACAGGCTCCGGACGCGCAGGCTCAGCAGCCATGGCTCACGGGCCCAGCCGCTCTGCGGATTGTGGGATCTTCCCGGACTGGGGCGTGAACCCACACTCCCTGCACCGGCAGGCGGACTCTCAACCACTGCGCCACCAGGGAAGCCCCCAAAAGTGTTTTTTAATCTCTAAATATTTGAGGGTTTTTCAGCTACTTTTCTGTTAATTTCATTGTTATCTAAGAGCATACATCGTATGATTTTTGTTCTTTTAAGTTTGTTAAAAAGTGTATTTTATGGTCTGGAACATGGTCTATCTTGGTGAATGTTCCATTTGAGCTTGAAAAGAATGTGTCTTCTGCTGATGCTGGATGAAGCAATCTACAGATGTTAGTTGTATCATTATTTGATGAAATTGTTGGATTCAAATATGTCCCGATTTTCTGCCTGCTGGACCTATCCAATTCTGATAGAGGTGTGTTGAAGTCTGCACCTATAGTAGTGGAGCTGATATACTTTTCCTTGCACTTTGATCAGTTTTTGCCTCACATAATTTGATGCCTTGTTGCTAGGGGAATACAGGTTGAGCACAATTATACCTTCCTGGAGAATTGATCCCTTTATTCTTATGAAATGTTCTCTTTATTGTTGATACCTTTCCTTGCTCTGAAGTCTGTTCTGTCTGAAATTAATCTAGCTACTCCCATTTTCTTGTGAATAATGTTAGCATGGTATATGATTCTCCATCCATTTACTTTTAGTCTATATGTGTGTTTATATTTAAAGTGTGTTTCTTATAAACAACAAATATTCAGACCTTATTTTTTGATCCACTCTGATAATCTCTTTTTTTTTTTTTTTGTGGTACGTGGGCCTCTCACTGCCGTGGCCTCTGCTGTTGCGGAGCACAGGCTCCAGACGCGCAGGCTCATGGGCCCAGCTGCTCTGCAGCATGTGGGATCCTCCCAGACCAGGGCACGAACCCACGTCCCCTGCATCGGCAGGAGGACCCTCAACCACTGTGCCACCAGGGAAGCCCCTGATAATCTCTTTTAATTGGTGTATTTAGATCATTGACATTTAAAGTGATTTTTGATATAGTTGCATTAATATCTGCCATACTTGTTACTGTTTTCTATCCTTCGCACTTGTTCTTTGTTCCCAATTTTGTCTTCCACTTTTTTTCTGCCTTTCACACAAAGGCTTGGATGCAAATATTCACAGCAGCATTATTCATAATATATCTAAACTAGAAGCAGCCCAAAGGTCCAACAACAGTGAATGGATAGACAGTTTCTGGCGCTTATTCAGTGGAATACTGTACTATTCAGCAATAAAAAGAATTAGAAACTACAGATTAATGCAGCATCATGAAAAAAATCACACAGTCACTATGTTGAACAGAACAGTGCATACTATATGAAAACATTTTAACCAAATTCTAGGATAAGCCAAACAAATCAATAGTGTTAGTGATTGCGGTAGAATTCAGGCTGGCAGTTGTTGGTGTTGGATAAGGGATATTGAACAGGAAAGGGCAGAAGGAGTGTCTGGATCATGAAAATGTTCCCTGTCATCACTGGTCTGGTGGTTGGACCGTATACATTTTCATACTCATTGAACTATATCTTTCAAATTCATGCATTTAATTCAATGTAAGTTACACCTAAGTTAAAGTATAAGCAACAAAAATATGCAATCTAGAAGTATGATTCTGTGATAAAATATGATATACTTTTGTTTCAAGTGTTCTGTTCTTAAACAAGGTAGAGTATGTCAATTATATCAGTAGGCCTTTAAATGAAATCTTTAAAAAAAATTAAATAGAATGGTCCTTAATTCACCAAATGAGATCAAATCTCATTTCTGTGAGGTGATTAGGGGTTGGTGAGCTCATAGAAGCCATTCACAGAATTCTGCATGGTACTGAGCCAGCTTTTAATCTATTTTAGTATTATTAGTGAATTCAGTATTCATGCATTTGACACGGCTTTGTTGGCCTTTCATAGATTTTCTTGTGAGGATTCCATAATGATGTATGTAAGAAATTGCATAATTTGAGCCATTCTGCATTGTCCTAGGAAATGGTAGACATGGAGTTCAGCCACAGGGGGATTTTACAAAGGCTCAGGGCTGCCCTTGCTGTGAGAAATGTTTATCTCCTCCTTTCTATTTTCTAGAACCTTTACTACACTTGAGTTAACACAGACATCATTTCCCCTGTGACTAAGGTATATATTCCACCACCTCTGTCATAGACACAGGTTCACTCCAAATGTTCTGTACACGGCATCATCTATAACTTGACAGCTGTTTCTCCAGTGAGAGCTGCAGTTTGCAGAAATAGCTCCATTGAGTGGAGCTCAATATCGTCTCCAAATTAGGCTAGTTTTTACATCTAACTCCTTGTTTTCTTGCTCTAGCAATTTCTGCTTGAAAGAAACATGGCAAGGGCTCTCTTTCCTGACTCTGCTGACGCATTCATGGGACAGGTGTCTCCAGGGCTGGCTGGTCCACGTTCACGGTAGCCGGGGGTTCTCGTCAGATGGTTTAAAAAAGATGCTTCTTCTCCAAAGCTGTTTTCTATCTATTAGTTAATGTGCAGTCTATAAGCTGGAAATATACTTTTGAATAAAGTTTATTCTGTTATTTTACTGTTTATCTTTGCTTAACAGTGTGGTATCCTCCTTTGATTGTGAATTCTTGTTCTCTTTTGGGACTCTGTTCCAGCAGCAGTTTCTGGTGCAGGCATTTACTTCAGCCCACTAATGTTTTTTTCCTCTTATGTGAATATCCAATTTAGTTTAATTTGTTTTATACATTTAATAAATTATTTATCTGGTATTCAAATTTTTTGTAGTTAAATATATGATTATATTTCTTAGAAGATGATTGTTAGAGATAGTAATTGTAATTGCTCCAATAGATAGTTAATAAATGGCAAACATGGCCTCTCCCTTTATACCTGGAATTAATACTAAAACACAAAAGATGCTACCATTCGTCTGAGGACATCAGTGGCAGACTTTGGCCAAGAGTGAAGTAACCTAATATCTAGAGAAGTGCAGCCTTTATTTAAATTAAGAATCACTGTATTTCTAAACCATAAGCAGAGAGATTAACATAGTACTTATAAGAGCATTTTATTTAGTTACATGTGCATATCCATGTTAAGGCTAAAAATGTTTAGATGGATATTTTTTCTTCCCTACCAATTATTTGGTAAAAAATTAATATTTAAGATTAATATTTTCATAAAAATTCTCAAAGTACTGATATTATCTTTATTTATTTTGTGATATTTTTGTTTTAAAATCAGGGTGACCAGACTCCCTAGTTGGTCTGGATCATTCTCAGTTAATACCTGTTGTCCTGATATAATTAAAATTAGTGCTCACTTTCACTTTCAAAACTCTCTTGTCTTAGACATAAATTATAATGGTATAATGCCCCGTTGAGCATAATCAGAAGACAGAATGTTATGTGATGGAAGTAATTACATTCCAGGCTTTTGTCCACTTGTTGGGCCCAGAGCTACGGGTAACTGTGACGCTGCTGAGCACGTAGGAGGGTTCAGTATTTGTCAAGCAAACGAGTAATCCAAAATGACAAAAAATGAAGAGTGTAGGTTTCATAATGTGATCTTATATTCTTATTATATCTTCAGTGGCATTTTGTGTCCCGGTAATTTGCGAATATTTTACATGTACTGATGAAGCTGGAAATATGCCCTTCCTGGCATCCAGTCCTTTCTAAAAAAGGACAGTATCATGTCAGTTATCTCAACTCTCTGGGTTTTTTTTTCACAAGTATTCTCTAGAGCATGACAGATAATCATTTTATATCAAAACATATAGTGTATTCTGAATGAAGCCAGACAGCCGCATGTGCATTAAGTGTTCTATCAGTTAGGAAAGCGTTTAGTTTACAAAAGATAAATCCTAATGACTAGTGTCTCAAAATATAGGGTTTTATTTTTTATCCTATTGTAAAGAGTCTGAAGACAGGTGGTTGCTGGCTTAAGTTCAGCTGCCCAGTGATGCTTTCAGGAAACTAGGCTCTTTGTGTTTTTCTGCTCCGTCGTCCTTGGCGTGTTGGCCTCTTATTGGTCTCTTACTCTTGGGTCAGCTGGACTTTACCCAGATCATTCTCTCATTTTATGGCTCTCTCAGTCTTTGTTCCTCTCGGTCTGGAGCTGAATGTCACGTAATCTCCTCATCATTGCTGGTAGTCCTAATATTCTGACACTTCTTCCCTACCTTTCGTCCTTACTTCTGGTCCTTGCCACCTGCCCTTGACATTTACTATTATGTCTTTTTTTAATTTAATTTTTATTTTATATTGCAGTATAGTTGATTTACAATGTTGTGCTAGTTTCAGGTGTACTGCAAAGCGATTCAGTTAGACATATACACATATCCATTCTTTTTCAGATTCTTTTCCCATATAGGTTATTACAGAGTATTATATTGAGTATAGCTCCCTGTGCTATACAGTAAGTCCTTGCTGGTTGTTTTATATATAGTAGTGTATATATGTTAACCCCAAACTCCTAATTTATCCCTCTCCAGCTTAACTTGACATGCCCTTAACATTGCCTATTATGTCTTGTATGAACTTGACATTGTAGCCACAACTGTGCTTGAAAATATTAGGTAATTTTCTTATTCTTTATTTTGAAAATGAATCAACCAGAGACTAGATATGTATGAAAGTCATTGCCATGTGTCTTTCAAAATCAGATGAGTGACTCACTTTTATATTAGACATACATACAGTTTTATGTTTACAAATATCTCACATTTAGTAATGAGTATGTTCTTTAAACTTTTTAAATAACAGAGCCTGCCAAGTGATTTTAGGGCCCCAGAAATGAATTATTAGATCAGTTTAAATCTAATTTATAAAAGGGGACTTGCGAGTGACATAAAAGATGGAGAGGAGGAGAAATAAAGTGCACCAAAAAGAGAAACAGAAATTGTAAACTATTTCATTCCTTCACTGAAAATGTCCTTCAATACTCTTTCCCTAACCACAGTTAAACCACAGTTAACCACAACGAAAATGAATGTCACATTTGGAAACCAGCTCTGGACTCAAAGCAAGGGTTGGCAAAGGGTAGCTTAGTTTTTCCCTGAAACAACTAGTGATCATTGTCCCCTTTGTACAAAAACTGAACAGAACATCCATGGAAATCAGAGAACTATTCTTGAATTACAGCATCTTTCTTAATGGAGGAAAACATATAGTCTTGCCTAAGGACCACTTTAGCAAACATTATGAAAGATCAAATGTTTTTTAAGTTATGAAATTAAGTTAAAGTATCCTTTTAAATGTTAAATGACAAATATATGAGTTAGTAGTAGCTTTTATAATTTTTATTTCCATGTACTTCATGTTGGAATTGCCTTCCTCAAACATGTATTTTAAAAATCAGCTAAGTGCAGAATTTTATCCTTAAAAGCTTTCGGAAATATATGAATGAAAATGTTTATTCTCTTAATCTCAGGGAATATTTGTACCCTTCGAAGACATTCCTTTGCCACCATTCTTCCGAAGTCTTTCCTTAATTTAGATTTAGGTGCACGTCAAAGAAAGGGTACGTTAAACACTTGACCAATTCTTTAAACAATTCAGAAACAGAGCTAGAAAAGATGTACACTTTCACACGGCTACTGCTCTGTACTTCGTTTGTGTGGTTTCCTTTATTCTTAGACCATAATGCAGTTTCCTGTAGCATTTTGTCAACGTGACACCAGTGATCTGTCTTTACCTGAAGGAGTAAATGTACGAGGGCCTCGTTCTGCTAGGTGTGTGTTTTATGTTTCAGCCGAAGAACTTGAAATGTAGGGAAACTACTTTCTAGCATGAAATCACTGATGTCTTCACTTGATTTAAAGTAATACAGAGTTGCCCATGTTAGGAGGTCAGAGTCATCAACTCTGGGACTAACACAAGGATTCTGTTAGGCAAAGAAATTTTAAGTTAGAATATGTTTTTAATAACAGCAAATCCCTCTGTGAGACACATTTGCTCAAGACTGATTCTGCATTGACATATAATTTCGTTTTCCCTCTTCTTAATGGTGTTTTTCAAAAAGCAACACAGCGTTCCACAAAAATAAGAATTGAGAACTTAAAGTTTATTGAGTGAGATCATCATGATATCATGCTGATGTTTATATTAAAGGTTATTATTTGTGTCTTTGGAAACAGTAAGATTCTAAAATCTTATCTATGATTTTGGTTCTGTACCTGTTCAAGTAATATTCTCAGAATCTACAGCATCCTTAGTCCAGTTTAATGTCTAATAAATTAACCAAAATAGGTCATATTATGAGAGAAGTACAGTAGTTTTTATAGACATGATTTAAGTTACTCAGTACACTGATTTAAAATTCCTTGAAGATAAGTTTTAAAACAAGAAAAAAAATCATTAAAATGATAATTTAAGGGAAAACGGATTTAACCTAGTCTCTTTTCACATGCTATGTATGACCTAATTTTAAAATAAAACAAAGGGATTAAAATAAGGCTAGATGACAGTTTCTAAGGAAAACATCCACTCGTATACCCCCAAGCACTTGCTTTTTATTTAACCACTTGGCGCCACTTTACTGACCTGCTCTAACAGTTACAATTAAGACACCTCCTAGGGCCTCCCTGGTGGCGCAGTGGTTGAGAGTCCGCCTGCCGATGCAGGGGATGCGGGTTTGTGCCCCGGTCCGGGAGGATCCCATATGCCGCGGAGCGGCTGGGCCCATGAGCCATGGCCGCTGAGCCTGCGCGTCCGGAGCCTGTGTTCCGCAACGGGAGAGGCCACAACAGTGAGAGGCCCGCATACCGCAAAAAAAAAAAAAAAAAAGACACCTCCTAATAGAAGCTCTTTCTATATGCACACTCTAAGATAAGCAGGATGTACATTTGTTTTCTTTTCTTTCTGTTGTTTTGGTGACAATCTTGTGCTGGGTCCCCAAAACCTAATGGCATAGATTTTCTTAGATTAGTAGAAATGTTGGCTTTAAATTCATTTTTCTATTTCTGTGCAATTTAATATTTAAATGGTTCAAATTTCAAATGTACTTTTCCGTGTGAACAACAGCTTTTTAGCTCCCCCTCTGGGCTACTCCCATGTGTTGGGCGACCTCCATTTGGCCCCCAGATCCACTAAGCTTGTCTTCCACTTTGATCCCCAGGGGCAAGTCACTCAGCTCCCTTGCCCTCCCTCCAGCTTTCATCTGGATTCAGCCACGGGTGACGTTGACAAGAGATCAGAGGGCAGGAGGAGAGAAGAGTTGGTGTGTTCGTTCCCCTTGCTTCTTCCCTGTGGGTCCCCGGTTTAACAGCGCTTCTGGGGGCAACACCTCAGGCCCTTGCTAGCTGTCCTTCATCCCTCCAGGCCCTGGGTGGGAACCTGCCTACTAACACTGGCCCTCGGTGCCTTACTATTCCTTGGTTTTCCTCCAGGCCATGTGAATAGTCCCTTCAGTCAATCCTCCAATTCTCCTGGGTGTGTCATCTGTTTCATGTCAGGATCCTGGCTGATATAACCTTGTAGTGAAGTAGGTATTAAAGTTACTGTGTTTTACAACTGGGCTATATTTCTAAATTTCTCTCCCATTTAAAGACTTAGTTGGTATGTGGGAGGTTGCAATGAGGTCAGAGCCTAGTAAACAGTGAGGGTAGAGAATCAGAGGTCCTGAGTATTACATTTCCAGCTCACTGTGGAAATCCAGCCAGCCTTTCAGTCTTTTTGAATTCTAGTTATTCACACAAGTGAGAAATTGTAATAATAATCATATGAGAATTCATTCTTTGTTTTTCTTCACAGTGCTACCTGAAATCTTTTATAAAGTTGCATATATGTTTCATCTGCGTGGTTCTACTTCTTTTGCAATAGGACATCGTATCCTCGGCTAACTAACTTTACAGAGTCTGTGGCATGGGATGAGGGGCCAGTGGGGGAGAGCTGGGGCTTCCTTTTTGGCCACCAGTAACTCACCTGAGATCCTGCAGGCTGTGTGGTTTCTTTTCTCTCCCTTTTGTAAAGTTCTGTGATTCTGTGATCGTGGGATGTGGGAAGAGAATTTTAAAATAGACTGGCCCTGGGAAGGCAGACGTACACACTGACAAGAGGCGCTCGCTTTCAGGTCAGAACCTCTGCTCACCTGTGACAGGTCCTGTGTTTTAAGTTGCTCTAGCCGGTCTGGATGATGCTGGGGGGTGGGGAGAAGGGAGGAGGGAAAGACACGGAGAGAGATGTCTCATTGTAACTCTGTGGATGTTAACGTATTTCAACTTGGCTCTGCCTCTAACGACTAGAACCCTCCTACTTTCTTTGTCTCCGCTACTGTCACCTTAATTCAAGCTGCCATCCTCGCGCATCTGGACTGCCATGTGTTCTCCTAAACGGCCTCTCAGAAACTTCCCTCCCCCTACAATGCTACAGTTCATCCTCCTCTGGGCAGAGCTGAGGGATCTCCTTAAAAGTGTGTCATGTCACTCTTCTACTCACAGCTGCCAGCATCTCACCGTCAGACTTGGTCCCGTCTTGGCTGGAGGCTTAGCAGCGGCCTGGCCCCTCTTTGCTCCTGCGTTTCTGTCAGACAGGCTTTCTCGCTGTTCCTCCAGCACACCTCACCTATTCCCATATTAGGACTTGTACGCACACTGCCGTCTCTGCTGGACTCTCTCTCTCATCTTCATATTTTTGCCTCTCTTAAAATATTTATTTATTTGTGTGCACTGGGCCTTAGTTGCGGCACGTGGGTGCCTTAGTTGCGGCACATGGGCTCCTTAGTTGCGGCATGTGAACTCTTAGTTATGACATGCATGTGGAATCTAGTTCCCTGACCAGGGATCAAACCCGGGCCCCCTGCATTGGGAGCATGGAGTCTTATCTTCCCTGCACCACCAGGGAAGTCCCCTAAAATATTTTTTATATAGACTTGTTGTGTGAAAATCTTTACCTTATTTTCTACTTCTCACCATTGGAACATTAGTTCTACAAGAGCAGTGCTTATTTTGTTTATTATTTTCGCTGTGCCTGATACATACAGGCATTCAAGACTTTTTGGAATAAATGAATGTAGTCAGTCCCCCCAGAAATTACCCCCGTAGAAACTATCTGTGATAGAGGCATTGTGTTGTGCTCTTACTGCAGTGCTCTTAGCCAGGAGGCTGTGCAAGATCATACCAAGAACACAGTTGGCATAAACTCCATCCCTTTCACAGTTGGTTATTGGAATGCATTACAAATTAGGTCTCTATACCATTAGGTCTATATTCCACTCAGAGAAAGAAATAAAACAATTCCAATTCAGGTTACTATTTCTGAAAAACCATGACCATCTAGCTGATTTGTCATGGAGAGTCAAAAATGAGTAATTTTTATTTACTAAAGGCATTTAGTACAAATTTTCTTATCTGTCTTAATTTTTACTTGTTTGGTTCACAGTAAAATACTCTTAAATTGTTTTGTCTAAGTAGTTTTGATAGTGAAATCTAAAGGATAACTAGGTTATAAACTTTTCAACCCTAGTAGTAGCAATGCTACCTACGGAATCATATCCAGTGAGAAAGCTGGCTCCACATGCTTTCCAGCGCCCAGTTCTATTAACATTTTTTTCATAGATTTATGAGATAAGAAATCTTTTTTGAGATAAAGCTTATTACAATATTTAGCCAAAAGAAATAAATGCTGATTTTTTTGTGTGAATGTAGATTGAATAAGATTGAATTATTTCTATCTTATGAAATAATTATTTGTTAACAAAATAATAGTTTTTTCTCATGTTTTATTTCTGTTTAAATGAATTTATCTGTTGAGCAAACAGATAATATACTTGTTGCTTTAGAAGCCCAAATACAGAAATAAATATTCTTTTTTAAAAGCACAAAGTGCTTAGGAAACTACCTCATCAAGAAACCATGGGGTTTCCTGATCATTTTAAGGGATTTGCATCTTCACGTGGCATCTGTTTTGGGGTCACAGGATGGGTACATGTAAGTCTCATGGACGTTTTTAAAGTTATTTAGGATTCCCTGTTAGAGACATGATACCCTTTTGACATGTGTCCTTAATGAAAAGTAAAGTTGTGGAAGATACCATTTAATTAGGCTAATGGGCTAAACGAAATTGGCTGATGGAAAATGAAAGAACCTTATGAGTGATTGGCATCAAAGGAACCTGCTTTAGGGAACACCACTAAATCCGAGACTCTGCCCACGCGACCAACAGATGCTCTTACTATGCTTTGGGCCTGGTGGGCAGGCTCAGGACCCAGGGAGTACTGTGCCCACAGATGGGGATTGTCTGTGCACCTCCAGGAAATAAGGTGGCCTTGAGCAGCAGTGGAGTCCTCAGATGCATTAGAATTTAGGTAGGAGCTGGAATTATGACACCTTCTCACTTGTTATGTTGTTTTGTGTCTTTCTCAATAATTTGCCTTTTATTATTATGTAATTTGCTTTGTAAAAGTTAATGTCAGTAATATTAAAGGCTCTTAATAACTAGTACTTAGTGCCACCAGTAAGTGTAGACTTCATTTAGGGTAACTGCATGTCACTAGACCAGATGCATTAAAATTATAGGGGCTATGTCTGTTTGAATTCTTTTAAGCAATTTTTATCTTTCTCTAAGAGGAAATATTAAACCAAACCATATTTAGAATAAAAAATCAGACCTAGAACACATAGTTGTGAGTGCAAAGCAATTGAAAAGGAAACTCCTTTCAGTTGGGAAGTTGGAGCTTGTAAAGTGTTTGGAGACATCACATTTCTCTGCAGGTGGAGAGATGGGAGAGAATTCTGGAAATCTACATCTACTCTGGCCTTGTCTTAAGCCAGTTATACCTTGAAGACATCATTTCATTTATTTGCACCTCAGATTTTCCTTATATAAAATGAAAGGATTGGGACTTTTTTCTTCAAGGTTTCTTCTCACTCTAAATTTCCAAAATTCCATGAAAGTCAAAATCTGGTTTGTGGCAGTAAAATATAGCAGGGGATTTAGATGGTATCAGGGCCGTGCCCACATAATATTTTATTTCAACAGTAACAGCCAGACAGCAGGAACACAGGATATACTCTTCGTGGAACTAGGGACAGAAGTGACTGATGTTCTTACAATTAAAGCTACACTGTTCTTTAATTCTTTATTTTTTTGCCTGTTAGTTGTATCTGCTCTCTAATGCTATCGTTCCCCCACCATGAAGTGATGCCCACTTTAGGCCTCACTCACTCCTGAAGATACAGAAGTCTTTCCAGTTGTTCTTATAAATTTGCAAATGCTGCAGTGACCAGTTTTATATTATTGTATTCTAGAGACCGTGTCATTGGTTTGATGATGACTGCCTGTGATCTTTGTTCTGTGACAAAGCTGTGGCCAGTAACAAAATTGACAGCAAATGATATATATGCAGAATTCTGGGCTGAGGTATGTCCTTGATTTTTATATGAACATAGATAGTATCAAGAAATGAGAAACAATTGGGAAGAAATTAAATATAAGGATAATTTAGTAACAGTATCTTAGTTGCTCATGTTGCTAGTTACTTAAAAAAACTATTGTTTAGCATTTATACAGGTATGAAGTAAGAACAGTCATTCTGTTACATCTGACTTGAATATGTGTGTAAATTCTCTGATCTCCACTGAAATATTTCAGGAACTGATTCCCTGAACAGTAGTGCAAGAGTTTTCCTTATTTAATAGCCAATCTTTTGTCATCCATCCAATAAACTGTATTAGGCCATCTCCTTTATGTCAGCCACTGGAAAACGTACTAAGGGGGACCCACAATATCACGGGCTTTATGTGCCTGCAGCTAGAAATTCGAGAGAATAATCACATTGTACCGTAGAAACTGAGATTATGTAAATATACCAAATGGTCAATTCAGCTGCAAATTATGAGTTCTGTAGAATATGTGGGATGTTAATCCATGAATTCTTGACATGTGAAACAACCATGTGAATTACTTTCATGAATACCTTTTCTAGACTGATTATCCAAATTATCAGAAACATGTGTTTACTCCTTGATTTGCCATGAATAAGTAGAATATAATTCTCTTATTCAAATGAATCCACAAATACTTAGATTCCTGCATATTCAAAGATTATGGAAAAAAACTGTAAAGTGTTTGTGCACCTCATTTGTTCTGAAGAAGTAAAAGTAAATTTGGAGGACAAAAAGTTCGGTAGTTGATGGTTCAAACCATAAAGCTCATTCATGTAGAAGAGTGGATGTAAAAAGTAAAAAACAGTAAATCATTCAGCTAACAATTAGTAGAAATAGTCTATAATGTTGATCTGTCTTATAATTGTAAAGTCGAAGAATTTTTTTTGGGTGAGGACCACGGGCATTGAGTTGAATATACTTATGGTGTTATTTCTCAAATACACAATGCATACATTGTGTAGGCATCCTCTTGCATGTTTTTTTTTCTTTATTTTATTGTGTGTGTGTCAAAATCTAGTTACTATCAGACTCAGGAAGATAGTTTTTAGATGTACATGTCTGAGCTGTAATGTTTGACTTTATTATCACAGTCAACTTAATTTGCATGTGTGTCTAAAAGTAGTAACCTAGAATTAATTCTATAAATACCACATAAGAAAACTTGTCTGAAGCTAGCTTATTGTTTTGCAAATACTTTTATTTATTTAACTATGACATACTTCATACCATAACAATTATATTTGGATTCTAAAATACGAATCGAAATGTGAGAGACGTGTAGACTTTTTCCCTTTCTATCGCCCATTGGTTAAACAGCCCACAGGGAGCAATTAGCTGCCCGAATGCTCATAAATGACGTCTGCAGGGAGCTCGTAGTCCGGGGGTGGAAACAGAAATGTAATCACCCAGTCTTGCCCGTTGATCGTTCATAAAGTCCACGCTTCTCACCTCGGCCCCACACTCTCTCCCACTTCTTCAGAGCTTCACCAGATTCCGCCTGGGTTACTGCAACTTCTAACTGGGTTCCTTGCCTTTATCTTTTAAAATCAGTGTAACAGTGATTAAGAGTATAGTCTCTGGTGTCATGATGCTGGAGATGAAATCCTTGCCTTAGTACTGAGACTGAGCCCTCAGGCCAGTTCTCTGACTCATCTCTGTGCTTCGGTGACCACACTTGCAGGTTCAGGACGACTTTAATTCTGTTTATGTCAGTAGCACACCTCCCATCTTCCGTCTCTCCACGCTGATATGATAAAGATGAAAATCACGCGCTTGATGCAGCAAGCCCTCTGCCTCTCCAGGCTCTCCCACGTTTCAACCCCTCTGTCCTCTGGGTCCCTGACCGTGCTGTGCAGTTTCATCTGCCTGGGGCTCCCTCCCTCACCCCTGCAGCCCCTCCCCACTGAGCCCCAGACACCCCTGTGTTCCTGCACACACGGTCCATGGTGTCCCATTGTTTTCCTCGTCAGCATCAATCCTTATTCGAGTACATATTCAAATCACTGCTTATTTTAAATCTTTTTGTATGTTGGGCTTGTGACATCCTTGAGCAAGGGGCCTAGTTATTTTCATTCACTTAGGACAGAAAAGAAAAAAAAAAGCTTGAGAACTACTGCTGTTCATATTTAAAGCAACAACACCAGAGCAAACTCTATAGTTCAAGTGACCTTACGTAGTCAAGGCAAGTGTCTTTGTCCTGTACACAAACATTCTTAACAAGGGTTATAGTAATTTGTCTCTAGACCTTATCTTAGCAAATTCAGGGTGGTTTTAGTTGTTCTGTGCTTTGGATTTCTGAAAACAAGCATAATTAAAATTAAATAATTAAATAATTAAAAAACGTGAGGGAAGAGTGAGGTATTCAGTAAAATTTTTAACAAACTTTAACCTTAAAAAATAAATAAAAACAGCAAGATAATTTTTAAAATCTATAAAATGGGGATAATAATATCTAACTCATAGTATTTCATGAAGATTAAGTGAAATAATATTACAAGTTGCCTAGCACAGAGCCTGTGATATCATACATCTTTAATAAACATCTATAATTTTAACCTTTATGCTAATGTCTAGCCAGTTATACTGTACCTTTACTGAACATATTTTAGTAGACTATTGTTTATTATTGATGTATCAATATTCCTCTTTAAAGCCTAGCTTCACCTGGTGCACTGCATGTGAAAAATCATCTGAAGAAGTGAGATACAGACCTTGAGGTTATTGCACATTTTGTACTCGTGTTCCTCCTCACACATTTATCTCCTCTTATTCCTAACTTTCACTAACTTCTACAAAATGAAACCAGAAGAGATGGCTAGGTTTCTGGTAATTCAGTGCAGGAGAGGAGTATCAAGATAAAAAACTGCAATAATACATTACATTTCTTTATTATTCTGACATTTGTTTGGGTCATTAAGCAGCAACATTATTCATTTTGAAGAAAATTAACGAAAAAAGGGAACAGCTCATTAATACCAAAGTTTTATAACAGTTTATAAAATTGAGAGAGCCTTGCTTTCCCCTGTTTCTCCCAGGGTGATGAAATGAAGAAGCTGGGAATACAGCCTATTCCCATGATGGACAGAGACAAGAAGGACGAAGTCCCACAAGGCCAGGTATGAATTGTGTTGTAAAGTCCAATTGTTTACAGTGGCCATAACAGCAGATATGAATACAAAGCATATGCAGTCTTATAGGACCTGGAACCACCTGAAATCTCCATTTAGACAGACTTGGAGGATAGTAAGACCACGAATGGGAAATCCTAGTTGGAATTAAAGGATTCACAGCTAGCCTTGTCATCTACGGATGAAATTGCAGTCAATTGCAGGCTTTGTTTTCTTACTTGAAATAGAGGGGATGGATGCATTTGAATTGTTGATATTTTTAGCAAGCAGAAAATATTTTGTCATCAAATGTACAAAGATATTTTTTGGAGAATAACATTATAGATTTTGATTAGGTCCACTTTTCCTAACAACTAATGCATATATTTTAGTACATTTTGAGTTTTGTCTTACCATAAACTGGCACCAATTATTCTCTTTTCAGGTCTTACTACATAATTTATGTTAATTTTTGATGTTTCGAGAGCTCTTGTGCCTTGTTAGTTTTGCATGTGTGCGTGTGTGGTGTGATATATTCCTTTTATTATGGTCTTTTTAAACTCTCAATCTTCTAACATCATAATAAGGATGTTAGTTGTGGACAAATAAATATAATATAAAATTCAGTTTAGAAAACATTTCAGAAAATTCACAAGATGAAGGTTTTGGATAAGTTCTCAAATTTTCCTACTTAGTTATTTAAAGTTAAGTTATTAACTCTTAATACAAAAGTTTAAGCTTGTCCACAGCTCTTGGAGGGCACAGCCCAGCAAGAGGTGGCATGATTTTCTCGCCATCATTGCTCTGGGGAGCACTTTACTTGTTCGTATCCTTAACCAGTTCTAGCAGGAGGCTCACTTTCCTTCTCTGCTGACTGTGTACTGACATGCCTACCATGCATGTTGCAGGTGGATTTTGCAGTTTAGTTTTATTTTAACATTGTTTGTGGAACTTTCCCGTATAGGTAATCACAGTGATTATTCTTTCCTGTCTTGTGCCTGCTTTTCATGTCACATTGTAAAAGTCCTGTCCCACCCTGAGATTATATAAACATTTGCCTATATTTTCTTCAGTTATTTTTTTTTATTTCATCACTTTATATTTAATTTGTTAATTCGTTTGGAATTTATCTTGTTATATGGATAAGATAGGGAGTTGATGATGTTAGCTTTTCCTTGTAAATAGTTGAGCAGTCATCCCAATAGGGTACATAAGAGAACTGAAGATGTTGTCAGGGAATGAACTTTGTTCTCATGTTATTCCATTAAGAGTAGTATGTTTCTGCCAAAATTCCAGATCCATTTATAGTATTAGAGAATTTTAAATAAAATATTTCTGTGGTCAGCTAGTATTTTACCAAATATATTGCTTCTGACTTGAGATTACTATGAAATTATTCTTTGCCATAAAAATAAAAGACTCTACTTCCCAATAATTAGTCTCTCTCTCGAGACCTTCTGCTCCATGGCATCTGCAAAATATTGACATAAGAAAGTCTGTGCGTGAACTGTAAAGTTAAAAATGGAAATGCATTTATTCTAGCACGATGACTATGATGATAGACTTTACAACAGGAGAAAGCAGAAAGGAACCAAGTAGATTTGACTCTTCTATATTCCTTGGTGTGTCTTACCGAAATTCAGTTAAGAAACTGGTAAGCCATGGCTTGCCCGTCACTTTATCTAAAGAGCCAGTTTTATCTTGTACATGTTGTCAACCATTAGGGCAGTTATTTGTAGCCAGACAGTCTGTGTTCTCTGGTTAATCATCCAGCAGCTCTTTTCCATGTGGCCTTCAAAGGCCAGTCGGGGCCAGCATCACTTATGTGCACAGTGGCCCAGAATAATTCCTAATAAAATCTTTAATATATTTTTTTAAAGTATCACAGATTAAAAACTTTAAATTCTGACATATTGAGAGAGCTCTTACCTGAGAGTGCTATGATAAAGTCAGTGAGATTTGTCGTAGGTCAAAAAAAGGGAGGGAGGAGATGAAGAAAATTTCAGTAAACCAAATGAGGTACCAAAGCTAAGAGTAACAAACAAGACACCCAACAGTGGGTGATTCCTGAATATTAAGTTGGCGAAGAGTCCCCCATGTAGAAGAATAGCAGATTTGACTTTGAAATGCTTAACACTTAAAGTAGTAAATTTGACCAGAGATAAAAATAGGACCTGAGTTATAACTAATCTATAAATAGAATCCCATTGAATATTGTACTTGGGTTTTAGATTAACTTCTTTTTATGTTTTAAATTTTTATGTTTTATTTTGTGAATGTATTTTAATGAATTTTTAACTGTAATCTGCAGTAGCGTTCCTTGAGCCAAAGATTACTTAGCAAAACCGGAACATTTCGTTTTTTAGGTAGGCTTGAGGAGTAGAAAATTCACTTGAGGAATATAGTGCTACTAGAATTGCTAATGTGCAATTGTGTTTCTTGTCCGTGGTTTTTGCGCTGAGGCAGCTTGGATTCTACAATGCCGTGGCCATTCCCTGCTACACCACTCTCACCCAGATCTTCCCGCCCACAGAGCCTCTCCTGAAAGCCTGCAGGTATGCACAGTAGTTCAACCTGTGATGCTATTTTTTAAAAGATAAGAATGTATAGGGTTTTATCTCCAAGTATATGTGTCTTCACTACAGTTTACAATAAATGGGCTGTGTGTTTGCCTATGTAACAAGTATACATCAAGAGTATTTATTCATAAAGTTTTGAAGTTTTGTTTGTTTGTTCGTTCTTATGACTCAGAGATCCCTGCCCAATGCTGTTTTGAAGAAGACAATAATATCTTTTCTGGGCTGCTGGTTTGGAAAGGCACCCAGTTTAAATCACACAGTTTATCGTTTGAATGGAAGAGATGGAATCTTGAATGGCATCTTCTTTAAGTTTCATTTTCTTCCCAGAAGAAATGCAAGCCATCAACAGTTGATCTGTTCTAGTTCAGATTTCTCTGTGTCCTCTCATCATCTTTTTGGAGGGCTAAACTCAGCTAAGAATGTTGGAAAATTTTTAAGATTTTCATCTTACTTTGAAAGGAAATTCCTTTGGGGAAGGCGAACGGTGTGGAACAACGGCTGTGTGAGTTGATTCTCTGCAGGGGAATTGGTTTCGACACGATTTTTCTAACCACCCAGCCAGAACTACACTGAGGGGCTGGAGTAGATGCACCTTTGGGGGGAGAACAGACATGTGACGATATATTTGTAAACAAAATCCGAGGATTTAGCGTGCTCCCATTCTCTGCTGTGGAAACTTACCTGATGAACTCATTCTTTAAGGAAAACAAACTAACAAGCAAGAAAATTTTTAAAAGATCCTGCTTTTTCCTATTTAAGTGATTCTCTTTCTTCTCTGCTCCTGTGGAGATAAACAGAACATCCCAGTGTATTTTGTTGCACCATCACTGACCTTAATCAGTAGCTAGTTTCTGAAAATATTATCTTATTCCCTAAGGGCTCAGCCATGTGGACAGTTTGGAGTGTGAGTGAGTATTCATTCTTGATAGAGTCAGGTTGGAAAAATGAATGTCCCACCAAAGCAAAAAGAGAATATCAATTGAAATCCAAGCAGCATGTTGTAAAAAAAAAAAAAAAAAAAAAAAAAATAGATGCAGGCATTACTCAGAAGTCCTTTTTGTCCAAAAATTCTCTGTATTTGCACTAAATATTTAGAACCAGCAGAATGAATGCTTGCTATTATTTTCAAGCTCTGGGATTGTTATTCAGCTGTCTCAGCAGTTTTGATGCTTTCTTGCTACTGTGGACTTGGCTAAACCGCATAATCCCTTAAAGGCCATTTCAATATGATTAAAACTTGAAAAATTCATCACGTATCATTGTATCCAAGGAAACACAACAAAGTTAGTGGGTGTTTTTTTTTCCCAATATATCAAAAAATCTCTTCAGGTTCTGGGAAAATGATACCTGATGACATAGGACAAAAGCTAAAGCGTTACATTTTTCAGGTTATATTTTAGGGGTTTCTTTTGTCCAAAGGTATCTTAGCAGGTCTGCTTTGCATGAACTTTGTGTTTGCTAATACTAAGGTTCCCTTCTGATTTTGACTTTGCATGTGAGAAAGCAAGGTGCAAAGTGGAGAATGTTGATGAGGTCTCTGCGAGGTTAGCCAGGCCAGCAGGGTGGTGGTCAGGCAGAGGGAGTTCTCACACCATCGGCGGAGAGGAGGAGGCTGCAACCCTTGAGCTGCAGATACTGAGAGGGGAAGACAGGAGGTGGGGGAGTGCGGCTGTGTTTGAGACTAGAGGCCACCGGAGCACAAATACAACCTCGTAATGAGGAAATTTCAAAAGTTTGTAGCAGGTGTAACTTATGGTGCCTTTCTAATACATGACACGGTGTTCAAAATAAGACTTCTCCCCGGTCTCGCGTGTGGGGTGAAGGGGATGGAGCCGCCCTGGGGGGACACACACTTCCCCCCATGGGGTGGGAAGACCTGGCCAGAGGTGTCATTGGTGGATGAACTTGCGGCTCCAGGTCCCCTCCCACCCTTTCCTCCCATCCCGCGTGTCCTCGGTGGTCACCCGTCAGCTCAGTCCCCTTTCCAGTGAATCCCAGCTAAGAAACGAGCTGGTGGGACGGGGCTTTGGTGGTTGAGGCTCCTCTGAGGAGACTGAGCTGTGGTGCCGAGTCGGAGGACAGGCTGGGAGCCTGCAAGCTGGTTATAATCAAGGTCACCAGAGTCAAAACGACACCCAAAAGCCATCAGGCTGAGTTATGCCCCAGGATGGTGAGGATAATTGTTGGGACAGAGTCCAGAAATTCTCTCTGAAACAGCCCCTGTCACTGTATCTCTTATTCCAGGAATAACCTGAGCCAGTGGGAGAAGGTGATTCGAGGGGAGGAGAGTGCCGTGTGGATCTCAAACCCGCCGGCGGCCCAGGGGACCTCGGAGAAGCTGCCCGTGAAGATCGATGACTGATGTCTGCCCCTGAGCCCTCCCACCTGAAGACGTTCATCTTGCTTCTTTGACTTTTCTTCCTTTTATTTTTGTGGGGGGAACCTACACCTGGTAACTGGGATGCAGACCTCTTCAAGAAGGTACCATCAAGTAAACACATCCAGCAGACGTCTCCCTGCCAGCCTCCTCTGTACTGTGTCACAGACGGTGATCAGCCAGGACCAGAAATCCACAGCCCCAGTGACTCCTTGTGAACTGGCCTTTTCTAATGGGCTAATAGAGCTGAGGCCTTAATGGAAACGGAGAATTATTCGGAAGGGGTACTTTTCCACTGTATCTTTCCAGTGAGGGTTAAAACGGTACTATTAGGATATTGTACTTTGACTTTCATACCAGTGTTGCTTTGATGTTGTTGGTTATAAATAGGAACTTTTACATGTTACTCTTGTGGATGTTCATGTGTGACCTACTTGTAATTAGCGTGAATCATAGCAGACAGCCTCAGACACGTGGCATCGAGGTTACAGAGTAAGAAACGCCTTTCTGCAATCAGTGTGGGAAAATCGATTCTTCTTCAGAGCCTCATGAATTAAAAGTTAGGTGGACTTAAAGCGTATTCTGTAAGCTTATACTAAAGAGCTTAGATGAATAAATTTAACACTAAAGGAAGCAGATTTTCTATCCTCTTGAAACGAGATGCAGGTATACATCATACTAAATCTCAGAAATCCAAGTATCAATTCAAAAAATGTCAGAGAATATTTTTTCTTTATTTTTTTCTTTATTGTAGTCTTCTTGGCAAATTTCCTAAACCCTTTACATAAAGAACAAAATAAAAGCAAGGCATACAATTTTTTTTCAACGGACAATTCTTACGGATGTAAAACGTGAATTTTTAACAATGATTTTTTTGTGTTTTCACTTGATGTCATTGCAAAATCTTAAACTCACATTCAAAGTGAAAGGGTTGTTCTACAAATTATTTAATTACAAGACCATACATTTCTCCTAATATCAATTAAACCATAACGTTTAAGCCTCCGGGAGTCTTCACTGCGAGCCGCTCATTCATCTCCTGTTTGTACTCCCCTCGTGCTCGCACTCTGCATGGTCTTTTGTAAGCTCTCTGCCCTAGGCAGCTGAATTGGGGCCCATCTCTGTTCTCTTTGCTCTGCTCAAGATTGAATATCTACAGAGACACCTGCCTCTGCATAGCCTCTCCTGTATCAGTTTTGATAGGCTCATATTACTCTACAATGTAAATGTTTTGAAAAAATATGCAAAAGTAATAGTCTGGACCCCCTCCTACAAGGATTATAAACCAGTCACTTCTGGTGCATATGAATGCTTTAAAGATTTTTAGCACAATGACATGGTAACCTCCGAAGCTGTGCTAGTCCCGACCTGAAGGAATTAGAGTCTCAGAAGTGCTAGGCTGAGCCGTAACAAATGGCTTATCCATGATTCTCGAAGCAGGAAACTGGAATAGTACTTTCAACAAAATAAATTTTGAAAAATATTCTTCTACATATCCAATACTATACACATTGTTTTTCATATGAGCTTGGTTTTTGCAAAAATGATGAAATCAGGTGTTTCTATAATATGGTTTATTTGTGTTGCAGCAGAGTTAGCTATACATAAACATAGTTCTTATTTTAAAATTACCACTGCGTGTTCAGTTTCCTTATGGGCTTCTGAAAGTCGCCATCTTCCTTACATGGAACTCCATTTGCTATTATAATTATACAGTATGAGGTAAAATGAAATAACAAAGGAGACAGAATACCACTGTGGCTAGATACACACACACACACACACACACACACACACGGATGTGTGTAGCTGTGCACACATAGACATTCATGTAGGTACACACATGTATGTAGATACACACACATATATGTGTGAGAGAGAGAAAGGGAGAGAGATGCAAACACATCTGTGAAAAGTAAAAATCAGCCCCATTCTTCAAAAAGTGATTTTTCATGTTGGAAAATGTATATGGTTTGATATAGAGCTGACTAGAAAGAGTCCTTTCTCATGTTCATGTATTCACAGAACTGAATTCTAAAAAGTTGCATACATCCAAACTTTCTACAGCCAAATGTATGAAACTGGACCCATAAGATTCAACTTTAATCACAAAACTTACTTAGGTCATCTAACTGAACCTGGAGACTGAATTGCAAGGGGGAAGGAAATATCACTGAAGACTATTGTTTAATTAAAAGGATTTTAAAAGAGTGCATGAATTCTGCTTCTTGAAATAGACAACAGTCATGGGGGAGGGAATGCTATGGCTATTTTTGCATTTTTAAGGTTGCTGTTCTGACATGATTATTAGAGAAAAGTATCTTATTTTGGCACACCCAGGTGTATTGCATTATGTGACCTGTACTTTGAACAGTAGTTTCCCAAAGAAACGTGTATGGAGTTATTGGTTGGTTGATTTCTTGTGAAATAGTCATAGTAGAAGCAAAGTTTGAACAAAGGACTGTATTCTAATGTAAACTGTTACTATTACTTTTATCATGTGTAAGATTGACTTAGGAATCATAGATTTACCTAAAATGAAAGGGCCTCAGATGCAGTGATATTTAGTTAACAATCTGTTTTGGAAAACACACAGTTAGGAGTATCTTGTATCTCAGCAGATTTATTTAGCAGACACGCTTTTGAGTTCTGTTTTGTCTTTTCCCCAGATTTTTTCTTTAAAGGGTAGATGGTTTTTATCGCCAAAAGTTTTGATGAGTTTCTCCTTAAAGTGGTATTTTATATTGGGCCAATGTTTCCCTGTTCAGTATAAATTTGGTAACCAGCTGTGAGTATATGTAGAATATTTGATTTGCAAAATTTTTATTGGTTGTGCTGATTTATAATAGATACAGTTTTATCATCAAATGCAATTATTCCCTTCAGAGACGGTGAATATATTTTTTAACTAGAAATTTTCTTGGAAATGCATGCTAACAACGTGAACTATTGAACTTGGGCAGCGGAATAAAATTCTAAAAAATGCAAGTATCTGATTAATTACTAGTTGTGATTTAATTAAATAGAAAATCTTAAATGCAATTAATGTGGAAAGGAATTCTCAAAAATGAACCTTTTACTAGGGCAGGAATTGTGATCCATTTCCCAGCTTTAGTTATTTCTGAGAAGCACGTGAGAAACCAATGTTGGAAGAGAGACCAGGTTTTGAATTAGTCACACACCGTTGTCCTCCATCCTGACTCTTCTCTCAATGGAAAAGCATCTGTGCAGACAATCACGGTGCTCCTCGGGGTGACTTGTTCTCACAGCAGCAAAAACAAAGCTAATTCAGAACTAGATTTGTTCAGTGTAGGTTTCCTCTTTTTAGCATGCTTTTCAGATATTATGCTTTCTTTATTTTATGCAATCAACCTCAGTGAATTTTGCTTTCTTGGTATATTCAAGCACAGTAGCTATGTTTGTACATGATACACATAGATGCATAAATCCTTAGCTTCCTGGATTGCTTAATAGATTTAGTTTTGAGTATTATGTTGCTGGTCTTTTAACCCAGAGTAAAGATTTGAGTTTTAATAGGACTAAGTGATTCACCATGCCTTGGCCTGTGCCTTTATTTTAAATTTTGTAATTTTACTTCTTCATTCATATACTCATTGTTTTGCTTTCTTACTTAACTATAATTAAAAACATTTCAAGGGACACATCCATGGTTAATTTTATCAAGTGGAATGAGTTAGGATCATTCTCTCCTTATCAGATTTCTATCCCTTATTTTATTTCATTCACAGTAACCCTTGTGACCATAACTGGTGAACTGTTCAGATTCAGTCTTTTTTGCAAGAACTTCCAAAAACTGTGACACTGATTATGATGTGATTTTGTTGGGTTTTTCAGGTACATATGCATGATTTAGATTTTGAAAATCACTTCTATCTTTGTATATTTCAAATGTATTTGCTTTCTACACTTTGCTGATTTTATTCAGGATTTAATTCTTTAAAAACATATTCATTTAGTCACCTTAGTGTATCCCTTCTATTGCAAGTATTAATCTGATTTTAAAATCACTGTAAAATGTAAATTAACCGAGTATGCTGTCAGTGATGGTTTCCCCAGGCTTGTCTGTAGTGCATGGCTAGTATATTTTTACCTTTGCATTAAGTATTTATCCTGATACACATTTTGCCAATTTCTTTAAACACTTAAGTTTAGGGCCTCCCTGGTGGCGCAGTGGTTAAGAGTCCGCCTGCCGATGCAGGGGATACGGGTTCGTGCCCCGGTCTGGGAGGATCCCATATGCCGCGGAGCGGCTGGGCCCGTGAGCCATGGCCGCTGGGCCTGCGCATCCGGAGCCTGTGCTCCGCAACGGGAGAGGCCACAACAGTGAGAGGCCCGCATACTGTAAAAAGAAAAAAAAAAAAAAAAAAAAAAAAAAAACACTTAAGTTTAAATTAGTGATACCCAATGCAGTGCTTACACTTTTTGTTTTTTGTCTTTTTTTTTTTTTTACTGGATATTTTGGTTGTCTGAAGCACTAGATACATTTATGTAATGACAAGAATAGAAAAAAAGGAAGAAAACAGTTTTGATGCTATTCTGGTTCTAAATTGAAAAGATGGGACAAAGTGAAAGACAAGAAACACGTTTGAAATCCAAAGAAGCATTACTACCTTCACCCGAACTCTAAGCTTTTCCCTTCTCTGACTGACCGTGGAGTGTCCTGCAGAGCTGACCGCCCTGAGAGGGTGCAGACCTGCGTGTACCTCTGCTGGGCATGGGTTAGCGTTACCCCAGGACCCAGGCTGAAACTTCCAGCCAGATCACGCTTGCCAATTAGGGTAGTCGGTTTCCACACATCAAGTTTCAGCTAATATTTTTGAGGAACCGTACATTCACTGAAGCTTAAGTGGAAAGGTTTTATTCCTATTGCAGGATAAGTTTTAAAATTGTGTTATCCAGTACCCTAGACCACCTAAAATATCATCCTATCCTGGGCATTGTAGCTTTTGTTTTTTCTTTAGTTCCCAGTCTTGTGCTGTATCTCAAATATACTGTGTAAACGACATGTGGGGACACTCTTTTCCATATGACCTGTTGTATGGTGTATGCCCTTTATATTCACTTAGTGTGCACACTGAGAGTAGATGTAGTTGTAGAAGGTGTTTCTATACCATGCCCCCCACCTATTCACCAGAACCCACCCAGTGACCCACTGGAAAATGTGTGCGTGCCCAGAACACTGTGAAACAGTTACCAAAATTTGTAGAAATGCAGCATCTTGACTCTTTCTGAAAAGAAGAGGTGACTTTTTTTTTTTAAGTCCTTATGAACAAAGGAGATCCTCTATCCCTGCCTAGCCAAGGCAACTAAGAGTTTGCTGGTGATAATCTCCTTGCTGACCAGAAGCTGCTGGAGTGGAATACAGGTTACAAGCTGTCAAAAATACAATGCTCATAATAAGCTGATTTGTAGAGTCGATGGATCTGTATCCAAAGTTTTAATGGGCTCACTTTTGGAAGGAGAAGGAATTTTGAGTTAACAATATCCAACTTCATTACAGTTAATAAGTTATAAATTTAAAAATATTTTATATGTACGACATATAAAAACTTTGTAACATGCACAAGTGCAATAATTTAAAGAGGTCTTAACTTTGCATTTATAAATTATAAATATTGTACATGTGTGTAATTTTTTCATGTATTCATTTGCCGTCTTTGTATTTAAAAGAAACCTTTACTGTCATGTTTGTATAATATAACAATAATCACTGATTATAACCTAGGCAAGTTGTAAATAAATTCATAATTCAAACAGCCAGTATATATGCATATATGGGTATTACTTTGCAAAATCTTTGTTTTACTTACATGCTTAGAGCAGCAAGAGACCTTTGTTGATATGTAATTATACATTTAAAGTATATATATATATATGTATGATACATGAAATATATGTAGAGATGTTCATAATTTTAATGGCTATCCTTCGGTGTGAATAATTGAATACAAGAGTTTTTAAAATATCACCTTTCACGTTTATCATTTGTTCTCACGTGTGGGGAAGGTAAGAGATCTTTGCAGCTTCATAAAAGTTCATGTGCAAACACTCCAGGCCTCGTCTGCAGAGGAGAGACCAAGTTCACACTGGAGCAACGTGATATGTTTGCTTCAGCCATTTTCTAGCAGAAAGGATGAGACAACCTAAAACGCTACATTTTACAGGATGATTTGTATTAACTCCACTGTGTAATTTTAAAAGTGAAAAGACTCTCTGGGAAAAGTGTGGTCTTTTAGAAAGACTGCTTCATGTTACAAAACTCATGAGCCCCAGTGCCAAGGCTGGTTCCTGAAGCAGCTTCCCCACTGGCTGGGCTCCCAGGACCAGTCCAAGCCCACATGGCTTACGAGTGGGAAGGTCTGCACGGGGTGGGCATGTTTACACTAAGCTCTGGGATTCTCTCTGCTAGGAAGAAAAAATGTTCTCAGCTAAACTCACATAATCTTTAAACCGTGATCAGTATCCTCATGGCTTCATCTTTAAAACTCCGCTTAACGTAACGGTGTTTATTTGGCTCTCCGCTTGCCATCAGGTGGGCAGGGAAATGATAAATATTTAAGACCAGAAAGTTAAAGCTGAATCGCATCCCAAGACCCTCTCTAACCAAAAACATATGAGAGCTACATTTGAGAGTGAATGAAATAAATGTTTCCTGGAATAAAGACTTGTTGCATTGTTAAACATGGGTATCCACGGCCTTGTTAATTAGACGAACGTAGAAAGACCTTCAAATGGAATTCTGCACACCAAACTCTTACTGATGGACTGCTCTCTGAGTGCACAGCACTGTGCATGTTGTAGACAGGATTTTTGTTCAATATTCATTTCCTGTGACACTGTATCAAATGTTTACTGTGTTAAAAATAAATTTCATGAGCTAATATCTCCAGAAACTTATTTGGTAGTTGAGCTTGCAGACTGGTTCTCTGTAAAGCTGATCTGAATTTGAACCCTTATCTTTATTACACAGGTTTGACTTTTCCAACAGACTTACCATAACCAAGAGCTATTTCCACACCAAAGGAACCCTAAAAACACCACACTATTAAGCAAACATTTATTCAGCAAGTGTGTCGGGCGCCTGATGTTCCGGGAAGTGCAGGGCGGGGCGGCTGGGAGTCAAGGGCAGGACACAAGTCTTCCTTCCTCCCGAGGCCTTCTGTCACCTTGCTGTGACTTGCTGTGCCCTTGTCCCCTCCTGTGATGACTGTTTTCAGAGGCCCAGTTCTGGGAGAGACAAAAGGGAAACTACATACTTTTTGACCTGAGAATCTCACGTATTTAACAAGACAGTTTTTAAAATCTTCCAAGTAATACACAAATGACGCGGTTTGCAAGAGGACCCGGAGCCTGATGAAACAGAAGCCTCCATAAGCTGTTCCTGCACCCCTCTCCTCCCTCCCCACGGCCCTCTCCCACTATCACGTAAAAGGGAGCCGGGTGAGATTTTTCCTCGATTGATGTTGAGGGGAGAAAGTAAAATGACTAGAAAATAAAACCAGGCATTTATCTGAAACACCAACTTCCAAATGTTTATTTGGTAACGGTATACATTTTGATAATGTTGGCCTTGTTGATGTCCGTGTCATTAATTAGGTAGAATTCTTGCTCAGAATGATATTCTTAGAATAGGGTAAATGCTCAGTCATCAACAAAAAAGTCAAACATTTTAACACACAGAATGACTAAGATACATTATTATATTAATGTATGTTAAGAAAATAACATTTACCTGCTTAACTTGGCAGTAACTAGAGAAGCCATGCATCAAAACACCTGTTTCCTAAGTCTCCCTGGTAACTGAACTCTGTCCGTGTGAAGCTATGACTGTCAGAGTTTCGACTTGAGGGTCACTGGTTTGACCTTCCACCAGCAACTCGAGGTCACTTACTCGCCACCTCTGGTAGATGGTCCTCCAAGTGGACACCGCTCCAGGGGTGGAGGACACGTTCCCATAATGCAAACCAGACCATTGCCTGACAGCTCTGGCTGCCAGAGAGCTTTTGCTAAAGTTGTCCTGAAATCTGTAGCTTTATGATTTTTCTTCCGAGACGCTAGTTCTGTACTTGCAGCCACACAGACACCACCTTTCAGTTACCTAGCTGGACGCTCTCTGGCCTCCTGTGCCTAAGCTAGTCTCATTTAAAACAGTGTAACTTGGCTCAGGAGCCCGTGCAATTCTCGACATCCTCCCCGTAGAAATTTGCCAGTGGCCTTCTCCTGGGCCTGTGCTTACAAGAGAACCAACTGTCGGGGTTCATCAGCTGGCACTCTGGGTGCATCTCCTACACCTCCCGTCTCCGTGGCTCCGTCATCCCGAGGCGCACCTGTTCTTGGCTCTTCCCACGTGTCCTTTCACGAGCACGCCCCGTAATGGTCTCTCTCTTGGAATAGCCTCCCTTCTGCTGAGCACATCCTGAGAGGCACGACTGTTCCCTCGTCTGTTCAAGAATCTCCATTCCTCCCGCTCAGTGATGTGCTCCCTCCTGACCGTGCTCGCTCGGGACAGGGATGCACCCTGCGCCCAGGCGGAAATAGCAGAGGTTAACTTATATTGAGCACTTACTGTGTGCCTGGCCCTCTAGGTACTACTTGCATCAACTCAGTATTCGACAATTCTATAAAGTATACATGCTATTGCCCCCACTTAAAGGTGAGGAAAATGAAACCCAAGGAAGTTAAATAGCTGGTGAAAGAGAAAGCAGGCTAGCCTCGTCCAGGTCCAGAGCCCCACACGCAAGCACCCTGCCGTCCTGGGTGAGCTGGGCTTCACTGCCTGCCGGTAAAGGGCGCCTCTTGACGAATTAGACACATGGAACTTTGGAGGCGCCAGTGAAGACCGGCCCCAGAGCACTTGGTGCTTCATAAGCAAGCCTCCCTCCCTGCCCTCCCTCGGTGAGGACCTGAACGGGGACTCAGAGGGGAGAAACCGCACTCAGCTGTTGAGTTGCAAAATCACATGGGGAAACTCAGATGAAGTCTGAAGAGAAACGCTTCTGTGGGTGTTTATAAGCTGACAATCTGGCTGAAAAGAGTTGTCTCCAGACTGTTCAGTCCGGGTACTGAGGGTCGCATGGCCCCGGGGAGGATGGACTGTGGAGAAGAAAGCTGTCGAGGTGTCAGCGTGCCGTCTCCACCAGGTGAGAACAGTGCGGGGGGGATTCACCCCGGACCAGTTCTGTGGAATCTGGTCAACAGGATCCTGGCGCCCACTTTTCTCCTAGAGCTCGGAGAGTGGGTGCAGGTCGCAGCTGAAACCTCAAATCAGCCTGCGGGGCGGGCTGCCTGGGCCACCGGGTGAACGCAGCCCACGCCCTGCTCTGGGGGTCACAGCCCCGCTCTGGGGGTCGGGTCACAGCCCTGCTCTGGGGTCACAGCCCCGCTCTCGGGGGGGTCACAGCCCTGCTCTGGGGGAGGGTCACAGCTCCGCGGACCTCCTGCCTGTGACGGCAGCACGTGCTGAGTGGTTAGGGGGTAAAGGGGAGGGGCATTGCCTCCGAGAAACCAACCAGAGGAGCACAGACTGGCTCAGGGGACATCACTGAGGATAGATGGGCAAGGACCAGGCAGGACAGAGCAGCCATAGTTCCCCACTCGCCCCCCAACCAGGCAACAACCCAGCACAGCCCACTCCTGAGCCCGCATGACAGCACCCACCCCATTGCCCTGGTCCCCCTGCAGCCACACCCAGCATTCAGGTGGAATGGAGCAGGGAGACAGGCTTTTAATTTGACTGATTTAAAACCCAAGGGACTTCAGGACACAGTAAGTTCAGTACAAGTGACCCCATCATGCCTGAATTCAGTTTCCACATTGGACGAATTAGGAAATCAAGGCAAGTTAAAGACAGCTCTAGAAAAATAGTTACATTTGTTTTTCACTGAATTCAGGGCCAGTGAAATGTGTCTTCGCTATATTGATATAGCTTATTCTGGGTTTCAAATTCTTCGTTCCAATAGTTTAGAGATTTATTTAACTTCTACTTTGCCAGCATCGGCCTGAGAGTGACATGGAATTTACTAGAGGGAACATGTGCGTCTGTGCATCACAGTGTTGACGAATCATAATGCGGCGCTATCACCAAGGCGGAGTTTCCTCACTCGGAGAAGTGTTAAAATTCCCTTTGTAAAAGTTGCTTCTCTTTCAGAATAAAAGTGCTACTTTTATTCAATATCCTATTAATATTCACAGTCCAACTGAGTCAGCCCAGGAGTATGAGTCAGGGTTCCCCAGAGAAGCAGGGCCAATGGGCTATACACCTACACGTGTCTGTACGTACGTACGAATGTCTATATATATCCCGCTGGCTCTGTTTCTGTGTAGGAGCCTAACACACACACACACACGGGCATTTATTATGAAGGACTGGCTCACGCAATTACAGAGGCTGACAAGCCCCACCATCTGCCGCCTGCAAGCTGGGGACCCAGGGGAGCTGGTGGCTTAGGTTCTAAATTCTAGTCTGAGTCCTATGACCTCAGAGCCAGGAGCAGCGATGGTGTCAGTCTCATTCCAGGGGCAGGAGAAGACCAGCGTCCGGGCTCAGGGTCAGGCAGAGGGAGCAACCCCACCGCCCCTGCCTTCTGTCTATTCCGGCCCCCAGCAGCTTGGATGGGGCCACCCCCACTAGGGAAGGTGATCCGCTTGATGCTGTACTGATTCCAGCGCTCACCTGATCCAGCGACAGCCTCCCAGATGCGCCGAGACTTCTGTTCAGCCAAATATCTGGTCCCCGCAGCTCAGGCATTGACATGTAACACGGACCCTCACAGCAAGACGGTGCTTTCTTCCATCAGGGCGCTTACTGTTATTTGTCAATAGCTCTCCAGCTCACAAAGTCCTCCTTGGATCTCTGCTCTTTCTGTGTGTGCCGGCTTTTGTTTTGGCCCTTTTGCATCCTTCCAATATGCGCTGCAGAAGCCAGCTGCCCGGTGCCCCTGCTCCGGAGGCTTTGGCCAGTGGTGCTGTCACTCGGGCGCTCGAATAGCTCCGCTGTCACTTCCCCAGCTGTGGTGAACTCTGACCGCGGGTCTGGCTCTGTTCCAGGCACTGGGCATCCAGCCATGAATGAAAACAAGAGAAACACCGCTTTCAAGGAGTGTACGTGCAAGTGTGGAAAGGCGGATGAGGAGTGAGCAAGGCAGACAGTACATGACGTGTCCAGTGGGGACAGCTGGAACGAAGAAGAGCAGGGCAGGAGGTGAGGGACAGAGAGGGATATCTCTAATGAGGTGGCACTTTAGCAGATTCCTGATCAAGTGACCTTGAGGTAGGTAACAGTTGCTTAGATATGACACAAAAGTGATCAACGATAAAACAAATAGATCAATCAGACTTCACTAACATTAAAAATATTTGTGGGCCCAGTCGCTCCGCGGCATGTGGGATCTTCCCAGACCGGGGCACGAGCCTGCGTCCCCTGCATCGGCAGGTGGACTCTCAACCACTGCGCCACCAGGGAAGCCCCATCAGGCACTTTAAAAAATATTTTTCCTTCAGTTATACTGGGATATAATGGACATTTAGCACTGTGTACGTTTAAGGCATACAGCACATTTCCAACCTTTTGGGGTCTTGTAGTGACTTTACCCTCAAATACCACTTAAAAATAAAGTGATGCTGCGGAAAAGCACCGTTAGGGCAGAGTCAAGGCTGTACGTGGGAAGGTGTGAGCTGCGTGGAGACAGGACTGTTATGGGTCACCAGGCGGCTGCCCCACTGCATCTTCCCACCTCAGCAGGTAGTCCACTGCCCTGCCTGCGATGTTCTCTGACTACTACCTGTTCCGTCAACAATAGCCATAAAAAGAAGTGCAACTGAGTTATTTGTAGTGAGGTGGATGGACCTAGATAGAGTCTGTCATACAGAGTGAAGTAAGTCAGAAAGATAAAAATACCATATGCTAACACATATATACAGAATCTTAAAAAAAAAGGTTCTGAAGAACCTAGGGGCAGGACAGGAATAAAGATGCAGACGTAGAGAATGGACTTGAGGACACGGGGAGGGGGAAGGGTAAGCTGGGATGAAGTGAGAGAGTGGCATGGACATCTATACACTACCAAACGTAAAATAGATAGCTAGTGGGAAGCAGCCGCATAGCACAGGGAGATCATCTTGGTGCTTTGTGTCCACCTAGAGGGGAGGGATAGGGAGGGTGGGAGGGAGACGCAAGACAGAGGGGACATGGGGATAAATGTTTACCTATAGCTGATTCACTTTGTTATACAGCAGAAACTAACACACCATTGTAAAGCAATTATACTCCAATAAAGTTGTTAAAAAAGTAATAATAAATGCGAGGGCGCCTTTGCCTTAGAAAGAAGTGGAGTCACAGCAAAGGTTTGCTTTTATATATATTTAGATTGGAAAAAACGAGAGCACATTTGTTTTCCCGATGGAAATGTTCCATCAGGTGGAGGGAGGGAGGGAGGGAGGGAGGGAGAAGGAGAGAAAGGCGGGGCAGAGGGGAAGACCCAGAGGTGGGGTGCGGACCCCAAAAAGGCAAGCACGCAAGGCAGCGCAAAACCCCACGCTGTGGACCTTTGATGGGTGAGACTCTCCTTCCTCCACGTCAGGAGGGGGTGGGACTGGGGTGGACTTGCAGCCAGCCCTTCTTTCAGTGTGTGGACCTGGAAATGCCCGTCTTGACTCTCACTACTGCCCCGTCACCGTCTCCAGTACAGCACCAGAGTTATGCTTCTCACACGGAAACCTGTGCTCGCCTCTCTACTGTGTAAACTCTTCCAACAACTCCTTGCCACCTGCGGGACCAAACAGAATTTCCCTCTTGACGCTGCCCCGTGCACCCGGCAGCTCTCAGCCTCCCTACATTTCCGCGTCTTCCCCCCTCGGGCTGGCATGTAATTTCTGTCTAATCTCAAGTTCCCTCTAGGCATCTCTGTTTCACGCCTCCAGAGCTGAGAGGCCACAAAGATGTTTAAAAAGTCGGTTCAACTTTGCCCATTTCTGCTCAATGAATTCTAATCACGGAAAATGTTTATTTTTGACCAATTGCCTCTCCAAGCCATTGGCTGTTCTGACCCACCCGAGGCTCTCCTCCCGCCCCCGGCACTTCAGTCTGGGGTCCTCGACCACTGCCTCTTCTGCGCCTTTTCCTCTGGTCTCCGCAAAGCTCAGATCACCGCGTCCGTCCCCTAAGTTGTCTGTCTCTTCTCCACTCTGAATCTTCAGGGAATAAATCGTGCATCTCTGCAGTCTTGGCAAAGTGACAAGAGCAGACAATATTCTTTTTCTTTCTGGACGCGGAGTAGGATGGAGGATGCGCGGACACGAGCTGGGACGGCTGCATCTCACCTTTGTTCCGTCGTGTTTTAAGATGTGCTCCAGCGCCACCTAGAGCTGAAACACAAAATAGACCATCCGTCCCGGTAGAAATAACTCCAAGGTGAGCCATTGTTGATTCTTACACAGATGTCTGGCCTCCAGAAAGACCCCTGTGGTTCTGGCAGATCCGTTCTTTGCGCCCATAACGTAATACTTAAATACATTTCTGCTTCAGACACTTCGTTGAAATATTTAGCAATCGGAGAGCCGCAGGTGGGCTTCTAAGGCTTGCTATTGATTTGACCAACGACTCCCTGAACTGTAGTGTGTAAGGGGTAGGTTAATTTACGGTATGTGTGTCCATAAGACTTGACTTGGGAGAAACTTAGGTCTTGGGGACAAATGTATCGTTTTCTTTCTGATCTAAACCAAGACTGTGCATGTCCACGAAGAATGAGCCCTGGCTGAACCTGGAGGCCGCCCACCAGCCGGGGCTGACACCCCCCAGCTGTCTCTATCACGACCTCGGAGCCCTGTCGCTTCAGCCTTCCTGTGGGGCGGAGGGGGGACACCTCTGCCACCTGACTGCCTGCCCCTACAGGGTGGAAAAGGTGGCGTGCTCTGTCTACAAAAATAATCGGCCCTTTTACTAAACCACTAAGCAGTTCTGAACAGAAGAGCTCACTGTTTCATCTCCAGTAGTTGGTAACATGGCAACCTGTATTGCCACACGTTTGCTCTTAATTTATAATTAACTGAAGGAGGGAACTTTCCTCTCCTGGGTCAATGCTTAGCTAGCCTCGTGTAATGTGGGCATTTCCTGCCAGCATTTCTCGTTATGGTTGGATGCCTAAATACTGTGAACATTGGAGAGAGAAGATCAGTAAACACTTTTGTTATTTTTTTCCAGGTTAAATTCAAATACACTGGATTAGGGAGCCGTCTGAGCTTGCTAGGGTCATGACAACTTCATGGTTTCAGAAAGACTCACATTTAAAGTGTCCAGCCAGCATCAGTGGAAAGAAAAGAAAAATACCATGTGCCCTGAATCTTTCACAGGCACTGACTTCATCCTCCCAATTCTGTAAGGTCAGATTTGTCACCTTTGTCATCTGGAGCTGGTGAGTCGTGAGGGCTGCTCAGCGTGACCTCTCCTGAGAATAGAGAAGCCAGCATTCCACTGCACTGAATTCCCTCTGCCTGGAAGAAATTTAAATCAAATACAGTGTTCAAAGATAAGAATCTTAGAGGGTTTTAGAGTTTCCTCCCTTGACATATGGGGTAGCCTGATGAAAAAGCACCGACTTTGCAGCCAAACGTGAATTTATATGCTTTTGTTCCCTGCTAACTGATCTCCGGCAGGTTACTTCACCTCACATGATCTCAATTTCCTACTAGGAACTTCGGGATAATAACACTAAAATGACTAAATGATCATTTAGAGACTGGCACCTACTATGCACTAGAACTCCAGGTACAGTTGGATGCGTCGTGCACTGTACAATCTGTACATCTCCATAGAAGATGCCCAACGAAAGGCCACTTACCTTTGGCTTCCTGGGCTTCGGAAAGGAATTAAAGAGTGCAAGGACATTTTGATGTTTTGCAAATCACCAAAAGGGTTTTATTTTAAAAAGGAAAACAGGCAAGCAAACCTAGTACTCCCTGTTCAAGAAGGCCAGAGGCATATGAGGAGGTCAGAGGAGAGATCCCTCGGCAGGGGGCTGTGTACCCTGGTTGCCCGGCAACAGAGGAGCCCTGGGGGAGGGACTTGGAATGTTTGTCTGTCTCCAGGGCAACTCCCAGCCTCAGCAGCTGCAGTGGGAAGGTGATGGCTGAGGATTTGGAGCCTGAATGTAAGTGGACATTGAGCGTTTTGTGTTTGGTGTTTGATGTTTGATTGCCTAGGAACCCAGCTTCTCTAACTCAGTGTGAAGAATCAAAACCTTTCTTGTGGCTGCAACTCAGCTCCTGGATCACCAAGGTTTAGGATTGGATTTGGGGATTGGAAACTTCTCAGAAAATCCAATAATAAAAGGCAGAGAAAGAGGTTGGATGTGTGTGTGTGTGTGTGTGTGTGTGTGTGTGTGTGTGTGAGTGTCTTCTGGGAAGAGGGAGGATGGGGGACATTTCTAGATGCTGTTAGTGTGTTCTTTTTTAAAAAACCACATTTCAGGATTTTTTTTTAGCACATGGCCCTTCCACAGTCTCGCTAAACAACCACAAAGCACAGGAGCTCCACACCGCTGCGTACAAAGTGCTTCCCCATCTCTGATTTAGATTCATCTCTCTGGAGGCTGGGTTACTGTGATTTTACAAATGGGGGGCAGACTTCGCCCTGGGTCTTCGGACTCTGAAGCCCTTGCTTTCTCATCACACAGCATGCATGAAAACGATGATTCAGATGAATTTGGGACAGAGAGAAAACTTGTTGGATTGAAGCAGTCTGAATTATAAAATATTTTAATGGGATTTTATTACTTCCAAGTGCGTTTGTACTGGCCTCTGTGCATTGGTTAGTGGGCAAGTGAGACCATGGGCTGTGGAAGCAGCTTTCCAGGAACCGTGCACACCTGATTAACCACCTGTGTCTCAGTGTCCACATCTGCAAAAGGGGATGGTAAGAGCACCTAGCTCCTGGGGCCGTGGCGACGACTAAATGAGCTAGTGCATGTAAAGCGCTTAGGATACCGAATGTAAGTACTTGTTAACTTTGCTATTACTATTACTGTTTCTTCAACAAGGTAATGAGTCTAGTTCAAGGGTGGCTGGGCCATATTTCTTTTTTAAATTAATTAATTAATTAATTAATTAATTACATTTTAATTTTTTTAACATCTTTATTGGAGTATAATTGCTTTACAATGGTGTGTTACTTTCTGCTTTATAACTAAGTGAATCAGTTATGCATATACATATATCCCCATATCCCCTCCCTCTTGCATCTCCCTCCCACCCTCCCTATCACACCCCTCTAGGTGGACACAAAGCACCGAGTTGATCCCCCTGTGCTATGCGGCTGCTTCCCACTAGCTATCTATTTTACATCTGGTAGTGTACATATGTCCATGCCACTCTCTCACTTCATCCCAGTTTACCCTTCCCCCTCCCCATGTCCTCAAGTCCATTCTCTACGTCTGCGTCTTTATTCCTGTCCTGCCCCTAGGTTCATCAGAAGTGGGCCATATTTCTGAACGTCCTCAAATGCCTCATGGAGACTTTCAACCAGAACGAGAGCTTCCCCCACATGCACACTGGGATTGGTCTCAGGGATATGGCCCAGTCGACACACTGCAGGAATGGCCCAACTTAACAAATAAAGGCGAACAGCAGCCGGTGTGAGTGCAAAAGTGTCTTGGAAATGTTCCGTGCTTAAAACGTGATTTTGTAAGTTCTTTGACTATTTCTTCTGCGTGCAATTACTCAACATACTAATTGTGTTTAAGAAAACCCCTCTTCTTTATAAAGAATATAAATGATCGTGTCAGTCCCCTCCCTGGGCAAGCGTTCTCAACACCAGGGATGAGAAGCATCTCTAATTGTGCTACTTTAGCTCTTGTCAAGCTCCTGTGTGCTTCCAGGTGTGTTGCCTCCATCGTACAGATCATTCAGACAGTTTTGCACAAAACACATGTTTCTTTGTGTCCCGTGAGGGTGTCAATGTTGTTCCCGTGAGGGGTGGGAGGGTAGGAGTTGGGCGCCCAGAGTAGAGCGCATGAGGTTGAGGCAGACCATCAAAGCCCACTTTGCCGGAACATCCGTGTTAAGGTCCCTGACTCTCAGGAACTGCCCTGAAGAATTAAATTCATAAAGTAACTTCATTTCACGTGTAAAAAGTACAACTCGCTGGTTAGACATAGAAGAGCATCTCACCTTATTTTTGTATTTCTTAATAAGTACATAATCTGTAAATTAAAAGTAGGAAGAAAAATTAGTTGCCAGGCAAATCCCTACCAGGTAAAGTGGGTAGAAGCCCAGAGTCGGTGTTCGGCGCCAGCGAGGCTGAGATGCCCGCATTCCAGCCGTGGGAGGTGCATGGGACAGCGGTGCTAAGTCTACAGTCGGTCAGCCCTGGAGGTCATCCTTTCTCTAATAGGCAAGTAAAGAAACGGACGTCGTTCTACTCCATAAGGTTGGGAGGCGTCACTGCTTTCTTCCGTTTGGGGTCCCTGGGGGAGGGAGATGGTGGGCTCTGAGTGGTCACCTGTCACCTCTCCTTGCAATGCTTGCTGTCCTTGAAATGCCAATTCTGTCTAGGGATTTGGCCGCCCCTTCTGCTGGCCTCTAGCTTCCACCACCCCGTCATCACTGTCCCACCCTTCCTATCACAGATCATCTAAACCTACATTCCACGCACTGTCCCAATGTATTAGTTTTCTGCTGCTCCTATAACGGATTACCACAGCTTAAAGCAACACAAATTTATTATCTCTGTTCTGTAGGGCAGAAATCTGGGTGAGCTCAGGTGGCCTCTGTTCAGGGTCTCACTGGGCTGAAATCAAGGTGCAGGCTGGGCTGCCTTCCTTTCTGGAGGCTCCAGGGCACAAACTGCTTCCAGGATCATCAGGTCATTGGCAGAATTCTGTTCCTTGAGGTTGTAGGACTGAAGTTCCATTCCCTTGCCGGCTGTCTGCTGGGTCCACTCCCAGCTCCTAGGGGCCTCTCTCTAGTCCCTGCACCTGGACCCTCCACGTCACAGCTCCCAATGGTCCTGAATTCTTCTCAGGCTTAGAATCACAGAACTCTGCCCTCCCTTTCTGCCACCTCTCTTTTCTGACTTCAGCCAGGGAAAGTTCTCTGCTTTTAGGGATTTATTAGACTGGACACAGAAAATTCAGAAAAATCTCTTTATTTTAAGGTTATAACTTCAATTAAATCTGCAAAGTCCTTTTGTCAGGAGCATGGCTTAGGAGGTGGACATCTTTGAGGCACCATTACTCTGCCTTCCACTCTCAACCAACCTAAGAAAGGTAATTGACAAAAGATCTCTTTTTCCTTTCTCAGTCAACACTGTAATGTGTGCTTCTCCCACAGCACCTGTATTCTCCCTTATCACAGGTGTTCATATCTTCTTCCTTATCGGACTTTAAGATTCCTGGTGGGACATATGCTTTATCCCCTAAGAGAGAGAGCACAGTGTGTGGTACAGAATAAAATTCTAAATTATTATTTAAAATTCTGAAAACATTACTTCTTTTCCACATTTATTCTTTAAACTAAACAATTACCCCTGATCTTTTCCCAAAGATGTTAGTGTGAATACAACATAGTTCTTTCCCTTGAGGAAATTTAAGAGTCATAACAGAAGTGTATGGGAACAGTCCCAATGCCATCTGCTGGGCTCAGGAAAGAAAGTTGACAATCTTGAGAGGAGTTTTTAAATATCCTCCAGGTGGATAAGATGGGGCAGAGAAAAATAGCCAGAAGGAGAGGGTCCACATGGATGGAAAGATGCCCCATGTAGGCTCTGTTAGGAGTTGGTAGGGGACCACAGAACACAGGGAGGGACGGGGTTGTCTGAAGCCTGGCACCCCACCTGGCCTGGCCTGTTCTCTGAATTCTTGCTACTAACACATTCCAGGATATTTGCTGACTTCAGGATGGAAGTGAGGGAGATAGAGCACAGAAAACACAGGTGGTGTAGGATGTTCTAGAAAGAGACCAACAAGATTTCCATGGGATGCCAGGGTTCCCAGAGTTCAGATAACACGGCAGTGATTTCTAATAATTTTGATGTTAAAGACCTGTTGCTTCTATTCTGAAAAAGGTGAATTACTGAAAAACAACACCCCGTGTGTAAAAATATCAAATGCTAACAATGGTTGAAATATCTGTTAATTCAAATCTAGTCCCCAAAACCTATTACTGTATCTGCCTTATCAGTATCTATTCAAAAAGTTGGTTTGGTTTTACTTAAAGCAAATTTATTCCTTGATCATTTTGTAAAGAATCACATTTTCCATGAACACTTTCAACTTTTTTTTCCTGGTTGTCAGCTTGAGATGGCAGGATATGCAAATCACAATGTTTACAGTTGAAAAATCGTTAAAATATTCATTGCTGAGATGGGACCCTTGGTACTTATCATAAGATCTTGGCAGAGAGAAACAGGAATCTGGATTCTCTAAATCTAGTGAAACAAGTCTTCCTGCAAACTAAGGAAAACAAATTCTAAGTAGGAAAGTGATTTTACTAATTAATTTGCTGGTGGCTCTAACTCATTTTTGGAAATAGAATAAACAAAGGAAAACACAACAATTAAGTCACTTCCTCTGATTTTCCAAAAAGAGTGGGTCTAATGTGTGTGATGGTGAATTTTATGCGTCAACTTAGGTGGGCTACAGTGCTGGATATTTGGTCAAACATGCTGGATGTTTCTGTTGAGGGTGTTTTTGGATGAGATGAATGTTTAAGTAAGGAGCCTTTGAATAAAACAAATTCCCCTCCATAGTGTGGGTGGGCCTCATCTAATCAGTTGAAGATCTTAATAGACCAAAAACTGACCTCCCACAAGCAAGAGAAAATCCTCCGGCAGAAAGTATTTGGACGTGTACTCTGTCTCTAGCCTGCTACCTACCCTGAAGATTTTGGACTCTCCAGACTGCATAACTGTGTGAGCCAATTCCTTACAATAAATCTCTGTCTCTGTATATTCATCCTGCTGGTTCTGTTTCTCTGGAGAAGCCCAACTGATGCAATGTTTTTTTTAGTGCTTTCTTTACGTGTTGGTGCATTTGATGAATTATGATTATCTGTCTTAAAAACTTGTTCTATTAATATTTTAACATTTCCTTGATACAAATGAACTTATTTACAAAACAGAAACAGGCTTGGATTGACAAGTACACACTGCTATATTTAAAATGGATAACCAACAAGGACCTACTGTACAGCTCAGGGAACTCGGCTCAATATTATGTAACCTAAATGGGAAAAGAATTTGAAAAATAATAGATACATGTGTATGTATAACTGAATCACGTTGCTGTACACCTGAAACTATCACAACATTGTTAATCAGCTATATTCCAATATAAAATAAAAGGTTAAAAAAAAAGAAAAAAGGAATTCTGGCTGAAAAACTTTTTTTTTTAACATTTCTTAACTGGTTTCTTTGAAGTACAAAACTACTCGGCAAGGAAATTCTCAAGGATCCCATTGCTAGAAGTGTTTGCTCCAGGATCCAACCGCACAGGAGGCAAAAGATGACTCTTTTCCACCTCGGACAGTGCAAAAGGAGCCTGGGCTCTGGGCTTGGTCAGAGAGCAAGAGCCCAAGCCCAGAGCCCAGGCTTGGTTTGGGGTGGGCAGAGCCCTGGGGTGGCCCGAGTTCCCTGCCCCCTGCTGTACATGCCCAGCACAGATCCCAGGACTGAACATGAGGCAAGCACTCTGCGGTTGCACCGTGACCCATGGCACCAGTGACTCCACTGCAGGGAGAGTGCTGGGTGGGCCTGACCTAATCATATGAGGTCAGTCACAGGGGAAGAGTCAGAGGTCCAGAGGTCAAGGGCATGGGACGTATGCAGAGTGCCCTTGCTGGCTCAGGGATGAAGGTGGCCCGTATGGCCAGGAAGGTGTGTGGTCCCAGGAGCCAAGAGTGACCCCTGCCAAAGGCCAACTAGGAGGTGAGGACCTCAGTCCAACACCTGCATGAAACTGGCTTCTGTCCCAACAGGACTGAGCCCAGGGTCAGATTTCCCCTCAAAGCCTCCAAGGACCCAGCTAGGCCCACACCCTGATATCCTGGTTGTGATCCTGGAGTGGGGAGCTTAGCCTGCAGGATGAAGTGTCGACCATGGAGTAGTGAGCTAGTCTGGGGGTGTGAAACTTCTGGATGTAGGGGGGTTCATCACACAGCACGAGACGCCTTTACACCTCCTCATACCCTCTGGTCTCTCATTTCTTATCTCAGGTGGCAAAGGAGACAGTGGCATGGCCTGATTTATGGTATTGCTTTCAGACGTGGATTGGCCAGAGGAAGGGGTTTGGTGTGGATCCCAGAAAGCCTTGTCCCTGCCCCCTTTGCTCGAGCCCTTGTGGAATGAGGGAAGAACCCAACAGTTAGGGTAAAAATGCTGCATTCAGAAACCAACGCTACCACTTGTCAGGTGCTGGGACTTGAGTTGATCACAAAACTCCCCTTGGCTTCCCTGTCACCAAAGGGGCCTAGTTACAGGTGGGCCTGTCGTATGGATTGAGGGGTGTGGCAGGTGTGGATGTAGGTGAATCCTGGGCCTCTGAGAGCTCAGGCCAGGCCTTCGAGGGCCCAGATGGGCCTGGTTCACTGCCTTGTTCCCAGGGCCTCTCTCAGCTCAGGTAACAAGGCAGTGATACGACGTCTGCTGGCTGATTCCTCCAGCATTCTCTGGGAAGGTCGTGCACCAGGCCTGCTGCTCTATGAGCATCTCAGCGACAGCCCAGGAAGAAAGCCCCTCCCCTGTGTCATGTTGGAGCCTGGGCCTACTCTTCTCCTACCAGAAGCGTTGAGAAGGTGTTCCCTGGACTGCAGTCCTTTGATAAAAATAGGTGACCTTTATGGAGTATCTACTCATCCATGTGCTTGTTTGCCAAAAGCAGTTCTATTTGGTTGGCAGTCAGCCCTTCAGAGTAGGACAGTTCTCCTGACTGTGCAGAGGAAGGGACTGCTTCAGAGAGGTTATGTAAGATCTTTGAGCTCACACAGTTAGGGAACTGATTCAGAAGACCGGCATTTCCCAGTGCCCGAACGGACGCCTACCTCCGGGACCCTTTGTGTGGGGAGCTGGGGCCCCTGTCAACACAGCCACAGGGTTCCCTCTGTGGCTCATTATCTTCCTACATGGGGCGGGGGATGTGTGAACGCCTCATCAGTCATGGATCGTTTTGCTCAGGGACTCCTGTGATGTTTAGTTTTAAGGGAGAAAGAAAGACACCTTTATTTATTCCCTAGCATAGCTGTCTTTAAGCGTCATTAAGAATTATGATCATACCTTTAGATTTTTCTTCTACAGCCTTTGCTAAGAGAGTAAGAAATTCCCTGCTGGATCAAAATCCCCTTTTCCTCCTTCCTGGCTTTGCTGGTCCTGGGCTTTCTGATGGCAATTGCCCATCACGTGCCCTGGTTCACCCTTCGTCTGCAGTCAGGCTGGCCTGTACTCTCTCCTCTCTGTATGTGTGGGCTCCTGCTCTGGGAGAGGTATATGCTGGCTCAGCCAATGCACACAGCCCTCTTACAGCCTCTTTGTGGAGCTAGAGTGGTATTTAATACTCTTCTTGTCTTTCCTGACCAGTTTACCTAAGGTGGAAACACTGTGAGACACCAGGTATTAAGACTCTGTGCAATCTAAGGACACTTCTGAACAAACTCCAGAAAGACCACAGAGATGATGTCTACATGTACACCTCCGGACACCTGAACCCCAGCAAGCTCTACAGGCCTCTGGAGACAATCCTGTATCACTGGCCCAATGCCAACAGGCTCAAGGAGGCAAACGTCTTTGGAGTAGAAAAGCCATCTGATAAGAAGATTAAGAAGATGAAAGATGCTTTAGCTTATTTTACCATTAACACAGCTGTGGGCCCAAACGATGCCGAGAACACACCACTCTTCAGGTATTTGAACCCTCTGACACAGGGTTCCCACACTTTGGAGGAGGATTCGATTCCAAAGAAGGGTTTGAGAGAGGAAGGTTCCCCTGAACGGCCAAAGAGAGAAGAGCTAAGATGGCCCAAGAAGAAGGTTCTGAAGCACAAAGAAGTGAAGTCCAGCCGTGAGTGTGCGATGTGCCCCCCAGGCAGGGACGAGTTCCAGGACCTCAGCTCACACTTGGCTGGCATAACAAAAGCAGACAAGTACAGGAAGTTCTTGAGTTTCCAGAAACAAGTTCTTGCAAAGCAAGATGTCTTGAAGAGTGACTTCACTGGGAGCAAGGTAGTGATGTGCCATGAAAAGAAGTTGGAGCAGGTGAGGAGGGCAGTTCTGCGATGCTATCGGTACCCGTGCCGGTCCTGGGAGTCTAAAGGTTGTGGGTGGAGGCTGGCTCTCTGACGCCTCACTTACTTTCCCAGCTAGGATGGAAAAGGGATGAGAATATCCCACGTGATGTAGATGGTAACAGGGTGAAATCAAAGAAGGTTAAGTTTGGAAAGTGGTGCCTTGGAGGTGATTTCATAATGGATAGCAATGGATGCTGCAGAGCAGCTACAGTCAAGCAAATGTCCCTGGGACAGCAGAAGCACCTGAGGAAGAGGTTTGCCTAACTCACTATGGAAGAATGTGAAGAGAGGGCGAGGAGAGAGGTGAGGATGCAGGTGAAATCCGAGTAGGAGCCAGGTGGTCTGTAGAAGGTAGTTTGGCATCGTGGGACATGCTGTTGTGAACGACCGAGGGCTGAGAGTGGTACTGAGTGATGGGAAGGGTGAGGATTCAGGGAAGAGTCTACATATGAAATAACCAAACAGTGATGAGATTTTTGGCTGAGAGGACTGATAGAAGGAGAAGGACCTTGAGGACACTGTAGAGGCAGAGAGTGAATCCCTGATTCACAGGATGCAAGGGAATAAATAAAGAAAAATCAGGCAAACATAGGTTCTCAGCCCCAGGTGGTTTGGCACTCAGCTCTGCTGAGACCCAAAGCTGGGGGGGCGGGACCTGTGCCCCCTGACAGAAAGCCCCATGGGGTGTCTCATTCCTCAACCTGAAAAAGTAATCAGAAAGGAAAAGGAAGTCATCCTGAAATGGACTGGTTCTCTTTTTCCTCCAGAAGCTCCAGAAAATATGTGACTGTGACCCTGAAGAGTTCAACAGACTACAGGTCTTTGGAGAAGTCTTTGAAGATATTTGCAATAGTTCTTTGATATTTGGTGATATCTTGAAAGAAATTAAGGTAAGAGAAACATGCTTTTCCCAGATAACAATTGAGAGCCATGCATGATTTTTTGTGCACATAAGCTCAAGCCTCACAGAAATTCTGTCGAGTATCATGGTGTCTGTTCTACACATGAGGAAAATCATTCACGGAGACTTGAAGGAATGTGCCTACAGCCACATGAGTCATAAATGGGTCACGTGAGATAAACACCCAACTAGCTCACTCCTGAAGCCCATATATTTATACTAAAGCTTCCTAATTGTAGATAAATTCTTATAAACTGCACATATGGAACACAGAAACTTCTATGATTATGCATATATAATTTTATATGAATCTTTAAGGAGTTATAAGTTTGTTGTGATTTCATGGTGAAAGTGACCATCATGTCATAGCTGGGTTGGAATTAGGTTGCTTGTGGAGTCTGCTATTGTCCAAGTCCTCAAAACAGGCAAGGCTTAAAAGCAGGGTGTGGTGGTGTGCCCTCCAGAGAACATCTCCATCTCTGGAAGGTCAGTAGGACCCAAATCCATGGAGCATCCTAGTGGCAGGAGGTCATATGTTGTACATGTGTCAAGGTATTTTGTGATTCTATCCTGAAGTCATCAATGGTTAATATTCAAATATGCTTTAAAGATGGTGAGATTTTGTACATTTTAGTGTGTATACTATTTAATATATTTTAGGAACATTCTTACATTTTTTAAAATGATCTGAATTGGCGTCCTTAGCCTCCATTTTATTTACATATGCAAATAATATTACATTGTACTGTAATCTCATAACACATTTCCAATGGATCTTTCTTCCTTCTCTCCTTTCTCCCTTGTTTCCTTTCTTCCTTCTTTCTTTTTTTCTCTTTTTTTCTTTCTATAGGATGAATATGAACTCTATATGTTATTACTTCTGAAGACCCAGCCCACAGAACAGTGTAAGGTAACAATCAATCCTGCAAGTCTTAAGTAGAACCTATTTCTTCATATTTCCTGAGCACTGGAAACCTGTCTGAATCAAAGAAGCCCCATTTGTGCCTCCATAATTTAGAACAACTGACACTTTTAATGACAATGGGCTTTATACTCATGAAGGACACTCCAGGTAAAGGCAACAGTGAGGGGTGGGCGGGGGAGGCACACACTTTTCTTGTTTTCTGCAGTATCTCTGGCCACCAGTTCTCCGTGATCTCTGCAGGTCTGTCCTTCTGTAACCCCAGTCCTCGCGTGTCTGCTTCGCTCAGAATCAGCCCTCTCTCTCTCCTCACTCTCTGCTGGTAGATGAGATCCCTTACACTGATGGCTCTTGGCTTTGTATGCATCACCCCAATCTTTTCTGCGAGTTCCAGATTACAGTGTATCCAGCCAGTGTCCCCCTGGAGGCTGACACTTAGGTGTCTGAGTTGGCAGGTTACAGACCTTAAAATAGGGAGATTATCTTGAATTAGCTGGGTGGGCCCAGTCTAATCACACGAGCCCTTAAAAGCAGAGAACTTTCCCTGGCTGAAGTCAGAAGGGAGAGGTGGCAGAAAGGGAGGGCAGAGTTCTGTGATTCTAAGCCTGAGAAGAATTCAGGACCATTGGGAGCTGTGACGTGGAGGGTCCAGATGCAGGGACTAGAGAGAGGCCCCTAGGAGCTGAGAGCCGACCCTGCTGACGGCCTGCAAGGGAATGGAACTTCAGTCCTACAACCTCGAGGCACCGGATTCTGCCAATGACCTGAATGATCATGGAAGGAGTTTGTGCTCTGGAGGTCCAGAAAGGAAGGCAGCCCAGCCTGCACCTTGATTTCGGCCCAGTGAGACCCTGAGCAGAGTCCAAAAGCCACTCAGATTTCTGCCCTACAGAACAGAGATAATAAGTTTGTGTTATGACACTAAGTTTGTGGTAATTCGTTATCACAGCAAAATGAAAGTAAGAAAATGTTCCACGAGCATCTCCAGTTTCCAACACTGTTGTTAAGCTGCTCTTTACTGAATATGTGCTGCCATAGTTCGTGTGTGGTCCTTGTCTCCTGATGCCTCACCAGCTCCTTCCACACTGCACATTCTGCATTTTCCCAATGAGGTGAAATAGTGTCCACCTGGAAGCTGGGTGACCTCTTGGCAAATAAGGTTTGTGCAGATGTAATCAAGTTCAGATGCGGTCGTTAGGTTGGGTCCTAATCCAATGACTGGTGTTCTTAGAGGGAGAGGGGAGTTTGGACACAGACACAGCATGGAAATTGGAAGCAGAGATGGGACTCTCTGGAGTCCCAAACCGTGGAGTAGCTATAGATGTAAATGGTTTGGGAATATAGAGGGTGCTACATTAGTAATTACTGGAAAGCATGTACAGTTGTTACCCTCAGGGGAGAGCGAGCAGCCCACATAAACTGTGGCTACCTCCTCTCACTGTGCCAACTTCCAGGGGTTCCCTCTAGGCTTAAGCCACACCTGTGGATGCTTAATAAGGAAGATGGACTACAGGAATGATGTTATCACTTACAAAACTAAGAGAATATAGCACTGTAGCTAGGATGACTTTTGACATTTTCAATAAAGTTGAAAAATTCTATCTTATAAATTGGGAAGAAGAATGTCTTACTTTGTCTATGAAAAAAAAAATCACAGTCTGATAAGGAAGTCCGTTCTAATTTAGCTCTTAATCGAAAATCACATGTTTGCATGGTGTTCTTTGTTTTGAGCTTTTCGTGCTTCAGAAAAAAGCTTTTGTTTGGCAGGAATAAGCAATGGCTCCAGCTGGGGGTCTACCCTGTTCTTTACTTTTTGAGGTTAAGTCACAAAGGAACATATATGCCCATATCCCAATCAAACACCAGAATGAAAAAATCCCCAGGGCATCAGGGCACTAGATTCTTCTTTCTGCTTCTGGAAACTTGGCAGCCCATCACTTAAGAAGGCAGAGACCTTTGATTCACCACATTTGAGAAGCATCACTTCATATCCATATATAGCCATCGAGTTAATATCATTTCTCACTAATTAGAAAGAAACAATTGTGGTGCTGATAATAATGCGCTCAAAGCACTTTATTCAGCACTTTCCTTCCCCCACACAAACCAACAGGAAACCCCACCACTCTAAATTTCTTAGGAAAATAAAAAGTTAAAACTAAAAAATATATTCCTTACCCAGATCTTCACGTGGCTATTTATCCCTCCTCTGATATTCCTCCCTCCCTTCCGTCCTCCCTATTTACCTATTTTGACTAGAATTTGTATTTTGACTCAAGACATATTGAATACATTGTAGTAACAAAAAAATGGAAAATCCTCCCCCTTGCTTTGTGTTTGTCTCACCTGTGACGGCCTCATTCTGCCCAGACTTTGCTGACTCACATCCAGGGGCTGGAGACGAGGAGGGTGAGGACCACAGAGGTCAACCAGGCCAGAGAGGAGCTGAGGGCGCTCATGATGGCCATCAAAACGGCCCTGGACCGTAATGACAAGTGAGGGTTGATCTATGCTGGGATTACACTTATTTTACAATGTCTTAAAACCATGTGACAAGCATAATTTACACTTTTTCCTGCCTTGTTGGGTGTGGCACGCTGCCTTTATCAACACCAAGCTGGTCGCCAGGTCTCTTGCACAAACTGTCACACACGTGACTAGGATGTTCTACTAAATCTGGGGAGGTTTCTGAAGAATCTCAGGTCATCTTCAGTTGTCCCCTGAGGATTTATTGTTGGCTGAGTATGCTGGAAAATCAAGATAGCTTTTAAGAATGCCCTAGTTATTTTTTTAACTTAGACAATCTTTTAACCTCTGTGATTAGTCTTTCAGGGTGAAACCACAATCTGATAGGGTATAATTTTTTAAAAGAATTAAAAAAAAGATGAAAGTAAATCTGACACACTCAAAATATGCTCAAGCAAACAAAACAAGAAACAAAAACCAAAAATCAAGACTCTGCCTTCAGTGTAACTGAAAGACAGAAAGTGTCCTAAATTCAAAATACCTGAAAATAGAAATAAACATTCTGTGCCAGTGAAACATTATCTACCCTCTTTCTGCAAAACTTGGTGAGAGCAAGTTCAGTCTGCAGCAGAGAGAAGAATAGAGTTAGTAGAAATCCTAAAATTGTCTTAAAAGCACTGTGTGAGAGAGAGTGAACCACCCAACGTGAGAATACTGCACAGGTTACTGGGGGGTCCACCAGGGCACTGACTCAAAAAAAGGGGACAAAAAAGTAAGTGTGGAAGCAAGGAAACAATTCTGAGATGATGATATGGGTGAGAAGAGGGTTAAAAGGAAGTGATCAGCATACTTGGAAGAGAAAAATTAGCAAGGAAGAGAAATTTAGAACCCCTTAAGAGAAGAAAATCAAAGGGCACACAACCCCTCCTGCTACTGTTTTTGTCTCTTCAAAAAAAAAAGGAAACAAAACAAAACAAAATAAAACCCAAACAACAAAAACAACAGTATAATTTGCTCTGACAGAAAAGTGTCTTCTTGAATTAAGAATCTCACAAACTAGGAGCTCTAACCATAAAAATGCAGAGTCTGTGTCCACACAGCTGACTCTAAAAAGAAAACAGAAAATAAGGACCCATATAATTTAGCTGATGAAAATCCCTAACATCTGACAACAACAACAAACAGCTGGAGAAGAAAACTGTGCCACAGCCCTGCAAACTAAATGAAATATTCTCAAAAGAGCATTTCAGGGTATGAAAACAACCTTGAGTCATAAATTTAAAACCTAAACACAGAAATCAACAGCAGCAAAGGAGGAGGCCATGAAACAAGATTTGACAACTGAGGAAAGACAGTGAAAAAGTCAAAATTATATTATAGATCAAGACTAAACTAGGACATGTCCAGGGAGGAATTGTTTTGAATGAAAATGTAACAAAGGGCATTAGAAAAGAGCAAGAAACAATCAAGAGAATTAAAACGTGATAAATAAAGGAAAAGAGTAGGAGAAAAAGTGGTTGAAATAAAAGACAGGCAAAGAAGATCCAACTTATATGTAATGGAAGTCCCCAGGAAGAAAAACAAAGCAGTGAAATAGAAACATAAGTAACATTTAGAACTGTAACACATTAAAAGTTTTTTTTTTTTAATTTATTTTTGGCTGCACTGTGTCTTCGTTGCTGTGTGCAGGCTTTCTCTAGTTGTGGTGAGCAGGGGCTACTCTTCATTGCAGTGCACGGGCTTCTCATTGTGGTGGCTTCTCTTGTTGTGGAGCATGGGGTCTAGGCGTGTGGGCTTCAGTAGTTATGGCATGCAGGCTCAGTAGTTGTGGCACGTGGACCCTAGAGCACATGGGCTCAGTAGTTGTGGTGCATGGGCTTAGTTGCTCTGCAGCATGTGGTATCTTCCTGGACCAGGGATCAAACCTGTGTCCCCTGCATTGGCAGGCAGATTCTTAAACACTGCATCACCAGGGAAGTCTCATATAACACAACACATCAAAAGTTTGTGGAGACTGAGCCCTCTGAAATACATATTTAAAAGGTTTTCACCATTATTATTAACCCACTTAACCTTAATTTCTTAAACTTGGAGTCATAATACTTTTCTATTTCTTTTAGTCTGTCATAAAATGAGTTAATGTGTACGAAAATCTTAAACCATCAAGCCCCTTGTAGACAAGGCAGTGTTAAGACATTTGTGGTGCTGATGTTTTTAACCAAATCACAGGGTTTCCCTCAGTATATGCAAGACTTATTTGATTCCTTTTTCTCTCTAAATCTATTAGAGATAGTCAGTGTAGTTTATTTTGAACGAGGAAGAAGATACAAAGAGATAACAAAAGTTTTATTTCCTCCTTTTAAATTTTCTTGTGTTTTATTTTTAGTTTAAATATAGTGGAATTTGTAAATTGTATCTATGGGATACAATCATAATTAACAGGGAAAATGCAACATGTATTCCAATATCGGTAGGATTTTTCCATTATTGGACTCATTATTTCATTATTGGCTTCAGAGTGTAAAATGCTAGTTTCTTTACCCCCTTGCTTCTTAAAAATTCAAGTCACCAAGTAATATTAATAAATGCTGTAAGACCAGCTCCTGTACCAGTGGCTTAGGCAATCTTGGTAAGAAAGTATTCTTTTGTTTATTGAAGTTGACTGATCCAGGCTCTCATACATCTTCAAATCACCTTTTTGGTTAGAAACTAAGAAGATCTGTTCTTATTTCTCAATTTTAGGACTGTTGAATAAAATAGACAAAAGGAAAATGGTACAAACAGGGTTCTAATACATCACTATGTTTTATCACCAAACCGTAGACTCAGAAGTGAATTGGAGCTGGAACGCATGTTGCTGCAATCCACTAAGAAGAGATCAGGTGAGTGACCGTGTGATTGATCTTCTGACGTGACTTTTGCTGTGACCTTCGGGTGAGGAATCTTCAAACCTGGTCCACTGTTCATGGCCTCTTCTGTTAGTTGTTTGAAAGCGTTTTTCAGAGAGGTTATTACATTTTATTCCTTTTTTTCCCCATCAAGTTCTTTAGAAATTCAGTAAGTTTTCATTTTATCTGAAGTGGTTTAAATGAAATACTTTAAAGACACAAGGAAGCGGTTGATTTCTTTAAGAGATTATGTCAGGGCCAAGATCATTATCCCAGTTTCTGCTGCTTTGGGCACTTTTGGTTATTGAGTTTCTCTGTAACAAGAGACGACTTGTGTGCATTTCATTTTCCTCCAGGATCTTTGTGGGTTTTAGTGGAACATTGAATGAATTCAGGACCTTATGTAGCAAGAATTAGGTCAAGCTTTGACCAAGATATTTTGAATAGATTCTAGGAAAATTGACCAAATGGTATAAATAAGAGAGTCAGCTCCCCTGAGGAAGTGCTGAAGGACTAAATACTGTTGATTTTAGAGAAAGTGTCTTGAAATATATAATAGATTTTAGGGGGGGTGGACAGTGAACACTTCAGCGCAACCAAGTGAGATGGAAACAGAGGAAGCGGGGTCGTGGCCTGTGGTTTCCAGGGTAACAGCAAGGAAGACGGCCCAGCCTGGTTTTCACAACCTTTACATCTTTATTCCTGGATCAGAGGAGTCAGCTTTTCCAGACAACAATGAGTTTCTGTCCAGGTCTGGGGTGCCCTCTCTTGCAGACTGTCATCAACCTGCCCATCACAGCGACCCACTCACATGGCTGTTATTTGAACTGGTTTCATCTCAGCTGTTGCCTGTTCACTGGGGACAATGACAGTGCTTCCCTCAGTCGTTAGAAGGATTCAGCCTGATGGCCCTTGTGAGGCAGGAGCACAGGGCCTGGCACAGTAGAGTTGCTCTGCTTGTCCGCTCCTTCTCATATCATTATTACATGTGAGCAGGAACACACAGTTCACGGGAAATTAATTACATTTTGTGAACATTTATGCAGTAACAAAATTAAAAATTATCTCAAAATTAGATACGCAACTTGTAGTTTGATTAAATAACCAAAATAAGTTCAATTAAGTATGCCGCTCATTAATCTTTACTGTTTACATTTATGATTCACTCAAATGTCACTTTTCCTCCAGGTTTGTTCCACATTAACTCATCCTGGAATTACTTGTCTCCTCTCAGCATCTTTGAGGCTGTTCTCACAAGTCTAACCTGTTTGGAGACTGGTTTTGAGAAGAAACCTGGTGTCCTGTATTCTTCCTCCTTTATTCTTTTTCTAAAGTTTTCTCATTCACAAGCCTTCTCCAACCATACACATTTTCTGTGGAATTCCCCCCATTTTGATACCACGGTCTTCCTCTTTAGGTAAAAAAGAAAAACAGTTGGGTCACACTCCTTTTGGCTTCTTTGCTGACAGTTAATTGTTTCAGGTGAAACCCTCAGGTTAGATCGAGGTGGGGGTCAAAGACTTTATTTTGTAGTATCTCTCAGAGTTTGTGTAGAGGCTTAATGACTGTTTCTGCTCTGTTAGCTCATCATGTATCAAAACTTACCTTCCCACTTTTCCCTTCTTCCAAATTTGGCAAGTTTGAGTGACGGCAATGACTTGGGTCCTGCTCACCTATGTGTAAGTAGGTATGATTCCTCTTTCTGCCTTTTTTCCTGTCAAAAAGGAGTAGTCATTCTTTCTCAAAAAATTAAAACATCCCACTCATCAGAATCTAGCTGTGCTGCTTGAAAACAAAGCAGCCTTAGCAGTGAGTTACTCTCTGTCTCCACCTCCTCTCTGTACTCTTTGAATACTGATATTTATTGGAGCTCAGCATGTTTTTGGTTCAATCCACATGTCTTTGATTCTAAATCTCTTCCCTGCTAAAATACATTTTTAGGCTTAAGATCTGTATATGCCACTGCCTACTGGACATGGCACGTGAGTGTCAACTCAACAAGTCCAAGGTTGGGTTCGCTCTCTCTCTGAATTTGCACATCCTTGGAAATTTCAGTGAATGGCATCTCCAAATGCATGGCAGCTCAAGTCAGAACACCACTGGCAGGCGTCTTCACTCTCCTCCCTGCAACCATGTCAACAGGGCTTGTAGTAAGTGGCCATGGCCAAGTTGGGCTCAAACCCAGCTCTCTCTTACCTCTCTGCTGCACTGAGCTCATTATTCCCTTCCCACCACATCTGTTCTCACCTATGGCCAAGCTGAAAACTAGGGGTTAGTTTGATATCTACTCCTCTACATCCAGATCATGGCAGCTACCAGTTCTATTTCCTAAATCGTTCCTCTGCACTTCTCTTTATGCCCCAGGTTCTATCGTGATCTGATATTTCGAATGACTGCAGTAGCTTCCTAACTGGCCGTCCAGATTGGAGTCTTGCCTTTCTCACTTTTGGTACCATAGACAGAGTGACCATGGTCGATAGTGTTTCTTCCCAGCCTAAAAGCCTTCAAGTCTTTTATGATCTATGTTTTGAAATGCTATGATGCCTTCAAGCTTTGACTGATTTCTTCACGTAGGTTAGAAGACCTTTTCAGATCTGCCCGCTGTTCCTTTCTAGTGTCATTTCTTCATGTCTCTCACCGGTCCCTCAGTGCCCCCAGCCTACTGTGTAACTTTCCTTTTACTGAATGTGCCAAATTCTGCCCTTCCGCCTCCTCCCCACACCCTCCCGCTTGTCTGACTGCTGTTCATCCTCCTGGTCTCAACTTAGTCACATGTCTCTGGCAAAGTCATCCATCCACGCATCTTCCCCACACTGTGTTAGGCACTCAATAAATACTCATCAATGACATAAATGAATTAAAGGAAGAATCCCCCCATTCTTGGATCAGCTAATTTTTTCCTTTTATCTCAGTGGCTATGCCTTTACTGTTTATATTTTTAATAGGAAAAGATTCACAATATAGAAAAATATATAGAAACCAAGGCAATGAAATACATGTACTTAACTTGGATCAGATAATTTTTATTGATGTGACTGAAGTTTGAGTTACATTATAGTTTATAACTCTATGCAACATACATAATATTGTTAACACATAATGTTATTAATAAGGACTAAGGTATTAAACATAGAATACTTTGCTTTTAAAAAATATTCCAGAATCACCTGAGAAAAATGTAATGAAGGAGGAGCGCCTTACTCTTATTGAGAAGGTTGAAAAAAAGAGGTGTGAAGTGCTTAATAAATGGGATGAAATTCAAGCTCTTGAAAGAGAAATTAAAACAACTTTGGTTCATACTGGAATTTTGCATATCACCGAGAATAAGATTAAAAGCTTCGAGGTATGCAAACTGTTTATTTGAATGTTTACATTGTTCTTTTGCTGGAAGACCTTGGCAAACACATGACGTGTTTTATTTTGCAATAGGGAAAAAAAATAACATAACATTTGGTCCAAACATATTTTCATTTCAAAACACTTATAGCAAATGATTAGAATAATTAAGAGATACAGCTAAAACAACAAAAATGAAGGTGATAAAAATTCTGTAGAGCTCTCTTAAGGGTCAAATTGGATCTCTTTCAGGTCAGTTGACATCTCTTAAAACCTAACAATTTTGTATAGAAAATGTTTATCATAAAAATTACTCCCATCATTCAGTGTCTAAAATATACTATGTAGTATAATCTGAAGCCCAGAGAGGCTGAGTGACCTGCCCAACTTGACACAGAATACAGGTGGCAAAGCTGGGATTCACTTTAATTCTTCTGGGCCCCAAAGTCCTTATACTTACTATGGAGCCACATAGACTCCATACAAGTTGTACAATTATGCTGGAAGATAGGATTAGTTACTGCCACTGAGGGTCTACTATATTAGACTTTGTCAATTGTTGCTAACCATTTTCTTGATAAACAATAAAATATAAATTATGATCTATGTTTTGAAATGCTATGATGCCCAAAATTTTAATGTTATGACCTAATTTTTATTTGTGCAGAATCTGACTCAATACAACTTCTACTTAGAGAATTTATAAGTGATGTTTGAATGTTCTTTTTCTCCTGGTTATAGAGTTACCTATATTTTCCCAGTACTACCTTTTTTTCTTTTTAAGTCAAATTATAAACTGTATAGGAAGGTGGTGGTGGTCTAAACTTGTTTTGATTTCTCTCTCTCTATTTTAAAATAATCTGTTCAGATTTCCTTCTGTGTTTTCATTTAGAGTCTGCCCCTTATTTTTTAAACTAAAACTGACTTGAGAAGAAACACTAATTTATAGTTGAATTTTTAAACAGTGAAAACAAGTTGTAGCTTTATGTATTGTGAGCATGTTATAATGCAAAATCATGTAAACTTTTCTTTCATAATTAAGACCCCTTTTAAATGGATTGAACCTAGGAAATAGAAGATTCCCTATAATGATTCCATATCAGTAATTTATAATACTTTAAATATTTATTATTTATATTTGGCTCCTTAATTCAAATACTGGAGGGTACAATAGAATTGTGTTTATTATCCTATTAAGTAACTGATATCTGGATCTGGATTCGAAATGTTATTTCTAACCAGAAGAAAAAATAACTAAATATATCACGGATTTACAATGCACATATATTGCTGTAAACAATACAAAAATACTATTTCATTTAATTCCCAACAACCCTAAGAGATAGATGCTGTTATTAACCCTCTTTTTCAGATAGGGAAACCAAGGCACAGGTATACTAAGTAACTTGATTAAGCTCACAGCATCAAGTAGTAGAATTAGGATTTAAAGTCAGCCCAACTTCTTGATTATACATTATCCAGCCTCATGATGCAATTGCGAATCTTTTTCAATATGGTGGATATCTGGAAGAGCAGATATCCTTTCTTCATCATTATTTTGTTCACAATTATCTTGGATATTGTCATTTACAGTATTAACTAATTTTTCAGTTTCAGTAATAATACTCTTGGTATTTTTATTGTGCTTCTAATGAATTAGAAATTCATTCGGGAAGAAGTGACAGCTTTACAATATGAGCACTCCATCTAGGATCATTTTGTATTTGTTTATTTTAATGCATTGGTCTTAAATATTTTCTGTTACTTTTGTTCTTGTGACTTTTTGGTATCTGTTACTATTGTGAATGGCAACTCAAAATTTTTTTCTTAACATTACAGTTTATAATCAGTTAACACTGATATTATGTGACTTATTGATGTTTGTATTTTTATATTATATCTGGCTATCTTAAAAATTCCATTATTAGCTCTGAAAAATGAGTAACTCTTCTACTCTGGAACTTCCGTAAGCTTCTCCAGTTTTTTGCAACATCAGCTTCCACCTTCTCTAGTTTTTGACCCAGAGGGCCAGGATCTTTCTGTCTTAATAAATGTCCTTCAAGTCATGCTTTGTTTATTCATTGTTTTTAAGTGGTGTGCTGTTGAATACTTTTGAAATTAGAATAACAGCATTCACATAATACTTTTTGTTCCATAAATGGGGAAAAATATTTAACAAATATTCTTAACTAAGTATCTTTCTTTTCAAACTGTTTTTCCTTCAGACTGAAACTATAAAGTTGGAAACAGCAAATAAAATTTTAAAGAAGAAAATACAAGTAAGTTTGTGCGAATCTATGTTTTTCAATAAAAGTATTCCCCCTAGTGCCTTCTCGTACTATGTCATAAACCAAATATGAAAGTATATGCATAATCTTTCTAAATGATAACTTTCTCTCATGCCAGGAATATCTCGCTATGCTGACATTAGCTTAAAACTGGACAGGTGTAAGCTAATGTATTAATGAAAAGAAAAGCATTCTTTTTTTAATAGTTGAATGTGTCAATCAGAATTGACCATTTCTCTAACCCTTCTGCACATAAAAATTAATTATAATAAGTTTATTTGGTGACAAGGAATGTAATGAACTGGCTCCCTTAATGACTTTCCAGGATATCCCTCCGAAATGCATGGCAACAATTTGTTGTTTCATAGATGGTAGTGCTGCCTTGATTACATATGTATTATATACAGTATGAAGTAGTATGCTATGCCTGATTCTAGAAGTGGTAATGCATTTGGATGTAATCGACATCACCGCCATTACCAGTGAGCAGTATCATGCATTATACATAACCAAATGATTTCTAATTCTTGGTAGTTTACTGAAAACCACATGAAGCAGATCATGGGGAAGAGCAAGCTGAGTGAGGGGGAGCAACAGTGAGTATTGATGCCCTGGTAAAGGAACTGTCATAATAATCTGTTGTTGAAACTATCAAGACCGTCCATTAACAACTAGATTACACTGGACAGTACTTTTGAAGTGTTTGCATTCCTGAATGTTAACTTCACACATGCATGCCACACATCCTTTCCAGTGCTTAAGAATGCTTAGTCCAAGATTTCAAGCTCCACTGTGTATATTATTCAGCAATCTAGAAATAAATTCTTTGGACAAAGCTGAAGAGTTGTGGGTGAATCCTTATGGACAGGGATCAGGAAGGTGGGGAGGGGTGTGGCTCTGAGTGGCTTTCTTTTCTCAAATTATATGGCTTTTAGTGATACTAAATCTTTGAAACAACCTATACATGTATGATTCTGAAAATTTTAATTTAAAAATAAAATGCTGATTTGTATTATCTGTTACATACGTTTAGATTTTATAGAGTTAATTTTCATTTGACTTGGTACCATAGTTTAAATCTCAGGATTTGGAAAGTCTGGGAAAACCACTGATGGTTTAAATATGGAAAGAGCTTATTGTATCAACAAGTAAAAAGACGTTTAGTTGTTGGTGGCATAGGTTCAATGAAATCATCAAGGAACCAGGGTTCTTCTCTCTTCCTTCCCTGCTTTCCTTGAGGATGGTTTTCCTCCTTAGGGCTTCAGCGTGGCTGTCTTCAGGCACTGGGTCCATGTCCCATGTGGGAAGAAAGGGGAAAGTGCAGGACAGGTGGAAAAGAGCTTTTCATTATGAGCTTATTCTGTTGTATTTAGGAAGGAAAGCCCTTCCCAGGGGCTTCCACCATATCTCACTGGCCAGCACCACATCCCATGGCCACCCTTAGCTGCAAAGGAGTCAGAAAATAGAACCATTCCACTTGCCAGTTTACATGGTAGAGAGAGGAGAAAAGGTGTTAGGATGGGTGTTGACTGAGCCACACAGGTAGTTCCAGGTTCTGTGAGGCCTTGTATTATCCTCAAAGGAAAAGAATATAGAAGTATAAATACAAAAGAGGGAAGATTCCTTCCATAGTCTTGGCAGTGAGAATGAACTGACCTGACGTTTAAACATCATTATCGTCAAGGTAAATCTACCTCTGCTGCCACACCCTACTTAGCCTGGAAAATGTTGCAGGGGACTGTGCCCATATGTAGAGAGAGAAACTTTGCTACATTCAAGGCCAAAAGTCTACTACAAATATCCTTTGAAAGAAAGTGGAGGGTTGCAAAGTTTTACTCTAAGTTTCTGAGTAAATGTGTCCTAAATAGATGTTTATTTTAAAATTTTCTTTTATGCTTAATGTACTGTTTTCTAACCCATTGTACTCATTTGTTTTGTATTTGAAGGAACCTTTGGGAATTTATTAATGAATTTGTAAAATTAAAACAGACAGATAACTCTTAAGTGACTGGAAGAATGACCTAGGAAAACTCACAGCCACCATCTACATAGTGTGGATGTTTGCAGCGGTATAAATTAATGAAGATACATTTCATTTTGTCAGTTTTAATCTCCAATAAAATTAATGTGGTATATGTATCCTACTCAAGATATTGAAATAAGTACATGTATTCATGTGATTAGTTTTACTTTGTATACATATTCATAAAAATAGTAGTTCTTAGAGTATTTTCTGCTTCCATTCAATAACTTTCTCCAGGAAAAAATACTTTCAATTGTTGGATAGGAATAGGAAATTCAGCACTGCTGCAATACAGATTAAACTTATTTCTTATTTGCCAATGCAAGTTTATGTATAAGCATTTAATAAAATGTAGTAGTCATTGAATAAATATCCATTTAATGAAATGATACAGTGTTCTATCGCCGTTACAAAACTAGCATGGTGCTTTGCACTGCACATGTCTTAGGTGATTGTGATCTTCATGACAACCTTTGTATCCGCACTTTGCCTATGACACGGTCTGAACAATCAGAGTAAATGCAAGTCCAGTTACTTTGGACAACCGTATATAGAGCTGCAGTGAAGATCAAATGTCAGTGATTGGTATAAACATGAGGATTTTAACCCTAACTTGGAACAGTAGGGTTTGAGGTTAGAGAGAGAGAAAGAGATAAGTAAGGTTTACTTTCTATGGACCAGAAGGTCTGTTCATCACAGGTCTCCTTAAGATGTTCAGCTCTTCCTAGGGCCTGATCCACTCTGCTTTCAGAGAAACACGGGTGGCAACTGAAACAGAAACATGTTACCATGTATAAAAATAAATTAGACTTTATTAATGTTTGTTGAGTTCTCTGTGTTCAAGTTGCTTTCTACAGGTTATTTATGTTCTTTGGAATCTCATTGAGTAGGCACCTGATATCCCATTACACAGGGGAGAGAATGAAAATGTAAAATGGTGAGTTGATTTGCTTAAAGTTCACTTAAATAATAGAACTGGGATCCAAACCCAGATGTGGCTTGCTCAGTTCCTAAACTCTTATCACTGCAACGTGCCATGTCATTTTGACACATCGCCAGTCAAGATATAGGGAAATGAATTTCTGCAATGTCAAAGAGTGACATAAAGACCACTAGAACTAAAAACAGACCAACACACAAAGCTGCATTTATTTGCTTGTCAAGAAAGGGAGAGCTATTCACTCAAGAGACGGAGTCAGGGAAGATCTACTGTGGAGGCAGAGAAGCTGGATATAGAGGCAAAGGGATGTGTTATTCCATGTTATGAGGGTTTCTGGCTTTAGGGACCAAATGGATTTGTGGGGGAGGAGTGGAGGGGCAGGAAAATCTTTCTTTCAATTGACCGTTATTCTGGCTAATGCCACAAAAACGCTGTTTTTGAAGAGATATGAGAGAAAGTATAATAAATCTTTGTCAAGATCAAAGTCTTGTAGCAGTCACTTTGGTATGTATGTACTTGGGACTGGTTAATTTTTCTTTAAAAAAAAGTCATCCTACTATTCATCCTACTATTCATTCATTTATTCAAGCAACATTCATTACATCAACATTCAGGTACATTTCAAACAATATGCTAGTTGCTGGAAGTATGGGAAAGAAGACACAGTCCCAATCCTTAGGGAGTTTACCATTTGCTGCACAGATTTCTGAACAGAATAACAACAAAAAAGAAAGTCTGCTAAACCTAAGTGCATACAAGGACACAGATAAACTAAGTCTTACCCACTGCTGAAGTGAGTGTAAATTAATACGAACAGGTTAGAATGTAATTAGGCCACAAGTTGTGCTGGTCACCGAATATCTGTGTTCCTAATGTGTCCCAACCCCCCTTGCAGGAAGACCAGGTAACATGTTTGGGCCAATGTGGGAGGGTTGTGATAACATATTACAAGAAAGGTGAGCACCGGCAAGATCAACTTATTTGTAAAAAGATATAAACAGGAATAATACAAAAGAGTCAGAAATTTGGACCTCTTACTATGAAAAAAATGACTGCTTTGAGTCCAGAGATGTAAGAGATGAGATTATAAAAACTCTGTAACTTGACTGACCGTGTGAAAACATAGAGTAAGTTACAGGTGTGGCCTTTCCACCAAAGCCCCATTGCCTCCAGGAAAGTGTCCTTGAATTGAGGATTAGAGCTGGGCCGTGGGAATGAGAAAGCAAAGAAAAAGATCTGAGAGCATCTCTAAGCAAACAGTGGGCACCTGGAAGTGACTGGAAGCAAATGGAGTGGACATCTAATGAGTTTTGAGGGGACTTTTACTGCCAAGGAAATTGGAAACCTAAGGCAAGAAAGTCCATTGCTGTTCAAAACCTTGAACCATCCTTGGACCCCTGAACTTCAATGAAGAGGTGCAGGAAGGAAGCTGAGAAAACGTGTATCCCCCAAGGAAGCATGTTCCGTGAAGCCCACTTCAAACGTGTCCAAGTGGGGAATAATGGAGGGCCAAGCCAGTGACGAGGACAATGAACAAGAGGGTTCCATTCAGATGCAGAATCAGTACTTAAACCGAGCACTTCACCCGGCTGCTTCCTAGGGACCCTTACAGTGTCTCTCTGAAGGCCTTCAAAATGCTGCAGAGCAAGGGCCACTATGTGTATGTTCTATTCTCACCTTTTTTTTTAAAATTATGTATTTTATTTATTTATTTTTGGCTGTGTTTTGTCTTTGTTGCTGCACTCGGGCTTTCTCTGGTTGTGACGAGTGGGGGCTACTTTTTGTTGTGGTGCACAGGCTTCTCATTGTGGTGGCTTCTCTTGTTGTGGAGCATGGGCTCTAGGCGTCTGGGCTTCAGTAGCTGTGGCTCGCAGGCTCTGTAGTTGTGGCTCACGGGCTTAGTTGCTCCGCGGCATGTGGGATCTTCCGTGACCAGGGCTCGAACCCTTGTCGCTTGCACTGGCAGGCGGATTCTTAACCACTGCGCCACCAGGGAAGCCCTATTCTCACCTTTTCTGTATGAAAACACACTTGTACATTTATTGCAATTATTTCTGGTTATCAGCGGATGGAGAGACTACAGGGTGTCCCCCAATGATCGTGAACTCTGAGCTGGATGCAGGGACTGGATGGGAAGTTGTCTCCGTTAGAGAGTTTGGGCGTAGCTCCATGCCAGGGAGGAAGTGAGCCCAAAGATGCTGTTGCTCAGAGTGTGGATTGTGACATAAACATTTCCCTGCTGCAACATCAGTAAGATGAAAGCTTTATTACAGCTATATATATTATACATGCCAACAGGCATTAGGATTAACTTGTTACTGCAGCATAACCTATCGTGATCTACCATAAAGGTTGGCCCTAGGGAAGTCCCTGGAGGTCCAGTGGTTAGTACTCCACACTGTCACTGCCAAGAGCCCGGGTTCAATCCCTGGTCAGGGCACGAAGATCCCATTATCTGCGTGGCTGGCCAAAAAATAAAAGAGTCTGACCCTAAAGAAGAAACTCATGTACATGTACCCAAGGAGATTTCTCTCTCTCTCTCATTTGGTCTGTCTATTATCTATCTATCTATCTATCTATCTATCTATCTATCTATCTATCTATCTCTATCTATCATCTGAATAACTATCTATCAATGGTCACTCTATAACTGTGATAGTGGAAAATGGAAGCAACTTAATGGTTCCTGAGTAGGGTAGTAATGGTCCTGGTGATGAAATCTTTCAATGGAACACTATAAAGCAGTTAAAAGAAATAGAGCTACATATGTTAACATTGCTAAACATCAAAAACATAATGTTAGGTGAAAAAAGCAAGTTTCAAGAGGATACATACGTCATGGCATCATTAACTAAATATAAAATTAAACAAATAAACAATTATTAAATAAAATTAAACAAATATATAATTAAATGCCCCCAGTCCCGCAGCCACGATCTGGTACTCAGGATGGAGTGAGAGAGAAGCGGCCCTCACAAGCTCACACCTTCCCCTGTGGAAGATCGTGAGCTGTCTTGGCCCTCAGCTGGGCTGCCCTGGGAGAAGGATGATGTGGTAAAGTCACACTTCTCCTCTTACCCACGCGAGTGCATCCAAACTTGTATTTTTTGCTCCAAAGTTGTGCAGGACCTTCTCCTCTGGAAACCTGGACTTCACAAGGCTTCCTTGACTGTAGGTGATTGTCTAAGACAGCGTTTTTCAAGGGCTCCCATGGCTGAGAGGGGCTGGCGCTGGTTCATGGGCCCCAGCAGGGTACACAGCTGGGACTAAGGTCTGCCTGCCTATCACCAGATGCATGCGTGGGCGAGGCTGTCCCTGGGTCCCTTGACATGTGGTGCTGGATCCCACAGCTTCCACAGAGGCACTTTTGTCTGTGGATGGACCATGACTTGTTGTTGTGGAGTCGGAGGGTGGGGGGAATGAGGGACACATTATTCAACAATGGTGCAATAGAAACATCTGCACAGGATTGCTTTCGTGCCTTCATCACGTGAGGTGGTAAAACCTTCTAGGCAAAACATATTCACTATCTACATTTCCATGAAAGGCAAAATTCTAGACCACAGTCTGCTCATGGGTCTAACTTGCATATTGGAATTGACATGAATCTTGGCTTTTAATCTTGTCTATGTAGTTTTAAACCTTTATCTTGATTGTAGAGATAATACTACACATGCTATCATCCCAGGGATCTATCTCCCAAAGATACTCATAATATTGACTCAAGGGATGGTCTTCTGGATGTCCTTCTATGTATACTTGTGTTTGGTGCATATATATATTCATATAATAGGCTTGTGCACTTATATTAATAATTAATGATAAATTAATTGTAACTATAAATTAATAAGTGCATACATATTTTAACAAAGCTGGATCAACTTATAATAGCTTTGAAACTTGTCCTTATTTGACATTATACTAGCATCATCTTTTGAAATAAGAGCATGAAAATCTGCTTTTTTGTTGAATGGCTACATCCTATTCTATGGTGTGGCTATATTTTAATTGATTTAACTATTCTCTCATGGATTACTGACTCTTAGCTTGTTCTCAAAATCTTTTTGCAATGGAATGGACATTTGCAACTGCCATGAACAACCTTTATTTGAGATGGTAGTTTTTTAAGATAAACTATTCAAAGTAGGATTTCTATGTAAAATGATACATGCATTAATTTTTTTCTAGATTTGTTCAAATTGGTCCAAATCATGAAACTGTAATTTGGTTGTACCAAAATTAAACCCTCATCAACCATAGAATACCCATTTCACCTCTTTGTAACTAGCAGCTATTGGAGTTATTATTTCTAATTCAATCATTACTCACAATTATTTATTGAGGGCATACTGTGTGCTGGATGTTATCCTACATGATGGAGACACAGCTGTAGATGCCAGATACAAAGCCACAGGAGTCCTGGGCTCAGGAATCCCAGTTCTTGACCCGTTCCTCACACGTAAATTGGTGAATATGTCAGATGGCAATTAGTGCTATGAGTGAAAGTAAAGCAGAGGAAAGGAGACAGGGTGTGTGGAGGATAGTGAGGACGATGCCATTTCACATAGAGCGGCGAGGGAAGTTCTCCCTCCTATCATTATATTGGAGCAGACACCCTAAAGAAGAGAGGCGAAATCATACAAGGGTCTGGTGGAAGCATTCCAGGCAGAAAGAGAGCACGTGCAAAGGCCCTGGAAACAGAAGGACGTGGGACTTCAAGGCACAGCAGGGGTGTACATCCAGTACTGCTTGTGCTATCGTCCCAGGAGTAGGCTCAGCAAGGAGGGAAATGCAGCAGAAAGGAGGAAGCAAGGGAGAATGAGCAGGGAGAGATGCCCGGAGCTAGAGCAGGGCTTCTACTGTGAGGGCGACAGGCAGTCACTGGGGGTGAGAGTAGAGGGGAGAGGACCCGTCTGTCTCCTGCGTAAGGGGCTTGGACGGTGAGTTTTATGGGTCAGTCTGTCCAGGCCACAGTGCCCAGGGATTTAATCAAATACCGTTGCAGTGTTGGTGTAAAGCTATGTGGTAGGTGGGGTTAACATCTACCATCAGTTGGCTTTAAGTAAAGGTAATCACCTTCCCTAATGCTGGTGGGCCTCACCCAATCAGTTGAAGGCCTTAAGGGCAAAAACTGAGGATTCCCTGTAACAAAGTTCTGCCTCAAGATGGCAGCATCTACTCCCACCTGTTTCCAATCTGCTGGCCTGTCCTATAGATTTCAAGCTTGCCAGCCTCCACATGGCATGAGCCAATTCCTTTAAAGATTCATTTTAACATGTATAGCCTACGGGTACCTTTCCCTGGAGAAGCATGGCTGATACAGGCCCCAGGGCAGAAACCTTCTACACAGGGACCCCACGAGGAGAATTTTCCAGGAATACAAGCAGGAGGTGATGCTGAGCCAGCCAGGAAACTTGGGAGTGGCGAGAAGTGGTCAGATGTGCTAGAACTGGGGGTAGAGGAAAGCAGATTTGAAGGGGAAGTGGCAGGATTTGCTGATGGTTTGGATCTAACGCTGGAGGGAGAGCAAGAAATCTAAGGCGACTTTAAGGCTTTTTGTCTGAGCAACAGACAGGAGCTGACTGGGGGAAGCATGGGTTTTGGGGAAAAGGAGAGAGTGGAGTGGGAGGGAATTATGAGTTTTTAGTTAATTTAAGATTCTTACTTGAGCTTCTTCTTTTTTTTTTTTTTTTTTTCTTTTTTTTTTGCGGTACGTGGGCCTCACACTGTTGTGGACTCTCCCGTTGTGGAGCACAGGCTCCGGACGTGCAGGCTCAGTGGCCATGGCTCATGGGCCCAGCCACTCCGCGGCATGTGGGATCTTCCCGGACCAGGGCACGAACCTGTGTCCCCTGCATCGGCAGGCGGACTCTCAACCACTGTGCCACCAGGGAAGCCTTTACTTGAGCTTTTAAAAATAAATTTTATATGGCTATTTAATGTCTTCTTATTAACAAGATCAAGCATCTTAAAATATGCATGTTAGCTATTCTTTTCCCCCTTCTCTACATTTTTCCCATGTGGTAGATACTCAATAACTATTTTTCATTGCTTATTGGCTACCCATTTATGTCATGCCCATTTGTTTTATGGGTTTTTCATCTGAATTCTGTGTGACTTGGCACGTGGATCTTGTGTAGCATTCAGCAAGTACAAAGCATTGATTTGTGTCTGGAATAGCAGCAATTGAGACAATTGGACTTCAGTTTTTAAGTAATCATGGATTTATTCACCTGTCAGTTGTACACAGAGTGTATTCTATTAGTACTACTTTATTTAATTAAAACAGCAAGAAAGTTGACATTATTTTTTTAAGGCGTGTGCCTGCTTGAGTGGGGTTCTGGAGTGTGTGGATGTGTATGTTTTCACTGTAAGGGATCAGGCTGGTTGCCCCACAGGTTTGTTGGAGCACAGCCAGCTCCATCTGGAATTTTGGGGGCCAACCTGTAAATAGGTAACAGCGTTCTGAAGGAGGAGGGGGCAACGTGCAAACTTCTCATGGTTCTCAGGGCTGATTAGAACCTCTCAAAAGCATCTGGAGAGCCCTTCTTTTAGGAAAATCACATTTTGTTCCCATTTTACAGATGAAAATACTGAGTCTTGGCTGTAGGTGGCTGGGGGCCCAGGCACCAAGATGGTCCATCAAGGTGAATCCACGTCCTTACCTGCTTGTGGAAATCAGGTCAGATGTATCACCGTGGAGGTCCGCACTGTGCCTTTTGTGGACAACAGATCTCGGCTTGGGCCGGTGACTCAGAGACCTTTCCCTCTGTCCTGAGCCACAGGACACCTCCATAGCCCCCACTTCTTCCATGAAACAGCAGCTTCAGTGTCTGCTACTGACCTTCATTCCCACTTGGCAGAAAACAATTTAAAAAAATAATACAAATGAACTTACTTACAAAACAAAAGCAGACTTACAGATATTGAAAACAGACTTACCGTTACCAAAGGGGAAAAGTGTGTGGGGGGATATATCAGGAGTTTGGGATTAACATATACACACTATTATATATAAAATAGATAACCAACAAAGACCTACTGTAGAGCACAGGAAACTGTACTCAATATCTTGTAATAACCTATATGGGAAAATCATCTGAAAAAGAATGGATATATGTAAATATATGCCTCACGGAATCACTGTGCTGTACTCCTGAAACTGAAACAACATTGTAAATCAACTCTATGCCAATAACATTTAAAAAAACAAAAGAAAACAACCAAGGCCGGAAGCCATCTGATCAGAGCCATCTTTTTTTTTTTTTTTCGGTACGCGGGCCTCTCACTCTTGCGGCCTCTCCCGTTGCGGAGCACAGGCTCCAGACGCGCAGGCTCAGCGGTCATGGCTCACGGGCCCAGCCGCTCCGCGGCATGTGGGATCCTCCCGGACCGGGGCACAAACCCGCGTCCCCTGCATCGGCAGGCGGACTCTCAACCACTGCGCCACCAGGGAAGCCCGGAACCATCTTTATGTCCTGCTCTTTGATGACAAAATCATCCATATTCTCATCCACCGTTGCCACCTTCCTCAAATTTACCAAGTATCATGATCACAGTAAGAGCCCAGTGCCGGGCTCGCTGTTCTAAACAGAGGAAGGGGCTGTTATTATCCCAGCCCCACAGATGAGGAAACCGAGGCACAGGAGGTGAAGGACTCGCCCAAGTTCACAGAACCTTGTGGCCAAGCCGTGTTGTCTGGCTCCGGGGCCCCGCTCCTAAGTGTTCCTGTGTAGCTTCCGGAGTCCAAGCTCATACCATGTGGGAGAGTTTTCTGCCCACATCCTCATCCTGCTCTTTCCTTCCCTGACCCCTCGACTCAGCGGTGTCTTATTTCCTTATATTGTCAGATAGCCCTTTTCCATCGGTTCCTTCATATCAGGGTAAAAATGTCTAAATCTCTCCTATTAAAAACAAAAAGAGGGGCTTCCCTGGTGGCGCAGTAGTTGAGAGTCCACCTGCCAATGCAGGGGACGCGGGTTCGTGCCCCGGTCCGGGAAGATCCCACATGCCACGGAGAGGCTGGGCCCATGAGCCATGGCCGCTGAGCCTGCACGTCCAGAGCCTGTGCTCCACAACGGGAGAGTCCACAACAGTGAGAGGCCCGTGTACCGAAAAAAAAAAAAAAAAGAAAGAAACAGAATTTCTTTACTGGATAGTCTTCTTAGGGGCAAATATTTGTTTCAGAGTTGAGCTTCTTAACGGACCATTTGCCTGCACTTTGTGGGTTTGTGAGCAGACATCCTGCCCTGTGTGCCAGGGACTGCAGTTGGCTGCACACACATGAGCCAAACAGAGGGTCACTGCCTGAGCCCATGGAGCCTGAGGGTCTGCATGGAACGACAATGTGGCAGGTGAGCACGAAAATACAATTTGCTCCATAACACATGGAATGCCAAGTTGCTTTATTTCTAAGTCAAATTAAAGTTGGCTCTGAAACCCTTATCCATCTGGTAGAAAGATAGCTCATATCAATTATTAGAGTTCCTCTCTCCAGCTCCTCTTTGGTGGGTATAAAAATCTTGGGGATAAATATTTTTCTAAACATTGAAAAGACAATTTAAAAATGTATTTGGAAAAGTGAAGGACCAAGAATCAAGGACATACTTTACCTGACATCAAAACTTACTATAAAGTTGATCAAGAGAGTATGGTATTGGTAAAATGACAAAAATTAGAGACCAGAAATAGACTCGCTCATATATGGTCAGTGTTTTTGAAAAGGATGCTAAAGCAATCCCATGGTGAAGGAAAAATATCTTCAACAAATGGTGTTAGAATAACGAGTATACGTAAGGGAAAAGTGCTTTCTCAAGTTCTACTTCACACCGTCCAGGAAAATCAATTAGAGATGGGCCTACACTTGGCATAAATGCTAAACAATAGGCCACCAGAGGGAACACAAGAGAATATTTGCATGAGCTTGGGCAGCAAAGACATTCTTTTTAAGTGAGGGCACAGGACGCATGGGAAAAAAAAGTAAAAGGCAATGTGGAATTCTGGATTGGATCCCAGAACAGGACAAGGACGGTGGTGGAAAAACTGGTGAAACCCAATCAAAGCTGGTAGTTTAGATGCCAGTTGTGGACCAGTGTTAATTTCATAGTTTTCACAAATGCACTGTAGTCACTTGAGATATTAACATTAGGGCAATCTGGGTGAAGGTTCTTAGGAACTCTGCACATTTTTATACCTTTTAAGTAAATCTAAGTATGTATTATTTTAAATGTCAGGAAGTCCAGAGGCAGGCAGTTTAGAGCTGATCCAGTGGCTCCAGTGTCCACGGTATCCAGGTTCTGCCCATGGTTCAACTGTCCTAGTATTTCGGTTTAATATTTAGATTTCTTCCCTCATGGTAAATTGGCCAAAGAAGAGAGGCATTTCATGTTATTCCTCGCTTTTGTTTCAGGAGGAAAATCCTTCCGAGGAGTGATCAGCAGACTTCCCACCAGAAATCACAGGGCGGAATCGGGTAGGTGCTCGAAGTCTAGCTGCAAGAGAGGCTGGTGCTACAGGAAGGAGGCCCATCCAGAACAGGATAATCTTAGGACAGTTCAATAACAGAGGTGCTGGGGTGGCGGGCCTGCTAGGCTGGGGCAGTCTCCCAGAGCTGGGACTTTTGAAATGTTTTCATACTTCAGCCAAAGGGATGAGGGGAGGGAGACATCACTGGACCCCCAAAGTAGGGCATCTTGTAGGGAGACCATGGTGAAAGGAGCAGGGACACTGAGCCCAGGGTGATCTCCAAGGAAAGGATCTGGCATTTCCAGCCCGGATGGTGGGGGTAGGGAGTGCCAGAGAGCAGCCGAGCTCTGCATGCAGTCGGCGGTGGCTGCTACGTTCCCCGACGTGGCCGGGACCAGTGGCTCCACGTCTCTGAGTTTCTCCATCTGTGAAATGGCAACAGTGATAATCCTTCCTTCACATATTTTGGGATTAAGTTGAAAAATAAAGGTTAAGCACTAGCATACGACTTGGACTACAGTAAATGCTCAGTAAATGTTAGTATTAGTGTGACTTGTCTGTTTCCTAACCAGAGCTCCCTTTCTTATGCTCAACTTGGAATCCTCATTGCCTTGTGATGTGCTAGCAAGCTGTATGGCTGGACGTCGTTTTCCAAGTCTGGTCCTTGACCAGTGGCTCAGCACCTCTGGGAACATGTTAGGAGTGCAAATTCTCAGACCCAGTTGTTGAGACCTGTTGGATTAGAGACTCGGTGAGGGGGTGGGGGGGCCAACTGTGGTCCAAGCAGCCCGGGGGGCTCTCCAAGGGCTGGTGTTGAGATCAGGCAGGGGTAGCACTGGGGCGGATGGGCTCTGACGTTTATCACCTGGTTCAACTCCTGCGTTCATCTCCCCTGGTGCGCAGTGAAGGGGTCACTGTGTTGAGAACTGACTCGGAACATTGTCAAGAATCCCTGGGCGCCCTGACGCTGCTCGGGGAGAGGTGATCCTTCCAAGTCCTGGAGTTCCTGGGACTGTAGTGTGAGGGGGTGAAGTACGTTGGCTCTGCGAGCTGGTCTGTTGTCCCAGCACCGACATGGGGTGGATGGAGAAGTCTGAGAAGAGTGTTACACCAACTATAAGGTACCAAGCTGGAGAATGACCATGTTTGTACTCAGGCATATGAAAACTTACCCCATCAGAGCATCACTCTCACTTGCAATTGGCTTTGTTTTTTGATACGGAAAATGAGGGAGTAAGGCTGAGGTCAGAGTATTAAATCTCCTCTTCCCTGCCCTCCACCCCACCATAAGAGAGCCTGTGTGCATAAAGCTACCTTGTGTGTGCTAGAGAAAAACAACGGGTGAGAACGGATTTTCTAAGGAATTAAATTTATTTTCTATTTGCATTAGAGCAAGGCTTACCGATCCAGTGACATCAAATGCAAACTCTAATTATAAATGTAGGTATAAATATTTTAAGTATTGCAAGGGCCTGTTTTCAAGGCATTTTATACTTGATAAAGCAATGCTGCTTATGTTTTTATGCACAGCTGAAGCCCTTTTGCCTCTCAACCATAGTGGTAGACCTGAAGCACACACTAATCTGATACAAGAATTAAATGTGTGTCCACCAGTGACCTTTGTTCCATTGCTACTTTACTTAGAGTTTATGAGAATTTGTGTTGGTGAGAATTACCAATTAGGACACTTTAAAGTATAGAACTTTTTTCAAGGGGTAGCAAGCAACCTAAATTAGTATCATAAAAAAAGGATCTTTTACTGGCTTGTTTTATAGGTAAGTTCAGGGGTGTGTTTGGCCTCCGGCTGGTGGCAGGGGTAGGGGTGGGTGGGGACTTGGTGCTGGTTAGGCTCCAGGGGCTCCAGCAATGCTCTCTTTACAGGTCCTCAAGATTATTCTCCAGACTCCTCTGTCTCCATGGTATTTCTTGCATTAAACCCAATGATTTAAAGTCCCAAGGGTAGGGATATTTTATCTATATTTATGAATATAGTTATTCAGTTTTTTAATAGGCTTTATTTCTTGGAGCAGTTTTAGGTTCACAGCAAACCTGAGTGGAAGGCACAGAGATTGCCCGTATCCCCCCTGCCCCTGCATGGGCACACCCTCCCCCATTATCAACATCCCCCAACAGAGTGGTGTATTTAGGATAATCAATGGACCTATGTTGACACATCATCACCTTAGGGGTTCACTCTTGTGTTGTTCATTCCATGGGTATAATGACATGCATCTACCATTAGAGTATCATGCAGAGAAGTTTAACTCACTGTCCCCCAAATCCTCTGTGCACTGCCTATTCATTCATTTCCTAATCCCTGGCAACCACTGATCTTTCTACTGCTCCATAGTTTTGTCTTTTCCAAAATGTCATATAGCGGGAATCATACAGTATGTAGCTTTTTCAGATTGGCTTGTTTCACTTAGTTGTATGCATTTACATTTCCTCTATGTCTTTTCATGGCTTGATAGCTCATTTCTTTCTTTCTTTTTGTTTTAGAAAATTTTTTATGTAGTGCATATTTTTCTTCTGGTTCTTATTTTTTTTTAATTTAAATTTAAATTTTTTATTTACTTTTATTTATTTTTTGGCTGCGTTGGGTCTTCTTTGCTGTGCGCAGGCTTTCTCTAGTTGCAGTGAGCAAGGGCTAGTCTTCCTTGTAGTGCACAGGCTTCTCATTGCGGTGGTTTCTCTTGTTGTGGAGCACGGGCTGTAGGACACACGGGCTTCATAGTTGTGGCGTGCAAGCTCAGTAGTTATGACTCACGGGCTCTAGAGTGCAGGCTCAGTAGTTGTGGTGCACGGGCTTAGTTGCTCCGCAGCATGTGGGACCTTCCCAGACCAGGGATCGAACCCATGTCCCCTGCAGTGGCAGGCGGATTCTTAACCACTGCGACACCAGGGAAGTCCAACTCATTTCTTTTTAATGCTGAATAATATTCCATTATCTGGAGGTATCACAGATTATTTATCCATCACCTAGTGAAGGAAATCTTTGTTGCTTCCAACTTATGGAAATTATGAGTCAAGTTGTTATAAACATTCATATGCACATTTGGGTCATTTGGGAAGAATATATTTAGTTTTGTCAGAAACTGCAAGACTCCTTCCAAAGTTGTTGCATAATTTTGCATTGCCACCAGCAAGAAATGAGAGTTCCTGTTGCTCCACATCCTCATCAGCATTTGGTGTTGTCAGTGTTCTGGATTTTGGCCATTCTCACAGGTGTGTAGTGGTACCTCATTGTTATTTTAATTTGCATTTCCCTGATGACAAATGATGTAGAGCATCTGTTCATATGCTATTTCCCATCTCTATATCTTCTTTGATGAGGTATCTATTAAGATCTTTTGCCCATTTTTTATTTGGATTGTTTATCTTCTTATTGTTTAGTTTTAAAAGTTCTTTGCATATTTTGAATAATAGTCTTAAAACTTGAATTTAAAACATTGACCAAATTAGCAGAATGAGTGAAATAGCAATAACTTTAATCAAACACCATAGTCTTTTTTTGTGAACTATTTTTATAAACTTCATTAATTTGCACTTGCAGTTAGTGAGCTCATTTAAAACTGATTTATAATATGTCTTTATCTTTATAATGTTGAATAAAGCATTCTGTTCAGAATGCTGAACATCTTAACTTGAATTTGGTCCCATATTCTAATTTGCTTTAGGTCCTTTCATAAATGTAAAAATAAATTGTTAAGAGGAACATTTTTGCAAAAGTAAACTATGATTTTTCAGTGTCCATTGATTGTTATTGTGGAGACTTGATCTAAAATTATTACTTTATCATCCGAATTTGCTTAGCTTTGGCTCTCAGCTCAGCCTTCTAGTTATAATATTTAAATGGATATTATGTTTTACATTAAATATATACAAAATCCCTTGGATCTAATTGATTCAAAATTTATGACCTTAAGAACTATTTAATTTGGTCTATGGATGTGCCATTTCTCCCATGTTTTCTTCTTGCAACACTTAACAACATTTTAATTCCAAGATGAGTTTTTAAATTCTGCTATCAATGTGTGTTGTAGATTTGTTCTTGTACCTTTCTTGCCTGGAACAGTAAGAGTCAGGGCACTCTGAAGTGTTTTCCAATGTCCTAAGGATGCAAAACTGTTCTGAGCTGCAAACAGAAAGTGAAAGAGCACTGCCTTCCAGGAAGGGAGGAAATAACTATTGATTTTGAGTGTCCTCATAGAGCACTCTCCAAGACTCACTCCCTCTTTACTTATAACTTCCAGTTGCTAAGCAGCGGCTCTTTTTGGATCTCAGAGTCTACTCTTATTTGCAAGGGACTCAACGGTGTATTAACAGTGCTTCTCTGAGCGTTTAACTTGTGTACGCTCTAAGCCTCTGGAGATACCCATTGCGGACTCTTCAATAACCTTGCCCCATCAATCAGACTCTCTATCCATTATCTTTAATCGCTCCTTTCCTGGGTCTTTTCCCTTAACTTGTAAACATGGCCAAGTTATCCATGTTACAAACAAACATACAGCAAGGAAAAAGAACAAACTTCCCTTGATTTTACTCTGCTGTAGTGTGGGCTGCCTACCTAGCATCTGTTACCCACTCTGCCTTCCTAAAAGAATCTGTGGTTTTCAATTGTTTTATACTTTTAATTTTTTTCCACCGTACCCACACCTCCTCCACCATAGCCCTTGTAATGTGGCAGACCAGACCTTCCTTCTACATTCAAGAGTGGATCCCAAATTCGACCATGCCAATGGGTCTCAATTTTATCTGAACATTAGACTCCTCCGAGGGAAATTGAGAAAAAATAGATGCCTGAGCTTCAACCTGGACTAATTAAATTGAGAGATTGGTGAGACTTGGGTATTAGAAATTTGTGTAAGTTCCCCTAGTTCTTCTGATGGCTGAGCTGGTGCTTTTGACTTCATCCTTCCCCAGTATTTGGTCAGAAACTCAGGCTGAAGCCTGGTATAGGGGACTCTTACTGTCTAGGGGTGGGAACAAGACCTACATTGGACCAATCAGATGAAAGCCAAGGATGCTACTGTGCGGTTGGCAGCAGTGTCCTCTGGCCTCCGAAGGTCAACAAGCAGGCAAGTTGCTCAGTTGCTGCTGACAACTGTCTGGCAATGATGAAGAAGGACCTCGAGAGCAGCATAGACACACAGAGGTGGGCACAGGGAGGAGAAGGGCATGCGGACTGTGAGCTGATCTGACCACAGTCTCCCGAAGGCCACCCACCTCTGCCTTCTCAGTGAGTTTTCTTATTTGAGCCACATTGGCTCAGGCTGTACTGCTTGGGGCCTTCTTCACTTCATCGCTTTCCTCACCCAAGTGTTTAGAGCCACTGTCTTCTGACCTCTTCACATCCAGTAGAAGGGTTGGGTTCAGACGTTGGTCCAGGACACCTGACACTGTTCTTGGTCCTTTGTGTTGGTCCCCTGTTCATCCCGTTTCATGCTCTCTGTCACAAGCACCCATTCCTGGCCCCACAGAGCATCACACCATCTCTGCTTTAATGTCACAGGGAAGGTTTCTCAGCCTAGAACAGCCTGCCCATCCTTCCTGCTACAGTAAGTAGGATCCATCTTTAAGAATCATATGTTCACCTTGTCTAGGAAACCGTCCTAGGGGCACAAAGCCCCTCCTGTGTACACATTGTCACAGATGTGGTGATTTTCTGTTTATGGGTCAGTGTCCCCCCACAAGATGGGTGGCTTCTTGAGGCAAGGAGCCATAAGTCATACCTGTTGCCTTCAGTATCTTCATAACACGTAATGCGTTTTGGTGACGTTATGGGTTGAACTGTGTTCTCCCAAAAGATGTTGAATTCTTTTTTTTTTTTTTTTTTTGCGGTATGCGGGCCTCTCACTGCTGTGGCCTCTCCCATTGCAGAGCACAGGCTCTGGATGTGCAGGATCAGTGGTCATGGCTCACGGGCACTGCCGCTCTGTGGCATGTGGGATCTTCCCAGACCAGGGCACGAACCTGTGTCCCCTGCACTCTCAACCACTGCGCCACCAGGGAAGCCCAAGATGTTGAATTCTTAATCCCCTGTCCCTCAGAATATGAACTTATTTGGGACTAGGGTCTTTGCAGGTTATTAAGTTGAGATGAGGTCATAGGGTGGGCCCTAATCCAGTATGACTGTGTCCTTATGCAAAGGGGAATTTTGGACACAGACCCGCACACAGGGAGAACAAGTCAAGAAACCGCCAGGAGCTAGGAGAGCAGCCTGGAACAGAACCTGGCTCTGCCGACCCCCTGAGTTTGGCTTCTGGCCTCCAGAACTGTGAGAGCATACATTTCTGTTGTTTAAGCCACTCAGTCTGTGGTACTTTGTGACAGCAGCCACAGGAAGCAAAGACAGAGAGGAATCCCTGCATGTCTGCTGGGTGACTGAGTGAACGAGTGAACAGGGAAGCTAACCTTGAGCACAGGAACAAAGCTCTGACCCCCAATGCAGGTAGAGCTTTTACTGAATGCAAGTTCTTATGCCTGACGCACAGTGAGGCCAAACAAACCGAAGTGTGGAGTTTGGAGCAGAGAAAGGTTTATTGCAGGACCATGCAAGGAGAACGGGGGGCTCATCCCCCCACAAACTGCTAACTCTCCAACGGGTTTCAGCAAAGCATCTTTAAAGGCCAGATGAGGGAGGGCAGTGGTTGGTAGTTGCAAACTTCTTGAGCAGGAATCCTTTGTTCTTGCAGCTGTCCATGTAGGTCAGGTCACACGTTCCTGTTAACCTCCAAGAAGACAAATGTTCTTCTCTGTTCTGCAACTTTTTATCTCTGTATGAGTGAAAAGTGTGTTATCCTTAATGGTCAGAGCCTTGAGGATGAGCTATCCTGTATATTTCAGGCTATAGGCAACATTCTTAAAGCAAAGCGAAAGCAATAGAATACAAAGGTTAAAGTAGAAGACAGATCTAATATGGAGTCAGATTTGTTCTTCTGTATTACAGAGCCAGAGGGTGGGGGAGGCATGCTTAGTGCAGGGCTATGTTCTGGGGCTCAAACCTAGACCGGCCCTGCTCAAAATGGTGTAAATATTGGATGGGACTGTTTACTTGTGAATTCACACTCCTCGTTTTTAGTTAAGAAAATTATCTTTTAACCTAAGTTTTGTCTAGATTTCTTATTCTCTGGTCTTTAAAGAATTTATGTTAGACTTTTCTGAAATGCAAGCATTGTATAAGCAATTGCATATTTAAAATTTATTTCCAGGTCATTATTTGCTTCACTGTATCTTCCATTTCAAATTCTCTCGGTTCACTGAAAGTAATTTGGGTTTTCCCTCTCCCCAGACAATGCTTTGCTAGACATTTTCCCACACTTTCAAAACATACTGAACTCAGAGTCCTTGGCAGAAATGAGAAAATAGTGGTGAACTTCTCTTCAGGTAGTAAAGTGAAACTGACCTACTTGATTTTTCAAATCTCAAGGAATTTACACACAAATAAAGTTGATTTACACTCTTGTAAAATGGCTCAACAGTTATTATCTAGTTGTTTCAGAAATGCAACTATTAGCTTATTCTTTCTGAGAACATTACTCTTCACAATTGTACAATAATAAGCCTATTTGGCTACTGTATTTCCTTTTCACCTGGAAGGTTTAGGGCATAAATTTTCACTTCCCCTCATCTAAATCACATACTTTCAAATTTCCTTGGCTTCTGCAGAACAATGGCTTTTGGAGCTAAGTTAACTCTCATTGGCATGTTATCCAGAATATTCCAAAGAAGAACCCCAAGTATTTGATGGGACCTCCTATCCCTGAACAGAGTCTAATACAGGTGACATTTCCATCTCTGCCCTGGCAGGGCCAGGGAGGCCAGGTGGAAGGTTACCCTTGTGTTAGTGCCTTGATGTCTTCCAGTTTCCCTCTTTCAAAATGGGAGCTGATAATAATAACTCACGATAACTATGTGAAGGTCAAGTCCCAGATACTTGCTTTGGCAATATCAGTAATTGCGGTGATCCCCTTCAGAGGGAATCCCATGCCCGCCCCTGAGTGGGCAGCAGGTTACCGGGCACCAGTCCTCAGTGTCACAGGATGGACACCTGAGCCCCAGGAATGCCTAACTGAAAGCATATTGCATGTCTGCTGTGGGCAGCTGGGATGCTCAGGGAGCCTGTACTCAGCCCTGAATGATCCCACCCAGGAGGGTGGAAGCTGGGGTAGTTATCACCAACTTCCATCTTGTGTGGGTTGAGAGTTGCTTCTGGGCATGCATCATGACCCTGGTGCCCCTGAAGGAGCCAGCAGGCCTCTGTGGACAGAGAGAGATCTCAGGAGAGGGACCCAGGGGTGCGTGGGAACTTCCCGCCAAGCTGCAGGTGACATCCAGGGCAGGGTCAGGGACTCTGGGAGGGCAGGGACTGTATGTGATGCTACAGGGAAGGGAGAAAGGCCAGGGGAAGCCGGACAGAGGACATGGTGTGTACCTGCAGACACGCTGAGGTGAGACATGCCAGGTAGCCCCTGGGGACTGAGAGATGCTTCGACGCCAGACTTGTGTGTCTGAGTTCTGGCCTGTAGGGTCCTCATAAAACCTCTCCTTTGGCAGTTCGAATAGATTTATGTCACTTGCACCCAAGAGCCTGATCAGAGCACCTTTATGATTTCACAAATTCAAGCATTGATTCATATGACTTGATTGAGTGCTATGTGGCCCCCTCTGCGGAAACAAATATTCATGAAATACAGGAATTGTCTGGAATCGCTTCCATTGTGTAGAGCTGTTTAAACTAAAACCAGTTATGATTCTTGAAAAAAGGACGAGGAGATGTTAATAGGCAAAGACATGTTTTAACATATGTTTGGAATTCAGGTTTATATATTAGTGTCCTTGGAAAGGAGCGCCCCTAGAGAAAAGTGTACTGTCTGGATCTGGGGTGGCTCGGCCTGGCCTTGTCACCTGCTTGTCACGGGCTGGAGGTTCTGCACTGCCTCGGTCACCCTATATGGAGGGTTCTTGGTGCCACGTCCTCCTCCCTCTGTCAGCAAAGTTATCTTTCTGTAACCTGGGGGGGTCAGCCTTGAAACTATGCAAGAGGATTTTTCTGCTTTTGGAATTTTTATTCCCCCCCTAGACACCTCCAGAAATTCTTAAATTTCTCCAAGAAAGATGACTCTTTTTTGCAGATATGATTACCTCTCTAAAGAAACATTGTTCCACATGTCTAACCTAAAGCATATTTACTGCAGTTTAAGTGAATTTTTGTGGCAGGCAGCAGGGAGAGTTAGCAATTTTGATACTATTGCTAACTTTGAAGCTGCTCTCGTTTCTGTACCTTTCACAGAAAATATGAAGCCCTGAACTGGAAACAAAATGAAACTTTGTGACTAACGATGCAGTCCTATAAATCACACATTGCAGTTTCTGGGTAGATTTTGCTTTAGTTATGGGTGCGTTGCTGACAAGGATTCAGGGCTGACCGTTACAGACTCAGGCTCACGTCTGCTGGTGTTTTCAGCCTGCTCATCCAAGAAGAACTTTGATCTTCAGACTTGGTGCACATTCCTAAGCCCCTCTACTCTCAGAAAATAGGAATACTTTGCATTCTATATAAATATGCTAATTAAACTTTGACTGAACTTTACTTATCTATTGTAGATGTCATAATGTTGTGGGGCGCAGACATGCAGATCGTCCACCTCTGCAGAATCAGAGATTGAACATCTGGGTTGGCAAAATATTGTAAAGACAGGGATATTTCTAGCTGTCTGTGTCCCACTACCTTTTCTCATCTGCTGTGATAAGAACTCATCAAGAGAGCAGTGACAGACACTGAATGTCATGGGCCCTGTTGAAAATAGCTCCGCTTACTTTACCCTCAGAGTAGATCCAGAGTCACACTGCTATCACTTGCCAATACCACTTGGGCACCACCTTGCACTTGGCTGGGGTTATATTTTTCTGGGATTATAGTGATTGCCTCCTACTGGTTCCCCTGCTTCTCTCATTGGTGCCCCCAGCTCAACACCCAGAGGGATGCTTCTGAAACATGAGGCAAGCACTTACTCTGCTCACAGGCTCCCTGGCACCCGGTCCTGAAGAGTAAATTCCCAAGTGCTTACGTGCCTGTCTGGCTCTCATGGCTCCACCCACCATTGTTCTGCGACCCCTCCTCCCAGCTGGTTCCAACCAGAACACTCTGGCCTCTCCCTGTGGACTGAGTGTCTGCTCAGGGTGCCCTGGTGGGGCCATCCATGACTACCTTACTCAGAATTACAGCCCTCCATCTCCCATCCTTCATACCTGCTTAATTCTTCCCCCAGACATATATATTATGTAACATCCCAATTAATTTACTTATTGATTCTGTTTATTGCCTGCTTCCTCCCAGCTTGAATGTCAGCTCCAAAAGTTGTAGATTTCAGTTGGTTTTGTCCACTCAGTCCTCCAAGCCTAGAACAGTGATGGACACAACGAATTTGTGACACTTTTTCTGATGCTTTATGTGTCTTGTGTACATCAGTTCATCTAATCCTCCTTCTACCCATAAGAGTAGGTACCCTGTTATTATCCTCACTTTATAAAGAGAAAGCTGAAGCAAGCCCTGCAGGGCCTAACAACTGACTGAGATCATGGGGTTTGTAAGCAGGGGAGGTGCCCTGGCTCCAGAGTATGTGTTCTTTTTAAAATTTTTTTAAACTTTTTATTTTATATTGGAGTATAGTTGATTAACAATGTTGTTTTAGTTTCTGGTATACAGCAAAGTGATTCAGTGATATATATATACATGTTCTTAAGCCTTTTATCACCACGCAGGAGCCAGGGCGATCCACACTTCCTCAAGTTGAGTGTTTTCCCTTCAGAGCTGGGGCCCTGGCCTGGGCTTAGTTCATTGCTTTGGGTGTGTTTAGGCATCTCCATTGGTGGTTGGTTTGCTCCAGACACACAGATATTTAGAGGTATTTAAAATAAGATTTATTTTATCTACACATTTCTTAACTCCCTTCTTAACAGACCTAAGAAGCTCTAAGTCCTGCTCTTATATGCTCTTCATGTCCTTTACTTCTCAGAAGACTTCATTGTAAGAAAACTTGACTCCTGCTTTGCCATCTGCTTTTTGTCCCATTTCTGTACCCAAACCCCAGTTTTCTCTTTTTTTAATTATCCCCAGGGGGAGACAGTGGAATTCCATATATCCTAGAGTTGTAATCCTTGCTGCTGTTGGGAAGATATTCATAAATAAATGTATGCATACTAGAATTTTGCATAAGTGCAAATATTTGGTTGTGGATAGATATTGAATACGAGGCATAAAGTAAGCATACATTATGAGTACAGTGGATAATCATTAGAAAACATCAAATAGATGAAATAGTCATATTTTCATAGGAAGATTTCTAACTATGGTTTATTAATTTGATCTGTTGATTGTGTTTCTCCAACAAATTCCACACTTTTTCTCTATCTTATTCTTCATGTGCCTCATACAATGTGACCCACTTCTGCTACCTTCCTTTGTTCCTGCTTCACTTTTTCCCCCCAGAGTGTTTATCACCTTCCAACATGCTATATTATTTACTTACTTATCTTTCATCCTCCTTTGCCAAAATTTAAGCTCCTTGAAGGCATGGGTATTTTTGTTTTGTTTTGTTTTGTTCACCAGTGTATCTTAAATGCCTTGAGAAGTACCTGGCATGTAGTAAGAAATTAATAAACATTTGATGAATGATTGAATTCGTTGTTAAATGGTGCTTGATCTTTATTTATCATAACATTTTAATTTAAATTAAAGTCCTTTCTTAACCTTGACCAAACCGAAAAGATATAGACTCTGACTTATCAACCACTGTTCCTCTAACACATGGACTCAAGACTGTGCCAAAATACAGAAGCTTCACATAAGATTTTCTGAAAGGGCTTGTTATTATTATCTTTTTAACCTAGCATAACTTAATTATAAACTCTTCTTGCAAAACACCATAATTGAATAAAATATACTGAAGTGTGGAACTTGATTTTTCCTAGTAAAGCTATCAATCAAAGCAAAAGTTTTTACTGATTAAGAAATTGTATAATATTTGCAAACTCATTGCAGAATTTTTTAGATTACTTCTTTTTGCAAGTGAAAATGAACACATATAGGAGATGATTGTACAGCTAGGAAAAGATTGAATAAAGAAGGGAAAAGTATGATATGAAATACAAGACAATGAAATAATACAAGAACAATTTCAATTTCACTTCCAAACTGATTGATTGATGCCTCCTATGTGAGAAGCACTGTTTTAGTGCCTATGGAGAACATAAGGCAGAATGACATAGTCTTTTCTTTCAGCCACTTGAATCTTGTGGGTTAAAGTGGCAAACGCATCTTATTTGAAAGGGCCAAGAGAGAAAGAGCATAAATTCAATTCTCAATATTCAATGGTTTAAGAAATTTACAGATACTTGGAAGATAATCTGGGAGCAACAATGACAATTACAGGTAATTGAAATAAGGGTAATGTGGCAAAAAAAAACCTCTATCATATTTAACATTGCATATTTTCTGACAAGAGGTCTTCTGTAATCTCCTGTATTGTTACTCTGTGTGTCATGTATTTTTATCTCTGGTAGCCTTCAAGAATTTATTTTTACTGTTGACTTTTAGCAGTTTGAAGATGATGTGTCAGAGTTTGTGTGTGTCTAATAATTTTTGAATGCTGAGTATTGTAGACTCGTAGAGACTGAGCTCGTATATGGGTCCACTTTTCATCTATAATGCTTTGAGTATGGTACGTGAAGTCAGCCCAGCCAATAGTTGAGCTGGATTCAGTTTTGATTGTTGCCCTGGTTCCACTCACTGCACCCCTAGCTTCAAACTCTGCCAGTATTGCTTTGTGTTGAAGGTGGTGGCTGGTATCCTGAGGGCTTTTCTCAGGTTCATCCTCCATCTTCAGCTCTTAATCTTTGCTGTGCTCCTATGCCTGGGGGGCTGGGTATTAGTTTCCCAGGCCTGCTGTAACAAATTACCACAAACTTAACGGCTTTCAGCAACAAGAATGTAATCTCTCACAGTTCTTGAAGCCAGAGGGCTGAAATCAAGGTGCCAGCAGGGCCATGTTCCTTGCAGTCTTCCAGGGGAGGATCCTTCCTTGCCTCTTGCAGCTTCTGGTGGCCCCAGGTGTTCATTGGCTTGTGGCAGCATCTCTGCAATCGCTGCCTCTGTTACCGAGTTCAAGCTCATAATGCTCACCCCACGACAGGCCAATAAATTGAGAGATGAATTGCTGGGGCAAGGATTAGTGACTTTATTCAGAAAGCCAGTGGACTGAGAAGAGGGTGGACTCGTGTCCTAAAGAGCCATCTTGCCTGGGTTTGGGTGTTCATTTCTTATATAGAACAAAGAGGGGTAGGTGAGGAGGTAAAGTAATAAAGGTGATAAGTTGTTACAAATATTTCCTGGTTCCAGCCAGACTCTGGAGAGGATGGGTTAATTTCTTCCTTCCTGCAGCCATTCACAGTTGGGCCTGGTCAGGGTGTTTCTTGCAGCTAAACAAAGGTATTTTAGCTTAACTTCAGGCATGGGAGGCAGGGTTCCTGGTGATGGGCCATTATGTGTAATTTAAGTTATAGGCAGCATCCCTTTAGTGATTAACTTGTAGCAAAATCAATAGAATACGAAGGTTAAAGTAAAAGAAACAGATCCAATATGGAGCCAGATTTGTTCTTCCCTGTTACACCTCTGTCTTCGTATGGCCATCTTCTGTCTGTGAATATCTCTGCCTCACAAGGCCTTTTCCACTTTGTATGTCTGTGTTCAAATTCCTTTTATAAAGACACCAGTCATTGGATTAGAGCCATCCTGATCCAATAACCTCATTTTAACTTGATAACAAATCCAAAGATTCCATTTCCAAATGAGGTCACATTCACAGGTACTAGGTGTTTGGACTGACATATAGTTTGGAGGGGACACAATTCAACCCAATGCTCTCACCCCCCTCCCAGTGGTAGATTGCTGTCACTTGTTCCTCGGTGCTTGCTAGCCTGGTAGGGGTCACTGGGAGGGGACATTTCTCTGTTTTCCCAGTGTAGCCTCAGTCTTAGGCTATATGTACCTGATTCATGATTTTTTTTTTCAGTGATTCTGGGAGGTCTTTCTTTTCTTCCCACAGTGGTAAAAGACCTCACTGAATTGATTTAGGATCCTGGGTCCAGGAGTTTTCCTTCACCTTCCCCAGGACAGAAGGCTTTTGCTCCTTTTACTCTTTCCCCAGCTGCAATGGGTCATCACGTGAGCACTGGGATTGGCTGGGTTCTAGTAGTGGCTTAAAGCTTAATTTTCAGAGGGGAGGAGTCCTTTTATCTTGTGCCTTTTCTGCACTAGTAAACCATCGCCTCCTCCAGGCTGCACCAGAGCCCATAGCTTTCTCTGCGCTGCCTTTCTTGGAGGACCCAGCAGAAGTATGTAAGGATCCAGCGAGATGATGTGACCTCCTCTTGTGTCTCTGGCTTCCAGAAGTTCTGTATCCTCAGGCTTGCCCACACAAGCCTTTTGGAATTTCTACAACTTTTGGATCAATTCTTGGTGCTTACTCTTTCTTCCCATGCTCTGCTACAAGTGATCCAGGCTCCATCACCTCTTTCCTTGGATGGTTATGTCTTTCCGTAGAGTTTAGGTTATTTGCTCTGTGACCTTAGCTCTCTGTTGAGATACCATTATTATGTTTTTGAAATTATCCAGCTTTTTCTCGTGGCTGGAGTAGGAGGAATATTCTTCCCAGCTTTCTGACCCCCAGGCACAAGAAGAACACCTTCCTTCAGTTGTGTTTCCAATTGTAAATCTCTACTAATAGCTTTGGACATATTTTGTCAATAGAGTAATTCATTTTTACAAACATAATCCTCAGGTGTTAGAAAATCTTGACAGGCCTTTTGAGTCATGTGAGAGTCTAATGATTATCTAGCACCGCTTTGGGATCCTATTTACTTAGAGATCTAATTTGTTGAAACTTGGTTGTACTTGCAGGATATACCCTCAATGAACATCAAGACTCCAGACCCATTTCTCAGCTTTGTGTAACAGCCCTTGGGAATTGAGAGGGAGGGAGATGTTACCATAGAAGCAGTCAGGCAAGGGGTCCCAAGTAACAGATTGCATTGATCTGCTCCTGAAAATCATCACTTTTGAGAACTGTAGCTTGGAGTTTCTGCGGCAGTGGCATTTTGGGGCTTATTTGTCTGTTACCGGGTCATTATCATACCCATCCCACTCCCACCCTGCCCCATGCTGCCTACTCCCTACTTCCAGTTTGATATTTTTATTCTCAAACCAAGTCATTTAAAATAGTTAAAAGCATTTCCCATTTTGCATTCCATTTACACTTACCATTTTTACCCAAAACTTTCTATGGAGACACTTGAAAACATAAAGAAATGTTTATAGTGAAAGGATGAAATATTCATTTCGGATCTCACTTTCTCTTCAGGAGTGTGTGGGATACGTTTGTGATTGCCAGCTGGAGTGCCACCAGTGGAATGAAGGGGGAACAGAGCAGAGGATTTCTCAAAACTTGAGTATCTGCAGGTGTTATGGAAGCGTTTTTGAGCTACATGAAATATTTTATCAACGTTTTCCCTGAAGTAATTGCTTACTTTTGAAAAGCAATGCTAGTTTATTTAAATTGGCTTGAGTCTCATGGGTAAATGAAATATAGTATGTAGACATATGAAGGAATAAGGAAATTTACTGCTATTTAATTTTGTCAGGTTAAGAGTTAGAGAACTCAGCAGAAAGGAATAATAGATTTCACTCAGCAACTCATTTCAAAATTCATGGGTTCTTTACATTATTTATTTTGTAATAATAATAAAACACTTTTATTAAAAGCTTTCTATTCTATTCTAGAAAAACATAAGTTTATTCCTATGGAGTTGTTCAAATATTTACGCATCCCCTTCTATATGTTACACACTGTGATGAATAAAGCTTAGCCCATGTCATCAAGTGGTTTACATTTCTCATGTAACTGACAAGGGTCCAAGCTAGATTTACACACATTTTTCATTTCCTTCAGTGGATAAAAGAAAGCGTTCTTATGGCACTGTGTATTAAGTCTTATAAATGTCTTTGTGTTTTTATAATATTTTACCTGTTCAAATGGAAACTTTAGGAGTCACTAGGGTTTTTCCTCTAACCAGTTTGACTTTTGAATTCAGTTGGATTGATTGAATTGACTGGTGGTTTTGGCTCTGAGAACACATAGACAAAAATCATTTTCTAGCTGATCTTTAGCTAAAAATGTCAGTCATGTAAACTTTCATGTAGTTATTAGTCTCTAGCTTTTTAAAATATCATTATAGACCACTTAAATTTTCTGTCCCCTTATTTCCGATTGCTCCATGGGATACTGAAATAGTTTCAAGGTCAATTTAGTAAATTAAGTATATTGTGCATTTCATTTGTGTCCTCTTTTTAAAGCCATTAGAAAAATCTGAAAATATTTGCTGTGAAGTCTCTGATCAGGATGTCTGAGGGGCAACTTTAGAGTTTCATCAGTAGGGAATGTAGGACCATGTTCACTTTTAGGGAGCACCTGTAGCGTAAAGATGGAACTTTGCACCAGGAGAGTGCAAGAGAACTTTGATTCTAGTGCTGCATCATTCCCTGGTGAATTCATAAGTTCAAAAACCCTCAGTCATGGCCAGTGGCTTTGTATTATGATCAACTTGCTAGAGGTCAAGATTTAGAGAAGAAAATGATCCATCTCAGCAAAAAAAAATCAGGAGATAATGTTACAAGGGTCGTGGCTCTTTGAGTCTAATTAAAGTAGCAGACTATAGGAGAACTGATGCTGAAATTGCAGGCTTAATCATCTGTCCACTCTGATGGTGTATCCTGTTCCTTTGGCTTGTGGACATTCTTATATACCTTATTTCCTGGCCAGGTGAGGGCCCTTTGAATGCTCTTTCTCAGTGTGGTCCAATGGCCACCTGCATCAGAATCGTCTCTAAGGGCGAGGTCTGGGAATCTGTATATTTCCTCTGCTTCTTGAGTGAAAATGTCTCCTTCATTTTTGGGGGGCCTCATTTTCCAGAGTTTTAAATCAGGGGATTAGACTGGAATATGGTTTTTAAGACCTTTCTCATGGGATGCAGGCACAAGTCAAGGAATGCTGACAGCCCCCAGAAGCTAGAAGAGACAAGGAATAGATTTTCTCCTAAAGCTTCTGTGGGGTATATAGCCTTACCAATACCTTGATTTCATATTCTGGCTTCCAGAACTGTGAGAGGATAACTTTCTGTCATTTTAAACTACCAAGTCTGTGGTAATTTGTTATGGAAGCCACAGGGAGCTAATACACACATTCAATTTTCACTGAATATCAAAAGATAACTTCCTGGGAATTTTCACTTTTATCACTTGATGGATTATCTGGGATTAGATTTGCCTTCCTATGCTAAAAATCTAGAAACTGGGTAAAATAATGAAAGAACTGCTTACAGACATTGGGCAACAGGCGATGTAGTACTGTGTTCCCTGAGAGGAGAGAACAAATGAGGGGGCCTTAGAGCAGGAGGGAAGTCACCAGTGAGTGTTGGTAGTTGGAGAGACAAAGAGGCTGGAATTTGCAGGACAGTGGACAGAAGAGTTGTGAGCTGTGCAGAGAAAAAGTTCCAGAAATCTGCTTATGTGACTCTTTGAATCTTTGTTAAGTACTTATCTGTACATCTGTACTTGCTCAAGTGTACTGTACATTTGTAGTGTGTTGATGAAAAATTAATCAGTTGATCTAAGAAACAATTGGTAAATTTTATTCAAACCAAATTTGAGGATTGTAATCTGGAAAGAGCATCTCAGAAAGCTCTGAGAACTGTTCCACTGTTAGAAGTCAGACACAGTTTATATAAGTTTTTTGAGACAGAGGGCTGTGCATCAACTGATGTACGTATTATTGACAGTTAACACAATCCAGAGCTAAGCGCCACATGGCCCCTTACGAGATCAAGAAGGAATGTTACTTTTTTTTTTTTTTTTGCGGTACGCAGACCTCTCACTGTTGTGGCCTCTCCCGTTGCGGAGCACAGGCTCTGGACGCACAGGCTCGGCGGCCATGGCTCATGGGCCCAGCTGCTCTGCAGCACGTGGGATCTTCCCAGACCGGGGCATGAACCCGTGTCCCCTGCATCGGCACGCAGACTCTCAACCACTGCACCACCAGGGAAGCCCCGAATGTTACTTTTCAGGAGTTGTCTTGTTGATGTTGGGAGAATGCTGCTCTTTATGGTTGAGCAGGTATTCCTGCTGATGGGGGAGGTTTGGTGGATGCACAATGCAGACACACAGCGTGCAGTGGAGGGAGAGGGGAGGCCAAAGGGCAGAGAAGAATTTTTATGTTTAAATTTTTCTTGTCTTGCCATAAAATATGAATCTTATTTCACAGGTGTGATGCTTATCATTAGTAAACAGGACAACGCATCCTGAAACCACAGTAAGATATTCCAGCATACTTGCTCTGTCAGCTACAGTGAGGTGTCCACTGTCAGAGTGGATGTGGTGCAACAGGTACAGTCATACACTGCTGGTTGGAAAATAAAATGATATAACCACCTTGGAACAAGTTCAGGCAGCTTCTTATAAAGTTATTATACACTCACAATATGACCTTGTGAATTTACTCCAAGGCATTTCAAGAAAATGAAAAGACTTGTGTACAAATGTTGACTGACTTATTTATAATTACCCCAAACTGAAACTACCTAGACATCTACCAGGTAATGAATGAATAAACAAAATATGGTATATCCATACAATGGAATACTACTCAGCAAGAAAAAAGATTAAGTTCATGGTACATGCAACATGAGTCAATCTCCAAATCATTATGGTGAGTGAAAGAAGTCAGGAAGCAAAGCAAATATATTGTATGATTCAATTTATCAAAAATTCTAAACCTGGCATAATATAAAAGAAAGCAGATCCGTGGTTAGGGCTGGTATGGGGGGGTAGTGTGGCAAACAGGCATGAGGGAAATTTGGGGGGTAATGGAAAATTTTATTTGTGGTGGTGGTAGCGACAGTTCTATTTGCATTTGTCAAAATCCATTGAAGTGTACATTCAAAATAAGTGAATCAATAAGTTTGATTAGTAACATGTTTCTCATGAATTTTTATTGAGAGTTCCAAGTAAGTGTTGAAGAGCAGCATCGGTATGGTTGAAGCTGGGCTAATTTGAAGACCCCTGCCACCCCCTCTTCTTAGTTCAGTTCTCTGGAACATTCCATCTTGAAATATGGACACCATCCTCTCAAGAAATAAAGATCAAGTTTTGTGTGTCAATTTTGAACAGGAGAATTTCTTTGTATAATATCAACCACAAGATGGCAGGGCAGCCTGCTTTACAACACTTTAAAATGCTCCATCCAAATTCAGCTATGCTTGGGTTATTGTTATGATCCTAACAACGATTATTTGGCATTTTGGATGGCAAACGTCCCTCCGAGGCTGAGAGAGAGGGCCATCCTTTCAACCAGGGACTCCCAGCCATACCTGGTGCATTTGAAGAGCTGTGCACAGAGAGCTTCCTTTACCCTTACATTTCTATTCCCCTCAAATGCTCAGGAAGCACCAGTGTAGAGACAGGCAAACCTTATTATGGCCATGCACCACTTAGCAGGCACTTCTGCTTGTTTGTGACATCAGAGGTTTTGAGATGCATGTCATAATAATTTGATTCAATACACACTGTTATTACAAGGTCTTCAGCAGTCGGGTCAAGAGGCTGCATTATTATTGAAACTCTGTCTTGGAATGCTTCAGTCACTGGCTTGCTGTGCCCAGAGCGCTTTCTTTCACACCTGTTGCCACCGTGGAGGGGGAGGAGGGGCAGGGGAGGGAGGGAGGACGACCACAGAAGCACATTATTCCTTGGTGGGCACAGGAACAGACCCTGTCTTCTTCTTCTTCTTTTTTAATTTTATCGAAGCATGGTTGATTGACAAGGTTGCGGTAATTTCTGCTGTACAGCAAAGTGATTCAGTTATACATATATACATATATGTATTCTTTGGCATATTCTTTTCCATTCTGGTTTATCACTGGATATTGAATAGAGCTCCCTGTGCTCTACAGGAGGACCTTGTTGTTTATCCATTCTATATACAATAGTTTGCATCTGCCAACCCCAAACTCCCAATCCCTCCCTCCCTCCCTCCTTCCCCCCTCCCCCTTGGCAACCACAAGTCTGCTCTCCAAGTCTGTGCAGACTCTGTCTTCTGCTGTCTCCTGCTGCCCAGGTGCTGGGTAGGCTATGGGTGGGATGGCCTCTAACTTAAGACCTGGGTGAGAGAAATTCTCTTTAACCTTCAGCCTAATTTTGAAATCTTTGGACTAATTTAATCTTTGGCCTAATTTTCAAAATATACTTGGACACTTTTCTTCTTTTATCTTCCCATAGACTCTTCATTTCCACCTCATTAAATGCTTTCTTCGCTGTCTGACACTTTATTTACTTTTCATCATTTTCTCTGATTCTCCTCCTCACCTCTCCCCTTGTGTTCACTGCCTCAGTGCTTTCCTGGAAAGACTTGTTTTTTTTTTTTTTCATTTTTGAACAATTCATTTCTCTACTTTGCTGTAAAACTTTACATTACTACAATGAAAGTATTTAGCTATAGTCAATGAAGAATCTTAAGAACTTCACAATACACTCACATACTTAAGCAGTATCATCAGATGAGAGAAATAACAGCTGATTGATGAGCGTACAAAAGGCATATTGCAGAAATGTGACTATTTATTGCTTGTTATATTATTGTTGTAACTGGGATGTTTTGCAATTATGAATGTTTATTTGACCTTTTATATGGCTGGGAAAATATATTTATTATTATTATTATTATTATTTTGATGTAGTTTACTAGTAGAGGATACCAAATGTGTAAAGTCTCACTTACTGGATTTACATGTTCACAATAATATTTTTGAAAGGAAATATAGCTTGTTCTTTATTTCTCTTTCTCTCACATATTCAAACACATGTATACATGGGGGATATGTGTTCAATTATTTAGCCAATGGAAATTATTTATCCTTCTCACACTGATAAAATCAGCTTTGGAAAACTTAGAAATGACTAAGAATAGTAAGAATGGAGCATTTAAATGTTGTAAAGGTAGTAACTATGGTGAGACAAAGCATAAATATTGGCAGAAAAGTATTTTAAAAATCTTTATGAAAAACCTTTGAACTTAGAAATTATACCCAAGAAAATTAGGTATAAATTTAGGTGCAGTGTAAGAGTTGTTCAAGCCTTCTTCCAAATGATTTTAAACTAATGCTTATTGAATTTAGATTGACTTTAATGAGAAAATATATTTCTTAAGTGAAAGCACATTTTTCTCTCTGATAAAGCAATATATGGAAAGTTTATTTCTCAAATGAATTTGAATATAAAACTCTAAAATTTTATTTTGGTTCATTGTTACCTAAAAGAGTTGTCTTGCAATTGATTGACCATTGATATTATGCTGTGTGTTCCACAGTAAATAATAGAGGTTGGAAGAAAACTACACCTTGAGAATCTATGCAAAATAAATGACAAATTGTGATAGCAAAGCCAAAAAGTTATTAGTGGTTGACTATAAGATCAATTGATGAGAGAAGTCAATTAAACCATTGGAAAAAAGCACATGAAGAGATGCTTAATACTACTAGGTTTAAGGGAACTGAAAATTAAAACCACTGTGAGACATACCTTATAGACTATCTTACATTAAAATGAATGACCATGCAAGTGCTGACAAGGTTGTGGAGGACCTGAAACTCTCATACACCACTTGTGTGACTGTAAAATGGTACAATCACTTTGGAAAAGAATTCAGCAGTTTCTCAAAAACTTGAATATATACCTCTCACATAACCCAGGCATCCTACTCTTAGGTATTCAGAGAAATGAAAGAACACATCCTTGCAAATATTTGTACACACGTTCATAGCAGCTTTATTTGCAAGAGCCTCAAACTGAAGAAAACCTGAATGTTTATCCATAGATGGATGGATAGATATATCCATACAATGGAATATTATCCAACAATAAAAAGGAATACACTATTGATATGGGCCACAAATGGATGAATCCCAAAACACGATGTTGAATGAACGAAGCAGAAAGGATATATTGCATGATTTCATTTATATAAGATTCTGTGAGATTCAAACTCACCTATAATGACTGAAAGGGGGTTACTGGTTCTTGGGGATGGAGGTGAAATGAAAGGGGCAGGAGGGAAGGATTTCAAAGGGGCAGAGAGAAACTTTGCACATGGTTTTTGTTTCATAACATTGATTACAGGATATAAACTTGTCAAAATTCTTAAATTGTATGCTCTAAATATGCACAGTATACTCTATATTAGATATATATCAACAAAGCTGTTAGAAATATAAATAAAAATAATAAAGAAGTAATCTACTAGAGAATATGTTCTAACCACCCCCAAATCAAATAGCAATTACTTTAGAAATTTTATGGCATGATGTCTGATTTTGTTAACCTAAAGTGATTTGCTTCCTCGAAGTTAGACCCACAGCCTGTTCAGTCTTAGGCTCCAATGGCTCTGTTGCCTGCCTGTTGTTTGTGATGCATTGTCCTCCGGACCAGCGATTGCTCATGGACAGTGTATGTCCTGGTTGACTGCTTGTATTACTTTGTTCCTAGAACCAAGTCAGTAATTCCAAATTCTTTGTTCCTCCTTGTGTGTGCATGTGACTTTCATGGTTCTTCTATTTTCTTTATCCTGTATGCACAACTAATTTTGTTTATAGTTAGTCTCAGTGATTATGTATTGTATGAATGCTCTGAGCAGTGTTGGTCACTCAGGGCAATGTTTTTCCTCTGCCACACCATGTCCAGAGCAGCCAGCAAGCTGCCTGCAGTCTCCTGAGCTGGAGGATGACAGCATCTTACCTGCCGTGTGATTCCAGACCAGCACTAACCACGTCTCTTAGGTTCTGGTCTCGTGGTGCCACCCCCCGTAAATCCTTACATGTATAATGGAATATTACTTGGCCATAAAGAAGAATGAAATAATGCCATTCGCAGCAACCTGGATGGACCTGGAGATGATCATACTAGGTAAGCCAGACAGAGAAAGACAAATATTATATGATTCATTTACATATATATATTATATATATATATATATATATATATATATATATATATATATATATATATATAATATATATAACTGATTCACTTTACTGTGCACCTAAAACTAACACAACATTGTAAATCAACTCTACTTCAATTTTAAAAAATAGTTAATCTCAAAAATAAAAAACCAGCACTTGCTGTGTGGGCAGGGATATCGGCTATGGTAGTGACCGCTCTGCAGTCCGTCCCGCTGGGGGTGAGGGAGCGGCGTCCTGTCTCGGCGGCCAATCCCCTGGAGCAGGTCTGATGGCGACGCGTGTTTGGGTCTGTGTTCCGTGGGCTCCGAGAAGCCTCGGGGATGAGGGCCACTGCTGGCACCTGTCAGGTGTGAGCAGCGTGGGCTGCACTGCCTGTCCTTCTAGGGCTGGGGCTGCCCTGGGCTCTGAATCTGTGCGGCACAGTGAGCTCCTCTGTCGCTTTGTGCTCCCCTGTGGGGGGCGGGGGGCGTGGCAGCCCGGGGAGGCCAGGGGTCCGCAGTGGAGCCTCTGCCCGCGGTCTGCGCACCGAGTCGGGCTGAAATCGTGTAGAGGGCAAGACACGATCCCTGAAGCACAGGGGGCTCCCGACCTCTGCCACGGGGCCCCATGAGGCTGCCACCTGGGTCGCCTGCTGACGCAGAGCCTAGGGTCCCGGGCACACAAGGGCTCTGTCTGCAGTGCTGGTGGGAGATACCTAGGGGGAATGAACACATTTATTTTCTCTTGGGAATTAAAACAAAATAACCAAGCAGATCCTGTTATACTTGCTGACTTCTATTCAGATTTTATATTCAGACACTAGTATTTAACTTGCCACCCTGGCTGGCCTGTTTGTAGCTGTGGAGGAGAGCCAGGCCCTGTGACAGACAGGCCGTGAACACCTGAGGGTACCTGACCAAGGCAGAGCTCATGGGAGATCCTCCACACTGTGCCCTTCCGGTGGCTTCCAGGGGGCAGGCACTCCAGCCTGTGGCCTCACTAGAAGGCCAGCTGACCCCTCGGAAGGAGACCAGCTCTCCCCAAGCCAGATTTTAGGCAAGAAAGGCAGATGGAGAAGAAAGGTTGAAAGGTAGGGGAGAGAAAGTGACAGGATGGATCCAGTTATATTTTAAGCTGGGGTCTAAATATTTCAGAATCTTAAGTGATATGAAAGTGACATAGATTTATATTCAGCATATAGCCTCTTGGGTACCTAGATGGAGAGGACCTGGATGTGGTGGGGAATTTTGTCAGCTTGGCTGGGCTGTGACACTGGTTGTTACATCACATACCATCTAGGTGGTGCTCTGAGGTTACTCTGTAGATGTGATGAACATTTGCAATCACTCTGCATTTGGTTTAGGTAAAGCCCATTACCCTCCATCATGTGGGTGGGCCTCATCCAATCAGTTGAAGGCCTGAAGAGGTCCCCTGGAGAAGAAGGAATTTGGCCTCAGTATCCCAATATCAGCTCTGCCTGCATGTCCAGCCTGCCCTCCTGCCCTGTAGATTCTGGACCTGTCAGCCTCCACAATCTCCCAAGCTAATTCCTTAAAATAAGTCTCTCTCCCTCTCTCTCTCTCTCATTGGTTCTGTTTCTCTAGAGATACCTGACTGATACTGATATGGGAGGAAAAGGGTTTGAAGACAAAAGAGGATGTTTTCATAATTTTCTGGTAGAAAACTGGCTTTTTGAGCATAAAGAGACACTTGCATCCTTTATGCTGACTCCGGGGGAAGAGACCCATGTTGGGTCTCCGCCGCCCCTCTTGCTAGCCTCTGAGAGACTTGTGTGGGATTGCCTGTTTTTCTGGAACTCATGGACTCACCTGTCATGGCCCCAAGGCTGGTAAACCGTGGCACGTGATTCCACAACACATGTGTCTTTGGGGCACATTCCTCCAATATTTAAAGAGTTTTCCTCACAATCGTTGGGATGAGAATCTGCAGCAATCCCAGCTCTCACTGCAGGAGTAGATTTGCATCTTTTGGGAAACAATCCCCCCGTCAGTTGGTGGGGTCTGTTCCAAGCATTTGTTTTGGAGGCGTGTGTGTTGAAGCTTTTCTCGAAAGGATCCAGTATCATACTGACTTTTGCTGGAGGCCGGACATGGCACCAAAGGGACACTTCTTCTGATTCCACATTAAATACAGACTTATTTCTGTTTTCTCACCGCCTGGAAAGAGGTACTCTTGGTAGTCCTGAAGCCTTCAGATTTGGTGGTATTTAGTCATGCTGGGTCAATATTCCTCAAGCTTTGATCTTTCCAGTTTCAATGTGAATTTTACATCCTTTTTTTCAGCATACTTTGTTTTTCTCACAAAGGGCTAGGATTCAGCCTTTGATAAATTCTCATTTGCACAAGGAAAGTAAAAGGAGAAAAAAAGCATTTGGACCCTTATAACAAATAAGGTTTTACCGTGCGATGGTTTTGAAGTTTGAAGGGTAACACGCGTGCGCACACACACACGTGTACTTCAAACATGAAGAGGATTTGAAATAAATCAGGCACCACGTAAAGGGATGGAACTCAGAGAAGAGGATGCTGTAACGGCTGTGATAAGCCTTTTCTTTACTCTCTTGAGCTGATTGTTTGTGTCCCTTGACACACTGGCATCAGGAGTAGTGAAATTCTGACAGGCTAATTCGAGCTGGTGGTTCCAATGAAATGTACATAAGGCACTAGTTATATTTAGTGACAATCAGGGCCATCTTCTGTTTAAAAACAATCCATTTATTTGGTCGCCTGTGAGTGCAGTAGCCCTTTGGAGGGACCTAGAGACTTAGACCCAGTAGGACAATGGGGAGGAGAGACCAGAGGGCAGAGAGAAGGCCCTGGCTATTGGCTGCTTTGGGTTACCCTGCGGGAAGGGCCTGAAAAAATGCAGGATGGTGACACACGCTTGCATTTGACAGTAAAAATGAGCTTATACCTTGCCTGGGTGATTTCAGCCCTATTTGGCAAAATCTTGATGGATTTTGACTAGCAGAGATTCAGATGGTGATTTTATTTGGTTATAAGTCCAGCCTGTAGCTTTAGGTAGAACGTTAAAAGCTAATTCCACATGGATTCCAGGAAACACTAAATGTTAGCCCAGAAAAAGATCAATAAAATGAGAAGTGGGGGCGGAATATATTTTGCCAATAGGTGGCAGTATCGAACCAGGCAGAGCACAGCTTCCTGCTCGGCTGCGACAGGGAGATGAGAGCTGTATACAATTTCCCGTTAGCATAGAAGGTGAAGTCAAGGGTTGTAATAAAGACCACTTTGAGTCTTTGAAAATGCCGCGTGTCAGCAGCAACCAAGACTGACCCTTTGAAAGAAAAGCCCAGGGACCAGCTCACCGAAGAGTGTACTGAAACAGTGTCCTAGTTGAAATAATGTCTGATGTCATGGGTGAAAATAGACAGATCTCGGCTGTTTATTTCGACCATAAAGTGGTCACATTTCTTAGGCGTCTGGAAGTTATTTCATTTTAAAAGAGAGAGGCATATTAAAATAATTTTTATACAGCTTATTTTTTCAGAAAGATAAAGAAGATATTCTAAATAACATATATCTCCTAAATCTTGTGTGTGCCCCTCAGGAACCCTAGGGCTAGAACGGCAAGGTCAAGGTAGTATGTAATTACAGTGCCAGATGGGAGACTCTTTCTGCCATCCAAAATTCTAATTTATTCCTTCTCTTTATCCAGCACTAAATTGACTCAACTTAATAGAACCACACACGGCCAACACCACCACTGCTGCGTAGCATTCTGATTTGTGCCTATCTTGTAACATTTCAGAAAAGCCACATTTTTAGATTGAATGAACATGAAATAGGAATGTTACAAGAATAACTAAGTTCCTAAGAGACTGCAGAAGATTTAAACACAGTATAAACTCGCCTGAAATGGTACTCTGATCCTATAAAGCCTTACCTGGGGGAGGTGAGGTGGTGTCCCGATTGGTGAGCTGTCATCCTAAGCTGCTGTTTCCTTAATGTTGAGACCGGACTGTCCTAGCAAGATTTTTGTTTCTTTGTTTTACTCAAAAATCTTTATTGAGCCAATTTATTTCCCCCTTACTGAAAGCGATCATCAGCTCAAGCTGTAGTAAAACCCCTTTCCCCCCAAATCGCTATAGTTTCTGGGCAATGAAATGTAATCAAGTCAGAGGTGTGCTATTTTCTAAAACAGTGGTCCAGCCATGAGGACTTGGGGATCTGGCTTCCTTCCAGAGACATGTGCTAGTACCATTTTATTAGGGAGCAGTAAAGTTATGGGCAGAAATGTAAGAAATAGGGGTGAAACATTGGTGGGAGAGAGAGCTTGGAAGAATCCAAGTGTGGTCAAGTTAAAGAGTTCTGCCCTGGGTAGCCCGATTTCGGGAGCCCCATATTTTGTTTGGCTTATTTTTTTCTTGCCAGAGTGAACAACTATTGATACGAACCAAGTCAGAGTCCTGCAGAGGCAACTATGGCAATTTTCCAAATGGAATTTAGGCTTTTGGTCAATTTCATAAACTCCAGTGGCTAAATTCTTCATTATTACTCATTTGGCCACTCAGATTAATGCTGCTTTATTGCAAACCTCCGAATTCAGTCAATCCCAATGCATACAATTACTGCTCCAGGCAAATCTTTTACCCTAATGCTCTCCTTGTGAAAAGAGTCTGGATTTGGAGTTACCATCTCCAACTTCATTCCAGGTCTATGATGTGCTAGTTCGGGCTCCACTCCTGATCCAGACCTGGCCAGGCCATGATGACTCACTTCAGGACCGTCCTTCCCATATTTCTGGACACACTGGGAAGGAGAGGGGTTGTCAGGCTCTCTGCTCTCCTTTGTGCTTCGAGAGGGTTATCCTATCATGATTCCTTAACAAATGCTTCCTTTGTTCGATTGTCACCATCTGATTACATTGTTGTTTTCAAGCCCTTGTTGGTCCTTGTCCACTGACCTTTAGCCTATCCGGATACCTTCTCTGGAGCCACAGCGAGTCTCTCTACCTTGTCATGGTAAGGACAGAGTAAAGGGACAAAGTAGGTGATTAAATAGTTAATCCCACTAACGGATCCAAAGTAAAGGGAACAGTATGGGAGATGCCTGTAACTTGATGATCACTCAAGAAAGCAGGTCTGCTTAACCACAAAACCAATCAGGCTTGTTTAGCAACAAGACCATGCAACAGAAGCATGAGACATGCCCCCAAACAATACAACAATGGTGGCCTAAGACCCACATCCTGCCCAGTGAGCTCAGTAAGCTAATGATTCCTAGGACATGCTCTTCTGGGCATACTAAAAACAAAAATATAAGGAAAAGGTGACTTTATACTGAAATCTGAGAAGATTTACCATATTTTAGCATAGGTTACCAACTTTTTGCTCATTTCCACGGTACCATGACACTCCCAGTTTGACCACGTAGGGACAAGAAAACTCCCCCGCCCAATGTGGAGGAGGGGGAGGGGCTGATGATGGAAGCTCAACGTCTACTCAAGAATGAGGAACAAGGTGGTCTTCTCCCCCTCCCCACTTTCTCTTTGATTATAAAGCCGTAGTCCACTAAGTTCTCAATGTGACACTCTCTTGCCCACCAGCTTGTATTTCTCACAAGCCTCCTATTCTAATAAACTCTTTCCTTACCTGTCACTCTGCCTCTTACTGAATTCTTTCTGCATCGAGACAGAAGAACCTATGCTCTACTAAGTACCGAGATGCGTTCTACCAGTTTTAGTCACAGGGCCAGTCGAGTGTCGGTTAAAAAATGGGTGGATGTCCTGGAACACGGCAGTTGTGACGTTCTGCTTGTGGACATACCACAAACTCATGCTTTCTCTCCACAGCCAGATATCTGTCTTCCTTTCCAACCATCCTAGAGTAAGAAGGATCTCATTTCCAAGGCTAACCCTTCCAGTTGGCATCTCTGTGTCCTTCAGGATTGTATTCTTTTAATTTTCCCTTTTGTCCCTCTTTTATCTCAATGTCCTCCCTCCCCACTGCTCCTCCTCTGTGTCTGCAGACATGGGTATTTCCCACAAGAATAAAAATGGGTAAACATTTCCCTGGAATACTGTCAAGGATCCCCTCTCATACCAAAATCATGGCCTTTTCTCTGGAAACCACCTCCAGAAGTCAGCATCCTACCTCTGGAGTCACATAATTGGTTTCCTGATTTCTGCTTACGTCCCCTCCATTCTATTCCACACATCAGCATGCGTGATTTTTTTTAAACACAAATTCATTATGCCAACTAATGGCTTAAAATACTCCAGAGTGTTCCAGTTACTCTTAGAATAAAGACCAAGCTCCTTACCGCATTGCCCTGGACCCATTTGCCATGGAAGTCCTGGGTTGTGACAAGACTGTGACCTCACTTTGTGTTGCTTCATCTTGCTTGTACCCCCGCGGTCACCCCAGTCTGCTTCTACTGTCACAACGCATTGAGTTCTTCACACGGCAGAGGCTTCGTATTTGCTGTTCCCTCTCCTGGAATGTTCTCCCCCTAACTCTTGTGGTGCTTCTCCTCAATCTTATAGAAACCTGCTTCTTTCTTTTCTGGCACTTAACATACTATTTAATTAGTGAACTTGTTTAGCTTCTGTCTCTTCTAGTAAAATGTAACCCCATGAGGGCAGGGATTATTTCTGTTTGGTTCACTCTTGTATTCCCTGCACCCACTCAGCAGGGTCTCTGGTATATTAAACACACTCAGTAAACAATTTATTGATCTAGTGAATTAACAAAGGGACGGATGAAGTAATTAACCCTGTGACCTCAACCAGCCATCCGACATGTGGACATCTGTACACTGAGCCCTGTTACCTCTGCTGCTGTTCTATGAACACGCATGCTTCTCCACACCATTGATTTAATGAGAGCTAATTTTGAAGATGCAGACCCCATCTCACCTACTCAAATTACTCCACTCCTAATCAGCTTAGCCTAAGCTCATCTCTCCCTTTTCTCTGAGTCATAGTATATTACCTTGTACTATTTACAAAAAGGTAATTTTTTCATGAAAACATGCTTTGTTCTTTTAACTGGATTATGGGCCTTGACAACAAAAAATGTGTTTAATATCTTTTCAATTTCCTAGAGTTCTTTAGCACTATAATTATTGACTGCTAGACTTGAAAAGGAGGATGATGAAAGACACTTACTGAATGTTTAAACTTTCATCAAGATGGAATAAGTTATATAAGAGTGACTTTCCTAATCTTTATATACTTTGCTCTGAGATTTCCTTCCACTGTGATGAAAAAAATAGAATATTTAAAAAATACTAAATAATATGTAATATACTTCAGTGGATATGACAAATATGGCTTAATGTAGCAGATGAAAATGTAGTGTCAGCAATCCTTGTGCCTTACCTTTTGAGGAGAAATTCTTCCCCTTTTCTTTTAATCTCTCAGGTAGGGTTGGAAACTACTTACCCAAGAAAATCAATGGAGGGAAGTCAGTTTGGGAGCCAGACTGCTGCCAGTTTTGGATCAGAAGAGGTTTTCAAGTGTTTTCAGACAGCAAGGTAAAGCATGGTCTACACACGGTGGCTGGGGTGCTTGTTTGTGTGGATATAGCAATGCTGCTGCAAAATGAATTCATCATATTGCATTCATGTAATGATGTGGATCTGGTTAAGCGTGCTTAAAATCAGTTCAGTGTCACCCACTGTTGGAGAAAAAATATTCTGAAATTGATTCAAACAGCTTTGTGGTTTGGCTCTGATTCAATGGGGTAGAGTGATCTAAACCACTTGTTACCACTCTAGTACCCAGGAGGCTGTACAATGTCTTCTAAACAATATGTACTTGAACAAGGTATCAAAGGCCAGTGCCATAAATTGAGGATTAAAATGTAACACAGAAGGAGACATTTGGGACAAGTTAGAAATTGAAGGATAAGTATAGAAATGCTACTTGAAAAATGCAACATGATTGATTGTCACTTGGGTATAAAAAAATAGCAAGCAGATTCCTGGGAAAGAGTTGGGTTAAAGCCAATTAATCAAATTAGAGTTGGAAGCAAAGATTAAATCAGAAGTCCGAGGAAAGTCTCAAGTGCTCATGGAATATTCTCCAGGATAGATCATATCTTGGGTCACAAATCAAGCCTTGGTAAATTTAAGAGAATTGAAATTGTATCAAGTATCTTTTCTGACCACAATGCTATGAGACTAGATATCAATTACAGGAAAAAAAATCTGTAAAAATTACAAACACATGGAGGCTAAACAATACACTACTAAATAATGAAGAGATCACTGAAGAAATCAAAGAGGAAATAAAAAGATACCTAGAAACAAATGACAATGAAAACATGATGACCCAAAACCTATGGGATACAGCAAAGGCAGTTCTAGAGGGAAGTTTATAGCAATAAAATCCTGCCTCAGGAAACAAGAAACATCTCAAATAAACAACCTAAACTTACACCTAAAGCAATTAGAGAAAGAAGAAGAAGAAAAACAAACAACGCCCCCCCCAAAAGTTAGCAAAAAGAAAGAAATCATAAAGGTTAGGTCAGAAATAAATGAAAAAGAAATGAAGGAAATTATAGCAAAGATCAATAAAACTAAAAGCTGGTTCTTTGAAAAGATAAACAAAATTGATAAACCATTAAACAGACTCATCAAGAATAAAAGGGAGAAGACTCAAATCAACAGAATTAGAAATGAAAAAGAAGTAACAACTGACACTGCAGAAATACAAAGGATCATGAGAGAATACTACAAGCAACTATATGCCAATAAAATGAAAAACCTGTAAGAAATGGACAAAGTATTAGAAAAGCACAACCTTCCGAGACTGAACCAGGAACAAATAGAAAATATAAACAGACCAATCATAAGCACTGAAATTGAAACTCTGATTAAAAATCTTCCAACAAACAAAAGCTCAGGACCAGATGGATTCACAGATGAATTCTATCAAACATTTAGAGAAGAGCTAACACCTAACCTTCTCAAACTCTTCCAAAATATAGCAGAGGGAGGAACACTCCCAAACTCATTCTACAAGGCCACCATCACCCTGACACCAAAACCAGACAAAGATGTCACATAAAAAGAAAACAACAGGCCAATATCCCTGATGAACATAGGTGCAAAAATCCTCAAGAAAATACTAGCAGACAGAATCCAACAGCACATTAAAAGGATCATACATCGTGATCAAGTGAGTTTTTCCCAGAAATGCAAGGATTCTTCAATATATGCAAATCAATCAATGTGATAAACCATATTACCAAATTGAAGGAGAAAAATCATATGATCATTTCAATAGAGGCAGAAAAAGCTTTCAACAAAATTCAATACCCATTTATGATAAAAACCCTCCAGAAAGTAGGCATAGAGGGAACTTACCTCAACCTAATAAAGGTCATATATGACAAACCCACAGCCAACATCATTCTCTATGGTGAAAAAACTGAAACCATTTCCTCTAAGATCAGGAACAAGACAAGGTTGCCCCCTCTCACCAATATTATTCAACATCATTTTGGAAATTTTAGCCATAGCAATCACAGAAGAAAAAGAAATAAAAGGAATTCAAATCGGAAAAGCAGAAGTAAAATTTTCACTGTTTGCAGATGACATGATACTATACGTAGACAATCCTAAAGATGCTACCAGAAAACTACTAGAGCTAATCAATGAATTTGGTAAAGTAGCAGGATACAAAATTAATGCACAGAAATCTCTTTCATTCCTATACACTAATGATGAAAAATCTGAAAGAAAAATTAAGGAGACACTCCCATTTACCACTGCAACAAAAATAATAAAATACCTAGGAATAAACCTACTTAAGGAGACAAAAGACCTGTATGCAGAAAACTATAAGACACTATGAAAGAAATTAAAGATGATACAAAAACATGGAGAGATATACCATGTTCTTGGATTGGAAGAATCAACATTGTGAAAATGACTCTACTACCCAAAGCAATCTACAGATTCAATGCAATCCCTATAAAACTACCAGTGGCATTTTTCACAGAGCTAGAACAAAAAATTTCACTATTTGTTAGGAAACACAACAGACCCCATGTAGCCAAAGCAATCTTGAGAAAGCAAAACAGAGCTGGAGGAATCAGGCTCCCTGACTTCAGACTATACTACAAAGCTACAGTAATCAAGACAGTATGGTACTGGTATAAAAACAGAAATATAGATCAATGGAACAGGATAGAAAGCCCAGAGGAAAACCCACAGACATATAGTCACCTTACCTTTGATAAAGGAGACAAGAATATACAATGGAGAAAAGACAGCCTCTTCAATAAGTGGTGCTGGGAAAACTGGACAGCTACATGTAAAAGAATGAAGTTAGAACTCTCCCTAACACCATACACAAAAATAAACTCAAAATGGATTAAAGACCGAACTGTAACACCAGAAACTATAAAACTCTTAGAGGAAAACATAGGCAGAACACTCTATGACATAAATCACAGCAAGATCCTTTTTGACCCACCTCCTAGAGAAATGGAAATAAAACCAAAAATAAGCAAATGGGGCCTAATGAAACTTCAAAGCTTTTGCACAGCAAAGGAAACCATAAACAAGACCAAAAGACAACCCTCAGAATGGGAGAAAATAGTTGAAAATGAAGCAACTGACAAAGGATTAATCTCCAAACTATACAAGAAGCTCATGCAGCTCAATATTCAAGAAACAAACAACCCAATCCGAAAATAGGCAGAAGACCTAAATAGATATTTCTCTGAAGAAGATATACAGCTTGCCAACAAACACATGAAAGGATGCTCAACATCACTAATCATTAGAGAAATGCAAATCAAAACTGCAATGAGGTATCACCTCACAACGGTCAGAATGGCCATCATCAAAAAATCTACAAACAATAAATGCTGGAGAGGGTGTGGAGAAAACGGAACCATCTTGCACTGTTGGTGGGAATGTAAATTGATACAGCCACTGTGGAGAACAGTATGGAGGTTCCTTAAAAACTAAAAATAGAAATACCATAGGACCCAGCATTCCCACTACTGGGCATATACCCTGAGAAAACCATAATTCAAAAAGAGTCATGTACCACAATGTTCATTGCAGCTCTATTTACAATAGCCAGGACATGGAAACAACCTAAGTGTCCATTGGCAGATGAATGAATAAAGAAGATGTGACAGATATATACAATGGGGTATTACTCAGCCATAAAAATAAATGAAATTGAATTATTTATAGTGAGGTGGATGGACCGAGAGACTGTCATACAGAGTGAAGTAAGTCAGAAAGAGAAAAACAAATACTGTATGCTAACACATATACATGGAATCTAAGAAAAAAGAAGAAGGTTCTGAAGAACCTAGGGGCAGGACAGGAATAAAGACACAGATGTAGAGAATGGACTTGAGGACTCAGGGAAGGGTAAGTGTAAGCTGGGATGAAGTGAGAGAGTGGCATGGACATATATACACTACCAAATGTAAAATAGATAGATAGTGGGAAGCATCTGCATAGCACAGGGAGATCAGCTCGGTGTTTTGTGACCACCTAGAGGGGAGGGATAGGGAGGGTGGGAGGGAGATGCAAGAGGGAGGAGATATGGGGATATACATATATGTGTATGTATAGCTGATTCACTTTTTTATACAGCAGAAACTAACACACCATTGTAAAGCAGTTATACTCCAATAAAGATGTTAAAAAAAAAAAGAAGTCAGAAGAAAGAACAAGGCAAGGAGGGATATAGGAGAAGTTCCTGGGCCACTTACTTCTCTCTAAGAGAAAACAGAATATAGGAGATTGGATTGGACTGTTTTTTTTTTTTTTTTTTTTTTTTTTTTTTTTTTTTTTTTTTTTGCGGTACGCGGGCCTCTCACTGTTGTGGCCTCTCCCGTTGCGGAGCACAGGATCCGGATGTGCAGGCTCAGCAGCCATGGCTCACGGGCCCAACTGCTCCACAGCACGTGGGATCCTCCTGGACCAGGGCACGAACCCGTGTTCCCTGCATCGGCAGGCAGACTCTCAACCACTGCGCCACCATGGAAGCCCTGGCTTGGACTGTTTTGTTGCTCTCTGACAAAACTGTTTGCCTATTGGGAGAAATCCAAATTATTAACTTGATAGAGACTGTCTTGAGCACCAGTTGGGTTCCAGGCACAATTCCTGGTGGCTCAGATTCATCAGTGAACAAAAAAAAAAAAAGATTATTGTCCTTCTGGAGTTTATATCTAATGGAGGTGGTGGGGGTGTGAGGACAGAAAGTAACAAAGGCATATATGAATATTTAATTTGTAACTTGTTAGAAGATGAGTGCTATGAGAGAAGACACATACAGGGGCTTTCCTGGTGGTACAGAGGTTAAGACTTTGCGCTTCCACTGAAGGGGGCACAGTTTCGAGCCCTGTTGAGGGAACTGAGATCCCTCAAGCCACAGGGTGTGGCCAATAAACAAACAAATAAATAAGACAGTTTTAAAAAAGAAAAAATACATACAAAGTAGGGTTGGGTGGATTGGACGTGGGAAATGAGAGAGGAGTCAGGGTGATGAGTGTTTTTGTTATGAACAACTCACCAAAATGTGCACGTGAAACTAATGTATTTTTCTCACTGCTTTTCCTTTTCAGGGTGTCAACTAGTTTGGCATGGAACATGGGCTAACGTGAGCATGATTATCAGTCTGCAGCTAATATGGGCATCTAATATGGAGAAAAAAAATCTCTATAGCCTAAATCCATCTAGTGAAACCATGAGTTGAGTACAAAAGAAAGTGGGCAAGGAGTATGGATTAAGTGGTAAGCACCATCTTCAGATGGAAATAAGTATATTATTGATTTTCTAAGTTCCTCTCCCTGGTGGGAAGCCTGGCAAAGTTGGCCTGGTGGTTATATGTCCCAGGGGACCTGGATGGGTAGGAGGAAACACCTTTGACTCTCAGCCTTATATTTATGACCTGAGGGACGTTTAATTTGGGTTAAGCTTAATGTTTGCTGACATTAATCACTTGGGGGCCTATTTCCAAATGGATTGTCAAGCAAGCTGAGTCTGAGCCTCAGCAGTGAAACCAGAGGGTAGAAAGCCAAGAACTCTCACAGGCGTGACGATAGCAAGAGAAACAGGTAGAGTAGACCTGAAGGGGAGTCTATAGCCTTCTCTGACTTATTCTGGATGGTATATTTTTAGATGCTGTATCATTGTCCATGTAATAGCTATGAACTGGTACATTTACCTGAGTAGAAGCATTTGTTTCTGATGTTACATGTAGGTGAAGAGGCTTGTGTAATTATAATATGACCTCAATATTTGGGATGGAGCAGTAATCAAGAATGGAGGTTGGATGGGTCCTAAGCAGTGACTTTGCTCTGACATTGTCCTGTCCCTGGATCCTACATGGTGGAGCTCTCAGCCAGCTGAATCAAAGGCTAAGTATGAGAGAGAGAGAGATTATTCTACAAGGCAAAGCTCCTGGGCTTGTTCTTTTCCAGTTTTCTCTTTTTCTCCCATGACACCTGTGATGGCTAATCTTATGAGTTAACTTGACTGGGCCATGAAGCGCTAGGATATTTTGTCAAACATTATTCTGGTGGTGTCTGTGAGGACCTTTCTGGATGAGATTAACATTTGAATCTGTAGACTGAGCAAAGCAAATCACCATCCCTTATGTGGGCAGCTTCATCCAATTAGCTGAATACCTGAATAGAGCAAAGCACTAACTGTCCAGCCAGTAAGATGGAATTCCTCCTGCCTGACTGTCTTCAAGCTGGAACATTGTTTTTTCCTTGCCTTTAGACTTGGACTGTATGATGGGGGGGAAAAATACTCAGTTTTTTCCTTCCCATGTAGGGAATAACCTAGTTCTTCCCTACGGTGTGTCTCCAGAAAACACTTCACTTCTGACACTTCTGGTTACAAAATGTATGGAGGTTGTCCCCACACCAAGCAGTTCTCTGCGACACCAGCTCTGTGTCCTATAATTTAACTCAATTCTGACACTACCGACTTGGACAGAGCATCAGACCCCCCAGGTTAAGTGCTCAGTCCCACAAGACTGCCTCCCCTCCTCCACCCCCTCCTTCAGATGCTTGTTGCAAGCCTAGGTTATCACCTGTGGTTCTGACCAATTGGCTATAGATCAGAGGTTCCAATGATTCCCCTCCCTGGGTTTGATTAATTTGCTAGAGCAGCTCACAGAACTCAGGGAAACACTTATTTACATTTACTCATTTATTAAAGGATATAATAAAGGATACAAATGAACAGCCAGATGAAGAAATAAATAGGGTGAGGTCTGGGAGGGCCCTGAACACAAGAACTTCTGTCCTCATGGAGTTGGGGTACATCACCTCCCAATGCGTGGATGTATTTGCCAGCCTGGAGGCTCCCCCAAGCCTATACTATTGGGGTGTTATAGAGGCTTTCTCATGCAGGCATGGTGAATTATTACCTTCATTTCCAGCCCCTTTTCTCTCTATGGAGGATGGAGGTGGGGTTGGAGCTGAAAATGCCAAGCTTCTAAGGCTGGCTTGGTCTTTCTGGTGACCAGCCCCCATCTAGGAGCCTACCCAGACTCACCCCATTAGTACAAAATATGCTCCTGGTTTTCTTATCATTGAGGACCTTACAAAGATTTTTATAAGCCCTGTGTCAGGGATGGGGGGGGCAGAGAATAATATATATATTTTTTCTATTATCTCACAAACTGAAACATGGGGTTTTCCCGGTTGTTGACTCTGCCAGCCCCTGGACTAGAACTACATCATCAGGATTACCAGGAACTCCATAGTGACAAACCCTGTGGTCACCTCTCTTTTCACAGTACATTTGACTACTTAGTATTATCTGATGCAATTGACATCATTTTTTCCCCCTAGATCAGAGTTTCTCAACTGGGGGTGATTTTTATATCCCAGCTGTTAGTTGGGAATGTCTAGAGACATGTTTTGTTGTCCTGATGGAGAGGTACTACTGGCATCTAGTGAGGAGAGAACAGGGAGCCCTCACAACAAAGAATTATCCAGCCCAGCATGTCAATATGAAGTGCCAAGGTGCTGAGGTCATCTTTTATTTGTAACTGTCTGATGGTTTCAAGGGATGCTCCTGTCTCATTTGCTATTATCGTCTTCCAGATAACCTCTAAATATTAGAATTTTATAAGATTCGGTCCTGTACTTCATTCTCCATTTATGTTCTCTCCATGGGTAATCAAATATATTTTCCTGTTTTAAAATACCATTGGTATGCTGATTGTTCTAGCTTTAAACACCTGATGGCCTCTAGACCCACATATCTAATTGCTTACTTGACATTGCCATTTGAATGAATAATGGGATCACAAACTCCATATGTACAAAATATAATTTGAGTTGCTTCACCAAACCTGTTTCTTCTCCACTTTTCCACTTCTCTGTAAAGAGTACCATAACTTACCCAGTACATAAAGCTCTAGCGATCATGCTTGGTTCCTCTCTTTCCATAGCCCTCTACAGTTTGTACATTAGCAAGTCATATCAGCTTTATTTATATTTCCTGATTTAATTGAATTTTTTCCAGCATCTCATCTAAGACATCATTAAATATTGCCTGTATTTCTTCAATTACTTCTAAATGATCACACTGCTTCTGCTCTTGCAACTTATTACCTATGTAGGGTCCCTAAGTAATATTTCAAAACCATAAATCACCTAGCTTCTAGGGAGTTATACTGTATTTAGTAAAAAAATTACATCTCCTTACTTGGCCCACATGTTCTGAATCATTTGACTTCTGCCCATCTCTCTCATTGAACTAATTGCATCAGCAGTTGTGGTATAGATGGCAAAACAGCCCAACTATTACCCTCCCCAGATTCATGACTTACTGAAGCTTATCTCATCAAAAGATGAAGTCTATTTCTCTCTCCCATGAATCTGTGTTGGCCTTGTGATTGCCTTGATTAAATGAGTGCAGCAGAAGTGATGGTGCATCCATTCTGAGTCCCGGCATCAGAAGGCCTACTGTGCCTCTGCTAGCCTCTCGGGTCACTATCCAGACACCATGACAGCTGCCTGCTGGAGGATGAGAGACCACATGGAGCAGAGACTTGCTATCGCCTTTGAGGCAGTCCAAGATCAAGAAGCCCCCAACAGACCCAACAGCTGACCACAGATCCAGCATGAGTGAGCCCCACTGAGACCAGAAACACAGTCTATCTCAACTTGCCCAAATTGCTGACTCATGGAAAAGTGAGCCACATTAATAGTTGCAGTTTTAAAGCATTAAAGTTTTTTTGGGTAATTCGATATAGAACAACACCAGCTTTCATTCTGTTCCTCTAACCAGAAAAACCAGTTCCCTCATCTGGATGGCTGTGCACTTGCTGTTCCTTCTGCCTGGAATACTCTTCTCTTAGCTCTTTTAAGTCATAGTTGCTTCTGAGTCTTTGTGATCAGGGAGAAACTATTTAAAAATTTTGCATGGGTTATCTTATTTAATGCTGATGACATTATTATTTACATGTTTCCCAATAAGAAGACTGAAGTACCACAAGTAGCCTGTTAGTTTTCTCAGTGAACCAGTTGGGGAACTGGGACTCAAGTCAGGAAAATTATGATTCCAAGAGCCCATGCCATTTTTTCTCCCTTTATGTACACGCAGTAAGATACTAATAAATATTTGTTAAATAAAAAAATTGTGTAAGTGAATGCATAAGGCAAATGTGTGGCAGAAACACAAGAGTAGCAACCTTCTTTTGGAGACTGTGCTGGGGAACAAAATGTTTCTTAAGAACTTTCCCAAGCATACGTCTTTAATATTTAAACATAAAGGGAGGGAAAATATACTAAGGAAACATTGAACATTAATGATCGTCATAGGTTTATTGAATGATCTGAGCTCTGAGTAGTGAATAAAAAAGCAACTTCTTTTTTGGCTGCACCACATGGCTTACAGGATCTCAGTACCCTGACCAGGAATTGAACCCTGGCTGCAGCAGTGAAAGCCCAGAATCCTAACCACTAGGCCACCAGGGAACTCCCCACAAGCAACTTTTTCTGACTCATGTCAGATGGCCCTCTCCCTAAGAACAAAGACTCTGGCAAACGCTCAGTCAATTTCAGATACTGATAAAGTTTCATGCACAGAAAAGACCTAAATCGAAGCTTCGGTTTCTCGTTCAATTTAAACTCTCTTTTCCACAGGTCTTCTGGCCTAACCCAGAAGCTTATGTAGGAAGAAGGTGTGGTTTGTTTTTTCCTCTTTGCTCCTTTTCTCCTCCTAGACCTGGTTCTTCTGGCACCTCCAGGGTGAGCAGAGAGAGGAGTTGTAGGAATGTGAAGGTCTTGCTTGACTGGGGTCATTGCAACCTGGTATAGTACTGATGTTTCTGCTGTGAAAATGCAGACACTTCAGTCTTGGGGTAAAGCTCACACAGCTTCTTTCCATTGGTGTCACTTCTCCCTGACAAGCCATTTGTGGGACGGGCTCTTTCATGGAAATTCAAGGGCTACTTTCCATGGTGACTACTCTGGCCCGTGGAAAGCACTTTGCAGGTCACTCTCCATGTAGCTACAATTTCTCACTCGTCTATCGCAGATACCTACAGCCAAACTCTTGCTTTGGGATTTTTCTAGATAAAGGTCAATTACTCAATTTCTATGCCTCAAACTTTATATGGTGGCTCTAATGCTTCCTTTTACCTGACTTGAATTAGAGGAAATATACCCTTTCCTGGATGGAGGTATGGGACACACAGTACTCTTCAAACACTTTCCAAGAAAATCCTCCTGGTCAGTTTTCTCCCTTACTGATCAGTCTACTGTAAGTTCCTGGCCTGGGGGAGAGATCCAAAGAGCTTTCATTGTCTTGTGCATGACTTGTTTGTACTGGCTGGTGTATCTCTTTCGAACATGGGGATACTTGAAACCTAGAGTCCTTAGCAGCAATTCTGACTGGAAAAGCCTAATTCAACATGTTTAATAATTTGCTTCCTTAAAAGGTAGCTTAGATCTGATCACTGAGCAAATCAGTGTTAGGAGAGTTTAACAGAATGAGCTGAACATGGCAGGGTTAGGCAGGGTCCTAATGAAGGACCCAGTATGTTCCCAGTAAGTTCCCAGTATGTGAGAAGAAGACTGTCTGCTGGTGGAGACAAGGCAAAGGAAGTTTCTCACAGGGCACCAAGTGCGTGCCCAGAATAAAGATCATTAGTCTAGCCTTCCCGACAGTGTCCTGCGATACCGTTATTCTCATTTTACAGATGAAGAAACTTAACGCTAGTTATATTATTTTTACTGTTTTCTAGACAAAGGAGAGGACAAATATTTAGATTGGTAACTGATCCAAATATTATCACCCAGTAAATAGGTATTTTGCTTTCTGTGTTCAGTTTGATAAATAATTTTAATTACACTGCTTTGTTCAGTACCTGCACTCTAATGAGTAAAATGATCGTTAACTTTAATGTTCCATACGTTGCTTACTTTAACTTTCATGTTTCATCTCACATTGACTTCTCATCTACCAGGTGACAGATAAAGGTTTTCAGTATTGACAGGAATTGACCACTCGAGTTAATTCCCATGCTGATGTAGTTAAAAATTTTACCAGTCTGGGCCATTTAAAATAAGAATGCATAGGAACATCCGAATATGCTCTCTTTTTGTCCCAATCCTCCCCCAGGTTCTTCTAAAAGACCCCACTTTTGCCAACTCTACTATCTTCTGTATTCATCTATTTCTATGATGTTAATCAGTGGTATCTAGACTCTGAACAAATATTCATTCAGACTGAGGCAAAAACACTCAGTGTAAGATTCCAAGGGACACCAGTCATGCATTCTTTATCTGGACACATACAGAGAATGTAAAAATAGTTGTCAAGTCCTTTTTTGTCTATGTAAGAGATAAGACACTTTTTTCTCACCTTCCAATTTATCATTGTCCATTGGAATGTTTATCCAGTGTCAGGAAAACAACCCAAGCATCTATTTTCTACTTTAATAGCCTGCCAGACACAGGTGCCCAAATAGCTTTTATTTTGAACGATATCCTCATTTTTATTACATTTACTGTTTGTTGATCATATATCACTTGACATAACAAACTTGACTGTGTTCTTAAAGTATATGACAAAACATGATAAGGGTTTAGGTTTCAGATAATTTTGACTGAGTGGTGTTGGATTCTAGCACTGCTGAACCAGACTGAGACTTTTCCTGATGGGAGAAATGTGAATACATTAGAATCAAACGATCAGCCTTTCGTATCCGAACTAATGGGATGCAGAACTTAAAAAAAAAAAAAAATCACTGCAGCACTGTCAGCGTTCCTATCAGAGAAGCAGCTGTGCTAACACACTGCCGCCTCTCTCTTCCAAAACCTGTCTACATGTAAGATGTCAAAGGGTCACATTTGCTTACAGCTGTGATTCCCTGAGATCTTTCATCAAGATAACCAGCTTCTGGGTAATGCGATCAGTCTTCATTTATCTCTGCAGAATGTCCAGTTTACAAAAATGAAATGCCTGTATGAGTTAAGATTTAAGAATACTTGAAGCCAAGCTGAAATCTCTATTAATTAATTTTTTTCCACACCATTGTCTCATCTGCTATAATAGTGTATACATTAAATGCACACTAATACAGTAACACTGAAAGATAAAGGCACAGGAAATTGTTTAGGTTTAGGAATAAGACAGAAATGAACTTTTATGGGGCAATTATTAATATTTCCAATGTGTATGACTTGCAGAAAAAGCAGCTGATGTGTCTTGACTAAACTGTCATTGTTTGCCAGCTGCCGTTACAAAGGTCGCCATGTTAAGGTAGGGAGTGTGCAAGCCAGTTGATGTTGGTGGTGTGACACAGCTGTCTGTTAAGATTTTTCCCCAAGCGGAAGATGCCAAGGGTGAATGCTAAAATTGAAATGGCATCAAGAATATTAGGGCCACAGAGCAGAATTACTTGAACTGAAAATTGACCTGATCATGAGGACAAATGCTCCCTATCTTATGAAAGTGTTTTAGGAGCTTTCCAAAAGAATTTTCTATCACATGTGCTGACTCAAGCAGCTGCAACTTTCACCAGCTACAAAGCTCTCCTCACCCTGAGCTGTTCTTACTGCACATAATAATTTTGACTCAGTACCTTTATATCTTGTTTGCTTACCACCACAATCTCCATTGTTTCCAAGAACACCTTTAGGATTGAATTTCCCCATGTTTTGTTCCAAATATAGTTACTTCAACTGGGCAGAGCTTTGGTGCTATCTGTAATTATGCCTTTCCTCTTTCTCTGGGCAACAATCTCTGTACGACTGCCCTGGAGCTGGGCCAAGCACAATACCACACTTCTCTGAAACACCCTGCTTCACTAGCATGGCACTGGGCTCAGGGGAGAGCAACTGGGGCCCTGATATTCTCCATCTGCTGTGCTTAAGGCCGAGCTTCTGCTTTATGAGTGAGAATTGGGTAGCTAAAAGAGTCTCAGATCCCTCTGTTGCCATTGTCTGGAAGAAAAGCCTCTACAACATGGACCTGGGGCTTTGGTGAAAAAACACTGGTCGCTTCCCCCTCCTGGGGAGATACCATAGCCATCCACTGGGAGCTGGGGGGAGAGGAAGCTGTGTGTCCTCTTCTGTCCCCATACATGTGGTGCTTCTGTCACTATGGGTGAAGGAAGGAGGAGGGAAGGAGGGCATCATGGCTCAAATACTACAGACTGTTTCTATTCTTATTTAGATTTCATAGATTTTCTTGACCGAATGTTTATTTGTTTGCTATATATGCTTAGGACAATTTCTAGAGACTTAAATTTTTTTTTAAAGAAAAGTTTCACCAATCATGCTCATTTCACAAGAGAGTGGGTCCTTACTTATGCTACCAAACCAGAAGTCATCCTCATGTATAGTTTTTAAAATTAACATTATTAATGTATAATTTTCTTACAATAAAAGCACCCATTTTCAGTGCATCTTTTGATGAGGTTGACAAATTGATACATCTGTGTATCTACCAATGCAATCAGTAGGTAGGGCATTTCTGTCACCACAAAATAGTCCCTGTGCCTCTTCCCAGGCAACTCCCCAGCAGTGACCCCACGCAGCCACTCATCTGTTTTCTGTCTCTACAGGTTTTTCTCTTCTAGAGTTTTAAGTACATGGAGTTATACAGTATGTACACTTTTATGTCTGCATTCTTTTACTCATCACTATAAATTTGAGGTTTATTCATGATATACCTCGTACTAACAGTTCATTCCTTTTTATTCCTAAATTGTATTCCATGGTAGCAATGTGCCACAATTTGTTTATACATTCACTTGATGGACATTTGAGTTATTCTGATTTTTGATTAATTCAAATAAAGCTCTTACGAACATTCTTTGTGCAGACACATGTAAAATACCCAAGAGTGACATTGTTTTCCAAAGTGACTGTACCGTATTGCATTCTTGGAAGGAGTGGGTCAATTTTCCTATTGCTCCACATCTTAACTCTCTGTATTGTTTTAAAATTTTGAGTCATTCTTGCAAGTTTATAGTAGTGTTAAATTGTAGTTTTAAGTTAGATTTACATAATAGCTAATGATGTTGAGCATCTTTTCATGTTCTATTTGCTGTCTTTATATAGCTCTTCTTTGGTGAAGTGTCTGTTCAAATCTTTAGCCTATCTTTTTTGTTTTGTTTTGTTTTTGCGGTACACGGGCCTCTCACTGTTGTGGCCTCTCCCATTGTGGAGCACAGGCTCCGGACGCGCAGGCTCAGCAGCCATGGCTCACGGGCCCAGCCGTTCCGTGGCATGTGGGATCTTCCCGGACCGGGACACGAACCCGTGTCCCCTGCATCGGCAGGCAGACTCTCAACTACTGCGCCACCAGGGAAGCCCTAGCTTATCTTTTTAACTGGGTTTAAATAATTTTTTATTGTAGAATTGAAAGACTTAAAAATATTTTGGTTATAAGTTCTTTATTGGATACATGTTTTGGAAATATTTTCTCCTAGCTTCTCTGTTTATTTTCTTAAAAGTGTTTATTGTTATGTCTTCTGGGAAAATTGATCCCTTTATCATTGTGTAATGTGCTTCCTTGTTCCTGATAACTTTCCTTGCTTTGAAGTCTGCTCTGTCTGAAATTATATAGCTACTCCTGTTTCCTTTGGATCAGTGTTATCATGGTATAATTTTTTGAACCATTTACTTTTAATCTATATATGTCTAATATTTAATTATATTATTTTCATAGGCAACATATATTTGGGTTTTATTTTTTGATTCATTCAGATAATCTTTTAATTGGTACATTTAGATATTTGATGTTAAGTTGATTACTGATATAGTTGAATTAATATTGACCATACTTGTTACTGTTTTCTATTTGTTGACTTGTTATTTGTTCCTATTTTTGTCTTCCACTTTTTATGCCTTTTGAGGTTTTAATAAACATTTTATATATGGTTCCATTTTCTCTCTCATTTCTTAGCATATCAGTTATACTTTTATTTATTTATTTATTTTTAGTGGTTACTCTAGTGTTGGTAAAATACATTTACAACTAATTCAAGTTCACTTCCAAATAAAACTATATGGGCTTACAGGTAATGTGAGTATCCTATAATAACAAAATAATTGTAATTTCTCTGTTCTGTCCCTTGCATCATTGCTTTTATTCATTTCAATTATACATAAGATATATATATAAGCAAACATAATTGAATACAGTGTTATTATTTTGAACAAATTGTTATTGGTTAGATCAATTAATAAGAAAAATAAAAATTTTATTTTACCCCCATTTACTCCTTCATTGATATTCTTCCTCTCTTTATGTAGATCAGAGTTTCTAAGCTGTATTATATTCCCTTTCTTTAAAGAACTTATTTTAACATCCTTTCAGTTTCTGTTTGTCTGAGAAAGTTTTTATTTCTCCTTCACTTAAAAAACTTTTATTTATTTATTTATGGCTGCATTGGGTCTTCGTTGCTGCACGTGGGCTTTCTCTAGTTGCGGCGAGCGGGGGCTACTTTTAATTGTGGTGCATGTGCTTCTCATTGCAGTGGCTTCTCTTGTTGCAGAGCATGGGCTCTAGGCACAGAGGCTCGGTAGTTGTGGCACATGGGCTTAGTTTATCCATGGCATGTGGGATCTTCCTGGAGCAGTGATTGAACCCCTGTCCCCTGCATAGGCAGGTGGCTTCTTAACAACTGCACCACCAGGGAAGTCCCTCTCTTTCACTTTTGAAGGATAATTTTGAAGGGTACAGAATTCTAGGCTGGTGATTTTTTCTCTCAGCACTTTAAATATTTCATTCCACTCTCTACTAGCTTGCATGATTTCTGTGAAAAGTTGATATAATTCTTATCTTTTTTCCCCTTTAGGTAAATTGTTTTTTTTTCCCCCCCTCTGGCTTCTTTCAGGATTTTTTTTCCTTTACCTTTGATTTTCTGTACTTTGAATATAATATGCCTAGGTAGAATTTTTGGGGACATTTTTTCTGCTTGGTGCTCTCTGAGCTTCCTGGCTCTGTGGTGTGGTATCTGACATTAATTTTGGGGAAATTCTAAGTCACTACTGTTTCAAATATTTTTTTCTGTTCCTTTCTCTCTTTCTTCTCATGTTATTCCCATTATGCATATGTTGCGTATTTTGTAGTCATCCCACAGTCCTTGGATATTCTGTTTTATTTTTTCAGTCTTTGTTCTCTTCGCTCTTCAGTTTTCGAGGATTCTATTGATATATCATCTAGCTCAGAGATTCTTTCCTCCGCTGTGTCCAGTCTTCTAATAAGCCCATGAAAGGCATTTTTTATTTCTGTGACAGTGTTTTCATCTCTAGCATTTCTTTTGGGCTCTGTCTTAGGGTTTCCATCTCTGTGTTTATATTCAATTAGAGTACTTGGCATGTTGATTACAGTTGTTTGGAATTCCCTATCTGATAATTCCTTTATCTTTGTCATGCCTGGTTCTGATACTTTCTCTGTCTCTTCCAACTGTATTTCCTGTCTTGTAATTTTTCCGTCTTGTAATTTTTCCTTCATAGCTGGATATGATGCACAGGGTAAATAGGCCTTTAGTAATGTGGTGTTGAGGTTTGGGGCTGGGGACGCATTCTATAGTCCCAGGTTATGTTGATAAAACCATGTTTACTTATGCTTATTTATGGCATTTAGAGGTGGGGATAATGAAGATTCTGGAATGATGCCCACATTTTTTGGGTGGTGCATGGCAGGGTACTTCCATGATCATTGAAAAGGGAATTTTACAGGGAGATACTTGTAAGAAATGCTGTCACTTCAGTTGAGGAAGTGCTGTCTTTGAGATGCCCAGGTGCAAAAGCCTCGTAGGTATTTGGTACCCCAATAGATATCTGAGCTGGAGAAATATATTTAAAACTTAGGCACCTTGGGAATGGAGAGAGAGGGAGTGATTGCTTTTGTGGAATAATGATTCCAATAAGGAAAGAAAAGTTCAGTGTTTTGTTTTGATTTTGACAGAAAATCAGCACTCCTAAAGTGAAATTCATCTTACGGTATGTAGAAAATCCTCCTTTGATGAATCATTTGTCAGGGTAGAGCTGCTTTTTGAGGCAAATCCAATATTTATTTATTTTGTACCTTGCCTTGTTACTAAAAGCATTTCAAGTGGCTTTCAAGGGTGGATGATGTGTGACAATATTAAGTGACTCGATTACAACATGAAGAGGAAGGAAGAGGAGGAGGGAGGGAAGGATGATGAGAACAAACTGCAGACAAGGGTCACGTTAAACATGTGTTACTAAGGCCTGCATGTATTCTCTGATTGAGTCTGAAGGCATTCTGGTAGTGCATGTGACAAAGACTATTTGTATGTATTCTATATGTAGAATTGGAACTGCTCTGAGGCTAATGTCAGGTGAGAATTCAGAGAGTGTGGTAAAGAATTACACTCTATGTAACACAATGTACAAAGTCCTCATAATGTCTTTACAGTAGTTACTGAGTTTTATTACTCGGGGATGCTTGTCCCCCATTTGTGATGTTTCCCGCCAAGTGGAGAATGCTTCATTATAGAAGCACGTCTGGCCTCTCTCCATCCTCTCATTCCCTTTGTGAGTTGGTGCAAAGCAAACCTTGGCATGAAGAGTACAGTGGCTTCTCCCTCTCCTTGGGAGTAAAGTGCCTGCTGGGATACAGACTTCCCTCTACTCTGAGTTATTACCTATTACAGGGGAATCCCTACAGCCATCAAAAATAATGGGAAATGATGCCAGCCCACTACTGCCTATGACTGGATCTGTGAATAAATCCGAGTAATCCCACTGACTGAAATTTCTTTAATATTCATTTATCAGTCAAAAAATAGTATGTTGGATTTCCACCTACTTGCTTATTTTCTATTTCTCAATTGGCTCAGCTGTCACACGGGGAAGAGATGTTTGTTTACTTACTGAAACCCTTAGAAATGCAATAATTTTCACAGTTATTTATTTTAAAGATAATCAATGTAAGCTGACATCATAAAAAGAAAATGCAACTTAGTAAGTGATTCTACAAGTGCTCAAATTTGACGTTGGTACCGTATTTTACTGGATTTTCTAGATCTAGAAATGTATTGTAGAATATCTAGAAAACAGTAGATGGTCTGCATGACCTTGAGTTTGCTTTTTTTTTTGCTGGAAACTAGTCAGAAGAGCCACTTGTTTGGGAATCAGGAGACCTTTATTGCAGTTTTACCTCTGCTTCTCGATTAACGGTTTTGGCAAGTCAAATGACATCTTGGGAACTCATGCTTCAGATTCTCTAAGGCTCTGCTTCCCAAACCTGCAGTTCATCACACTTTCTTGAGAGCTTATATTGTGTTGTGTCCCAAAGGTTCTGGGCCAGAAATTCTTCTGTGCACTGCTTGAATCTGGATTTGATCCACAGCTCAGGAAGAGAGGTTTTTCCCACTCTGAGAATCCCTGATTCCCTGAACTTTCCAACTGATGGATGACATTTTCTGTCTCATCCGTAGTATGTCACCAGTCACACCATTCCCAACGTCATCTTCACTTGTATGTTTCTATGTAAAATATATTCTCAGTTGAGTGATGATATGGTACCTGTAGCAGGTTGCATACAGCAGAGTGTGGCATCGTGTTCTTACAATCATCCCGAATCTGAAGACTCCAGAGGAAGCAGGGCTGGGAGACTCGTCCATTTTGAGTGGTGCTGGGAGTGACGTACAACCCACGGTTTTAGTGGCTAGTTGACAGGATCTGGTTGTGTGAACGGGGCCCCACTTTGTTCCCTTCAGATCACTCATTACTCATCTGTGCCTGGTGCTTCATGAAGGAACAAACGCTGCCCTCAGCTCGGAGCCTGGGGCCACCCAGTGGAACTCCAACAACGCTTCCTGCCAGCCGGGTGCTCCTAGACATGAAAAAGGAATCTTTTAGACAAACTACCTTGTCAGTCTGCAGTTTGCAAATTTGCATAAATAGGATTTTTGATGTGATGCCTTGGAGCAGCCCCACATACGCTTTGTCAGTGTGCTGTGCTAATCCACAGAGAACTGTTAGGATGTTAATAATGTCACAGTGGGCCAAGCTTATCTCTAAACCAATGAGGCAGATCTTATGGAAATGGCAGGGTACAAGGTGGGGAGCACTACAAAGATAGAAGAAAAGGGATTCACTGGGTTTTTTTTGTCCATAAGAGGACAAGAGATAGATTATTAATCGTTTGTTGTCAGCTTTCAGACCCCTCCACGAGGTATTGTTTGAATCACACATGATTTAGAGAAGAAGTGAATTGGACAGTTTATCTAATCAAATCTCTTCACTGCAAAAATGAGGAATATGGTATTTAGAGATGTGAAGTGATTGTTTCCAAAATAACACAACTAATTGATAATAGATCCAAAAGTATAGGATCATTTACCTTGTGAAAATAGTAACGAGATGTATTCTTCCTATCAATTTCCGACTCTCTCTGTGGAAGCACTATTTTTTCATTTCTCAGCTGTCACATCAGAAGAATATATTATCTGATGGTTTCCTAATTTAAGCAACAAATGCATTACCTTCTTGTAAATCTTTTCCCCAGTATCTTATCAAAAGTGATACTCATGCCATTGACTCAGTGGGTTTCAGAGACAGAACAAAGATTGGTGACACGTAACTGAAAGGGACTCAAAGACAAGAAAAGTCCTCATATTAAGGAGCAGCCCATACATCATTCAAATACGCATTTGTGGAGGGAAACTGGGATTATCCACTTTTAAACAGGGAACATTAGGGAAAAAAAGACTGTGAAATGCTGACTGAGATTGAGTCTGGAAAACTTGCTTTGTGCAACAAGTAGCACAATATTTAGTTGTTTCAAAATAGGTAATACATGCTAAGGTTCCAACATATTATTTAGACATTGCTAATTAAAGATGGAGGCTCTGGAGTTCAAATTAGTAGTCATTATAGAAAACAGTAGTGCCCAGAAATACACGTTCTTGTTACTCTTTTTTTCTCTTAAGGAGGTTAAATGGGTTGAAATTGGCCACAGTGAAACAGATCATGTTACCATCTTACAATTCACATTTCATGTGTTTTCACTCATGGAGGAAGAAATAGGATATGGTTTGGGACAGAATTTGAATAAAACTTGTGATTCTCAACCATTCAGTGTTAGCCCTTGGTTACAAATTGGCGGGAAAGGGGATGTTTATATATCTCAGTGTCAGAGCAGGTACACATTGGTGCTGCATCTGAGATGAGGTAGAACGTAGCACAGTTACCTCTCTAGGTAGCAAGTGGGATGATGATTTTTTTGTGTGACATTTTCAGAGGGAAAGTATTTTTTCCTTCATAGACATTTTGTATTTACCTTTTGAATCATGCATTAAATCATCAGTATTATAATTTTGAGAGTAACAGAGCAGGACTTCAACAAGAAAAATATTCCCTCACCCTCAAATGCATGGGCTCATTAACCCATTCATCACGTTTCTTGCACACCCGCCATTACAAGGAGCTCTGTCAGGAGCTACGAGGACTGTGAAAGTGAATAAGGTACAAATGGGCTCTACACCCAAGATCAGAATAAGAGGTGTAGATCTCTTGTTACTTTCTCCACTCCATGTGTTTAAACATTTAGATAATATCATAATATGCAGAAAATGTATTTTCTTCCATCACACCATGGGGGTTCACCTCGTAGGGTTTGTTTTTCAAATTTAACAGCTCCAGAACTTGTGAAAAAATGATGACTCCCCCCACCCAACACCCCCCTTCCCAAATGGGACACTCCTGTATGTTGTCTAGGTCACTACCTCATACAATTTCTGAGGGTTAGGGTTCTGGGAATGGCTTAGCTGGGTGCTTCTGGCTCATAGTTTCTTGTGAGGTTGCAGCCAGTCTGTTGGCTGGGGCTTCAGTCATCTGAAGACCCGATGGGGCTGGGAGATCACTGGCATGGCTGTTGGCAGGAGGCCTCGGTTGTTACCATGAGTTCTCTTTGTGGGGCTGCTCAGGACTTGGCGACTGGCTTCCCATAGAGTGAGCAATCTGAGAGAGAAAGAGGGAGGGAGAGAGAGGAAGTGGAAGATGGAAGCACAGCGTCTTTTATGCTATCATCCCAGAGGTGACTCACCATTACTTCTGCCATTTCTATTGGTCGAATGGACCAACCCTAGCACAATGGGAGATGTGGGGTCTGGGGCCATCTTAGAGCTACCATGACTGGGAATGGACTGAATAGGATGGAAGATCCCTCTAGTCATCTGACTATCTGATCTTTGAATTTATTTAGAGAATGAGATTCTTTTCTATTTGGCCCCATTAAATGAAAGTAAGAAAGGTTCTAATACACTTCTGCTTTGCAATAAATGGTGGATGCCAAAAATGGCTTCTAATACTCCTAATGAAATAGAACATACTTTTGTAAACTTTGGTCTCTTTGTCTATGGCCCTTATAGCCCACTGAATATGCTGGAGCTTGGTAGAACTAGAGGTATTCCTCTAAGCTGGAGGCTAGGACCAGAACACCTGTACAGAGAGGCTATGGGAGATCAGAACCCTAGTAACAACTAGACACTCACTGGGTGGTGCTGAGTCCTGGACAGTACAGATGGTGGGCAAAGCAAGTGGGAAGTCCAAGCAGGTGAGGACAGAAAGAAACTTGGACAGAGATTTACAAGTGAGTAAAGGAGCAAGTGGGTCTAAATCATGCTCCTCAGAAAACTGACTTTGACTTGTGTGGATGAGTCTGGGTGAAAATCATGGGAGTTGTTCTTTCTGTTGTTTTCCCAAAGCACCTTTTCACCTGTTCAAATAATTCCAGACCCAGCTGGCATCCAGGCATGGTGCAAGGTTCTGTCATGTCACCAATATAGGGCAATTGCATCTAATGAGATGGAGGCCCATTGTAGCATAAGATTAGTGATTATGTAAGATTATATTCCATCCTGAGCCTGTAAGAGGCTTACACAGCGGTGGAGATCTGCATAACTGTGATTAACTTCAGCTAATTAGGACCCTTCTAAACCTGAGAAATCTGGATTCCAGAAGCAGAGATGAGAACATTTGGACCACTTTACTGAATTACAAAGCAGCTTACATTTGCCTGTGGCCAGTGCTTGTTTAAATCCTCAAGTAGTAAAGGCTTTAGCTGAGGATATTCAGCCTGGCCTGAAGAGAGCAGCTGTCTGCACAAACCTTGGATTTATCCGGTGGGGTCTCTAAGGTTTTGATTGTTGGACTATAATTGTTCAGATGGAATCCGCCCCATCCAAACCATGTAAAAAAGGTGAGAAGGTCCACTTTCTCTTAGAACATTGAAGAAAGAAGAGCATTTATTAAACATGATGCAACCTGCTTTCTGGATTAAGAATGACAGAGGTGCTTCTTTCCAGGTGTTAGATTTGCCTAAAAACCATGGCTCTCCATAACAAGTGGAGAGGTCCTGCTTTTCTTCAGGTTCTACCTGCCTTGAGGGTGATACTTACGTAGCATCAGACCAACATCTCTTCTCATCAAGTTCAGTCGCTTTTGGGTTCTGCTGAGCTTTCCGCCATCCCTTGGTTTTGCCTGATGAGCTGAAGAGCTGCGTGTTTCAGGCCCTCACACACTTGCAGAATATCCTCAGCCTTTGCTTAGGTACGTGTTCAAAATTCCTCTGATATGCAGCCTTAGTAACTGTTTCTGGTCTCTGTGTATTGGAATATGTGCTAGAAAGGAGAGCTGCGTATCACCCCAAGAGTAGCTCCTGTAGGCATGTGTCCAAAGGCCCCTCTCCGCACTGAGTTCTCTGCAGCTAAGGTGTGGACAGGGCTCTTGTCCTGATTGGGAATACAGACTGAAACCTGGGCCTTTGCTTTGAAGCATTATGATGCTGCCTAGGTAACCCCACTAAATACTTCCCTCCAGAAATCCTGATACCGCCTCCAACTAGTGCAAGCAAATGTCTGCACCGTGGACACACACACCATAGATGCAGGGTTAACTATATCCAACTTTGTTGTGTCTTAGACTACTATTAGCTTATTTGATTAGAAGTGTAGAGTAGTGGTTAAGGACGCCAGCTCTGGGGTCTCACTTCAGCTCCTGGTGTCTGAAGCTTGATTCTCCTCAATGTTTGGCCTTGAGTGAATTACTTAACTTCTCTGAATGTCAGTTTCCTCATCGTCAGATATCTATCTATCTATCTATCTAATATATCCTCTGTCTATCATCTTTCTCTGTCTGTCTCTCTCATATCTGTGTATCTCTATTGCCTATCTATCACTACATCTATCAATCCTCTGTCTCTCTCATATCTCTGTATCTATCTGTCATCTATCTATCCATCATCAATCTATCAGTCTTCTATCTATCATCCACGTCTATCCATACCTCACAGGTTGCTGTCAGGATTAAACAAGTTGCTTTATGCAAAGTGATTCAAACAGTGCCTGGCCCATAGGAAATATTTAATAAATGTTAGCTTTTAAAATTGTCTAGTGGCACCCTTAAAATCACCCATTTTATAACAGCCAAGTTTTTCCTTCTCCATTTTCTCACTTGCATACATTCCCTGCTGTGTTGCTTTTATCTTTAACTGTTGTGTATGTGTTCATCCCTATCTGAAGGGCATGAAAGGAAATTGGAAATGCTGTTAATTTTGACTAATAAGTAGATCTATATATTTAGCAAATTTCTAACCAAAATCGTAGTACCTTTCCTTTTATAACTAGATGGCACTTTTTCTGAAGTTTCTAATGAAGAAGTGCATGAAAATAAAGATATTTTTGTAAATTAATAAGAGGGCTGCTTGCCATACAGGTGAAACATTGCATTGATGACCCAGGGTGGGGGATTGAAAGGACTCACAGGCTCCACAGGGTACACAGGACACATAAGTGAAGACAAAGGATGCAGCAAACAGGAGAAACTGCTGAAGGTCACGGTCACAGAGGGGTTCCGAATGTCCAGGTGCAGCTATTTTCCCTCCATCCCCCTGGTCCCTTCTCACCTTCATGGGATGTACTTTATGAACCACTGAAAAATATAGCTCAACATCAGAGGAAGTCAGTGAGGAAAGGGTAAAGTAGTCAATAAATTATAACAGTGTGTTCTAGGCATTTGGTGTTTTTCTGGAGCCATCATTTCTATTTTATGATATAAGTGACCTTTAATTTTACTTCCTGGTAGCCCAGGGACTCTTCTGATGGTCATATTGCAGTAAGATACCAAGAATACATAAATTTCAGGGAAAATATATTATTACAGTTCACTGTCAAATTTTCAAAACTATGCTGTCCTACATGACTTTGGTGCCATAGGTATTGGAGAAGTAAGACCAAAAAAATGAGAGAGAGAAAAACACCATATTTTCTGTTTTATCCTAATTTTTACTGAAAGTCTATGAAGTTTACTAAAGAATCTCTTTTTATTTTATTTTTAGATATTTTCTATTTTTTTTTTTTTTCTCTTTTTGCGGTATGTGGGCCTCTCACTGTTGTGGCCTCTCCCGTTGCGGAGCACAGGCTCCGGATGCGCAGGCCCAGCGGCCATGGCCCACGGGCCCAGCCGCTCCGCGGCATATGGGATCCTCCCAGACCGGGGCACGAACCCGTATCCCCTGCATCGGCAGGCGGACTCTCAACCACCGCGCCACCAGGGAGGCCCAGATATTTTCTATTTTAATACAAGGCACATGTCTATCTTGTCATGAACTTTAACACCAGTATTCTTCCAGTTTCCTTTTTTATATAGCAAAGTTTTGATAGGCATACTTAAAAATGTCCTTTAAAGATATACATTTAAATGTATTTATCATCTTCAAAACCTTTGTTACTATTACTTGTGCTTGTTGAGTAAGGCACTCAATTTTGTCTTCCACGCTTGTTTCTAGGACAAGAGTTTCCTTGGAGACCGAGCATAGATATGCTTGTCATTGGAAAATTGTCTATTTTCTCATTATTATAAAGTAATATATTGGCATTCTGTGTTGCAATCTGCTGGTCTGGCCTCTGGGAGCCAGGTTCTTTTAATCAGTTCCTTAGGGCTTTAGTTAAATGCTCTTCATGCTCCAGAATTGAGAATAAAAGGAGCATTTTACAGCAGATGTCAGAGACAAGCTCTTACCACACAGTGAATAGGGTGCAGTGCATATGAAGGTTGCAATGAACAGCTTTTTACTTCCTTGGTCAGAAATCTCTAAGATTCCACAACAACTTTGTTTCTAATGTTATCATTATATCTCTGTTTATTAGTTTTATTCTAATGACCAACTCTCAGCCAAATACACTTGCATATTTCAACAGTCAAGATACATTTGCAACAGAAAAAGTGGGGTTTTTTTTTTGGTGGATAAAGGCAAATGAGGACTGGAAAAGATGTTGTCAGCACGAATGTGCTCTCTTTCTGCTCTTTATGAATTAGAAAGCTTAGTCAGTGATTTCCTTTAAATTATAGGCTCCTAATCTTACCACCTAGCAGTCACATAATTACCGAGTCCTTATCTGTTGCCACTAATTTTCCATTTGTAATGTGTCCATTTTGGAATGAGAGAAGAATGGCACAAGGGATTCTCAAATAAGAAAGATAATGATAAAAACTTCAAATGTTCTGCCAAACAAGAATAAAGCCACTCTCAATTCATTTCCACACCATCTTCTTTTCTACACCACAGTCTGTCCTGAAGACTCCTGCAACAGCTGGGATATTAACAAAATATGGCTGATGTTTTAAAGTCAAGTTCAAGTTTGGCAGCAATACTGAATTTGATATAATAAAATAAAAGAATGAAGCTATTCAGTCTTAAATGTTAATGGAAAGATCTGTTGGCTTCCTTCTTTTCTTGACGCTAGTTTATAAGCACCTCTTGCTAATATGAATAAAACTCTTTAACTTTGCATGTATATGTAAAGTATTATTGATGTATATTTAATTATATTAATTGAGTTTTATAGATGTTCCCTATGTTAATTTCACAAAGCAAAACAGGATAACTGGAGAAGGAAAGTCATGTGACATTTAAAATATAACAAACATGGAAAAAACACTTAAGAATATTGAGACTTTAAGATGAGTTATTGTTCTGAGTCAGCCTGATCAGAGGTAGTATAGGGTAACGGAAAAACACTGGGAAGGAAGTCAGGAGACCTGGGCTTATTGTGATTTTTTTTCTGACAATTTTTTAACTGTCTCATTTTCTGCATTGGGAAAATGACCGTGTTGGGTTATTAGGTCTGATGATGTCAAAACTCTCGGAGTTCAAATATTACCTGATATTTTCTCTTCCTCGTGTTGTCACTAAAGCATAGGGATTTTAAAAGCTTGATGAACTAAAGATGAAGAATCACACAGAACCATTGTTTAATTTTGTCTGATGCCATACTTCAGATTAAATCATATTTGCTTCAGGAACTGTGCTAGGCACTTTCATTAGCTATTCTCCTAAAATAACTCTCCATTTAACAGCTGAAGGAACTAAGAGAATCTAATTGAGTTTGTTAAGGTCGCACAAGCAGTGAGGGGCAGGCAGAGTGGGGATATGACCTGATCTGCTGTCTCTGAGTATAAAGCTGTTGCCCTAAATCTCTGACGTGGCATAATATTTACATCTAGATTATGACAATATTAATTAACATTACACTGATGTTTTTTACACATAAAATAGAAAGTGATGTGTAGTACAATTTGAAGAAATGCTGGTGGAACGACTGACACTGATCATTGAAATTACCTTTTATAGAATGATTATTTTGGAAACACCTTTCATTTAAATCTGCCTAAATCTACCTGCATTATTAACTTCTCACAGTACATTAGTATAACTGATAACAGAAATAAAACGGTTTTCCAATTTCCTCGCTCACTGGTCAGTATTTACTGACATGGCCATGATCCCAGTATAACTAATAGATGGGTTCAGAGATGAGCAACAGTCCATAGAAAAGGGAAATGGAAGTTTTATACGGGGAACTAGACTAGGGATGTCTTCCCATCCACTGATCCCTGATACAGTGGATTTTTGTGACAAAATAAATTTTGTGATTTTTTTTACATCTTTATTGGAGTATAATTGCTTTACAATGGTGTGTTAGTTTCTGCTTTATAACAAAGTGAATCAGTTATACATATACATATGTCCCCATATTTCTTCCCTCTTGCATCTCCCTCCCTCCCACCCTCCCTATCCCACCCCTCTAGGTGGTCACAAAGCACCGAGATGCTCTCCCTGTGCTACGCGGCTGCTTCCCACTAGCTATCTATTTTACGTTTGGTAGTGTATAGATGTCCATGCCACTGTCTCACTTTGTCACAGCTTACCCTTCCCCCTAATTTTGTGGGTTTTTTTTTCTTTTAATAAAAGAGATTTTATTACTAGCGAGAAAGGAAAATAGACACTGGGAAAGAAATTGAAGTCCCAACATATATCAAATAAGGTTCCAGAAAGACATAATAAAGTAATAGGGAAGGAAGTTTTCTGGAGTTGAAAAAAAAAAGACATGAAACTTCAGTATGAAAAAGCACAACGTCTCAATAACAACAAATAAAAACACATTTATTCATAGGCACACTGTAGGCAAACTATGGGCCATCAGATATGAAAATAAATATCTAAACAGCTATCAAAGAGAAAAGACAGAATATCTACCAAAAATGACCATTGAAAAGTCTACTCTTCAGGAGAAATGAACATCGCAGGACAATAAAATGGGTAAGCTATAGTATTAGGGGGATAATGGTAATGACCTGAATAGAAATCAGGAGAACTATGAAGAAAAAGACAAAAACCATGTCAGAAGTGAAAAAAAAATATTATTGGGTGGCTTAGAGTGAATCAATTGAAATATACTAAGAAACTTTGAAGAAAGGCAGAAAAATGATGAAGAAGATGAAAATGTAATAAAAGTGAAATATTCAGAGAGAAAGAGTTTGTAATTGAATGCAGGAAAAATGGCCCCAAGTAGATATAATTGGAGTTACTGAAGAAGTAAAACAAAATAAAGGAAGAGAACCAATATTTAAAATAAAAATCCAGGTAAATTTTCTGGGATAGTGAGGAAAGACTGAAGTTTATTTCTTGAAAATGGCCATTGTTTTCCCAGGAAATTGAACTGAAATCACTAAACCTGAGACAAAGCCTATTAAAAGTATTCATTGGACCTCCTGAAAAAAAAAAAAAAGAGTTACTGATGTGGTCAAACAATACAATTTAAGCCTCACAGACCTAATAGCGGTGGTTATGTAAGAAAACAAAAAGAAGACTCTGCATTGTAAAAGGTGTAAACATACATTTAACAACTAGATCAAGTTTAAGCCTTTGAAAAATATCAAAGGAACTTAAAAAGTAATAACAGAGGTGACTCCCCATATAAAGAAACAATAAATATGACATAGTACATACAGGTATTATAACAAAAAATTATGTGACAGATCTGAGACTAATATAGCAATCATATCAATAAAAGGTGAATGGGCTTGACTCATCTATTAAAGCTAAAGCGGGACTTCCCTGGCAGTCTGGTCCAGTGGTTAAGACTCCACACAACCAATGCAGGAGGCATGGGTTCAATCCTTGATCCGGGAAGTTCCACAAGCCATGTGATGTACCCCCCGCCCCCACAAAAAAAGCAAAACCATCTTCACAGTGGCACATAAAATAAAACCCTACTCTATGCTGTAAATAAAGACACACCCAAGGCACATTGATTCAAAAAGCTAAGAATAAAGTGATGAGGGACTGTATACCAGGCATGGAAACAATAAGAAGATTGGTGCTGCAATTCTGGTTTGGGAAGAAGGAGAATTCAGACAAAAGAGCATCATATGAATTACTTTATAACACTAAGAGTAAAAATTCATAACCAAGAAATGATTATCTATGCCCCAAACAGCCACTACCTGCACAAAGCAGAAACTACAGGAGATGCAAGGGGAGATACACATAAACACACTAATAGTAGAAAATTTTAACATACCACATGGTGAAAGACAGGGTCAGTGCACAGGTAATTAAGAATATAAAGGATCTAAAAAACATCTGGAATAAAGTAGCTCTTATATATATGTATATATACCTATATCTGTATATATCCTTATCTATGTATCACTATATATAAAAATATATCCTGAAAATAGAGAATATACCTTCTTCACAACTGCACATAGATGATGTACAAAAAGTATGTAATTTTGATCATATATCAGATCATCAAGAAACATTGGTAAGTTCTATGTAGTAAATATATTTCAAACAAAAGTCTTTAATCAAAAAAAAAAAAAACCCTCCAAAATCCTAGAAATTTGAAAGGAATTAAAAACGCCTCAAATTCCTTCTATTTGGAAATTTAAAGCCTTCTATTAAACAACTATGGGAAGAAGGGAAATATGAATTGAAATTTCAGAATTTCTGGAAAAAATAATAGGAACTTATATTACATATCAGAATCAATGGGATACATTTAAAGCAGTGACTAGAGGAAAATATATAGCCTCAAATAGCTCTAGCAATGAAAGCAAGAGTGAAATAAATGAATTTACAATTTAAAATGTTATTCAAAGTACAAGGTAAACAGAACAAAAGCACAATAAGAAAATAATACAGAAAAATTAATGAGGTTTGGAACAGAAAAATATTGGATGAATCTAATAATTTAAAATGTTAGTTTTTTGAAGATATCAAAAAAAACAAGAAAGAAAAGAAGAAAATCCACCGACCAATTTCATCAAGGAAAATGGGAGAAAACACATATATACAAAATATTTATTGATACAGAGGAATTTGAAACAACATAAAACATTTTTACACCTCTATGGAAATATATTTGAAAATCTCAGTGAAATGAACAGTTTCTTAGGAAAATAAAATTTATCCAAGTTAATCCCAGTAGAGACAAAAAGCTTCTATTCATTCCTATAGAAGAAATAGGAAAGTTATCAAGGCCACAAAAAGCACCAGGCCCAGATGCTATCACAGGGGACTTCCACCAAATCATTACATGACCAGATAATCTCAAAGTTAAAAAAAATTGTAGAAAATGAATGAAAACTTCTAAATTCATTTTATGAAACAAGATTAATATTGACACAGATATGCCAAAAATAAAATATAGATCAATGTTGCTTATGAATATAGTGCAAAAATACTAGTTACAATATTAGTAAACAGGTTGAAAACCACATTAAAAGTAAGTACACCATGACTAAGTCAAATGTATACTATGAATGCAAATCTGATTTAGTATTAGGAAATCTTTTCTTTTTTTCTAATTTTATTTTTGGCTATATTGGGTCTTTGTTGTCGTGCGCAGGTTTTCTCTAGTTGCGGCAAGTGGGGGTTACTCTTCAATGCAGTGTGCGGGCTTCTCATCGCGGTGGCTTCTCTTGTTGTGGAGCATGGGCTCTAGGCACGCAGGCTTCAGTAGTTGTGGCACACAGGCCTAGTTGCTCCGTGGCATGTGGGATCTTCCTGGACCAGGGCTCGAACCCATGTCCCCTGCATTGACAAGCAGATTCCTAACCACTGCCCCACCAGGGAAGCCCAGGATATCTATGAATATAACTCCCCATACTAATGAGTCTAAGAGGAAAAATCATGTAATTATCTCCAAACATGGTTTAAAAACTTTGAATTTGGCAAAATTCAACACCTGTCCTATTAAAGACTTTCAAGAAAATAAATACAGATAGGTACTTTCTTAACATCATAAGATATATATACCTCAGTCTTAGTATCAGACTATTAATGGGGAGGAAAGAGGCAATCCCTTTGTGGTCAGGAACAAAGCAAGAGTATTTAGCAGGTCATGGGAAGCCAATGCAATTAAGAAAGAGAGAACAATTAAGGACACAAGACTTAGAAGAGTAAAACCACTATTAATAGCTGATATGAAAGCATGTTTGGAAAGCCCTAGAGAAACAATAACAAAACTAACTCAAACCATAAAAGGATTTATCAGGGTAGTAGAATATAAACTTTGCACACAAAAATCAATAGTCTCCATATACAGAAAAAAATAACCAATTAGAGTATAATGGAGGAGAAAACCCCATTTATAACAGCAACAAAAAAGATAACATACTTTAACATAATTTAAATGGATTAAATCCATCTATTAAAAGACAAGTATTCTCAGGGGCCTCCCTGGTGGCGCAAGTGGTTGAGAGTCCGCCTGCCGATGCAGGGGATACGGGTTCGTGCCCCGGTCTGGGAGGATCCCATATGCCGCGGAGCGGCTGGGCCCGTGAGCCATGGCCGCTGAGCCTGCGCGTCCGGAGCCTGTGCGTCCGGAGCCTGTGCTCTGCAACGGGGGAGGCCACAACAGTGAGAGGCCCGCATACCGCAAAAAAAAAAAAAAAAAAAAGACAAGTATTCTCAGAATGGATTTCTTTAAAGGTACATGCTGTTTAGAAGAGTTATCTATGTACCTAAAATACAAGGATATAGAAGGGTCGAAAATGTAGAAAGGGAAAAAGATAACCATGGAGTTATTATCTTAAAGAAAGCTAGATGAGCTATATCAGAAAAAAAGCTGTGGGGAAAAGAATTAAGGAGAATAAAGAAGGAGATTTCTTAATAATAAAAGCAATATTTCCTCAAGAAGATATAAAAATCATGTCCCTTATTCACCTAACCTCATGGCCTCAAAATATTTAAATCAATAGAAAAGGGATAGATTATAAAACTCACTGACAAATTTACTCTTATAGCAGAGATTTTAATAAACTGAGAGAAGAAATGAACAGATCATTGTTATTTGTATATTATGCCTCATTTAGTCGTCACGATAACCTTATGAGGTAGATACAATTATTATCCCCAGTTGAGGGAACTGGGAGCACAGAGTGGTTAAGTAACTTGCCCAGGGACACACAGCCAGTACGTGGTAGACCCAGGAATCAAAATTTGATGATCTAGCCCCAGAGCCCGTGTGTTCACGCTCTGGAGGCAGATGGGGGGACCTCACCAATTAGCTGTGACCTTAAGTTACCTTACTTGCATTACTGTACTTAGGTTCTCAGTTTACCATCTGTAAAATAAATGAGTGGTGCATGGTGCCTGGTACATAGTGGGTCTCAATAAATGGTAACTCTCAGCGGTCTCAACCTCTCTCACTACCATCTAATCCAGCTTTGCCTCCTGAAGAGGCTCATGAAGAAGGTGCTGTCTCTTCATTCCCTGGTTCATTTCTTACGTATCACTCCAATTTGTCTTCCCCAGCTTTAGAAAGATTCAGTGGACAACTCAAGAAAAGAATTGCCAGAGGACAGGCACAGTTAACTCACAACAAGAACTACAATTGACTAGTAAACATTTGATAAAAGTAAAGGTCACCCCCACTGGTATTCCAAAACATGAAAAATTAAAACAGCATTTTCAAATATCAGGTTGGAAGCCATTTAACAATGGTTAATACTCAGTGTTGGCCAGGTTGTGTGAGAAGTTTATTCTCGTTCATTTTAGGTTGGAATTTTATTATGTATAATCTCGCTGAAAAGTTTGTATCAAACATTTTTAAAAAGTTCACATGACTATGACTTTAATTCTACTTCAAACACTTAAATGAAGATAATGACAGACAATTATTGAGTTCTTGTGATGTTCCAGCATTGTTCTAAAATCACGTGTAACTTTTGCTGTGGGCTCCCATCTGTAGCCCAGCTCATATTTAAACATTTTTTTATTGGTGTATAGTCGACTTATAATGTTGTGTTAGTTTCAGGTGTACAGCAACGTGAATCAGTCATACACATACATATATCCATTCTTTTTCAGATTCTTTTCCCATACAGGTTATTACAGAATACTAAGTAGGGTTCCCTGTACTCTACAGTAGGTCCTTATTAGTTATCCATTTTATATGTAGTCATGTGTATATGTCAATCCCAATCTACCAATTCATCACTCCCCCCTGCCATTTCCCCTTGGTAACCATAAGTCTGATTTCGAGATCTGTGACTCGGTTTCTGTTTTGTAAACAGGTTCAACCATATCATTTTTTATTAGATTCCACATACAAGTGGTATCATATGTTATTTGTCTTTCTCTGTCCCACGCCCAGCTTCTTTTTGAAGAGGCTCAGAGACGCAGCTGGGGACACTCCCCTAGAATGCAGGGTGGCTCAGAGGGCTCACATTCTTGGGATTCTCCTGCTCTGAGTTCCCCAGATTGGCCAAGAAAACAGGCACCTCATCATGAGGAGGTTTCTGGAATTTCCACACTGCCTTCAAGTCCCAGCTAATCACAAGACTTGAAATTATCCCCACTGGTAATCAAGCCTGACAATGGTCCCCAAGGAGCTGAAAGCACAGCCGGCCTTGGGATGGATTTGGGGGCTGCCAAAGGCAATCTAAACTAAATTCCTGGCTGGACCCGCAGTGGGGTAAGACACCTCAGGGACAGTGCAGTAGACAGTGATTTTATTCCCTGCTCTGAATTTTTCTTGCTTTCTCCATGTCCTGTATCATAAATGACGCTTTCTAGTGTTTTCTCCTGTCTCCTTTACAGATGATTTTTTTCTTGAGGATAAGCAATACCATCCGTACGTTCCCACATCATACAGAGCACAGTGCCTCACAAGAGACACCCACTCAGTAAGGACCGATGGATTGACTGAATTGCCACTCCACGAGTTTTCTCATATTGTCGCTTGATAGTTCCCCTCGTATTTTAGCAAAGAAGATTCCATAAAAGAGTACAAGAGATTCCAAAGCAAAGAACGTAATTGCAGCCTAGTGTGGGCAGATCTGGCTCAGCTGACTAACAGGTACAGCTGTTCAGGCTTTTCTGTAGCTAGGCAGCTATGGCATATTTTCAAACTCAGATTATATTTGTATTTTCTTGTGTTGACATCCCAAGTTCACCGTGTAAGGCTCACACTTAGGATAATAAAGAAAAAGAAAAAGTGAAGCTTTTACACCTTGCATTTTTTTTAGGTCAACATCAGCAATTAGGAGGCAAAAAGGAGGTGGGGAGGAGGGAGAAATAAGAAGAAAAACCTCAGCCCTGCTTTATAGAAATTTATCATACATCTCTACTGGAATATTTGACCAGATCTGAAATGCAGCTTTATTTTATTTTATTTTATTTTATTTTTGCGGTATGTGGGCCTCTCACTGTTGTGGTCTCTCCCGTTGTGGAGCACAGGCTCCGGACGCACAGGCTCAATGGCCATGGCTCACAGGACCAGCCGCTCTGCGGCATGTGGGATCTTCCCGGACCGGGGCACGAACCCGTGTCCCCTGCATCGGCAGGTGGACTCTCAACCACTGCGCCACCAGGGAAGCCCTGAAATGCAGCTTTTTGATTTAGCAGGAAGTTTTGCTGTCTAACCGGCAGGCAACTGGCAGCCCAGAGTCCAGAGTATTTGTTCCTGGAGCTTCCACTCCACAAGCGGCTGGCCCTGGCTGTAACAGATATTCTTCTATCAGATGAGAAGTGGGACTAGACAGCAGTTAGGGTCTAATGGAATCTAATCCAACATACTTCAAAATTTTATTTAAAATAGATATTTTATAAAAAATCATCTACTTAATTCACAACCCTGTGGTTTAGATTTCAAATTTCCAGATCAACTTGAAATCTATTTAATTCAATAAATAAGTAGTCAAATAAGCCAACCGCTGTACTAGGTATGGAGATTGCTCTGGATATGCAGCAGGTTATGCCCTCAAGGAGCACGTGCTCTAGCAATTCTTCAGAAATATTTTCCACTGTTGATTTACGTGCTGGCATATCTGAAGATAAGAAATCATACAGTTCTTGGAAAAGGCCTTGATTTCTATGCATCCTGAATGAGTTCACCACTGAGCTTACCCAGCACATATGGATTTTTCTTGGATGATCTTCAGTAGATACTTTTCAGAGGTGCTGAGAAGTTCATTGACGTTCTTAAGCACTTACCTTCCAGGTCCCCATCATAGTTTGAATTCCAGGTATTAAGGGCAACGAGCGAGCCCTTTAGGATTTCTCCTTGTGCTGTTCTTACCGGTGCTTGGCCTCCCATCTCATGGCGCACACTGGAGACACTGGGACTTCTGTCTGGTATGTTGTAATTTCACCATCGCCGTCGCTCTAATGCTGATGTCTTGTGGCTAAATGTACTTCACTAAGTACCTTCTGATGGCATCCGAGCACTAAAATGCCACTCTGTGGTGTGTTCTCTTTACTTATGATATCGGTCTCAATGCTTTTGTTTTTGTAAGAAGAAAAATATTCTCCACATTTTTTTAAGAGGGAGAAAGAAAATCTCCCAGAGCAAAGGCAGCCCTCTCTTGAAATGCTGAGGGGTGGAAGAGAGTGGTCAGAAAGCTGTTTGAGCTTTTCTCTTATAGATGGATCCCTGACTTTTCAGTATCTAAAATGCCACTCTCACGTGACAACTTTTATAAGAGGAAAGGCTATACCTTGGCAGATTACAACATGTTTTCATTCATTCACAGTGAATCTTCTGGACTCATTATTGATAAAAATGAGCTGGCCTTCCTTTAAAGAATGACTAAGTGCTTTTCATACAGATAAGATCTTTGGTCCTTTCTATTTTAGAAAAGCACATAGATAAGAGTTTCTATATTTTCTCTGGTCCTGAATGCCTTCCACAGACTGCAAAGGCCACCAGTAGCCATGAAGCAACACAGAGGATGCCAGTCGGAGTGGTGTCTGCTGCCCCCTCCCTGTGCCGTGGGACCTGCTAAGGCCAGTGATGCAGGGTTTCTGCACCTGGCATTGGGGGCTCCCACCTCCTTCTACAGGAGCTGCTGTCACCTCTTGTTACACAAGGCAAGGCCGTAAGGGAACCTCTTCCCCTCAGTTTGTGTCACACCCTGGTGTTTGGGGCTCCTGACCTGTCGTTCATTCATGAAGCAAGTATTTATTTATGCACCTGTTATGGCCTAGAAACCCTGCAAAGTCTTGGGATGATACATCAGTGAAGAAATAGACAGTGATCCCTACCCTGATAGAGGTTCATATTAAAGTGGGACCAAAACATCCCATGTGCGGAGCAGAGTCTGGAGAAGCTGATCTGGGTGAGAAATCAAAGGAAGGAAAGGGGCGAGGGACCAGGAAGTCCTGGTGGAGAGCAGGGGTCGTCACTGCTGTGGATAGAGGGGGACCACAGCCGGCCTCCCTGCCTGGCTGCCCGTCCTGCCCAGGGCTCCTTTGGTGCCACATGAACCATGAGTAAGGACCAGAATCATTCACAGGAGGGTGAGGCCAGAAGTCAAGTGTGGACGAGGAAACCATGAGCCTTTCTCCAGAGCTGTGTGAACAGAGGAGCATCTCAGTGTCTGTCAGAAGCCTTTATCCAATGCTTGGAGCTTTCTTTTCCCTTGTTGCTTAGAGTCATTTTGTACTTTATGAGTTCTCTACTCCAAAAAAGAGGGTGGGCTTCCCTGGTGGCGCAGTGGTTGAGAGTCTGCCTGCCGATGCAGGGGACACGGGTTCGTGCCCCGGTCCGGGAAGATCCCACATGCCGCGGAGCGGCTGGGCCTGTGAGCCACGGCCGCTGGGCCTGCGCGTCCGGAGCCTGTGCTCCACAACGGGAGAGGCCACAACAGTGAGAGGCCCGCGTACCACACACACACACACCAAAAAAGAGGGTGAATTAGTGAACTGTTAATGTTTCTTATGGCTTCAGCAAATATGAAGTGTGTATATAATATTTCAGAGCATAAAGTATTAGGTGGATTATAAATACGGACCTTTCTAATCCATGGTCCAAATCTAGTCCGATGGTTTCTGGCTCTGGTGAATATGTATTCTTCTGGAAAATGTAACAGGGAAACTGGATCAAACCAGTCCGATTCCACTGTGAGCAAGTGTCTGACACACACTCAAGCTGGGTTGCCCACAATGCTCTTGTGGGCTGAACTAAAGGCCACGTCTTAGTGTGAAATATAGGGAGGACTGTCTGAAAGCGGGGAAACCTCCGAGAGACCTAATGAAAATACTTCCAGTGCCCATCCTGGCCAGAACATCTTCCATCAACTATTATTTGGGGAAGAAAAGTAACTAGACCAAAGAAGATTAAACTCATGCTCATTTGTTCTGAACTTTTCTCAGAAGCAATTAAAAAAATCAGAATCAAAATCTTCCTCTGATTACAGGACAATAAGTAGTGCATCCCTTTGTCTCCCCATCCCTTTCTATTTTTATGTCTCTAACATCACGGAATTGACTGATGACATTTTAAACTTAGGTGGTGATGATTCAAATTCCTTATGATGGAAGAGATAGACAAATATGCCATAGCTAGATTTTGAAGGCAAAAGTGTGTGTAATTGAATATTTCCTTTCAATACATGTAACTTGAGGATCTAAAATAATTCAGTAATAATTTATTCAACACATATTCAGTCAGCGCTTATCAAATTCTTACCATGGGGGAGGTGTCCTCTGTCAGGCCCTAGGGATTAATAAGATGACCAAGAATCTGTCCTTTTTCTTTAGAATCTTAACATCCAATCAGGGAGCCAGGCGTGTCTGTAAATGATTTTATTCCAATGCAGATATACAATAAGTAAGACACAATATAATACTGAGGGCAAAGGAAGGGAGAGGTCAGCTTTATCTGTGAATACTTTAAATAAAATCTGTGTAATAGCTTCTTAAAGAATCTAGAACTGGAGAGGTCATTTAAAAGACGCCTGGAATTCAGAAGAGCAATTCATGCAGAGGAAACAACTTGAAGAAAGACAAAGGACTGATTATATTAGGGGGAATAGAACTTCATCAATTTAGGGGGCTTTTAAATACCAGAATGAAAAGTTTGAAATAGAAAGCAACTGACTATTTTATAACAAAGGGGTGGCATTCTCTGCTCTGTATGTATGGAAACAAACCTGATGCTGGTAGCTGTAAAGAGCACAGATTTGGAAGAAGCAAGATGGTAGGAGGAGGGCTATCAATTCCAGTTATGAACCTGGGTAGTGGCTGCAATAAGATAAAGGTGGATGCGAGGAAATGGATTTAATGATTGTTCAGAGTGGAATTAGAGAGGTATTGATGATATATCTGAGTAGGAGTAGTTTGCCATGTGTCTGTGGGGATTCTGTGGTAAATTCTGTTTAAAAAATGTTGTTTCAAAGGTTTGGGAATCTTGTATCAAGATGTTAGTCAGACAAATCAAAATGTGGTTTTGGGGCTTCCCTAGTGGCTCAGTGGATGAGAGTCCGCCTGCCGATGCAGGGGACATGGGTTCGTGCCCTGGTCCGGGAGGATCCCACATGCTGCGGAGCGGCTGGTCCCGTGAGCCATGGCCGCTGAGCCTGCGCGTCCGGAGCCTGTGCTCCGCAACGGGGGAGGCCACAACAGTGAGGGGCCCATGTACCGCAAAAAAAAAAAAAAAAAAAAAAAAAAAAAAAAAGTGGTTTTGGAGCTTATAAGATAGATCAAAGCTGGAGACAGGGGTTTGTATTCCATCAGCTTAGTATTATTGCTAGTGGAAGTCGTCAGAGTAGAACATATTGCCAAAGGAAAATCTGTGGAGTGAAAAGGAAAGAGAATGAATATTAAGGTAGGTAACAGCTATAACAATGATGACAGCCGCAGCAGCAACTAAATCCCTACATCAACGGCTGTGGCAGTGAACTTCCCAGACGGCCCTGAATGATTCTCAGCTCCTGGTGTCGTGTCTGTTTTGGTCAAATAATGTCCCCCACCCCAAATCCTGTCCCCCTGGAACCTCAGAATGTGATATTTTCTAGAAATAAGGTTTTTGCCGATGTAATCAGGTTAAGGTGAGGTCATACTGGCTTGGGTGGGTCTGTAAATCCAATGACTGGTGTCCGTATAAGGAAAGAGAGATCTGTAGACACAGAGTATAGAACCCCATGGGAAGCTACACACAGAGACTGGGTGATATATCTATAAGTCAACAACAGCCAAGGATTGCCAGCAACCACCAGAAGCTAAGAGAGAGGCAAGGAAGAGATTCCCCCTTCCAGAAAGAAGCAGCTCTGATGACACCTCGATTTTGGATTTCTTGCCTCCAGAGCTGTGAGAGAATGCTAGTTTAAGTCACCTGATTTGTGGTACTTCGTTACAGCAGCCCCAGGAACTAATACAAGGTCCTGTGCTGTCCTCTCTCGCATTGGAGAGGGCTGGGCTGCCTGACCCATGGGATATTGCTGGCATGACAACGTGTGGCTTCCACCTTGCTCTCTCTTGGAGCGCCCTCTGCGGGGAGCCGGCTGCTGTGTCTGAGGACACATAAGCAGCCCAGTGGAGAGGTCTTGGGGTGAGGAACCGCAGCCTCGGCCAGCCACCAGCACTGACTTGCTGGGTCAGATGTCGGGCCACACTGGAAGAGATGTCCCAACCCAGTCAAGTCTTCAGACGATTGCAGCCCAGCCAGCATCTTGCCTGCAGCCTCCAAGGGGAGCCTGAGACAGACCACCTGGCGAAGCTCTCTGCAGATTCCTGACCCACGGAAATTGTGCAAGCTTATATATGCTTGTTTTTTGAGCTGCTAACTTTGCAAAATGACTTTTACACACTGAAACAAAATGGATTCTCATTTGGAAGGGTTTTTCTTTTCCCTTCTCCATGTCTACACCTAAGGCAGGTTATGGGGAGTACGCTCTCCTTAATGACTGAACTTGCAGTTTGCTTTGGGCTTGTGCAACGTTTAGCTCCTCGAGGCTTTTTCAAGGCTCACCTAACAATCATGTTTTTTTTTTTTTCATACCAGAATCATGATTTCCTGGGCAACACCCTCCCCTTAGAAACCATCATGCTTCTGGCCTGTTTCTGGTCAGTTATGTGTAGGAGAACCGTATCCAAGTTCATTCCTGGACGTGCCTTTCATCTTTTCTTCCTCCTTCCATGCTTCTTTCACCATATAAGCATCTTAAATAACAGGCTTACGGGTGGAGCCTGGTATTTAACGCAGCTCCAGGTCATTCTGTCCAACTGAGGAGTCTTATTAGCCTTTGTTGCCCAAAGCTCTAATCAATCTTATTCTCTTCTATTTGGGGCCAGAAGCACTTGGTTTTTCTTTATTTCCTTTAATTTCAGCTTAAAAACCATCGATGTTTTGCCTAAGCTTATTTCATATGTTGCTAAGGGCATCCCAAAGCAGTGCAACACATGATGCTCTGACTCTGCTTTATTTATTTCCTGCTTATCTAACCAGAGCATATGGGTCAACTTCAGAGTTTCTAGATATAGGGGATTCTGTTCCTTGTATTTTATCCAGGGACTCAGGCTGCCAAAGCATTGCCATCTTGACATTGCCTTCCAATGTTCAGCCAGCACACATGTAAAGAAGATGGGGGATTATGCAGAGAATATTTTCATGGGTCTGACTTGGGACACATATAGGTCATTCCCACTGGCTGTATGTGAAGATGGGAAATGTAGTCTGACTGTGGCTTAAAATACAAGAAAATAGGATTGATGGTCAGCTAGCAGTCTCTGACACAGATATTGAATCTTGTAAAATACTCTCACTTAAGGAATAATTATCAGAAGAAAGAAAAGATGAAATTGAAGATGAAGCTCTTAGAGTGGGATGAGACACAACAGAATCCAGTTACAAGTAAATAAATACATACATACATAAATAAACAAAACAAAAAGAAACAAGGAAAGTGATAATTCTAAGGACTGAGGGTCAGGTTTTGTGTTTAAGTCTGTAAATCTCCCTGTCACCACTTATATCTTCAGAAAAATACACTATGCACATTACATATGTGTATGTATGTATATTTAGAAATGGGTTGAGATTAAATGTTGGGTTTATGCAGTAAATTATAGATCAGATTGCTAGTTACACATACATAGACCATCTTTGATCTTAAAACTACATTGGAAATATCGGGTGAAATAAAGCATACTCCTATTAAAATTATGTCCACACTGGTTTCAAAACAAGTTGATTTAGTTAGATTGACCAGTTCACCAGGCTATGCGGTGGAGATGTGAAGAACGAAGGCTCTGGGTTCAGACACATTTGGGCTAGAATTCCAGCTCTACCTCTCTCCAGCTGTGGGGCCCCCTGGGAGTCTCAGCCTCCTCATCTTTAAAATGGGAGTAGCAACCATAGTGCTACTACCATAGTGCTATTTTGTACAGGCTTTGATAGGATTGGTTAAAATAATAAATGGAAATCAATAAGCATAGTTCCTAGAACAAAACAAAATATACAATAACAGTCAATTTATTCACTTTTAAATAAAGGGTCCAAGCAGTGGGTGATTGTAACTGGAGCATAACCTCTAGGGGGTTGCAAAATTTCCCACCTTCCTTCTCCCATAAGGAAGTGGCGTGTAAAGGAATATGGTGGAAAAATTAACCCTACTATGACTAGGACTTTTACACTTTCATAAGTAAAGTAGGTAGAGCTTTTGAGTGGAAAATCCAAGTGGCTAGAAGAGATCTTTTCCATGTCCCTTTTTGATTTCTTTACCATTTAGAGTCTCATCTTTTATTGTATTCCTCTTCCATGGGGGTAGTGATGAAATGTGATCCAGGATTTCCTCCAACCTGGGAGAAAATACTTCTCTCATCCCTCTTTCTACTAACTCTGAGTTATAAAGCCAGGTAGTTGCAACCCAGTGGGACGCAGGAGACAATAAGCATGAGAGAGGCCTCTTAAGGTCACATTTTATCTGGGCTTCAACCTGGAGGGAAAATCAAGATTTCTTAATCTGACTCATGTTACCACATGAGGAGAATTTATAGAGATATGTGGCTGAATTTCTAGTAATCACCAATGTGTGAATTTTTGTGGAGTGCCTTTTAGAAGACTAGTAGAGAATGAATTTTCAGAAATTCTGATTCCTGGTTCTCTTCACAGAAGAGAGAGAATAATAGTGATAAGTGAACAAATAAAATGAGTAAATAAGGCTTCCACCTTGAACTGTATTTTGTTCCCTTTCTTGTGCTATTTTAAAAATGTCTACATCCTATCTATCTATCTATCATCATCATCATCATTTATTCACCATCTATGTATCTTTTATTTTAGTAACTGTCGGGAAACATTAATAACTTCTAACCCATACTTTGGAGATTGCTTGATAAAGTACATTTTTCAGTACTATAAATGGTCCCAGAATGTCTTCTGTACATTTATTCATATCATATTGAGTACATTTGCTTAGGGAAGTTTCTAAATATGGTTCACTGTTGGAGTAAAGCAATTGTTGTACCCCTTTCCTATCATTATTCGGGCTGCCCTTATGTTAACGGGTAATATGGCTATGTCTAACTCTGTGCTAGGCACTAAATAATGTTTTGAGGTCTAAGTTACAATTAAAAGTAAACCCAAAATATCAATTTTATATCAGGGCATTAGTTCATTAGTTTCTTTCTCAGTAATATTTTTATGATGTTACTTGTTTCTATTCTAATTTTAAAAGAAAATTGATTTCATAGTAGTGTCTATTAGAAATAGAACAAATAAGGAAAAATTTGTAAATTGTTACATAAAACAATTATTGATACATTTTATATTTCTAGTTGTTTTCTTCCATGTAAATACACATATATAAACTTATGCTTATATGGTGAAAAAGTTTGCTTATACAAATGTATATGTGGAGGGCAAAATTGGAATAACTCAGTACATGATGTATTGTTCATAATAGGGTCATGAATCTTTTTTTGACTTAACAAGACATAATGAGCATTCTTAAATGTTATTAAATAATTTAAAAACATTTTCTAATAGAATTACACTTTAGATTTGCAATTTAATCATTTTCTTGTTATTGGTGCTTTGGTTTTCTGTTATAAATAGTTCTGTGAATGATATTTATTATTATAGTTTCTTTATAATAAACGCTAGGAAGTAACATTACTGATTTAAAGGGTACAATCTTTAAAAAAATGTCTGCACCGTCTTGCACTCTCACCAATAATACATATTCACAAAATAACTCTTTACACTAAGTATTTACTAAGATTAGAGATAAATATAATGCATCAGTGTTTCAACTTGTATTTCTGTAGTTACTCATAAGATGGAATTTTCCCCATATTTTTATCAGGCATTTGTATTTCTTTCATGAACTGTCTTTACTTGGCCTTTGCCCACTGCATATTATGGATCTCAGAGAGATTAGATTAATTGCATCAAGAAAACACGACGGTTCCATTATATTCATGTGCTGATTATTGGCACAATTAGAGTGTTCTTCCTCCCTTCCCTATTGTGTTTTCTTCTCTATCATCTCTTTTGAAATATCATACTCATAGAAAACAAAAAGTAGAAAGTAGGTGGGGTGAAGGGGGGGACTTTCGGCAGCACGTTGGTCACAAGTCAGGGGCCACAAGGAGTGGGGTGAGGGGGAGAGCTCTGGAGCAGTGCATCCTGGGATTCATGGTGGGCTCTGTGTTTCATTGCTTGGGAGTATTGGGAGGTCCCACTCTGGTCCAACAGAACCCACCTGGATGAATATCTACTGAACACGAGGATAGAGGGAAAGAAACTATGCCCATCAACTTATTCTGCACCTGAATATCCTACGAGGAATTTTGATTGTCATCCAGGTGGATGGGGAATGAGTCAAAAGCAATGCACATACCCCTCCTGTTGGTAAAGAACGGTTCTGTTGAGAACCTGCCTTACTTTAACACAAATAAACAAGGGTTCTGTGGAAGACCAAAGGGGCAAGTGAATAACATCTTGAGTCATAGAGGGAACTTAGCATTCTTTTCAATTGTTTTATTACATGAATAAGAAGAAAAATGTAGAAAACTGCTAAACATTCTTAATACATTGTAAGATTGAATGAACTCTTAAGACAGGGGCTGCTATACATTGGAAGAGAAGAAAGAGGATAAAAACTGAACAGGGGTGAATAAACATGGAGATGCATGAGTTAAGAAAGGACTTCAGTGAAGTTTTTAAAAATGTAATAGTACCTTTAAGTCAATATGAAGGGTTCATTTACAAAATGATAACTGTATTTTGGAGTAATCTCTTTTCAGTCTCTTTGAGAAGAGATTCATTCCTAAATTCACTAGGTATTTTTCTTTTCTTTTTTTTTAATAGACTTTATTTCTTAGACCAGTTTTAGGTTCATAGAAAAATTGAACAGAAAGTACGGAGAGGTCTCATATGCTCCCTTCCACCACACACGCACAGCCTTCCCTCTATGGTGTTTTTCTTTTTAGTTATGAGAACTTAGAAAGATTCTGGAAGTATTGAAGAAGTATGAATATTTTACATTCAAAGGTGCAAAAGCTTAAGTTGGCTTCCTTCTTTTCCTCTGCACCTAGTTTCAGAAGAAAACTGTGCCGTAGTCAACATTTGTGAGATAAATGCCTGCTACCCAAGAAGCACATGACCAAAGAAGTGTGTTTTATGCAGGAAGGCATTAAAGACAGTTACAGATGTACAAGGACTAGGAAAATACACTGTAAATGTGTTATTTTTATGGTAAAAAGAAATTTTGGAAACATACCAAGATGCATTGAAGCTATGACTTTAAAAGTAACATATTCATGGCTCAAAAGGGCTTGCAAGTCTTCCCTCCCTGGATTTCACCAGAGACTCTGGAATTTAGCTGAGCTGTGTATTCTGACAGGTACTGCAGGTGGGCCCAAGCTGGATTTTCCTCATTGGTTACACACCTGACTACTTTTCTCAGGAGGATCCCTTTTCTCAGCCATGTTCTTCCCCCATACACAGAAACAGAATCTGACACTCAACTTTGTGTCCACTTCCTATGATTACTCTTTTTTCTCTTTCACTACTTACCAATTTTGGTAAAATATTTCTCTAAGTTGAACTCTGAGATTGGAAAATTATTTATTTAAAAAAATCTAATCTTAACTCCTATTCAAACAATGTTGTGAAAGGCAACAAAATGGCCATTTATAAAAGAATTTGAATGGTAATTTTATTTTTTAAACCTCCTTTTTATTGACTTATACACTGCGTATGTTAAAGTTAGGAAATACAAATAAACTACTTATTAATAGATATTATTTGTTTCCAAGTTGTTTTCTGTTTCTTTTCTGTCTATAACCTGCACCTACAGCAATGCTATCATTCTAAATATATTTAAACAAGCATTCCTGGCAAAAATTCTGGAAGGAAATATTAGAAGTAATTATCTATTTAAAGCCCTAGAGTTGTTACTTCTTTTCTTCTGCCCTGTGTGTTTCAAATTCACTTAGTTGTCCTGAATTTTTAATTTGGAAGAAAACAATTATTTTATTGATAAAATAAAAGTTATAAAAATACAATTTTAAAATGGCTTCCATACTTTAAAAAGAAAAATAATTGATATTCTGAACCTGTGATGCAAGATTTTGAGCAAGATATAGATTCAAAATTATCATAGAGAACTTAAGTTTGCCCAACATTTCTGTCTACTCTTTTAACTGTAAAAAATGGGCAAATATTTTGAGTGAATATTTTTAAAAATTATATGTTTAAAATGTGGTACTTTACAAATTTACAATATTTTTAAATTAAAAAATCAATAACAGAATTTATTTTGAAGTGTAGATTAATATTTTAAAAATCAAGTTTGGGAAGTTTTCAGACTTTTAAAAAATATTCTATCTGCCCCTTTCTTTCTCTCTTCTCTTTCTGGGATTCTCATTATGTGTAGGTTGGCACCATCAAAGTCCCATCAGTCTCTGAGACCCTGTTCATTTTTTTTTGCAGTTCGCGGGCCTCTCACTGTTGTGGCCTCTCCCATTGTGGAGCACAGTCTCAGCGGCCATGGCTCACAGGCCCAACCACTCCGCAGAATGTGGGATCTTCCTGGACCGGGGCATGAACCTGCATCCCCTGCATTGGCAAGCGGACTCTCAACCACTGCACCAACAGGGAAGACCCCATGCTATCTTCTTACCTGATAAAATATAATTCTCTTATCTGGATTTCTTTCACTGTCTTTTACAATCTGGCATCTTCTGTTTCATTCCTTATTAAAACCCTCATTCACAGACCCTAGTTTCTGAACACTTTCAGAAGATGGAATATTTCATGGCAAAAATTATAGAGAGTAGATGAAACATGACCTGAAGTTTTGATCTTTCTGGCTTTTTATCTGTAATTTCCATTTCTTCTTTCTACCTGAGCTTGAAGGTCTAGCTCACTTGTAAAATCCTCCAGGAAACCTTTTTTAATTCCCTTGTCACAGCGAATCTGCCTGGATTAACCCTTACAGAATGCCTAGGATATAATTCTCTCTGCCTTTGTACTCTTAGAATTTTCATGTACTTCCACTATCACACACATTACATTTGCTGTATACTATAGTAATTTGTAAAAATCTCCCTGAGAGAAGGGATATAATTTTTTTTTTTTTTTTTTTTTTTGCGGTATGCGGGCCTCTCACTGCTGTGGCCTCCCCCGTTGCGGAGCACAGGCTCCGGACGCGCAGGCTCCGGACGCGCAGGCTCAGCGGCCATGGCTCACGGGCCCAGCCGCTCCGCGGCATATGGGATCCTCCCAGACCGGGGCACGAACCCGTATCCCCTGCATCGGCAGGCGGACTCTCAACCACTTGCGCCACCAGGGAGGCCCGGGGATATAATTTTTATATGAATTTTCCTTGAAGTACTTAGTACAGTAAAGCATGTAGCAGATCTTCATCAAATCTTTGACGAGTAGGCTTAAGATAGGATAAAGAAAGCATCAAGATTTCAGAATAGAGTGATGAACCAAGAGTAACAAAAATTATGTGAATTTTCCTGTTCCTGTACTCTCACCCACTTCGTGTAGGTGGTTCAAAGTTGTCCATTTCCTAATGTATACAGTTTGCTTAAACAACAGGTCTCATCTTCATCCTTCTCTCATTCGCATCTATCAGTAGAAAGAATATATTTCTTTATACATTTTACACACACTACATTTCTTATTACGTGTAAAACTCAACTACTGTTTAAATGTGCTAATGCCTCTTATTAGGAAATAAAACCTTAAGGAAATTCACCTTGAAATAAACCCACAAACGACATATAAATCAAAATTTCTTAATAGGTCTTTCCTACACAATACTTGGTTATTGTCTGTAACATAAATTCGGTTGCATACATATCTTTGTACATTTAGAGTATTTTGGTCTTAGAGCTACATGTGTGCACACACTCACACGTGCACGCACACACACAGTCAATTCACCCAAATGTATTTATGTTGTGTCTTCATGTTGAGTGTCAGTACTTTTCTAAGATATTTAGGGTTTTTTTTTTTTTTTTTTTTTTTTTACAAAAACTTTAACTGGAGTTAGTTTCTCCAGGCTTTCCTCATGTTTTATGTTACTGGACTTTAATCTAGGACTAGGATTTTGTTGCCACTCTTTTAGATTTAAGCATTAGTTAAGACATCTAAGAATTAGACTTCCCATGGCCCAAGAGTGTACTGAGTGATGTAACTTATAGTTAAAAGAAACAAGAAAAAAGATAGTGCTGAGTAGAGTTATATCAAAGAAATGATCCTTTTATTACCAACAATTAAAATAATTTAATACATTTATTTTCTTATGAAAAGGGACAAATTAAATCCTGAGTAAAATTTGAATGTTTGACTAGAAATCCATTTTGTTAAGGAAAACAATTCTTACGCCTTAAAATGATACCTTGTTAAATCCACAGTATTAAGTTGGTGGTGGGAATGTGGTGAGGACCCGGAGGTTTTGTGGGTTGCACTGAAGAAGGTAACTAGAAGAAAGCACCAAATGAGCTGAAAAATAAACCGTTCCACATATATTGAAGCAAAGGATGGGCGACCATTGGGAGATAAACTATAAATACTTTGTTATATAGAATGTGCTTTGACTGGAGAGTGGGTTTATAAGGAATTGGCATTGGGAACACAATCTGACCTGATAGTGGGACATTAGTCCATAGGTTCACACTGTCAGTTTACTTTATTGATGTTTTCTATTTTGCAAATTTTATGCTTTTATAGAGCAAATGCATCTCACAACTTACAAAACTGAGTTTATTAATATATAATGTCATATTTTATATTCTGTCTTATTTTTAATAAATGCTCATAATTTTTCCTCATGCATTGGGATTTTAACTTGTTATGGTGGAAAGGTGGGGATTGGGATAATATTGTGTCCTCGGTGTTTCCCTCATTCTATCCCCCATATATAATTAGGACCATGGACAACACACTAATGGTGATAGTTGATTCTAAGCTTTCTGTTAACTTGGATATTTTAATGATTCATGTTTAATCTCCCTCTTCCCTAGGAAGGTTAGATCTTAGTGTATTGAACACCATGGTTTTATGCACAAATTTCTAAAGAAATAAACTAGAAGTTGTAATTGATTAATGAAGAAAGACTTGAATTAAGAACTTTATTTTACCACATTTCAACTGTAAGTAGGATTGTCTCTGTTTTTACTGTTATTTTAGTTTATATCACTGCTCTCTTACACCTTTTATTATTCCATTCTTGAAATTCATTTTCCATGGGTACACAGAGTTTTGAGTATTTTATAAATTAATCAGGGACAGATTTCTTAGGGATTTCCAATTTAATTATGTTTTAAAATTTATCTAGTTACTGAAAGTCATTTGACATCCTATTAAACTACTTGACTCTGAAAATTGTGTTTTGGGAAAATTGAAATATTGAACGTGCAAATCTTCAAATGATCTGTAGATTTAATTCTACATTGACATTCATAAAATTAAAAAAATGACAGATTTTAATCTGACTTTATTGGGTTTGACACTTCCAGCCGTATTCAGAGCACCCTTACCTCCAGATTCAGGAACTTAAATACCATTCCACACTGAAAAGAAGGGCCACTTAAATAAATGGCTGCTTCTAGGTCTGGGGAACAGTATAAATTTTGGACATTTTGTCTTTTCAGAAAGCAAGTAAATCATCAAAGATGACCAGAGGAGTCTTCTCTGAAGTTTTTCCATTGTTAGAATTAGGCTCCATGCTTGATCTTTAGCTCCATTTGCCTTTGGATTGCAAAATATGAAAATTCACTCAAATGTTTTCAAAGGAGTTCACTGACCTTCACATTATGCTCTAAATTGTGCTTAATAGATCTGTGGCTGCCATTTTCTCTCTTCAAGGAATCTATGGCCCTTAGCCATGTTCATCCAAGTCTATAGACCTTAAAATTACCAAGTTCCCCATGTTTTTCAAATGACAGAGGTATTGCAAGAGCTAGTGTGTTTCCTTCTATGTTTATCTGGATCCCGTTTATCAGAGGTAGATGCTTTAGCAATCACACATCTACTTGCTACGTTCTAGCAATACTCCACCCGTCACCAATCATAAAAACCTCATTGTCTTCAGGTCTGTCAGGGATCCAATTCCAGAACCCCATACCAAGATTCTGTTTCTAGAGAAATTTACTGTCACCAACCAACTTAAACTGAGTTCTCTAAAAGCCATCCCCAACCCAGTGTTCAGAGCATGTGATTTACAGTATTGAATGAATGTTCTTTGGGAAAAATCTGTAGGTTGTGAAGCAAGAGAGAGCAGGGGGAAAAGCTGAGCAAGCTGGTCTCAGGTCAAGCCTAGTGTTGGCCTGACCCACAAAGGGAGCATAATCCACACCAGGGAGTTGCTTCCCTCTGCCCACCTCAGGCTAGTGAGCCAGGCTTTCACGTCCACATGTCACTCAGTCATTGGTTTTAGGCCATCAGGTGTGAGATGGTGGGAGCAATTTCCCAGGCAAGGTGGCTCTGTCAGTTGTAGGTAGTTGTCCAGAGAAGGGGAACAGCTATAAGCCTTCAGCATCCTTCACCCACAGTTCCTGGGGGATGTTTGCTGGACCAGTAATGGTGACCAGGGGAGGCCAGCACAGCATCATCCACAACCAGGTAACCAAATGTATGGGACAGAGAGAGAAATGTGTGAAATCCAGAATGTGGGTGTATTAATTTGCTAGGGCTACATCACAAATACCCCAGGGCAGCTTAAACCACAGAATTTTATTTCCTCACCATTTTGAAGTCTGAAAGTCCGAGATCAAGGTGAGGTATCAGCCAACTTGGTTTCTTCCATGGCCTCTCTCTTAGGTTGTATATGGCTGTCTTCTTCCTGTGTCCTCATGTGATCTTCCTTCTGTGCACATGTGTAGCAATCTCCTCTTCTTATAAAGACACCAGTCAGATTGGTTTAGGACCCCCCCCTTCCCCCAAGGACCTCCTTTTAACTTAACTACCTCTTTAAAGGCTTTATCTCCAAATACAGTGACATTCTGAGGTATAGGGGATTAGAGCTTCAATACATGAATTTTGGGGGAACACAATTCAGTCCAAGCAGTGGAAAATTCATCAGGACAAATAACATAAGCTCTTCAAATAGTCCAAAAAAGAAGGGGGTCAGGGAACTTGTTATAGATTAAAAGACATCAACAAAGTGTAGGCTATGGGTTTTCCTAGAATCTAATTCAAATAAATCAACAATAAAAATACATTTTTGAGTGAATTAGGGTATATCATATTCAGACTGGGTATTAAAAGATATCAATAAATATTTTTAATTTTGTTAAGTGCACTAATGGTGGTTTTGTTTTTATAAAAACGTTCTTATATGAAAACAGGTACTGAGCATATGTGGGTGAAATGATACGCTGTCTGGGATTTGCTTTAAAATAGTTTGGATATGCTCCCTCCACAAAAGGAAAGCTGAAGGTGTATTAATGAAGGAATAAAGGTAAACATTTAGACATTTTTGAAACTGGGTGATTAAGGGTTCATTATACCATTTTTTCTATTTTTTTTGCATTTAAAATGTTCATTAAAATGTTAATTAAAAATAAATTAAAAATCATGTTTAAATTGTTCTATGAAAGAGACCTATTCCTTCCACGTTTAGGTCAGTAACATTTTCTGTTACTCTGCTAAACAGGATCGTCACCCATCTATGCTGTCAGGACACTCCTTCAGGGAAGCAGTTGTATACCCTCGGGTTTTCTTTTTGCCACTATTGGACCTGTATCAGGCCTGCCCATGACATTCCAAGTCTTGATTTTAAATATTCTTCAGACTCTGCTTCTAACTCAGCTTCCCACTTTCATTCACCACATGCTCACCATACTCCTTTCTTTCACTATATTCTCCCATGTGTTAGGGTTATTAATATATTTGCTTTATCTTCCCTATTAAAAAGGGGGTTCTCTGAGGGCAGGGAGCATGTTTTGTTTATCTTTTATATCTATAATATTTTTCACAGGATCTTGCATAAAGTAAATGCTCAATAAATATGTGGATTAGCTACAAATTAGAATGTTAGGTTCTTCTTCTTCTTCTTCTTCTTCTTCTGCTTTTTCTTATTATTATTTTAGTTCCTGTTAAGTGTTATACATTAAAATATTTTTTTGCATGTAATTTTTTTTGTCTCACTTAATTTGGATACTTTCCCCAGGATTTTCTTTTCCGAATAATTTTGACTTCTAAATTTCTCATATTATATTTGTCAATATAGATATTAAATAGATTTAGATATAGCTATCATACAAATTTAATAGGCATAGGAAAAAATATGGCACAAATGACAATAGAAATTCCTTCTGAATACTCTAAAAACTCTATTATTATAAAGAGTTGTGATCTCCACACTGGTTGATGGCCACTATGTGAAGGGCTCATAAACATTTACAGGTTGAATTAACATCTACTCAAGGTCTGTACTTTAAAAAGGGCTTTCCCCACTTGACCTTTTTAAAAAAATTTTTTTTGATGTGGATCATTTTTAAAGTCTTTATATAATTTGTTACAATATTGCTTCTTTTTTTAAAAAATATTTTTGGTTTTTTGACCCTGAGGCATGTGGTCTCTTAGCTCCCCGACCAGGGATCAAACCCGCACCCCTGCACTGGAAGATGAAGTATTAACTAGTCCTCCTAGTTGACTCTATAGAAGGTAACAATCCAAAGCTTTAAATTTCCTAGACTGAAAGCAAGTGAAATGTTTGGGTCTCTCTCTGTCTCTCTTTGTCTCTCTATCTCTGTCTTTCCCTCTCTGTCTTTAAATCTAGTCACAGGCAGGAGGCTTAGAACCTCAGAAGCAGATGCGGGTGACAATTGCTCAAATGTTGGCACATTGGTCTGGCTTTTAATTCAGAAATGTTCTTTTCATCCCTATCATCTGCCAGATGACAACAAACTGCCTTGCCTACAAGTGCCTGGCACCTGCAGCCATAAGGTAAGAGGCTCACAGCAGCCACCCACCAAAGTCAGCAATGGAATACTTCATCCACTTAAGGGCAGAATGCATGGTCGTGCTTATTTGACCCTTCTCGCACACAAAAGAAAGGAGCAAACCTAGAGGCTAAAATGTCTTGATATAGTTTACGATTTCACTTTGGAGTTTGGATTTCTTTCCCTGCAGATCTGGTTTTCTTCTGCTTCCAGAATCTCTCTGCTGGCAGCCTGAATATTGCTGAGCTTTCTGATAAAATTTGGGTTACAAAACTAAGTCCCAGCTGGAAGACAGACCCGTTGGCTTTTGGAGATTCCTTATTGTGATGCAGGTTTTCTTCTTTTCATGTTTTCTGTGCTTACTCTGTTTTGATCCTTGTTTTATTTCTTTGGTGGTAGCCTGGAAAATCTAGCATGGCTAAGAAGTGTCATATTCTAGAAAGATTAATTCATAAAGTAACTTGTATTGATAGGCAACCTATTGGAATTTTAAGAATCCTTAGTAAAGAAAGAATCCTGGGGATTGTTTCTGAAGTTTCAGCTGAGGAGCCCAGGATTTGTATCAATGCCACCTTATTCTTATTATTTCAGCTATTTTTTTCCTTTTAATGAAACAGGTAAACAAACCAACAATAATGCCAGCTTGGAAATAGGGCTTAAAAATGTCATCACATAAAATGAACTTCCAGTTACCTTTGACTTGTATTTCCTTTTTGCCCCCTAGTTTCTATTTGGATCCAATTATGCTAAAACAGCAACAACAAAAACAAAATAAAACAAAAGCAGCTTCATTGTTTCCCAGCCTAGGAAACACATGAGCCATATGGACCCCACACTGAAGTTCTGATATTAAATCTATGGCAGGGCATTCACTTTTTATGTCCAGATCAAGCAGATGGAAAAGCCATTTCACGTGGGTGGGAGACTCCTATTTAAAGCACAGATAGCTGAAATAATAACTAAATAAATTCAACAAAGAGGTAAACTATTTTCAGGTGCAATTTTTCTTTCCTTTTATAACTTTACCAAGTATGAAAATTCACAGAAATAAAGACACAACAGAGAAGAAAAGCAAAAAATATAAAGTTTCTATGGAAAGTGGTGAGAAAACAGCCATGGATCAGCGGGCTATAGAAATCACAATGATTCTGGTGTGACCATCAGAAAATGCCACAAGAAATATCCTACATTTCTTCTTTCTCTTCGGTTCCAAAGGTAGAACAAGGTATTAAGAATAAATGTATGTATATAGTTTTTTTCCAGATTAAAAAGGAAAGATTCATTTTCTCTTCTTCCTCTAAAATATAATTAAACACACACACACATGCACATAACATCAGAGATGTGCACATACATTCACACACATCCACATGAGTACACGTGTATGCACACACATGCACATGAGCACACACACAGATCACCAAACAAGTGCTGGTTGCAACAGCTCTCAAATGGCAATAATGGATTGTACCAGATGGCGCAAGGTGGGAACAACTCTGCCAGTGAGTGATTTGTGTTTTTTGTTGCTATTTCAGAAAGTAGAAAGTATATCAAGTGGAATGTAATTTGTTTCTATAAGAGGAATGGGTAATTCTTTTGCAGGGTCACTGATGTATGACGAAAATCGCTATACTTCATTAGACTAGCTTGTCATACACTGTTTAGTGGAAATAGCTTTTCAGCTTTTTTGTCAGTTATCCTGACAGACCAGAGAGACCTCAATTTTTCAGGAAATATTCCATTTTACAATGGAAAAGGGAGTTGTAGAGTGAGAGGGAGTGAGGCATAAACACATGTGGAAAATATGTCTTCACAAGTTTCATTGGAGTATATTTCAAAATGCCTCAAAATGAAATATAAGGCAATGTTTTCCAGAATATAATTCAGAAAACCCTCAAGTCTTTGGATTCTACAAGAAGGCTACTCTGACCTGTTAACGTTAGAACAGTATTATTTTTATCTAACTCACTACTAATATCTGATGCTGTTGTAGTTTATTGAGGGTTAGACCAGGGTAAATTGTGTATTAGCTTATGGGTTAGCCTTTTCCCAACACATTATTATTTTGCTGTTTTTGTATTTTAACTCTGGCATAGATAAGAGTAGCATATCCCATAGAATTAAAATGCAAACATCTATTTTCATGCAAATTTTCTCATCTAAGAGAAATTTCCCCTTGACAATGCTGGCTCATTATATATGTGGCTAATAAATAGCAATTTATGCCTGGTATTATGGAAAGGAAGTCACAAAAAGTCTTTGATCTCTGTGTACCAAAGTAGATAAAACAGGATATTGCAATTAGCAACTAATGTAAACCCTGGAGAGGCATAAGGAATGAAAAGAGGTGTACACATTTTTCTTCTGGAAGGATTTTAAGAGAACTAAAGCAAAGAAGGATATAAAAGTGGTGAGATAATGGTTTCTTTTATGTCTACCAGGATAACAATGTCCATTGTTATCTGTGTAAAAAAAACATTCATTAAACATCTAATGACCCACCAAAGGATAATAATACTAATTCAATATTTTAGCCCAGAAGTCATTTACAAAAGTTGTTAGCACCATAAAATTTACCTTGGAAAGTTAGACTCCATCAATATTTGCTAGAACAAGGATTCCATTCATTTAAAGCAGGGCATTCTACTGTTTTAGGAGATGGAAGTCAAATTCTTTGTGGACTTTTGTGATATTCTCATTGTCTCTTCAAACTATAATATTGTTTATTTTTTGAAATTCAAAGAAATTAATTTAATTTAATTTTGAGGATCTTTGAAATACACAAACATGCTTTTGTAACACCTGGCAGGAGTAGCAATGTCATAAAACCCGGCTTGGACCTGCTGGCCTATGGGAAGAAATTACACAAAGAGTTAATGGGATAAATTTCTAAGACTATGAATTTAAAGTAATAATGTTATAATTTTTCAATGCCAGATAACCAAACCCCAAAATAGTGACAAATCATAAACATACAGAATGTCTGACCACATGGGAACAAACCTAGGTGTTCATTATCCAGGGCTTGAAACTGAACATTATATATGCCTCAGACCACTTCACGCTGTATAGTACTCACTACGTCCCATTCTTTTCTTCCCCATGGGTAACCATGACAACCATGACGCTGACTTTTAACATGATGGACTAGTACTACTTTTTGTTTAATCTAACAGAATAGGAATCACATACATGTATTCTTTCTATCTCATTTCTTTCCCTTACTATGATGCTTATAGGTTACAGTCTGGTTGCTGTGTGTCCAGGTAGTTTGTTCATTTTCATTGCTTTGTAATACTCCATTATATTTCACAATTTCTTACCACATCTCACAATTTATTTATCATGAGAAAATACCACATAAATACAAATTGAAGAACATTCCACATGTCTTTTCCAAGACTTTTGGTGCACATCTACATGCATTTATTTTGGGCATACCCATTAGAGTGGAGATGCTCTTTCTACAGTACATATGCATTTAAATTTAGAAGATAATGCCTTAACTGTTTTCCAAAGTGGGTTCCAATTTACCACTTGCAGAGTGTGAATGTTCCTGTTGCTCCAAATCGTTGTCTCTTGTCCTGTTAGTCTTTTTAATTTTAGCTATTCTGGCGAGTGTACAGAAAAATCTCATTGTGATTTTAACCAAAATTCCTTAATGACTCATGACGTAAGTATGATTTCTTTGAGTATCTCTTTTGGGAAGTGCTTGTTCAAGTGATTTGTCCATCATTTCTATTTTGGGGGGGTAATTTTCTCATGGATTTATGGGAGGTGTTTTCATTTTCTGGAGACTTGTTACTATATGGGCTACAACAGTTTCTCCAACTTTCCAGCTTACCCTTTTACCCTCTGGAAGATGTTGTTTGATGACTATAAGTTCTTAATTAAAATGTAGTCTCACTTATCAGTCTTTTTCATTATGGGGAACTTTTGGTGTTCTATTAAGAAGTAGCTGCCTACTCCATATTTAAATTTAAATTAAGTAAAATAAAGTCAAAATAAAAATGAAGTGATCCAGTTACAAGTGTCACATTTCAGGTGCTCAAAAGTGGCTAGTGGCTACCATGTTGAACAGTGCAGATAGTAAAGCATGTTCATCAGCACAGAAAGTTCTATTGGATGACACACTTCAAGGAGTTTTGTTGTTTTACCTTTCACATTTAGAACTCCAATCTATAAGGTATAATTTTTTCACTGTGGTATGAGGCAGATGTCATTTTACTTTTTTGCCATATTGGTATTCAATTGACCCAGTAAACTTTTTTAGAAAAGACAGTTCTTTCTCCACTGCTCTGTGGTACAAACTTTGTCATAACAAAGCGTTCACTTGTGGGAGATTCTGTTGGTAGACTCTTACTATTTTATTTCTATTTATGGATCCTTATGTCAATAACACACTCCTTTAATTACTGTGGCTTTATGTAATTCTCAACATCCAGTAGTTTGTCTTGAAATAATCTTGGCTCTTTCCTTCTGTACAAATTTTAGAAATGTCTTCTGAATTTCTACCAAAACGTTAATTTTCTAGGGATTTTGTTAGGATTTGATGAAGTCTGTATAACATTCTTGAGGAGTGGGATGAGACATTCAACATGCTGAAAAAAAAAAGATTGTCAGTCAAGAATTCTATATCCAGTGAAACAATAAGAAATTAAGACAATTTCAGGTAAACAAAAGCTGAGAAAATTTATTACTAGCAAGGTTTCCCCATAAGAAATGCTAAAGTGAGTTCTTTAGTCTGAAATTACAGGACACTAGACAATAACTCAAATCCACATGAAGTGATAAAGAACACCAGTAAAGGTACATACACATACATAGGTATATACAAAGGTATATACATAAAAGACTGTAAACATGATTTTTTTTGTTTTAAAATATTTATTCTCCAGTAAGACTGACAACATTGAGCTAGGCTTATCAAGAAAATAAGAGAGAAAATTCAAATGACTAAAATCACTAATAAAAGATGGAACATCACCACTGACCTTGCAAAAATAAAAAGGATTATAAGAAAATAGTATGAACAAAGCATGCTGACAAATTAAGTAACTTAGGTGAAATGCATAGATTCTTAGAAAGACAAAGATTACTGAAACTGGTCAAAAGAAAGAGATAATTGATAGAGACTGATTACAAAGAGATTGAGTTAATAAGTAAAAATCTACAACAACAACAAAAAAACCAAGCCCAGACGACTTCATTGGTGATTTCACCAAACATTTAAAGACTTACTGCCTATCTTTCACAAACTTTACCAAAAAAGTAAACAAAGAGAGAACACTTCCCATCTCATTCTGTGAGGCTAGTATTATTATCCTGGTGTCAAATCCAGACAGATAATACAATAAAAGAAAACAACAGATCAATATCACCTATACATATAGATACAACATTCCTGAACAATATAATGCAAACAAAATCAAGCAGCATACAAAATGATTATACATCATGACCAAGTGGGACTTATCATGGGATAAGAAGGTTGTTTCAACATCTGAAAATCAATGTAATACACCATATTACTAGAACAATGGACAAAACCACATGAACAACTCAATAGATACAAGAAAATCATTTGACAAGAACCTAATCTATTTTTATGATAAAAGCACTCAATGAACTAGGAATAGAGGAAACTTCCTTAAGCTGGTAAAGGACATTGGGGCTAGTCCCAAAGCTAATATACTCAATTGAGAAAAACTGAATGCTTTCTCCCTAAGATCAGGAACAAGACAAGTGTGCCTGCTATCACACTTCTATTCAACATTGCATTGAAGGTTCTATCTGGTGCAATTAGGCAAGAAAAAGAAATAGGCATCAAGTTTGGAAAGGAAGATGTATGACTATCTCTATTTGCTGATTATGTAATCTTGTATATGGAAAATTCTAAGGATTCTACAATAAAATTATTAAAACTAATAAATTCAGCAATATGCAAAGCAATTAAAATGATTTCAATAAATATTTCTTCAAAGGAAATATGCAAATTATTAATAAAGTAATGAACAGATCATTAGAGTATACCATTAGTCAATGGGAGAATGCAAGTTAAAATCACGATGTGATTGTTACCACTTCATACACACTAGGATGGCTACAGTAAAAAAAGTTAAACAATAACACCTGCTGGCTAGGATAGAAAGAAATTCAAACCCTCATACATTGCTGATGGGAATGTAAAACAGTGTAGCACTTTGGAAAGCAACTTTTCAAAAGGATACATATAGAGTTACCATATGACCCTGAAATTCCATTAGTAGGTGTTGTGAAAGAAGCCCAGTCACAAAAGACAACATATCTCATGATTCCACTTATGTGAAATGTCTAGAAAAGGCAAATACATAGAGAGAGAAAATAAACTGGTGGTTTCCAGGGACTGGGGCAGGAAAAGAATTGCAGAGTTACTGGTAATGGGGACAGAGGTTTTTGAGGTGATGAGAATGCTCTAAAATTAGTTATGGTGATGATTGTGCAACTTTGTGAATGTACTGAAAACCCACTAAACTCTATATTTTAAATGGGTGAATTTTGTGATATATAAACTATATCTCAATAAACCTGTTAAAATTAAAAAAAGTAGAGCCTCTGCATTATGCCATCTTCCTTCCTTTCTTTTTGATAACATATATGGAGTGTAAGTAATCACTTAAATTCTGATGAGGCTTGTTTCTAGCTTTGTTTATCTCAATTTTGCTGGTCGATTTCAGTTTTGCCCTTATTCTGTGAAGGTGGCCCTTCTGGTGTTTATTAGGACTGCTGTACCTTGGCCTGAACGCCAACCTCTGTTAGCATTCTTGTGGCATTCTATTCCTCTACATCAAAAATGGCAAATGTTGTCAGTAGAAGTGCCAAGATGAATGCAAAACACCCCTTGTTGTGTTTCCCTTCATAGAGGATCAGAGCCTCTCAATTCTTGCCTGTGTTGGCTACTCTTCAAAGTTTTTTAAAGTGTTTTTTTCCTCCAATTCTCCAGATTTTATGTTTCTTTTTTCCAGCAGGAGAGATAGTAACAAACTGATGCTCTATAATGAGAACTGAATATCCCCCTATAATGACTAATTTTAGCATAGAGAATTGCAAGACCCCCTGTAGTAGATGTCCTTTGTTTTGACACGGGAATAGCATGGACTCCCTCCGCCTAGAGGAATGTATGTTTCAGAGACTAGTTGGACCTCGACTCCAACCAGGTGACTTGAGTGGGAGCTGCCAATCAGAACACTCCACTCCTCAGGACAGCCAATCAGAATCTTTCCCAAGTTGGAAGCCCTGTAACTAGGGAGAAGAATATTTTCCTCTCCTGTGCAACTCTTTGAAAGCGTGAGTCCCAGAGGGAACAGTTCCAGCCTTTGGGGAAAGGCAACTTGTAAAAGGGAAAGGTGGAGTTGCTGTACAGAGAAGGTAAACCATGAATGAAAGAATCACAGAAATCTCTGGTTCTTAATCTTCACTAGTTACACTCTTTCCTGTGTAGTTAAACAAATACATTTACCTTATTGCTGAAGCTAGTTCATTTTTTTTTTCTGTCCTAAGAAATGAGCCACTTGATCTGTGGACCACATGGTGATTTTTGTGCTTCTTTTACACAATGATTTAGGAAATTTATATGAATGTTGCTTTTCTTCCCACAGTTTGGGAATCGTCAATATAGGCATTAGGGAGAAATAGAGTGTACTTTATCAAAAGAAACAAATTCCTGGATTTATGTCTCAGAGAGCTGAATTTGATCACACTTCAGTAGGTGAAATAAGGAAGAGTCAGAAGTCAGCAAAAGGAATTGAAAAGCTCAAGGTAAATTAAAGGAATAACAAACCATGGAAATTGTGAAAGATATGGAAAATGAAAGAACACTGGTTAAAGAAGTATTTTGGAAAGAGAGCTGAAAGGACCTGGATACAGATGAAAAAAGAAAAATAGAATTCAAAATTTTAGAAAATGCTAAGAATTATGATAGGAAGAGTAAGATAAAGGAAGAAATCTTTTGCATGTGTTTTCTCGGGGATCGATCATTGAAAATATTGGTGAAAATCACATTACACCTCATTTTTACAAGATCTAAATATGGACTTAAGACATCAGAAAAATCAGAATTCATTTATTCTTTACTCTCTCCCCATTCTCATTTTTCGATCAGTCTACTGTATTGCTTTATTTCACTATAGGTTTTGAGATATGGGGAATGTTATAGCCCCAAGCTTATCTGTAACTACAATGGATACTCAGATTGTTAGCGGGTTGTAAGCACTTCTGAAATAATACTGTTCCTCATGATGCGATTTTCCTTCCTCTATTTAGAAAGAGGTAGCATCTTATATTTCTGCACATCTCAGAATGAGCAAATTTCATTTTTCTAATCATGGTTTAGATGATAAAAGAAAAAAACAATAGAATGTACCAATGAACAAATGAAACACTTTCTTGACTGGCTCAGTGTTAGAACAATGACAAAGCTTTGACTGAAAAATAACCTAGTTTCTTGTCTGTTTAACAGTACACAACACATTTGATTCTAATTTTATTGTTTCTCTGTCATCTTATATATGTTCTAGGAAATTGTATCCTAAAGTTTTCTTACAATGAGAAGAAATATTTCCAGGGTGTATACAGTGGTACTCTTGAACATGTGACATTTAAAGGGCAATAGAATGCTAATGTGGCTAATAAAATAGAAAAATGGCTTTATAACAGACCATGTGAGGATCATAGCTTCTCCTTAACTTATAGACTGACTAAATTTGACAACTTAGTTTGTAAAGATCGAAATAGAGAAGCACCATGGATTCAAAATGAAGTAACAGTAAAACAAAGCCGTTTCTTATAGTTCAATAAACAGGTTGTCAAGTTCTTCTTTTTTTGTAAGGCAAAATCTATTGAGAAAGGGTGGAAGAGTGTTCTGTGAATGTGGTGGTCTATAATGATTTTTAAATTATTCTGGAAGGCAAGCAGTTGCAATACAAAAATAATCCTTCTTTGGTAATTGATTGCTGTACTTTCTTTTGAAAGCACAAAATTGGTTTCAGGGCTGGCATGTTACCATGTGCCAGTGAGCGAGAATATTGATAACTATAGTCTATGAACTCAGCAAGCTATCCATTGCCATTTTTGCCCTCGGTGCTTACATTTAGCATACTAAAACTAGGTCTCAGCAGCTGGGACTCCTGTATTCAGAGCTGAAGATCAGGGCACTGGGTCTGTCAAATGTCAGTGTACTTACATGGGAACATTAAGTGAGAATATTTGAAATACGGATGCTCCAGAAGTTCTAGGACATAGAGTTACTCTAGCTAAAGCCTGTTTTAAGGAGAAGAAAATATGTGTTCACTCACTCACTTGTTTATTAACTCAAGAAGCATTTTTACCCAGCAATCCCTCTAGTGGGCATATACTCAGAGAAAACCATAATTCAAAAAGAGTCATGTACCACAATGTTCATTGCAGCACTATTTACAATAGCCAGACCATGGAAGCAACCTAAATGCCCATCAACAGACGAATGGATAAAGAAGATGTGGTACATATATACAATGGAATATTACTCAGCCATAGAAGGGAACGAAATTGGGTCATTTGTAGAGACATGGATGGATCTAGAGACTGTCATACAGAGTGAAGTAAGTCAGAAAGAGAAAAACAAATATCATATATTAACGCATATATGTGGAACCTAGAAAAATGGTACAGATGAACCAGTTTGCAGGGCAGAAATAGAGAAAGAGATGTAGAGAACAAACATATGGACACCAAGGGAGGGAAATTGGCATGTGGGTGGTGGTGGTCTGATGAATTGGGAGATTGGGATTGACATATATACACTAATATGTATAAAATGGAAAACTAATAAGAACCTGCTGTATAAAAAAATAAAATTTAATTTAAAAAAAAGAATTTTATGCCACTTAATAGTCACCAAACACCAGAAAAATGAATTGGGGATGAAGCCATGAATAAGAACCAGCCTCTAGAAGCTCACAGTGACTCTTAAAGGAGCAATGAGAATCAGGAGACCCTGCTGACCTGGACCTTTTGTCTCCACTGGTTCTTCCATCTGAGGAGGACATCTGAGCATGGTCGTTTGGTATGGAAGTCAGGGTCCATTGTGAAAGGTTGTAAGTGAGCCAGTGAACCTTCTGGCTTGGCAGAGCAGGGCGGGAAGACTCAGAGCCTTTCATGAAATGGCTGCCCTTGCAAAATTTCTGTTTGCTCCTGTCAGGCACTGCTGCTCCCTCTCTAACCTGCTTGAGCCTCAGGAGGCTGCCCTGCATGGGCTGAGTCAATGGCGCCCTGGCTGGGCCCTCTGGCTGTTGAGACTCACCAGGAGGAGACTGGAGCTCAGCCCCTGGACTCCCCCGCTGGTGGCTGCATCACTGTCTGTCTGGACAGCTATGTCGTACAGCTGCATTGGCTCTCTCCAGGTTTTGGTAGCCACTTCCTCCCTTCAGGTCCAGCTGTGTCAGCCTCAGGATGCCTCACCATCTCTTGTTGATTTCTTAAAACTCCACATAGTTTTATAAATTGTCCCATTCTGGAACTTTTCTCAGTTATCCTGCTTGGATAGACCCTCTGTCTCCTACCTGGCCCTGACTGATACATAATGGTGGATTCAGCAACAAACCAGAAACAAACCAAAAGTGATGAGACACACCCAGTGTGGCACTGGCTAATGAGGTGTTCTGTGTAGTCTCCAGGACATTACAGAGGCAGAGGCTTGGGGAGGAGTTTGGATGCAGGCTCTAACTGGTTGCATTTCTTTTTCTTTTCTTCTTTCTTTCTTTCATTCTAATAATTGGGTTGGAAAGGTCCTTTTTAAAATAATGTTTACATTTTAATACAATTTTTAAAGGTTATTCTCCATTTACACTTATTACAAAATATTGGCTACATTCCCTGTGCTGTACAATGTATCCTTGAGGCTAATAGTTTGTACATCCCACTCTCCCACTTTTATATTGCCCCTCCCCCTCATTGGCAACCACTAATTTGTTCTCTATATCTGTGAGTCTGCTTCTTTTTTGTTATATTCACTAGTGTGTTGTACTTTTTAGATTCCACATACAAGTGATATCATATGGTACTTGACTTTCTCTGTCTGACTTATTTCACTTAGCATAATACCTTTCAAACCCATCCACATTGATTGCTGCAAATGGCAAAATTTCATTCTTTTTCATGGCTGAATAGTATTCCATTGTATGTATGTTAGTCGGTCTCATTTCTGCATTCATTAGGAAAGGGTGATATATAATTGATAATCCACTAAATTTTAAATTAGGAGAAAACTCATGTTAATAAAGTTTTTGCAACTAGAGAGAGTCCTTGATGTTGACTCTCTATGAAGCCTATTGAAGACCCTCTGATAAATCAAGAGTTAAAAATCTAACCATGTGACTGTTAGAAAAACCCAGAAGTCCATTATTCTATGTTCAGTTTGAAATTAACTTTTCTCTGTTCAATGAAATTTGAAAGGATGATGTAACAGTTCAAATGGGTGTGTCCAGGCCAATTTTTTTCTATTACCTCTGCAATAGGAAGTAAGTCTTTCCACAAAAAAAGGGGTTTAAAGTGCTTCTCCCATCACTGTGGAGTACAGAAGACTGATACTGGCAGAGAAAAGCTGCTAGTTTGGCAGAAAACACTGGCACAAGGCCAAGAACTGCATCCACACACAATCATTTCTGTTAAGCAAAGCAGGCAGCCAGAACTCTGCAAATCTTGATGGTGGGAAGCAGAGTCTTTAACAACTGTTCTTTGAGTACATAGATAAAGTGAGGTTAACAGGTTGGGGCAATAAGTAATAAGAACCCTTAAGTAAGGAACAGACATGCCAGTGTAAAGAGTGCATAGAGCGAATATCCTAGTAAGGAAAGAAGAGTCGTTCACATCTCTGTTCTCTTGGAAAAACTGGTCAAGGATGAGTGAAAATGATCACAAGAAATCCCTGTATAGTATACGATTTTACATGAGTACAAGCCTGCAGTTCACATTTCTTCTTTTTTTTTAAATTTATTTTTGACAGCGTTGGGTCTTCCTTGCTGTGCGTGGGCTTTCTCTAGTTGCGGCAAGTGGGGACTACTCTTTGTTGCGGTGCATGGACTTCTCATTGCAGTGACTTCTTTTGCTACGGAGCATGAGCTCTAGATGAGCGGGCTGCAGCAGTTATGGTGCGTGGGCTCAGTAGTTGTGGCGCGTGAGCTAAGTACTTGTGGCTCACAGGCTTAGTTGCCCCGCAGCATGTGGGATCTTCCCAGACCAGGGCTCAAACCTGTGTCCCCTGCATTGGCGGGAGGATTCTTAACCACTGCGCCACCAGGGAAGCCCCCGGCAGCTCACATTTCTAATTTCGTTTTCAACTCTTCTCAATAAGTCATTTTTTCATCTTCAGAAACTTTCAAGAACTTGTCTGGATATTGTTACATACACATTTGTACCTTTCCTCTCACACCCACACCTGTGTCTAACTTTAGAAAGGAAATGTTGTAATAAAGCATTGCTAAGGCATCTGCATGTTGCATAGGTATCTAGAATTGCATCCCCTACTATGGAGGGCGGTCCGTACAGGACTCTCCTCCTTTGTCCCAGCTGCATGGACCAGGTGTGGACAAGAACTCCAACTGGGATCATAACTTTTCTCTCTGGGGATTTAGAATTGTGACCTAGGACCATTTGCTCTGTCTCTGAGTGTGGCTGAAATTGAGAGGAGTGTGGCTGAATGGTGATGGCATGGTGCCTCCAGGGTTGAGGGGGTCACACTGACTTGATTTTCATCACCTCAAAAGAAAGCCCTGTACCCAAGAATCACTTGCTCTTCGTTTCTCCCTTCCCCTAGCCCTGCTCACCATCCATCTGCATTCTGTCTGTGGATTTATCTATTCTGGATATTTCAAATAAACCTATTCATACAGTATGTGACATTCTGTGTTACTTGTCCTTAAAATAATATTTTGAAATTTCATCCACATTGTACCCTGTATCAGAACTTCTTTTCTTTTTATGGCTAATATTTCATGGTATATATTTAGCACTGTTTGTTTATTTATTCATCCAGTGATGGGTATTTGTGTTTTTCCATCTTTTGGTTATGGTAATAGTGCTGCTATGAACATGCATATACATAGATTTGTTTAAGTACCTGTTTTCAATTTTGGGGGATACTTCCCATGGAGTAGAATTTCTAGGTCATATGGTAAGTCTATGTTTAATCTTTTGAGGAACCACCAAACTGTTTTTCACATTGGTGAACCATTTTCCATTGTCAGCAGCAATATATGACGGTTCTACTTTCTCCACATCCTCACCAACATTTGTTATTTTCCATTTTCTAAATTATAGTCATTATCGTGGGTGTGAAATGGTACTTCTTTGTATTTTTGATTTACATTACCTTAATGCCTAATGATTTTGAACATATTTTCATGTGTGTGTTAGCCATTTGTATCTTTTCTTTGATGGGATGTCTATTCAAGTCCTTTGCTCATGTTTAAATTGAGTTGTTTGTCCTTTTGTACTTTAGTTGTAAGAGTTCTTTATATATTCTGGACACAAGACCCTTATCAAGTAGAAGATTTGCAAATATTTTCTTGCATTCTGTATGTGGTCTTTTGTTTTATTGATGATGTCCTTTGATGCATGAAAGTTTTTGACCAGTGAAGTTCAGCTTATCTATTTTTCCTTTTGTTGCTCATGCTTTTGGTGTCATATCAAAGAATCCATTACTGATTCACTCCTATGTTTTCTTCTAAGAATTTAATGGTTTCAGTTATTATATTTAGGTTGTTGATTCATTTTATGTTAATTATTGTATATGGTATGAAGTTTCCAACCTCATTCTTTCGGATGTAGAAATTCAGTTTTTCTGACATCACTTAATGAAAAGACTATTCTTCCCCAGTTGAATAGTCTTGGCACCTTGTGTAAAATCGATTGGCAGGAAAATTGTACATTTTTGATACACTCAGGGTGTGATTAAAATCTATTTATCTTTTACATTAAACCCAGGGGCTCTGAGTAAACAATACCCTAATTCTGGAGCATGAGGAGGAAGCTAGTCTAGTGTGAGAGGAGATTGAGACAAAAATACAAAAGAAAGAGAGGTAAGAGATGCAGAGTACCTGTCACTCACCAGTTTCTGCTTCCAGTCTCTCCCTGAGGTACAATGCTGTTCCTGCCCTGGGCTTCCTGGTCACACATCTATCCTTATCATAAGTTCCACTTAACTTTCAACTAACAAGATTTTCTTTTATGTAGAATTAATGAGTCTAATCAATAAGAATCAATTCTTTCATTGTACCCAAGGAAAATGAAAAGATAACTATGTTGGAATTACTGTATTTAATCCTACCTTGGGGAGATATTTATATACAATTACATGAATATTAGAAAGGAAGAATGGCCAAAACATAATATGCCAACAATGTTAAGGCTAGAAGTGCTCTTATGAAGCCATGGAGACTCCCTCTGAGCAAACTAATCCCTATGCTCTCAGACAGGGGCTCCTAGGCTCTTACTGACAGTGGACATACCTTGATCAGAGCTGGCACTTGTCACAGACATTTGATGTGGAGTTGCCAGGAATCTTTGATTCCCAGGCAACCCCTCCACCTGCTGATTTTGTCCAGAATTTTTATATACCATTTCCATCCTTTTGATTATACAGGTTTTCTTTTTGACTGAGGAGTGGTCATTAAACAATGAGTCAGACTCCATAAATCTTATATTAAAACATTTTTTTTTACTTTATTCATATGACATAGTCCTTAAAATTTTTATTTCACAAAAATTTCTCCTTTTCTTTTAATTTTTTCCAACATGACCCCCTTTCCTCAAGTTTTAATATAAACATTTTATTTTGATATGAATTTGCAGTGTAAAATAACTCAAAACCTACAGAAAAGTTGTAAGAATAGGTAAATAAAACCTGTATATTCTTTATCTTTTATGCTGATTTACTAATTGTTTACATTTTGCCCCATTTGCTTCCGTGTCCACTTTCTCTCTTTCAAAGAGAGGGAGCAAGAGAGGAAGAGAGAGAAATTATATATATAATAATAAAGTTATAATTATATGTTAAATATATTTTATATATGTATATCTTTATCTTATTTTTCTGAACCATTAGAGAGTAAATGGAAAACTTAATGCCCCTTTAAATACGTTAGAATGTATCTCCTAAGGAAAAGGACATGCTCTTAAATAACCATAGTACAATTATTATAATCAGGATACTTAAAATGGATGTAATACTACTTTATAATTCATGGGCTAGATTGCAATTTTGTCAATTGTCCCAATAACATCTTCAACTTTTATTCCTTGAGGAATTTTTCAAGGAATATAAACAAGGCATGCTTAAAAGGTTTAATTATTTTATTTTATTTAATTATTTATTTATTTTTGGCTGTGTTGGGTCTTCATTGCTGCAGACGGGCTTTCTCTAGTTGCAGTGAGCGGGGACTACTCTTCCTGTGTTGTGCGGGCTTCTCAATGTGGTGGCTTCTCTTGTTGTGGAGCATGGGCTCTAGACACGTGGGCTCAGTAGTTGTGGCTTGCAGACTCTAGAAGGCAGGCTCAGTAGTTGTGGCTCATGGACTTAGTTGCTCTGCGGCACGTGGGATCTTCCCAGACCAGTGCTTGAACCCGTGTCCCCTGCATTGGCAGGCAGATTCTTAACCACTGTCCCACCAGGGAAGTCCTCAAAGGTTGAATTTTTAAAATTTGCTTTCTCTGGCTCTTTTCCCCTCCAACTTTATGAACTCTCCTTTGCTTTTTCTGTTGATTTTCATAGCATTCAGCTTCTGCCTTTGTGGCAATGAGTTCCCAGTCAATACATCTCCCCTGATTTCCAGAGACATATCTCTATCTGCATTTTCCAAATGTGACTTTTGTCATGTAGACCCATAGGAATTACCAAGTGTTTGGCAAGAGAAGGGATGAATGAATGAATGTATTGATTCTTGTATCATGGGCTCACCAGCTTCTCCACAAACCTACCCATCTCAGAAACCTGGACAGTCATTCTTCTGTCTCATTTCTTCCCACAATATTCAGTCACTCCCTATTCTCCATGAGCTGTTTGAAGTATTTTTCATTTCTATGCTATGGTCTAAGCCATATTCTTAACTCCTATGCTCATGTCCATTTTCTTTGGTAAGAGCAGAGTTCCCATTGGTCTCCCTGATTCCAGCCTCATCCATTCCACATCACTGACAGAATGGTCTCCATCACTTACAAATCTAATTCTTTTATTCCTTCCCTCAGTGTTTTTCAAAGAGAACATTTCTCAGTAGAAAATGCATTCTCTCTATCATGGTAGAAAATCCCTTTTACCAAGTTTCTGTACTTGGCCAACTTCATCTCCTTCCACCACATCGGCTCTGAGCTTTATGCCTCTGGGCCCTTGAGTCTGTAATTATTTTGTCCTGGAATGTCCTCTTTACTGTCTTGTAGAAACTTCTCTTCACACACGATTACTTATTATATTAATTTTTAAAACACAATTGCAATTTGAGTAATTTCTTGCTGTAATTTGCTGCTGTTTGCCAGTTGAATTTGTATTCAGATGTCAAAATTTTTGTAAAGCTGATGTTACATTGAACCTGGTCTGGTTGTTATTAAAATAAATTAGACTGAGAAAGATTCATACCAAGAGAAATTTGATCCCTAATATGGCCATCTGAAGGGACTATTGAGGTCCATTCCAAAACAAAGGCATGTAAATCAAAGAATCTGACAAGTGATGAAGGAAAATTCAGCCAGAAAGCTAGTGTGGGGGTCTAATGTGAAGTAGGGGGAGGTCTACCTGCAGGCATCATGAGGCAGTGAGGAAGCTCAGCTGAGTGATAAGTAGAAGTTTAGGTAGGTAGACAGATGACCTAACAATGTATGTCCTCAAGCACTGGAGCTCTATCTCAGGGCAGGGGCCACGGACAGGTGGATACCAGCTAGATGCAGGAAGAGCTGTGGGTGTAGATGCTCAAAGCAAGGTGGAATCCTCGTCCCAGAGGACCACATGCACTGGGAGGCTGGAGTACTGAATAAGGATTTAGGCATAAGGAAAAAGGCAGAAGCTCAGGTAGCTCAAGTGCTACCAGATCTGAGCAGGATTTAGAGGTGAGTATGATTTGGTGCTGATGCTGGACTGTTAAGCTCCTTAAATTTCTCTGAGTCAGGGATGGTGTAGAGACTGAGCTGTCTTGTTCCTTCTATGCAGGACCAATGCCTGGAGTCTGACAGAGCAGGGAGTGGGCAGCACCTGAGAGCATCAGGTTATGTTGACAAGCATAGATGTTTCATGAAATCACCTACTCCTTTACCAATGAAGTCATTTGTTATTTCCCTTTCCAGTCTTAAAATCTCACCTGTACTCCAGTAGTTATTGAAATAATTGTTTGTGACTCATTTTTATTAAATATTTTTCAAAGCAGATTGAGTCAGTATCCTGCTGATTTGAAAATGAAGGCTTTTAAAATAATCTTTGAAGAGGTTTTTAATTAAGCATGTAGTAGAGAACAAACAAGTGAAAATCTAGTGTTTCAACCAAATCTTACTGGTGTTTGTTGTTAAAATGAGACATCTCAAAGTAGCACATTTCAGAGACCTGCAGTTCATTTTAGTGTCTTTAATCATTCTTTTTAAAATACTGGGAAAAGAAGAAACATGTTCCAGAAAATTAGAAAATAATGAAGACTTTGTAAAAATAGCTGCTGTTGAAATTCAGGTAAGGGCACACTTGGATAATTTAAACAAAATAAAATTAGTGGTTCCAGATGGCATTGAATGCAGTGCTGCAGCTGAACTAACTAAGAAACATATTCAACTACTAAAGAGTATTTTTAGAATACAAAAATAGAGACCCGGGAAGGTATCAGAAGATAAGAAGATAGGAAGTAGGATACGTCTTTTAAAAAGAGAAAGAATAAGTGTGGTAATTATCCTAAATATATACTTCTTGTTAATTTCATAGGAAATTGTAAGATAAAATAGCTCAGAAATCTGGAGTCTAATGGTGTTATTAAAAATAAGGTTCATGGGCTTCCCTGGTGGCCCAGTGGTTGAGAATCTGCCTGCTAATGCAGGGGGCATGGGTTCGAGCCCTGGTCTGGGAGGATACCACATGCCACAGAGCAACTAGGTCCATGAGTCATAACTACTGAGCCTGCGCGTCTGGAGTCTGTTCTCCGCAACAAGAGAGGCCGTGATAGTGAGAGGTTCGCGCACCACGATGAAGAGTGGCTCCCGCTTGCCACAACTGGAGAAAGCCCTCCCACAGAAACGAAGACCCAACACAGCAAAAATAAATAAATTAATTAATAAACTCCTACCCCCAACATCTTCTTTAAAAAATAAATAAATAAAATAAGGTTCATCAGTTTGGAAAGGTTGATGATAATTTTTTTGGAGGAAGTTCTGCTTCCCTTTCTCATTGGGTTGTGCTCTTTTGCCCACATTGGACTACCTTTCCATTCCCACTTCCTGCTTCACAATTTCTGTTCCTTTGAATCTTGGTTGCTCAGGGCTTTTTTCCTTTCTTATTGACCTCTGTCTTGCTCCTTATGTGAGATCATTCACTCCCCTGCCATAGGACACTGTCAGGATTAAGTGAGACCAGGTGTGGGGTAGCCGCCCATGATGCTCCATTGTGTGTTCACTCTCCTCCCTCTCAGCATCTTCCCTTCCCTTGGCAGCCTCACATTCTACTTCTCGGCGGTACTTACTTTGTCTACTCACTTGCCCTCTGATTACGAATTCCAGTCTCCTAATTCTGTGAATTAAATTAACCAAACATATATCGAGTGTCTGCCCTAGTGAAGACACCAGGATGGGATTTGATTAACCCGAGGGTACCTGCTTGGCTTACTTCCACCTTCCCAGAGTCCATAGTCTCTGTTTCAACATTCCACCTACTCGTGATCCCAAACTTGGAAAACCCCTTTCCTCCTCTTCTCTGTTCTTTCCCATCACTCCACCTTGGGAACCCTCCAGGCTCCTCATCACAGGATCTTTTCTTTATCTTGAGCCTCCAGAGCAGCATTTCCTGAACATGGCCTGAAAAACACTATTTCTTTGGACCTCTGATTTTTTTTTTTTTTTTTCATTAAAACAGGGTTATGTGGTCAAACACCTTTGGGAGTTGCTGATTTAAATGAAATTAATCGAGTTTCTTTGCCACAGTATTTCTCAGAGCTTTGAATATCCTAATCTGCATTTGGAATCCTCAAGCAGGGGTTACACGGTGTGTACATTTGACCTTTATACTTGAGTACAAACCTGATTTCATGGAATGACAAATGGGACTCGTGTTCCACAAAACACACCTTGGAAAAAAAATACTTATATCATCCATTCACCATACTTTAAAACATTTGTTTATTTTAGGTTTCTAAGTCCATTTCTTCAATTAAATTGACAGTTTCAAATTTTTGAAGACAGTGCTTTATGCTTCTTTGTACCTCACAAAATGTGGCTTGTCTGCTTTACACAAGGGATAACTTCAAACAAAAAACAAGCTACTGCTAATCAAGAATTTATCATCTGCAAGGCCTGGGGAGTGCATCATGGGGACTGTGAAGCTATGACTCATCTTGCACTTTCTTGCTTTCATAATTAACATTTTGCTTGTTTGACACTTTAGAATTTACCTTGTACTTTTAAAGGAAGTGTTTTATTTGAGCTTTTCAACAATCCCATGACGTTGGATAAGTGTTACTCTTCCCACTTAGTGAGTGAACTGAGTTCCAGAAAATTTCACCAACTGGAGTGATTCTTCATTAAGGACCAGAGCAGCCCTGGGTGCCAGTGCCTCTGCTTTGCATGCAGGAAGCTGTCCACAGCATCAGGGAGCCCTGCGAGAGTGTTCATTGTAGGGGGTCAGGAAGTTGCCCCAAACACATATAACACTAATAACTACAATGTTGGCGTTTGCTGGAGGGTGGATCATAGAGGGCAACAGGCTTGCAAAAAACTTCACACAACTTTGCATAACTTTGCACAACTAACAAGTTCGATGTGGTGTGATGAGCAATTAAGCAAACAGAACTTTGCCAACTATACGTTGTGTGATTTGGGGGCAAGTTGCCATCTTTACCGGGACCTTCATGCACCAGGTAGAACCCAGTACCCTGTATGCAAATCGAGGCATTTATTTTGCCTCTGTTGCCATGAAAACACGACCACACTTACCTGAATCACCACTTGCACTTTTTAAAGGCCCCAAATAAGGAATGCCTCTTATTTTTAAGAAGAATCAAGTTTCTTTCCTAGAAAAAAATCAGAAATGTTGATGAAATTATACACAGGTATTGGAAGGGTGTGAACTGAAGAATGTGGATTGGGAGTGGTACTCATAATTCATGTTTGGCAAATGATGATAAAAATATAATAAAAATTAAATGCAAACATATGGGAGGAGGTGGCAAAATTAATAGAGAAATATTATAATTAAGTAGGGGCAGTATATAAATTCAAGAAAAAGAAAGGATTATATTTACAAATGGATTAAGGCTGTGAAAAAACAAGTGACAGACTGAAAAATTTTGTATTTATTGAGGTAAGAATACGAATTTTGAATTATAGAGTTTTATAAATTTTAATAACTCACTTTCATCTACTTTTATATTTTGATTTGAAAGCTTTATGAATAATACTTATAAAATTATATTTTTAAATTTTAGGTGGGAGGTATGAAAGTGTCTTTACTTTCTAAAATTTATTAGCTTTCTCAATTAGTAATGCAGAAATAATGTAGTTTTCCTGGGTAAAAGGGATATTAATGCTTAAAAATTCCAGCAAGGATCAAGATTTTAAATAGATACAAGGAAGTTTGCACATATGAAGAGAATTATAGGTTCTTTCAATATCTTCATATTTTTGCTACCTTTGTTTAAATCATTGTGAACATAGAATTGTGTTGAAAGGAATTTTCCTCAGTTTGATAGCCCTTTCAGTTTGGGGTTTATCACTATTTTCTATAGTAATTGTTCATTAGTGGGCATCCTGTTTACTGATAATGTTTGCAGGAGAACTTTGAATTGGCTTTGAAAACAACATATGAATGACATATTACTAAAAAGCATTTGGTAGTCTGTGTACCAGACAGTGACAGCCATGCCCATTGTCCCTGGGTGTGGTTCCTGTTGAAGATGTAAAAGAGGGGTTAGCAAACTACAGCCCGCAGACCAATTGGGCCTGCTGCCGATATTAGTAAATAAAGGTGTTTTGGAACACAGCCATGCTCATCTGTTTACACATTGTCTATGATGGCTTTTGCACTGTGGTGGCAGAATTGAGTCATTGTGACAGATGTCTCACGGCCCACAAAACCTTTTACTCTCTGGCCCTTAACAGAAAGTTTGCTTCTCTGACATAGAGGAGGTGTGGTAGAAATTTACTGTTTTCCCCTGTCTGGTACCCAAGTTTCCCTTTTCTGGTAGCAGCTCATGATTTCCCTTTGGGTAACTGACCTCCTATACTTTCGACCCTTATTCTTTGATGGGTCCAATCCTGCTCCAACTCCAGGAAGGGGCACCTGGCCCATCCTTGGCCAACCAAAGTCAGGGTGATCAGTTCAAAGAAGGGTGCTTTATGTGCTTTGGGCCAACTCAGAACCTTTGATAAAGATATTTTCTGTTAGGCAAGAGGGCGTTTTTATTCCTAAAAATTTGCTAAATTTATGGGAGATAACTCAATTTCCATGTTGAGAGAGCCTGCCTCAGAATGAAGCTAACAAAAGTACAGCTGGTCCAGCATGGAAGAGGAAAAGATGGGGACAGAAATAAAATTATAATGAACTATATCTGTATGTATACATGTCTATCTATCATCTATCTATCTATCGACCAGATTCAGATAACATGGCTTGTTGCCTGGAATCTAGCTGTACTGGGCCTCCCTGCAAATTTAGACCGCACTTTATTATTATTATTTTTTAATTATTATTATTATTATTTTTTTGCAGTACACAGGCCTCTCACTGTTGTGGCCTCTCCCGTTGCGGAGCACAGGCTCTGGACGTGCAGGCTCAGCAGCCATGCCTCACGGGCCCAGCTGCTCTGTGGCATGTGGGATCTTCCCGGACCGGGGCACGAACCCATGTCCCCTGCATCGGCAGGCGGACTCTCAACCACTGCGACACCAGGGGAGTCCTCCTCTTTGGTTCTTTTTTTCCTCTATGGTATGAGATAACCTGAAATGAGAGAATAAGCAGATAAATTCAGTGATGATGATTTCTTGCTGTCCAAAAGGCTCTCTGACCTGTGCCAGGGGAACACTTAGTGGTTTCGCCACAGGTCCTTTCACGGTAGTGGTCCCCAACATTTTTGGCACCAGGGACCGGTTTCGTGGAAGACTATTTTTCCACGGATGGGGAGGGGGGATGATGGTTCATGCAGGAATGCCAGCGATGGGGAGCTCCAGATGAAGCTTTGCTCACTTGCCTGCCTCTTGCCTCCTGCTGTGGGGCTGGGTTCCTAAGAGGCTGCAGACCTTACTGGTCTGCAGCCCTGGGGTTGGGGACCATTGCTCCATGGCATCCATGATGTCAGTGAAATCCTTTCCTTAAAAACTATTTCAAAAATGTCCACCTGTTTCAAGGGTTCCTCAGCAGAGAATATCACAATGAGGACATTCTAGGGTTAGGATAGCAACGGAGGGTGTGGGAAATTCATAGAGAATATACACAGTATTTCTACTCAAAACCAGGAAACAAGCTAAAAATAAGATAATTTATTGTAAAAGAAATCTTGGAAGAAGTTTTCAGGATTAGTGAAAATATAATCTAGATTCTCATGGCTTCTAAAGTGGAGACGTTCATGTTTTTAAGGATAGCTGGGATGTCCTGCAAGAGCCAGAAATGCCTTCAGAGCTACTTAGGAGGGAGCCCCTCATTCACTGCAACGATGCAGCATATGAACCCACGGGAGGCGTACCCAGCGCCTCTGCCCCCCTGCACACAACTTGATGCAACTCTCGGCAACTCCCACTGGTGTCAAAAAGTGGGATCCCATGTTAGAGCATATTGGCTTATATTTTCATAATTTGGAAATTGTTAAAGGTGACTCTCAGTTGATTTAAATAACAAGAAAATGCCATTTCTTAAATGTTTGTGTGTACTCCTCTGCATACTGGGTATACCTCACTACTACCGCTATGCTCCCATGTGTGAAAAAAGTTCTGTTTCTGGTTGTACAGCAGCTGGCTTTAATCCAGTTAACAAAAGATATAGCAGATGTGGACTGGCAAAGAAAAATACCTTCAAATATCTGCAATAGTTGCCAATTTTTGTGCCTTTATTTCTTTCAAAATGGGGTGCTGATTTCCTTATATCAACATAGTGCCATTAGCCAGTTGTGTCTTTTCCTTAAAACCTAATATATCTTATCCTTTCCTAGTAAAGAAAACCCTTTTTCTTTCCTTTACCAGATCAGTAAGAGTTAATACTATTATTATTTTTTAAAACGTCTGAAAATGAAATATGATCCTTAATGCCTCCTACATAAAGCTACAGCTATTTCAAAATCAGGTTTATTATCTTTCCGAAGGAGAAGAATACATTGTTTCTGCTTGGCTTGTCCAGGGAACATCTTAGACTGAGTTCTAGATTGTGCTGTTTTCTGAGTTTCCTGGTAAAAAGAGATTTAAAATGACACAGATGAACTTCTGGCATTGAAATTTGTGCTCCTATACAAGGGATTTAAATATTTTGAAGATTTATGAAAGTTCATTAGGAAAAAAATGTTTTGCATGGCTCAATAAAGATTTCTAAGATCTCTTAAAATCTTTAAATTAGCACGTATAGTTACATCATTCAGAAATTTATTTTAGGCCATTACTTACCTTCAAAAAGGGAATAGGTTTGGATGGACCAATATCTGTGACAATCAAGCATGCCAACTGCATCAGGCAGCATACCATAGTGATTTCATTCACTCGTCCATCTTTCCATCCATCCATCCATCCATCCATCCATCCATCCATTTCTTATTTTGCATATTCCACAGATATTTATTTAGAGATTTCTAAGCATGTATTTTTTTTTGTTAGTCTCTGGGTGTAAAGAAGAATAAAGTACATGTCTTACTCATAGTGTTGTGGGAAGACAAACATACAAACAAACAAGTATAATGTAGTTTAATTCTAGAAAATGATGGGAAATACCCAAATCAGCAACATACGATCTTGAGAAGACCTTACTTTCCCTCTAGTCCTTTCTGAAAGATGACTAGAAGAAATTATCTTTTGTCCCCCTCCAAAAGTATTAAGTATCTGTTTAGGACACACCCACTTCTGTGGTTATAGATCCAGGGGTAGGGAACATTTTGTGTACACCAAACATGAAGACTGCAGAGACTTGAGGGCTTCAAATCAAATTTTAGGTCACTACTATTATCATAAATGAAAATAATAACTAAGTCGTAAAGCACTTTATGGATTTAGAAAGAGATTTAACATTTAGCCTTGTAAACTCAGACCTTGTACAAAATCTATTTGTAATGGCTTATTCATGGTAATTGACATTTTCAGGCAGTGGTTTAAATTGAAGATGCATGGTGTTAGGAAACAAAACTGTCAATCTTGCCATCATAAAAGAACAAGACATTCAAAGATATGCCATTAGGAAAGAAATTATATCCCTAAAGCAAAAATCTGCAACTGTGAAATATGTTCAATCTTAGAAAACACGCTATAAAAGAAAGCAACATATTTCAAGCAGCATATTGTAACTGATGACTGTTAAAAGTGAAATGCACGGGAAAAATTTTTTTTAGGATAAACGTATGTTATTTTTCCATGGCAAATCATTCAATCTTTACTGCTTCGCAGAAAATTCTGCCATTTCAGAGGCTTTGGGAAAGGATCTCATAAAAATTGATTATAAAATGGCAGTTCCATTCTAAGCCTCAAGTCTTTAGTTTTTTGTTATAAATATTTATGGTGAAGCACAATTGATTATGCTTCATAAAACAGTAATAGTTACCTACATAAAATTCAGTCTCTGATTTGGTTAAACCATTGCTGATACATAAACATTACTGGTCTATAGTAAGGCTTTATTCTTCTGGCTACAAAAATTACCCAAATTTGGAACTATACTCAAAACTACATTCACCTAGGAAGTCACCTAAAAGAATTATGCCTTCAGTTGACAATTCAGTTGTCACATGTGAATTCTTGTAACACAAATGTCACAATTTTTTCATTTGTTTCTACATCAGATACACCCCCCAAGGAGAGAAATATAACTCAGTTACCTTGTATTTTCTACTGCAGGAAAACTTTAATTAGGTGTAAGTGAGTTTAATAAATGAATAATTAACTTCTATTGAAGTTTAAGGAGATTGCCTGACCTGGCCATTCTATTCTGAATTTAATCTGGAAAAGGCTGGATAATTAGTGTTCAAGGAATTAATGCAGAGGCTGTCCTTCTCAGTGTTCACACTGAACAAGGTTGAGTCAGCCAAAAATTTAATTCTAGAGTCAACTTCTCAGTGCTCAACAGACCATAGTGTACAATTTTATCATGAAATATAACCCAGAAGAGTTTGATTGTGCTCTTTTCATTGAGAAGTTATCATTATGGAGTCTTGGTCATCATTTGTGGAGCCTATTGAATACCTGCTGATCCATGTTTCTTGGATCTATGATTTTAGAGTACACTTTCAAGTTTCATTAATAACCATTCATGCATTTGTTCATCTATTTATTTGCCTTTTATTTCATACCTACAATGGCTTGGTAATGTGCTAGCTGCTGGGGATAAAAATTTAAACCAAACCCAGTCCCAGGTCTTAGAGAACTTACAGAGAGAGAGCCAGAAAAGTACATGAACAGTTTAAATGCATTGTGATAAGTGCTGTTTTAAGAGTTCTAAGTGCTAAGAAACATTGAGGATGCAAGCCCTAACTATATCTGATGAATAGTAATGAACAATCTGAGCCTTTATGAATACTATTTCTGGCAATACTCAGTCACATGGAAGGAAGAAGAGTGGGATTTAGGTTGCAGGGCAGTGCTGTGAATCGTAGAGGAGAGTTGTACTTGAGATGGTGCATATGGATGCAGCACTTAGAAAATTTCACTTTTCACCTACGTATTTGATCTTTTGCTCTACTTAGTTAAAGTATATTAAAAATTGAGAAATTACAAGGTACAAGTTGATATAGAGGGAGGGTAAAGGTAAAGATAAAATAAGACATAGATCCTTCTTTTTTATAGTGTATAGTTTACTGTTAATAACAGAAAAATTCTATTTTGGAGATATTGAAGTATAGAATTTCTAAAAGCTCTGACTTCTAGGTACTTCAGTAGTACAACTATATGAAGCAGGTACTGTTATCCCATATCAATGTCAGGAAACTGAGCCGGGGATGGTGGGGTTATCACTTAGGGAGCGGTGTCAGAACCAGGTGTGGTGTTCAAACTGGATATGCTCTGTGGAGATTCTGATTATCCACCTCCCTGCTCAGTGTGGAAGTGAAACTGAGCAGGACTCTACGGGACCCACCCGGGTACAAATCCTTTCTGTGCCCCCCATTTCCTGTTTGTAGGAAATATGCCTCATTCAACCTCCTAGACCTTCCCTGAGTTCTAAAGGGCAGATTCAAACAGTAGCTAATTAGGGAAGTGAGGGAATGCAGAAACAAAGGAGGAGCAGTCAAGAAACAATAGTGCAGCGATTAAATCAAACTCTTGGCTCCTCCTCAAGGGATATACATAACAATATTTTTGAGTTCTTCTGTAGGAACTAAAGCCTCCACTCAGGTGGAAGGGGGTAACTACTTGCTGAGACTCCAGACTGGCTGAAACCAGAGGCTGACTATTGAGAGTCCTGGAGCCCCACCCTGTTACCTCCCCACCAGCCAATCAGAAGAAAATCACACACCCTCAGCCCTTTACCCCAAATTTTGCCTGTAAAATCTTTTTCCCCAAAACCATCAGGCGTTCAAGGTTTTTAAGCACAAGCTGCCTGTCCTCCTTACTTGGCCCTGCAATAAAATTTTTCTGCTCCAAACTCTGACGTTTTGGTTTGTTTGGCCTCACTGTGCCTTGGGCCCACCAACTTGCATTTGGTAACAGAAGAATCATTAATAAGTCACTGCTGCTGATGAAGGAAGTCCCCCCCTAAGATATGATGTGGAGGGAAAAAATGTTGAGAACTGCTGGTTGAATCACTTTGGAATGAAACTGCTTTTTTGAAGAGTATGGTTTTATGAAAGCCACTGCCATAACTTAAATAATTGTTTTATGAAGATTAGTTGACTGTAGAAACTTAATGAAATAAAAGATATCTTAACTTTTTTCAACAATTGATTCATCTTGGGAAAATAAGACTATATTGCATTCTTCCCCTTTAAACCCTTATGAAAGGAAATATGAACATAATTGTAATGTATATAGGTGGCAGAGGGTAAGGATATGGGAAATAGGGAGAGGTTGGTAAAAGGTTACAAACTTTTAGCCATAAAATGAATAAGGTCTGATGATCTAATGTAAAACATGGTAACTATAGTCATAACACTGCATTGTATAATTGAAATTTGCTAAGGGAGTAGAACTTAAGTGTCTCACCAAAACATCATGAACAAAAACAAATATGTGAGGTGATGGATGTGTTAAAAAAAAAAAAAGAAAGAAAAGAGAAGAAAGCCTGATGCAGAAGGTATAGAATTAAAAGGAGTGAAGAACTAAGGAAAGTGCACAGATGAAGGAATTAAGGAAGGTCAGAAATGATCACAGCAACACTGATACTGTAATATGTGCTATAAGCTCAGTGCACAAGGGGAGAAAATAAATGGTAGCACTGAGGAGAGAAAAATACCATACACCATCGGGGCAGGGTAGTCAAAGGTCACTACAACATCCCTAGATGAATGTTTTATCTTAACTCTGTGGGATGTCAGCTCTCATGGTTTATCTGATGAATGAGGTTTGGGGAGCATAAAAAGATATGATTCATTAGGGAGCAAGCAAGTATGTAAACATGAACTTGGGGATTTTGCACACTGTTGGTAATAGGTCCTACACTCTATGATTTAGTTATATATTAAATCATTGTGTGTGTATATATATGTTTCACAATAGTCAAGATATATAGATATAGATACGGATACAGAAATATGCATACACATGTAATGAAACATTTGAGTAGTGAACTTCTTATAATGAAGTGCTTTAGGCATGGACATGTCTCTAACAACAATGATATCTTTTCTCCAGTAAACATGGTTAAGAAATATATGTATTTCAACTTTCCAGAGTAAAACTACAAGTGGAGTGTATTCTAGACTTTTTGGGAGTTATACTCATATATAAAACATTATTCCTTAAAACTTGAGGTCTGACTATGGGAGAGGGAAAGGGGGGAGGCAAAATAAGGTCAGAAGAGTGAAATCACAATAACGCAGGTAAGTGAGGTTGTAGCAGAGGAGTAACAAAGAAGCATGAGGGGAAAATGGAATTAATGAACATAAATAAAAGGGATAAAGGCAGGTTTGGAAATGTAGGAAGCAAAAACACGACGGCTTCATAAAGCCCATGAGGTCAGTAAAAAGGCAAAGAAAATTTATAAGGAAAGAGTGGATGAAACTTTAGAACAATCCAGGAGGAATGACATACATAAATAGGAAATAAAGTTTAGATGGGGAAACTCACACTAAACAACACTTTACCTGGAAGCATGACAAATCACAGTGCACAGAGAATGATGGGGTAAAATAATATTAATAACATTAAGACCATGAAATCTAAAGACAGAGACTGTGTGACTTTGAAAACAGTAAAGGCTCTATATTGTTTTCCTGTCCAGATTCAACCCAAAGCCTAAGGGAATGATGTATAATGCCAGAATGAGTAGGACTGAGTGAATTTCACTGAAGTTTTTCTATGAGGAATTTATATGTGGCTGCCACTAACTGGATGCATGGTTTCTCAGCTATGATTTTTATATTGCTTTTTGGAACAATATTATTTAGAATCACTTCTTGACCTTTCATCATCTTCAAGCTTATGTATTCACTATACTTTATGTAATTTTGATAAATTGTTCTGTAATTGTTCTGTCATTTCATTTAATCTGGAAAAGGCTGGATAATTAGTGTTCAAGGAATTAATGCCAGAGGCTGTCCTTCTCAGTGTTCACACTGAACAAGGTTGAGTCAGATTTTTTTTTTTTTTTTTTTGTGGTACACGGGCCTTTCACCATTGTGGCCTCTCCCGTTGCAGAGCACAGGCTCTGGACATGCAGGCTCAGCAGCCATGGCTCATGGGCCCAGCCGTTCCGCAGCATGTGGGATCTTCCCAGACCAGAGCACGAACCCGTGTCCCCTGTATTGGCAGGCGGACTCTCAACCACTGCGCCACCAGGGAAGCCCCAGCCTTACATTTATGAGATAAAACACACTTTGTCATGATGTATTGTCCTTTTTATATATTTGTGGATTTGATTTGTTCACACTTGTTAAGCTTATTTTTGTGAAGGTTCATCAGGGATATTAGTCCATAGTTTTCATTTCTTATAATGCCTTTATCTGGTTTGCTTTGGTTATAAGAAATGAATTGCTGGGTTTTTTTTTTACCTCCTCTAATTTCTGAAATGATGGCAGTATTTATTTTTTAATCTTTGAATTAATTACTGGTGAAACAAGCTAAGCCTAGAATTTTCATTGTGGAAAAGTTCTCAATAATGAGTTTAATTTTTTAATATGTAAAAGGCTATTAAGATTTTCTATTCATCTTCAGTCAACTGGTTAAAAGTTGTATTTTCCAAAAAGTGTGACTGTTTGACTATGTCATTAAATTTATTGGCAGAAAGATTTTCATTTTGTTCTCACATTTACCTTTAATGCTTGTAAGATTTGTAATGATATCTCATTTTTCATTATGATATTAGTAGTTTATGGGCTTAAAAAACTTCTTAGTTTTAATCTCTCTAGCACTGTGATTTGTTATATTTTCCAGTTGTCTGTATTCCATTTCATTCTTTCTGATCTTATTTTTATAGCTTCTTTTCTACTATTTACTTTGGATTTAATGTGTGCATCTTTCTCTAGCTTATTAAAGTGAAAACTTGAATTCTTGATTCTAAATGTTTGTTTTCTAATACAAATATGTAGAGCTATGACTTTCTCTCTAATGATTGCTCTAGAGGCATTTCACAAACGGCATGACTTTATTTGTTTTCTAATACAAATATTTAGAGCTATGACTTTCCCTCTAAACATTGCTCTAGAGGCATTTCACAAATATGACATGTTGTATTTTTTATTATTGTTTAATTCAAAAATTTTTCTAATTTCCATCATGATTTCTTTGTTGATCCACAGATAATTTAGAAGTACAATGCTAAATTTTCAAATGTTTGGCAATTTTTTAGGTATTTTCATTAATGGATCCCTAGTTTTATTTCACTGTTATCAGAAAATGTACTCTGTATGGTTTCAATCATATGAATTGTATTGAGACTCTTTTTTCCTAGCTAAATATATATTCTATCTTGGTGACCCTTTCAAGCAAATTTGAAAAAAGAAATTGCTTCAATTGTTTGGTTTAGGGATTGTTACAGATAGACTTAAGCTTACCTCTAAGCTTTTGCCTACTGGTATTTATGCTTTAATGTAATTCATTATCCTTGAAGTTGGGTGGGACCTGTGACTTGCTTTTAACTAATAGAATATGACAAAGGAGAGGGTTGCTACTCTTGTGATTATGTGATTATGTTATATAAGACTCTGTTTTGCTTGCAGACTCATCTTAGAGTCATTCTCTCTCTGTCTCTGTCTCTCTCGGTCTCTGTATATCTCTCCCCTTGCTGGATTTAGTAAAGCAAGGTGTCATGAATTCTTTAGCTGTCAGGGAAATAATTCTGCCAATAACTGGAGAGAGTTTTGAGGTTGGTACTTCCCCAGGCTAGCCTCTGATGAGACTGCAGCCCTGTCAACACCTAGAATGCAGCCTGATGGGACCCTGAAGCCAAGGACTCAGCTAAACCATGCACAGGATCCTGACCCACAGACGCCACAAGATGATAAAAGTGTGTTGTTTTAAGCCACTAAATTTGTGGTAATATGTTACGTAGCATGAACATGTTTGCCCTACATTACAATATTTTATCTTTAAATGTGACTTAAGATAGTTAATGCTGTTCAGATATTCCTTTCCCTTATTAATTCTTTATCTTGTCCTTTTTTCTATTACTGAGAGAGAGGTATAAAAATCTCCAACTATTACTGTGGGTTTGTCTATATCTCCTGAATGTCTGTCATGTTTTTCTTTGTGTATTTTGAAGTTCTATGCTTAGTGTGATATTCAGTTTTATATGCCAACTTGGTTAACTTATAGTTCCAGTTACTTAATTAATACTTATCTAGGTGTTGCCTTGAAGTCTAGTTTGTCTGATATTAACAGAAGCATTCCAGTTTCTTTATGCCCCCTGTTTGCATAGTATAACTTTTTTTTTTTATCATTTTGCTTCCCAGCTATCTCTAAAGGGTGTTTCTTGTAAATAGCATCTAGTTGGATTTTATATTTTTATGCACTGTAATAATTTCAGCTTCTTAATGAAGCTGTTTTTTTATACATACTCTGCTAATTTACTTTTACATGGATTACTAACACCATATTAATCACATCTATCGTAAAGAAAAGAGAAGCAAGAGTTAAAAAATCTCCTTTTATATTTCCATACATATGTATATTTTGAAGGTCCTTATCTATTCCTATAGACTGAAGTTTCCCTATGATAACTTTTCAATCTGAAATTATTTTCCTTGTGGAGTATGTCTGCTAGTGATAAATTTCCTGAATTTTAATTTTTTAAATGCCTTTTTATCTTCTAATTTTTTAAAATATATTATTATCACTGGATATAGATTTGGAGATGACATTTCTTCTTTTTAATTCTTTTCACATTTGTCTCTAGCCTTTCTTTTCAGCTGTTATTCATATCATTGTTTTCCTGTCTTTAATATTACTTTTTTGGGCTTCTTTCAATATAATCTTCTTATCTTATGTTTTCATTTGTTTGACTATGTTGTGCTTAATTACAGTAATTTTGAAAGCTTTTTATTTTGAAATAATTTCGGACTTACAGAGAACTTGCAAGAATAGTAAAATTTCCATAAGTCTTAGACTCCTCAAATATTAATACTTACCTTATTTATTTTATATATATAATATATATTAATATACTAACACAATTATACACTATATACGTTTTTTTCTGAACCTTTTAAAGTAAAGTTGCAGATGTGTTCTTCCATACAGGTAGATAATTCAGTGTGTGTTTCCTGAAATTGAGGAAATTCTTTTACTTATTTACAGTGCAAATATCAGCTGTATAATGCTGTTTGCTAGTCACAAGTCCTTATTCAAATTTAATCAATTATCACAATAATGTCTTTTATAGCAGAAGATAAAAAGTTTTGATACAGGATGCAACCCAGGAATACTCATTGCATTTAGTTTTCACTTCTTTTTGGTCTTCGTTCATCTGGAGCAGTTCATCAGTCATTGACATTTTGACAAGCACAAGCTGGTTATAGTGTTCAAGATCTTTTAATTTGAGATTGCTGGATGATTTCTACTGAGTAGATTTAAGGTGTGCATTTGCAACTGGAACAACATGGATTGATGTTTTTAGTACATTGTATTAGGAGGTAATTGCTACTGATTTGTCCCTTTACCAACGATGCAATGATGCTAATTTTGATCATTTTATTATAAAGTTATGTCTTCCAAGTTTACTTGCTACTAAGTTACTACTTTATTTTGTGATAAATAAATATCTTATGGGTGGATTCTTTGAGACTAGGTCAATATCCTGTTTCTCCTGAAGTCTTTCATTCACTATTTTTAGTAACCATTAATGATTCTTATCTAAATAAATGATTGCTATGATGATTATCAAACAGTTTTTCTAATTTGATCATTCCTCCTACATGTGTTCTTTGGGGTTCTATTATAAGGAAGAGCTTTTACTTTTCAACTATGAATTTATTCATTTCATAAGGAATAAGGAATTATGCATTCTTAATTTAATAAATGCATTTTAGCCAGTGACAACCCTTTAAATTTGGTTTGATTCTTTCGTATGTCCCCATCACTTTTTCAACATTATCTTAATTTTTGGTGTAACAACGTGCTTTAGTCTCATCTTGTATTCTCCTGGTCCAGGATCTGGAATCAGTATTTTCTCCAAGAAGCCCTGATTTCTTTTAGTGGAGAAGAGTATTTGGAAACCAAGATTTGAGCACTAGATCTGCTCATTGCTACTGGATATTATTGCTTTTAGTTACTTTTAATAGATAGAGCCAGGAAACACACACACACGTACATATACACACACACTTGTACCTGTTTAGCTATCAATATACCATTTGGATATGTATATATCAATATGTATATCTGTATCTACATCCATCTATCAAATTATGGGTTCATACTGATAACTCCAATTCCAATTCAACAAAAAAAACGTTTATTCTCACTTCATCCTTTTATACCTCACATTGAAAATTCTGGCTTCATCTGTCTGCAATATATTTACTTATTTGCTCTATAATAAAATTCAGAGAAAGTAGTATTATATAGCTAAATCAAACCCACTGAAAAAGGTAATAACTAGAGTTTAATGTTTGTTTAAATTTATTTTCCTGTTCAGCCTGAGGATATGTAATAAAAATAAGGTGACTAAAAGTTTCTTAGGTCAGCTCCTATTCCCCTTTTCAGTGTGGTCATGTCTCTCCCTTGAAATATAGGTTTATTTCTGTTTGTTTTATTTTAGGATTCTTGTTGACTTTATTGTATATTTTTGGTATATATATTACATGGACATCACTCCAAAAGACAGGTTATGCACAATAGTATAGTCAGATAGATGTCACAGTTCTTATTTCCACACTTTTCTGACCCCACCTTCTATTTGTTTTTCATTTATACATCCTGTGCTTCTTTGTGCACTAGTGAGTAGATATACATTTATTTTCTTAGTTTTCCTTCTAAAATAAAAGGTCACAAACTATAGGTATTTGTACTTTACTTTCAATTAGCAGTATATCCTGGAAATCACTTCATACCAGTTCATAGAGATGTTCCTCATCCTTATTTAAAACTGCATAGTATAGCCTTGTGTGGATGTATCCATTTTTTTTAACTCTGTATATAGGGGTTTTGTTGTCTCTAATATTTGGCATTTATAAACAAAGTTGCAGTGAACAACCTTGTGCATATGCATATTTGTACTGTATATTTGTATATCTTTAGGGTAAATTACTAGAGGTAGAATTGCTAACTCAAAAAATAAATCCTAACTACATTTGTTAAATATTGCATGAACAAGTTTGCATTTCAACCAGCTGTATATGGAAATGCTTGTTTCCCCAAAGTCTTAGTGAAAAATGTCTTGTCATACTTTTTAATTTTTGACAATCTGGTGGGAGAAAATAGTAACAGTGTAGTTTATTCTTATGATATTGAGTATATAAATAGTTTATTCCTTTTCATTGCTAAGAAGTATTATATGTATGGATATACCACAATTGTCTGTTCATTCACTTGATTATGGACTTTTTGGGTTGTTTTCAAGTTTTGGATATGTGAATAAATCTGTTATGAACATTTGTTTAAAAGCTTTTGTGTGAACATATATTTTTATTTCTCTTAGATAAATACCTAGGAATGTTATGATTGGATCATGAGGGGTATTGATATTATTAAGTTGTTTTCTATGATGATTGTACCATTTTATACCCCCATCCATAATAGGTAAATGTTCAATTGCTCTGCATCCTCATCAACACTTTGTATTGTCAGTCTTCTTAATTTTAGTCATTCTAGTGTGTATGTTGTGTTATATCATTGAGGGTTTAATTTTGTATTTCCTGGATGAGTAAAGATGTCAAGAATTTTTCATATGCTTATTAAGCATTTTTACATGTTCTTATGTGGTTTCAAATATTTTGCCAATTTTTATTGGATTGTTGTTTTGTTATTGTTTTGTCATAAATATTATGTACATAGGTATATATATATTCTGGATTACGTTATATTTTCTGATAGATGTATTGTGAACCTTTTCTCTCTGTGCTTTCATTTTTATTTTCTTATTACTATCTTTGAGGAACAGAGGTTTTATATTTAAGTCCAGTTTATTAATTTTTGTTGCATAGTTTTTGTTATCAGCATTATAGCTAAGAAAACTTCATGTATTCAAAATTGAGTAGGTTGCCTCATGTTTTCTTCTATGTGTTTTATAAGTTTAACCTTTACACTTATGTCTATAGTTTCATTTGTGTTAAGTTTTGTGAAAAATCATTATCTGTAGATGTGTGGGTCTATTTCTGGATTCTTTATTGTTTTCCATTGATCTATATGAATATAATGCAAAATTGTCTCAACTATTCCTAGTGAAGTTGAAGTAACAGGTATAATTATTTATGTATGTCCCCACTTCATGATTGTGACATCTCCTGGAATTGGCCCACTTAAATGACTAGAAATCAACCTGGTCACTCAGAAGTCAGTCACTTCCCCCATCTTGCCTGTGAAGGTTTTGTATCATCCCAAACTGGATGGAAAGTCTACTCCCATCCTTCATAGTAATTTATATCTCACTTGGTGTAATCAATTTTATTAACTTCCTCCTTTCAGTGTATTTTGAAAAGGGTCAGAGGGTATTGGAACTGAAAGGAGCAGTGTGTCTTCAGTTAATAGGAAAGGGATTAAAGCAAATGCTGACTCTACCTCTTACCCATGTTGTGAACTGAGCAAATTGTGTAACCCCCTAATCCTCAATTTCCTCATGTATGAAGTGGAACAATAAAAATATGCACTCCCTGGTATCTACTACTGTCTAATAATGTCTACTCCAAACTAAAATATTACAGATAAACACTTAATACACATCAGTGGCATATAATGATAACTAACATTAACCATTGCAATAAATATTTATTACTATCAGTATTTTTATTCTATTACAACTCAAACATTCTGTCTTTTGAAAAATCTCCACATAGTTTGAAAAGTCTCACCTTTCTGTGAGAGGTGCAGGGAGAAAGTACTCAGATTATTATTTACAGATATTCACTGAACCAATGTTAAAATGATCTTTTTTAATGTTTTCAGACTTATCAAATCTACTTGGTGCTTATAACATCTTAATTTGTTCTGCATTAAAAACTCAACTTTAGACTTCAGTGAAAACATAACTCAGGAAGAAAAATCAATACTTGCATGCTCAGTGTTAAACAAAACCAGGTTTCTTATCACAAGGTAGAAAAATTTAGTGCTAAGATCAGGAAATCCATACTTATCATCATTACACTTTTAATTGATAGTGGCATCTGAAGTTAACAACTCTCAGTTTTTCAAATCAATGTGTACCATTTTCTTGAGTAATTTCTTCATACATGGGTCATGGCTAGCAGAATTGCATGTACTGGGTTTGAAAGACAATGTGATCCATAATTCATGAAGAACGTAATTCATTGAAAGAGAAACCATTATTGTAAAAATATATTTTTGAATCAGACAAAGGGAAATTTTTTCATGGGAAAGAATAAACATTTCCATTGATCACAGCATTTTTTATGAACTTATATCAACTATAAACTAATTTTTATTTGGTTTTACTCTTTGGTCCATATTAGCCTGCAGTTTCAACTAATGGTCTAGTAACTTTATGCGGATTAGTAAACCCTATGCTTAATTAACACTGTCTTTGAACTTGCTAGTCGTTGCTTCATGTCATAGAAATATGCCAGATAATTAAAATTAATTCCTGGGAAAACTACCTAAGAACCTATTATAATAGACAACCTAAGTACAATAAAGAATGTGGCCTGAAAATAAATTTGTAGATGACGTGACTTCTAGGAAAGACTCCTGTCGATTGTACCCCAGATAGCCACCATTTCTTCAGCTACAGCTCACATTATCAACTGATAATATTGCCATTCTGGTTTATAAATCAATCTCTCAGGAGATGAATCACTTTGCCTGAGCTTGATCATCTCTGATTAAGCAGATAAAAAACAGTTATAACCTTGTAATACTGCTGTACTGAACCAAAAAACAAGAGCTTCTGGGAGCAAAGTCTCCACTAAAAGAATAATCAATTAAATTCTCTGTTGGATTTGCTGCTGCTGAGGTCTTAGTGGGGTTGCCTTCTCCATAGTCTTGCAAGGTTTTTAGTAGCAGAGGTCTACGAGAGTTTCTTTCAATAGAGACACTCCTGAGCCTCACATATTTCAGGTTGTCTCTTGAAGGGCTTTATTTACATTAATAAGAACTAGATATTATAAATCTTACCTGGAATAAGAGATACAAGTTTAACACAGTCAACAAAATACTCTTGAGAAAAAGACATATTATTTTGTTTTTCCTTGTTTTTCACTGATGTCTGGGATTTGTTCTCCTTTAATTTCTTAAGCAATTCACTGTTTACTAAATATGCACCTTGGTTTAGAAAAGAGATTCAGAAAATAATACAAATTTTTAGGTTAATATGTTCATATCATGTCTGAATGACATTATGAAAACAGAAAGACTTTTTTTATTCCAAAATAGGAATTTTTGATGCAAATCTGTATTATCTGGGTGGAACTGCTTGGGAGGTGGTAAGTGAACCTAATGAGGGTAGTCATGTGGAATTTAAAAAAAAAAACTTGTTAATTCCTGTGTTCAGTAATGAGCTTTACAACTCCGGAAAGGTTTGAAGATGTGTCCTTATACTAATGATATTTACCACACCCTCCAGGTTTGAGTGAAGGTTAGTTAATATCTGCTTATTCTAGCAAGACAACCTGGCACTTACTCTATGTAATTGTTTTTATTTATAGAGAAAACCAGTGAACTTGGAGGAACAGGGCAATCATAGAGTGACTCTACTAAGTATTTCGGTATAAATTTCCAGCTTTAAGGTTGATGGGATTATTTCCTATTTGGAATAATGCTTCTAGACACGGGCCAGTCTAGGCCCAGGGAGATACACACCTGTCACACCCACATTGTATTCTTTCAACAGTTACTTGCTTCCTGCCCATCCTGGGCTGAATAATCTGCTCAGTGAATGAGTGGTGAACGGGTAAAACAAAAATCCCTGACTTAACAAATTTACATTCTAGTGAGGAAGACAGGCAGACAGGGGAGTGATGGTGTGATGGAGAGAAATAAGCATGCTTCAGGGATAGAGAGCTGCCAGTCAGCTGGGTGGTCAGGGAAGAATTCTCCAAGCAGTTGACCTTGAAGTAGAGAGAATCTTAAACATTGAAGTGCATATTTAGTTAATGTCAAATCCAAACCTTTTATTTAGGCAAATGTGGGTCTTCACCATCCAATTCCTGCTTCTCTTCCAGACTTCTTGTCAATGACTCTCAAGTTTTCAGGTATTCTTTTGTCTTTTCACAGAGCACTTTATAGAAGCTCTATTTAGTACTAATAATTCTGTATTATCATTTAATAGGGTGTCAGACATTACCTTTTTTTTTTTAATGATCATCATTATCATTGTCATCTGTGATCAAGATGCATCATGCAGGCAGAAAAAATTAGCTTAGAGCAGATTTTCTTTGTTAACAGTCACCTGAGAGTCCTTTCCAGGCAAATGGAATTTTGTGTGTGTGTGTGTGTGTGTGTGTGTACATGGCTGCACTGTCCCGTGTGTATTGGGATGGTGTTTGGGAGCTTAGTCTCTATCCTTCTTTCTAACTCTGGGAGAGGGTAAAAACAACTTTTAAAAAGAATTGAGGATTATCAGCAGGAAAGTGCCTAAAAACATGTGTTAGAGTAATAAGAGCAGCTCCAACAAACTGTGAATGAGAAATATTGCCTGCATATCCACAAAGGATGCTGAGGCCATCAAGCCCTCAGCCACTGCTACAGCCCAAGTTGAGCCCTGAGGGAGATCAGGATAGAGACAAACCATCTGCCCCCTGCCAAGCCCTCAGCCATGGCAGCAGCCCCCAAGGGTGCACCCTGAGGGGATCGGGATGGGAGAAAACAGGATGCCTGCCCTAGAGAGCTAAGGTGCGTGTCAAAGGAATGATTTCAAGAAGCCCAGACTTGTATCTTCCCACACACAGAAAAGCTCTAAATTCCTTACCTTGAGATGTCTGATTTTCTTAACGGTACACTTTTCTTGCTTCTACTACCTGGTGTTTGTTGCAAAACTGCTACATATCTTGGCTTCCCCACTTCCCTCTTCGCAGTCATCCCTCAGAGTGATCTGAAAGGCTGAGTCCTGAGCTTAAAATCCTCAGTTTGTCTACAAAATAAAACATAATTCTCAACTTTTAGGTTGTGAAGTTTTTTTTTTTTTTTTTTTTTTTTTTTTTTTTATGTTGACAGAACCCAAACTTTCAGTGGTTTAACACAATAGGGGTTTGTGGTTTGCTTACATAATAGTCCAAGGTCGATGGTCCTGGTCAGACCACTATGATTTAGTCTGACAGCTCCTTCTCACCTACGGCCTAGCCCTCAACAGGAGGGAAAGACAGGGTGAAGAACACATCTTGACGGTTTTCCTGCCTTGACTTGTTAGTGACAACTATACTTTAGGTCACATTTCTAATGCAAAAACTATGTCCTTGGCCACCGCCCACCCCCTACCAGGTGAAGGAAAGGCTGGGAACTGTCACCCTGGCTGCCACCAGTGCTTTCTTTCCATGACAACTCTCTGCTATAAGGAAAGGTGTATGAATTTTGGTGTTCCTTTAGCTATCCTGTAGCCTTGGATATCTGTTTCCTCTTTTCTTCACAAGCAGGATATTCTTGTACATCCCCTAGGGAGACAATCCAATGTGCCACCTAGTTCGTACATGCAGTGCAAAGACATGATTTCATTACTGTTTAGAGAGCCAAATGTGGTTTCTCAGCATTTAGAAAGCTGTGACCCAATAGACAAGTCATGTGCCTCTCATGTAACAGCCAGGATGTGACACCAGTGCAGAGAAGAATTGAATGATGGGGGACAAATAGCACTCATTGGTCCATAGTGTTTAAGAACTGATGCTGCAGGCCTTGTGGAGAACCTACCACTGACGATGAGATATTGCTTTAGTTAAATCCTAATTCTGCTCCCTGGGAGAAATTCTCTTATCTATTGTGCCTGTCCTCACAGAGCTTCTATTCTGGTGGGGGAGACTGACCATAGCAAATATTATTTAAAACCTATAGTATGTAGATACAGATAATTGCTAACTTGATGAATAGAGCTGATGCTGTGCAGGGTTGCATTTTTAGGTAGAATGGTCTGACTTTCAATGTAGCATTTGATAGAAGACTTGGAGGAACTAAGACAGAACCAGAAAGCAATAGTGATGCCTGGGGAAGCACATTATTGAGAGGAGCTAGTGTTACTGTAGCTGAGGTGCAGCAGTAAGTCCTGTGTCCTTGGAGTGGTATGAGTAGGGTAAGAGTCCTAGGAAGTGAAATCCTAGAAACAAGAAGAGGGAATAACATGTAAGGCCTAATTTTTTCTGTTGTATGGACTTCAGGTTTTACTCTGAGTGAGATGGGAATGCATTGGGAAGTTTGGATTAAAGGAATAACATAATCACACTTGTTGTAGCCCACTACAGTACATCCCCTACATATGAACCTTCATGTTGCAAACTTACAAAGATGTGAAAGTGTCCCTGTATGCCAGCTGTTGTACTGAACTACTGTACTCTTCAAGGTACTGTGCTGTAAGATTAAAACTATTTTCTTTATTTTTCATGTTTGTTTGTTTTTATGTATTATTTGCATGAAAAGTATTATGAACCTATTACAGTACAGTACTATATAACCCATTGTGTTAGTTGCATACCTAGGCTAACTTTGTTGGACTTACAAACAAATTGGACTTACGAACACGCTCTTGGAATGGAACTTGTTCATATGTAGAGGACTTACAGTAGTTGCTGGATTGGAACAGAAGGCAGAAGCAAGGAGAGCAGCTGAGGGGATCCTGTCATGGTCCACAGTGGTCACCAACATGCTGTCCTGAGCATCAACCCCTCTGGACCCAGTGTGCTTTATAATTGTAAGGATTCAGAAAGCTTGATCAATACACTATCTTCCACTTCTAAATTTCAATGGATAAGCACATCTCTGCAAGTACATCTATTTATACTACTTTTTACTTCTATATGCAGACTGGTTTATGAAGACGTTTAGCAAAGAAAAGACTAAAATGCTTAGTTAGTGCACAGGTGTGCATTGAATCAACGAAATACACTTTGTTTATTGAGTGTACTCATTTTGTTTTTAACAGGAGAAATTTGGACCCTAAGGTAGTTTCAATTTTGACACAGTTAGTTACCTATGAAGTGTGAGTGCTCACCTTAGAACTAAGTTTTCCTGTTACACATAAAAAAGAAAAGTTAATCGACTTGCTGGAAGCAAAACCTATAGCTGTAGATATAGATTGCAAGGAGCATTTCTTTGTCACTTTATTATGTTTATTTTTCCAAATTTTAAAAATTAAGGTATAATTTACATACAGTAAAATTCACCCTTTTAGTACAGAGTTCGGTGAGTTTTGACCAACATGTGTATATCTAACTACCACCACGATAAAGATTTTGAACAGTTCAGTCACCCTACAAAATTCTCTTCTGTGTCCTTGTAGTCAAACTTTCCTCCACCCATAGCCATTTTCAACTGTTGATCTGTTTTCTGTTCCCATAGTTTGCCTTTGCCAGCATGTCATGTAATGGAGTAAGACTGTATTTAACTTGTGGGATCATCTGTTTTTCTTTTCTGTTTATAAGTTTTTGATTAGATTAAACTTCAGTTTCAAGTTCCACAGATTTATATGCTTTTAAAAACAGACCTTATTAGATCAGTTTTAAGTTCATAGCAAAATTGGATGGAGGGTATAGAGAATTCCTATACATCCCTGCCCCCCATGCATGCTCAAGCTCCTCCACTGTCAGCGTCCCCCACTAGAGTGGTTCATTTGTCACAGTCCATACACCTACACCGACACATCATTATCATCCGAAGTTCATGGTTTACATTAGGGTTCACTCTTGGTGTTGTACATTCTGTGGGTTTGGACAAATGCATAATGACATGTATCCACCATTATGGTATCATACAGAATAGTTTCACTTCCCTAAAAATCCTCTGTTCCCTGCCTAATCATCCCTTTACCTCTCCCCCAGCCCCTGACAACCACTATCTTTTTGTCACCTCCATAGTTTTGCCTTTTCCAGAATGCCGTACAGTTGGAATCACGTATAGTATGTATCCTTTTCAGATTGGCTTTTCTCACTTAGTAATAGGCATTTAAGGTTCTTCCATGTCTTTGCATGGCTTTATAGCTCATTTCTTTTTAGTGCTGAGTAATATTCCTTTGTCTGGATGTACTACAGTTTATCCATTCACCTCCTGAAAGACATCTTGGTTGCTTCCAAGTTTTGGCAATTATGAATAAAGCTGATATAAACATCCATGTGCAGGTTTTTGTGTGGCTATATGTTTTCAACCCATTTGGGTAAATGTCAAGAGCATGATTACTGGATCATGTGGTAAGAATATGCTTAATTTTTTAAAAAGAAACAGGAAGACTGTTTTCCAAGATAGTTGTACTCTTTTGCATTCCCACTAACAATTAATGAGAGTTCTTGTTGCTCCATATCCTCACCAGCATTTGGTTCTGTCAGTGTTTTGGATTTTGTTCATTCTAATAAGTGTGTATCTCATTGCTGTTTTAAACTTGCAATTCCCTAGTGACATATGACTTGAACATCTCTTCATAAGCTTTTGTACCTTAACCTTGTATCCTGTAACTTTGTTATAATGGCTTATTTGTTCTAGAAGTTTTTTGTTTTCATTGATTCTTTTGGATTTTTTATATAAGCTATCATATCATCTCTGAACAAAAACAATTTTATTCATTCCTTCTCAATATCTATGCAGTTTAATTCCTTTTCTTGTCTCCTTGACTTATCTATGACTTCCAGTATGATGTTGAAAAGCAGTGGTGATAGGGGATATCCTAGTGCTGTAGCCTATCTTAGTGAGAAAGCTCTGAGTTTCTCACCATTAAGTGTAATGCTAGCTATAGCTTTTTTTTTTTGTAGAGGTTCTTTATATATCTGAGAAAGGTCCCCTCTATTTCTAGTTTGATAAAATTTTTTTTATGGATGGTTGTTGGATTTTGTTAAATACTTTTTCTGCATCTATAAATATGATCATGTGACTGTTCTTCTTTAGCTTATTGATGATGTGGATTACATTAATTGATTTTTAAATGTTGAACCAGCCTTGCATACCTGGAATAAATCCCATTTTGTTGTGGTGTATAATTATTTTTGAGTTTATTTATTTTTCTTTTATTTTATTTTTATTGCAGTAGAGTTGATTTTCAGTGTTATTAGTTTCAGGTGTACAGCAAAGTTATTCAGGTATCTATTTATCTAACTAGCTATCTTCTTTTTCAGATTCCTTTCCCTTGTAGGTTATTACAAAATATTGAGTATAGTTCTCTGTGCTGTACAGTAGGTCCTTGTTTGTTATGTACTTTTTACATAGTAGTGTGTATATGTTAATCCCAAGCTCTTAATTTATCTCCCCCTTTCCCTTTTGGTAACCACCTTGTTGGATTTGATTTTCTAATATTTGGAAGATTTTGCTTCTGTGTTCGTGGGCGATACTAATCTGTAGTTTTCTTTTCCAGTAATGTCTTTGTCTGGTTTTCATATTAAGATAATACCAGCATCATAGAGTGAGTGAGGAAGCATTCCATCTGCCTCTATTTTCTCTAAGAGACTGCAGAGAATTGGTATAGTTTCTTTCTTAAATGTTTGGTAGAATTCACCAGTGAACCCACATGGGCTTAGTGTTTCAATTCTTAAAATAGATATAAGCTTATTCAAATAGTCTGTTTCTTTCTGTATGAGTTTTAGCAGGCTTTATCTCAAGCATTTGGTCCATTCCATTTAGGTTATCAAGTTTGTGGGCACAGAGTTGTCTCATTGTTGTCAACTTTATGTAATTGCTTTAAAGTTATTTATATTCAGTTTACTTACAATAAAAAGATAACAAATAGGAGAATTATAAATTGTCTATAAGCCCTTATTTTATCCCTAAATATTTTACTTTCAGACTAAGAGGACTGGATCGTGGATTTTAATTTGATAGTGATTTTTCCACTAGGCTGAGAATTACTGTTTTGATTTAGAAAATTCTCTTGTTAAATAATCTTAGCTACAAGGCATTGGTAAGTGTGAATAGAGGCCCATTTATGTTTTACCTTGAAATTAATTGGAATGTTTTAATTTATTAAAAATTCTTAGAATACCCATTTGTTTTCCTAATATTCAGAGAATTCAGGTAACTTTTACCATGCTACCAACTGAACTAAGAGAAGTTTGATTTTAGCATAATTTCTTTCTCTTTGACTTCCTGTATTAAAATAGTAAGTGGAGGTGCCATTCAAAGAGACCTCAAGGTGCATGGCACCCCTGGGATGTATGCCATGTGGTGGCCTTTCTTGAGAAATAAAATGTGGTTATATATCAACAAAGTATTCAATTAATTCTATCTTCCCCTGAACTACAGGCAGTATTGTGAGGGTAAAAAGGAAGAGAAAGTGTTGGAGAATCATTGTGGATTGTGTTCCATTTGTGAGTATTGGAATCCTACAAAAAGAATGTTTCACTAAATAAGTTTGGAGTTTGTCTTCAACATTTTATTTATTTATTTCATCTTTTTCAGGCAATCCCTGGGAAGGTAAATGGTGTTGATTTAATTATCTTTTAAGCTGCTCTAGACTATAAATATAGGCATCCTTATTTCTGTGAGTGAATGATTGAATAGTTCTATTAATGAAACTATCAGATTTAGAGAGTTTATTGATTTCAAGTCTTGGAACAAGAATGGTGAGTACACTGGTTTGGTAGTACTTTAGTTCATTTAGATTCAAAAATTCGTAGCGATAGTAGACATTGAGGTTCTGCCTTTGAATTAAAGACTACAGTAGCTAAGTAATTTAACAAAAACCCTGATCTTTCCCTTCATGAAGTTTGGAAGACAATGTTAGAAGATCAATCTGTGCATGTGATTACTAAACACATATATAGAGGCTTTATTGACATCAAGTCTATGATACAAGTATGTCTAGCTTGTTATAATTTAGGTCTTGAGAAATTGTGCCTTGCAGTGATTCACTCCTTCACTTGAATCATCTTGATAATATTTTACTCAGCCTAATAAAATTGGTATATTCTCCAGTTAGATTTAAAATTGATCATCCAACCATCATTAGTAGAAAGAATTGATGAATTAAAAAAAATCAAACAACCTATATTGACTTTCTACAAAAAGCAGGGAACTATTGTCAGAATCCTCTAGCTTTGCTGAAAATCAGGTTATCTTTACAAACGATTCTGAAAGATTCAAAGTAGAATTAAATTAGAATTACTAATTTGCATCCAAAACGGAAATGACTTCTGGCTTGGCAGTGCTGGACACCTGGCCCTTGTTTTTAGGAAATGTACCAAGTCAAACCAACTGGATATGGGGCAGAACAAAATACTGTGCTGGAGAAGACCCAACTAGAATGAGTGTTATCAGTCTTTAATTTATGGAGCACTGATGGTCTGAATTCCTCTAAGCCCTGGAAGAATGTTTGGCCATTTTAAAACTGCCTACATGCCAGCAGGCTTTGGTGGTCCAACTGGCAGACTTGAACACTTCGGTTGGTTGGTGTATAAGCCTGCAGGTCTACAACAACTTCAGGGACCACCTTAGGAGCTAGTAAAGAAAGAAAGTGCAGTCAGTGTACAGATATTCTGAGAAGCATGGAGGGGTCAAGAAGAGGTTCTGTGCTGGTGTTGGTCATTTTTAATAACTTGGGAAACTCCTACATATATAAGGAGGGGTTTGGGATTTTTATCAGAAATTTAAACCTCTTCAGGAAAAGCACAATTGTTTTGTTTGAAATAAGTGTCCCTTGAGAAGATAATGCAAACATGGATTTACCTCACAAAACTGTGATTTAGTCTAGGAAAATAGTCATTTCAAGATGAAGGCACAATTCCTGTACTTGCCATTGGCTCAGGCTTCATGGTTGATACAGTGGCTTATTTCTGATCCCAAATGTTGCCTTTGGGTATCTGTTGGGTAGAGCCCACATCAGGAGACAACATATACGTGAGAGGAAACGTTGTTTCTTTGATGTGTCATATAGGAAACCCTGGAGAAGATGTGAACAGAATTTTCAGCGCAGGGAAAAACACTTAACTGGAGGCTGAGAAAGCCCTAGCTGTAACATCAAACTCTTCTATTTTCTTGTTTCTTGGGCTAATTTAACATAACCTACATCACTTTATTTGCCCAGTTTTGGCTCCAACTCACTCTTCAAGGCTGAGTTTATTGTTTTTGAGATGGTCTGAAAATGTGATACTTTCTTAATTATGGCATGACATTCCTGGCAGAGAAGAACCAAGAAAAGGAAAATCCTTTGCTGACCTTGGGGTATTTGTTTTTCTTGTGTGAAAGTTAGTGCCTTGCAATGGAGCAGAACAATAATCTCAATCTGAGGTGACAATATTATAACAGAATGTAAGACAATCACTTAATCCACCTAAGACAGTAGTTTATTGGTTTAACTCCAATTGCCAGTTATTTTTGTTTACTCCCAGAGTGATACGGTATATCAGTTTCCAAACTAATACTTTTTTAAGGAAAAATGTATTTTATTTAAATAAAAACTGCTATATTTAAGACCCCATGAACAGTGGCACGAAATCCATTAATTTTGGATTTCTGAAGAACTGGTTTCAGACTGAGCAGAAGGTTATTTGCCAATCTTTCTTCCTAGTATAAATAAATGCCCTTAATAGAATGCATGATATATGATTATGAAAGCTTCATGACAGCTAGTACTGCCATGGATGCCATGTTACTGTTTAGGGATTCTTTTAAGGTAGGCATGCCCCACTCAACACAGTTGGGAATATGTCTTATGTTGGAAAAAATTTCCTGTGTGTAATTTGTGGAAGAATACCCCAAATCAATTAATTAAGAAGAATATAGAAATATAAAGGGACATATATAGAATATACACATAAACATCTAGCATTAGTTCTGTCATTTGATGTGAAATATAAGGAACCTGCCAGGTAATTTTGTTCCCAGGTGTTCAATTCTCTTTTTGTTGCATTCTATTTCCTTTATGCTCTTGGGTTCCAGTTTCGGTCCTTTTACAGTAATTAAAAAATTCCAATGTAACATAAAGATCTATGCTGGGATAGGTGTTTGGTGTGACTCTGAATGTGACTTGAAGAACCTATATGCATTTTTAGTAGAATTCAGTGGTCTTCTATACTAACGGTTGTTACATATCCACATGGGAACATGTGTGTGAAATATGAAGAAGCTTATTTCCTAAAAAGACAATAAATCCCAATCTTTTGAGCAGAAGGAAGTTAAAATTTATTAAGCTCATATTATGGGCACTGAGTAAGAGGGGTATCATCGAAGGATGAGCTGCCTCTTCATGCAACTTCAGGATCCCCTGCAATGTGCTCTTGGGCACTCCTTTGTCTTACTGAGGTGCACAGTAGTGCTGTTTCCTGGTTGCCAACAATCCACAATGATTTTCCAGAACTTTGTTACTTCCTGCAAATATCTAATGGATGAATTAGACAGTTATGTGATAGACTGTACTTGACTGTACATGACTGTACTTTTCAAGTATTTCAATGGGACACTCCTATCTACAAATATCCCAGGGATGTACCACTGCTTTTGCTTTACTATTTTGGTCAGTGGAGTTAATCCCAGGGGCTTCTACTTGCTCTTTTTACCATAAGAGTCTTCATTTCACAGGTCAGGGAGCCAGCTGGGAATTCTTCCAGCTACTGAGTATATCTATTTCAGCTCTACCTTAAGAATAGTCATATAATCACAGTAGGTCTGTGTACTCACTGGTCCTACTAGGAGAAGAACTTGAGCCAAACCCAATTATTTTCTGATTTCCTTAAACTCCCAGGTTGACAGATGAAATATAGTGATATTTTGGATTACCAGGAACTTGGGTAAACTCCCAGCACCACCTTAGAGCCTGCATCTAATAATCTTCAGGAACGTTTAGTTATTTCCCTTTCCCTTTTTTACAAGGTTATTTCACCTTGGGAAATGGGAAGCCATGAAGGAAGATTTATGGAGTATACTTGCGGTTTAGCAAGATTTTCCTTAAGGGAAACTAATACCCTCTTAATTCAAGGGCCATTTGGTTGTGAAGCGTGCAAGAGGCTTTGATTCTTCCTGTCGTACTCAAGCCAGTTGTTTGCTCTGCAGTCCTAGATTTTTTCTGATTATCTCGATCAAGATATGTTTTTAAATGGTGACAATATATTTCATCACTAGGGATACCATGAGCAATTTTCCACTGTTGAGGGTCTCTGAAAGAAGCCTTCTGTTGTTTTACCAGCCCTGGTGTCTTATGACAAATGACCTGTCTTATTTCTGGCATTTAGGTGATACCGGGTGGCCTCTATTCTTCTGAAAGCTCATCATTTCCTTTAAAATCAGAGAAACTTTTCCCTCAAAAGGTCAGGGTAATCTCAAAGGAATGTGAGACTTCCAAGGTTCCAGATTCACACAAAGGGGCATGAAATGCCCCTTTCCAGTTCTTAGAAAATTATTCCATCCCAATCAATACACTAATTTTTGTATAAGAATCCTAGATATCCTATAAATTAAAATATTATAATTCTTTCAATGTTAAAGTTTGAGCATGATTTGAATGTATATAAGCCTTACCAATAAGATATTATTTAGGCTTCTCAGAGAAATTTCTTTATTCTCTGACTTTCCCTTGATCTGAAAGTTTAAAGCTCTATGTGTGCTGGAACCTGGAACCATCCCATCCAATGTGGGGTGAGGGAGTTGGAACCTCAATATTCCCATCTGATGTGGGGTGAAAATGCTGAGGACAGAAGCTTTCCATCCAATGTAGGGGAAAGGGTGCTAGAACCCCAACATTCCAGCTTGATGTGGGGTGATGGTGCTGGAACTGTAACATTCTCATCCAAGATGGGGTGAGGTGCTAGAACCCCAACACTCCCACCTGATGGGGGGCACAGGGAGCTAGAACCCCAGCGTTTCCACCAGATGTTGGTCTCCGTCAATAATCATTGTTGCTCTGGGCTTGAAACCGGGCAGGACTCTGTGGGGCTCCTGGGCAAAAAAGCCTTTTTGTGTCTCTTTCCCTGAGTTTCAGGGAAGGGAGGGGACGCAGAGACAAGGGAGGAGCAGTCAAGAAACAATAGTGCAGCCTTGGGGCAGGGTCCTGGGTCCCCTTCAAGGGATATAAGTAACAATATCTTTGAGCTCTTCTGCAGAACTAAAACCCTCACTAGATGGAAGATGTTAACTACTAGATGAAGCACTCTTCATTCCAGAGAAGGTCACAGTTTGCCCATCACCACCTGATGCCAGAGGATCTCTGGGTTGAAGGAATTCGGGTCCTGCATGCACCCTGATCCTTATCAGCAACCCCACCCCCTTGACTGTAAAACTCCTCACAAAGCCCCCCAGGTTGGGACACACAGTCTTGAGGGCATTAGCCTGCTGTGGCCCCCTTTTCCTGGCGAAGCAATAACGCTGTTCTTTTCTACCCCAAACATGTCTCTGAGATTTGATTCGGTGTCAGGGTACAGAGGCTGGATTGGGCTTCAGGCTCCCTTACCGGGTCCTCAAGGATTTCCCAGTTTCAGTCTCTCCTAACTCAGCCTTTCCTCCTCTCCTTTTGCACAGTGAGACCTCTCTGTGAACCCAAGGCTGCCCTTGCCTGTCTGGCTCCCTTTCCCTTTTTTCTTATCATAGATGCTCCCCAGCAAATATCTCCCACTGTGACAGCAGGCAGGTAGCTAGGTGTGAGCAGAGACATGGGGACAGGGGCCAGGTGGCAGGAAATCACTCATCTTGTAAACAGCGGGGGTCCATAAGCAGGCAAAGAAAAGCAGGAGCCTCCAGACTGACAGGAAATCACACATTCTGGATGATAAGTGTCCGAGGAACGGATAAAGAAAAGTGGGGAAAGGCGGGAATCCCCTGTGCCTGAATGTAACCTGCTGCTCAATATGCTCTCATTACAATAAAAGTAGCCTTACAGATGATAAGACATGCCCATCATGTACCGACACCATGACACGTCTGATCTAAGCTAAATAAGGACAAAAATCCCTTCTCCCCTCAGGAAAATGGAGCTGAGATGAAAATCAGGGAATACGACCCCCAAACTCCTTCCCCAGTGAACGTTCCACCCCTTCATTTGCATGCCCCTCATCACCAGCTTGCCCAAGAAACCCAGGGTGGCAGCTCCTGACCCGTTCTGCCTGCTCTCCCTCAGAGCGTATCCTTGCTTAAATAAACTCTCACTTTGCTTTCCTAACCTGCCTGCTTCGTCTCCAAATTCTTTCACAATGAAGAAAGAACCTTAAATTCACCGGGAACTGACATCTGCTATGCAGCATAGTTGCATCAATTAATAATTGTTATCCTCCTACCTTTCTGAAGATATGAAGAAACACAATGGTGCTTTAAAAATTCCATTTATGGTGCTTTTTATTTGTCTTTGGTGTCTTTCTTTCTCTGTTCATATTCAAGAGTAAATCCCTAAAAAGCCCATTGAAAGCTCTGTGTGCCAGGCAAACCTTGTTGAGGGGATGGCTCGCATTTAGAGGCATCAAGTGGCAAAGCAGCTCTCTTGCTGGGTGGGCAGGGTGTGGAACACACGCTGTATGTGGGAGGGATATGTGGCTATTAAGTTTCTCCAAAGAGGATCCTACAATATCCTGTCAGTGGGTGACATGAAACAGGCAGCTAGCCTTCTGGGAGTTTGTCAGGGAAAGATTTCTAAGTCAACACAGTCCTATTACAGAATTTAATCTCCCTGTTTTCAACCTCTCATCTCAGCCCAGGTCTCTGCCATATCTCATTTCTCAAATCCATGTTCCCCCCAGGTCGAGTTTTTACAGAAAAGAAACTTTCAGTCTCGTGGATTGGAGGTTGGTGGTGCTGGTGTGTGTAGAAGGAGCCGGAGTCCATCACCTCTGTGTGGACACCTCTGCCCTCCTCTGCCCACCCCCAGCTCCCTCACGCCAGGGCATTGCACTTTCTCTGAGACATCCTGGAAGTCTCTGGAAGTCTCAGCCAGCTGCTGGTCTCCAGCCCCTCACCTGCCGACCGCCTTGTGCAAATCCAGTAACCACTCTCTTTGTTTCTGCTCTAGTGTTCTTGTTGCTTGTGTTCACACCTCTTTTACTCTGTCGCTGTAAGATTTGTAAAGTTTAGGAGGGAGGAGGGCAAATACGTGTGTTCCATCCATTGTTTTAAACTGGAGCCTCATAGTTAATTTCCACCAGTGCTTTTCAGTCTTTTTTCTCCCTCGTCCTCCTCATCATCATTACTAAAACCACGTTGTGGCTTTACATCATGCACTGCACTGTGCTCTAAATAGGTGCTTGTCTTATACACACTCCTAAACTGTTCTTCAGGTAGCCAGGGACCAGATTTTGTAGTTTTAACTCTGCATAGAGCCTTCACTTAGCAGAGGAGCAGTAACAATTTTGTAAACAAAGATAGTAACTTTGGTACTCTGAGTAACAACGCTGGATGACTCTGAGTGTATGCTGCAGTTCTGCTGAGAATGTTACCTTTTGAATCAGGTGCTTAAGTTCCTGTATGTTAATTGTTATATGATATACATGAGTGTATACACTCAGTTGTGTATGTATAGATATAGAAATAGATACACACATGCATACAAATATGTGAGTGTGGATGTGTGTGTGTGTGTGCGCAAGAGAGAGAGAGAAAGAGAGGGAAAGAGACTGAGAAAAAGAGAGAGGTATTAGTACAGGTAATATTCTAGTGATATTCTGGTTTATTCTGACTCAGTTAATTTGACTTTGATTTTAAAGCCATATAGTACTTACATAGATCATATGCATGCATAATCTTATTCTTGAATATTTGAATATGACTTCATCAGAAGTTTATAAAGTTTAAAGTTTAGTTTAAGAGTGCTGGGAATGGGAGGGTTTTCTATGAATAAAATTTCATGTTTCCAAATCTTAAATGGGCAGTGGGAACTTTTTTCATTGAATATATATCATCATTTTCAATTTACTTTTAGGGAGAGGTTTTCTCCTCCTCCTTCCCTCCAGGACAATGTCTCTAGAGTTCTACAAATAGACATCTCTTATAAAAAGGTTCTTACTAGAGGCAATTTTAATTTATCCTTTTTTAGTAAACATGCATTATTTGATCAGTACAATATAGCACAGCTAGGATATGCACAAATATCTCTTGGTGTTTATTTTCATCCAATTTGATTTCTCAAACTTCTTATGGTAAATTTATTGAAAATCTGGTCACATACAATACCTATTTCTAAATTTGTAATACCCTAAATATTATATGGCACTTAATATTTTTTGCAAGACTAAAATTTTCAGTTTCTAATACAGTAACCCATTTGAGAAGTGTTCCGAATGCAGAAACTCTCAGCCTCTCTCTGATGCTTAATGCTGTGAGACATTTTTCTGTAATCTCAATATCAGAGGTACAATTTAAACTTGCATAGAGGTTAATATTATAGTGCTCTTGGGCCATGGAACTGACAGCTTCCCGTGCCCTTGAATTCTGATTTTTCTTCACCAGGACCCTACATTTTCATTAAGAGCTGATACATATTTTAAAGATGTAAGTGAGTAGCCTCAGACAGTTGCAGAGAAAAATGGTTCTTTTCTGATTTCATCTTGTCTTCCCATTCATTTCTACAAAGTTTACCCTCCAGTCTAAGCATAATTCTGCCACAGAGAAAAGCAGAGTGCAACGTGAAGTCCAATAATCATGTTCTTTTTCTAAGGTGACATAAAAGCTATATTGGATTGGTTAAAATTTTTTAGAGAAAGGTCGTTCTCAGCTGAATTATTTCACCAGTTTATGTGGACAATAAAAACTATAATTCAATGTAAAGATGGGGAACCATTCATATAGCATTATATGTAATCCTGTACAAACACACCCAACTTACATTCCTATCTTCAGACCCCCTTTTGCTGTATAAATTTATTCCATTTCTCTTCTGACTCACTGTTAAAATACTTTACATCTTTATTCTTTTTTTTCAGATTTTGACTTAAAGTATATAGTATGTTTCCAGTTTCATTGAGAAATAATTGACATACATTACAGTATAAATTTAACATTTACAGCATGATGGTTTGATTTACATATATTATGAAATGATGACCACAGTAGGCCCATCTAATATCCATATTCTCATATAGATACAATAAAAAAGAAAAGAAAAAAGAAAGGAAAAAATCTCTCCTTGTGATGAGAACTCATAGGATTTACTCTCTCCACAGCTTTGCTAAAGATCACAGAGCAGTGTTAGCTATTGTCATTATGTTGTACATGACATCCCTAGTACTTATTTATCTTATAACTGGAACTTTGTGTCTTTTGACCACCTTTCTCTAATTTCCTCTCCCTCCACCCTGTGCCACTGGTAACCACAAGTCTGAGCTCTTTTTCTATGAGTTTGTTTTCTTAATTTTTTTCTGTTTGTTTTAGATTCCACATATAAATGAGATCATGCACTGTTTGTCTTTCTCTGACTTCTTTCACTTGGCATAATGCCTTCAAGGTCCATCCATCTGTCACAATGCTAAGAATTCCTCATTTTTCTATGGCTGAATAACATTCCATTGTACCTATGTACCACAACTTCTTCATTCATCTGTTGATGGGTATTTAGATTGTTTCCATGTCTTGGCTATTGTAAATAATCCTGGGGGTGCAGATATCTTTTCAAGTTAGTGTTTTTATTTCTTTTGGGTATTTTCCCAGAAATGGAATTTTTGGTAGTTCTAGTTTTAATTTTTTGAAGATTCTCAATACTGATTTCCATAGTGACTGTACCAATATACAATCCCACCAACAGTGTAGAAGTGTTCCCTTTTCTCCACATCCAAGCCAACATTTGTTATCTTTCATATTTTTGATAATGGCCATTCTAACAGGTGTGAGATGATATCTCATTTTGGCTTTACTTTGCATTTCCCTAATGACTATTGATGTTGAGCATCATTTATGTACCTTTGGCCCTTCCTATATCTTTGAAGGAATACCTGTTCAGGTCTTTTGCCCATATTTAATTAGGTTATTTGGTGGTTTTGTTTGCTATTGAGTTGTATGGGGATTTAAAAATATATTTTGGATATTAACCTCTTATCAGATATACAGTTTGAAAATATTTTTTCCCAAGCTTTAGGTTGTCTTTTCACTTTACTGATGTATTCTTTTGTTGTGCAGAAGCTTTCTAGTTTGATATTGTCCCACTTGTTTATTTTTGATTTTGTTGCTTGTTCTTTGGGTGTCATGTCCAAAATAATTATAACCAAAGCGTATGTCTGGTAATTAATCCTCTGAGAACACTAAATTTATCAAAAGGTCACAGCTGCAATTTGACTGGGCATGGAGTTCTGTATAAATCAGAGAGGTAACAGAGTCTAGATTACAGAGACTTGTTGAGTGGCATTGTTATTAGCATTGCTATATTTAGCAAATAAAAATACAGGATACCTAGGCAAATTTGAATTTCAGACAAAGAGCAATTAGTTGTTGAGTCCAAGTTATCCAATTTAGTATTTGGAATACAGTTACCAAAATTCAGCCTTATGCACCACGGCTGGATTAAATCTTGGAGACAGAGTTTTGAGTGAAGTAGAAAGAAATAGCTTTATTGCTCTGCCAGGCAAAGGGGGCCACAGCAGGCTAATGTCCTCAAAATTCTGTGTGCTGTCCTGGAGTGGGTAGTGAGGAGTCTTACAGTGTTCAAGGAGCAGGACGTGGTCAACTCGTGGACATTCTTCTGATTGGTTGGAGGTGAGGTAATTGCGAGTCAGCATCATCAACCTTCTAGTTCCAACCAGTCTGGGGTCTCCGTGCTTTTGGGCAGCATAGAGTTAATTTCTTCCACCTGGTGCAGGTTTCAGTATCTGCAAAACACCTCAAAGGTCATGGCTTAGAATATTATCTATAGCCTTTGAGGAGGAATTAAACGTCCTTGACTTTGTTTAATGGCTAAAGTATTATTATTTTGTCTTGCTTGATTGTTTTCCTTTCTTTCTGTATTTTCTGATTAAATTTATTTTTTGACTAAAGTTTTTCTATAGACAAAAGGCAGGTGGAGAACATGGGTGGAGGTCTATTCTGGGAAAGCCTCATAGGGTCTTGTTCGTTATGATACTTACACTAAAATATGAATGCTAAACATATATAATTTATGTACTCTTATACTTATCCCCTTGACTGTGACTGCTTCTTATGATTATGTTTTTGACGACCTTAACAGTTTTGAATAGTACTGGTCAAATATTTTGTAGAATGTCACCCGATTGGGCTTTGTCTCATGTTTTTCTCATGATTAGACTGGAGTTTTGTGTCTTTGGGAGGAAGACCCCAGAGGTAAAGCCTAATTCTCATCACAACGTATTAGCATGCCATCACTATTGGTGTTGACCATGATAACTTAATTGAGGTAAATGTTCTTTTAAAATTTATAATCTATTTTGATCATTTTTAAAATAAAAATTGCCCTGGCATACTGCTTTTCAAATTAATTAACATACATATTGCTTAATACCATTTATCAAAGGAGCTAGAGGCTAACAGATCCAGAGACAGGGCAATATCCCCGGTCAGACAGATGGGAAGTCAGCCAAGAATTCAGTACCTTGGCTTCTTTTCTGCTACTCTGGGAAAAATGAAGTAACTGAGTAAAGGCCCTAGGCTGCCAGGTCCACTAGGCAGGAAATGAGGGACATGACACAAAAAGGGAGTTGGATACATATTTCTTTGGATCAGAAGGTGATCCTTGTTTATATAACCAATCAATTGTATAGATGCAGGGAGATGAGACCAAGAGATACTTCTGCTCAGCAGCAGAGGTGGGTAACTAACCATTTCTGGCTCTTTCTTACCCAGGGTAATAGATAGTCATAAAAGCTTGTACTTATCCAGTACTACTACATGTGATTGGGAATAGAAAAATGGTAACACTGGCCAGACTCTTACAGGTGCCAGTTCTATGAGTTGGTCCTCTTTCTAAATCTTAGGTCTTATATCAGGTTGTACCTTGGTTCTGTGTAAAAAAAAAAAAAAAACAAAAAATTATGGCTAATGAAAAGAAAGCAGAGTGGTGAGTCAAGGAAGTGGAGCCAATAAATGGATAATGGATAATGCAACAACAACAAAGAAAAAAAAAGAAAGAAAAAAGAATATCTAATAGTAACCAGTACTTACTGAGAGTCTGAGAGCAACAAACTGAACACACGCTTTAGCTGTATTACAGATGCCCTTAAGAGAGAAGCCAGTTGTTTGTCTGCAGAATTCCTCCTTTGTTTGAAGAGGAAGGCCCAGGATAGAGTCCAGCACATTTAGGGGATATTTCATCCAGATATGCCTTGATGATGCCAGGAACACCTTGTAGATGAACACTTACTTGGTATAATTATAACGTTACTTTGTCTTTTGGTTCCTCTTCTAAAGCTGTATCTCTTATAGAGGACCCGTCCCAGATTTAGCCATGCCCGGTGTCTCTCTCTCTGTCTCACACGTACACACACACACATGCATTACTGAAATATTTTAAAGCAAATTTCCAGATTATTTATAATTTTGATGCTATATGATTAGTACATACCTCTTAAAAATATGAACCTTTTCTTATTGAGCCATAATGCTTTTATCACACTTATCAAAAATAACAATAATTCCTGGTAACATTTAGTATTCATTTCACACTTGAGTTTCCCTGATTATCTCAGAAATAGGATTTTACAATTGGTTTATTTGAAGCAGAATTCAGAAAGTTCATCCATTACATGTGTTTGTTCAATCTCTTAGGTCTTTTTAAATACAATACAATCACCCTATCATTTTTTTTTTCACGCCATTGACTTGAAGTAACTGGGTCAATTACCTTGTAGAAAGTGACAGTTTCTTGATATATTGATAACTTCATGTAGTCATTTAACGTGATCCTCCATCTTCTGGATTGCCTGTAAACTTAAAGCAAGCTCTAAGGGATTTGTTACATTAAAAGTTAACTTATCAGAGGTCAGAACCCCTCTTGGGTGGTGCTGTATACTTTGATAGCATCACAGCCTGCCTGGTGTCCCACTCTTACTGATGCCAAGATGAACCATTGTGTTCGGTGGTGGCAGCCTAAACCTTCCGTGGAAAAGTTTGCCTTCTTTTATCAGGTGATGATCTTTGCCTGAATTAATTATTTTATTTAAATGTTGCAAAATGGTTAATTTTTTAGACTTTTTATTTTATACTGGAATATAGTTGATTAACAATGTTGTGATAGTTTCAAGTGCACAGCAAAGCGACTCAGCCATACATATAGATGTATCCATTCTCTCCCAAACTCCCCTCCCATCCAGGTGCCACATAACATTGAACAGAGTTCCCTGTGTTATACAGTAGGTCCTTGTTTTTTATCCAACAAAATGGTTATTTCTTTATTTTCTCATTTCTGTAGTTATTAGTTGGAATTTTTCTCTAAAAATATCTCTCATGAGCTAGAATTCTTTGATTACATTGAAGTACATTTCATACAAGAATGACAGAAATATGTTTAATTCATTTCCTTTTTCTGGCAGCTGTCAGAGTGAGAAGCTGGTGCCTCTAGCAGCACTGTGATTCCCAGCCCACATTCCCGTAGGGTTAGCATTTCAGCACAAGCTCCTCTCAGCTCCTACCAACAGATACTGCAGCTCTTTGCCTGACAACTTTCTCTGGTGACCAGACCTCACTTTGCCTGTAACCATAGCAGACCAGAGGGAATTAATGCTGCCAACCCCCTTCCTCCTTTCTGCTTTAACCAATACCTGACAGGAATACGTGAAAAAAACACCCAAGATCCTTCTCTCCCAGGTGAGATATCTCTGACATGTTTGTTCTACACTGGCTTCCAGAATCCTCCATGAGGATCAAGCCCCAGTTCAGCACTGTGACAATTAGCTAATAACAAGCACTCTACACATTTTCTCAAGCTTTCCTCCTTTTTCCATCTTACATCCCCACTCTTTGGCTGGTGTTTCCAGGATTATTTTCGAAATCAACTGCATACACACAAATCCTTGTTCCAGGGTCTCTTTTGTGCAAGACCCAAACTAGAATGATGTTCTAGTGTCTGTCATCAGCAAACAGTGCCTTTGGTGCTTCCTCCACTGTTTTTCTTCTCTCTAGCTTTTTCTCTCTTACTCCCCTTTAAGTAATAACATTCCATTTATGGATTTTATATATTCATTGTGTTTCAGTGTATTACAGTCATTTTGAAAATACTCAAATTGTCACATTTTCAGTCACTGGAAGCCTTTCCCATGATATTTCTTTAGTCCTTTCCTTGAACTTTTTTTTTAAAGATTTTATTTTCTATAGAAATTTTAGGTTCATAGCAAACTTGAGTGGAAAGTACAGGGAGTTCCCTGTCCCACCCCAGGACACACACAACCTCTCCTGCCATCCCCAAATTGTATGTTTGTCACAAAAGATGACTCAGCATTGACACATAGTTATCACCCAAAGTCTCTGCTTTACATTAGAGCTCATTCCTTGTTTTGTACATTCTATGGGCTTGGACAAAGATATAACAACATGTATTAACCATGATTGTATCATACAGAATAGTTTCACTGCCTTAAAACTCCTCTGTGCTCCACCTATTCATCCCCTCATTCTTAGCCCCTGACAACCACTGATCTTTTTACTCTCTCCATAGTTTTGCCTTTTTCAGAACATCATGTAGTTGGAACCATAAGTAGCTAACTTTTTCAGACTAGCTTCTTTCACTTAGTCATATACATTTAAGTCTCCTCCACATCTTTTCATGGTTTCATGGCTCATTTCTCTTAGTGTTGAAGAATATTCCACTGTCTGGATGGACCATAATTTGTTTATCCATTTACCCACTGAAAGATGTTTTGTTTGCTCCAGGTCTGGGCAATTATGAATAAAGTTGTTCTAAGCATTTGTGCGCAGGTTTTTGGGTGGACACAAGTTTTCTCTTCATGAGTAAATACCAAGGAGCATGATTGTTGGATCGTATGGGAAAAGTATGCTTGATTTTGTAAGAACTGGTAAACTATCTTCCAAAGTGGCTGCACACTCTAACATTGATAGAAATACCTATTTTACTTGACAGACTTGAATCAGGTTGATGAAATAAGATTTACTTTGTATTTTAAGGCTTCATATTTTTACACCCTTTTAATAGAAAATTTATTTTGTTCTACAACTGTGGAGAATACAACCTAATTGTACATAAAAAAGACACATCACTTCTCTCCACATCATGTTTATCAAATTAGTCCCTGAGACTAAAAATGAAAAGATATACAGTTTGAAGATAGAATAAGAAAATGTCTATGAAGCCATAGTGAAAAATACTATAAGTGGTGCAAAAAAATAGGAATGTTGTTGATGTGTGGTCTATAGTCACATAAGAGTCTTGCCTCTGGTCATGACACTTTGTCTCTTTCATCAAATGTACTTATTTCGATTATTTACACTGAGAGAAAAAATAGTGTAAATTAGAATTTGAGGCATGCTTCCCCAATTTGGACATAAAGTTGTTTCACTGCCTTTTGTTGAAGAAACACTTCTTTCCCTATTAATTGTTTGGTTTTTTAATTGAAAATTAGTTTTCCATTTAAATGTTAGTATAGTTGTGGACTGTTGATTCTGTTTCATAATATATTTGTCTACCCTCATTCAAATCCCACACTGTCTCGGTACCTGTCACTTTATAATGTCTTGAAATCAGTTAGTGCAAATCATTCCCTATATTGACTTCTCTAACCTATAATCATAGTACATATCTCTCTTGATTTAGGATTTCTTTAATTTTGCTCAACAAATTCTGTAAGTTTTTCGAAGAGATCTTGAATATCTTTTGATGGATTTATTCTTAATCATTTTAAGTGTTTGGTATTATTATAAATAGTATTGCTTTTAAATTTTATTTTCCAATTGTTCACTGCTTACATGTAAAATTACAACTGACTTTTGTATATTGATCTCGTATTTTGTTACCTTGAAAAATTCACTTACTAGTTTTTGTTTTTTTGTAAATTCCTTTGGATATTCTACTTATACATACACATTATCTGTGAATAAAGACCATTTTACTTTTTCCTTTCCAATCTCTATATATTCACGATCAAGCTTATCCAAAAGTGGTATGTTTGTGTATTGGGAATAGAAATGCTGTTTGGGTTTGCCCAGAGTGGTTCTACCTCTGTCTCGGAAACTTTACAACTTTGTTTTCCCCATCCAGGAGCCCTTTTATGTAAAAAGAGATATTTCAGTTTTCTACGTGAATATGCTGTGGAAGGGAGAGATTAAGTAAAATGACCAAGTCACATGGTTATTAAATTTCTGAGCTAGGATTGGGAGATCTTTCTGATTTCAAGGCCATTTTGCTTTAGAACCATTATGAATGGTTCTAAAATCACTGAACTTATGATTTGTCTAATAATCATTTTATAAGTTGCCTACAGAACACGCATATATGTTGTCTTCTATATCATTGATAAAAGTTGAGAAAAGAGAAAGACCTCCTATCCCACAAAGTAATGCATGATATTCAACCAGCTGTAAATCCACAAATCCACCCAAGCAAATATCAACATTCCTTCATGGGTCTCATCTTTAAAAATTCCTAGTAAAAGCCCTCTGACATGGGTATATAATTAATGAAGGAGATACTGTATAATAAGCACTAGATGGATCCTTAAGTTCCGATTTACAGTGTCAGACCTGTGCAGATTATGGGGCATGGAGCAGTGATGTCCACATGAGTCTGATAGGCTGTTGAGCAATCTTTGTCCCCTGATTTATTTTTTGATTTATGAAAGGGCATTTATAAAATGCCCTTTAGGTATCCACTCAGCAGTGAGCATAAATTTAAAATACAATAAATGCTTCTTCTCTATAACTTTTTCTAACATACTGAGAAAAGAAAATGCTACAGGGAAACAATTTAACAGAGGAAGTCATATGAGCATTAGACACAGTCATTAAAAGTTGTGTACTGGGAAATATAACTGGGTTTCACTGAAGATTTAATCAAAATTAATTAAAAAGAAATCTCTCACAGACTCTCATTGACTTTCTCTGTGTATATCTAAATAGTGTTAGATACTGTGGCAAAACAAGACTTCACTGGTATCTCTAAATAATGTCTACCTCACTATTGATATTATACATTTTGTTTCTGAAATATGGGGTTGAATCATATATGCAAATAAAATTATAGCTGATGATATAAACTCTGTGTTGTCATGAGACATGCAAATATAAAAATGTTCTTTGTGATTTTACTTTTGCATTTTTAAATTTCCATAGCAGTGACCTATAAATAGCTCTGTACTTCTGAGATTGCACTTGACGGGGAGGGATTGGGGGATGAGAAGGGAGGGGAGAAGGATCAAAACATCGGCTGGACCACTGTCGCTCTTCAGGGCCACAAAGAGAGTATGGTGAACCAGTGACCAGTGAGATGTTGGAAAGTGAAATGAAGTAAGAAGAGGTGTGTTAGGAGAGCTCTTGAGTGCCAAGGCTAATGCTTGGTCTCATTTATATCCAGGGTTTCCCTAAATGTAATATAAATAATATAAATAGAGGTAGAGATGACACTGATGTAGAGAGATAGAGATAACTAAATAATATTGTGGGTATTCTTTTACATCTTCCAATGTCATTGACTCATAGTTTTCAGTGGTTCAAATCTAGTGAATGTACTATAATTTACTTAACCACGTTTGTGTGAATGGATTTCCACAAATAGAACTGATGTCAGAGCTTCAGCTAGAGACTCTTTATTATGGAAGAGGTAAGAATTTTTTAGAGATCTAATGAGGGAATTGGGAAATACTCATTTGTTGGTCAATTTCTAGCAAAAATAAATCATGTTTAAAGGCAGTAGCTAGTGGCCTCTGCCTCTGGAAAATACATGAGAATTTATTGTTAGAAATATGCATTTTATTGAAAAGAATTGGATCTGGCTGATAGACATTTTATATATTAAGAATTTATACTTTTATATCATTTGAGTAAGAAATTTAGGTTTGCTCTAAGATTGTAGGCAAAAAGACACAGCACTGCTTTTTACTATCATGTTTACCAATTTAGTCCCTTGAGGCTAAAAAAATAGATATACAGTTTTCAGTAAAGAGAAAATAAGAAAATAATTATAAAATCATTATGAAAAAGTACTGGGAGTGAGAAAAAAAAAAGAATGCAGTCTATGCTTAGTCTAGATTCATACAAGAGTCCTATCTGTGGTCACAACGCTGTGTCTCTTTCTGAAAATATATTTGTTTCAATTGCTTACACTGAGAGAAAAAATAAATAAATAAATTTATTTAAGAACTGTGGTGTCTGGAGACAATTTTTGGTTTTTATAATTGGAGAGGGCTACTACTAGCATTTAGTAGGTAGAGACCAGGGATGCTGATAACAGCCTACAATGCATAGGACAGCCCACTGCAAACTGTCTCCCCTAACAAAGACCTATCTGATCTGCAGTGTCCAAAGGGCTGAGGTGAGAAGCCCTGATCCAGAGGAAAATGAGCCTTTCCCTAATTTGCCTGAAGTTCTCTATGAACCAGCTGTGGGCCTCTGGGTCTGGTCCTGCCTACTTCATAAATAGAGTCTGAAGGACGTGTAGCAGAGCTCTAACACTTTTTAACTGTATCAGGACTTAGGATCATCCTCCAATGTGCAGGACCTTTGAGCACTTCCATGACAGGCAGTAACAGGGATAAAGGAGATCTTATTTAGGCTTGCATGTAGGGAAGTTCTCTTCCTTAGTGGTTCTTACTGAGACTGTTTTAAAATATTTGGACAACTAACACTTAACCACATAGTGTTTACTAGTCAGGTCATTTTAATGCTGACATTTTCTTGCTGATGATATTACTGAAAACAGCTTCATGGAGCCCATCTGCCCCTGGAAAGCATCTTGCTGAGCATAAACTCCCACCTGAAGGAGATGAGTCAGTGTCTCTGTGTGAAAACAGAAATTTCTCCTGAAAATAACAGTTTGCATGGGCATGGAAATATTTCACCTCTTTGAGGGAGAAATGTTAGAAAATCAAGAAAATTTACCACACATTTCTTCAATCTACTTTATAAACTGAGGTTTGCCTTCTTCCAGTTGAAGGTTGAATTAATTCTAAGTCCACAGTGTGTCCAGGGACAGGAGATTCATTTCCACAAGGATTCAGTAGCCAGATCTGAATGTGTGAGTGTGTGTGTGTGTGTGTGTGTGTGTGTGAGTGTGTGTGTGTGAGAGAGGGCACCTTTTTGTGGTTGCCTGTGTGCACACATGTGAGTGTGTAGTGTAAGAGGGTGCATCAATGTGTGTGCACACGTGTGAGCATGTGCATGAGTAGTGTTATAGACTTCTGCAGAAGTAGCAATCCTTGTATCCTAAAGCTGAATGCTTTCTAAAAGCACACGTGGAGAAAATGACAGACAATTCGCTAACAGCAACTTCTCTGTGAGGGAGCATTTCCTTCCTTTGATACAGTACTCTATCATCTCTAGGAATTGGGATGGAACAGAATGGGTCATTGTAAAAGAGAGCACATAGACCTCTTTGATTATGAACAGTGCTATTAGTCACATAATGCTGCTTTTCCGATGGTCTTACATCTAAAGAGCACTTATTAATTGTGTAGCGCTAGGTAGCTGGTAAGCTGTGTGAAAGCAAGGACCCTTCCTTTACATGTCTTTTCTTCTCTGTTTCTTCCTCCTTTGGCACCTAATACAAAAACCAGCACACAAAGGACACTTGAAATGAACTCAGCCTATATTTATTGTCTACTGTACACCAGTTGGTATGCTAAGGACTGGAGTCCCAGTGATGAAAAAGGCTGAACTACTCTCTGGCATGAGGGTCCGTAAATAAAACATGCAGTATGATAACTGCTGCTATTGATATGGACAAAGTCCTGCAGAAAATATTAAGGCAGTTTAGAGTTAAACTTTGAGACTCAATTGGAATTTTTCTTGGAAAGGAAAGAAAGCTAAAGATGAATTTAAGATAAGAAAGATCATAAGGTAGTTTATAGTGGAAAAAGATAATTTGCTTGTTTTGGAAGAATTTGTTTATTTTTTTGTACATATGTGTCATTGAGAAATGTTTCTTTCTTTCTTTCTCTCTATCTTTCTTCCTCTCTTTCTTAGACTGCTTGAGCTGCCATAACAAAGTATCATGGGCTGGGTGGCTTAATCAACAGAAAGTTTTTTCTCACAGTTCTGGAAACTGATGAGGGCTCTCTTCCTGATGTGCAGACAACCCCCTTCTCACTTTCTTCACGTGGAAAATGAGAGAGAGAGAGAGAGAGAGAGAGAGAGAGAGAGAGAGCGCTCTGGTGTCTCTTCCTCTTCTTAAAAGGGCATGAGTCCATCATGGGGGCACCACCCTCATGACCTCACCTAATCTTAATTATATCCTAAAATCACCACCTCCAATTACTACCGCTGGGGAATAGGGCTTTAACATACAAATTTTAAAGGGACACGATGTTCAGTCCATAACCTTATCTGTCTATCATTTACCAGTTGATGAATTATCTATACATATTAAGCTGTTTGTGAGCTCATTCTGAAAATGGTAGGGAACAATTTCATATTTTTATACAGAATGAGGAAGAATTATATGAACAGACCTGTATTTTATAAAAGATATTCTGGTGGTAGTTTGGGAGGATGGGTTGGAAGGACAGAGTTGCTCATTCAATGTGCAGGAGATGATGAGGGTCTGAGTGGCAAAGCAGCAGAGATTTGGAGGGGAGAGAATGGAATAAAGGGAAAATACAGAGATAAGATGAATAAGAGCCACTGATTAAATGAATGTGGAGTGTAAAGGGAGATTGAAAAGTCATGGATATTTCTAGATATGGTAACTGTGCATCTGGTGATGTCACAATGAGACAGTGAACACAGAAGGGAATGTAAAATATTTACAGGCAGAAAAAAGACATAGCCATGGACATTACACTGTGAAAACTGAGCTCGTGAAAGAGCACAGGATTTGAAGTCAGGCAAATTTAGGTGCAAACACAAGCGTTCTCATCATTGGGTGAGTCACTTACCTCTTCACTCTTCTATAAAATTGGGATAATTGGGCATTTTTCTGACCCTGTTGTAAGAATTACAATATATAGCTTATATTGTTTCAGAGTCATTTTCTTTGAAGACCCTGCAGCTGTGCCTGGAACATAATAAACAAACAATTAACGTTATCTAGTATTACATAACTTTTTTTCACTCATCATGATAAATACATTAATAAGTAACAGGTATATTGCTTTTGCTCTATAAAAGGCATATTCTCATATCTTTCCAAAGAGCAATACACTGAGTTTTCAAGCAACATCCTCTGAATAAAATACGACTATTATTTTTATTTTAGAGATGAAGAAAGTGAGAAAGAAAATCCAGTAAATAAGGCAGAAGAGGGGAAATCACTAAAGGAGTGATTTTCACTAAGGAGTGAAATAGGAGAAGATTATGCAGAAGCAAAGGAGGAAGCATCAGGAAAACATGTGTCAAGTGCCTTGACAGGTGGAGGATGAAGGCAGAGAAGATACCGGGCTGTGTGCTGAGAGAGGGAGTCCCACAGGGATTGGGAAGGAAAGGCAGGCGGTGATGGGACTGAAACACCGATGGAAAGTAATGGTGTAGAAACAAACTAGGTCAAGACCAGCTTAGTAGAGAAATGAAGGAGAGAGAAAAATGAGAGCTAGACACAGAGAATGAATGTGGAGGAAATAACAAATTTTCATTTTCCTGTTTAATATCTAAGGTGATCCTGTGACGAATTCTCTTCAGTTATCTTCATTTTATAAATGAGAAAAATGAAACAAATGAGAGACAGCATCTTGCTTAGGGCAACACTGCAAATCCATTTATGGTGGAGTTTCCATTAATATACAGACCTTGAGATTTCTCAGGCCACCCCACTGAGCTCCACATTTTACCACTCTGTCTTTAACTGAAGTAAAAAATAAAAACTTCACAATTTAAGGCAATTATTGCTCATTTAATGCCTGCAGGACCACTTTGTTAGAAAGGAATAACACAGTATGTGCGTTCCACATTCCAAAGCTATTGCTTTCAAAATATTTTCTGGATTATATCTCTACACAAACTGCTTATATTTTCTTATTTATAGATGTTTCAGTTACCTCTTATTCTCTATACATTTAAACAGAAATATCGTAGAATGATAGGACTTTGATCGTTAAATTATGACCCTTTCTGTCTTGGCGTGTACGAAGCCACCAACATGGAAAAGCAATGTGAGGACTGTCGGCTGTTTATTTTATTTTTATTTAAGGACTGGTATTTGACTCTTGCCTGAAAAGACTAAATATGAGACACTGCGACTGGCCAGCTGTAGTGGGAAGGGTGAATAAGGAGGGTTTCGCTGTGAGAGAGCTGTCCTTCCACCAAAGAGACATGTTTTTCAGGGCTTATATATAGACCCTATGGAAAAATCCTGCTTGTTTGTACCACCTGAGGGGCAGGAGGGTGCAAAAATTGAAGCCTGGGACAGGAGAGTCTTCAGCAGGAAAGAGCCATCACTGAAGCTGCAGAAGGAAGGAACCTCAGGTGAACCACACAAGCTTGAAAACCAGGTTACTTCCATGCCCAGTGCACCAGCAGCAGACTACATCTGCCCTAGACAAGGAGCACGTTGCCTTCCCTCCAGCCCAGGGGAGTGATTGTGCTCAGAAAAGCTGCCCGTGTACATCTCTTCTCATCTCTGTGCTCAGTGATGCATATGCTGGTAGCATCAAATCAGCTATCACAGGAGCCTTTCTACCAAGGACATCAGCAAGCACTATGGATCCAGATCTCTCTTATTCTTTGGAGAACTGGCTGTTGAACATTTACCAGCACCGCTGCTTTAACTTCCTCTTTCCTTCACCCTGGCTGTGAAGGGGTCCCTAAAAACCACAAGGTGGAAGGGGAAAGGGAAAAGGAGGGATTCTCCACACACGACTTTCAAGCCCAAAGTAGACCCAAGTTGGGGAAAGCAGAGAAACTGAACAATCAATGAACTTGGAGTTATAGACTGATTGTTAGCTAGTGAACTTAATGAAAACTAGGAGGGATCCTCAAAGACTAAGAGACCTGACAGAATTTCTTCAGGGGCCAGAAAGTAGGAAACTGTCAGGGGGTGTATAGTGAGTACAGTAAGTGAAAAATAAGTATAGTTCATATTTTTATATATTAAATGCATCTTTTTAAACTGGTTACAACTTGATGATACTTTCTCATGACAATTGAGTCAGAATAGTGTAGTATTTTTGTGATTTAGAAATGACATGATTAAATATCATTTTATATATCAGAGGACTACTCTTTTCCCTAGTTACTATGAAAAAAAAATGCTCCCTGTAGCTCTCATCTGAAGTTTCAAAACAACCATTTCTCTAGGAGTCTGTGGTTTAAGAACCTTAAAATTAGAAGAAACCTTAAAATAGTAATATCCATGGAGGGACTAAGGCTTCTGTGTTTCATCTCTGAAATAGCTAGAATGAGGACAAAACAGATGAAGGGTTGTGTTTCCACCCTGTATGTCAAAAGCTTCAAGGTAATGCCACTTCAATCCTAACACTGAGAAAAGGTCAGAAAATCTCTAGAATATAACCTTCCTTGAACTCATCAGAGAGCAGCCAAGTGTTCCGAATGATGAAGGCTGCTCAGACCATCCAAGGAAATTAAGGGCACACGAACTGTTGTGCCTTTAGTGGAGTGTGGGAGAAATGGATGGCCCTTGTAAAAGAGGGTGAGAAGAAAGAAGCTAAAATGTTTTAACAAATTCTTAAAAGCCAAGTGTTGGCCCGAAAACAGCCTAGAATAACTGGAAGCTGAGGATGTGAGAGGAGTCTACACTCACTTTCACTCTTTCTTATGCTTCCACCAGGTGCTCCAGAGGAGGACAGGGCAGGGGGCTGGGGAGACTCCTTCCTGGATGGTGTGGGTATCCCAGTGATGATCAGTTGTTCCTGGGGCCAGCTAAGAAATATCACCCACCACCTCAGACCCTTCTCTATGTGAAGTCAAAGCCTATGGTAAAGGGAGATGACCCTCCAGCTTCCAGTGCATGCAAAGACTACTGCTTCTGGAAGAGGGGTGTAAGCAAAAGGCATCTGAGAATGCTTGGTTCCTACCCCCTGAGTGCACAGGCTTTCCGAGAATGAGAGCAGATAAGAAATGGCTTCTGAAAGCTGACAATGGAGTGGAAACACTGAGAAAATCCCTCTGTCACCTGAGCCCAACACCAAGCACAAAGAGCATCAGTCGCCTGCTGCAGAAACTTGAAGCCTGGGTGCACTGCCAGTGAGGAAAGTAACCAGAAAACCAAGCTCAGCTCAACCAACCAGATTGAATCATCCTTCACACGAATGGTCTTAGAGGAGAAGAGATGGGTCAGTTTGGGGGTATAAACAAAATTTACCTCAGTCTCTACCATTTTATTCTATACAATGTCCTATATTTAATTAAAAGGTGAGAAACACAATAAAAGCAAAGATAAAAAATAAAGTGTGAGTTAAAGAAATCAACAGAACAAAATTTAGAGAAATCCAAAATGTTGGAGCCATCCAACAGGGACTTTAAAATAACTATGCTTATTATGTTAAAAGACAGAGTGGAAAGTATATAGTTCAACATGTATGACTAGATAGGGAATTTCAGTGAAAAGTTGGAGACTAAAAAATAATTAAATAGAAATACTATAAATTAAAAAATGAACAGTATCAGAGAAGAAGAACTTATTCCATGTACTTATCAGCAGGTTGGGCACAAAAAAAGGAATTAGTGAATTTGAATTAGTAACAGAAATTTTCACACTGGATTCTAGTAAAAAATAATATGAAAAAATAGAACATTCAAAGGCTGTGGGACATCAAATTGTCTAAGATAATTGGAATTGGAATTTTAGAAGGAGAGGAAAAAGAGAAGCAAAGAGATAGTGAAAGTTAATGAAGAAACTAAACCACAGATCAAAGAAGCTCAGAAACATCCCACATCCCCTCCAAAAAAAAAAAAAAAAAAACCCTCCACAACTAGTCACAACGTAGGAAAACTCAAAGAAACCAAAGATAAAATGTCAAAGCACTGAGGAACTTCACCTACAGAAGAACAAGGAAAACTTACAGAAGATTTCTAATGGGAAACTGTGGATAAGCAAGCAGACTTGCACTACAAGAAACATTAAGAAAATTCCTCAGGTAGAGTATCATGATAGTGGATGGAAATTTGGATCCAAACAGAAAAGAAAATCACTGGAAACGGTAAAAATGAGGATAAAGATAAAATATAGTTTGTGTCATTTTTAATTGATTCAAAAGAAAATTGTTTAAAGAAAAAGAGTAACAATGTACTGCACACTTCATGACAAGTGTAGAAGTAAAATGATTAAAGCAATAGCATAAAGCATGAGGGGGAAATATGGACATAAAATGATATAAAGTTCTTATGACTATATGTGAAGTGGTGTAGTATTATTTGAAGTTAGATTACAATAAATTAAGAGGTATCTTTTAACCTCTATATCAGCCAGTAGAGATAAAATAAAATCATAAAAATATTTGTTAACCAAAAAGAAGTTAAGTAACGAGGAAAAAGTAACAAAGAATCGATGGGGAAATAGAAATAGCAAAATGGTGTGTTAGATTCCAAGCATGTTAATGATTACATTAGACTTAACTGATCCCTCAATTTTACTTCTAAGTATTTACCCAGGAGAAATGAAAACTTATATCCACACAAGGCTTGTACATGAATGTTCACAGGATGATTGAGAAGTTCTTTATCTTAATTATAGTGTTTGTCACACAAATGTGTACACTTGTCAATTGTGTACATTTTAAACTGTAGCACATTAAAGGGGAATATTTTACTAAGTATAAAATATACTACATTAACACTCACTTAAAAATCTAGAATAGGTAAAAATATTATTTCAGAAGCTATAAAATAAAATATATCACAATTATATCAAAAATTTCAAAATGTATTTTTAATCATTAAAATATAATTTTATTTTATTTTGGGTATCATTTATTCAGGATCACGATTTGTGTATACTTGCCTATGTGTATGAGGAAATGGTATAAATTTTAAAACGAACAATTTAATAATAGCAATATTGACTATTCCCTAGAAGTTAAATATTCATCATTAAACAATCAGTGCTCCTATTAGGACATATGCAGGAATAAAAAAATTGTCACAATATTGTGACAATCTAAAATATTTTTCGTATTTTCTCAAATTTCACAATTTTTTCTTTAAAATAAATGAAATGAACTTTTTCTCCTTCCTTCATAAAGGTATTATTAAATCAATGCATTTTATAATTTATAGCATTTTAGAAATAAAGAAACTAGCTAGTAATTCAAGAATAAAATGCTGCATATTGTATCTTTTAAGTGCACTTTGAATTAATTGACCAGTCTAGGAAATGCAGAATCACTTTAAAAATACGTTGTTATATCCATTGAGGTTCGTCTTTTTATGACCAATTTGCTATGTGATGCATTTTCTTTTTTTGTCTCAAAACATTTATTTGGATTAATTTCCCCCTCTCCTCCAATACAGTAAGCCCCGAAGATCTATAAATTGAGTTTACTTGACTTAGCTTTTACCAAACATCTGGACCACATTCTAAATATACAGGTAAGGGGTCCCATTTGGTGGGTCATGACCAGTCCCAGATCAGATTAATATTGAGTTGTCCTGACTGTATATATGGTTGTTACAGTTCAGAAAATAAACTGTCACTGACATCAGAAATCTCAATGAAATAACTCTGGAGACAGAGAAGAGATAGTTTCAGTGTTTTTGCTTTTGGAGATTGAAATTGCCCCTGTCTTTATCATTATTAGCAGACCACATTTTCCTCCTTAGGGTTGGAGTATAATAGCAGGTTCCTTCTCTCATGAAGCCTCTCACAATAGCAGTACAATTCTATACCACAAGATACTTGCTTCTCCTTTAAAACATCCACAGATTATATATTGCATCTTGAAAAAGTAATAAAACATGAGAACCAGGTTTATTTTACTGGATGAAATGAGATACTTTACTCTTAGCAGTAGAAAATGACACTGATTGTAGAGGACAGATAATGTGGTAATCATCTCACCAAAAATTGCCATTATTCCTGGAATTTAGACTTTGAGAATCCACCCTCAGGAGGTAAGCATAACTCTTCACTCCTTAAAGAAGGTTATGCAGTGATTTCCTTCCAAAAAGGACAGTATGAAAAGGAGGAAAAGAGCAACCTTACCGTGGAGTAACCTAACAAACACTACCTCAGCCAGGTGGTCAAGGTCAACATTAACAGTGATGATAGCATGTACCCTTGATATGACATGGTGTGCATTTTTATCTTTGTGATCTTCCTCCTCCAAACATATAGGCCCAGTCTGGTGTTGAGAGAAACATCAGTGAAATCCCAGTTGAGGGACCTTCTAAAAACAGTTGATCAAGACTCTTCAAAACTGTGAAGAATATAAAAAACAAGGAAGTCTGAGAAACTGGCATAACCAAGAGTAGCCTAAGGAAAGAGGTTGACTCATTGTAATGTGGTATTCTGGATGGGATCCTGGAACAGGAAAAGGACATTATATATAAGACTAAGGAAATCTAAATAAAGCATGGATTTTAGTTAATAATAATGTGTCAATGCTGGTTCATTAATTGTGATAAATTTACAATATTAATGTTAGATATCAATAATAGCAGAAACTGGGCATGGTGTATATGAAGATTCTCTACATGTTTTCATAATTTTATGTAAATCTAAAACTGTTCTAAGGTAAATTTTATTTTAAAACCTTGGGGAATGCAGCTATGAAGTGTGTTATTCCTTCATTCTATTTCAGTTAATGTTGCTCTATTGGAGCATTTGGTGATGTCATTTACTAAACAGAGAATTTTATTTTATGTGTTTTAACCTAATTTGAAATCTTCCACCTTGTCCTGTATTTACTTGCTCAGATTCATTGTTTCCCATTAGTTGTTGGCAGGGATTGTGCTCTCATCCATCTCACCTAATGCCTTATTTTCAGCACAATATTTAGTGTGAGAAGTGAGTACAACCAATGCTTTTATTAGTTAATTTGACCTATTTAGAATCATGTCCTGTGTCAAAAAGAGTCTTGGAGAAGACTGAGTAAAACACCTTGTCACATCAAGTTGGTGACAGATCCAGGATTAGAAGCCCTGCTTTTTGAAATTTGGATTCATTGAACTTTTCATTACAACCTAACACACAAAGTAATAACCCCACTGGATCACATATAGTAATATACAGTTTATAATTAATACAGTTATTCAAATAACAACAGTTTGTTTCTCTGTCAATATTAACATTATTGGCTTGCTTCTAAAATAGGATTCGATCTTTTCAAAAGGAACAAATAGTCACCAAAGGAATATTGTTCTTGATTTACTGAACAGCATTGAGAAATTGTCATTGCCTGGAATGTCTTCTTCTTGTTCTTTTACTTTTTAATATGGAACAACTCTTACTAAGCTTAAAATAATTTTAGTAATTATAAATTAAATGTAAATTTTAACATTTTTGGATAATATTTGACATGCAGAAATTATTTAGAGTAGAAAACCACTGGCTTGTTCTTCCTGAGTGTCAAGAATCTCTTATCTCCAGTTTGGAGATAAGTTCCTTTGCCTCAGCCTTCAGGGCACTATTTGGTGAACTGGGACATTCTGTTAACATATGGTGTCCAAATTTCTTAAAGGAATAAGCTCAATATTAAAAAAAGAAACAGGACTTCCCTGGTGGCACTGCAGTTAAGAATCCACTTGCCAGTGCAGGGGACATGGGTTTGAGCCCTGGTCTGGGAAGATACTACATACTGCAGAGCAACAAAGCGCATGTGCCACAACTACTGAGCCTGCACTGTAGAGCCTGTGAGTCACAGCTACTGAAGCCCATGCACCTAGAGCTCGTGCTCCACAACAAGAGAAGCCACCGCAATGAGATGCCCGCACATGGCAACGAAGAGTAGACCCCACTCGGCACAACTAAAGAAAAGCCCATGCATAGCAACAAAGACCCAATGCAACCAAAAATAAATAAATAAATAATACAAAAAATTAAAAAAGAAAAAAAGAAACAATTTTCTCTTCACACAATGATCAGAATAAGGTAGTAATTGTCTATTATAATTAGATATAAGCAGATTAACGACAGTTGTTATCAAATGAGCCATTAACAGTGTAGTTCCAAACATCATAAAATAGGTTCTGCCCTCTGTTGAATCTGTGGGGTAGCTATAATTTGATATGAAACTCCAAATTAAAAAATATATACCCCTTTATTCTATTTTGAATTAATTATTTTTGAGAAGAGTTATGGAGGCTTGAAAGAGTGTAAGTTCAGTGCGGCTGAAGCATCTTGTTAGAGTTGATGTGCATCCAGAGATTTAATTGGATCTAGCCTGGAGAGGATGTTAAAATCAAAGTGTCTATGGAGGACGATGAAGTTGATGGAGGATTAAGATGTGGAGATCACCTTCCTCCCCACAAACACATCAAAAATATAACTACAGGCTACTCTGGTGGTGCAGTGGTTGAGAGTCCGCCTCCCAATGCAGGGGACATGGGTTCATGCCCCGGTCCGGGAAGATCCCATATGCCGCAGAGTGGCTGGGCCCGTGAGCCATGACCACTGAGCCTGTGCATCCGGAGCCTGTGCTCTGCAACAGGAGAGGCCACAGCAGTGAGAGGCCTGCGTACCGCAAAGAGAAACAACAACAACAACAAAAAAATAAACACAATGAGTACATGTGGAACAATTCTTACGTACACCTACTGAATGCTGACAGAAGACCTCAGACTCCCAAAAGACACCCGAGTGTGACCTACATGCAGAGGCAGGGCCAGATCCAAAGCTGAACCCTGGGAGCTGTGTGAACAAAGAAGAGAAAGGGAAATCTCTCCCAGCAGCCTCAGGAGAGGCAGATTAAATCCCCCAAATCAACTTGAGGTACCTGCATCTGTGGAATACCTGAATAGACAATGGATCATCCCAAAATTGAGGCAGTGGAATTTGGGAGGAACTGTAGACTTGGGATTTCCTGTATGTGACTGACTAGTTTCTGATATTTATGTTTATCTTAGTATAGTTTTTAGTGCTTGTTATCATTAGTGGATTTGATTATTGGTTTGGTTGCTCTTTTCTTTTTATTATTATTACTTTATTTTTTATTTTAATAAAATATTATATTTTATTATTTTTTTTGCGATACGCAGGCCTCTCACTGTTGTGGCCTCTCCCGTTGTGGAGCACAGGCTCCGGACGTGCAGGCTCAATGGCCATGGCTCACGGGCCTAGCCACTCCATGGCATGTGGAATCCTCCCGGACCAGGGCACGAACCCATGTCCCCTGCATCAGCAGGCGGTCTCTCAACCACTGTGCCAACAGGGAAGCCGAATAAAATATTTTTTATTTGAATAACTTTATTTTCTTTTTTTTTCTCCCTTTTATCCTGAGCCATGTGGCAGGCAGGGTCTTGGTGCTCTGGCCGGGTGTCAGGCCTGAGCCTCTGAGTTGGGAGAGCCTAATTCAGGACATTGGATCACCAGAGACCACCTGGGCCCATGTAATATCAATCGGTGAATGCTATCTCAGAGATCTTGGTCTCAATGCTAAGACCCAGCTCCACTCAAAGACCAGCAAGCTCCAGTGCTGTACTCCTCATGCCAAACAACTAGCAAGACAGGAGCACACTCCACCTATTAGGAGAGAGGTTGCCTAAAATCATAATAAATTCACAGACACCACAAAACACTCCACTGCACATGGTCCTGCCCACCAGAAAGAATAGATCCAGTCTCATCAATCAGAACACAGCCACCAGTGCCCTTCACCAGGAAGCCTATACAGCCCAATAAACCAACCTTACCCACTGGGGGCAGACACCAAAAACAATGGGAACTGAGAACCTGCAGCCTGTGAAAAGGAGACCCCAAACACACTAAGTTAAGCAAAACGAGAAGACAGAGAAATATACAGCAGATGAAGGAGCAAAGTAAAAACCCACCAGACCAAACAAATGAAGAGAAAATGGAAGTCTACCTGAAAAAGAATTCAGAGTAATGATAGAAAAGATGATCCAAAATCTTGGAAACAGAAGAGAAAATACAAGAAACATTTAACAAGAACCTAGAAGAACTAAAGAGCAAAGAAACAATGATGAACAATACAATAAATGAAATCAAAAATTTTCTAGAAGGAATCAAAAGCAGAATAACTGAGGCAGAATAATGGATAAATGACCTGGAAGATAAAATAGTGGAAATAACTGCCACAGAGCAAAATAAAGAAAAAAGAATTAAAAGAACTGAGGACACTCTCAGAGAGCTCTGGGACAATATTAAACACACCATGATTCAAATTATAGGGGTCCCAGAAGAAGAAGAGAAAAAGAAAGGGACAGGGAAAATATTTGAAGAGATTAAAGTTGAAAAATACCCTAACATGGGAAAGGAAATAGTCAGTGAAGTCCAGGAAGCACAGAGAGCCCCATACAGGATAAACCCAAAGAGAAACATGCCAAGACACATATTAATCAAACTATCAAAAATTAAATACAAGAAAAAATATTAAAAGCAGCAAGGGAAAAGCAACAAATAACATACAAGGGAATGCCCATAAGGTTAACAGCTGATCTTTCAGCAGAAACTCTGCAAGCCAGAAGGGAGTGGCAGGACATATTTAAAATGATGAAAAGGAAAAACCTACAACCAAGATTACTCTATCTAGCAAGGATCTCATTCAGATTTGACAGAGAAACTAAAACCTTTACAGATAAGCAAAAGTTAAGAGAATTCAGCACTGCCAAATTAGCTTTCCAACAAATGCTAAAGGAACTTCTCTAGGCAGGAAACACAAGAGCAGGAAAAGACCTACAATAATAAACCCAAAACAATTAAGAAAATGGTAATAGGAACATACATATCAATAATTACCTTAAATGTAAATGGATTAAATGATTCAACCAAAATATATAGACTAGCTGAATATATACATATACAAGACCCAAATATATGGTGTCTACAAGAGAGCCACTTCAGACCTAGAGACACATACAGACTGAAAATGGAAGGATGGAAAAAGATATTCCATGCAAATGGAAATCAAAAGAAAGCTGGAGTAGCAATTCTCATATCAGACAAAATAGACTTTAAAATAAAGACTACTACAAGAGACAAAGAAAGACAGTACATAATAATCAAGGGATCAATCCAAGAAGAAGATATAACAATTGTAAATATTTATGCGCCCAACATAGAAGCACCTCAATACATAAGGCAAATGCTAACAGTCATAAAAGGGGAAATCAAAAGTCACACAGTAATATTAGGGGACTTTAACACCCAACTTTCAACAATGGACAGATCATCCAAAATGAAAATAAATAAGGAAACAAAAGTTTTATATGACACATTAGACCAGATGGACTTAATTGATATTTATAGTACATTCCATCCAAAAACAACAGAATAAACTTCCTTCTCAACTGTTCATGGAACATTCTCCAAAACATATCATATCCTGTGTTACAAATCAAGCCTTGGTAAATTTAAGAAAATTGAAATTGTATCAAGTATCTTTTCTGACCACAACACTAAGACACTAGATATCAATTACAGGAAAAAAAAAACTGTAAAATATACAAACATGTGGACCCTAAGCAATATACTACTAAATAACAAAGTGATCACTTAAGAAACCAAAGAAGAAATCAAAAAATACCTAGAAACAAATGACAATGAAAACATGATGACCCCAAACCTATAGGATGCAGCAAAAGCAGTTCTAAGAGGGAATTTTACAGCAATAAAATCCTACCTTAAGAAACTAGAAAAATCTCAAATAAACAAACTAAACTTACACCTAAAGCAATTAGAGAAAGAAGAAAAAATCCCTCAAAATTAGCAGAAGGAAAGAAATAAAAATCAGATCAGAAATAAATGAAAAAGTAATGAAGGATACAATAGCAAAGATCAATAAAACTAAAAGCTGGTTCTTTGAGAAGAAAAACAAAATTGATAAACCTTTAGCCAGACTCATGAAGTAAAAAAGGGAAAAGACTCAAATCAACAGAATTAGAAAGGAAAAAGGAGAGGTAGCAACTGACACTGCAGACATACAAAGGATCATGAGAGATTTCTACAAGGAACTATATGTCAATACAATGGACAACCTAGAAGAAATGGACAAATTCTTAGAAAAGCACAACTTTCTGAGACTCAAACAGGAAGACATAGAAAATATAAACAGAGCAATCACAAGCACTGAAATTGAGACTGTGATTAAAAATCTTCCAACAAACAAAAGCCCAGGACCAGATGGCTTCACAGGCAAATTCTATCAAACATTTAGAGAAAAGCTAATACCTATCCTTTTCAAAGTCTTCCAAAATATAGCAGAGGGAGGAACACACCCAAATTCATTCTACGAGACCGCCATCACCCTGATACCAAAACCAGACACAGATGTCACAAAGAAAGAAAAGTACTTTCACTGATGAACGTAGATGCAAAAGTCCTCAACAAAATACTAGCAAACAGAATCCAACAGCACATTAAAAGGATCATCCACCATGATCAAGTGGGGTTTATCCCAGGAATGCAAGGATTCTTCAATATAGGCAAATCAATCAATGTGATAAACCATATTAACAAATTAGAAGGATAAAAAATGTATGATAATCTCAATAGATGCAGAAAAAGCTTTCAATAAAATTCAACACCGATTTATGATAAAAACCCTCTAGAAAGTAGACATAGAGGGAACTTACCTCAACATAATAAAGGTCATATATGAAAAACCCACAGCCAATATCATTCTCAATGGTGAAAAAATGAAACCATTTCCACTAAGATCAGGAATAAGACAAGGTTGCCCACTCTCACCACTTTTATTCAACATAGTTTTGGGAGTTTTAGCCACAGCAATTAGAGACTAAAAATAAATAAAAGGAATAAAATAAATTGGAAAAGAAGCAAAACTGTCACTGTTTGCAGATGATATGATACTATACATAGAGAATCCTAAAGATACTACCTGAAAACTACTAGAGCTAATCAATGAATTTGGTAAAGTAGCAGGATACAAAATTAATGCACAGAAATATCTTGCATTCCTATACACTAATGATGAAAAATCTGAAAGAGAAATTAAGGAAACATTCCCATTTATCAATGCAACAAAAAGAATAAAATACCTAGGAATAAACCTACCTATGTAGACAAAAGACCTGTATGCAGAAAACTATAAGACACTGATGAAAGAAATTAAAGATGACACAAACAGATGGAGAGATATACCATGTTCTTGGATTGGAAGAATTAACATTGTGAAAATGACTATCACTACCCAAAGTGATCTACAGATTCAATGCAATCACTATCAAATTACCAATGGCATTTTTCACAGAACTAGAACAAAAAAAAAAAAAAATCACAGTTTGTATGGAAACACAAAAGACCCCAAATAACCAAAACAATCTAGAGAAAGAAAAATGGAGCTGGGGGAATCAGGCTCCCTGACTTCAGACTATACTACAAAGCTACAGTAATCAACATAGTATGGTACTGGCATGAAAACGGAAATATAGATCAATAGAACAGGATAGAAAGCACAGAGATAAACCCACGCACATATGGTCATATTATCTTTGATAAAGGAGGCAAGAATATACAATAGAGAAAAGATAGCCTCTTCGTTAAGTAGTGCTGGGGAAACTGGACAGCTACATGTAAAAGAATGAAATTAGAACACTCCCTAACACCATACACAAAAATAAACTCAAAATGGATTAAAGACCTAAATGTAAGGCCAGATACTATCAAACTCTTAGAGGAAAACATAGGCAGAACACTTTATGACATAAATCACAGCAAGATACTTTTTGACCCACCTCCTAGAGAAATGGAAATAAAAACAAAAATAAACAAATGGGACCTAATGAAACTTCAAAGCTTTTGCGTAGCAAAGGAAACCATAAACAAGATGAAAAGACAACCCTCAGAATGGGAGAAAATATTTGCAAACAAAACAACTGACAAAGGATTAATCTCCAAAATATACTAGCAGCCCATGCAGCTCAATTTCAAGAAAACAAACAACCCAATCCAAAAATGGGCAGAAAACCTAAATAGACATTTCTCCAATGAAGATATTCAGATTGCCAACAAACACGTGAAAAGATACACACCATCCCTAATCATTAGAGGAATGTAATTCAAAACTACAATGAGGTATCACCTCACATGTGTCAGAATGGCCATCATCAAAAATCTACAAACAGTAAATGCTGGAGAGGATATGGAGAAAAGGGAACCCTCTTGCACTGTTGGTGAGAATGTAAATTGATACAGCCACTATGGAGAACAGTACGGAGGTTCCTTACAAAACTAAAAATAGAGCTACCATATGATCCAGCAATCCCACCTCTGCGCATATACCCTGTGAAAACCATAATTCAAAAAGAGTCATGTACCACAATGTTCATTGCAGCACTGTTTACAATAGCCAGGGCATGGAAGCAACATAAGTGTCCATTGACAGATGAATGGATAAAGAAGATGTGGCACATACACACAATGGAATATTACTCAGCCATATAAAGAAACAAAATTGAGTTCTTTGTAGTGAGGTGAATGGACCTAGAGTCTGTCATACAGAGTGAAGTATGTCAGAAAGAGAAAAATAAATACTGTATGCTAACACATATATATGGAATCTAAAAAAAAAAAAGGGTCTGAAGGACCTAAGGGCAGGACAGGAATAAAGATGCACACGTAGAGAATGGACTTGAGGACATGGGGAGTGGGAAGGGTAAGCTGGGACGAAGTGAGAGAGTGGCATGTACATATATACACTACCAAGTGTAAAATAGATAGATAGGGGGAAGCATAGATAGCTGTGTAGCACAGGGAGATCAGCTTCAAGCTTTGTGACCACCTAGAGGGGAGGGATAGGTAGGGTGAGAGGGAGACGCAAGAGCAAGGGGATATGGGGATATATGTATACGTATAGCTGATTCACTTTATTATACAGCAGAAACTAACACAACCTTGTAAAGCCATTATAATCCAATAAAGATGTTAAAAAATTATTTTTGCGAAGTGGGCTAGACCTTTGGTTTAACTAGACAAAATTTATAACAAAAATATTTTGGTGACATTGCAGTAGAATTGCAACTGATATTGACAAGTAAATGTATCTGCAATATGGAACATGGCAGAAGGTGGGGGTGATGTTTGCTGGTAGGAAGCCCCTTATCTACTGAGAACATTTCTCACCTGTATGGCAATAAAAATAACTGGATAACTGAAAATTAGGAATTTTTCTTGAATTTTTCTGAGATCTGAAATCACAGGAAAAGTAACTTCAAACCTGGAGAGAGAAGGGCCTTCAGGGAGAAACAGACCCCCATATTTCTTGGCTGGGGCAAATGTCACTGAAATAAGTAGGTCAGAAATTCTTTATGAATTTATTGAAGGAAAAAACTCAATATAAAAAAAGAAACCATTTCCTCTTTACACAATGATCAGAAATAAGGTAGCAATTTATTATTATTATTGTTAGATATAATAGTATCCAGCATTACTAGATACAATGATTAGATATTGCCCACAGCTGACTGTGGGCTAGCCTGAGAATGTGAGGGTCCTGTGGATCACAGACAAGAGGGTGGCTTCATACTTTTGTTCCCTGTTTCATGACAGGGAATGTCATGAGAATCCTGAGAACACATCTCTGAAGTGCTGATGGAGGAAGGGAATGGCAGACGCACCTCCCCTTCTTCTTGAGGAACAGAAGCTTTAGTCTGTGGCTGGAAAAGTCATGAAACTGTTGGCTGAGAGCATGGTGGAAATCCCATTGATGATGGAGAAGCAGAGAGGAAAACAGAAGCTCTACACCTGGTGATGGGAGAATATGTGTTAGCCCCATCTTTAACCCTGGCTGAGCAGGGAGACCCAAACCACATGGAGGGCAAAATTCCATCCAACCAGCCCTTTACTATGTTTACACAGACCCCTCACCCCCAACTCTAAAAGCCTGGCATAAGGAAAGATGTGCTCATGTCCAAGAACTAAACAAAAATGCTTTTGTAGCTGCTGTCCTATACAACATATCCATCTCACAACAGAATATCATGAGGTGTGACAGAAGTCAAGAAAATACTCACTCTGAAGAGACAAAGCAGTCCTTGGATTATCAGAACCAAATGTGGAATTTAAGATAACTATTATTAATATGTTACAGCCATTAATGGAAAAGGTAGACAGTATACAAGAAGGGACAGATAATTTCAGGTGACTGGCAACTGTAAAACATAATCACATGGAAATGTTATAAATGAAAAAAAAAGCAACAGAGATGAAGAATTCTTTTGTCAGTCTCAATGCAGACTCTACAAATGTCAATAAAAAACAATGATCTTATACATAAGTCAATAGAAATTACCCAAACTAAAACATACAGAGAAAAAAAGAATTAAAGAACAGAGCAGAGAGTTCTAAATCTACTGAAAAATTTCAGGAGGCCTAATATATGTATAATTGGAATCCCAGAAGAGGGAATAGGTATAAACAAATATTAGAATAAATAACAGACAAGGACTTTCAAAATTGTTTACAGACACAAAACCAGATAGCCAAGAACACCAGCTGGAAAAATACCACACAAACAACAACAACAACAAAAAAAAAAGTTAAAAATAAACCAAAACCCAAACCCCAAACTAAACAATAGAAAAGCTAAAGCAGCTATATTAATTTCCAATGAAATTGTTTACAGATTGCATAATATTTTCAGGGGTAAAGACATACATTTTATAATGATAAAGAGGCCAACTATCCAAGATGCCATAACAATTATATAACAAGTATATATATTGGTAATTTAGACAGCATTTTTATGTAATACTTGCATAGAGCACATGTGCTTGAGTGCACATGCTGCACTCAACTTAAGCATTCTCTCATCTCTGTTCCTCAGTGTCTCTATCACCGTCACCACCACATTGCTGTTATCTACATCAAATTGTTATGGAAATATCTTCAACTTTATTCATTTATAAGCTACAAATTTTCTTTAATTATTTATTCATGGTTAATTCCCATATATCCCACAATATCTTCCATTTCCTCCTGGGGTATTTTGTTCTGAGTGTTTTTAGAGAGGGTGTTTTTATCTCATGCTAACATCTAAATGATATTTAACTGGATATAAAATTCAAGTTTGCTTCACACAATGTTTCCTTCATCTCTTTGAAAGTACCATTTAATTGTCTTCCTTTAGTTACTATTTCTCTTGAGAAGGCTAATAAGACTTCCTTTTCAGGTGTTCAATTGTTGAAACCTTGAAAGCCTTGACATTCTCATCTTTGATGTTTTAAAATTTCATTCTCATAGGTCTAGTGTGGATTTTTAAAATCTGTATCTCCTATGCAGCTCTCTGTGCCCTCCTGTAATCTGTGGACTTTCATCTCTCTTCCATTGGGGTTTGATAAATTTTCTCGTTTATCATTTGTACTAGTATCCTATTGCTGCTGTAACACATAATGGCAAACATAGTGGCTTCAAACAAAGACACACACACATACACAGACTTATTCTCTTACAGTTCTGGAAGGCAGAGTCTAAAATCAAGGTACTAGAAGTACTGTGTTCCCTCTGAAGACTTCAGGGCTTTTCCAGCTTCATTTCTTGGCGTGTGGTTCCTTCTCCACCTAACTCCAACCTCTTGCTTTCATCATCACACCTACTGCTTTATACCGAGACCTCCTATGCTTCCTTCTTGTAAGGACATATGTGATTACATTTAGGGCATAGCCAGATAATCCAGGGTCATGACCCCATCTCAGGATCTTTAGTTTAATCACGTCTGTGAGTCTTGTCTGCCATGGAGGGTCACATTCTCAGGTTCTGGAGATTTGGACATGGCTACCTTTTGAGGGACAGTTATTCAGCCTCAACCTCAGTACTTTGAATAGTTGCTCCTCTTAGGTCTTATTTGTTATTTTTCCTCTACTTCTATGGCACATTTTGCTAATGCTTCTCTGTTTATCCATATCTTTAAACCCAAAGTATTGGCATCCAAAAACTGCTAGGTTTCTCTTACATCCTATCCTCCCAGTCTCAGGAAAATATCTTTCTTTCTCCTCCACCTGCTTTCTAAGGAGCCTCTGAGCTCTTCTCTCAGGGATACACAGAATCATCTCTTTAAGGGAATTGGGTTTTACAAAAAGAAAAGAAAGAATAAGGAAAGAAGGAAGGAAGGATGCAAGGAAGAAAGCCTTGCTTCCAACTACATTGTCTTTCCTTCTTGCCATAAATATTCCCTGAGAAAGAAGCATATTGTCTGACCATCTGCTTGAAATGGAGGGAAAGAAAATAGGGAGAAAACACACAAACAACTCACTGCAGTTGGAAGTAAAAGAGCTGAGTTTAAATCTAGGTTTGGAGCTTAATGTGTAAAGCAGAGATAGTGATGCCTACCTCACAAGGCTGTTAAAAAATAATCATTGAACCTGAAAGTGCCATGAAAATATATGTTGTTATTGTTTTATACTGTTAGGAACAAAACAATGATTCCTTTTCTCATTCATTTTTGATGCCTTTTTTTTTCTGGTTGTTTTTGACTTGTGATAAAGACAACTGTGGCTGAGTGAGTGGAAAATATATTTGTTCTTTTAAAATGGAGGGAAACACGGTTCAAAACCCATTTTTTAATTTTCATGAAATAGCAGTGGATTGACCTCCACTAGATTATTTTGCTGCAAAGCTATGTGAGACTAACCTAATGAGGCAATTGATTTTCCAATAGTTCCTTATGAAAGTTGTTAGGCAGGTTTCACTGAACAGTCCATTACTGCATGGAGAGCCATTGGCCCTTTTTATGACTGGCAATATAAAAGGTTCATTAGCTTCCCGCACCTACACCATTCAGAGAGCCAGGGTCCAGGGACCAGGGCAGGCGCTGGGCAGAGGCTTTTTTCTTTCTGCTTAGTAGCACATTTTAATGGACAGTAAATCACCACCTTCACTTGTCTGCCAAGGAATCCTTTGCCAAGGAACAAACACACACACAGAGGACATTAGTGACTTTTTTATTCCCTCCTTGGTGTGGTTATTAAAATTTCACAGTGGTAAAGGCAAGAGATGTTTAAAGAGATGTGGAGGTCAGCTATCTTCCCTCCTCCACTTCATGGACATTTAACACGAACTGATCAGTGAAATTTTGCTCATTAATTTAGTGTAAATATTTTCCAACTTAAGTGTACATGTTTCTTATATTTTAAACTAGCTTTTCCTAAATAAAAGAAAACTGGGGATATATATATATATATATTATATATATATATATAATATATATATAATATATATACACACACACACACACACACACATATATATATTATATAGAAGCATTACTAGAAAGAAAAATTTAAGAGCTGAGAAGCTCTTTTTCTTCTTAACTTGCCAACCAAATATTTGGAGTAGGTACATATTTTTTTATTTTTTACATCTTTATTGGAGTATAATTATTTTACAATATTGTGTTATTTTATGCTGCATGGAAATACAGTTTAAATTCACTAGTGACATGGAGCTCTGGTCTTCCTAAATAAGAAAGTTCACAAAACACTCAGATAGATTTCAGATGGCCTGAAACTCCCAGAGACTTTGATTCCTTAACTGTTGCACTGCAGTTCAACATTTGATTCACTTTTAAAATTTAATATATAAGAAATAAGAAATAAATATATATTCCTTGGAAAAAAATAACATTCAGGGTAATAAGAAACTATAAAATTGTCTAAACTATACTGTGTAGAATTTTAAACATTTTTATTCATATACTTACTTGTATATAGAAGTTTTGTTTAAGGACTTCCCTGGTGGTGCAGTGGTTAAGAATCCACCTGCCAGTGCAGGGGACACGAGTTTGATCCCTAGTCTGGGAAGATCCCACATGCCACAGGGCAACTAAGCCAGTGCACCACAACTACTGAGCCCATGTGCCACAACTACTGAAGCCCACACCCCTAGAGCCTGTGCTCTACAACAAGAGAAGCCACTGCAAGGAGAAGCCCACACATAGCAACAAAGACCAATGCAGCCAAAAAGAAATAAATACATTTATTTAAAAAAATTTTTTTTATTGTTCCATGTATACCAGGAACAGCATTTCTGATTAATGAATTTAATCTAATCATCATTCTTAATGTGCATTATTATTATATAAAATTATTATATATAAATATAAATTATATATATAAAATTACATGAATTCACATGAATTTTAGTAAATGTTCTGTTATGTTCAGCTTTATTTTTTCCATCTCCTCTTCCTTTTATTCTTCCTTATAATTTTGCTATTTTAAATATAAGTATAGTAAACATCCATAAGGAAGGCATTATGGTGGAGTATGCAGGCATATGATGTGTGTAGACTGGGTTTGATTCCCGGCTTCATTCTGTAGATAGCTGTGAGAACTTGGACATGTTTCAAAACTGCTCTGAGCCTTTAGTTTCTTCATGTGCAAATGGGGATAATATCCATTTGCACATGAAGAAACTAAAGGCTCAGAGCAGTTTTGAAACTGCTTAGTGACAATGAACTTAAATACCACTTGTGAGGGGTTTAGCACTGTTCTTCGAATGCAGTAAATGTATTGTAAATGGTAGCCATTATGCATTAAATCAATGCATAATTGGGCATTTCTCTAACTACTTCTTTGGAATAAATCCCTAGAAGTAGAACTGCTGCTTTCATAGTAGGATTCTTAATTTTGAAATCATTTGATGTACACTTAAGTGGTCTGCCAGAAAGCCTGTGCCAATTTGCACCCTAAACAGTGTGCTTACATGTAAATTTTCCCTTATTCCCACAAATATTAGGTATTTTCATTGATTAAAACATTTAATAAAAGATTGCCCCATTATTAATTTCCATTTCTTTGGTTGCTAGTGAGATTTCACTTTTTAACAACACTTATGTGTGTTCTCAGCATCTGTATTTCTTCTTTAGTGGTTTGTTTATTCATGCATCAGCCTGTTTTTCTAGTGATAACAATTCCTATAAGTAGTAAGAATTGTAACCCTTTTTGTGACATAAGTTGCCTTTTTTTTCAGATTTTTGTTTACTTTTCATCCTTACTTATGTTTGTTTTTTCAGGGCTATACAGGTTTTTCAATTATTTATGTTATCAAATCTCTTAGTCTTTCTAAGATTTCTGCCTTTGGGGTCATAGTTGGAAAGCATTTCTCCATCCTCTAGTTGAAATCAGAATGTCCTCAGATTTGCTAGGTTGTTGCTTTGTTTTTATTTAGAATTGCCAGGGAACACCTGCTTTTGTGAGAAGATTCCAAAAATGTTATACACTTAAACCAACTGTGCTAAGTATTGATGTGGGTCACCAAAGGTTGGAGTGGTTTCAGGGGTCAAGAATTAGTGAGAACATGCCCAAATATCAGTGTGAATTATTGTGATTGTGACTTTTACACAGAGGCCAACAATTACGGATGGTGTTAACGTAAACATTTCCTAGAATCTGGTTGCATATATTCCACACCAGATTTTACCTAGCTGTTAATAGAACAAAAAGAGCAGGAACATGTCTTTAACCCCAAGATTATATAAATATTAAGCTATATTTTCTTCCAAAATGTGGTTTTTAGTATAACATTCAATCTTTAATCATACAAATACTGTCGTGATAAAGCTAACAAGAAAAATCTATAATTTTATACTTTTTTAGTTGGCTAATTGGCTCAAAATGCATTTTAAAAATATCATCCATTTATTATTGACTGAGATAGCATCTACTCGCCATTTTGTTGAATATTAAATTTTGCTTTTGTAATTGGACTTATTGTTATTAATTAGATATTATTTTAAATTAGGTGGTCCTTAAATAAAGAAAAATACAATATTTTCCTTAGGTCAGTACTTTCTATCTTAAATGCCTCCACACATGTCAACATTTTGCTTTTTTCCTGCAAAACGTTGTTTAATTATATGAAACTATGGATTTATGACCCCATGACTATGGAAAAACAACTTGTCTTTCTGCTACGGTAGCTCATGGAACAATGATAAAACATTAGCACAAATAGCCACAAGGCACATTCAATTCCAAAATTATGTTTAGAAAAAGTGCATTCATGTCTCCAGTTCTCTACCTCATCCCCTCCTCCTCTCTCTTTATACGGAACTGATATTATTACAGTAAAGGGCTCTGTAACTTCATATTCATAGTAATTGCCAGGCACTGTTCCTCAGTCTCTATGGTCATATTGTTTTTATACCTGGGGCCACCTGATATATATTTATAGGGCGAGCCTCACCTCCATTTCAAGGATTAATTTTAACCATTTGTGGAAGACATTTATTATATCTAGCCCAACAGCATACAAGTTACTTTGAGTGGAGCTGTGCCTATTTACCCAATTCTGAGAATTTCACTTCTACTTTCTTCAGCTGACTTTGAAATTTTCCTGATCGCTAAGTGCTTCTATGATTTGGCTTTACCTCATTCTAAGTAAATGTTTTCCTTCTTACTACTACCCTTCTCCCCACCCCAGACTAAATTCTGTACCAGAACCTAACCCAGCATAGGGTCCTGTAATATTGTAAGGATAGACACACACAACTATAAAATACATTGAAGTTTACCACACAAAGAGTGAACTTAATGTATGTAAATTTTAAAAGAATCCTTTATGAGTTGGGAAGATTCTAGGATGGAATGCAGACAAATTAATGTGATAAAACAATCTAATTGTATTATGAATATATCATATAACATCTCTGAAGGAGTGAGTGAAAGGGTGCTGACCTGAGTGCTGTTAGAAATGAGAAGAGTCTGTAAGGTTAAAAACAAAAGCAACTACACATAGGGACTGCATACCAGATAGTAAAACTGTCTCCCACAGGTTAACAATTCTGATACAGTTATACAGGTACAATGAATTAGATAATAGGTAACTAGGTGGCAGAAGGTGAGAGCCAGGTTTCTCACAGCTAGGAGGGGAGGTTACAGATAAGCAAGGGACCTCACACTTCTGGATTTCAAAACATATTACAAAGCTACATTAATCAAAAGAGTATGGTGCTGACATAAAGACAGATGTATTGACCAATGGAACAGAATAAAGAACCCAGAAATAAATCCTTGTGGATAAGGTCAAATGATCTTTGACAAGAGTGCCAAGACTACACAATAGAAAAAGGGTAGTCTCTTCAACAAATGTGTTTTTAAAACTGGGCATGTAAGTGTAAAAGCACGAAGTTAGATTCTTATCTATGTACAAAAATTAACTCAAAATTAATTAAAGACATAAATTCAAGTCTTGAAACTAAAATTACTAGAAGTAAACATCATGATATTGGATTTGGCAATGATTTCTTAGAAATGATACTAAAGCACAGAAAATAAAAGGAGATATAGACTAATGGGACTACCTCAAACTTCATGGCAAAGAAGACAACAGAGTAAAATGGCAACCTATGGAATAGGAAAGAATATTTGCAAACCATATAGCTGATAAGAGGTAATATCCAAAATATATAAGAACTTCTACAACTCAACAAGAAAAGTAATGTGATTAAAAAATGGGCAAATGACTTGAACAGCTATTTCTCTAAATATGATATACAAATATCCCACAGACAAGCGAAAATATTATTAACATCACTAATCATTAGAGAAATGCAAATCAAAACCACAATGAGATATCACCTCATGCCCATTAGAATGGCTACTGAACAAAAAAGAAAATAGAAGTAACAAATATTGGCAACAATGTGCAGAAATTGGAATCTACTCCCTGTGCAATCTTGGTAGCAATGTAAACTGCTGCAGCCACTAAGGAAATAGTATGGAGATTCCTCAGAAAATTGAAAAATAAAACCATCATGTGACCCAACAATCCACTGCTGGATATATATCCAAAATAGTTGAAATGAGGATCTTGAAGAGATATTTTCAGAAATATATTTATTGCCTCATTATTTAAAATTACCAAGAGGTGGGAGAAACCCAGATATTCACTGATGAATGAATGAATATAAATGGAGTGTAGTATATACATAAAGTGGAATATTTTTAAAAAAGGAAATCCCATCATATGCTACAAAATGGATGAAACTTGAGGAAATTATGTTAAGTAAAATAAACTAGTCACAAAAGATGAATATTGCATGATTCCATTTACATCTGGTATCTAAAGTAGTCAAATTAGAAACCAGAAGTAGAATGCTGGGTGCCCAGGGGCGGGGGAGGAAAAGAAGAGTCATTCAATGGTTACAGTTTCAGTTTTGCAAGATAAAGAAAGTTCTAGAGATCTATTGCACAACAATACATATATAGTTAACACTACTGTGATGTACACTTAAATATTGTTAAGATGGTAAATTTGATGTTGCAGGTGTTTAACAATAAAAGAAACTACAAAAGAATTTACATTTGTTTAAAGCTTGTTATTACAGCAAACTTTGTTATTATCGTAATTCTTTCTCTGTTGAGAGATTTTATCTTTGCAATAAAATATCTTATAACAATACATTTTTAATAAAGTACTGGGAAATTAAACTTCATTTTCTTTATTTGATCAACAAAATGTGATGTGTTCCAAACATATTATTTTAAAAAATATCAATACTATGCTGCTAGAAGAAACTCATTGTAGGAAAAATAATGTTTTGAAAAGTTGAAGATTAGAGATGAAAATGATATGATAGGAAAATAGTAAGCAAAAGAAAGTTATTATAGCAATATTACTATTATAAAGAATATTACTTAATGCAAAAATACCCTGAACAAGGATAGAGGCACTTCATACTGGTAACAATAAATTCTCAACCAAGTACAGATATCATCATCAAGTTGTATACATTAATCAAAAGAATTTTAAATACATAAAACAATTACATTTTAAAAAACTTACAAACCAGGGACCTAATAACTTATTTATTAACTTTCTCTCAATAACTTATAGTTTGAGTTTTCAAGTCAGCTGTGGAGGAATAAGTTTCTTGTAGCAGCGACTGTCCAGAAATGGAAGCATCGAGGGTGATTGGTTGGAGGCTGGTTCCTCACTCAGGAGTCAGTGACATTTTAGAGGTCTCATGGTGTTTGACCAAGCCTAGTTTGCCAAGTTTTCTATTAATTTTGGAAGATACCTGGTGTTTTTCAATAGACTCTTTTATTGCCTGAGATAAATCAACAAATAAACAAAAGGAATAAGTGGATAGATATGTGAATAGACATAAAATAGTAGACTAAAAATAATCATGGATAAAGAATATTTGAACAAATAAACATACTTTATCATATATCTATATAAATACATTTACAAATTTACCATTTACACAAAAATTAAGAATATGTATTATTTTTAAGAGCACATGGAATACCTAGCAAGAATAAATGTGAAAAGACCCATAATCCCAATATAAGGAATATGAAGAGGATATAATTACAGATTCTATAGACATCAAAAAGATCTTAAGATGATATCATGTGCAATTATGTCAATAAATTTGAAAGCTTAAAAGAGATGGACAAATACATAGATTTGGTTGGTTTTACTGGTAAATGTTTATCCTCTCTGACTCAATAGTTATTGGTTAAATGGATGGATGCTAATAGCATTAAAATAGCCTCTGCACTATATCTTCTTAGCACTGTGAGTTATTAGAAGCCTTCTTGTGCTTTATTAGATTTGTAGGGATTTATCTAAATTTTTTGTTGTAGTTTTCTTTTTTAATGTGGAAATCTATTTTCTACATCTAAGAAGTTGATTACTATTCACATGAAATATTTTTGTGTATCAATTGATATTATTACCTGGAATCAATATGCTTAATTACAAAAAATTAACACCTAATACATAAAATAAAGATTTTAATGTATACAAATATAAACGTTTAAGGACAAATTTCTTCTCTGTGGGGAAATACCACGTGTCCTTTTCTTCATGGATGCTGGCTCATGTATCTCTCAGTATGGTGTCATTGCAGCAGTTAAAATGTGTACTCACAGATGTGCCCAATAAGAGAGGTTGTCATCCACAGGCACTTTGTAAAGTCGGTTATGGAAACAATGGGGAGTAAATACTCTGGAACTTGGGAAGCAGCAGGTTTTGATTTTCAACTGAACTACTGCCTTCTTTTCCAGGGTTTTCTTTTCCTCTTCCTCCTGTGATTCAATTATGTTTTTCATCTGTGTTGCATACAATGTGATTGCACCCTTCTAGATTATTGCATTTTATGAGATGGGGTAAATTGCCTCGTGCCCTTTGGACCCCACACTGAATTTACATTGCTTTCTTATTTGAGAAGTGCTGCTGTATGGCGTTTCCATTCATTCCCTGGAATTGTAAGTCAGGCAAGCTCAGGTGCATGGGTCTGTGGATCACTGCTACCCTGTGTGCTAACAGATCAAAAAAGGCACAGGAGCTGTCTTTTACAAATGAAAATGAAATTCAGAATTCTTAGCTTATGAATGCTTTCCTAATACTTTTCTGATCAACAAAATTGGACTTTTCATGGGAAGTCATGCTTGTTTCCAAAAGTTTTTGGCAAATATTACCAAAGCAATTTAACAGGTTCCCATGAAACTTGAGAAAAGTGGATGATTCCCTTACTTCTTTTCCAGTATTTTCAACATCAACTCCTGTCCTTTTGGGAAACAATGGGAAGTAACTTATTAAAATAATGTTTTAAATTCTCATTTCTACTATTCTTTCTCTGAATCCACAAATACACGCATGCACATCCTGTGTGTGTGTGTGTAAGAATATGTATAGGTAAAAAAATAACAAAATGAACACCAAAATGTGAAATATTCCATAAATTTGCATCATCCTTGAGCATAGGCCTTATTAATTTTCTCTGTGTGGCTACAATTTCAGTGGCCCACATCACATATTATGAAATAGTATCTTTCTGAAGGATACTTGAGGGTCTTTAACTCTCTTACTATTATAAACTATAATTTAAATAAATCAATATTCATAGAATATGCTGTACATTTAGAATATTATGAATAGGATACATTTATTATAGAAAGCTTGTGTTGCAGAGTGCCTGAAATGTATGTTTCGGTTGATATTGCCAAATTGTGTGCTCTAAAGTTTGTCCCAATTTAATCTCTCACCCATCCATTTATAGGAGTGTCCACTCTGTAATGATAAATATTCAGATAAGTCCGGGCATTTAAAAAATAAACTGGTGGCACTTATTTGAGATGCCATTGACTCTACATTTATTGGTGAATAAATATTGTTATGATATTATACAATCTACATACTTGAGTTTTTTAATATTTATTTCAACATCATTTTTGGGGTTTTAATAAATTTTCTAACTGGTTATTGCTGGTATTTAGAAAAATGATCATTGAAATATAATTGTAGAATTTGATACCTTTCTGCTGCCATCTGCTGCATAAATGTTTATGTGTGAAACCTCATTGGATACTGTGACCTTCATTATTAAATGATGCGTCCCTTGATCTCATTTAACACATTCTCCCTGTGGAAAGTCTACTCAGCTTTCTTTTTGTGAACATTTTTCCTGGAGATTTTCTGCTTATTTTTTTGGGGGGAGGAGAGGGTTCAACTTTTTGTGTTTGACATATAATAAAATTGCATTACTTAACTAAGTCTTTGAGTTACTTTATTTTGGTAAATGGATTTATTCTGTATTTATTTATTGATATTGAATGGATATTTGGACTTAATTCTGAGATCCTGAATTTGTTGTATTTTTTATTACCTTACATTTAATTAGATTGTATATTTAATAAGGTTCAACACACTCCACACATGAACACTGGTTTTCTGCATAAGGTCCTGGTGAATTAGAAACATTAATGCTAGCATTTGAAAAACTGATTCTCTACTTTCCTGCAGTAGTACCCATGCTATGTGTCTAATAAGCTTGGAAATTCAAGAAGCAATAACTCAACCCCCTAAAATATGGATAGTACCTGGATTTATCAAATAAGCACTGCTTGTGTTTATTTGTTTTTAGTATTAGATCCTTATCTATTAAATTTAAAACTTGGGAAGAAAAAGAGGTCTGTTGAGTGGCCTGACTGTTTTTTCCACATCAAAGTATGTTACTAGGCCTATATTAAAAGTGGAAAATCATATTCTGAAATCCATTTCCAAGATTGTTAATTTTTTATGCTGCTACTCATGCTGCAAACTCCAAAGGAACAATTATGAATAATGGCCAAATATTAGTTACTGAGACTTGAACAGAAATGAAAAAAAAAAGTCTGTATATTCCATAAGTAATTTGTGGTGCTTCTGGCAATTGATAGAAATTTCTTGTTATTAAACACTAATTAGTTTGTCAGCTAGTTTACTTTATGGACTGGCTAGATGTTCTTTTTTTCTCATAAATATTTTATTACTTTGGTTAAGTAAATAAGGGTTCTTAAATAGCTTGTGTTTTGCTGTGTAGCTTATCTATGAATTTCAATGAACCTGGCGTGGCTCTCTTTCTGGGAATCCATTTGTGAAAACCCCAGGCTGCACTTGGGAGATGGCTTATGGGTCTCCAAAGCCCCTTGTACCTCGGTCATCCCAAGTGCCTGCCAGTGAAGCTTGAAACCCCAGGAAGTCGGACCTCCTGTGGATGTAGCTGGAATGAGAGCTTGTGATCTGATGTAACCACCCTGGAAACTGTGTACAGAGGAAGCTTTCTCAACGTTCCAGGCATGGAAACAGACCTTGGGAAGAACTCCTGTTGCCAAGGAGCCACACAGCGCATCATCCCTTGTTGGAGAGATATCAGCACATGCCCCATGCCCCATGCTGAGTCCCCCCAATACTCGCCTTTGATTAATCTCCCCTTCTCTTATTTAAATTTGGTAATTTCATTTGAGAGAATTAAAATGGATTCTACAGATAAATATCACTACTGGAACAGAGTACGTGGAGGAAAAAGACCTCATGTTACTGAAAAGACACATTTGAGACAGGGCAAAAATGCTAGTCTTGACCGTGAAGAGCAAAACCTTCTTGTAGATTATTGTACCTGTAACTGGAAAAACAAGCATTTTGAAGTTTTATTTGTATTTGTGTATGTATGTATGCATGTGTGTATGTATGTATGCATGTGTGTGTGTATGTGCATATGTATGTGTTACTTTTATTTATCCCATTCAGAGTGGCTTCATTTTCTCCCTCAATATTTCTTTTCTTTTGGAAAATATACAACATTTTCAGTGCTATTATAACTGTATCATCATTCCCAATAGCTCCAGCTTAAAAGGTACACAGGGTCAGTTCATTTGTAATTGAATTACCAGAGTGGTATTTTGTTGTTGTTGTTATATTAAATTTGTAATCAGAATAAAAACTCTACATCTGGTTTTCACATACAACAGCTCTATTGAATGGCATGCACTTGAGTTTTATGTAGCAAGGGTATTTGAACAGTTAATTTTCAAGTGTATCTTCTGTTGAATGTTTTGTTTCAAGAAAGAGTGCTTAAAGCTTTTTGGACTTCAGTTTTTGATGTAACTGTAGCCTTCTTTATGGGAAACCATAAGCAACATGGTAAGTGCAGATTCCCCAGTGGGGTCTCTCACCACCTGCAGATGGCTGCTTTATCACATTAAAGGCTTGGATGTAGGACTCTCGTGTTCTCAGATATATTGCATGGACAGCATTTTCTAGAGCACTGTACAGTAGAAACTATAAAAGGCAGTATATTTCCCTAATGTCTGTCTGGTTATATCAGTTCTGTATTATTGTTGAAAGGTTTTTTTTTTATGATGTATGAAGCTCATAATATTTATAGATAAATTAGTACAGTTTTATTATTGTTGTGGTAATGCCTATTTTCATTTGGAAATATCAGTAGTTAAGTATGTACATGAGGCAAGACTTCTGGTTTACTGCAGTGTTCAGTCCTAGTTTTTACTTTTATTCTTAAAGCATTAGGATTTGATCTCAATTTTATGGACCTAAGCTCTGAGATTTGCAGAAGTGGACAGATAGTTTATATTTATATATTGCAAATTCTTACACAATTCAGCATTGATGTCATATTATATTTTATAAATGATAAAAACTCTGTACAAAGGCGGAAAAACAGTGGGCTTGGGTTGCCCTTTCCATTAATGAGCCATGTCATGCTGGTTTCTTCCTTTTCTCTGGATTTATTTCCTCATCCTAAAGTAATGGCATCTGAGTGGATGTCTTATCAGCTTCATTGTTAGTTATCTGCACCCTTCATTTTTGTGAATAGAGATCCATCTCATTTTCTACATTAGACATCTAATAACAAATATGAAATTATAAAATATTAAAATATAGTTAACACCACAATGACATTAAATATATTTTAAAACTTCTTTCAAAATTCTAATAAAGGTGGCCCATAGGCAATAGGAATCCAATAACTGAGCTCGACCAACTTATAAGAGATCATTCCCAGTAAAAAAAAGTTGAACATGTGTATTAATAGAACAGACCTATTTATATACACACATTTCTGTTTATACTGATGTATGTGAATACTTGAAGTGAAAAAATGTTCTACGTTTGGAATGAAATTTTTGAAAAATGTCACTGTTTTTAACCATAGCCAGCTGAAAAACTCACTCCTGTGAATAATTGTAAACCTTGCTTATGTGTTTATCCTGAGACTTTTTTTTTTCTTTTTGTGGTACGCGGGTCTCTCACTGCTGTGGCCTCTCCCGTTGTGGAGCACAGGCTCCGGATGCGCAGGCTCAGCGGCCATAGCTCACGGTCCCAGCCGCTCCACGGCATGTGGGATCTTCCCGGACCGGGGCACGAACCCGTGTCCCCTGCATCAGCAGGCGGACTGTCAACCACAGCGCCACCAGGGAAGCCCTATCCTGAGACTATTTTTATTTTCTCTCGTTATACCTTTGTTAAAATTTTGTAGGTAATTTTTTATTGAATTATAACAATGATAGTGGCACCCTTCTGAGTTTATTTTTTGCTATGCATTTTCAAACATCTAGGCAGTGAGTAGCTATTTATTTTGTTTTCCACTGCTTCTTCATAAATATTCAATAAAGAATAATTTTATTTACCAGCTATGGAACTATTTATTCTACAGCAATATTTTTGTTTGTTTTTTACTTAATTTTCATCTTGTAAAAGTGTGACTTCTGTCGTTTTTTGGCACCTATTTTTTCATAATCATTTAGGAAAACCTGAAAATTTCTTTAAAATACCAAAACTCTAATCCAGAAGGAATGAATGAATTCCCAGGTGAACTGATATCCTGTTGCCTCAACTTATTAAAAAAGACAGATTTTTAAATAAACATGAGAAATTGTTAAACAATTAAACAATTGTTGCCTTCTACATATGCAATTGCTATATTGTTATTTAAGGATGCTATGTGCATCCACTAACGTTACTGCCATTGTTTAGGCCATGTGTATAACACCTCCAAAATTTTCTTTGGAGACTGGAACATAGGCATCTGAATATTTTAAGTAGTAGTAAACTTTTGTCTTGCATGTGTATGTGTATGTGTGTGTGTGTGTGTGCATGTGTGTTAACTCTTGTTATCCAGAGTAAAAAAGTGCTTGGTGCTCAACCTGTAAAATGCTATTTGGGATTGGAAATGAGATGTGCTTATAAAATAATGAACTTTATTTCATCTGTGTCTTGTAAACTGTTAATCTTAAGTCAGTTCTCTGAGAAATGTAATAAAACCTCCTTGAACAATAGCAGCTTCATTATAACAAGTGCATAGCCTTTTGTAATGAATGGTTTACATGGAGTTGTAAATGATAAAACATCGATTCAGGTTGGCTTAAATAAAAACAAAATCCGTTAGATTAAATGACCAAAGGGACTGTCTCCAGGCATGGCTTGACCCAGAGATTCAAATGTTACCTGCTCTTGTTTCTACCTCTTGGCCTACCTCAATTATATTGACTTTGGTTTCTGACTCCATTTAAGCCCCACAGCCAAAAGTTCAAGTTGGACGAAGAAGAGTTTGCTTCTTCCTGGCTGCTTTAAAAAAAATCCCGAGATTTACTCTTTGAGGATCAAATTGGATCCATGGGAGTGGAATTGCACTATTTGATACTATCTGGTCCATGTATCTATCACTAAATCTACTGGATGAGAGGAGTTTGACATGTAATTGGCTAGACCTGGACCACATTTTCCATCCCTAGGCTGGTGTTGGAACCCTAATCCAGTGCCTGCAGTGGGCAAACAGGACTCTTACTTGGTCTCTCTAAGCAAAATCACTGTTAACTTAATTAAGGAAAATAGATGTTGGCTTGGTTTGAACAAACGAATGGCCAGAAGGTGATGCATCTGAAGCCAAATATTTTGACTTATATTGCCAGAGAATGGCTTCCCATTATTGTACAGTTAACTAATAATATAAAAATTTACATATGAAGGTCTGTAAGAAAACGTTAGATTTAAAATTAGTTTTATTAAAAGTAATAAAGAAATACATGGATTCAAATTCATGCTTACATTAAATTTTATTATTTCCTCTCCATTCATCATACCCTGTAGAAAAACTACAGATAAGGGGCTGGCCTTATTATTATTTTTTTTTTCAGGAAAACTGTACTTACCTACTTAGGCACAGATGAGTGTTTAGAGATTTTTCCCAGTATGATTTGAAAATTAAATAGTCTAATTTCTTTATTATCATTAATTTAGTTAAAATCTGTAGGATATCCATATATTATCATGCATTTATCTTGAAGTTTTCACTCTTTTGGACTTTCTCTTATAATCAACTTGTTCTTGTCCTTTTATCTGATAAAAAATAGGTTAATACTCAGAAAGTTTTTCACTATTATATAAGTGACAATTTAGTGTCCATTTCCTTTTTCCATACTGTACATTTAGATTAATTCACAAAGCATCCCTTTTCTGAGGGATAGTAGCTACTCACTATTTCTCTTTCCATTATAAAGTAATATAATACTACTTATTTTCTAATTTCCTGTTTCGTCATTACATTCAACCCATTATCTCATGAAGGTGCTCTGAGAGGATAGAGAGAATGGAACAGTAGGGATAAAAGAGGAAAACTTGGCCTTGCTTACCAGCGAAGTTTTGGGAGGACTGATTGATGGAGTTTTGCATTATTGGTACTTGTATTTTACAGCACTGGTGCTGTTTTTTATGACCTAGACATACAACACTTAAGCAAATTGAAAGTCAGTTTCAGAGGGGAAAGAAAAATAATAGAGAAAGGGATATACATTTTTAAATTGAATTGAAGATATGTCATTTGTTGCCTAATTCAAGATTCACAAAGATACTTAAAAAATTCCTGAAAATGCTCATATCCGATAGTCCTTGGTCTTCCAGTGTCTTACCTCCAAACCTAGCAAGTCTTCATTGTTTATACCTTAAATTTTCTTAGTGTTATCTTTGGTTGCAACATTTGCCTCACTGCATCTGACTTATATAGTCATACATGTGCCCTGTTTGACTCTGAGCTCCGTGACAGCAGGCACTGGGTATCACTGATTTTATATCCCAAATTTCAACTACTCAGGGTAGCCATTCAAAAGTGTACAGAAATTCTTATCAGTGTGCCATTTCCAGAATCACTGTTTTTCTATGCTTCCAGCCACCCACGTATCCTCCTGAAAAATAGCGAGTAAGTAAGATGCTTCCTAAATCAGTGGACAATTAAAGTCAAGTTACAAAGGGCATTATATGTAACATGAAGAGTTCTTTCACTTATTTTTCAAAGGAATTAACAGCCATCTATAGTGTTTATAATGGTAAAAAATTATAAACACACAAAAACAGAGAAAGTTACTATATACTTATCACACAGCTTCAAAACCTATCATGATTAACTTTGTTTTATCTACACAGAACAGCACACACACACACATTCTACATCTCTAAGATTATTTAAGGCAAAGGCAAAATGTAAATATATTTCATCCATAAATATTTCAGTGTGTACCTCTAAAAAATAAGGATTCTGAAAGAACATAACAATACCATTATCTCACTAAAACAATGAAAATAAATTTTAATATTAATAACACTCTCATCTGCGTGCAATTGTCTTATAATTTTAAAATTTATTTTTGGAATTGTATCAAAATAACATTCACACATTGATATTAGTGGATGTGATCATTAAGCTTCTTATAATCTACATGTACACCTGAGTCATCTTTTTCCTTGCAATTTTATTTGTTGATGAAACTGGGTCTTTGTCCATAGACTCTTGTGGGGAAATCACTAATTGCATCCCTGTGGTATCCTTTAATATGTTCATCTCCCCCTGAATTCCCTGTGAATTTGTCGTGAGATCTATAGGCTTAACCTGAAATCAAATTTTGGCAAGAATATGTCTTAGATTGTGTTGTCTGCTTCCTTTTTCCATCAGGAAACATGAATTGTTACCTTTCTTTTGTGATGAGAAATGTTCATAAGGATGTTTATAACCTTGGTCCACAGTTTCATCATGTGTCATAAAATGCTGTTAATCTAATCATTATTCATTTATTCATTCTTCATTAATTAGCTGGGACACTATCAGGAAAAAATTCTCATCATATTTGGTTATTCTGTGATAAAGCTCACAAAAGAAAGACAAGGTAAAGGTTTGACTTTTTTTTAATTGAAGTCTAGTTGATTTACAATGCTGTGTCAGTCTCTGCTGTACAACAGAGTTACTCAGTTATAAATACATATATATATATATATATAATATATATATATTATATATATATTATATATATATATATATATATAATATATATATATTCTATTTTTATTCATTTCCATTATGGTTTATCACAGGATATTGAGTATAGTTCTCTGTGCTATACATCAAGTCCTTGTTGTTTATCTAAGAGTTTGACGTTTTTCAGCTTCTTAAACATTTAGTTTTCAAAATAATTAATATGTTCTCTAGCATCCTTAAAAGGTAACCAAAAAGCTTATTTGTTCATTTATTTTAGTACTTTTAAGAATGAAGAGATTTAAACATTGTTGTATTAAATCCACTGTGGTTTATTATACTTACTGATGTTCAGATTTTGATCATTTTTTTGGTCAGTAAGAACCTCTTCAATTTGGCTACTGGGTCCTTTTATAAAATGTTATTTTATGGAAATATAAAATGCATATATAAAATGCATCTATCATTCAGTGTATAGCTCACTGAATTTTCACAAATTTAGAACACCCAGATCAGGGAATAGATGGTTACCAGAAGTTAAGTGGGGAGGGTGGCTGGAGATACTATTTCTGCTCATTTTACAAAACCGTTTCTGTTCGTCACAAAGGGGGAATATGAAAAAAATTTCTTGAGAACAAACTGGTTAACTCTGCTTGGTAGAATTGGGAGTCCAGGGTCTTCCTTCCATCAGAACAATCGGTACTGGAATGTGTTGATGGATTCTTAAAATAATTCCAGGACCTGAGACAATATTTGCAGATGATGAGCAATTTTTATGGAGAAAGTTCTTTCACAACTTATTTTAAAGAGTCCCCCCTTACATAATCTATTTTTGACAAAATTTCTCTTCTTATATATGGGTCATATCTCTGTATTCTAATCTGCACATGATTTTCCAGTTATGTATTTCAGGGAATGAATCATTTACCTAATCAGCTAAGGAATTTTCAAACAGGAACATAAGTTGAGGTAAAAAGTGGGAAACCGATATTTATTAAATACTATCATGTGTCAGGTACTGCCTTTGGTACTTTATATAAGTATCGCAACTAATATTTACCAGAAGCCCATAGGGGAGTAATAGTCTCCATTTTATAAATAAAAAAAACCTGAGGCTTTAAAAATAGTAAAGTAGGACTTCCCTGGTGGCACAGTGGTTAGGAGTCCTCCTGCCAATGCGGGGGACATGGGTTCAATCCCTGGTCCGGGAAGATCCCACATGCCGCGGAGCAACTAAGCCCATGCGCCACAACTACTGAGCCTGCGCTCTAGAGCCAGCGAGCCACAGCTACTGAAGCCTGCGTGCTTAGAGTCCGTGCTCGGCAACAAGAGAAGCCACCGCAATGAGAAGCCCACGCACTGCAAGGAAGAGTAGTCCCCGCTCACCACAACTAGAGAAAGCCCGTGCTCAGATAAACAACAACAACAACAAAAACACAGCCAAAAATAAATAAAAATAAATACATTTAAAAAAAAGAAAAGTAAAGTGACTCATTCAAGAGCACACAATTGGCAAGTGGTTGATCCTAGAACTAAAATCCTTTCTTCTATAACACACTTTTTCCTCTTCAATCTCAGGCTGTAAGGGGAGACACTGTAGTAATAACCTTTTAAAGTGGACTGGAAACTTGCTCCAAAGTGTTCTGGTATATCTCATTGGTAAAAATCAATGAGTCAATTCTATTAAATTTATGATGGTAAATTTACTTTATTGGTATTAATTATGGTACTAAGTTTACAATACCCTATCCCAAGGAATCAGTACTTGCCTGTATCTACACAGATTCCTGAAGTCATAGGAGAGACACTCAGAGATACCCTGTACAATGCTTAGTCTACACTTACTCTGCCTACAGGGCAATCATCACAAAGAACTGTGAGGCTCATCCCATTAAAAGTGAAGTCACAGAACCAATGCCAAGAAAGGTCTAGAAGGATGTTCCCATGTGGCATGGACCATTGGTCTGTGGGAAGGCTGTTCTCCTGGGGTTACTTGGCAAAAGATAGAATCATTGGAAATATTTTCTCGTGGATAATCTGGCTTTGAATTTTTACTATACCCCGAGAGTTTCACTGAGGATATATTGGGAAGTGAGTAACAATTACTCTCTATTTTTGTTGTGGGACCACCTGTTACTCCCATCCTCGTAGCATCCAAAGGCAGCTCTATCAGATAATAGTAAAATTATCAATGGAGGATATACACTGGTGGTTGAGATAACTGTCAGAAGACAAGCATATTATATATGCCAAAGGTGACTGTGATTCTATATTCTTTGTGGCATCAGTTCATGCGTGTAGTTTGCATCCCACAGTGATTTTGCCAGGAGTGCTTTTCATATTAGTAAAGCACTGTTAGGTTGAGGATTTTATCATCCATTGGTAATTTTATTGTTAACCAATAAAATATAGTTTTTAATAATTAAGACTAAGAAATTGGTCAGAAACAAAATTTTGAACTGAGTGTCTGTTCCATGAGGTTAATTCATGGGTTCTTGTTTACCAAAATCAGAATGTAACAGAGAAGTCCTTTGAAGCACGTGACAGAAAGAGAGCTTCTCTTCTCAGTTTTAACAGTTGAAGATAACTTCTCCAGAACACACACCAGCCTAAATGCAGCTCAGACGTCTGGCCACTGCCTAAGAGAACAGTTGCTGCTATGTCTCACTCTCCAGGGACAGAGAGCTAATACCTAGCTCACTCCTTCTCATCTGTTGTAATTCGGTAACTGAAAATCAATTCATCCACGAGGAAATGAAATTGATGGAACATTATCTCTTAGATCCAAATGATCTTCTTGGTTTCATCCTTTAAAGATAATCTCTGTCATCATTGCATACCCTTGCAGAGTATGTTCAAAGTAAGAGATGGTACCAGATAATCTAGGCAATTTGTAGTAGGATTATCATAGGTTTAGCAGACAGTACAGCAGTACAAAACAGCTTCACTGGGCTTGAATGCATGATACAAAGTTTGACAACTTTATTTTTCATTTATTCCCATAGGAAAGCTAGAATTTGGGCATTTGAACAGGAAAGAGTCTCTAAATTCACCACCCTCTATCTCTTCTGAATGACAGTGACCTTTCAGGAAATTAAGAGATGGATTATCCCTTCTTCACTCTATATCAAAACTTTGTCTCAAGAAAGAGTTGTAGATTAATTGAGAGGTGTGAATGACTGAAAATTATATTACCCTTTCGAAAACTGGTTTCCTTTTGGTAGGTAAGATAACTTTAATCTAAAAATAAATATTTCCTAAAGAACTTTAGGGAAAGCCTGCTCTGCCAAGCACATAATTTAGTAAATAAATGGGTGCCTGTTTTGCCCACTCACAATAACATACACTCATTCTGGTATCGGTCTATGCAAGATAAACTTTACCAATGTTTTTGACTTTTGCAAGGGATTTTCTATTTCCCTTTAACCTTGGTTTAACTCTAGGAAAATACAGATCATTCTCTATTGATTTATGAATAGGAATTATAGTTCCAGGTATGGGTCATTAATTTTGGTCACTCAGTCAGTAAAAAAAAAAATCATATTGAATAATTATCTCAAATCAAAACACAAATGTTTGGTTCTTGGTATCCTTGTTTTAGGTTTTTCCATATTGCTAATTTAATGATTGACATCAACCTACCAGTGTTCATTTAACAAGCCTCAGACTTAAATCATGTGATTGGGAAGACAGCCCCAAAATAGGAAACTTGGTTCCCTTGTGATGTGATAGATATGAAATATTATATTATTAGAAACATAGAGAAAGGTGTATATCTTTACCTTCCTTGTTTCCCTGTGTCATCAAATGACTTCAAAAGCTCTTTGGTCGTTTTTAGTTTGAAACAATAATTGGTCCATTGCATCTGTTATTCCTCCTCTTAAAACACACTCCCTCCTTCTTGTCTGACAGGATTCTCTTCTGTCCTTCTGGTCTTAGCTAAAAATACCATTCTCTCCCTAATATAGACACTTTTCACCATATTTTTGTTTTCATTTATTCATAACAGTATAATCCTATCTGAATTTATGTTATTTTTGTTTTCTTGTTTATTGTCTGTATAGCCCCATTTGAATGTAAACTCCATGAGAAGAGGGTTCTCTTCTCCCTTATTCACTGAGGTGTGCACAGGGTCTAGATGAGATCAGGCACATAGCTGGTACTCCACAAATGTATGGACGGAAGGATCGACAGATGGATGGGGGTGGTTGAGTTCCTATTACCGTATGTGTCTGGATTAAAAAATAATACACTTTATTTATTTATTTTTTACAGTAGCTTTAGGTTTACAGAAAAATTGGACAGAAAGAATAGCGTTCCCTTATACTCCCTTTCCCCCTGCCCTCAGGTTCCTATTATTAATATCTTGCATTTATGTTGCACATCTGTTATGATTGATGAACCAGTACTGATACATTATTATAAACTAAAGTCCATAGTTGGCATTAGGGTTGACTCTTTGTGTTGTGCAGGTCTATGCATTTCTCCAAATGCACAGTGCCATGTATGCACCATTACTGCCTCGTACGGAATACTTTCACTGCCTTAAAAAGTCTGTGCTCCATCTCTTCATCCCTTGCTCCCTTCCCTCAACTCTTGGCAACCAATGGTATTTTTACCACTTCCATAGCTTTAATTTTTCCAGAATGTCATATAATTGGAATCATAGTTATACAGCCTTTATTAGATATGTTTTTTGCTAATATTGTCTCCTAATCTGTGGCTTGTCTTTTCATTCTCTTAGCAATATATTTTGCAGGACAGAAGTTTTAAATTTTAATGAAGTCCAATTTATCAATATTGCTTTTGTAGATCATGCTTTTGGTGTTGTATATAAAAACTCATTGTCAAACTCAAAGCCATCAATATTTTTTGATGTTATCTTCCAGGAGCATTATATTTTTATGTTTTACATTTAGGTCTATGAGCCTTTTTGAGTCAATTTTTGTGAAAAGTGTAAAGTCAGGGTCTAGATTCATTTTTTTCCCATGTGGATGTCCTGTTGTTTCAACACTATTTGTTGAAAGACTGTCCTTTCTCCAGAGAATTTGTATTGCTCCTTAGTCAGAGATCAGTTGACTAAATTTATGTGGAATTATTTCTTTGTTTCTTTTTTTTTTTTGACTTCCACTCGTTTTCTGCCTTCTCTGATTTTAACTTCATATTTTATATGATTTATTTTTCTCTGTTCTATTAGCATGTCAGTTATACTTCCTTTTTAACTTTTTTAGTGGTCACCTTAGTGTTTGTAATATACAGTTACAACTAATCCAAGTCACTTTCAAATAACACTACATTGCTTCATGTTTAGTGCAAGTACCTTATAACAGAGCACTCCTAATTCCTCCCTCCCACCCCATATTATATTTCATTTCACTTACCCACAAGCTACAGTCACTGAATACATTGTTGCTATTATTATTAGAAAAAAACTGTTATCTGTTCAATAAATTAAGAATAAGAAATAAAATATTTTATCTTAATTTATTCCTTATCTAATGCTCTTTCTTTTTAAATGTAGATCTGAGTTTTGAACCTGTAATTTTTTTTTCTCTAAAAAACTTCTTTTCACTTTTCTTACAAGGTAGGTCTACTGGAGGTGTATATTCCCTCAATTTTTGTTTTCCTGAGAAAGTCTTTATTTCTGCTTAACTTTTTTTTTTTTTGGTGGTACGTGGGCCTCTCACTGTCATGGCCTCTCCCGTTGTGGAGCACAGGCTCTGGGTGCACAGGCTCAGTGGCCATGGCTCACGGGCCCAGCCACTCTGCAGCATGTGGGATCTTCCCGGACTGGGGCACGAACTCGTGTCCCCTGCATTGGCAGGCAGAGTCTCAACCACTGCACCACCAGGGAAGCCCTCTCCTTCACTTTTAAATTATAATTTCATTGGATACAGTGAAGTTTTGGGTTTTCTCTTTCAACATTTAAAATATTACACTCAACTCCCTTCTTGCTTGCATGGTTTCTGAAGAGGACTCCAATGTAATTCTTATCCTTGTTCCTCTACAGATAAAGTTTTTTTTTTTTTTCCCTCTGCCTTCTTTCAGAATTTTTCTCCTTGTCTTAATTTTTGGTAGTTGGAGTATGATATGTCTAGGTGTAGATTTTTGGTATTCATCTTGCTAGGTGTTCTATGAGCTTTCTAGAACTGTGGGTTGGTGTCTGTCATTAATTTTCCAAAATTCTTAGCCATTATTACTTCAAATATTTCTTCTTTTCCTTTCTTGCTTTCTTTTTTGGTATTCTTATTATGTGTGCCTTACATCTTTTGTAATTGGCTCACACTTCTTGGATATTCTGTTCCATATTTCTCATTCTTTTATCCCTTTACATTTCAGTTGGGAGGTTTCTACTGACACATCTTTAAGGTCACTGATTCTTTGGCCATGCCCAGTCTATTAATAAGGCCATCAAAGGCAATCTTCATTTCTGTTACAGTGTCTTTCATTTCTAGCATTCCCTTTTGTTTCTCTCTAGGGTTTCCATCTCCTTGCTTGTATTGCCCATATGTTCTTTCATGTTGTTAACTTTTCCATTAGAAACCTTAGCATATTAATCATAGTTATTTTGAATTCCATGTCTGATCATTCCCAAATCTTTGTGATATCTGAGTATGGTTCTAATTCTTGGTTTGTCTCTTCATACTTTGTTTTTTTTCCATTTTGGCATGCCTTGTGACTCTTTCGTTGAAGGACAAATACATTAGGCAAAAGAACCAAGGAAGACAGTGCTTTGGTGTGAGGTTTTATGTTTATCTGGTTGGAAGGTAGGCTGTGTTTAATGTTTGCATTAGCCATGGGTTCCTCTCTGAAGTTAAAATTTCCTGTAGTGTCCTTGTTTTTGTTTCCCCTATTTTCTCTGGGTGTCCCTAGAAACTGTGAAGTAGGATCTGAGGCTTGCAGTTCTTTTAGCAGCAATCTCCTGTTACTATGTTGAAGACTTATTGATGCAGAGGTAAAAGGTTGGCAAAGGAAGAATTCTATGTTCCTAAGATTAAGTCCTGGTCTCTTAGTGGGCCTGAGTTGGGTATTTCCCTTCCCCCAGATCAGATAGTTTTCAACAAAACCCCAATAAGCTAGGTTCTAGTAAAATCATCTCCCTTGAGGGCAGACCTTGTGAAGGAAAACAGACAGCTCTGAACTTATTCCAAAACGGTCACTTTTCCTCACCCTCTGTAGGAAGTACTAGGGACTTTTTCTCAGATCTTCATTCTGAGACCATTGGAAGCTCCTGGTAAAACTCAAGAATGTGTGAGGACCTTCAAGTCTGAGGTCTTTAACTGTCAGGCTGCTTTACATGAAGGCTCCAGCATTTCATCAATTACAGTTCAAAGTATTTCTACTTTAGATGTTTAAGCAGCTTCAGCCATGGGTTTCTGTCCAGGGAAGCCATAAATTCCTGTATTTGCCTGTCTGTCCCTTCAGTTTTCAAGGCAGCAATGACCGCAATTCTCTGAAGAATATTTAAAACGTTGTTAATTTTCATTCTCTTCAGCTTTTTTTCTTGTTATGGGGATGGGAATGATGACTTCCAAGTTCTGTACACGTCAGACCAGAAACCACTCAAACACTCAGCAAGGATTTTTTATGAGAAGTAGTTAAGTACCAGGAATAATTCTCATTTCATTTTATTATGGTAGATGGATGGAGGGAATCAGGATGAGTGTAGAAGTAATATCTGTGTATGGACTGAAGCCATAGCTCATGTTTTCCTTTGACATGTTTAACTTGTGCTGAAAATTATGAAATACAGATCTGGAAATATTGCTGTTTAATTTTCAATTACACGTCTAAATTCATGAATTGAAATTACAGTATATTTATATATATGTAATATAGACATATGCTATATTCCTATATATTAATATTTATATATTTAATATATTTTATTTCTTTATATTTAATTTCACATATATTTATGTATACAATATTTACCACCTTCTGTAAGAGCAAAAGGAATTATAGGAGCTATAAGTCAACAAACCTATTAAATATACTGGGTTGAACAAGACAAGTCTGAAGCTCAATTTCAGCCCCTCAATCCAACATCTTTATTAGTCAATGAACATTTTGTAGAAGTGGCCTAACTTGATGGAGCAAGTTTCACAGCCACACCTGTGAGCTGGGCTTTGGACCTCAGTTCCTCATTTATTCAATAGTAATATGAATAGCATTTACCACATTTGATGCATTACTGTGAATAAATGCACACGGGTAACCTGGAGCCTAATATGTCTGAATACATGTTTTTATTATTGATGTTTTGTCATCAATGGCATTATAGCCATTACCATGCATATTGTTTTTACTGCTCCTTGACAGTTTTGTCACTTTTTGTTCAACTTTAAAGGAATTAAAAAACACAGTTGAGCACATAACCTAGGTGTGCATCCCACAACCTCCTGGTTTCAACAGTCTTCTGTTTCCCAAAAACTCTACGATCAATATCTCCAGCCCAGAACTTTTTTCCAGGCTCTGGAGCCATATTCCCAACTTTCTGTTGTTTTTCTCTATCTAGGAAACTAGAGAAAACAAACTCAGTAGCTCATTTTCCCTACAAATCATTTTTGGCACATTAAATTATCAAAGATTTTAAAATATAGTGAAGGTAGATAAAGAACAATGAGTTAGTACTTCTATATATTGCTATGAGAGTGCAGATTCCATTGTGAGAGCATTTTATCTGTATGTAACGAGATGATTTACATATTCTTAACTTTTATTTTATTTTTTTTGTGGTACACGGGTCTCTCACTGTTGTGGCCTCTCCCATTGCAGAGCACAGGCTCCGGACGCGCAGGCTCAGCGACCATGGCTCACGGGCCCAGCCACTCCGCGGCATGTGGGATCTTCCCGGACAGGGGCATGAACCCGTGTCCCCTGCATCGGCAGGTGGATTCTCAACCACTGTGCCACCAGGGAAGTCCGATATTCTTAACTTTCATGTCAGTATTCTACTACTGGGAATCTAGCCTAGAAGAATAATTTAAAATGTGACAAATATTGCTCTAAATTTTAATCATTTTACCTCTATTTATAATGGAAAAAATGGGAAGAATCTGTAGGTCCAATTATTGGGTAATGGTTATATATATTTTCATAGTATAGGAAATAGCTAGACAATGGTAAATGAAAAGTAATCAACATAATCCATCTATATTAATGTTCCAAAATAAATGTATGTATGGACAGTCAATGCATTCATGAGGAAAAAACTGAAGTAAAAAACTTAAGTTGTTAACTACGTTATAGCTTGAAATGAGGATATTGTCAACTGTCATTTTCTTTATGGGTTTCTCTAATTTCACATTTATAATTCTGATAAATTAAATATTCTTAGAATACTATAGAAGAAGGAGTAGCCTCATAGTCTGGAACCACTCTGTTTTATAAAGATTGTCTGCTCTCTTGATACTTTTGTTCAGACATGAACAGCTGGAGGCTCAAGCAGTATACCTTGTGATTTGTCTGTGGTATATTTTTAGGGTTATGATTTTAATGCTTATTTAGTGTCTCCCATCCATCAGGCAGAATAGTACACATTATAGCTCTCACTTCTAGTGAGAAGAGTGAAAAATGGTCTGAGAAAAATGAGAGGGAAAGAGGATAGTGCGGGCTGAGCTCCTGGGTGGCTATGCCCAATTTTCTTGGCGGCTTCTTCACTGGGGCTCTTATACCGCAGTTGGAATGTGCATGGAGATGGTAGTTCTCCCGCCATGCCTCTGCAGCTCCTGCAGTTTTCCTAGAAAAGCAAGAAGGAGCAGAGTGGGGTGTTCTGGCGTTGAGCAGGATGGGGGTGTGCCCGATGCCGCCAGGAGCCCATGAAGAGAGGGAAAGGGCCGGGGGGACCCAGACCGGCATTGTATTTGCATCGCTCTCTCTGGATCACTACATTTCCCTGGAAAGTTAGGTACATTTGCTGTTTTTCTTTTACCAGTGAGGAAAGGAGGCTCTGAGAAGCTGACCAGTAGATGGCATGCTCTGCTTTGTTGGAATAATATAGGGATCTTGTCTCCACTCACCCCACCCTCATTAGAGTGAGTGTGGGCTGCACCCGGGAGCTCACAGGGGGTCAGCTGGTCTTGGAGGGAGAGAACTTAAGAGGCCTGTGGATCAGTCTTCTTTTCCTGCAATACCACACGTCATGGGCTTCTTGCAGCTGTGATATTCCACTGGCTGGTCCCCTCTTTTCCCTGCAGTTAGGGTCTCTACACTGTTGCCAGAAAGCAGCCCTGAGCCTGCTTTTACCTTGCACAAAAAAACACCAGTGGCTGAGAGTCTGAAATCTAACCCAGCCTGGCATTCAGATCTCTCCACATCCGTCCTCAAGCAGCCTTTCTGACTTTCTTTCTCACGTGTTCTCCTGCGTGCACCCTCGAGACCAGTCCAGGGACACCGCCATCACCCTCCTCTTCCCGACGTCACTTGTGCCCCTACCTTCAGGGACCCTACTCCTGTTCTGCCTGGAACGCTCACCCGTACATGGCATATCTTTCAGGAAATAGCAGCAGTGTCGTTTCTCCCCAGCTGGGAAATATTTTTTCCATTACTTATGTTCTCAAAACATCTAATTTACATATTTTTGACTATGCTAGTCCCTTTCTTTACAGTGGTGCAATGGGGACAGCTTGACAAAGCAGAGTGGTTTCTGAGCCTTCCGTCCGCTTGTCTACTCTGTCACCTAGCCCATATGAACCTAAGCCGAGCCCTTCAACTGCCCTCAGCCTGTGATTCCTCATCTGCAAAATGGGGAGATCACTGTATTGGTGCTAGGAACACAGTGATACAGTCTTGTACCTGTCACATGGCAGATGCTCCCAAATGTAAGTTAAGGAACTGCTACAGTGTTGATTAGCTGCATTATTAAGTGCTTTCTGTGTATTAGATCATCTCATCTTTATAACTCTCCCATGAGAGGGCGTATCGTCATCAAGATGATGAAACTGGGACACAGAGAGATTAAAGGACTCACCCACGCTCACGTGGCAATGAGGGCAGGGCAGCACCCATTCCCTCATGGTTGGTGGTGGAACCTGCACTTCTAACCTTGCCCAAGTGGGGCCCTCTCGCATCCCTGCCTGCCTCAAGCCACCTTTAAACAGGTAGCCCCAGGACAAGGGAGGGGCCAGAGATTCGTTTCATCCCTTTAGGCAGCAATGCTGGGGACATAAAGAAAAGTGAGCCTGTTATCTTCGGAATGTGGAGACAGCATGGTGAAGTTTTTCTGCAGCCAAAATGGTCCATATCTGAGTAAAGATGGGGAGCAGGGCCATTGCCAGCCTCTCCCTGTCTGTCTGCAAACAGATCAAAGCCACGTAGCACTGTGACCCTCCACCTTCATCGCAGCGTCCACTCCACAAATGTGCAGCTGTGTTAGTGGCTGCATTGTTCTATTATGAGAGGGTAGCATGGTGACTAAGTCCTGGCCCTTTAACTAAATTTTCCTCTTTAACTCTTCAGCTGGGATGAAGCTCAGTGAGTCCAGCATATCTGTAATTCATTCTACACAGCACTGCCTTGGTGGGCTGCTCTGGCCACCTGGATCTCCTCCGTGTTTTCCCATCCTCGCTAATGACCAGGCGTCTCCATGAGTCTTGTTACTCAGCCCCATGGGATGTTTAGTAATCAGGTCTCATCCCTTTTCTCATGCAGAAGACATATCACCCATGTAACATTTTTATGACATTTATTTTAGAAATGAATTTATTTTGCTATGTTTTATTTAATCCATTTTATGAGGATGACAGGAAAGAATACATTTATTCTGTTCTAATATAAATATTCACTGGCCAATAATCCAGGGAATTACACACCAAGACAGAGAAATAAAATAAAGAAGTGTGCCTGCTAAATATATTACTGGAGTTGTGCATAACTGGAAAGGAGGAAGATGTACCTCCAGGTATTTATAGACTTTTAAAACATTATTTCCCAGAGGAGCCCTTACTGCCAGCTTCTCTTTTACACAGAGAAAAGCAGTGTTGTATCCCAGAGCCCTTCAGGGTTAGTTTTCTCAGCTCTCCCCATTGGGTGGTAACATTAAAATATCTATGTGCTCCACTGAAAGACCTCAAATATATTCCTTCCCCCTCCTACCACAGCTGTGAATGCAGCTCAGGAAACTGTAGGAATTTCAGCTTCCCTCCATTGTAATTAGTCTACTGCGCTTCAACCTTCCCGAGGTTCTCCATGCTCTTTACAGATGCCTTGTTTCCATTTCTCACGCAGTGAGATCAAGCAACACGCCCCCAAAGGGCTATGATCCCAGCTCCTGGTCTCAGCATCCTGGGCGTTTCACCAGGGATCCCACCTGAGGCAGTGAAATTGCTCAAGGCAGCGCTAATTAATTTCTCCCCGCTTATCCTGCACTCCCCTCTCAGGATATCTGGTCTCGGAATCGACTTCCTGGTCTTGTACTTTGTCACAATCCAAATTAGCTTAATGCATGACAGAAATCTCATCTCGACCTGACCTAGAGGTAGCAGCCAGACTCTAGGGAGAAATCAAATACTGAGTCAGTATGAAAAAAAAAAAAAGAAAGAAATACTGCATCAAATTTATTTTCAGCACCTTTGAGACTGGAAAGGGAGAGAGAGAAGTAGTGCTTCACTGCTGGATGAAGGTATGTGAGTATGCTCAGAGAGTTATTGAATGTATTTTTTGGACTTTAACCAAATTTTGGCCAAATGCAAAGTGTTCATTTATTGACTGCATGAGGGCAGAGAATATCATAAAGTAACAATTTAAGTCATTACATCAAATTTATCTCCAGTTCGCTCTTTTAGTTGTGCCTTGCTCTCATGTGTATATTATTTAAATTTATTAAATGAAGCACCAAGAGACATTCAACACATCACACACCCCTTGGGTTCAGAATGTCTTCCCCAGCGTTTCTGCCAGTCTTTGGCATGCCTGTTTCCGGAAATGAATCAGAGCACCGAGAGAGGGCTAGTTGATATGTCTGCGAGGCTGAAGGTGAGCTGTGACCTACAAGGAGAGCTGCTCCCTTGAGAAAACGGCCAAACGATCCTGTGCGGACGCGCGGGCTCGGTTCTCCTTGCCGCCAGCAGGTGGCAGCAGAGCCTGGGCGTCCGCCTGGCCCTGGGCTTTGGCTGCTGTAAACGCCCTCTTCCGTTTCCATTCATCTTCACTTGTCAGATTCTTCATAAGTGCTTTCTGTAGACCGACCCTGAAATTGCATCATTTAATCCATAATCTCATACTGACATTTCTCCCTTTTACCGCTTATCAATTACATTAATTCAGAGAAAGCAGGGACCACCGACAGCTTTGAGCAACCCTCTGCAAAAAGGAGATATTCATTAAAGGCAGACACACCGCAGGGACTGCCAACTTGCTTGAGATAAAGAAGTGGGTTGGAAGGGAAAAGGGGAAGCACGCCGGAAAAATAATAGGCGCCTTGTACTTCTTCCCTTCCTTGGCTTTTCTCTAATGCGTTTTAGTTGGCATTCAAAACAGATTTTTGGTTGAAGATGTATTTGCTTAGATGTCCAGTTGAATATTTTCCTACGTTTAATAAAATCCTATCTGATGTAATGTTTTAAAATGCCCTTTCCCCAGGATATACAATCAGAAATCGGTGTCTAGGACTGAGTCTCATATGGTAAAAATAAGCCCTCAAATACTCCAGTCCCTTTTAGTGAAGTCTTCGTGGTCTCATGATTGCACAGAAGAGACGTTTCTCAGAAGAGACAAGATGTTATCAAAATGAAGGCTACTGGCGCACCATGGGTTTAATTATCAGAGTTAAACTGATGAGTGTAAGGAAGGGGAAAAAAAGACAGGTTTTTTTTTTTTTCCTCAAACTCTCTACATTTCCGGAAGCATAAAAGAATGTTTTGCTTATTAGGAAGATTGTCATGCTCTCCCGAGACTCTAGATGGCGCTGCAGAATCACCCTGTACCTTCTGTACACCGTTTATTACCGTTCTTTTTATCCACTTTTTTTGGGTGTCCAGGGGTAGGGTACTTACGTCAGAAAATATACTGAAAAGAGCATATATTAAAAAAAAAAGGCAATGCTGTAAAATAAATCACTGAGAAATCTGCAGCATCTGAGGTGATGAACTAGATGTGCATACATGTGTTTAATTCCAGGCCCCACAGTTAGAATAATTTTCAACGGAGTCAAAACGTTTTAGAAGTATTTACTGGTATTATGATGCAGCATTAATGAATTACGCTAAATTGAAATGAGTTTTTCATGAAACTTACCAGCAAGTAAAAGGAGGCAGAATTTGTGCTGATGTAGGTGCCATATGCCTTTTTGCTCTAAGTTAACCCTCTGGGTGAAGGTGTCGTGTAATTATACATCTGCATGTGCGCCGTAATTTCCTTTTAGTGAAGAAGCAGTTCTTTGCACAGGGCAATGCCTGTGGTTCAAACACAGGCACACACACACAAGCCTACACACACCTGGACCAGGTTTCCTCAAACAGCAATGCCATATGTACTGTTTAGAAAGCATACTGTTGCCTTTACAGAGAACAAAGTAGTTACTTTTGCCTTATTGAGAACAAAGTAGTTACTGTTACCTTTATAAAGTAGTTAAAAACATCTTTCTTCCTGTTGAGGTATGGTGAGTTGAGGAAAAAGAAAGTAGAACAAAACTAAAGAGAGAGTGAGGCATGACTATTTACAGAAAATTTCATGTGACTATTTGCAGAGATATTCAGGCAGAAAGCAGTTTCTTGCCATAAATTACATGGCAGTGGCCCGTGGGAGAGGGTCTTCCTCCTTCAATCCTGTGTTTGCTGTTGGGTAAGCTGTTGCCATTAACCTCTTCAGGGTATCCCGAGCAGGTCTTTGAGATGCGCTGTGCAAATTCCTTTTCCACACCCTTGATTTCATTATTTCTAACCCACCTCCCTTCCATTCACCCTCCACCAACAGCAAGTTTTATCTTCATTATCTCCAACACTTTCTTTAAATTCAGTCCCCCCCCTTTCCTATCATAGAATAATCCTCTTCTTTTCAAAACACACACACATATACAAACGGTCACTGAACATACACTGTGTACCAGATCCTGTCATGTAAACTCTTCATTCCATGACCTAACTTTAATCCACACATCATTCTTCCCCAGGAGATTATGATCCCCACTTTATCAATGAAGACAGTGAGTTTCTGAAAGGCTAAGCAACTTGCCAAGGACTCCAAGCTACAAATAATAGGGAAAAATGAACATCTAGACCCATCTGATTCAACATCCTTTGCCGTTAATCCTATGTTATAAGGCCTAATTATATAGCATGAAAAAGAACAATATAAAAACCTAACAAACTAAAAACTCTATCCTACATCCTTCATCCACTTCCACTGGCCCCACTGTTATCAGTAATTAATTAATCACCACTGGCCCCATTGTTATCAGTAATTAATTAATTAAAGTCTCGTCCAGTGCCTACTGGCATCAGTCACTGTTATCCCAAAGTCACGGCTTGAGAAGAAAGTCACATAAGTCTATGACAATATCCAGTGTCCATCAAGAGAGGGCCTGTCGCAGACCCTCAGAACATTCTTCAAAGATGAGTCTTCCCTGATTTGCCCCCTACATTTCCTGACTCAGCCAAACACAATCTGGCTTTTTAACTGATGTCTCAGAGATCAGTTACTCCCTAATTGTGGGATACAGAGAACAGGGGAATCTATGGCCAAATCCAAAATCAAAAGCTGGCCCAGTTGGAAGGCCAGGTACTCACAGATTCGGTTGGGTCAGATAAATGGTTGGGGGAAAAGGTATAGATGGCAGATACCCACGTGAATGTCTACCCCTGCCTTTGCAGCCTGTGTTTCCTAAATCCTGTTAACCATGTTTTGCAATATTCAGGACCTCAGCTGTGGGTGCTTGCGACCTCCTGCCCTATATTTTTCCTGAGACCAAGGTTGTAGTCCTGGCTTTGGTGGGTGCTTATTTTATCAAGGTTCTCCAGGAGGAGTCGGTAGTGTTCTCATAGTCCACTGATAATGCATGAGGCCCAGCTTTTTCCAATGTGGCAGGTTTATTGTTCACTCTGCCCACAAGCTTATGGAAGATGACATTTCAGAGGACCCCTCCCCCTGATATTTTGGGCCACAGTCATCTGTACCACACCCAGGCCAGTGCATCTAAACGAAGTTGAGTTCAGAGTCCTCAGTTCAGGAGTCCTCAATTCCAGGCCTCGCCCCCCAGTCCTTGGGTCAAGTTGGAAGTTGAGGAAATTGCTGATGGGCTCGATCAGGAGAAGGAACTGGGCGCGTCCACATACCGCTCACCCTTGCAAGCAGCCAAGTCCTTTTTTGAGTAATAATAGAAAAGAGTGGCTATGATTTTTCAAAAAATCATTTCTTTTATTTATTTATTTTTGGCTGTGTTGGGCCTTCGTTGCTGTGCGTGGGCTTTCTCTAGTTGTGGTGAACAGGGTCTACTCTTCCTTGCGGTGCATGGGCTTCTCATTGCAGTGGCTTCTCTTGTTGCGGAGCACAGGCTCTAGGCGTGTGGGCTTCACTAGTTGTGGCACGCGGGCTCTAGAGCAGAGGCTCAGTAGTTGTGGCTCACAGGCTTAGTTGTTATGCGGCATGTGGGGTCTTCCCGGGCCAGGGCTCGAACCCCTGTCCCCTGCATTGGCAGGCAGATTCTTAACCACTGCTCCACCAGGGAAGCCCGTGGCTATGATTTAATAAACAAGAACACACAAATAGATTGTGATGAATCCAGGATATCTTGATCTTGTTTATAAAAAGAACACACAGCATTGTTAAGTAAGAGCTAGTGTTTTTCCCACTGGCTGAGCAGAATGAGACATTCCACTTTCTTAATGTAAGTACGTGTGATGTCATTGCTTTAGGAATTCCTAGCGTGGCCCAGGGGGCACGGTCACTGTGACTCAGGGACACCAAAGGAGAGCGTGGGCTTCAGCTGGGGGTGGGATCCTGTGGGCAGGATGACGGAAGCAGAAACAGGAGCGAGGTCACCAAGGCGGGGGGTTGTGCCAGCTCAGATGTCAGAAGCCAACGTTGAATTTAAGTGGAGAAGAGTAACTATTGGGCAAAACCTTCAAACTTCAGCTCAACTGTTGGCTCTTCTCTGAAACCTTTCCCGATTTGCGCATCACTTTATACTGTAGTGTGTGTGTGTGAGTGTGTGTGCACACAGGTGTGCAGTAGCTGAGTTTGCTATGGTAACTGACACCTCAAGTCTCACTTCCTCACGAGCGCAAACGTTTATCTCCTGCTCACGTGATACACGTGGCAGCTGTGGATCAGTCACAAACACAGAAGCCCTCTCGGTGCTGCTCCAGGTCCCTCATCCTGGGGACCAGTCTGGACATCGGGGCTGTTGGTGCCCGTGAAGCTCCTGTCAGATGTGGCACATGTCCTGTCCACTCACGTCCCACTCGCTGACCGAAGCCTGCGTCCCGCAGTCCCGGAACTGAGGAAGAGGGTGTATGGCGAGTGATGGAGAAACACGAGGAGACTTGACTGAGAACAAAACGACAGCCTACCCCACACGTGGGAGTGTTCTGCAGCGCTGCCTGCCACAGGAGTCCCGCTGGGGCCGGACGCCCTCTGAGACCAGCCTCTGCAGCTTTATCAGACAGAGCAATGCCCTGCTCATAGCAAACATTGTTCAAGTGCTTATTGAATTGAATGGAACCGAACAGTATATATATATTATTTTTTTAAATAAATTTATTTATTTTTGGCTGTGCTGGGTCTTCGTTACTGCACACGGGTTTTCTCTGGTTGCGGCGAGCAGGGGCTACTCTTCGTTGCGGTGCACGGGCTTCTCATTGCGGTGGCTTCTCCTGTTGCGGAGCACAGGCTCCAGACGCGCAGGATCAGTAGTTGTGGCTCGCGGGCTTAGTTGCTCCGCGGCATGTGGGATCTTCCTGGACCAGGGCTCGAGCCCGTGTCCCCTGCATTGGCAGGCGGATTCTTAACCACTGCACCACCAGGGAAGCCCCCGAACGATATTTAATTAAGGAAAATATATGATAAGAGAAGCCAGTGGTCATGGAGATGACATAAAGATCCAGCTCAGCTCCTCCGCTCAGCAGCCCCGTGTTTTGTGGATGCTGCTTAATACATGCACCCCACTCTCCTTGCAAAGCCTGTCTTTGAGAGTCAGTGCAAAGATGAAAAGCAATGCCTGCAATGCCCTGTGTACTTAGGAAGCCCTGAGCGCATTTTGCTAGGCTATCATGTTCCGTCCATTGAGAAGAATGTCACAGGCAGCTCGGTACAGGGTGGCTGCTTTGAAAATCCAAGTCTTCACCTCTGTGAATGTATCACTGCCATTGGCTGTAAAGTTAGGAAACACAGAGTTCGGTATTTGTAATGTCACCTATCAGATTATATGGCTGCAACGTACACACAGAATATGTATATATCTATGTATCAGAGAACTTATAGAAAAGATTGTCCCAAATGAAGAAAAATGTGTATTTCTTTTCATCCTGTAATACAACATTAATGGAACAATAACATAAACACAAGGCATTTGGGAAAAGATGGGTGGGACCTCCTAGAAATAACAACACCCAATAGTTACAATGTGGTGAGAGAGTTCCACCAAAAGGGAAAATGAAGCCATTTGCCACAAATGCTTCTTTTTCCTCCTGGAAACCTGGTTTTCTTCCATGGAGCAATGCATGTTCCAAGCCTGTGCAGCCTACTGTAACAGATTGCTTTGCATTAATGTATGTTACCAAATGTCAAGAGACCTGTGTTTGGTTTGAGATAAAGTTTCTTTCATTATTTTAAAAATTTTATTGTAAAACATAACATACAGAATAATGCACAGAATAATAGAATACTACCTTCAGAAATTAAATATTATCAGTATGACCAAAATCCCCTTCCCCAAGTATATACCTTTCCAATGATACTCTCCAATCTCTTGTTCCTGAGAAAAATAACTTTGAATTTGGTGTTTATCATACCTACACTTTTATAGTTTTATTTTAAAAATGCATGTATCATTAAACAGTGTAAGATATAGTCATATATTTTATGTATTACATAATTCATATTATTAGGTCAGATAAATCCACGTTGATGTACGAGGCTGTCGTTCTTATATTTTCACTGTCGTGTAGTATTCCATTTTGTGAAAATATCATGAAATGTGCACTCATTCTTTTGGTGGTGGATATTTTTGTCATTTCCATGGGAAAGATATAGACAACGAGCATTCATTGTGTATGTCCATTTGTGAATACGTATTTCTCTGGAGTATTAAGATTAAGGAAGAGTTTTGCTGAACTCTACAGTATTTGTTTCTTCAGCTTAATATTACCAATTAATTTCCAATGTAATTGTATAATGTTGTATGTTGCTTTCCATTCTTGATAACATTTAACATTTTAATTTGTGAGAAATGAATTATTGTATTTAAAGATACTTTTGCTATTGTCGTTTTTTGTAGGTTTACTTCAGATTTGGGTTGGTTTCCTTTCCTATGGTCTGCCTGTTTATCTTTTCTACCCAGTTTTTATTGTGTTGTTTATCTTTTCTTATTGACCTGTTATGCTGCTCTTTACAATGTAGAATACAGTGTGTTTTGTCAGTTATATGCATTGTAAATGTCTTCTCCAAAAGTGAATGCCATCTTTTCACTTTCTTACGGTGTATTTTGATACAAAACTTTATAGTATTCATGAAGCTGAATTTATCAGTCTCTGTTGTGTCATATTTAACAAATAATTCCCAAAATTATAAAGACATATTCTATAGCTCCTTCCAATGTTTTAAAGTTTATTTTTTTCTTTTAAGTATTTAGTCTTTTGTGTAGGGTGTTATATACAAATCCATTTTACTCTTTCCCACTGTATAATAGACAATTATCTTAGCATCATAACTGACACGTTTGCATACCGATCTGTAATTCTATTTCTGTGTGAATTTTTCACGTTCATAACTTTATAGAATCTTGATATCTGGTAGGGCAAAATCTCTCACATTTTTCTTCTTGAGAATATTTTTGACTATTCTGAACAATTTCTTGTTCTGTGTACATTTCAGACTCTGCTTTATAAGATCCATGATATGTTTGTAGATACTTTTCATTTTCTATGTAAAAATTATAAAATCAGGGAATGTGACAGTCCCTATAAATCTTGTTTCTTTTTCTTGCTTTTGTGTGCCAAATAGGACTTCAGTAAAATGTTGAATAAAATTGGTGCTAGCATATACTCTTGTCCTCTCCCTGGTCTTAGAGGAATTGTTTCACACTTTTCACAGCCATGTATCTTCTTTGCTGGAGGCTGTTTGTTTGTTTGTATTTTTGTAGTTAGTTTTCTTAATGTTAAAGGATATGGATTAACTTCTAGCTTGCTAAGGTAATTATTACGAGTGAATGATGAATTTTATCCAATGCTATTCATTTATGAATTACATTAATTGACTTTCTAATTAGAAACAAACATTGAATTTCTGAATTTTCTAATTTGAGCATAATACAGTTTTTCATATATTCCTAAATTAGATTATATAACATTATATTAGGAGTTTTGCATTTATTATAATGATTCTGGTTATGATTTAATTTTCCACATCTTTCTCTCCATACTAGATTTAGTATTACAGTTTTACTAACCTCACAAATTGGAAATTATTTTCTCATTTTTTGTTCCCTAGAAGGGCTTGTATACATCAGAATCAATTTTGTCTTGAATGTTTAGTAAATTCTGTTAAACAGTATGGGTTTGGCATTTCATTTGTGAGAAGAATTTAAATTATTTAATTGGATTTGCTTAGGGATATAGGATTATTTGGTTTTCTATATCTTCTTGAATAATTTTGGAAAGTTGTATTACTACAGAAATTTGCTCCTTTCACCTAAGCTTTCAAATTCATTGATATAAACTTGTGAATGATATGCTTTATTAGCATTTTAATGTCTACAACACCTATTAGATTGACCTCTTTTTATTCCTTAATGTTGTTTCTCTCTCTCTGTCTCTGTCTCTCTCTCTCTCTCTCTGTCCTTCATATCTGAGAGACATATTGGTTCAAATGCCACTTTATAACTTTGTTGAGCATTTCTACTCGATACTTATTTTTCTCTTATTAATAATCTCCTTTTATGCTTATTATTTTTTCTTTTAATTTTTAAAAATTTATTTCATTGGTTACTTCCCATTCTGACTTCTTAAGCAGATTAATTTTCAGTCATGACTTCAGCTACAATAGTAATCTGAGGTAAATCTCTAACCTTAAATATGTATGTGTATATATTTATTTTAACCTAATGTACATCTTTAATCTATGAGTTATACAAATTGTTTATCAGTTGCCAGAGGTTTGTTTCTTTCTCTAGTTAGCTTTTTAGATTTTGATCTACCTTAATTTCACTCGGGTTGAGGACTGAATTTTTAGTATGTTATTCTTTTGAAATCAGTTGTCACTTGGCTCAAAGATTTTTATATGGTTAATTTTCTAAAATTCTCAGTGTGGCTTTTAAAAAATGTGGTTCTTGCTGTTCTGAGTTCAAGCTTGTTCATTGCTTAATCTTATTTTTTTCACCCTTATCTGTTTTAGAGTAAGATGCTAAATTATCTCATGTTATGGAGGACTTACCAATTTCTCCTTGTAGCCGTATTCATTTCTGCATTATTTATTTTGAGGTATGTTAAGGAGTGAAATCATGCTTAGAATTTTTTTGTTTTTCCTGGTGAATTAACTATTTATATCATTATATAATTATCCTTTCTTGTAGAGTTGAATGCCATTCCTTAACATTTCTATTAAGTTTATGTAAAGTTCTTGACCAATGCATACTGTTTCATACTTTTACTTTAATATTGTCTATTTCTGTATGTTTTAGATCTGTCTCTTACAAACAGCATAGAATTTTAGAACTGTAAAATTTGATTACATAACTTCTATCTCCTAACTGGAGTACTCAGTCCCTTTTCCGTTTTGTTTAGTCAGTTATTTGGATTTACTCTACTGTTTTGTGTTTTCTATTCGCCCTCTTCATCTTCCCTGTGATACTTTTCCTCATACATAGGCAGTTTGTGGAAGCGAGATGCAGGTCAACATTGTGTGCTTGGCATCTGGCCATGGTGTGGGACCCAGGTCACTGGCATGGTAGCCCTATGAGTTTTAGTCATGTGTGCAGCTTCTCTGTGGCCACGTTTCTTCATCTGCTAAATGTGAGTGTGACTACCTCGTAGGGTGGTTACGAGTACTAAACAAAATACATTGTGGAAACTGGCTCATACAGTTCCAGTCAGATAGCAGATGTCCTTTGATGAAATTCACCTCTTCCACTCCATCCGTGGTGACTTGGAAGGCATGTCGGCAGAGCGAACAATAAAACTATGTTGTGGCCGAACAAACAATCCTGTTCTGCATAGATCTTACTCTTCCCAATGATAACAATAATAATAATAATATGAAGAAGTTAAGTAAGCACTTAGTATGTGACACTTGTGCACTTAATTCTTGCAACAAGACCTTTTTATTTTCACCTATACTTTCTTTTTCAAAAATCTCTTCTGCTGAAACCTTAGAATCACGTGTTTTGTTTTGTCTGGAAGCCCAGGCCCTTATGAAGATTTAGCACCTTCATGTAATCTGATTAACCACATCCAAAGTCACAGCCCATTGGTGAGCTGGAGGGCAGAATTCAGTGTCCTTGTGCAGCACCTGGAAGCCACTGGTGTAATTCACATGCACTTGCCTTGGGATTAGGTGATTATCCGTCAAGGATGTTTTTCCCTGGACCTGCCATGGTGCCATAATGCTCCCCTGGGAAGTGCGGAGTCAATCATAGTGCATTAGGACCGTTGTTTCTCCTCCCCCGGCTATGGTTAATGCCTTTCTTCAGCCAGGGAACTGGTAGGTGGAGAAAGTACAGCATTTCTGTCTTCAGACTTCAGACCAACTAGAGCCCCTGATGTGTGTGGAAGTGAAAGAGGCTATCATTTGACACCTCCAGGATGCACTGATCACCTGTGCTCCTGTGAACAGAGCCAGCATGTCTTTCTGCTCTTGGCTAAAGACATGAAATAGCATGTGAAGATTTGTACAAGTAATAGAATTCACTTGTAGTTGCTCTTCTGAGCAGTAATTTCCCCAATCAGATCTCCTTTGTGAGATTAAAAAATGAAATAAATACGAACTGATTTGTCTGATGTCAGTGAAGAAAGTCTAAAACTGGTAACTAGTCTGCAGATATGAGAGAGAAATCTCAACAACCCAATAAATTCTGTGCTTCATTATTTGTTATTCATCACATGAAAAAACACAAATGAAAAGACCTGACCTTTTCCAGGCAGTAGCACTGCTCTGACAATAGTCAATAATAACAGCTAATAGATGTGCAATTTAAGATCTGCCGTATGATGATACATTTGTAAACACATTTTTTTCCTACAGCGATGTGAGGAACAATCTACAGTCAGCAGATATAAAAATAAAATATCTCCTTGCCGCTGTTGTTATCCTTCTCCTATAATCAGAATTCATGGGAGATTCATCCAGGGAGGATGGAGGCCCAGGACTGGTGAGGAGGGAGCAGGGAGAGGGGATGGAATACAGGCGCTTTGTGCTCTCGGTGCCCAAGCCTTTTGGCAATGGAAAGTCTGTGCTTCCAAAAACGTTATATTGACTTCTCCTTGGAAAGTGGTATCTATGTTTGCCAGGAAATACATGCAAATTGGGAGAAAGGGCATAGGTGATGGTGATGTAGTTAGAAATCTAGTCGTAGCCAGAGTCATTTTCAAGTCAAAGACATTATATCCCAGTTTATAATAATTACTCGTTATGTGTCCTACTTTTAAACAATTCTTCACTGTCCCTTCGTAGATAGACACATGCATTGAAAATCCTCGATAAGACATAAAGTACCAATTTTTGTCGTTCGAAAGATGTGAATTTTTTCAGCTCACTAATTTCTCCCTGGATATAAACTGGCAGTCCCTGTTCTGGTACCTGCACATCTGGTACTTCATCAGGAAACTTGCCAAAACCATCAGAAATGCTTAACACAGGGTTTAGGCCAAATGCATGCTATCAATTCAGATAGCAACATGGAAAAATAAAAGGGAAGGAATGGTGCTAAACGGAATCAGACATTTAATTATCCTCCTTCTGTACAACTACACACACACACACACACACACACACACACACCTCACTAGAAGCTTTAAAATCAAATAAAATCAAATGGTGCTCATCTCCACTCCTGAGCTCCACACCATGCCCCATTCCTATGCTCCCAAACACACAGGCGTGATGCAGACACTGGCAGGGCCCGGGCTGTAGATCAAGATGAATCCACCTGGGCCCTTCACTGAAAGAATCACTGCCTAGTGGGAGAGACAGACAAACAAATAGAAAAGTATCCTAGCTCCTCAAGTAGACCTCTCTAGGATCTGTGGATGAGGAAAGTATTACAAACGAGGCATCTATTGAGCTGAGACTTGCCTGCATTCTGCCAGAGCAGATGCAATAATCTGAAAAGACACATGGTCTTGGAGAAGCAGCCAGGGTAGGTGAGGAAACCGGAAATCATCCACTACGTGTGAGCTCACACAAGGCACTGGTTGTAGCAGCAGAGGGACGCAGCAGGTAAATCCAGGTGCTCCACATACCCACGTGAGGCACTTGGTCTTTATTCCACAGTGAAAGCCTTTTGGTTTGCTTGGTTTTTCTGTTTTTCTGGAGTAAGCTCCAGTTACTGACAATGGCGATATACTGGAGAATGTATGATTTATCGGTTCCCTTTCCTTGCTGCCTCCTTCTTCCTCTCCCCTCCTGATTTGATTGGGATGATCTCCAGAATAAAGTGTCTACTCTGAAACGCTTCTCTTAGTGTCTCCCTCGGGGAACTGAATCTATAACAGTAAAGAAGGCAGTGAGGGAACTTCTAAGATAAATTTTAAAGAGAAAGAATCCTGGGGACACAGCTGATGCTTGGCTTCATAGATTAAAGTCAAACGGAGGGATTATGATGAAATCTAGGCTCCTGGTTTGGGTCATTGGGGAAATGGCATTGCCAGACATCAAGAATGGACCATCAGAAGAACAGCAAGGTTGAAAAGGAAAACTAGCCATTTAATTTTGGGATTTGTGGAATCCGAGGAGCCCTGGAGATATCCACAGTTGACATTCATAGTTAGCTGTATAAAACCAAGGCTTAAAGGGAATTCTGAACTAAAAGTTGATATTTCTGAGCCATTAGTATGAAGTTGAAGCCATGGAGGAGAGGCTTCCGGGGTCATGGAAGAGAACCGGGGGCACTGGTATTAAAGGGAGAAAAATAATATTCGCCACAACACGAAAGAGGAGAAATGCCACTGTGGCTGAGTAACTTGGACAACCATATCACAGAAGACTAATGCAAAGGGACTGCAAGAGGAAGGGGGAAGACTATGTTCAAAATGTCCTTGGTAGTCAATGAAAATAAGGAGGAAAGGACTGTGGCCCCGAGGTAGACCTGGAAGGATGCTGACAGCAGCTTTATTGGAGTGAGGAGGTAGAAGTGAACATTTAGCCAGTGGTGTAGCTGCAGCGGCAGTGCTCAGGTGTGGGCACTTGCAAACAGTTTACAACAAGGAGGGCACAGGTTCAGACAAATCCCAATAGGTGCCGGCAGTGACTCTGGAGCAGGATTCTAGAGGCAAGACACTGGACCAAGAGCTTCCTTTCTTATTGCTGGATTGTGGAACAATCTGTGTTCAGGAAGAGGAAGGCCAGGGTGGCAGGAAAGGTGAGGGCTCAGGGCAACAATTATTTATCACTGGAACCATACCAAATCATACCTGCTGACTCTCAGTCCTGTATGTCCTTGCACTTACATGTGAACCTTACATGTACATAATTAAAAAAAAATAATCTGGACCACACAGCAGCAGAACTGCCTGGGTGCAGGCAATGTTCCATCCTGGGAGTGTGGTTGCTTGTGCAGCCTTGAGAAGAGTTGCAGATGGCAGGTTTATAGAGTCAGGGCAGGGCTGTTGATGGGGTCTCCAGAGAAGGAAAACTTGCAGAAGAGGGAAAGGAAGGCTAGGATGCAAAGGTACACTTGGCAGAGACACAAATGAGTCAATGCTGATACAAATGAGGCAAGACCTAGTATGAAATCAGACCACTCTTGGGAATCAGGATATCTATGTACTGTGCACCATGTACCTGACATGAAGGACTTGGTGAAACTTAGGTTCTTCTTGGCTCTTTTCTGGGGATGGAGGAGATATTTGACACCTCCTCCACCCCCGGCCTATACCTTAAATTCTAGAAAAAGTATGGATGCAAACCTTTGGTCAGTTGTCCATTGTTCTGGCTAAACCTGCCTCTCCTTGATGAAGTGAGCAAAATCAGTCTCCCTCAGTCATGGTAGTTGGCTAGGCCATCGTGGTCCCAGGTGGGCTGTGGTTTGTCTCTTCTAGTCAGGTAGAGTCTTGGCTGGCAATTCAGCTCTCAGGAAGGTTAGTGAGTACAGGACAGATTGCCTGCTCCAAGGTGCACAGACAAATATTGGGAGTACTTGAGATCCACAGGAAAATTCTAGGTGCTCAAATTTTCTGGGGACATTTAAGAAATTCACTTGTCCTTCTGAGAAATGGATTGAGCAGCTGCCATGTTCTTCTCCAGGAAAGGGCATTTGTACCCTGGAACAGAAGCACTGGCATTTTTCCAGCTCACAGCCACATTTGGCAGCAATATTAATTTCATGTTCTTACAGTTGCAGCTGTGAACAACTAAAAAAGGTTATTTTTCTATACTTGAAATATAGAACACATCTTAATTTTCCAGTAGATTAACTTAATGATCAAAACTGGAAAAGAAAAGAAAACACTTTTTTGGGAGGCGAGTAGGAAGACAGCCATTTCCTTACCCTGAATCTTCTTATTTGACACAGTTTTCACCCTACAGACATTCCATCGTCCTCACTTGATATCTATATTTAGACTTTGTATTTTACTACCTGTCTGAGATGATTCAGAATCACTTTGCTGTTGCCTACCCCAGTGAGCATGTAGAGGGCTGCAGAACACAGCGCTTGTGACAAGGACAGAAACACTGGGTCCACAACACATCTAGAAGTGTATACTATATACATACACTATAGAGTATATCCCTAAGTATATCCCATATACACTCTAGATGTAGGAGTATATCCCTAAACATAGTCTCTAGCAAACACTTGTTGTCACTTTTGCCTTTAAATCACTAGAGGCCTTATTTTCTTGATAGTCATACCACAGTCTGGGCTACTTGAATTATTTGAAACACTTTTGCTGACCTCTCTCACTTCAGTAAACTCCTTCAGTTTTCCGAAGTGCTCATAACATACACCCCATTCCCAATCATGATTCTGAGAATGATGAAAAATTATGTAACTATTTTGCTCAAGTTCACCACAAAATATCCTTATTTAACTTCAGCTGAATAATCTAATCACTTGGCAAACCTCTTATTCATTTGGGGAATTCAACCCAATGGTTGAAAATATTTATTGAGTACCTAGATTATCTCAGCTACTGCAGATTAAAATAAACAGTAAAAATAAGAATAAAAGATGTGGCATAAAGATAGTGTTTATAAAAAGAGTCAGTGGCATGAATGGGATCTTTGATTATGATATTGAAAAGTTAGGCAAAAAGAGCAGTGGTTTGGAAAACCAGGAGATAGTCATGTGAAGGAGGACAGTAGCTACTGTCCTTTGAAAACCCTTTCTTGCCCCTGCTTTCTGTTTGAACTACTCCTATCTTCCTTATTTTAGGTTCCTTTTGACTTATAACATGACTGGCATGTGGTTGATATCATGACACCTGCATTTAGTTTACCTGATTCTTTATTAAGATCACAGAGAGAATGGAGAAAAAAAAGACTTTCTATCAAAACCAAAAATGAAGAGTAATCACTAGGTTCACGTATGGGTTCACTTTTTCATGTACAGAAATTTTGTGTTTTTTCTTTTTGGCTTTCTAAATACTTACCACTTTTTCTCTCTCTTACCTTTCCCCAAATGCAGGCGTTACATTAGGAAATTATTTTCTTCATTAACATTGCCTCATTTATTACTATACTTTACATACCACTCAACTTTTTGTAACTAAGATGTGCATATTCTCTTCAGTTTACAACTGAACTCCACAAAGAAAATAAATCAAGCACTAAAATTGCCTTCTTTGTGACTGCAGGTATGCCAGCATTTGTATTCTAAATTCTTTTACAGTTCTTTTGTTTGTTTGTCAGTTTTGACAAAAAAAAAATCCTTATGGGATTCTGACTGAGAATGCATTGATTCTGTTCATCATTTTGGGAAGAACTGACATCTTAACAATATGGAGTCTTCCAGACCACAGACATGGGATATTTTATTTAGGTCTTTTAGAGGTTTCTCTCAGCCTGGTTTTATAGTTTCCAGTGTTCAGGCCTTTCATGTTTTTTTAGTTAAAATTATTGCTTATTATTTCATATGTTCATACGATATATATGATATTTTATTTATTTAAATTTCCATTTGCTAATTGCTAGTCTATAGAAATACATTGATTTTTATGTGAATTTTCTACTCTGCCACTTAGTAAACTCACTTACCAGATCCAGTACTTTCTTTGTAGATTCTATCAGATTGCCTGTGTGGTGGTCTTATCATCTATGAATGAAAATTGTTCTTCTTTTCTGATGTGAAGCCCTTTACTTCTTTTTCATGCCTGATTGCAGTGGCCAGAACCTCAGCACAACATGGAAGAGAAGTTGCCAGAGAAATCCCCTTGTCCATCTTTCAACACTGAGTGTGATTAGCTCGGGCATTTTGTTGATGTCCTTTATCAGGTTGAGGAAGTTCCCTTCTTTCTTATTTTACTGAGAGTACTTATCAGGAAAGGATGCTGTATTTTCATTATATACCTTTACTGTACCTACTGAAGGATCGTGTGATTTTTCTTTTTTAGTTTTTTAATATGTTGATATATTAATTGATTTCTGAATATTAAATCAACTCTGCATTCTTGTGATGAACACTGCTTAGTTAAGATGTATTTTTCATTTTACATACCATTGGATTCATTTGCTAAAAATTTGTTAAGAATTTTTGTTTTCTATTCTGAGGGATATTTGACAGCAGTTTTCTTGTCTTGATGTTTTCTTTTGCTGGTTTTGGTATTAGGTATCTGTTTTTGGCCTCAAGGATTTGGGAAGAATTTCTTCCTCTTTAATTTTCCTGAATAGTTCATGTGGAATATATTCTCTTATTAGGTGCATAAATATTTAGGACTGTCATATCTTTTTGAGTAATTGACTCCCTTATTGTTATAAAATGACCTTCCATCTTCCTGGTGATAGTCTTTAATCTGAAATACTTGTCTGGTATTAATATAGCCAGTCAGATTTCTTTTTGACTGGGGTTAGCCTGACATATCTTCTTCCATCCTTTCCTTTTAACTAGTTTTTATTTATATTTAAAATGCATTTATTGTAAGCAACATATCATTGGGTCTTAATTTTTCATCCAATGTGATACTCTCTGCTTCATAATTGGAATATTTATACCATTATATTTTATGTGACTATTATATAGTAACAGTTAATCCTATCATTTTTCTGCTTTTAATTTATCCTTTTTTTCATTTTCTTCCTTTCTCTCATCTTTTGGTTTGAGTATGTCTTTATGATTCCACTTTATCTCTTTGCTGGTGTAATAGCTAAGAGTCTCTGTTTTCTTATTTTACTCATCAGTATAGTGTCTATAACATGTCTGAAAATATCTTGATTTTCACTTTGTTTTCTCTAGGTTTCTGGGGTGACAGATTTCTCTTCCAGTACTGCAGAGGTGCCACCCTACTCTCTTCTCACTTGCATTGTTTCCAGTGAGAAATTGCCTGTAATCTTTAATTTTGTTGCTCTCCACATAATATCTCCTTTAATATTTTATCTGTTCATTTTAATCATTTTGGATGATTCTTTCCTCACTGTGAGACAGTTTTTCATGCATGTGCACTGATTACTACTCAGTCAAATATTTGAGGGAAAACCCCGGGGGATCTCCACGTGTCTTTCTCTCTCTTTGTCCCTCTCCCTGATCTCTCCATAGCTCTGTTCTCTCTGTCTCTGTCTGTCTCGCTCTTTCTCGCTCTCTCTGTCCCTCTTAGTCTCCTGTCTCTAATATTTAGTCCATTAAACTCCGGCGCTTGCTTCCCAAAGCTTCTGCTCTGTCGCTTCATCATGGAATCCACTGGATTCTGCTTGGGTTCCCTTCCCTGTGTTGTGCCCTGCAAACATTTTAAGGCATTAAACTGCGGTGGTTATAGGGTTCACCTCATTTGTTTCCCATATATTTCGGATATATATCTCACCGGTAATATCTGTGGTGAAAAAAACTACTGTAATTCTATTCATTTGGTAATTTTACTCACATTATTTGCTGGATTATTGACACTTGTACAATTGAGAAGTATATCATAAAGACTTGCCTGGCAGAATGTCAGTTCCAGAAAAGCAGGGATAGTACTTCAAACACCTCTCTGTTTTATGTGGTCCCTGGCATAGAGTAGTGGTCCAATGCATTTAAGTTAAGTGAATGAGTAAACACGTATATAAGAGTTTGTTGGTCATTCTCACTGCCAAGGTATCTATCTGGATTGCTCCTAGAATCCACCTTGTATTTTGTGATGGACCCTCAGTTATCTCAAATCATGTTGCAAACAATAGCATAAGTTTTACTGGAGCAAAGCTGAAACTGTCTTATAACCAAGACAACACCCTAAAGTTTGTTAGGCACAAAGTTTACCAAACTTAGGACCTACCATAATAAACTGGGAATGAAAAAAATGTTTTAAAGTGTAAAAATAATTTCTGTATATACAGCAAACAAAATATTAATATCTTTAATATTTTAAACAGCTCATAAATCAATGAGAAAACTAAATACACATTGATAGAAACAGTGGCTTAAGGATATAAATAATAATTTTCCTGTAGAAGAAATAGAAAAACTATTGAGTGTATGCAAACATTGTTGATGTTCACTACCATATAGATGACTAGTCAAATTGAGAATGATAACAAAAATGATAATACACATTATTGATGACTGTGAAGTGAAAAATGCAATGTTACAAATTTCTAGGAAGAGAGCAAGTTGATGTAAACTTTCTGGAGAATAATTTGGTAATATTTATTAACATTTTCTACCAGGCAACTCTATTTATATAATGACAGCCTGAAGAAATAGTTAGATATATTTTTAGATTTTGAATTTTATTTATTATACCAGAATATTGAGATAACCGTAGTGTCTATTAAGAGGAATTAAAAAAAAATAACAGCACACTTACTCATGGAATATTACATGGTGAGTTAAACTGTTGTAGAGTAGTATATCATAACCTGTACTTTTTCTAAATAAAAGGCACATTGCAAAACATTGTACACTGTAGGATCTCTTTCTAAAAAAAAATCAAATAATAAGTAGGAAAAGGACTTGGCATATTATAATAAATTGCAGAGGAAAAGTCTTGTTGTTGGAATTGTGGGTGGTTTTTATTTTCTTACTATTGTCTTTCTGTATGTTCTCATTTTTATGGTGTAAGTGAATTAATTTTGTATTGGGGAAAAAATCACAAGTAAAAACAAATAAAAACTGGAACAGGATAGAGCTTGAGGCTCTAATATCTTCTTTGATAGTGGTCTCCTCACCAATTGAAATAGCAAGAAAGCCACCTGGAGCTGTGAATTTGAAAACATATGCACTAAAAACTTAAAATCTTTTTCAAGCTCTCTTCAGTTTCACTTGATAACTTATTGCTATCTAAGTTAGATAACTAAGGAATTTCTCCCCAGTTATGGGTTAAATAATATGCTTATTTCAGTCAGAATGTAAGTGATTAACTCATTCATTCAACATATAACTAATAATCATTGAGTTTCTGCTATTGTATTTGGCATCTGGGATATTTGTGATAAATATAACTGGATGCCTGCCTTCCAAACGCTTGGCATTTGTATATCATCACAAATCATTTTCATGTGTCTTGACTACCCATCAAAACCATAGTTTAAATCGTGATTAATTTAGCAAGTTAACCTCAAAATTGTCCTAATAATTAACTGCATTATTGCATTCAATGTACTGTTTCTTACGTTGGCAACATCTTTTTATGGTAGATCTTCTAAAAAACTATTGATGAATGGGTATCCATGATACGTGTAATTAAACTTTTATAGATCTTCCTACCTAATGCAGAGGAAACTTTACAGGACACCTGCATTACCCTTAATTCTTTCCTCTTACATACTGCTTGGAATGATCTTCACATTTTCCATGTTTAAAATTGGGAGTAAATTTTCAAAAAATATAGAATAAGAATAATCAATATTGAAGAAATGAAATTGAAGCTATTGTTTTTACATAGAAGGAGTCACATTATTCATAAACAGATCACAGGAGATATAATACATCACCTGGGTAATGTGCAGGAGGGAAAAATTACATGAGACATTGATGGAAACACAGGAATTACACTATTAGCCAAACTCCTTCCTGGGTAGGAAATATAAAGTTCCTCTTATATTCCCTGTTATCTTTCTGCATCTCCAAAAACCTCCTCTCTGGTTTACATAGTGAAATGAAAATGTCTATAATATACCCAGAAGTCTGATGCAAGTATACAAGATCAAAGATTTCCTTTCCTAAGCCAAGAAATAAAATGAGAGGAATCTTTCTGAATTTCCTGTTTAACCAAAGCAGCTAAGTAGTGATTATGGCCAAAGGCTGTCTTCCTCTCTTTTTATATTTAAGAGATTTAGGTCACCGTCTCTCTAATCACAGCACTGAGTACTGCAATAGATTTTCCTGAAAGAAGATAAAAAAATTTTCCCCTATATTTTTTATGATAAATATTTAGTGCAAAATAGAACTAGAAATGTTTTTCAAGCTTCCTGGAGAAGCTCATGCTCTGCAAAAGGGAAGTAATTTGACATGACAGTGACATATTCTCGTAGAGAAAATAATTGAATCCTACTGTCTTCTGCATTGGAGACAGTCTATAGATCTACTAGTCTTTATCTAAATGCAGTCCACCAAATACACTAATGAATTCTTGATGCTAATTTAACATTAAGAAACCCACTGTTTGACTTCATATGATCACAATTTCTGAACTAGTTTGAAACAAACCTCTCTAACATTATTGTCTTTTGGTTATGAAGGAAAACTTCACTCACCACTCTGAGTTTGTAGAAAAGGTGGTTCAGATTTGAGAAGCAGATATACTGGGCTTCTTAAGTAGAAATGAAATGAACAGTAGACGTCTTGCTTCCACTCTTCATGCCTCCACTATAATCTGTACATGCCATTCAGTTACTTCTCATTATAAACTCTTTGTCGTGTGCCTTCCTTGCTGAGAAATATGTTCAAGGTTCTCCATTTATCAGTACCATGGCTAAATGTGGGTTGCAAGGACAAGATGCTTGATGGGGGATGAGGCCAATGTTGGAGACAGATTGGGCAGAAATGGAAGAAGCTGATAGCCAAATCAGGGTGTAGACGATTAGGAGTCCTTGAGCTTTGAAAGCGATGAAGTCAAAGTAAAGCAGAACAATGAGTCAAAAGCAAGGCCAGCAACCAAGAGGCAATTAAACAGCACAAGCCATGGAGCCAAAGTCCGGAAGCACACAGTCCTCAGAATCATAACTTCAATAGAGAAGAAAGAGCACCTGAGAATTACCTTGACAGTCAAGGACTAAAGAGTCTGGAAGCACCTGGGACAACACAAAGCAGTGAATTTAATGTCCAGGGAAGTAATTCTACCATCACTGGGGTCGGATGAATTGTGAGATTAGTGAACAAAATTGTATGCCATCTCATCTTAGTCTTATGTCATTTTCTTAAAGGAGAGATAAAAATGTCAAGTTACACCAGGAATTCAGTATAGTGTTATGTCCACCCGGGTTCAGTAAAAATGGTTATGTTAATCATCATGAACCTAAGGAGAGGGAAGACCAGTTTTTCATACTAATGATATTCCATATCATATTCATTTGGCATGGAAAGGGTATTAGATGTTTTGATGTAAGATATTGTATAAATATTATTTGTACTATAAGCCTAAAGCCTTTTAATATATGAAATAAATATATAGAGACATATTGAATTAAAATGTTTGCATTTAAACAAGGAGTCTTTTATGAGAATCAGGGGAGAAATTTAAGAGACATAATTGGGTAATAATGCCTATACAGGCTGGGCATGGAGAGATAAGAGAAACATTCTTACACAGATGAGATCCATTCAATTTATTTTCCTTAAGAGATTTTCTTTTGTTTTCTAATGAATAATTTTCCCACTTGTTATAGCTGCCAGTTTCAAGGGGGACAAATACTCGTTTATAAAGAAAAGTGGCCATCACATGTTTCTCTCTGTAGAAATTGTTTTGAAGAAGTATTTATGGGTAAAACCTGCATATTAAGCTAAATAAAATGTGTTTTGTACGGTAAACTTGTTTCATATTAGCAATTGTTTAAACTGACTGGAGGTTGGAAATAAATTTGTCCTCCATAAAATGGTCTAATAGCGGTGTTTAAATTATTACTGTTAGCTTACTCTTCTAAGTAGCTTTTGTTTCCAAGTGATGCATCAAGTATTGTAGCTGAAGAAGTCAATGGCTCCTATCACCTCTTCTCCACTTTGCTGTTCGGAGCAGAGTTCCAGGTGCACATGGCAGAATTTATTATCATTTGCATCATGGTTAGATGTGTAGGTTGCCTGAAGTTTCCACCCAAGTCGATCTTTAAAGCAATAGAATGTGGTAAGATCCAGATGTGTCTGATAGGACCACCCAAGATTCCCAAAGCACAACTGGTTTCTCTCAGTGGATAAAAAGTATTTGCCTTCAAGCTGTTTCAGTTTTTCTGCTGAGAATCAGTGATGAATATTAAAAAGAGCAATGAATTTCTGAGTGAGAGGAGAGAAGAGCACAAGTGTGCTTACTGATCTCTTCATACAGCAATTAAATCTTGCTTTGCTTTCTTGTAAATTCACCTAAGCTGTCTCATAGATGTTCATTGTGACAGAAAATTTAACCTCTTTATTTTTTTAGACAGCAAAGGCAGCAGCTCTACCCTTGTTGATCTTAGATTATAAACTTCTCAAGGGCATGGCTCTGTTACTTTAATTCACCTCACATCAAGCGTAGTGCCGTTATGGAGAAAACGCGACTCTCCATCCTTTCTCTGGGTGGACTTTTTAACCACTGTTACTCATTATGCATACATTCCTTTTCTTGTTTGAGGTTCAGACTGGGGTGATACCTCTTTTATTCCTTGGAATACCACCACCAAGATGGTTGCTTCTCTAAGTAGCTGTGTATATAACTGATTCGCCAACATACTATATTCTTGCATTTCTAGAAGATTGTCTCAGAACTTTCTCCTGAATGCATGACCCTCTTACCACCTAATCGTCTTTACACTTGAAGTTGAATTTAATTCAAATTGGCTAGTACGATCCTGGGATGTCTTATATACCTGTGCCTTTGTATTCAAAGATGCTAACAATGACATCACGTAGATCAGGATTCTTAGGAACTTGATGGAGGGGCTTCCATGTTGCCATTGGATTGTCATAGAGCAGGTTGTTGGGTAGCACCATCCCATTTTACAGCTCAGCCTTTAGATTTATTGATCCATCTGAAGGCTTTTCTTTAAAAGAGCAATTTTCCCGTTAAATCTGTTAACCAGAATGCTTTGAGTTCCGGGACAGCTTCCTAGCCCTCCACAGCCTTGCTGCTCAATGTCTGGTCCATGGTGTAGCATCACCAGCATCACCTGGGAGACTGTTAGAGATGCAGAAATCCAGGCCTCCAGGATCACTCCAGACCTACTGCATCAGAATCCACATTACAAGATCTGCAGGGGTATCTATGCATGTTAAATTGAGAAGCAGGACTTGATACTTGGTCATATTTTCTGAGATTGTGACTTAGTGACTCCTTTTGGTTTTGCTCCTAGGGATTGGCTACCTTGCTTCAACAGGGCCCTGCCGAGGTGGCTATTGGGATCCACTTTGTGCTGCTGAAAGGTCCAGTAAGAATACTTTGTGGAAAACATGTCTTCAGCACCAGAGGACTTCCCACGTCTCAGAGCTTTGTTAAGGGTGATTTTGTCCTGTAGCTACTTTATATCAACTGCCACTGCTTTTCTATTTATCTAGTTGTTAACACAGTATGACAGATAAGAGGCTTTATTCACCTAAAGTCTTCATATAACTACCAGTGATGAAAGAGACCTAAGATGTGTGTGCCTGAGCATGAATCTACTGCTTTGACATCTCCATGTCCTGATGCTTTAAATTAATGTGACGTCGCTTTAAACTTTGGAGTAGGGCGTTAAAAATCTTTTATTCAAAATTAGTATATACACTATTAAAAATGTCAGACAAATGTGCTGAGCATTAAAGTGACTTCATAATTAAGTGGACTCTTGGGGAAACATCTGGATGAAGGTGAGGGTGTAACACTGTACCCTTGACCTCCCCTTGTTCTACCCATATGAAGTACTTACCCATACGGAATATTAAGCCTCCTTAGAGTAGAGTAGAATACCCCTGTTAGGCAAGAGTGACAATTGCTCATCCACTATTAATACTGCACACTATTTTCTTTCGAACAATGGTTTTTCAATGTCCCAACCACAAGTTCCTAAATGCTCCATTTTCAGGATCATGTGTGCATGGAACAGATTATAATCACATTGATCCCCCAGGAAATGCACTTGTCAGCTTTACCTCGGAATCATCTCTAAGCAATAGTATGCACTTACCAAAAAAAGCATCAAAATATTAAGTCTGGTGTGTTGACAAGTCTGTCCAGAACTCTGTCACATAGGATAATCTTTAACTTGCTTTGTTCAGAGTCTAGTTGGATGGTCTGGTGATTTATCTCCTTCCCAAAGATAGATGATCTAATTTCCTATCTTATTTTTGAAGAGTTTGGCTTTATACAAAGACCTGCCTAAGATACAGAGGTTTAAGACATCTTGCAGTGTCATTTAATCCATGAGTGGAGTCTCAAGCACTTTCACACAATCATCATGAACTCATGGCTCTGAAATGATCATAAGCCATTCGTTGTTAGTGAGTATTTCCTCATATGTTCTGTGACACAATGATCATTTAACCATGGCTGTTTCTGGATGACTCTCTTCCATATTGTTGGTACTGCCAGTAGAACAGTACACTGATAGCTTTTCTCAGATGTCTGAACATGTGCTCTGACATCTGGTTCTAGGTTTCTTCCTTCATCATGGGCATGGAGAGCTGACAAGAAAATCACTGATTTACACAGTAGTATTTTTTAACCTTGGGTACCTATGGCCTGCAGCTAGGTGTATATATATCTGAATATACGTTGGATTTTTTTTTAAATTGGAGTATAATTGCTTTACAATGTTGTGTCAGTTTCTGCTGTATAATGAGGTGAATCAGCTGTATGTATACATATATCCCCTCCCTCTCGGACCTCCTCCATCCCCCATCCCACCCATCTAGGTCACCACAGAGCACTGAGCTGAGCTCCCTGTGTTATACAGCAGGTTCCCACTAGCTATCTGTTTTACACATGGTAGTGTATGGGGAATAACATTTTTGCATTTCATGTAGGAAATAACACAGGTGACCTTTCTGGGAGAACAAAGAGTTTGGCATATTCTAGAAATTTTTGAAAAGGATAGGTCTATCAGATATCAAATTTTGAAGTGGTGGCACTGCAGAAGCAAGTTGAGAGAGAGGAAAGAGAGAGAGAGAGAGAGAGAGAGAGAGAGAGAGAGAGAGAGAGAGAGAGAGAGAGAATATGAGAAGCATCAGAAGAGATTGACCAGGTTGTAAGGGCTTAGATTATATAAAGCCCTGTAGATGTTAGTAGGATTTCAGATTATATCCTAAGTGTGGTTTTAGGCTGAAGAAATTTTATATTACACTTATTATGATTTGCCAATTATAGGGATCATTCTGACTGCTTCACAGAGAATGAATTAATCAGGAACAAGGATAGAATAGGGGACCAGTTAAATGACTATTGTGTTAGTCCATCAAGGAGTTGATTCTGTCTTGTTAACTGTTATAAAGCCACGAGGATAGATTCCAATTACATTTTAGAGGTAGTCATGAAAGACTTGCTTTGAGGGGGAGAGTGAGGGAGACAGCGGTTCCAGTAATGATTTCTGCTGGAAACACTATTAAAGCAGCAGATTAGCAATTGATAGTTAAATTGTGAGGAGTTGGCTGCTTTTTATGATACCTGTGATATCGCTGGAAACATGTAAACAAGTTGGTAGATTTGGAGATGTGAGGGGGAGGTGCCTGTTTAGATTCATCAGGGAGCAAGATATCATGCCACGTAAGATGATGTAGCAGGACTGAGCTCAAATTCCAGAATCTAGAAACAAGCCAGAGGAAGGGGGACGTTGAAAAGAGACCGAAAGTGAGTTAGCACTAAAGACTGAAAAAGAGTGGCTGCAGAGGAATAGGCACACGTGTTCTGTGGCATCCTAAGTGTCAAGAGAAAAGAGTGTTTCCAGAAAGAAGTAGTGGCAGTCAGATAAGTACTGAAAACTGTCCACTGGATTCATCCACATAAAGTCACTAGAGGCTTTACCCAGAGTATTTTCTGCTGGGTGCATGTCCACTGAAATGGGTTGAAAAGCCACCGGACTTTGAAGAGCAAAGGCAGGCTTTCACACATGCATTTTTATTTTCTCAATATTAATAACTTGGACTGGTGCAATTATTCAAGGCTCTAGTAGTTGAGGCTTGCATAAGAATTTTCAGTTCCTTATTTGAAAATTTCAGCAGATGTTCCTTAAACCCTAGCATTTCTGGTGAAACTCTTTTTTAATATAAATTTATTATTTTATTTTATTAATTTTTGGCTGCGTTGGGTCTTCGTTGTTGCCCGCGGAGTTTCTCTAGTTACGGTGAGTGGGGGCTACTCTTCATTGCGGTATGTGGGCTTCTCATTGCGTTGGCTTCTCTTGTTGTGGAGCACGGGTTCTTGGCGTGCAGGCTTCAGTAGTTGTGGCACGTGGGCTCAGTAGTTGTGGCACATGGGCTTAGTTGCTCCGCGGCATGTGGGATCTTCCCCAACCAGGGCTCGAACCCGTGTCCCCTGTGTTGGTGGGCAGATTCTTAACCACTGCGCCACCAGGGAAACCCAGGGAAGCCCTCTGGTGAAACTCTTAACAGTAATAACATCATTAGAAAGGGCTCAGAGGTCTGTTTGCTGCCCCCCTGACAGACAGCATTTGCAGGATGTTTTCATTGAAACCTCCCAGAGATGTGGCTATTGGTCTCCTGAGCCTTGGGTCTCACGGAGCATGCTGTTAGTTTGAGCTGGGAAGCCCAGTATAAGTTTTGCTAACAAAGCACATCAAAATATTAAACTGACATTCCTTTCTTCTCTTCATTTAATTCTCAATCTCAACCTCAAATGCAAATTATCAGGTACAGCTTAATACTGCTAAATGTGTTCATCATTGTCTAATTGGCAATAGTCATTGAGTAAAGTAATACATTTAAATTGTCTGGCACATGGTTGTTGCTTAATAAATAGAATCCCTTAGTGATATTACTACTGGAAAATGAGATAAAAATAAAGCCCTCATTTAATTATATGCAGAAAAGAAGATAAACTTGTTTTTTTCTGCTTATCATTTGTGCGAGTAGTTTTATAAAATGTGAAAGAATAAACTTGTCCTATGCTTGTTCTCTTATATCACTAAACAAGGCTGACCCATGATCCTCGTAGAGATGCATCTACACCTGTAAGCCCCTCACCCGTGACAGAGGTAATACAGAACAGATTCAAGGTGTTTTGGGGGATATTTGGAAATAACCAGAACTGACCTACGTGCTACTTGTGTTAACATTCTCAGGTCAAAGCTTTGAAAACACCTTTGAGGTTGCTCTGCCGTGATTATGTCCTCTCCTCTCTACACAACACAACAGTGAACGTTAGAAGTTTATTTAGTTTCTGGAAAGTTTGAACTCAAGAACTCAGTATTTACAGAATTCAGTACAACTATGCCTTATTGTTTCCAAGTATATTTGAAGCAATTATATTATTGTAAATACGGCACATTTACCTTCTCAGCTACTAAGCTAAGGCTTTAAGCCAATTTAGAAAACAGAGCACACAGAAAATTAAATCAGATAAATCAATTTATCCTTAGATGCATTCTATAAGAAGCATTTTAAACTCTCAAAAGGAATCTCATGGGGCCTCCCTGGTGGCGCAGTGGTTGAGAGTCCGCCTGCCGATGCAGGGGGTGCGGGTTCGTGCCCCGGTCTGGGAGGATCCCATATGCCGCGGAGCGGCTGGGCCCGTGAGCCATGGCCGTTGGGCCTGCGCGTCCGGAGCCTGTGTTCCGCAACGGGAGAGACCACAGCAGTGAGAGGCCCGCATACCGCAAAAGGAAAAAAAAAAAAAAAGGAATCTCATGTTAAATAAAAAACGTGGGAACCCAGGTCAAATTTGGGAATCACAGCACGTTTCACAAAGGACATAATTTTATTTAATAATGAATACTGTGATTATATTTATTGAGTGCTTATTCCATGCATGGCTTTTTATCAAATGATAATATGTATTGTATTACTTATTTTGTCCAACGATCCTATAAGGATCGTTCTCATATGTTCAATGCACATATGAGAAAAAATAAAATGCCACCTGCCCACTTTCACAGAACAGTTAAATAGCATAACTAGAGTTGCAATCATGTCTGCCTACTCTGCATTACATTGCCACTCAAATATTTATTCTTAAAATTTTTTATATCCCATAATTTTAACTTCTAGGTGTTAACACTATGGAAATAGCTAGAGATGCATTCCAGTAATTATCTTTAAACATGTTTGGTCTCACTTTTTAAAATAACAAAATATTAAAAGTCATTCAAGCATACAAAAAAAGATAATTGATTAAATAAATAATAAAGAGCCATATCATTTTAGTTTATGGAGCAAATATAAATTAACTTTTAAAATTTTGTCAAAAATACTTCAATAAAATGCCAATGAAACCATGAAGAATATAACTACTACCTATTATACAAAGCATATACAAATTTTGATACATGTGCACACAAAATTATTTCAACACAAATAAAATGTAAACATTGATTGTTATTAGATTGGGGCATTTTGACATTTTTTCCCTTGTCTCCTTTTATTTTTTGTATTTTCAAATTTTCTACAATGATTATATATTTCTTTTAACAGGAGACCATCATTAAACTAAAAAATAGATGTGATTTTTTTTTTTGTATCTATTGCTTAAAGTTAGTGAAAGAATCATTCTACAAGTGTTTTCTTTAGGACCGAAATATAGTCACTCATTCAATTAGGGCCCCAAGGTCCCTGGATTTTATCAAACTGAAACTCCTTCCTGGTTTCATCCGAGTCCAGTTTGACCCAATATGGCTCTGCCTTCCCCTCGGTTCTCCTGAACCTCTGGGCTAGACTGTCACGAAGTGTCAGTAAACTCACCTGGTTTGGGCTCGCACGTCTAACTTCTTAATTCCGGCATCTGATTTCTTTATTTTTAGCAAGTGCTGTAGCAACTACTGCCTTTGTAATAGTGTCTCAGGGTACAAATCAAATTCAATAACTTTTAAGTCAGACAAGGTGAAATGTTCTGTCAGACTCGACCACTGTGAACTTTCAAAGACCCAACACTAGTAAGGAAAAGAAATGGATATTGATTACATCCTCCTTACTTGGGAGATTGGTCTTCGTGAAGCAAACACAGGAAGGAACCAACGAAAATTTAGCTGAGGTTCCTGACCAGTATCGGATTCTTGGCAACTAATAGGTTCTTTGGGGACATCCTTTGCTTCCCTTGCTCCTGTAGCAAATTTGTCCCAATTTTAAGTGCTGTAAGCTGTGAGGTGTCTTAGTTTGGTTCAGTGTAAATACTGAGCTTTATTTAATCAAACACAGAAATGACACACATAAGAACCTCTATAAAAAAGACCTGAAGGAGTCGACTTTGGGGAAAACTCAAAGAAAACCTGCTTGCCAGGGACAAGAGCAGAGCACTTCACCTGTGTTCTCCCAGTCGATTATAAATCAACCTCATTGATCTCTGTTTACTATTTACCATGGACCAGACACCGTGCCAGTGGCTGCAGGAACAAAGTGCTGGCTTCAAGGAGCCCTTAGACACTTCCTTTCCATGAATTGGGGTCTGGGAGCTATTTTTGCAAAATTTTAAAGTGTCACACAGTCATCTAGAGTTGTGCCTTTCAAGGTGGTATATACATGCTTGCAGGCAAACAAAATATATAGACACCCAGCAATGTCGATCAGTGGTGATGTAGACAATGCCGCTTTCTCATTTGATTCCTTTTCTGTTTCTGCCATCTCCATTCCCTTAGTGCCTTAGTTCACACCCTTCCCTTCAAAAAAAAAAGAAAAAGAAAAAGAAAAAAAGCTGGCCTACTCAGTAAGGTCCTAATCACTCTCCTTTCTCCAGCTGTGTTCCCTCTAATAAAAGCTTCATCACGATGTCAGATTTTTTGCTAATACATCTGATCTTGAATATTCCTGCATGAAAACATCAGATGATTTCCCACTGTCCAGAGCATGGACAAATTAACTTCCATATTTCTTTAAATTCATGCATATAATTGTGTGTGTGTGTATGCACATTCACATATGCACATTAGAATAGTGTTCATTCTATATGTAAAATTTTGATCATAATTTAATATTTTGAATTTCCCATGTAATTTAATAATCTTTAAATATATAAGATTTTTGAACCAATGTGTGATATTCTATGTATAATTGTATTATGATATATTTACTCAACCTACTACCATTGGGCATCTAGCTTATTGATTTTAAATATTGTAAATCATGAGAAATAAATGTCATTATATTAAAACATAGAAATAATATAGAAATCTTACTTTAAATCTCTTGTCATTTACCAGGATAGAATCAATGGAACAAGTAAAATAATTATTTTGGATTGATTCTGAATTTGTCAGTATACATCTTTTCTAAGTCAATGTTTAATGATAAATGTGTAGCTCTTTTCCCTTGGAAGTTGTGACTCTGGAAATCAACAGAGATGCAATTACTTTCAAGTATAAAACCACATGCCTTTGGGAATGTGTTGGGGAAGAATCCTGCAGATTTTAGCATTTAATACAAAATCTTGAGGTGATATTAAATGTTCATTTGTCTACCTGTAGTGGATAATGTGATAAATTCTCAAATTGCTTTTTAAAGGGAAATCACAGAATAAGAATTTTGAATATGCTATATCCTCCAATTATTTCTTTTCAGGGAAACCACAAAATAAGCATTTTTGGTGTAGGAAGGGTCTTCGTAATACTTACATAATACTCACTTTTGCTACCTATGAAAACAGTATGTTAGAACTACTTCAGTGTTGCAAGTATCCATTGAAACGGCATATCTGGAAGGAGCAGGTATGGAGTAGATCACGGTACACAGTAAATGCATACTGAATTTCCATTTTCTCTCTCCTTTCTCTTTTTTCCTCCCCAGTCCACTAAGGGAAAGATTCAGAGAATTGTGTCTTTAGCTTCTAGATTCTAGTCTAGTCTATCTTCCAGATGAACCACAAAAAGATAATAAATGAAGTCCTGAGAGGGAATTAATGATAAAAATTCATTTCTATCTGTATGCATCAACTTGGTCTTTTATTTTCTACTGTACACTGCAGCAAAAGAAAATTCATTGAGTAGTTGCTACATTGTAGAAGACTCTGAGGCTAAGTCTAAGCTTTTTAATATAATCTAGTATCAGTCAAGTAAGTGGAACAGAACATACGATTTTAAAGTATATTCTTCCTGAGAAGTTAGTTGCACACCTGCCACCTGCTTGCTGATGAAAGTGGGGACTATATTCTGTGCCAAGTGCAGCATATTGAACAGGCACAGGAGTAAGGACAGATTTGCTGAGATGGAGCTGTTGACACATGAATCCTTGGGAAAGGAAAGTTAGCAAGTGCCCTGTGTGAATGGTTAAACATAGTTATTTCTTTAGTTAGTTTCAGGAAAGAAATGATAATATGCTTATTTTTGTGGGTTTCTAGATATTGGAAAATTTACATATTGCATTGCACTTATTTTACTAAGATTTTTGCTTTAAAGTTTAGTTTTGAAATAAGGAAAAATACGTCCACTACAAATCTTGAAAATCTCTCTTGCTTTTGTACTTTATCTTAAGCACTTTACTTTTGGGGGCTTATTTTTTGCTTTTTCATAAGAGTAAAAATTTTTTAAAAATGACTCAAAACCTTGTCTGTTCTCCTGGAAGGAAAAATAAAAATGAACAGCAAAGGCACAGATTAAATTTTTATCCCATTTGTCCATGGTAAACAGAGACCATAAATGAGATAACTTTTCAAGTATGTGTGGATTTTCTCAGTGATATATTTGTTCTCCACAATGTACAGACTCCTAGACAATGGACTTCAAAAAATGATACACTTTTCTAAGCATGTTGTGTACACCCTTGGCAGTAAAAATCATTTGGTATTTTTATTACATTTCATTCACATGTGCATCTGCACATTAACATGTACATAAATATAGCTCTATATTCTAGCTCATAAAAATGAAATCATTACCTGGGATTGTGTTTACAACTCCATTGTCAGCTAAGGCATCTGTTGCTAAATGGTGGTGCCTTTAATTATAGTCATTACTGCCTGTCAATGAAAATTCAGGTACTTAAATTTAACAAGGAAGTGAACTACAGACTTTAGTAAATTTCCTAGTAGGGGGCCAAGCTCAGTAAACACTTTTGTGTTTACTGGCAGCTTTTTGTGATATGGCAGCTCTGGAAAATATACATGTTGCCAATAGCCTGTGTCCTGTGGGTGTGAACAGTGATCTTGGTCAACACATGGGAACAGAGTCTCGACAGCCACAAACTTGTCCCAGTTTGACACCCTCAGTACTGCCCAGCAAGTTACTGCATCCCTTAGTTGTCCATGAGATGACTGACACTCTCTCTTCCTAGGACTTTAACCCTAATCTTCCCCAGGCCACCACCTGGAAGGTGATCACACCTCATTCTTCAAAAGGAAAATAGAGACAAGTATACCCAAACTCCTCTTACCCAAATCTACCAGCTTCAGTGTACCTGCTGTCCATCCTCTGCCGTCACTCCTGTCACAAAAGAAAGAGTATCTTCATGTTTCTGTGAAGCAGTGTTTCTCATTTATTCAAGTACCCTTTTTAGACCAGTTTTCCTGATTGTAACACAACAGACACACTGTATATCTGCCTATAAACTGCACAGTATCTATGCTTTAGGCAAAAAGAATAAGATATTTTGCCCCCTTGGGAGCAATTTTCAGCCTATTGGTGGTAATATTGATTGACAATGCATGTTCTAAAGGACAACCATCTATATGTGCTGTAACAGCACACAGCGTGTGAGTGTGTGTGTGTGTGTGTGTGTGTGTGTGTGTAGGGGAAAAGGTAAGTAATTGAACAAACAAATAAAGTCATCTCAAATCTAAAAGAGAATTTATTATTGACTCATATCTTCAAGATTCAAGTGAGAACAAATTTCATGAAACATGTGATCTGAGCTTCTGCTCCATTTCTTTGTGAGTTCCTTGAGTCAGTGCTCCTCTCTTAAACTCTGACTTTGGTTGCCTCATCCTAGGAAGGCTTCCTTCGTGGCTACAAAGTGGCTGTCTATAGCAACGTGGGATACCCACTTCTTTGCTCACTTTCAAGTTTTGTGCCTTCCCCATTAATCATTCAAACCTGACCGATTAACTTTGGGATGATTATGTAGCTCTTGAATCAATGAATGTTATCAGAAAAATGTCACATGTTTAGGCCTGGGCTTCCTGAAATATCACCATGAAATTGGTCAATGGGCTTCTCCTATGTAGCTTAGACTATAAAGCTCCATCTTGAATCAGGAAGTAAGGCCAATGTCAAGCAAACTCCATTGTTTCTCTACAATGGGTGAGGGAAAAAGTAATCTATTGAGAGATTATTAATGTCCATTTCATCATTCCATGATGTCAGTTGGTCCAGGGTTTTACTACTGCAGTTATTTCTTCAGTCTTATAATCATCAATTATTCCTCTCTAGTATATCAATCAAATGAAAATGCAAATAAATATAATCCAGTATCTCCCACTTTCAAATAAATCTTTTTGATAAAATGTATCTTCCAACCACAGTCCTATCCCTTCTCTTCCAGATGATAAAACTTAGTGAGAGTATTGTTTCTGCTCACTGTCATCATTCCCATAATTACATTTCTCATTAATCCATTATAGTTGAGTATCTTTTTAAGTATGAAAATTGTTATTGTCAATGCCTTTAATGTCATCTATTGTGAGTTTATGTGTCAACTTGACTGGGTCATGGGGTGCCCAGATTAAATAATATTTCTGGATGTGCCTGTGAGGGTGTTTCTGGATGAGATTAGCATTTGAATCAGTGGATTTAGTATTAGATTGCCCTCCTCAGTGTGGGTGGTAACCATCCACTCTGTTAAGGGCCTAAATTGAACAAAAAGCAGAGGAAGGGAGGATTCTTCCTACCTTCCTGCCATCCTACCTTCCTACCTGCCTGTTGAACTGGGATATCTCTCTTCTGCTCTTGGACTGGGATTTACACCACTGACCCCTTGGTTCTCAGGCATTTTGACTCAGACTGGAACTACACCAACAGCTTTGTTGAGTTTACTGCTTGTTGATGGCAGATCATGGCACTTCTCAGACTCCATAATCCATGAACCAATTCCTCATAATAAAGGGAAAGAGAAGAGAGCAAGAGTGAGAATAAGAGAGAGAGAGAGAGAGAGAGAGGGAGAAGGGAGAGAGAGAGGAAGAGTCTTTTGTTTCTGTTTCTCTGGGGAAAACTGATGAATACATACATTTTGCAAAATCCAATTTTCACTTCACTCTCTATCTCACATGATTTCTCAGCAGTATTTGAACTGGTTGATTCATTCTTTCTTCTTGAAACACATCACCTCTCTTGACCTTACACATTTTTTGTTTTCCACCTACTAAGTATAACATTTACATTCCCATTGGCAATGCATTAGACTTTTATTTGCTCTTATCAGTACTTGGTTTAATCAGTTATTTATTTGTCATTCTATTAGATATTTAGTGGTTTCTTATTGTTTTAATTTGCATTTCCATAATAACTAAAGATGTAGGACACTTTTTAATGTATTTATTATGCATCCATCTGTCATTTTTGTTGAAGTGTCTATTCAAATATTTGGGGCACTTTTTTTTTTTTTTTTTCTTTTTGCGGTATGCGGGCCTCTCACTGTTGTGGCCTCTCCCGTTGCGGAGCACAGGCTCCGGACGCGCAGGCCCAGCGGCCATGGCTCACGGGCCCAGCCGCTCCGTGGCATATGGGATCCTCCCAGACCGGGGCACGAACCCGTATCCCCTGCATCGGCAGGCGGACTCTCAACCACTGCGCCACCAGGGAGGCCCCGGGGCACTTTTTAAATTGAGTTGTTTGCTCATTATTATGTTTTGAGATATATATATATTTGGTGCCATGTTTAAGAAACCTTTGCTTAACCAAATGTCATAAAGATTTTCTTCTATACTTTCTTCTAGAAAAGTTTGACATTTAGATTTATGATTCATTTTGAGTTAATTTTTGTAGAATGCAAGATATGGGTCAAGGTTTTTTCTTTTTCTTATAGATATCCAATCAATGTAGCACCATTTTTGAAAGGAACTATCCTTTTCCATTGAATTGCCTTTGCACTTTGTCTAACATCAACTGGCGCCCTACATGGTTCTATTTCTGGACATTCTCTCCTGTCCCATTGAACCCACATGTAAATACTTTCTTCAGATATACTGTGTGTTATATATTTTAGCTTTATAATATTTAAATCAGATGGTGTAAGTAATCAAACTTTCTTCTTCTTTTAGAAAATTGGCTATTCTAGTTTCTTTTTACTTCTGTATAAATTTTAGAATCTTTTTGGTAATTTCTATAAAAGTTTCTACTAATATTTGTCTCAAAATGAGTTGAATCTGTAGATAAGTTTGTGAAGAATTGATAGTTATAATACTGAATCTTTTAATCAATTAATGTGATATATCTCTCCACTTATTTAGATCTTCTTTGATTTATTTCACCAGTGTTTTGTAGTTTTCAGTATATAAATTTTTCATACACTTTGAAAGGTTTATACAAAATGATTTCATGATGTTTGGACTATTTTAAATGACAATTTAAATTTTTTAATTTGAAATTGCTTGTTGCTATTATGATTTTTGAAAATTTACCTTATGATCTGTGTGATCCTAAACTCACTTCTTAATTTTAGTAGTTTCTTTGTGATTCTTTGTGAACATAAACAATCAGTTTGTCTGCAAATAAGACATTTTTATTTCCTTCTTTCCAATCAGCATGCCTTTTGTTTCTCCTTTTTGCCTTATTGCACCGCCTAGAACTTCCAATAATTTGTTAAATAGGATTTGTAAGTGGACAACCTTGCTTGTTTCACATCTTAGGGGTAAAACATTCAGTCTTTACCATTACACATAATGTTATCTGTAGTATTTTTATAGATTACTCTTATAAGGTTGAGAAATTCCCTTCCTATTCCTAGTTTGCTGAGAATTTTAATCATTAATATAAAAGAACAGAGGAAAGTGGCCAAGATGGAGCTGAGAGGTACTCCAAGAGTGAGAGGCAGGGAGAAGAAGATGCAACAAAAGTATCTGCAGGATGCAGGATCAGCATCTGAAGTAAATGTTGTTAGTGAATACCAAAGAAATGTGTTAAAAGAGGTTGAGTGAGATGAAAAGTGACACTGAATTTTGCAACATGGAGGTGATTTTTAACCTTGCCAAGAGAAGTTTTAGTGGAGTGGTAGGGATGGGAGGAAGATTCAAGTGTTGCAAGAGTGAATGAAAGGTGTAAATTAGACAACTACAGGCTCTTTTCATCTTTCTTTTTGGTAGAGGGGGTAGAGCAGTGGGGAGATTTCTTTTGAGGAGTGAACATAAGAGCAGATTTCTTATGTTAATATACTACAGCATGCTTTTTGGCCAAAGGACATGATCTGAGAAAGAATGTGAAATCGATGATAAAAAAGGAATAGTAATAACTTTAGATGCAAATTCATGAATAAAGAGACAGTGAATGGGGTTCAAATCAAAGTTAGGAGGACTTGGTCTTTAAAAAAAGCAGGGACAATACTTCTCGTTCAATATATGTGACAAAGCATTGCTTCTTTTTTAAAATTTAGTTTATTTATTTTTTGCTGTGCTGGGCCTTCATTGATGTGCACGGGCTTTCCATGGGCTTCTCATTGCGGTGGCTTCTCTTGCTGCAGAGCACTAGCTCTAGGAGCATGGGCTTCAGGAGTTGTGGTACACGGGCTCAATAATTGTGGCTCGGGGGCTCTAGAGCACAGGCTCAGTAGTTGTGGCGCACAGGCTTAGTGGCTCTGCGGCTTGTGGGATCTTCCTGGACCAGGGGTTGAACCTGTGTCCCCTGCATTGGCAGGCAGATTCTTAACCACTGCACCACCAGGAAAGTCCCAATTAACTCTCTAATTATGCTAAAGAGTGCAAAAATGTGTACTTTGAAGTCAAATGCTGCATAATAGAAATGATCTTAGTTGTCAGAAGGAAGACCTTGAGGAAACCCATATGGTCTAGAAAGAAGGGACCTTTTATATACTGTGAAAAAACACGGTAAAATGTTGCCTATAAAAACTTGAAAAGCAACCTACATGCCTACTGTAGTGTAGTCTAGGGGAATGACTGGCAAGAGTCAAAACATTGTAAAATTTAATTTTACTTTCTGCTTTTAACAAGACATCAAAAGAAAGAGCTGAGCTTAGGCAAAAATTGCTTGAGAGAATAAGTAAAATAAAGTTAACCCAAAATATTGAGATTTTGAAGGGTTTGAAAATTCAGCTGCTTCCTGACCCCTATGAGAAGAGACAAAACTGAAAGAAAAAAATTGGGGACAACAACTGTTCATTAAGATTTATAACTTATTCATAGAGATTCATCCCTGAGAGTCTTCCCCCAATTTTTGCCTAATTTTCAGATAGTCTCATGATAATTGATATCAAATTGAGAGAGAAAGTCTTGGGAGCAAGGGAAAAAAAAGTCGGGCTTGAAAGTTATGTCTATTTGGGGGGAAAATGTGATTACTGGCACATGTAGCTGACTGGAGGCAAGTAAATCAGGAACCTATTAAATTTTAAAATAAATTATAGTGTTGAGAAGTGTAAAGCAATGCTTGGGCCTCCAAAGTACAACAAAATAAGGCCTGTGGAGGATTTGTAGTACCAAGAAAGGCCATAATCAAAAGTGCCCATCAGATTTTCCATGGAGAATGAAGAGAAGAAAGAATCCCTGGAATGAGTTGAACAGCAGAGGAAAATGCACGAAGAACATAGTAGAAAGTGGGTAGCTGGACAATTGATTTTCAGTAACTAACCATCTTGATTTGCCTGGCACTTTCTTAGTTCCAGGGAAACCAGGATGGGTTAGTCACCCTACAATTGTTCTACAAATGAATTTTTCCAGGTGAATCATATGGTAAAATAATGGGACAAAGTAGTTGGCGATAGAAGTGAAAGTATGGTTGGCGATTCCAAGCCAGCTGGGGAGGGAAGGATGGTAAGCAGGGGGACGGTAGAAAGAATAAGGGACCAGAGGTCAAGATGAAGCCTGGGCTTAGCCACAGAGGAAGTAAAATGGAAATATGATGGCAGAAGAGGTTGCCATCTAAGCCAGGATGTCTTCACCCACGTATGGCATGCAAATTAAGTTATTTTAACTGATACCAGAATTTCTCTTAGCAAGACAACTGAATTCAATTATGAAAATACTTTGATAATCCACATTGTGTGTGAAAGTGATAATTATTGTTATGTGTGTATTTATGTATTAGCCTTACTGTACTATTTATTTTTTCTTAGTTTTTTTGATATCATATGGTAATTTGATTCATAAAAGACAATATATTTCATTTTTATACCACTTAAGTGGTGACTTGAAATTTATATCTACAAGTAAAGAATATTCCAAATAATCACTCACTGAAGTAGAAGTAATGTTTGGTAATTTAGTGACAAATGTTCAAGAGTAAAGAGCACACACACCTTTTTTTACACACTCTGTATTGATGTAAAAAGCTTTAAAGCATAGTATAAGAAGCCATGAATACGGACGTTGAAGAAAGATGCCAAGTTCTTATAAATCGCTTATTTGTTTAACTCCAGGGTCTAATTTATATTGAGACCCTAATGTGGCAAAAGCCTTGGTGGGACAGTGTATGAAAAAGTATGAATTTCATCCTGGTTAATATCCTGGCTTCAGTCCCGCCATCACTCTCCATTGATACTAAACTAGAAGACACCAAATGGGTTTTATTTACAAGAGATGTTCTTTCCTAAACAATGTGGGTGGGTTGGGAAGAGTTAGCACTGAAAGAGAGAAGAGAAAGCAGAAGTGATTTTGGTTTCATTTTACTGTATTTATTTACTGTATAACTGATCTTGATAAGTTTGGATGAAGGCATGAGGATATGGAGGGTGAATTTTAATTCAGTTCAAGGTGTATAAAGTGCAAGAGTACAAATAATGTGCCAAGAATCAGTCTTACTGGTGGGATGAGGGGACGAACTTGGAGCTAAATTACATGGTTTAGGCTCCTTCACATTTGTATAGGACAGAAATAATCAGTTCCTATTGACAAGTGACATTCCAGGCTGTTTACAAATGAGCACTCATCCACTCTCAGATTCGTGGTTATATATAGTCATGGTGATGCAATTGTAAAACTTTTGTACAAACCACATTGCAAGCATCAAGTTTGAATTAAGGAATTTTTCTGATCATTTGAATCTCAGTAAACAAACAAACAAAAAAACTAGCTAAACAAGTTACTTGTTTTGAGTTACACTTTAATGAATTGTATAAAAATGAATTTGAGCAGTAAATTAAGAACAAGCTTAACTGGTACAACTCTCCTAATAGGAGAGAGAACAGCTGGAAAGATAAAGTGCTATAGGATCGCAAATGGTTACTATACATTATGGATGCAACCTTGTAATGACTGTGAACGAACTCATAAAGAACCCTCAAGGTACCATTTAACTGGTTCCTTGTCCCTTTTGTTCATTGTTTAGAGGCATTGAAGTCCATCAAGGTAAATCCATGGCTGGCAGTTACCAGGAGAAAATAACAGTGTTATGTATCAGGGTCTTGATTAAATGAATCAGCTAGCTTTAGATCCTGCAGAATCTGGAGGAATAGAGCAGAAGCCTCATTAAGCATAACAGGTGAACAATCATGTTATTGTGGGCTTCATTACCCTCCATCATTTGCCTATATTTTCACAGAGGGCATAGGTTATTAGATGACTGTCAAGGGAAATAGGACTTACTAGGAAGGGGAATCTATTTCATTGCATCTCTCATATTATTTGGCTTTGATTAGCCCAATCTGAGTACCCACAATTATTAGAAATGCTACAGATGAAACTTAGTAGGGTACAAAATAGGAAGTTATGGGCAATATAATGGACACTGTCTTCTGGATTCCTCACAAAGATTTGGGGAAGATTTCTCCCTTCAAACTAATGGAAAAAAATGTTGCTCTGTTGTTGTTATTGTTGTTGCAGTGGTAGTTGTGTTGTTGTTAAAAGGACCCCATGAGGAATCAGATAACAAAATATCTTAGGCCCTGCTATGTCTGCAAACACCCACTCTTTATTTATTTATTTTATTTTACTCTCTTTATTGGAGAATAATTGATTTACAATGTTATGTTAGTTTCAGGTGTACAGCAAAGTGAATCAGTTATATGTATACATATGTCCACTCTTTTTTGGATTGTTTTCCCATGTAAGCCATTACAGAGTATTGAGTAGATTTCCCTGTGCTCTACGGTAGGTCTGTGTTGTTTATCTATTTTATATATAGTAGTAAAAACACCCACTTCTGAATCTGTCCTTGTTTGCCTCTACACAGAAACCATTTGCCCTCCTGCTTTATAAAGAGGCAAGAGGCTTTGGACTCAGAGCTCAACAGACATTAATTGGCTACCTCACAATACATATAACAAGGCATTGGGAAATCTCTAAAGACAAATGACAAGATCCTACCTGGAAGAGATCAACAGTACACCAGGGGCTTCCCTGGTGGCGCAGTGGTTGAGAGTCTGCCTGCCAATGCAAGGGATACGGGTTCGTGACCCGGTCCGGGAAGATCCCACATGCCGCAGAGCAGCTAGGTCCGTGAGCCATGGCTGCTGAGCCTGTGTGTCCAGAGCCTGTGCTCCACAACGGAAGAGGCCACAACAGTGAGAGCCCTGCATACCACAAACAAAACAAAATGAAACAAAACAAAACAAACATAAAAACAGTACACCAGGTTTTGTGCAATTTCTGTCTAAAATAACATAATAAACTTCCAATAGGTGTTTTGTTGCATTAGCTTTACCAGTCAGTTTCTCCTTGTTTTTTCATTGGTTACTTCACCAGCTGAGATGACAGCATCACCAAGGGCAGCTTGTGAATATATGAGATACACAGATACAAGGCATAGCTTGGCTCACATGAAGAGAAAGGTCAAGAAGGCTGAGAAAGACACACCCACAAAGCCCAGGTACAAAGGACCTATTGACGAGAGGCATGAGAGTAGGTTATTTCACACAACCACCTCTACCACTGCCCAATGTGGATTTTAACATAACTATAATCGATTTGTGAATGGGTTTAGGATAAAACGTGGCCAGCCTGTAAGAACAGATGGAGATTTAAGCAGACAGAAAGAAACTACAAGAAAGAGGTAAAAAAATCAGAAATTAAAAACAATACAGTTAGAGAGATGAAGAATGTCTTAGATGGATTCATCAGTTGACACAACATAGCTAAGCAAAAACTCAGTGAATGTGAAGACAGATCAAAAGAAATTACATAAATTGAAATACATCATGAATAAAAGAATAAAGTGAAAATAAAACAATGCAGAATATCCAAGGACTGTAGAACCATATCAAATGGTCTAACGTATATGTAATTGGAATTCTAGAAAAAGAAGAGAAAGTACATGAAACACAGGAAATTTTTGAAGAGATAATGGCTGTAGTTTTTGAAAAATAATGGAAGATAACAAAAAATGGAAATCTAATAAATTCACTGATCTCCAAATAGGATAACTACCAATAAAAATAAACATATTCAAAACACAGACAACTAATTAAAAAGAAAAAATCTTAAATGCAGCCAGGGTCGGGGAGTAAAACATTATGGAAAGCCCTTTGTGTGGGTTCCACAGCCATAGATTCAACCAACTGTGGATTGAAATGTTGAACCCATAGATATGAAGGCCAGCTGTACTGCACCATTTTCTATAAGGGACTTGATTATGTGTGGATTTTGGTATCCATGGGGGTTCCTGGAATTAATTCCCTGTGGATTCCAAGGGAAGATTGTGCACACAAAATAGCAAAGATAAAGACTTTGCCATGTCTCATCAGAAACTGTGCAAACCATATGACAATTGTCATTAAAGAGGTAATAGGAAAAAAAAAACAACAAAACACCTCATAGCCCATAATTCTATACCAAATGATTATTTTAAAAAATAAATATGAAATAAAAAATTTTCAGGGACTTCCCTGGTGGCGCAGTGGTTAAGAATCTACCTGTCAATGCAGGGGACACAGGTTCGACCCCTGGTCCGGGAAGGTCCTACATGCTGCAGAGCAACTAAGCCTGTGCGCCATAACTACTGAGCCTGTACTCTAGAGACCGTGCTCCACAAGAAGAGAAGCCACTGCAATGAGAAGCCTGCACACTGCAATGAAGAGTAGCCCCTGCTCACTGCAACTAGAGAAAGCCTGCACGCAGCAACGAAGACCCAACATAGCAAAAAAAAAAAAAAAAAAAAAAAAAAAAAAAAAAAAAAAATTCAGATAAACTAAACAAATTTTTTTCAAAAATAAATGTGAAGGAAAGACATTTTCAGATAAATGAAAAGTGAGGAAACCCATTTACTAAAATAACTGTGAAAGGAAGTTCTTGTGGCAGAAGAAATACAATACCAGTCAGGAAGGGGGTACATGCAAAAATAAATGAAGACCTGTTGAAATGATAAATATGAAAGTAAATATAAACATTTTTTCTTATTTAAATGCTTAAATAATTGATTGTCTACAGCAAAAATATTAACAATAAACTTTGAAGTTACTAGCATGTATAAAGGTAAAATGTATGACAAAAATAGCATAAATGAGAAAAGATAAGTATACTGCTACAAGTTTCTTAAGCTATATAAATTCGATAACGTTTTATGGATATAAACTATAATAAACTAAAATATATTTTAAAACCTTATGTCAACACAAATAATATTAGAAAATGAGTCATAACTTATAAACAGATTATTAAGATACAGTGGAAATAAAAACTATTCAACTGGACCAAAAGCAATCAGAAAAAGAGAAATAAAAGAATGGAACAGGGAGAAATAACTAAAAAGATGGTAGATATAGATGTATTGATAATTATGTGCAAGCAGTCAGATTTTACAAAAACTGATGCTGAAGCAATTGGGCATCCTTACAAAAGAATAACCACCACCTTACACCATCTACAAAAATTAACTCGCAATAGATTTAGCCATCCTAAATAAACACACAATCTAAGAAACACACGCTATGCAGCTTCAAGAAAAGTTCTACCAACAAGGAATCCTCCACCAGGATCCCTTTACTTAGGAATTTAGGAGCCACTGATGAGCAATATGGAAAATGCGTGACAATATCCCTGGTTTTCACTCTTCATCCATCCATCCCTTCCCCTCTCAATGCAAGTGAATGTGTGCACACACACACAACACACCTTGTGCAGAGAACAGTGATATCACCATATAGAAGATATAGGAATATATCAATATTTCCAGGGAACCTCAGTCTGTTCCAGCCCTTAGGATAAATCTTAACTTGCAACCTGACAACTTTCACATGTGAAAAATTTACTTCAAAGCACACACAAATAGTATTTTATGATTGTTTTATATTTAATATTGCTGCTGCTCTATGAAGGCTGAATTGGACTCACCCATGTTTTCATTTAACACACATACAATTACCATTACTAGAAACTTATATAGAAACGACAATTCCTATCTGCCCCCCACCCCATTTTTATACACACTGTTAAAATCTCTTACTTTGCCAATTATGTTTCTCTGAGCCTGGCTACTCTGGCATCATTTATGTCACATTAGTGCCTGTGAAGGTCAGTCTCCATGCTGTCAGGTGGCATTAGAGTGACTCCCAATTTCATTTCTATATAGAGTCATCCCGAGGTCCCTCTCATTAGACACATTTTCTAGTGGAGCTTCCAGTTGGGCACATCGGGGTTTATGTCACCGTGACAGGTCACTGAGACTTGCCAGTACCACGCTGACACTAGCCTTGCATTTTGCTTTTTACATTTGTTTTAACCTTAATGAAGCCTTGTGCTGGAAGATAGACCGGCAAAGCAATGAAGAATGAGTCATTACAGTCCTCTGCATCCAGAAAGAAATGTCAGTTCTGCAGCTCAATCTTAATTGCTTTTTATATCAGAGTGCCAGGTGGATTTAAAATTTCTTTAAAATACTTTTACTTATCAAGGCTGCATTCCAGTATCCCTTCTTCCTCAAAATCCACCATCAGTTTCCTTTTCCTTCCCTTCTATTCAGATCAAAAAAAGCCAACATTTCAAAAGTATTTGTGCTGAATTTTTGTTTTGTTTTCCCAGGAAATCAGAAAAAAATGTAACTGTGCATAAATGGAGACATTTTGACCTACAGTGATAGTTATGAGACTCATTATTCATCTTTATTCTTTAGGGGAAATACAGGAAATAACGTAGAAGAAATTAAAGCACATTGAGTTGTAAGAGTTTACATATTTCAGATGTATGCTTATTGACACAGGTGTTCTTTTAAAGAATTTCTTGGGAAAAAGAAAAACAGTTTCTATGGCAACCACATCACATTTAAGACCAAAAAGAATTGACTTCAACTTGAATTGGATAGTTTCAACTTGTATTTAGATAATTCAAACAAATTGCAACAAATATAATCTGTGCTAACACTCTAATATTATTCAGTTCTTATCTTTGTTTTTTGTAACACATCTAAGTATGCCTCTCTGACTTAATGAAGGCTCAAAGTGTGGAATTCTATATTGGCAGGGTTTTTCTTTTTTTCCCCCTTTCAAGGACTACCTGAGATGACAATCAACCATGAGGGCACAAGGATATACATTTCCTCACACTTGGCAACGATGGTATAAAACTATACATTTTACCAGTCTCACCAGTGGAAGTATTAACTCTGGTTTAGTTTGTATATTCTGCAATATTAATCAAGTTCAATAACTTTTCTTTATTACAGCATACCTTGGAGATATTATAAGTTCAGTTCAAAATTATAAAGTGAATATCACAACAAAGGGAGTCACACGACTTTTTTGGTTTCCCAGTGCATAAAAAAGTTATGTTTACACTCCACTGTTCTCTATTAAGTGTGCAATAACATTGTGTCTTAAAAAATGTTCATACTTTAATTAAAAATACTTAATTTCTAAAAATGCTAAATGTCATCTGACAACAGAGGGTTGCCACAAAACTTTAATTTGTAAAAAACACACTATCTATGAAGCACAAAAAAGTAAAGCACAATAATTCAAGGTATGCCTATATTATCAAGTATTTTATTTAATTATTGTTATATTCCTTCTTTTAAGGAAAAGTTTAACAATGTGTTTTTTAAATTTTTATTTTATATTAGAGTATAGTTGATTTACAATGTTGTGTTAGTTTCAGGTGTACAGAAAAGTGGTTCATTTATACATATACATATGTCCATTCATTTTCAGATTCTTTTCTCATATAGGTTATTACAGAATATTGACTAGAGTTCCCTGTGCTATACAGTAGGTCCTTGTTGATTATCTACTTTATATATAGTAGTGTGTATATGTTAATTCCAAGTTCTTTTTTTATTTAGGGACGTTGTTATTTTTTAAATTAATTCTTAATTATTTTTTTACCATATTCTTCCTTTGTTATATATGCAGAAAATATTTCTGCAGGTCTTTATCCTTTAAGTTTGCTTTTAAGTACATATAGAATTATTTCCTTTTGCTGAAGCGCATCTATCAATGTTTGCTAGGCTTCAGTTTAGGGTCTTCTCTATGACCCCTTTCCTCCCTGTCTTAGTTCAGGCTGCTATAACAGAAAACCAAGACTGGGTGGCTTAAGAACATCAGAAATTTATTTCTCACAGTTCTGGAGGCTGGACGTCCCAGATGATGGTGCATGATCAGGTTCTGACAAAGACCTTCTTCTGGGTTGCAGACTTCTCAATCTCATATGGTGGAAGGTCAGGGGAACTTCCTGGGGTCTCCTATAAAGGCACTGATCTCATCATAAGGGCTCTTTCAACTTCATGAATGAATATATATCTTCATCTTTATACTTTCAGTTCTCTTCCATTCCATTCATTTAATACAAATCCTACACAGTTTTAGAAACTTGAAATGTAAAATCTCTTTTGATATTTTGAAGGAAAACCTCTACATTTGTTATTTTCCACAATAATGTCAGCCCTTCATGTGCACATATTACATTATATATGTTTTAGCATCATTTGTCAGGGTCTATGAAAAATCCTGTTAAAACTTTGCCTGTAATCATACTGTATTTATAGATTAATTTTGAAGAATTAATGTCTTTGCCATATTGATTCTATGCCATGGACACAATACCTCTAGTAATTCAGACCACCTTTACGTCTTCATAAATATCTTCTAATTTGTAATGTTATTTCCTAGGTATTTTATTTTATGTTATTTTTTACATTTTTACTCTGGTAGTTTGTAATTGGTGTTTGCTTGTGTATGAAATATTTATATTTTGATCTCATGTAGGCCTTTGTGAACCATAGTTTTTCAGTTGATTCTTCTGAATATTGTAGGTGGACTATCATTGTCTGGAAATTCTTACCATTTTTCCTTTCTATGGTAGTCTTTATACTTATTTTTATTTTTCCCTATTATTCTTTATACCTATCATCTTTGTTTACATTTCCTCTTCACCTTTGATTTCCAGGCATATGTGATAACTTCGCCTCTGATTTTTTTTTTCTGCACTAATAAGTGGCCTGTTTACTTATTCTCAGTGTCAACTGCAAGTTGTTGTGGCATAACTTGTTATTTCACTTAGTTTTTTAAATTGGCATTAAAATTTTTCTCATGTTTATATCTTGTTTTAATTAATTTTTGAGATAGTTTAAAACAGATTTTGTCCAAAATTGATTTTCTTTCAATTAAAATTTTTAAAAATCTAATTTTTATTTTTTTATCTAGTGATAGTTTAATTCTTCTTATATTGCAAAAATAATTTCACAGGACTCATACTGGTTTTCATGTTTGCTAACCATTGAGCAGAGAGGCTTGTGATTGATGCTAGCACTTTCTCAAATTGAGTGTGAGGATATTCCCTTACAGTTCATTTGATGCTATTAGATTTTTTTCTCTGGATCTTATGTTGGAGGATAAGACAAGTGATAAGAGTGAGGAAGTTGGATTTTGGTGAAGTATCTGCGGAAAGTATCTTCTCTCCATCTGGGGAGGACTTTATGCCAAGGTCCAGCTTCCTTACATCCTTTGATCTTGCCCCATTGTTTATCTCCTAGTCTTACTCACCTCAAAAAAATAGCACATACATTAAACCAATTGCTCAAGCCAAACCTGGGAATTACTTCTGACATTTACCTTTCCTTCTCCACTAAAAATCTTGTCAATGCAACTTCAAGAATATTTCCAAAAAATATCCATTTCACTCCTTCTTCATTGCAAACACCCTAGGTAAATCCACCATGATGTCTTCACAGAGTGTAGAGTCACTCCACCTGATGTCCTGAGACTAACTCCTGTCCCCATCCACTCCATTCTCTATACCACACCCAGGTCATTTTTAAGCATTTATATTGACTGAGGGCAGCCCTTTCCTTAAAGATTCCAAGGTCTGCATATGGTACATTCTTTAAAATACAAAATCCAAAATATGGCCAAATGATCCATCATCTAGCCCTTAACTCTGTTTCCGAAAGTGTTTAATATCATTCTATTTTTCCTCTCAAGTGATTTGACAGACTTTCACTTCTATTCCAACTATGCCAAACACCTTCCCAAGCAAAGACCCTGGATATTCTGGTCCATTTGCCTGGGTCACACTCCCCCAGTCTATTAGATGACTTTTTTTTTTTTTTTTTTTTTTTTGCGGTACGCGGGTCTCTCACTGTTGTGGCCTCTCCCGCTGTGGAGCACTGGCTCCGAACACGCAGGCTCAACAGCCATGGCTCACGGGCCCAGCCGCTCCGCGGCATGTGGGATCTTCCCGGACCGAGGCATGAACCCGTGTCCCCTGCTTCGGCAGGCGGACCTCCAACCACTGCGCCACCAGGGAAGCCCTAGATGACTTTTTTGCATTCTTTCCATCTTAAAATTTAAGTTTCAGCACTTCAGAGATACACTCCCTAACCAAAGCCCCACACTCAGTGCAAATTAGGTTTCTGTGTTGTATTTTTAATAGTACAAACGACCTCCTTACAAGCCTCTAATGCTTCAAAGGCAGTGATGTCTGGTGTTCTCACCATGGTAGAGTCTGGATGCAGTAGAAATGTGGACACTGGTTGCATTAAAGATGTGATTAGAGTCATTCTTCTGCTCCTCTTCCCCTATGTAAGGAAATAACTTCTCCAGATCAGCATCAAGAAGGATACATATGAGGCACACTCCTGACACAGAATTTCTGTATGGTGCCCTAAGACCTCCTGATATATTTGATTATGAAGCTCTTTATCTGATGGAGTCTTTTTATATGACTATCCTCATAGCCTTGTCTACCCTTTAGCCCTGGCTGATCCAGATAAAGGATATTAGTAGGATGTTGTTATGATAGATTTTTAAAAAATGTATTTTCCACATTGCATTACTTTTTCAGGAAGAATGTGAGTTGGAATTCAATGTCATTCTTCAGTGTTATTTAGCAAAAACAATTGCTCAAAGATAATGACATGTGGATTCTATTTTCCAAGCTTTAAGTACTCAAGATATTGGAATTAGCAGAGCAAGAGGTTAAAGTTCCACTACAGACTGAGCTGTGTCCCCTCCAAATTCATTTGTTGAAGCCCTGATCCCCAATATGACTCTTTTTGGAGATGAGGCTTTTAGGGTGTGATTAAGGTTAAATGAGGTCATAAGGGAAAGGTCTTAAAAGTATCAGATTGGTGGCCTTGTAAGAAGAGGGAGAAAAAGAAATCTCTTTCTCTCTTTAAGAACATGCACCAAGAAAGGGCCATGTGAGGACACAGTGAAATCAAACCATGTGAGGACACAGTGAAATCAAGCCACATTCAAGCCAGAAAGAAAGACATCCCTCACCAGAAACCAACCTTGAGTAATACTGATGTGGGACTTTTGGCCTTCACAACTGTGAGGAATAAATTTTTTGTTGTTTAAGCTGCCTAGTCTATGGTAATTTTTTATGGCAGCCTGAGCTGACAAATACAGGTACCTATTTTAGCTATGCTCCATGAGTTAAAAGAAAACACACTTGAAATGAATAAAAGTAAAGAAAATCCCAGAAGAGAAATTAAAATTATAAAAATGAGCCAAATAGAAAGGAGCCCAGTATCAGAATAGAGATGGTGGAGAAAAGAGAGTCAGTGAACTAAAGGTATTTCAGTAGGAATTGTTCATTCGCGAGAGCAGAAAATGAATAGAATAAAAAGAATAAAATGAGCAAAATCCCAGGCATTCATCAAAAGTTCCAAGATATGTCTATCTGCAGTACCAGAAAGAGGGGATAGTGGGTAGGCCAAATAAGAGTAAAATTCTCAATGGCCAAAAATTTACCAAATTTGTTAAAAACATAAATTTAAGTAATTAAGCCCTGAGCAGTTTAAATTCAAAGAAGCCCCCTCTAGGCATATCATAACCAAACTGCTGAAAACAAAGATAAAGAAAAATTATCTTGAAAGCAGTTAGAGAAATGATATATGTTACACAGAAGGACAATGATTTGAAGGCTGCAGATTTCTCAAAAGAAAGTTTAGAGACTAGAAGATAGTGGGGAAAAAACTCACCTCAAAACAAACAAACAAACAAATGAAAAATAGGAATTGTCAGGCCACTAATTTCATATCCAGCAGAAATTAAGAGAAAAATTCAGATTAAGGAAAATTAATAGAATGTATTACCAGCAGATTGTTCAACAAGAAAAGCTAAAAGAAGTTCTTTGGGGAATTAGTACTGATGGAAACTTGGACGAACATTCAGGAATGAAGAAAGTGCATCGGAAATGAAGATGACCTACTCAATACACTCACATGCACCCACGCACACACACACGCATACATACACACACGTGCATGCACACAAAATATGCACACAAGAAAAATAACTGCATGGATATTCCATCCACTTTTCACAAGCAAACCTATGTAACTACTGGACATTTTCCACAAGGCATTTCTACCATGCCATAGTCGTTGCATCTTCAGAAGTTTCAGTATCTGCCATAAACAACTAACTTTCTCAGCCTTATGCTCTGGGATTTAGTCTCAGTCACTAGTTCACACCCCACCCAAGTCCAGCAAATGTGTACAAATATCCATGATAAGGAGTCAATATTCCACTTCCCTTCTTCCCAAATGGTTCTTTGGCTTCCTTATAAATGCAAATAGATGCAAATTATTAGAAGTCACATTTATTTTAGTTATTAGGCTTGCATTGACATCAATGTCCTGCTGTTTCTAATTATACTATTGATATTTAAGACAGTGACATTAGGAGAAGCTGGAAAAAGTGAGTTTTCCATACTATTTTCATAACTGTTCTATAAACCTACAATTCTTTCAAAATAAGAAATTTTTTTAAAAGTACAAATAATATATGGTCAATAAACAACTGGATTCCATAGGAATCATGAATTTAAATGTGAATAACAGGACGTAATATTTTTTAAAACAATGTAGGAGAAAATCTTTATGGTGGGCTGTACTTTCTTATTTATCTATTTCTCTATCTATCTATTTATTTATTTATGGCTGTGTTTGGCCTTCGTTGCTGTGCGTGGACTTTCTCTAGTTGTGGTGAGCAGGGGCTACTCTTTATTGCGGTGGTCAGGCTTCTTATTGCGGTGGCTTCTCTTGTTGCAGAGCATGGGCTTTAGGTGTGCAGGCTTCAGTAGTTGTGGCACGTGGGCTTAGTTGCTCCACAGCATGTAGGATCTTCTCGCACCAGGGATTGAATCCGTGTCCCCTGCATTGGCAGGTGGATTCTTAACAACTGAGCCACCAGAGAAGTTCCAGGATGGACTTTCTTAAATAAGACTTAATGAGTGCAAACCATAAATAAATATATTGATAATTCCAACTACATTAAAACAAGAATTTCTACACATTGCATTTTTTTTTCTCATTGCCACAATAATTTTAAGGCAAAGAAAATCGGTAGGTCAATACCTGTTGATATCAGATTGTTACTAAGATTTGGAAATCAGATTTAATCTTAGGTCTGCCTAATTCCAAATTTCTTGCTATAATAATCAGTGTTATAATCTGTTCCTTCCCTAAAATGATTATGTTAAGCAATAACGTAATCAGCCTACCATCTTTTTTTTTTTTTGCGGTACACGGGCCTCTCACTGTTGTGGCCTCTCCCGTTGCGGAGCACAGGCTCCGGACGTGCAGGCTCAGCGGCCGTGGCTTACGGGCCCAGCCGCTCCGTGGCATGTGGGATCTTCCCGGACCGGGGCACGAACCCGTGTCCCCTGCATCGACAGGCGGACTCTCAACCACTGTGCCACCAGGGAAGCCCCAGCCTACCATCTTAAAAAAAATACATGGATAATATAATGTACATTCACACATGAGTAAACAAAAACCAAATATTCCATCTTTAAAATCAGTGAAAATATGAAAAGAATGTAATTTCTAATAAAATTATATGTATTTTATTATATAAATGATTGGAGGACAAATACAATAGATCATGACATAGTTGGATGCTTGCATCCACTTAAATTTATATTCAAGAGAGCACAAAAATTAATTAGTATTACCCTTTCTCTTTATTTTTGACATTATGAAATAAGGAAAAAGTAAGACTCATATAATAAATTCATTGTGCATATTACAGTTACCAATACAGATTGATACATGTGTTGGATGGGTGACATACACCACAAGAGGTGTGGCTGTTGGTATGTTGATTTTCTAGAGTTGGAAACAACTTTTTGGAAAATGTCTGAACAAAAGAGTACAAATATCCTCATCTTATATGATAATTGTTTCTGGATAACTCCATGGATATTAAAGCTCAGAAATACTTTATGTTTCAAAAGAGTAGTAGCTTTAGCTCAGACATTCATCGTCCTAAAGGGGTCTTAGTGGGGTACTTGATTGTCAAGTATGAAGGACTTTGAACAGCTTTTTAGTGTCCAGGGCTGTCCTATGAATTTTAGTATATCTAACCCATATGGGTCCAACCCACTAAAGCTCAGTGCATTGCTACACTTTTTGGCAACACAAAACTACTCACATATTTCCAAATAATTTTGAGGACTCTGTTGAGAGCTGATGTCTAACTTATGCCAAACATCAGGTTATTTTAATTAAGCCTGGTAATATTATATTTAATAGAAACAATCAAATAATAGTTCCTTATGTTTGTTTGCTCTTCCACTTTCAAAGGACTTTCTAACCTTCTTATCAAAAACTGTAAAAGCTAGCTATCTCTACTTTTCAGATACATTTAAATTAAAAGGTTTTAGTGATTTGTTCCAAGTCAAACAGCCAGTGGGTAGAAGTATGGGTCTCTATTCAGCTGCAAGTTCAACCATCTAAGCCCTTGATATGGAGTGGATCTTTACCACATTAGGACATATACCATGTTCTTGGATGAATGCAGCAAAGGAAAGCAGAGCAGTTTGCTCTGGGTCTTCGCTGCCACCTTCCATGGATGCTGCCCCATGTTTCCCAGGGCAGCAATTGTTTTCCCCAGCCTGTGCTTCACTGTGCAGCCAGCCTGTCTCTGAGATGTGCACCCAGCATTTCTTGAAGCCTGTGTGGTATATTAAGAGACTGTGTTCACTGTTGAAGGCAACCATCTGTTACAAAGTGCTGACACATTTGTTCTGATAGCAGCACTGGGAGGAAATCTAACAGAGCAGCAGTGGGGTGGTGAGGACAGAAGGCAGCTGACGGCCCTGAGTCCCAGAAGGACAGGATGGATGTCTCTATGGGGACTGAGAAAGACCAAAAAACTCTCATGCCAACAATCTAGTTGTGACACCTGAGATACCAGCCAAAGCACAAAGTGTAAACAACTTTCTCCATCTTTTTCCTAAGGAGAGTGTAGGGAATGTGATGCAAGCATTTGCAAACTCATCCATCCCTTTTGGAATAAATAATTCTGATATAAAAAGACTACATGTATCAAATTCTTTGATTAGAGACCCACTTTCTTTTAGGCATAAGATAAGAACTAACTTGTTCTCTGCTTCTTGACAGCATGACAGTGCAGCAGGTGAGAATTTATACATTAAGGATACCCTGACAGGCTTTCATAGGCGGGAGCTCTAAGGCAGGCACATTAAGGGGGTGTGGTAGGCAGAATAATGACCCCTTCAAAAATGTCCACATCTGAGTCCCTGGAACCTGTGAATTTGCTATGTTCTATGGTAAAGTGAGTTAAGATTGCAGATGAAATTTAATTTGCTAGTAACTTAACTTTGAAATGGGGAGATTATCCTGAATTATCTGGGTAGACCCGATGTAATCTCATAGGTCCTTATAACTGAAGGAAGAAGGCGGAAATGTTTCAGGATGACGCATTGGTAGACTCAACCAGCCTCTGGAGGCTTGGAAGTTGGAAGGGGGCCACACGGGATGCTGACAGCCTCTAGAAGCTGGAAAAAGCTAGAAAATAGATTCACTCATAGAGCATCCAGAAAGGCATAGAGTCCTGCTGAGACCTTGGTTTTAGCCCAGTGAGAGCCATTTCAGTCTTCTGACCCCTAGAACAGTATGATAATAATACTGTGTTTTGTTTTGTATTTTTACCAGTCAGTAAGAATAATTTATTACAGCAGCAACAGGAAACTCATATAGGGTCACATAGCTGTTGTTGCCTTTTACTTTTTTGCATGATGGCAGACTCAGAGCCGCAGGTTGATAAATTTAGCAGCAGCAACTTAGTGGTGAGACAGAAAGATATTTCATGGCTGCATGTGTTTGCCTCATATGTTGAATTCTATCATAATTTGAGCTCTCCCAATTTAGAGGCAATAGGGAGTATAATCAAACAAGCACCTCCTTGGGAATAGTTTCAGTGCTCTGGTGAGAGGAAATTACAGATGATGTCCAGGCAAATTAACATCGGCTACAGGAAGAAGGGTTTTGCATCACACATTGTGCTACTCATTTGTCAAAGTTATAGTCATTTTGAGAAGAGAAGATCAGAAGAATAATGCTTTAAAGAGGCATAAGTGAACTGAAGACGGCCAAGGCCAGCTAATGACCTTTGCTTTCTTCATATATTTAGCAAACATTTTAGGAGTTGTGCTGAGTGTGGAGATGATAAAAAGATGGCCAAACTTAGCTTGTGTTCTCCAGAAGTTAATTGTCCAGTGAAGGAGGCGATTCTATGGATGATTAAAACACAGCCTGGCAAATGCCTCCCCGAGGCATGAATAGGATGCAGGGGAACAAGCAGCTGGAGTTGGAGTGTAGCTGGGAGAGGATACGCAGCAACACTTCACAATATGGTCATCTTGCCTGTGGGCCCTCCTTGCGTCTGTGAATACCCGATTCTTGCAAACAATGTCATATTATTCTGTTTTAATTATTTGCTAGTCCTTGAGGAAAAGGGCTGTCTTTCTTTCTTGTTTGAATTCCTAGCAACTACTTCAGGCTGTGGCCATTCCGACAATGGTGAATTAGGTCACCCACTTGCTGGGTGAGTGAATGAATGACTGAGTGAATGAGATGGTGAAGGAGTGAATCAGGTGACATTTGACCTGATGGACCTTGAACTACAAGTGAACGATTGTTAGGCTGGGGCAAAATATCTTCTAGGTAAAACAAACAGTACTGTATTGTTTAGATTCAGATTCCAAAGACATGCCTCAACACTGCATTATTCTTACATATAAATGCCACCTAAATCTAGGTGCTGTCAAACCTGGGAATAATAGACCAGCCCTGGTGTCCAAGGAGGTGACTGCTTCCTCCCAATAGATAGTCACAGTAGCTCGTTCAAATGACTTAGAAAGTGAACTTTGATATCAAGCCTTCAGGAAATGGAATATGGAAAAGTATTCCTTTGTCTCTGGACTCAGAAAAGCCCTGTTACCTTCATCATCCTGCTGTCTCCCTTCATCCACTCCCTGTTCTACATTTCCTGGATTTTTCCCTTTGCTCGCATTAACTCTGGCTAAAACCAAAATCCTTCCAAGGTCCAGAATGAAAGAGCTAAATTTAAGTATTTGCCTGCTTCTAAAGAGCCAAGAGTCTCTAAAATAATTAGAACCAGGCTGACCACAAATTATTCTGATTACTTCCAGAATTCACATCCGTAGTGTGTTACATGTTTGTTTAGTTTGTTTTATTCAGTTGTTTGTTTTCCAATCTTTTCAAGGTACAAGAAAGGCTAAAAGGATCAAAGGTTGGAGCAGGCATAGAGGTGAGGTGTTTATAACCCAGGTCTCATCAGAGAAGAAAAGTTTGGAGCCAGTTGGTTCTTGCAGAAAAATTCATGACCAAACATATGAACAGTTTTCCCACTAATAACTGGAAGTTGAACGAAATTTTGTTAAAATATTTATGGAACGAAGTTATTTAAGTTGCATTTTTGGTAGTAACATAATATGGGCACTAAATGAGCTTTTATGATGATAGCTAATTATAAGAGGTGCTTCAGATGGTTTAACAAAGTAAATTTTGAAATTTTAATTAATAACTAGCATATATATATGGCTCTTAAATATGATTTTTGCATATATTTTATTGGAGAACATTTCTGCAGTTTATGAATTTTATTAGGAACTTGAAATTAATACTTGTTAGATTTGCATATAACCAAACAACATACTTCACTTATCTCTTGGACTTCCTTATATGTAATATTAGTCACTGGTTTACAAATTGTCAGAATCATCAGTTCTAGAGATATAAAAATGCAATTTTATGTCCTGCTAGCTATTTTCATATAAATACTTGAGTACATTTAGGTCTTACATCAGAGTCTCTCTATTGATAACACAGTAGAATTTGCTAGAAACAACATTAAAATATATAAGATCTCAGTATTTACACCATATTGTATGAGTGCTTTTTGAGCCAAGTGGTAAATGTTGTGACATCAATTTGGAGCTGGTATTAATTTCTTAAATGTGTTATATCCATTATTATGGATGATTTTATAGAAATATATAATGTATACATTTTAATAGGTTAATATATTCTAAAAGACAGTGTCAAAGTTTCAGGAGAGAAGGGTTATGGTATTAGTAGCTCAACTTTACATACGAAAACACTGAGACTGGTTAAGCAAATAAGCTACCTGTTAAATAGAACAGAATGGAATCAAACTTAAGATTTTCAACTATGCTATTTATGACATATGCACATCCAGTACAGACTGAATTAAACAAGGGAAAGTTACTCAGAATATCTTAATACAGTGTCCAAATACCCAAGAAGAAATACGAAAGTGTCAGAGGAAGAAACACTATAAATATCCCCATAAAACTCATGAAATTTACCATGCAAATTTTGAAATATACCAGAATTATATTTTTAAGCAATGTAGAAATTGTAAATTTTTCTCTGAGATTGCAAATCAGAAATCAAATTATCTCATGGAGAATCTTGATGCTATTATGTTCATATTTTCCATGCTATACTTCCTCTCTCTCTCTCAGTATGAATGGGAGGTTGGATTCAATGACATAATTCTCCCAGTAATAAAGTTTTTTGATACTATGGTTTTAAAGCAGCTACAAAGTTATGTTTCTATTTTTCTTCTTTCAGACATTTAACAAATGACCTAAGAAATGAAAAACATATTTCAAGGAAGCTCCAACAACTAACATTCTTGAGAAACCAGGCTTCAAGGTCCCATCAAGCTCATGTTTCTAAAGGTAAGTGTCCCTTTTAACCTTTCTTTTTTATACTACAAGACTTGAATATGTCTGGATGTGACCTTCAGTTTCTTGAGAAGTTCTATGGAGTCACTTACACATGAAGCTTAATAGCAAATGGCAACAGGAGATCAATAATGAAGAGGTCCTGAAGCAATGAAGCCAAGCATCCTGATACAGGCATGTCTTCAGGATGAATGACATGACAGCATGACATTTGATCAGCTCCTGAGCATCTCAGATGAAGGAGGGTCACCTCAGGAAGCATGAGTTGAAAGCAAGCATAGTGACATATGGAATCAAGTCTTCAGACAGAGTTGTAGCAGCAGGCATGAATCGGTGTGCCAGGCAGCAACATGAGATGGAATAATTCATTTTGGGCAAGAAAGGTGGTCATCTAAGAAGCAGAACCCTAAAAAATGACAGGTCTCACAGCTGAGGCTACCGCTGTGCTCCAAAGAATATATGTCTGCTCTATTAAATAGCTGCTGTGCATGCTCTCAGTAGTGACATTTTTTAAAGCACTCAGTGAAGGACGAATCTTTGAGATGGCAGCTTCTGGGTAGTTGTCAATACAATAGGCACAATGTCACTGCAACAACTTTGATAAGAATAATTTGTTTATTAAGGAATTTAAATTGCCCTTCCAGTAGCTTAGCTCCTGTTGCTCTGTGGTAGGGTAAAAAATTAAGAAAAGGAAAATGAAACTGTAGATGAGTATAAGCAGGCCAAAAGACAAAGGTCTATGCACTTCACGATCAGAATAAGCCTTAAGATATAAGGTTGACCAGTAGTACCATGGAGATGTGACAAAATAAAATTTTGCTTATTATACAATATAATAGAAAATAGTTAACATTTCAGTGGATACAAGGTTTCAAATTCAAGGCCTCTTTGACACATGTTTACTACCATATATAACACTGGAAATATATCATGACACAAAAATAGTCCCCTGGGAATAAACTTCGATGGGAGAAAAACATTTTGAGTATAACATATCCGTCAACATTTTCAAACTTGGAAAATTCAACCAAAATCAGATTCATCTTTTAATGAAATATTTTAAAACACAGGTCATATGCAAGGACTGAACTAAGTATTGATGAAGTCATGATAGAAAATGTCTAAAATCCTGTCCCTAAGGAAAGTGAGGCAGTGGCATCTTTCCATCCTATGGAGCAGATGGTCAAAAATAGCAATAATTAAAATACATTATAAATGCTATTATTTAATGTATTAATAATGATATATAGAACCAGATAAGAGAAATGCCTTTTACTGTTTGGGAGAAGATAAGTTTTAGGAAACTTTCTACAAGAGAAGATGTAAAAGCTGAGTCTTGACTAACACAAAATAGTTGGCCATCTGGAAAAAAAATGAGAAGAATTGATTAAGAAAAAGTCCTGGAAGAGATACTAACTTAATTTTCAGTTGGCTTGAGAAATGTGATGTTATTATTATTCTTTTCAAATATTTTAGTCTTGGTACTCCTTTACACTCTTAAAAGTTATTGAGAACATCAAGAAGTTTCTGTTTATGTGGGTTAAATTTGTCAATATTTACTGAATTAGAAATTAAAACAGAAAATTTAAAATATATTTATTAATCAATTTAAGCATAATTGACTCATTGTCTTTTAACATAAACAACATATTTTATACAAATTACTACATTTTTCAAAACAAAAACATGCAGTTAAGGAGTGGCATTAATTTACTGTTGATATCTATTAATATCTGGCATAATAGAAGACAGATGGAGTTATGTCTGCTTCTGTACTCAATCCATTGCAATATGTAGTTTTAGTTGAAGTTTATAAGTAAAATTTCATCTTGCACAGATATGTCACTCAAAAAGGAAGGGGTATTTTAGTAGCATTTCTGGATAATAGTGAATATTCCTCTTTGATATTATACCCAAATTCAACAAATGGTAGTTTCTCAAAATTTAGTTGCAGTGTAGACTCTCAAACCATAACCTTTTGGTTTATTATTCTATATTATACTGGTCTATATTGCACTTTCAATGGATCTTTTACCAAATGTGATTTTGGTCATCTAGAAAATACTATTTTATTGAGTTATGCATATCTTTCAAATATTGGCTCATTATAGTGTACAATATTTTTTTAAAAATCACATTTGTTAATATCACCACAAATCTTATCAGAAAACTCTACAGATACTTGGAAGTTTTTAAGTTCATGTTGCTGGCTACTTGTTTTCCAAAAATCTAAATTTCACTTGAAAGCTCAAAGATTATTTTATGTTTTAAAATATATAATGTATAAAATATTTTATATTTTAAAATTTCCTCATTTTTTTTTGATGAACACCTCCAAACATTTCTGTCTTAGCATATTTCCAATAGCCAATACTGTATTTTTAGCCATCATCATCTTGTGTATGAGCAGCAGTGAAGTTGGGTGCTCACTTCATTCTTCTTGCCCGACAGGGAGAGCATCTCCTTCCATGCATGGTGGACAGGTGGCGGTGGTGATGTGAAACTGAACTGCCTACCCTCTTCATGTGTCTTTTCTTATTTCTGTGCCCCACCCAGGTGCTGTAGTCTCTCACCTGGAATCCTTAGCTCTTGTGAAGGTATTTTCCTGTGTAGATGTTCAAACTGATGTGTTGGTAAGGGGAAAAGCAGTAGAATCTCTTTGGCTCAATATTCTATAATAACCTCAATGGGAAAAGAACTTGAAAAAGAATGGATACTTGTATGGGTATAACTTTTCTGTACACCTGTAACTAACAAGGCATTGTTAATCAACTATACTTCATTATAAAATAAAAAAATTTAAGTGATGTTTAAAAAAAGAAAAGTAAAATGGTATTTCATGAAAAAGCAGCTGGTTCAGCTTGCAATTCAAACTATTCCATGTTTTTCCTAGAGATAGCCATCAGAAATCATTTATACATATCAATACTTTCCATTTCATTAAATTATGTTAAAAAGTTGTGAACTCAAGGGTTGTGATTTTTATAAATTCATACATTTTTACCTTTTTATAAAGAATATTATTTAGATTATTTTTTCTCCCTCTCACTGTGGGTGTTTGGCCATGGACAATCTATTGACTTGTTCAGTCCAGTTTGGTGCCACTGTCTTGATTCAAAGGAGCCAGTAGATTTACATACAATTGCTTCTGCATTATGTTAGTATTATTATAAAAGTAGATTTAACTCATGAGCACCTGAGCATGGTTCCCAAAATTCCACAGGATCTGTGAAGGAAGGTGATGAGCTATCACTCCCCAGACTGTTTTGTGTTGACCTTAAAAAAGGTAGATTATCTGGGTGTGGCTTGTCTGATCACGGGGGTACTTAAAAGCATACAATTTTCTCTGGCAGAAGAGGCTACTGGAAGTTAAAGAGCTTAGAAGTATTATACAAGAAAGATTTGACCCACTGTTGCCAGCTTGGAAGAAAGAGGTGACCATGTCCCACAGAATACAGGCAGCAGCTAGAAGCTGCTAGAAGTAATTAGAAGCTGAGAACAATGCCTGCAAGGAAATGAGACTTCAGTCCTAAAACTGCGTGAAACTCAATTCTGACAACCATCTAAACAGGCCGAAAGTGGATTTCCCCTGGAACCTCCAGGAAGGAACGTCACCCTGCTGACACCTTGCTGGTGACCTTTTGAGACCTGAAGAGAATCCAGTCGCATGTCTGGACTCATGACCCAGGGAAATTGTGAGACAATAAAAGTACACTGTTTTAAGCTTGTAAGTTTGTAGTATTTGTTCCACATGAATAATTCAGAAAAATTCAGAAACAGAAATTAATACACCATGAAAATCCTTAGGAACTCTAAGGGGACCATAGACTATATTTTGGGAATTACTGGTTTAAGAAATAGCTTTGTAGACTTCAATCAGAACCTATGCTGTTGATACATCTTATATATTCATACATTATATTTTGACACCACAAACATCTTTCACAAGCTGAATTCAGGTTTTCTTGGATCCACTGAATGAAGTCTTAGCATTTTGAGACCACAAACCTGTCATCCATAGTCAAATTAAGCCCACAGACATGTTTCATTTGACCCATATGCATTAGACCACACAGTCCTTTAAATTAGGTGGCAATATTTAGACATCAATGAATATAAAAATCCAGACTTCTGCCCTCTTTGCAAATTCACAAGGCGTGGTAAGGCGAGCCCTCATTGCTTCAAGGCGGCATCCAGCTGAAGCTCGTTTGAAGTTGTCCCTTTACTTCAGGAATGTTCTTTTCAACTAATCCCAGGCCCCACCATTTAATTGGGTGTTCTCAATTCCCTCATCAAAGTCACCTTCCTGGTGCCTGAAGCCAGCAGCTCAGCGCAAGCAGTGGGACACAGACTGAGCCGAGTTCCAGCAGATTTCCTCTCAGGCTTCTCTCTCCCTTTTCTTTTTCCTTCTATCTCCCTGGGGCATTGTTTCTTGGCCTTAGACCGTGCTCCAGCAGACTAGACAGCTGCTTCACTTAATGAGGGCTGATTTGTCCAGAGAGGGAAGGAGAAAAAGCAAGAGAAGCAATCCAGATGAGAGAGAAGCTATCTTAACTCTGCTGCAGATTCTCCTGGCATTTTAATGCTGATGAAGCAGGTATGATTTGGGAAAGGATGCCTATAAGATTCATAATTACAGACTTTGTAATATATTGATATTTTACTCTTTTTGGAACAGAAAGCCATTTTCAGTGTATAAAACTATTGGGAGACTTGTGGACATTTCCAGGCATTAGGAATGACCGTCCGAGAGAGGGGTTCTTAGCTGTCCCTTGATCTCAGTGATCATCTTGTTTACAGGGGGCCTAGAGCTGTCAGCTTTTATCAGCAACATATCCTTGTGGTCAGTCAAGATCCAGCTGCTCTTTCCAAGGGAAAATTCATAAAATCATTTTCAGATAAACATGTCAAACCAGACCTTTTTTTAAAAGTGTGTTTTAATTAAATTATATCAGGTAAACAGAAAGGTACACAAATCGTAATTATACAGTTCAATAATTGTCCATAAATGGATACACCCATGAACCATGATCAACTTCCTTGTAATTTTGACCAGCTTTAAAAATTTTCTTTCTGAAATGTATTCTTTTGATTTGAGTCCATGCTTATAATTCTATTCCTCATGTTGCAGAAACAGGATTTCCAGTGGATCAGAAAACAATTGTTCTTTTCCCCCCACTGAACATTCAAACCACTCTGTGGGAAAAGTTTTTCTCCTACACATGAATGAAATTTAGGCTAGGCAAAAAAAATAACTTTCAATTAACTTTTTTAGTGATGAAAAGTTTTCCAATCATTTTCATTCTTCCACAAATGGTCTCAGTTCCATAATTTTCCATATTTAAAATATCTAATTTTAGGAGGAAAAAGGAAACATTCCAAATTATTTGGAAGTTAAATCTATTGGCTTGGACTTGCTTGAAGGTAGGAATCTTGCTGTTAAGGAAGGGGTGACATTGCCTGCCTTCCCACCCAATTTATGACTGTTTTCTGATTCTTCTCAGTAAACAGGCAGGAGATATTTTATTTTTGCTGGGACCGTCCTGATAACGCGAGGGACTTGGTTTTTACTCAAAGGTGTCTCTGTCTACCTTTGACATATGATCAACTACTCAAATTCTTGTAACATATTAGTGAGTTTTTCAGGTGTCCTCCCCAGGTTATGAAGCTCTCACCTTCAGCGTCCTTCACTCAGACACCTTGTGTCTCTGTTTTCTTCAGCCTTCTGTGGTTCACCCATCGCCTGGGATCATCTTTCAATTCCCAGCATTTCGCCTGGGTGAGGTGTAAGGTTAATGGAAAGGAAGTTCTCACTCACTTGGCTCACACCTGGTGAACAGGAAGTGCTAACAAATGTGTTGCTCCACTACGGTCAGGAACATTCCATGCACTCATGCGGCTCCATCCTCAGGGCACATGGGTGCCCACCTCTCTGCCCCTTCACACATCTCAGCTAGAAGCCAGACAGCAGCAGGTACATCCACCTCTCCACTGGTTTCCCTGACTTCCCTCTTCATACCTTTTGGCAGGACATACTCCTTGCTGAGGGGCCTGGAGAGAAAAAAAGAATATGTGGTTTCACTGGAGCTGAAGAAAATGGCATGGTCAGGGCTAAAGTCCACATGGCAGGTCAGTAGATACCTGCTTCTGAGTTGGTCTGATCTATAAATCAGCACTGCCCAAGTATTATTTAAACTGCAGTGCCAACTAACTACATTATTCAGTCAGTGTCTCTTAGTTCACTATTATGTACCATGAGTGGTTTTTTTGCAAATGCTGTGTATAAATCCACAGATACTAAGTGCATTTTCAAAAGAAAGTCAATTCAAAAGAATATACAAGAAACACAACAAACATTTAGGTAATAAAAGGAAGACTTTACAAAAATATTATTTGAGATTTCTTGGTATAAACTGACTGAGGTGCCAGAAATTGAAAAAACTAAGTTTGAATATCATTAGAAAACTATCAGCTTGAATAAAAGGCAGATTACAAACTGGGAAGAATATTTATAACATGACAGTGAAATGATTAATATTTTTATTATTTGAAAACCCCCAAGAAATCAGTAAGAAAAAGACAGTGGCTCCATTAAAACTGGCAAAAGATATGAACAAGTAATACATAAATTACTATGATAAAGTCCAAACTTGTTAATTATCTAAGAAATGCAAATATAAACAAAATGGGCAGTCATTTTCTATCTTTCAAACTGGCAGTGGTAAATGGTAATGCATAGTGTTGGCAAAGGTTCAAGATAATCTCAGGCAAAGCTGATAGAAAGGAAAAAAGGTCATACATCTGAATTTGACAAAGTATATGAAAATGCTTAAATTATGCATACCCTTTCATCCATCAATCTCTAGACAGAAATTTAAATCAAGGCACACAAAAGCTGTGTGCCAAGATTAGCTACAAGAATGAACAGCATTGCTTCTAATAGTGACAACTTTGAAAACAAAATTAAATGTAAAACACCAGCTCAGAAGTTGAATAACTTCAAGCTTCCTTATAATGGTGTATCCTTTTATCCACTAAACCACATGTATCAAGTTGAACAAAAAAATAGAATTCTTTCATAATTTATATTCATTCAACATCTGCTTTGTGTCAGGGTCTTTCCTAGGTACCCATGGCAAAGCAATGACTAGACAGGTAAAGTCCTTCATCTCACAGAATTTACCTTCTAGTGAGTTCAAGATAATTTCAGGTAATAAATGCTTTGATAAAAGTAAAGCAGGTTAATGCAATAGAGCAAAACAGATTAGGGAGCAGTACATACAGCAAGGTCCCATTTTTTTTTTTTTTTTTTTTTTTTTTTTTTGCGGTACGCGGGCCTCTCACTGTTGTGGCCTCTCCCGTTGCGGAGCACAGGCTCTGGACGTGCAGGCTCAGCGGCCATGGCTCATGGGCCCAGCCGCTCCGCGGCATGTGGGATCTTCCCGGACCGGGGCATGAACCCGCGTCCCCTGCATTGGCAGGCGGACTCTCAACCACTGCGCGACCAGGGAGGCCCGCAAGGTCCCATTTTTAAGGGATAATTATACACACATAAAAACTTTATGCACATATAATAGATTCTTTACTTTTATTTTTTTTGTTTCCTATAATTTAAAAATAAATATATATCCCTTTCTTATAAGACAAGTTTCTTAATTAAAACTTAATCTGAGCAGTAGAAATATTTTAAATCATTTTCATCTATTCCTTATTTATATCATTTTAATGTTCTATAACTATTATAATTTCATATATCTATTAATTATTATAAATTAAAACTCAGGTTTTATAATAAAAAGTGATCTAAATCATGTTTGGATAAGCTGTGTCTCTGTTCTCTTTTATCCAATTTAGGAAATATTTATTAGGACACTACACACATTTTTATACCCACTCACAAAAATAATTTTGCAGCAATACATAAATGTGATTGTATGCATGTATGTGTGTTACTTTGTTAGTAAAGTCTATTTTCCTTCTTATTGCTCTTTTCTGTTTATTATGCAGGCATCTTCTATCTTCCTCTTTACTAGCACATGGTGACCATATATTAACAACCAGAATGCATCAGTCTACCTTTTCCTTTCTCTCAACACCAGGATCATATAATACTGTAAAGATAAGCAAGCACCATGTGGAAGTGTAGGAGTGGGACTGGAGATGCTAGAGGAATTCTTGAGCTCCCCGTTCTTTAGATTGGCAATTCTGAGAGACCTGCTCTATGATTCTCAGTAGTCCCAGCAGAAATATGCTGTTACCTACAGCAGTTATGGCTTCTTGATAGTACAACTCTGCAGAGGTGTGCTCTGTGTGAACTGAAATATGCTCTCAACAGGAAGAATTCCCAGCAAAGCAGCTGGTCACCCAGTTATGATCATGCTTAGATTGTAAGGGAGAAGCCTTGTCTAGTTTCTTTTTTGTGAGCTAAAACTGAATTAAACAAACAATAGAGTTCACTGTCATGGTTACCTGTTGCTAAGATCTTTGTTTCAATGCATTTTACATTTTGTTAAATGCATTTTGCTTCATCAGAGCCAACTATTTCACGGTGAGATTCTGCACACTCACAGAAGTGCCTTCTGAAGGTTTTTACTAATATGTTATGAAAATTGCTAATATATATCGGGTTTCTCAGATTCATCATCTATTTGCATAGTCACTTCAGTGTCTGTTGATTACAGTAAAGACTGCACTTCTTGGCTGCTTGACAGGACAGGGTCAGCTGGTGATTTCTATACCCGTTGGTCTAAACACGGACTATTTAAAAGCTCTCTACATAAATTTCCCTGAGCATTCAAAAATGAGGGAATAGTGCCAAAGGGAAGAGAGACCAAATACTGCCAAGAAACTAAAACAGACGAGGCTGCCAACAGTATATTAAGCACAAATAACAAAGAAATATGGTGTGCCTTGCCCTGTCCTGCCCGCGTCAAGCCAGCTCCCAAATTTCTGTCAAATTCTAATGTTGACAAAGAGGAAGAGGCACATAGAACAGATTGAAGAGACCCTATTCACCAGTCCACATTCCAGTAAAACAAAGTGAAAGCTAAGTAGGTCTGACAGAAAATAGTTTAGAAGAATTCCAGTTAAAAACAAGGAATGGGAGAGAGAAAAAAAAACAAGAGAAGAGCTTCCCTGGTGGCGCAGCAGTTGGGAGTCCGCCTGCCGATGCAGGGGACACGGGTTCATGCCCCGGTCCGGGAGGATCCCACGTGCTGCAGAGCGGCTGGGCCCGTGAGCCATGGCCGCTGAGCCTGCGCGTCTGGAGCCTGTGCTCCGCAATGAGAGAGACCACAACAGTGAGAGGCCCACGTACCACACACACACACACACACACACACACACACACAACAAAAACAAAAACAAAACAAAACAAGAGAAGAAGAACCTTCAGAGGAGTACAGAGGCATCTGGTGTGAGGTTCTTGGGTTTTCTGTTACCACATTTCCTAGCACTGACAGTTTATATTCAGTGTCTAAGTAAGAGAGGATGTTGTACAAGAAAAGTTTAGTTTTTTAGCTCTAAGAAGCATAGGGCCGTCTCCATCAAATGGAATAAGCCTCAGAGGTGATTGGACGGGGAATAGTGATGCGCGGCCATTGGCTGCTCCAGACGCTGTTGCTTCCCACAGTGAGAGGGTGTGTTACCAGTTCAATCAGACACGGCTTGAGTGCTCTCTGGTGTATGGATCTTAACAAAATAACATGTCCAGGCTCTAGTTCATTTTCAGCTTTCATGCAGCGTTCACATTAAAGGAAAATGACACCGCATTTCTGTCAAAGCAGTGACTGAGGAACTGGAAAGAAAAGTGGCCTTATGTACTTTTAAAAGATGGGCTAATGGCTTAAGAATGTAGCAGTTTGAAATTTCTCCATGTTTCCTTTGATTACTGACAACTGTACTGAAACATTAACTTCCATTTGATGGCCAGTCACGAGGATACAGGTATGCCAAAATGGTCCTGGTGGTACTGGATGCATCTCATGCATGTTCTATGGTGAGATTCTTAGGACCCAAGTCCTGGTTTCTACATCCGGACTCAATATATCCAATATTTTGATAATTTGACCAAGATTGGCTAAGAAGACTGACCACTGCACAGAAAAAAACTTTATAGGTTTAGATTGAAGTTGGTTAAGATTTCATGTACCATCCACTATTTTACCTGTGTAATTTATAACTTCATTTAACTTGTTTTTCTTTCAATGTCCTTGAATGTTATGGACGGAATGTTTGTGTTCCCCCAAATTCATATGTTAAAATATAACCCCCCAATGTGATGACACTTGGAGATGGGGCCTGTGGGAGGTGCTTAGGTCATGAGGGTAGAGCCCTCATGAATGGGATTAGTGTCCTTATAAAAGAGACCCTGCACAGCTTCCTCACCCCTTCGGTCTTGTGAAGCAATGGAGAGAAAACAGCCACCTATGAACCGGAAAGCAGGCCCTCACCAGACAACAGATCTTCAGGTGCCCTGGCCTTAGACTTCCAGCCCCCAGAACTTTGAAAAATAAATTTCTGTGGCTTATAAGCTACCCAGTCTATGGTATTTTGTTAGAGCAGCCCAAATGGACTAAGACATTGATTTAATATTGTTGAACTTTTCTGTTGCTGTCCTTATGTTAGAGTTCTTGAATGTTTTATGAAAATAGACATTTGAGAACATGGAAGAAACACAAAGACCCTGAGTAAAACACTGAGGACAGGTGAGATAATGCCAGCCAGTGACTGACAGACTGGAGACACCTACTAGGTACCACTAAACTACCTCACTGAGAAAGTCGGGGCCACTCCATGTGAACACCTTCAACTTCTCAGGGCCCAAGAAACATAGCTTAAGCCACATCCACCCATGGCTACCCTTTTTCCATGCCTGGGGTCTAGAATCACCTACCCTCTCCTGATGTCTCCTTGGTCCTATATCACCTACTCTTCTTTAGGATGCTGCTCCAATAAGCACGACCTCTCATGGTGTGTCGTTACCTTCTTCCCATCACTGAACCATCCCATGTGGCTTAAGAACTTCTTTATTACCAATTCCAAGCATTCTCTTTAGTCTCCACTTCATCTGCTCTGTCTTTTGCATATGCCACGGCTGACCAATCCTCTTTACAGCCGTCTTGACCCCTGTGTTCCTTAGATTTTCTTCTACTCTGGCCAGTTTCCCTCCATCTGCCTCTTTTCCTCCTTGTCTTTTTCCTTTACTTCCTTCATCCTCATGAAGAAATGTTGTCTGCAGTCCTTTTTCTTTTCATTCTATTCACTACCAATGCTGCTGCTCCTGTATCAACAAAGCATAACATTATAGACAGTCTTCAATCTATGAAGGGTGAGACCAAAAATGATCACAATTAGACTGTTGTGATCCAATTTTCCTGCCCATGAGAATTATGTAATAGAACTTTGTTCATTAGTTATATTGCTAAGGACATGGTGACAATGAAACATGCAACAGGACTGACACAATTGTCATATAAAAGATGGTTTACAGCTTAAAATACTATCTCTAAGTTATGTTATATAAGTATGAGTTATGTCAATATTATAACAGGTTTCAGTGTTGAAAATATATATACACGGCATATTAAAATGTAAATCAGGCAAAACATAGCTATAATAAATATTAACCAAAATATGTAACATAGAATTGTTCTTAATTCTCAAAATTTAGATGATGTTTTAGGAAGATTGTAGTTAAGTAACATCTTAAATATAGGCAACAAAACTTCAAATTCTGCTCACTTTTTATTTTGAAAATGTAACAAGTGGTCACACAATATTATTTATTGGAGAATATATGTACAATATATATGATAAATTATTGGTAGTATTCATTTATAAAGGTTGCTTGCAAGTTAATTAATAAATAAAACCATAAGAAAACTTGAACAGGTAGTTCATAGAAAAATAAACATAGATAGTCAATGAACGTAGAAAAAAAATCTCCATCACAGGGATAATTGAGCATATGTCGTCTAAAAACAATGAGATTATTAGTATGTGAGCATGGAAAGATGCTTGAAAACAGTGATGTGTAAAGCAGCATATATAGTGTGGTGATGCACCAAAGAAATCTGGCCCTGCAATTATTATTTTAAATATATTTCCTCAGGAAAATATAAATGTGTGCAAAGATGCCTATACTAAGGATGCTTACTGCAGCATTATTTGAAATGAAAACAACATTGGCATTCAATCATGATATTTTTTGAAACATTAGGCAGCTACTGAAAGTGTTGTAGGAGAATATGGTACGGAAACGTTAATAATGAACACCTATGCGAAAAAAATGTTTCCAAGCTCTCCGCAATGGGCTTTTATTATTTATAAAATTAGAAAGTTATTTAATATTCCATCTATTTTAGAACTCTATCAAAATCTAGCATGTCCTCAACATACCATTTTCACTAATGAACTAGGTATCGCATACAAAGTGCCTTCCTATAAGAATTTAGGCAATGAAATGTAGCTCATATGAATAGTAATAATATTCAAAATAATGGTTTCATCAACATTTTTTTTCTTATAAATTTAGTTTATTTTGTGTAAGTGTTTGGAAAAAGAATGAGATTATCTTCACAGAGGAGTCTTGGATACTATTAAACACTATTTAATGTTGGTTGTTTTTCTCAGTGAGTTACAGAGTTTTCTTAATCCAAGTAGCTATTTGAAATTTTACCTACTTTTAATGCTCTCAGCTTTTATTTGATTGGCAATTATTGGGATACTCTCCAATTCACTGAAAAAAAATCCCCAAACAATGATCATTTCATTTATTTGAACTTACTTGATGCTTTCTTTAGGTTGCATAGATTACTGTGACAGGAGGAAGCATTGTCCTAATGGAGCATGTGTGTTATGTTTTATATATTTGAATATTAATGGAATGGGCAGACATAATTAACAAGTCTGAAATATAAATACTAATAACCATCTTAGTAAATAAAATGTTAATTAAAGTTTGGATGGGTGAAATTAGACATGTGATACATATGTAAGAGATGGGATGCATAAAAAGATTAATAGATATAAATATATTTAAATATGAATATAATAATAAATAATGAATTAATAGTAATATCTTTAAAAGTAATAGTTCCATCATGTCAAAATGTGAAATAGGTAAATATAAGAACAATTCTATTAAATCCAATTTGATATAACACATCAGGTGATTAGAAAGTGCTAATATAAATTAAAGTTTATAATAGGATCAGGACGAAGATGCACATGTATCTTGACCATGATTGACTATAGATTTATACACCTGTTATGCTTCAGGCTCTCTCTTCACACACACACACACACACACACACACACACACACATACACACACACAAGCACGCTTCTTGTGAAAACTCTATTGTTTGTCCAATAAACTGAGGCTTAGATTAAGGGATTGAACCAAAGTCACACAGCAAGTGAAAGAGTTGTTACATAAACCTATTAATTACATAACACATTTATCTGTTATTTTGGAATTGTGCTGAGAATACAGAAGGCACTCAAGAAATATTTGTTGAAAGTATAAAAACAAGATCGCTAATTTTAATTTGCCCTTATTTGCCTTATTGGGGTTGTTGGAAAGCTATGTGTTTGCTTAAGATACTAGGAGCCCTAAGTACTAGTGAATAAAACTCTTTAAGGCTGAATGCTATATATTTCATTTCTCATTTTCCCATCTGGCCCTGGGGAACTAAAACATTAATTATAAATATCCCTGATTTATGTATTTTTGGTTCCCAAAGATAGAATAATGACTCTTCCTTGTGAATCATGATTTGGGTTATAAATACAGTTCTCATACCTCCCTCCAAATTTACCAAAAAAAAATCACTCAGAGATGGCAATTTCTTCCATAAATAATTTTGAATATTTAAGCAAAAATAAGCCCAAGATTGTATAAATATTATCAGTAGTTGAATTACATGAAAAGAATTTGACAAACCATTGAAGCTTTCATTCTTAATTTTGAGAAAAAAAAATCTTAACATTTGAAAAATAAAGAACCCAAGGAATATCAACAAGGCTCAATTTAGATTTTCTAAAGTTATAACATTTGCTCAGATTGACTGAAAGATAATTTGGGGAATGTAAAATGAGGATAGATATCCAGAAAGTATAGCATGCAGAATATTAAAAATGTTCTTTTTCTTGCTTGACACAAGATCTAGTGTTGGCAAATGACATTGTGATTTAGAAAGAACTCTGGTTCTGAGAACTGTCACTTCTCAACTATATCACCAAGAGTATGCAATGCACACATGATTTGTTCTTTTCAGGTATCCATATAGAATAGTGAATAGAAATATACCAGTCTACAATAGTTTAAGTTGATTGGTTTTGCTGGCAGATGTCAGAGAACATCATTGCTCTTTATAAGGTTGGCTTAATTGGTTTTCTCCTGGAATACATAGACAATATTCTCTTAATCTGCTCCACACAGGGTAGTTAAAATCAAAACCTCTAAATTATTGCCTAATTGTTAGTATTTTTTAAATAATTGTTATATTCTGGGATTCGTTTATGATAAAACACTTGTTTGTCCTTTGCATAGAGATTAATGGAGGCCCGAAAAGGTCATTTTTACTATTTTCAAGCATTAACCACTTGTTGAAGTGAGAGTTCACTGATTTGAAAAATCAAATACTGTAATAGGAAAGAGAATTTAATGAGAATATTCTTCTCTTTGGAGAGTCCTTTTCTTGTCATGTTATATATAGCAGAAAGGTCATATGTTGGATTTCAGTAAGTATTACAAATCTCAGCGATATGTAAAGGGGATATCCCCAAAATACAATCAGTCAGACCTCAGTGAGATTTATTTTAGTTGCTTTGAGAAAACAGGGATCAAAATCTCTGTTTAATATAGCTTTAATATTTTGGTTCTGTAACTAGAAAATTAATAAACAATGTTTGCCAAAGGACTTTAAGCTGTGATTTTTGTGATTATGGTTTAAACAGTAAGAAAAATTTAGGTGAGAGAAGAACAAGTTAATATATTTTAAAATTGTGTTTGGAAAGCATCAATCCCTAAAATAGCCTCTCCTCAGTTCTCATTAAAATGTGGATGAAGATACAAAACAAAATGGGAACTCAGAACACTGCAAACATAGACCAACCATAACCTGTAATCAGAATCTAGGAGGAACTTCCTGTAACGTGAATAAAGCTAGGCTGTCTTGTAACCTGCCTCAAAACAGAAGCATATTCAAAAGAAAATCAGTAGACACACAATAGTTGCATACACAATAAAAGAATTAAACAGCAACTTAACCGTTTATTGCTGCTCTACAAAGAAGGGACAAAACAAAATTGTAATTCACGACTTACAACAAAATGACCTAAAAATAATCTTGCTTCAACTGAATCTCTCTGAATCCTGACAAAACCTGCTCAAGACTTTCATCCTCAGAAAAACCTGCAGTTCACTCAGCCCAGGCAAACCCTTTTTTTTTTTTCTCATTTTTGCCTTTCAGACATGGTCTCTATGACTGCCATTAGATTGAAGGTTGATTCGGGGCCTTTAAGATGTAAACCAATCTAGCCTTTCTTGGTTATTTAAAGTTTGTTCCTTACCCTATAACCCACGTTCAAACAAGGATTATGGATTAAACAAATAAACATAATCATAGTTTCTAAGAAAGCAGGGAGAGAGATATTTCTATCCTTATACAATTCCATTGGACATTACTGGGTTGAAAAATTTCAGTGACTTACCCACACGTAACCTTATGAAACAGGTAAACCACATTCAACATCAAGAAGAAAATATAAGTGAACAAAATATTGCATGATTTAGAAAGTAAACCACTGAAACATTTTACTCCTTTTAGAATTTATTCATGGGAAATAATGAAGCATGTCTTACAATATACTACTCATATCATAATAAATAATCTGCATTTGCCAAATGTTGTATTACAGGCTTAAAATATTAATTTTATGTGCCCTCATTACAGGTTGTCCTATTTGCTGGTCATTCAGTATAGCAATGTCCTTTTAATCACACATGAGCAGAACACTAACATTTGTTTTTCTTGAGCATGATCATTTTTGGAGATCTTTATAATTTAGGTCTTCATTGATAATCTAATTATAGATAATTTTCTAAAAAGACTTGTGCTTTTACCATTCCCTCGTAAGCACTTACTCATTTATTAGATTTCTCTTATGCAGTATGTAGTATTATGTAGATGGATCCTAAATTATAATGTTATGATGCACAAGTTTTCTTCCATATATTTTTTTCATTTTTCCTATTGTTTCATGTGTATGTATATGTAAGAATTATGCATGTGTGTATATGTATGTAATTTTTTTTAATTTTGGAAATTGTTAACCATATATAAAAATAAAGAGGATAAGTAATTAATTTATATGTATCCAATACTTAAATTCAACAATTATCAACATTTTGCTCTTCTCTTTTTTAAACTACCCTCTAAATTTATTTTTGCTAGAATATTTTAAAGAAATTTACAAACTATGTAATTGCATTTTTGAGTACCATAGCATACATCTCTAATAGGTAAGACTTTTTTTTTTTTTTTTTTTTTTTTTTTTTTTTGCGGTACACGGGCCTCTCACTGTTGTGGCAATGCGCAGGCTCAGTAGCCATGGCTCATGGGCCTAGCCGCTCCACGGCATGTGGGATCTTCCCAGACCAGGGCACAAACCCATGTCCCCTGCATCGGCAGGCAGACTCTCAACCACTGCGCCACCAGGGGAGCCCCGATAAGATTTTTAATAAGCAAGATTTAATAGCTAAGATTTAAAAAAAAACCTCAAAATTGTTATCATATCTAACAAATTTAAATTCTCTTTTATCAGAATCTACCATGTAAAACTATCCAATTGTCTCAAAATATAATTTTATAGTTGTTTCATTTTATCAGGATCCAAGTAATTTTACTCACTGAGTTTGGATAATAGTTCTCTTAATGTTGCACACAAAACACAAAAAAATGGTGTTTTTTACTTTGTATTGCATTACAAATGTTTGACTTTCCTGCTTTTGATGATCTTAAATTACTCACAGATATATCAGTCAGATTTTGCTACATAACAAAATCAATATAACATTTATTTAAGTAATAATACTGCATGGCAAGTATAGGCCAGAAGTTATGGTAGGCAGCTCAGCTAGGGACTAATTGGTCCAAAGTGGTCTTACTCACATGTATGGCTATTTTATCTAGCGCAAGGGTTGGCAACATTTATCTCCAAGGGACAGTAAATATTTTATATTTTGAGGACGATACAATCTATGGAAATTATTCAACTTGTCATTGTAGCTCAAAAGCAGCCAGAAATAGTATGTATGTAAATGAACATGGCTGTGTTCTGATAAAATTTTATCTATGAAAAGTGGCTGTGGTTTGCCAGCCCCTACTCAAGTGGGAAAGAAGGAAAACACGGACAGATGCTAATTTGCAACAAAAACAGAGATGCAAACTATAATAAATAACCTGATAGAACACAGTAACATACATTAAAAAATGTATTGCTTTGCTTAGTATTAAAGTTGATAAGTGTAGCAAATAATTAGTAATTAGAATATAAGGTGATAGAAATTACATAATTTAAAAGACAAAGAAAAAATAAACTAAAAATTAAAAATAGAGAAGAGTATAGAAGATGTGTGGAATGATGCAGAAGAGGAATCCTAAAAGGAGAAATCCTAGAAGGAGAAATCCCAGAGAGAATGAAGCAGAAGAAATATGTGAAGAAATAATTGCTGAGAAGTTTTATCAAAATGAAAGATATCAAACCACACACCCAAGAATCTCACATAACACAAGCAGGAAAATAAAATAAAATATTCACATGTGTAAAATCTTAAAGGCAGCCAGTGAAAAGACACATTATATATAGAGTTAAAAGATGGGAATTACAGCAGACTTCTAATTAGAAACTAATTAGTTTAAGCCAGGGAACTAAATAAGCCAGGGAACATGGAGTATCGTTTTTTAAATGCTGAAAGAAGAAAACTTTCAATCCAGAATTCTATATCCAGGAAAAACATGTTTTAGAAATGAAGGGAGAATTAAAAATTCAAAAAATCAAAATCAGAGATAATTAACACTAGTGAATTTTTACTAGAAGAATTGTTAAAGGAAGTTCTTCAGGTCAAAGGACTGTATCAGACAAACACATGAATTGCAATGAGAATGAGTTGAAAAATACAAGTACAGTTGACCCTTGAACAATATGGATTTGAACTGCATTGGTCCCCTCGTAGGTGGAATTGTCTTCAATAAATATGCACTATAGCACTATACAATCTGTCATTGGTTGAATCTGTGAATGTGAGACCTTGAAGATGGAAGGCCAACTGTAAAGTTGTACATGGACTTTTGACTCGACGAAGGGTTGGAGCCCCTAACCCTTGTGTTCAAGGGTCAACTGTAATTATAAAACTCGCTTTCTATTGTTATTAATCAATCTAAATAATAAATGACTATAGAACAAAAATAGTATTAACATATTGTTGGTTTTACACAAAATAAAATGTATGGACACAATAGCATGATGCTTGAGAAGTTGGAATTACATTCTTATTTTCATACACTATATAGAAAGCAGTATAGTGTTACTTGAAGTCAGATTGTGATTACTTACAGATCTGTATTATAAACCCTAATATAATCTCTAAAATTTTTTAAGAGCAGTGTAAGAAATAAGCCACAGTGATGATAAAATTGAATCATTTTTTAAAATTATATAATCCAAAAGGAAGTATGAAAGAAGAAAAGAACCAGTAGAAAATATTACCTAGCGGACTTCCGGGTAAGATGGCGGAAGAGTAAGACGCGGAGATCACCTTCCTCCCCACAGATACACCAGAAATACAGCTACACGTGGAACAACTCCTACGGAACACCTACTGAACGCTGGCAGAAGACCCCAGACCTCCCAAAAGGCAAGAAACTCCCCACATACCTGGGTAGGGCAAAGCAGAGAGATTCCCGCACAGAGGAGCGGTGCCGAGCGGCACTCACCAGCCCAAGAGGCTTGTCTGCTCCCCCGCCGGGGCAGGCGGCGCTGGAGCTGAGGCTCGGGCTTCGGTCAGAGCGCAGGGAGAGGACTGGGGCTGGCGGCGAGAACTCAGCCTGAAGGGGGCTAATGTGCCACAGCTAGCCGGGAGGGTGTCCGGGAAAACTCTGGAGCTGCCGAAGAGGCAGGAGACTTTTTCTTCCCTCTTGGTTTCCTGGTGCGCGAGGAGAGGGGATTAAGAGCGCCGCGTAAAGCAGCTCCAGAGACGGGCGTGGGACGCTGGGGCTGCTGCTGCCGCCGCCAAGAAGCCTGTGTGTGAGCGCAGGTCACTGTCCACACCGCCCTTCCGGGAGCCTGTGCAGCCTGCCACTGCCGGGGTCCCGGGATCCAGGGGCGGCTTCCCTGGGAGAACGCACGGCGCGCCTCGGGCTGGTGCAACGTCACGCCGACCTCTGCCGCTGCAGGCTCGCCCCGCACTCCGTGCCCCACCCTCCCGCCCGGCCTGAGTGAGCCAGAGTCCCCGAAGAGGCTGCTCCTTTAACCCTGTCCTGTCTGAGCGAAGAACAGACGCCCTCCGGCGACCTACACAAAGAGGCGGGGCCAAATCCAAAGCTGAGACCCAGGAGCTGTGAGAACAAAGAAGAGAAAGGGAAACCTCTCCCAGCAGCCTCAGAAGCAGCGGATTAAAGCTCCACAATCAACTTCATGTACCCTGCATCTGTGGAATACATGAATAGACAACAAATCATCCCAAATTGAGGAGCCAGGAGTCAGTGCTGTGCCTCTGAGGTGGGAGAGCGAACTTCAGGACACTGGTCCACAAGAGACCTCCCAGATCCACATAATATCAAACGGCGAAAACCTTCCAGAGATCTCCATCTCAACACCAGCACCCAGCTTCACTCAACGACCAGCAAGCTACAGTGCTGGACACCCTATGCCAAACAACTAGCAAGACAGGAACACAACGCCACCCATTAGCTGAGAGGCTGCCTCAAATCATAAAAAGTCCGCAAACACCCCAAAACACACCACCAGACGTGGACCTGCCCACCAGAAAGACAAGATCCAGCCTCATCCACCAGAACACAGGCAGTAGTCCCCTCCACCAAGAAGCCTACACAACCCACTAAACCAACCTTAGCCACTGGGGACAGACACCAAAAACAACGGGAACTACGAACCTGCAGCCTGCAAAAAGGAGACCCCAAACACAGTAACATAAGCAAAATGAGAAAACAGAAAAACACACAGCAGGAGAAGGAGCAAGATAAAAACCCACCAGACCTAACAAATGAAGAGGTAATAGGCAGTCTATCTGAAAAAGAATTCAGAATAATGATGGTAAAGATGATCCAAAATCTTGGAAATAGAATAGACAAAATGCAAGAAACAGTTAACAAGGACCTAGAAGAACTAAAGATGAATCAAGCATCGATTAAAAACACAATAAATGAAATAAAAAATACTCTAGATGGGATCAATAGCAGAATAACTGAGGCAGAAGAACGGATAAGTGAGGTGGAAGATAAAATAGTGGAAATAACTGCTGCAGAGCAAAATAAAGAAAAAAGAATGAAAAGAACAGAGGACAGTCTCAGAGACCTCTGGGACAACATTAAATGCACCAACATTCGAATTATAGGGGTTCCAGAAGAAGAAGAGAAAAAGAAAGGGACTGAGAAAATATTTGAAGAGATTATAGTTGAAAACTTCCCTAATATGGGAAAGGAAATAGTTAATCAAGTCCAGGAGGCACAGAGAGTCCCATACAGAATAAATCCAAGGAGAAATACACCAAGACACATATTAATCAAACTGTCAAAAATTAAACACAAAGAAATCATATTAAAAGCAGCAAGGCAAAAACAACAAATAACACACAAGGGAATCCCCATCAGGATAACAGCTGATCTCTCAGCAGAAACTCTACAAGCCAGAAGGGAGTGGCAGGACATACTTAAAGTGATGAAGGAGAAAAACCTGCAACCAAGATTACTCTACCCAGCAAGGATCTCATTCAGATTTGATGGAGAAATTAAAACATTTACAGACAAGCAAAAGCTGAGAGAGTTCAGCACCACCAAACCAGCTTTACAACAAATGCTAAAGGAACTTCTCTAGGCAAGAAACACAACAGAAGGAAAAGAACTACAATAACAAACCCAAAACAATTAAGAAAATGGGAATAGGAACATACATATCAATAATTACCTTAAATGTAAATGGACTAAATGCTCCCACCAAAAGACACAGACTGGCTGAATGGATACAAAAACAAGACCCATATATATGCTGTCTACAAGAGACCCACTTCAGACCTAGAGACACATACAGACTGAAAGTAAGGGGATGGAAAAAGATATTCCATGCAAATGGAAACCAAAAGAAAGCTGGAGTAGCAATTCTCATATCAGACAAAATAGACTTTAAAATAAAGACTACTAGAAGAGACAAAGAAGGACACTACATAAAGATCAAGGGATCAATCCAAGAAGAAGATATAACAATTGTAAATATTTATGCACCAAACATAGGAGCACCTCAATACATAAGAGAAATATTAACAACCATAAAAGGAGAAATCGACAGTAACACAATCATAGTAGGGGACTTTAACACCCCACTTTCACCAATGGACAGGTCATCCAAAATGAAAATAAATAAGGAGACACAAGCTTTAAATAATACATTAAACAAGATGGACTTAATTGATATTTATAGGACATTCCATCCAAAAACAACAGAATACACATTTTTCTCAAGTGCTCATGGAACATTCTCCAGGATAGATCATATCTTGGGTCACAAATCAAGCCTTGGTAAATTTAAGAAAATTGAAATTGTATCAAGTATCTTTTCCGACCACAATGCTATGAGACTAGACATCAATTACAGGAAAAGAGCTGTAAAACATACAAACACATGGAGGCTAAACAATACACTACTTAATAACGAAGTGATCACTGAAGAAATCAAAGAGGAAATTAAAAAATACCTAGAAACAAATGACAATGGAGACACGACGACCCAAAACCTATGGGATGCAGCAAAAGCAGTTCTAAGAGGGAAGTTTATGGCAATACAATCCCACCTTAAGAAACAGGAAATATCTCGAATAAACAACCTAACCTTGCACCCAAAGTAATTAGAGAAAGAAGAACAAAAACATCCCAAAGTTAGCAGAAGGAAAGAAATCATAAAAATCAGATCAGAAATAAATGAAAAAGAAATGAAGGAAACGATAGCAAAGATCAATAAAACTAAAAGCTGGTTCTTTGAGAAGATAAACAAAATTGATAAACCATTAGCCAGACTCATCAAGAAAAAAAGGGAGAAGACTCAAATCAATAGAATTAGAAATGAAAAAGGAGAAATAACAACTGACACTGCAGAAATACAAAAGATCATGAGAGATTACTATAAGCAACTCTATGCCAATAAAATGGACAACCTGGAAGAAATGGACAAATTCTTAGAAATGCACAACCTGCCAAGACTGAATCAGGAAGAAATAGAAAATATGAACAGACCAATCACAAGCACTGAAATTGAAACTGTGATTAAAAATCTTCCAACAAACAAAAGCCCAGGACCAGATGGCTTCACAGGCGAATTCTATCAAGCATTTAGAGAAGAGCTAACACCTATCCTTCTCAAACTCTTCCAAAATATAGCAGAGGGAGGAACACTCCCAAACTCATTCTACAAGGCCACCATCACCTTGATACCAAAACCAGACAAGGATGTCACAAAGAAAGAAAACTACAGGCCAATATCACTGATGAACATAGATGCAAAAATCCTCAACAAAATACTAGCAAACAGAATTCAACAGCACATTAAAAGGATCATACACCATGATCAAGTGGGGTTTATTCCAGGAATGCAAGGATTCTTCAATATACGCAAATCAATCAATGTGATACACCATATTAACAAACTGAAGGAGAAAAACCATATGATCATCTCAATAGATGCAGAGAAAGCTTTTGACAAAATTCAACACCCATTTATGATAAAAACCCTGCAGAAAGTAGGCATAGAGGGAACTTTCCTCAACATAATAAAGGCCATATATGACAAACCCACAGCCAGCATCATCCTCAATGGTGAAAAACTGAAACCATTTCCACTAAGATCAGGAACAAGACAAGGTTGCCCACTCTCACCACTCTTATTCAACATAGTTTTGGAAGTTTTAGCCACAGCAATCAGAGAAGAAAAGGAAATAAAAGGAATCCAAATGGGAAAAGAAGAAGTAAAGCTGTCACTGTTTGCAGATGACATGATACTATACATAGAGAATCCTAAAGATGCTACCAGAAAACTACTAGAGCTAATCAATGAATTTGGTAAAGTTGCAGGATACAAAATTAATGCACAGAAATCTCTGGCATTCCTATATACTAATGATGAAAAATCTGAAAGTGAAATCAAGGAAACACTCCCATTTACCATTGCAACAAAAAGAATAAAATATCTAGGAATAAACCTACCTAAGGAGACAAAAGACCTGTATGCAGAAAATTATAAGACACTGATGAAAGAAATTAAAGATGATACAAATAGATGGAGAGATGTACCATGTTCTTGGATTGGAAGAATCAACATTGTGAAAATGACTCTACTACCCAAAGCAATCTACAGATTCAATGCAATACCTATCAAACTACCAATGGCATTTTTCACAGACCTAGAACAAAAAATTTCACAATTTGTATGGAAACACAAAAGACCCCGAATAGCCAAAGCAATCTTGAGAACGAAAAACGGAGCTGGAGGAATCAGGCTCCCTGACTTCAGACTATACTACAAAGCTACAGTACTCAAGACAGTGTGGTACTGGCACAAGAACAGAAAGATAGATCAATGGAACCGGATAGAAAGCCCAGAGATAAACCCACGGACATATGGTCACCTTATCTTTGATAAAGGAGGCAGGAATGTACAGTGGAGAAAGGACAGTCTCTTCAATAAGTGGTGCTGGGAAAACTGGACAGGGACATGTAAAAGTATGAGATTAGATCACTCCCTAACACCATACACAAAAATTAGCTCAAAATGGATTAAAGACCTAAATGTAAGGCCAGACACTATCAAACTCCTAGAGGAAAACATAGGCAGAACACTCTATGACATAAATCACAGCAAGATCCTTTTCGACCCACCTCCTAGAGAAATGGAAATAAAGACAAAAATAAACACATGGGACCTAATGAAACTTCAAAGCTTTTGCACAGCAAAGGAAACCATAAACAAGACCAAAAGACAACCCTCAGAATGGGAGAAAATATTTGCAAATGAAGCAACTGACAAAGGATTAATCTCCATAATTTATAAGCAGCTCATGCAGCTCAATAGCAAAAAAACAAAGAACCCAATCCAAAAATGGGCAGAAGACCTAAATAGACATTTCTCCACAGAAGATATACAGACAGCCAACAAACACATGAAAGGATGCTCAACATCTTTACTCATTAGAGAAATGCAAATCAAAACTACAATGAGATATCATCTCACACCAGTCAGAATGGCCATCTTCAAAAAATCTAGAAACAATAAATGCTGGAGAGGGTGTGGAAAAAAGGGAACACTCTTGCACTGCTGGTGGGAATGTGAATTGGTACAGCCACTATGGAGAACGGTATGGAGGTTCCTTAAAAAACTACAAATAGAACTACCATATGACCCAGCAATCCCACTACTGGGCATATACCCTGAGAAAACCATAATTCAAAAAGAGACATGTACCAAAATGTTCATAGCAGCCCTATTTACAATAGCCCGGAGATGGAAACAACCTAAGTGTCCATCATCGGATGAATGGATAAAGAAGATGTGGCACATATATACAATGGAATATTACTCAGCCATAAAAAGAAATGAAATTGAGCTATTTGTAATGAGGTGGATGGACCTAGAGTCTGTCATACACAGTGAAGTAAGTCAGAAAGAGAAAGACAAATACTGTATGCTGACACATATATATGGAATTTAAGAAAAAAATGTCATCAAGAACATAGGGGTAAGACAGGAATAAAGACACAGACCTACTAGAGCATGGACTTGAGGATATGGGGAGGGGGAAGGGTAAGCTGTGACAAAGTGAAAGAGCGGCATGGACATATATACACTACCAAACGTAAGGTAGATAGCTAGTGGGAAGCAGCCGCATAGCACAGGGAGATTAGCTCGGTTCTTTGTGACCGCCTGGAGGGGTGGGATAGGGAGGGTGGGAGGGAGACGCAAAAGGGAGGGGATATGGGAACATATGTATATGTATAACTGATTAAATTTGTAAAATAAAAAAAAAATATTAAAAAAAAAAAAAAGAAAATATTACCTAGCAACATGATAGATTTTAATCCAAGCATGACAATACTCACATTAAATATAAATTATCTAAACATACTAAATAAAAAGAAAAGAATCAGATTTTCTATAAAGTAAGACACAACTGTATGTTTTTTATAAGAAATCTGCCTTAAATGAATAAGAAAATAAATATCTATTTAATTATAGATTCAGAATAAAAGAGTGGAGAAATATATTCCATACAAACACCAATCAAAGAAAGCTAGAGTGGCTATATTAGTATTAGACACAGTAGATTTGTAACAAAAAAAATAGTGCCAGGGGTAAAGACATCAAATAATGATAAACATGTCAACAAATAATGTATAACAATGCTACATATGCATGCAGAGCTTCAAAGCACATGAAGCAAAAATTGATCAAAAAGTGAGAGTACTGTTGTTGTGGCTGTTGTTTTAAGCCTCAGTGACAGTCTTTAACTACTTTTTCTGTTTCTTTTATAATTATTCAGTTTGGAGTTTCTCTTTCCATTTGGACGAATATGGATAAATTAACATTTACATAAGAAACCGTTCACTTACTGTAGGTTTTCAAACAATTTATTTGCACATTGTTATATAAAGAAATCTCTTATGATATATAAAAATTGTCTTCATTTGGTACTTATTTGCCCTTTGTCATTTCTTATATTTGGTATTTGTGCTTCCACACCTTTTTATTAGTTGCATTAAAGTTTATGTGTTTTGTTGAGCTAAAAAAATATCAATAAATAACTTCTGGAATTTTGCATCTTTTGTTCTCTGATTAACTAGTTTGTATTTGTATTCACTATGTTTATTTCTGTTGTGATTTTTGTAGATTTTAGAGTTAGATTTTGAGAGGCATTTTTTTCCTCCTGGCGCCAACCAATTCTCCAGGGTTGTGGATACCAGCTGGGTGTCCTACAAGTCAATTCAATCTGACACTAACTTCTCAGATTTAGTGTCTGACTCCACAGGTTAAGGGCTCAGTCCCACAAAAGGCCAGTCTCAAGTATGAGTTCCCAGGTTATGCACACTTCTGTCCAAGTTGCCTACAAAGTTAGAGGTTCCCATAACCCCCCTCCTCAGGGGTTTCCCCTGTAGATAAAGTGTTGTTTCTCACTCACTGATTTCTTCATGATAAGATGAAGAAACATATTTGACCTTGGCATATCAAAAGCCCTCATTTTGTGTCTTTAATAATAGTTAAATTGTTTTAAGATTAGAAAATATTTAAAATTCATTTTACTTTATATGTATGAAATAATATTTGTTAAAATAAGAATCATGAAAATACAGAGAGAGAGAGAAAGAGAGGGAAAGAAAGATAAAAAAAGGAAAAGATTAAACTCTTGATTTCTAATCTTAAAATGATCACTAAGAATATGCTATTTTATTTCAATTTGAATTGATTGCCTTAATCCAAACATTTTGGTATCCGTAGAAGGAAGTCTCAGTAGGTTTACTCTATTGGTAATATGGAAGTCCAACATAGTTTTTCTTTAACCAAAACTCCTGATCAAGTGACTACATTCAACATCTAATATCATGTTACTAATATAAATATCATAGTCAAAATGCTGCAGATATTATGTAGGACAAAAGGATTCTCATATAAAATGCCATATAACAAATAAACTTAAATGCCTTGATCAATAAAGCAATAATTATGTAACTGAGTATCATGTTTTTACCTTGATTTGAAGAGATAATCAATATTCTCAATATTCTGACTAAATGCAAGAATATCATTTTCAGGTTCAAGTAGGAAATTAATCAGGCATCTAATTTTCATTTAACTTGATGATAGTCTCTAAAAATCTGAAGCCTTTTTAAAAGGCTCCTCTTTTAAAAAAAATTCTTCTATACTGGAAGGCTGTGCCAGGTATTTCTTTAATATTCCTAGTTTTCCAGATCTACGATTCTTCTGCCCTTTGTTTCCAGAAATGAATATAGATTTCTTTTTTACCCAAACTCTTTTGACATCTTAGGTTTCATAACTTAATCCACTCAGCCAACATTCCTTTTCAATTATCCAATGGCTGCTAAAATGTCTTGTTCAATTTTTCATTTAATTTTGAAACTGCCATTGAATGTATGTTATAATTAAAATAAAATGCAACATTATTAAAATTGAGCTGGAATTGTGTTTCCCTTGATATACTCTGTGCAACATTCTTTGAAACAGGCTGACTCAATAGCATGTTCAAAGACAGAGTTTGTCCAGTAAGCATCTTATAAAAATGACAGGTCTAAAACAGAAAAGTATCCAAGGTAAACGAAAAAAAAAAAAAAAAAAAAAAAAAAAGAAGAAGAGGGAGATAGAGAAGGAGAGAGAGAGAGTTGTGAAGAGGGTTTGCTGATAAATAATTCAAACGTATTCTGTCCAAATACTTTTGTGAAATGGAAATTAGTTTTGTATGAGTGTTTTAAGTTTATTTGGTAAGGAAAATGATGAACTTTGAATTGTCTTTTTCATTATTAATTTGGCGGTTTATGTTAGTAGAGCACTTACAGGTTATGACAAGCTACTTTCTTGTTTTGAACTTCACAGCAGCCCTGGGAGGGTCTTTGGACAGGAACTATTTGCACTTGAGGAAACAGGCAGAAAATTCTGTTAAATTGCCTTAATTCGTCCACATGTTGAACTGAACCAGGTCTTTTTTCTTGGAGTATTTTTTTCTTTCTTTTTCATTAGGATTCCTCTCTGTCTCCATAGGGAGAAAAAAATAAAGGAAACAAAGCACTATCCACCCATAAGCTTGCCTGGACATTCAGTTAGATACACTTGTTACAGTGTAGTGACCACATTATTTATATCTGCTCAAATATACACTCCAACAATGTCAGCATTATGACAAAGGTAGAAGTAGTTTTAGGGTTCTTCAGCAAGAGATTGTGAAGTTTTCCTGGAAAACCCTGGTACTTATATGAATTGAGTAAAATTTATGTATGTAAATATTTGTGGATATGATAGTTTTAAGCTTTTAGCAATAATTATTTTTTCTCCTCTTTTTTAAAAAATTATTTCATTGTATAGTTGATTTACAATGTTGTGTTAATTTCTCCTGTACAGAAAAGTGATTCATTTATACATATATATATATTCTTTTCATTAATTTACAAATCCTCAAATGACATGCACCTACTCTATAATAAATACTTATAGATGCCCATAGATAACTAAGGTAGTGTTGTGCAGTTGTGTACATTTGTGTATTTGTGTGGTACATGTAGTATTTATTTCACTTTTGTGTTGTCATTGCAATAATATTTCCTGATTTCTATTATTTTTATGAATCCCTACCACAACCTGCTTCAGAAGGTGTTCACTTCTGCTTATGTAAATGCATATGACTCAAGACAATGTTATAAAATTTAAATCACATGGATGGAGAGAGCAAGAAAACAGGACTAAGGAACCGTGGAAGGAAGAAAATAGATAATCAACAAGGACCTACTGTATAGCACAGGGAACTCTGCTCAGTACTCTTTAATAACCTGAGCAGGAAAAGAGTTTGAAAAAGAATAGGTATATGTATATGTGTAACTGAATCACTTTGCTGTACACCAGAAACTAACACAACATTGTAAATCAACTGTAGTCCAATGTAAAATAAAATTAAAAAAAAAAAAGGAAAGAAAAAGTCACAGAAAATTTAAGCTGTTCAAGACCTCTGTCTGCCCTGCTCCTGCAACTGCATTCTCTGCTCCAGGCTTTTGGGGGATGGGGGAAGAAATTTGGTTTCAGATATTTATGGACTATCACTAAGTAATATGAAGATCAGACGCCTGATAAATTGGGCTCATTGGCTAAACTCTCACGTGTGGACAGGAGAAAGCCCATCCTGTTTCAAAGTGATCAGAGTCCAGCCAGCACTTTGGGTGTCCACACCTCCTCCTATCCATGGCAGGCTTTGGACATGCAGAGTGCACTAAAGACATTGTCCCAGCCCAGAATCAACACTTAAAATATTATTTCAGATGTCTATTCCAAAACACTCATCTGCTCTTCAAGTTTATGTCAGCATGCGCGTCCATCAGTGGAGAAAGTGAGAAAAATAAACAAATAAACAGTAATAAAGGCAGCAACATGGAACAAACAAGCATCTGGTCAGCGTTTCCTGTTTCAGAGCTTTGCAGTCATTCATTTTTCTGTCACTCTTTTTATATCCAGAAGCCAAGGGACTGCTGAGTTTTAGAGCGTATTTTCCATCTGTTGCTGCTTCTGTCTCATGTACAACAGCTTATTGGTAGATGCGTGAGATTCTACCCAGTTCTCCTGATATTAGTAAAGGTGGGAGAGGAGTGAGGACAGAATGGCATCCGTGCCGTGACTCCCTCCCACCTCCCATCTGGGGCACTAAGTGAAATACCTTATGTTAACAAGAAAGGGTATTTCTTTCTATTCAACTTGAACAATTGTATTCAACCACTGCCAAACAATTTATTTTCATTTTAAAAGCATTAATAACCTGGAATTACCTGAAATAACCATGGTAACATGTTCTGAAGTAATATATGTTGTTTATATAACCATAGAAATGGTAGTAAAAAATGGAAATTAACTATAACTTATCTCAGCGTCTTACCTTGACAGTAATATAATGTGTACTTTTCACAAAACACAATTTTGGCTATAGTGGCAATCGAGAAGTTATCCAAAAATAATTTAAAGCTTTCCAAAAGGCATCGGTTATTATTTAATTGTTAAGGTAATTTCTTACTAATAATTTTCTGGATATGATGACATATAAACATGAGTTAAAATGTAAAATTTAATACAAATTACACACACCAAAAAAATGGGAGCAAATTTTAAATGAAGGAAAACCAGATGCTTCTGAAAGTTACTGGTATGAAGAGTGCTCTGATGAACCAAATTTGGAACAATTGCTTACATGAAATGAAATAGTTTCACTTTTCTTCTTCTTTGAACAATATTCAGTATTTCTGTTTTTTATATACATTTATAGATCTGCAATTATGCCATATTTGTATTGTGTGAGCCATCAAATCAAAGCTGTCTTATCAGATCTCTGGTCACTTAAATTAACTCTGAGTGAGGTAGGCTGGGGTCAGACCCATGTATCCTCCTACCCAGCACTGCCAGTGGACACTCGTGGGTCATTTGATTTCTCTAAGTCCACTGAGTCCTGAATAATCCTCTGGGCCTGTGAAATACCTGACTCTACCATGCTGTCAATTCCCAAATCACATCATAGAATTCACAGATATTCCCCATTTATTTTGACTGTTTAGATTCTCTGATTATTCATTTTTAGAGAAGTTTTCAGCAATGTCCTAGCATAAATAAAGGCCCACAACCTTTGATTCAATACCATTAAAAATGAAATCCATTCTTTTAATGCTTTTAGATCGCATTTAACAATTTTATTGCGGCATAATTCACATATCATAAAATTCACTCACTGAGTGTAGAATTCAGTGGTTTTGTTGTTGTTGTTGTTTTGTTTTTTTGGTGTATTAGCAGAGTTGTGCAACCATGACAATATGTTAGTTCTAGTACATTTTTGTCTCCCCCACGAGTAAACCCTTACTCATTAGCAGTCACTCCCTATTCCCTCTTCTCCTCCGACAGGCTAGGCAACAACTAATCACTTTTCTGCTATCCCAGTGAGGAAGCAAATATAGAAAACATTTGCAATTGGAGAATTTAAATAAATGGCATATGGAAGCTCTTTAAACCATTCTTGCAAATTTTCTATAAGTTTTAAATTATTTCAACATAGCAAAAAACGTTTTCTTCACCCTCCTTCTTTTCTTTCCTTCCTTTATCTGTTTAAAAATGCATTTCAGGCTTCCCTGGTGGCGCAGTGGTTGAGAGTCCACCTGCCGATGCAGGGGACACAGGTTCTGCCCCGGTCTGGGAAGATCCCACATGCCGCGGAGCGGCTGGGCCCGTGAGCCATGGCCGCTGAGCCTGCGTGTCCGGAGCTTGTGCTCCACAACGGGAGAGGCCACAACAGCGAGAGGCCCGCGTACCACACACACACAAAAAAGATGCATTTCCAGGGACCTCTTATGCAATGGGGATTATTTTGAAAGTTATATATATATATATATATATATATATATTATATATATATATATTATATATATATATATATATATATATATATAATATATATTATGATATAATAGGACATGTAGTCCTTAATTGATATTGTAGATCAAATAAGGTCACAATGTTTTTCACCACCCCCTTTAAGAAGTAGGGTCCGTCACTGTCCATTAGATCTGGCCAGTCCTTGTGATTTACTTTGATGAACAGAATGTGGCAGAAGTTAAGTTTTGGAAGTTTCAGAGCCTAAGACTCAAAAGCTCTCGCAGCTTCTGTCTTCAGTCTCTTAGAATGCTCTTGCTGCCATGCGGAGAAGCCCGGGCTTCACTGCTGAATAATAGCAGAGAGAGAGAGAAAGAGAGATCCAGGCAACAGCCAGCTCCAACAGCAGGCATGTGAGGTTGTCATAGAACCGCAATCACAGCTGAGCTACCAGCTGATACAGTCCTGTAAGTGAGCCCAGCAAGACCAGCAGAAAGCTCATTCTTGTTTGAGCCAATGGGTTTCAGGCCGGTTTCTCATTTAACAGTAGGTAACAGTACACCATGGCTGTCTGCTTTCACATGTATATGTTGATTCCTCAGCTAGCCTTCTCCCTATTCATGATTTTCTTGGACACTTTACATTTCTCTGTCCCTAAAACACGACCACTAATGGCTGTTTTCAAACCCTCTGGATTTTGAGAACTGGCCCATTTTGGCTATTTTTCCTATATTTATATTACACTGCACATATATATGCATATATATATTCAAATATTTAAAAACTTTTGAGATTCAGGAATTTCACTCTATCTTTACCACTCCTTGGTTCAGTTCTTTACCAAAGCATAATGGATCTAATTTGGACATTAGACTGCCAACATGCCTAATTACTCAATACTGTGACAAACCTATAAATGCAGAGACAATATAATACTTTAAACTTTCATCTCTACATGGTTGAAAATTTATCTACCACAAAAATAAAAAGAAATGCAATGAAAATCTGGAGTTGGTGGTGCACTCTGTTTATGGATTATCTATGAAGGTAGTAGATAGAGACTATTATGAAAATAATTGGGGCAGGGGAACTGGTTTCCCAGTCAGCTGTTCTTTCCTGTTATTTTATTATCTGTATTCATAGCACTTCTGCCTGCTAGTTGACTATGACAAAGCCATGCTCAATAATGAACTGAATTGTTTGTTGCCTTATTTTATGAATCACTAATTTAAATCTTGCATTTTCCTTTTTCTGCTTATCAGAATAAATATTATACAGTTATTTTTTTCAGTTGATTTAGGGTAAAAAATAAACAGAAAATAAATCCTTGTAACTGGCTCTTTCTAGTGGTTCCCCTGCTGCCCCGCAGCAGTGGGCTGGGCTTACCAGCTGCCACAAGGAAGCCTCAGACCACCCATGGGGATCAGGAAGCCCTCTGAGACTCTGTTATTTTTCAGGATAAATTCTATACAAAGATAGAGACAAAGAGAAGACTTACACTGCATGCATTTAATGTTCTTTATTTCCTTCACTGTCATAAACAAGAGCAAGAAACAGGTCCTACTAAAAGTAGAGAAGAGAGATATTAAACAAAATTAGGCACAGGGCCAGTAGTCATGCTAAAAACAAAAGACTTTCTGTTTCTGGGCATAATTCAGAAATCATTATTATAAGATTATGAAGGTAACACAGTTCAAAAGCCTATTAAGTATGTTAGTGTTTTTTCCTCTAATTTCCATATTCACCTTGGTTTCAGGGAAATAAGGTGTCCTCGATATATACTTATTTATTGAATACATACAGACAGTTCAGAAACTTATTAAAATAATAGGTATTTAAGAGAGAATACTGAATAACAATGATAGACCCTCAAATAATTGGCAAATCCATCATATTTGTGTCATGCCTTTAACTGAAAAATTTTAGATAATTTCCGAAGACCTCAAACTCAAGTCTTAGGCCCCAGGATTTTTTTTTCTTAGATAAAGCCTGCTGCATAATAGCTGATATTTACATGATGAGTCTGCATTACTTGTGAATTGTTTTCCTCACTACTTCAGTGAGTGCTTATTCTTCATCCATAACCATGTCCAATGCCACCAACTGAAATAAAACACTCAACAGTAGTTTCAGCAGCAGAATAAAGGGGTATCTTAGTCTGCTCAGGCTGTCAAAACAAAATACCATATACTGGGTGGTTTAGACAACAGAAATTTATTTCTCACAATTCTGGAGGTTGGAAGTCCAAGATCAAGATTTTGGTTGAGTTCCTATCTGGTAAGGCCTTTCTCCTCAGCTTGCAGGAAGCTGTCTTCTCACCAAGCTCTCACATGGTCTGTCCTCTGTGCATAAGCACAAGGATAGGGAGAAGAGAGAGGGTGAGAGAGAAGGGGGAGATAGAGTGCTCTTTGGTGTCACTGCTTATAAGGACCCCAATCCCTTTGGATCAGGACCTCATCCTTATGACCTCATGAAACTTTAATTACTTCCTTGAAGACCTCATCTCCAAATACAACACATGGAGGTTAAGGTTTTAACATGAGAATTTTGAAGGGGCACACAGGGGCATACAACCTGTAACAAAGGGTGAGAGGAAAGAACTGATGAGCTTGAAGATAGAACATTAGAAATTATCCAGTCTGAGCAACTGAGAGAAAATAGCTTAAAAAGGAACACCACATCAAGGACCCATAGGACTATAACAAAACATACATACATGTCATCAAAATTACAGAAATAGAAGAGAAAGTGGGAGGGGCTGAAAAATACTTTAAAAAATAATGGCAGAAAACTTCTCAAATATAGTGAAAAACATAAAACAGGTTCACATTCAGATTCAAGAAGCTAAGTGAAACCCAAACAGTGAAAGCTCAAAGAAATCCACACTGATGTTTATTATAGTCAAATATCTGAAACTAAAGACAAACATCTTGAAATCAGTGAGTGAGAAACAACACTTTATCTACAGGGGAAGCAAATCAAATGACAATGGACTTCTCACCAGAAACAATAAAGACCAAAAGAAAGCAGCATAATATTTTTCAAATGCTGAGAGAAAAGAACTATTAGTCCAGAGCTCTACACTTAGTAACAATGTCCTTAACAAATGAAGGGGAAATGAAGACATTGTCAGATGAAAGAACATAGAGAATCTTTTTTTTTTTTTTTTTTGGTCAGAAGACCTGACATAAAAGGATAGCTAAAAGAAATTCCTAAATACAGGTAAATGATTAAAAAAATACTTAGAACATCAGGAAGGGAAAAGAACACATTAAACCCAAAATATGGGGATATATGTTATATAATGATGAAAGAGTCACTCAACCAAGAATATATAGTAATCCTAAACATGTATGCACCAGACAACAGAGCTGCAAAATATGTAAAGCAAAAATTGATTGTACTAGAAAAAAAAAAAGACAAATCCACAAACACCCACTCATGATAAAGGCCCTTAGAAAAATAAGAAAAGAGGAAAATTCTTCAACTTAATAAAGATATTTGCAAAACCGATATAGTGGATAGTATACTTAATTATAAAACCTTGAATTTTTTCTCTTAAGATCTGGAAGAAGACACAGATGTCTGCTAGTACTACTATCATTCAAAATACTACCATTTTAGCCAGCAGTTCTAGCCAGTGCAAAACAGTGAGAAAAATAAGTAAAAGGTATAGCAGATCTTAAAGGAAGAAATAAAACTTCCTATTTTCAGATTACATGATTTTCTTTGTTGAATAAAACCAATAAGTCTACAAAAATATTACTAGAACTATTACAGACTTTAGCACAGTTGTGGGATACAATATAAGCATTCAAAATTCAGTTGTATTTTTATATACTAGCAATGAGCATGTAGACTTAAATTTAAAATATAATACCATTGATGATCATTTATAAAATGAAATCATTAAGTGTAAATCTAATGAATGTATAGGACTTGTAGGCTAAATACTACACAACACTAATTAAATAAATCAAATATCTAAATAACTGGAGGGACACATTGTGCGCATTGGTTGGAAAACTCACATAAGGTGACAATTTTCCTGAAATTGAAATATAGGTTTAACACATTTCTTTCAAAATACTAGCAAAATATTGTGTATTTATAGACAAGATTATTCTAAAATTTATATAGAAAGTTGACAAAACTAGAATATCTGTGGGACAATGTTAAAACAATGCTGAGAGGGAAATTTATAATATTAAATGCATATATTAGGAAAGAAGAAAAGTCTTAAATTAATAATCTAAACTAAAACTATTATAAAGAAGAATAAAGAGGAGGAATTACTCTACCTAATTTCAAGACTTATTATAGAGCCTCTATAATCAAGCTGTGTGGTGTTGATGAAGGAATAGATACATAGACCAATGGAACAGAATAAAAGTTTGGAAACAGAGCCACATAAATATGCCCTGCTGACTTTTTATAAAGGTACAAACATATTTCAATGGATGAAATATAGACTTCCAATAAATTATGTTGGATGTCTATGGGTAAGACAACAAACAAACAAAAATAAATAAAACACAACCTCAACCAAAATCTCACACCTCATATAAAATATTAGTTCAAAAATAGATTTTGAGCTTCAGTGTAACAATATAATTAGAAACTAGACAAAAGACACAAACAGACATTTTACCCAGGAGGATATAGAGAAGGCAAATAAGCACATAAAAATTGTTCAATATCATTAGCCATTAATGGAGTGCAAACTGAAACCATAATGAGATGCTGCTCCACACCTATAAGAATGACTACAATAAAAAATAATGACAGGGGCTTCCCTGGTGGCGCAGTGGTTGAGAGTCCGCCTGCCGATGCAGGGGACATGGGTTCGTGCCCTGGTCTGGGAAGATCCCACATGCCGTGGAGCAGCTGGGCCCGTGAGCCATGGCCACTGAGCCTGCATGTCCGGAGCCTGTGCTCTGCATTGGGAGAGGCCACAATAGTGAGAGACGCGCGTACCACAAAATAAATAAATAAATAAAATAAAATAAAATAAAATAAAATAATGACAACACCAAATATTGGCATGGGTGTGAGGAAGGGGATTACTCAGATATTGGTGGTGGGAATGTCAATGATACAGTCACTGTGTGAACATCTGTTTATAATACTGCCTCACAATAACACTTCTGGGCATTAACCCTAAAAACACATTCACACAAAGCCTGTACATGAATGATATAGCAACTTTATTCATAGTAGCCCCAAACTGGAAACAACTGAGATGTCCTTCAATAGGTGAACCGTTAAATGAACTATGATACAGCCATACCATGGAATACTACTCAGCAATAAAAAGAAAAAAATAAAACTATTGATATACACAAAAACATGGGTGAATCTCCTTGCTGAGTGAAAAAGCAAATCCCTGAGTCAGTATACATTATGATTCTGTTTATATAGCATTCCTTAAATGACAGAATTATACAAAGGATATTCGTGGCTGCCAAGGGTTAAAGAGGAAACAGAAGGGTGGGAAAACGGTGGACGTAGCTACAAAAGGGCAACATGAAGCCGCCCTGAGGTGATGGAAATGTTCTGTGTCTTGACTTTATCAGTGTCAGTTTTCTGGTTGTGATATTGACCAGTCACTTCATGCTCAACATGGGGGAGTCCTCCCGCCATGTCCACTCACTGGCTGTTGTCCTTAATGACCCATTGCTGGAAACCTCAGTTTCTTCCCATGTGGACTCTTCTCTGGCAGCCCACAAAGTGGGTGTTTCCTCCTAGAGCAAGTGAGAGAAACAGTGAGAAAGTTTACCAGAGATGGAAGCCACAGTCTCCTTGGAATCTAATCTTGAAGGGACTCCCATCACTTTCACCAATTTCTATTTGTTAGAAAAGAGTCATGAGGTCCATTCTACACTAAAGAAGGAGGAAATTACATAAGAGCATGAGTACCAGTAGGCAGGTATCATCAGGAGCTATTTTTAGTGGCTGCCTTTCGCAGTCAGCTCCAGGGGACTAATATTTCATCTTGTGTACTACTGAGTTCCCCATCCCTAAATGGAGGCAAGCACAAGGGAGCCACTGAAGTATTCCTGGGATGGGTGAACAGGCAAATGAATAGTTTGATAACCTGGAAAATTTACAGTATAAGTATGTGTACTAAATCAATGACCTTGACATTATGATCCAATGCCATCTCTATTAATAATCAGTAACTTGGGGCAATTAGTGGTACAAGTTTCTTCAGCAGACTTGACTTTTCAGGAACCAAGGGTTTCACTCCAGCTGAATTAATGAGTGGATGTGCTGAATTCTGTTCATTTCACTTTTTAAGTAATGTAATTAAATACATTTTTTTCATTAAATCATTACATGGTGGCTCATGTTTTTATGAGGAGAGAAACAACAGGAAAATTCCTTTCATAGTCTTGGAATGGGAGATTTAACTTTGATAATTCCTCCAGCATTTTATAAACTGCTTGTATTTATGTAGTAATGAAAAGATATAAATCCACACATATTTCACTACGGGAGAAATAAATGAAGCCCAGTCCTGGGAGGCTTGTCTTTAATCATGAAATGTGCAACATTTGGCTGCAGTGAATTAGCCATTTGTCTCACTTATGTAAATCCTCAAGAGCACTTAGGGCCCAGCAGAAAAATCCACGGCGTATATGCCCTCCAGGGTCCTGGGAATGAGTTACGTGTAGACACAAAAAGATCCCAGTGTGTCGATGCCAGATAATATTTATGCCAGCAAAGTCCTAACTTACATGATTCTCTTTATCCCCAAAAGCTCCACAAATAAATCCATCAGAAACACTGCACATTTCAGCCATGGGACACCAAATAAGAGACAATAAGCTCTCATTGTCTTGTGATTTACCTTCAGGATCTGTTACAGGCATTGTCGATGGAGACATCTGTTCTGGTTTCAGAGACCCATGTGGTTCTTAGCCTGTTTCCTGCATATGTGTCTAGTTTCCTCACGTTGAGTTTTATTGTCTAAGGTGGCAAGAGAAAAAAAAGTCAATATCAGGAAATTCAGAAATGCAAACAATTAAACAGCCCTTGGGGGTTATTTCTATCATAAATGTGGCCATTTTGATTAACTTGGTCCATCTGTTATTACTGCAAACAATTCATCAAAGCAGGCCAGTCCTACATAAATGCCATCAGTAGTTGAGACAGCCTAGCTGAAGAGAGAGCAGTGGCATTAGTCTTTGCAGCTGTGCAGTACTCATGCTAGTTTACTATTCTAATCTTGTAGGGTTTAAAAAAATCACAGCCTCAACAGATAGGGTAATATTTTCAGATCAATTTAACCAGATATACTCTCTGATCCCATCATTCAGCCGATACAGATAGGGGATGGTTACCAGCCGTCTTAAATCTCACTTTACCTTTAATCTTGTTTCTCAAAAGGAATTTTATATTTTTCATCTATTTTTCTTACATTTCAAAATCATGCCATCATTTAAAATATCATCCCACTTAAAAATTAGTAAGAGTAGAGCTGTGTTTAAGGGAAGTCACTTAAGGATTTTAAGTACAATTACATAGAAATTTTGAGTACAATTACACAGAAATGAGAATGTGGATTCACTTTCTTTGTTAATTTTGATATTATAGAAATGAAAACATGACCTTTAGGGCTTCACTGCAGAAGAGACGCTGAAATTCTAATACATTATATATTTATATCAAAAATAAAAACCAGAGATAAATATAAAACTATAGGAGAACATATATCTGATCTTGAAATCAAAGTCACTTTCCAAACCTGAATCAACAGGAAATACGAGAGAAGAAAATAAACAGTAAATATGAATTCGAATTTGAAGCTGTTAAAATAATCACAAAACTAATTGTAAAAGTGCAAATAATAAAAATAATTACAACAAATATAACCGAGGAGGGTTACATTTACAATAATAAATATTTACAATAATAAAGTATTGTAGAAAGAGTCCATATAAGTGATAAGAAAAATACTAAAATTTAGTAGAAAGATGATTACAACAGGATTATTAGAGAAGATGAATTACAGATGATGAATAAAGTGACTTACATTGTTTAGCTTAATGATTAAAGTAAAATTAAAACAAAAATATAACTTTCTTGCTTGAGAGAGCAGTAAAATTTTTTAATGGTAATACCCAATTTCAGAAAGGTTGGAATAAAATGAGACCTCTCATATACTTTTTGAAAAATCAGACTTTTGGGGGATGTTCTATCTTTTTCTTTCTTAAAATGTTCATTACCTCTTAGGAAGAAATCTAAGTAAAACTTGATGTAGGCAAAGATTTTGATTAAGGATGTTTATCCAAAATTATATATAATACTAAAAGTTTAGAAACAAAATAGAATACCCATGGACAGTCAAACTGTCAAATTATCAAATGTTCACTTCATAGCAAAATGATCAAATTACAAAATATTATTAATATCCTAAATCATATTTTCAAAGATAATTTAGACACATGTGAAACTGATTGATACATGAAAAAGAACATGAAAATCATACCCATATACAAATGTGTAAAAACTGAATAAAACTAAATGTATGTAGACACATAAATAATAAAATAGTATTTATATTATATAACAATGTAAATATATATGTAATGTTAGCATAATTATATATAATATATATTTATTAATAAAATATTATATATATAAGTACTATATAATGGAAGGAAATGAGCTAAATGTTAACCGTGATTAGCAAATTTGATAATACTTTTCCATCTTATTTGTTTATCTATCTTCAGTTGTTCTACAATTACACAATAGTTTTGTGTAAAAAATTAAAGAAAAAGGTATAAATTTAAAGAAAAACAAGTTTGCTTTACAAAGACACTGTTTTCCTATATTTCCTTTCATTTCCTATTTTATGTATGTTTATGTGATGCCCTCTGACAATTGGGCAGGCACATCTCTAGCAATCAGGTCCAGGAGTCGGAGCCTAGAGCCTTGTTTGATCACTTGATAAGACAAAAGAAACTAGGGAGAGGCTCTTTGCAAATGGTACTGGGTATGACTGGTCTCAGCTCTTCCTTAAATGGCACGCTTTTTTTTATGACATTTTGCACTCAGATACAACTCACAAACATACCTGTAGTACACCAGCTTGTAAGCCACTCTCAATATTCTTTGCCACTGTCTGTTGGCACGTTCCCTGTGAGATGACACATCAGGATCAGAGGGGGCCTTGTCTGCAGTGCACTTCACTGAATTCACCCTGGAATTGATCTGCACTCGGAAGGTTTGAATAATAACAAAAGCAGTGATGATTTTTCTGAATAAGTTCCAGTCGCCCAAGAAGTGCTGCACATTGCATTTAATTGGTTCCTGGCATATATTGCTTAGGGACAGAGAGTATTGTTTAAAAAGGTATCCATAAATCCTGTTGTGAGCTATTTATAATAGAATTTTGTTCTTCCCATTAAATATAAAATGTCCACCCCTTTAGTGAATGGCAGGGAGCAAAGGCACTCGGAACTTTCAGCAGTAGAAAATATGGTTGGATGCTTGAAGAAGTTTGAATTCTAGGAAGATAGACAAGTCAGAAGTACACATCAGTTTAAAGCTCCTTTCTCCTGGCTAGGTATCCATATCCTGACAATAGAAAGGAAACAAACTGACACACTGTGCTGGAGTTATCCACAAGAGATGGTCAGGCTGCTGGGCCATTGGTGGCTGACATACCCCTGTGACAGCTGGCTCCCGTGGTGTCCTGTCAATCTCTTTGTGTGTTTTAGGATGTTCCCGGTCGGGGTCGGGGGAGTGACACTCAACCAGCACCGACGGCACAAATGCACAGGCTCAGTTGTCCACGGAGAGATAAAGAAACATTGGAAGATATTCTCTGCCTTTGGGAGTTTATCATCTTATTGGAAGAACCTCAAAATTAAAAAGATTTTGTAACTTTTACTTTATTTTCATTTCCCACTTGTGCTTACAAAGCAGGACATTGTGTGACGCTGGATTATTTACTGTTGCTCCTGGAAAGGAGTAACTATTAGTCATTTTCTTATTTCATGACAGATTTCTTACTCTTATGAAGTTGCTAATATAAATATTTTAAGATTAAGAAGTTGACATTTAATTACACAATTACATACTGCTTGTACAACTAATTACATGAGATTAAGATGAGGCCAGGCTCAGATGACTTGTCACAGACTAAGAACCAGGAGGGAGGGCGGCAACCACGGTCTCAGGATGAGGACAGCAGTGGCAGGAGAGCAGTGGGCGAGAGAGAAGCCCAGGCCACTCAGGAGTCTGCAGGGTGTGGCCCACTGTTCTCCTTGGATGGCTCATGTGACCGGATTTTGGCTGCCTGGTCCTGCTTATTACACAATCCAGGTCTTAAGTCTTTCTTAGTATTCTGTAAGCCAGTCAATACCTTAAAAAATTATTTTCCACTTAAATTCTTGAGAGTCAGTTTTCGCTTCTTTAAAAACAAATAAAGGTGAATATGATGTTAGTGGTAGAGACTTAGAGACATGGTTCAAGACACAAGCTAACAAACATGAGGACTGGTGAGTCCACCCAAGCATTGGAAATCCCTGATCTTATTGGCTGGGGGAAGGCAAGCTCTTAAACGTTTATGCTAAATGACAGCATTATAATGACCTGATGTCATGTTTCTGGGACAGATCACAGTGAACCTGCCCCATTAAAGAGGCAGAAATAGCAGGGCCGGGGCAGTGATGAAGTGACTCTTGGGGACCTTAAGTCTAATTCGAGCACATTTTGCAAGAGCTTGAATATTCTCTTTAGTCCATTTCAACTTCAAAATAATAAGGTTCTAAAATTATAATTATGTAAGTATAGCATGAGGCCTCAATCAGAAATTTTAGCACAAACACTTCACAGACAGCCTCAGTATGGTAACATTGATCTCTTTCTCCTCTCAGCAGTGGTAACAGGTTGTTTTCAACCCTCACAATGTAACCTTCCTAGTTATGTTGTAGATCCTTTAACAGTAAAAATGGTATCTTATTTTGGTAATAGTTCCTTCAGGGTGTATATTAGTTTCCAAGGGCCGCTGAAACAACATGCCACAATCTGGATGATTTAAAACAACAGAAACGTATCCCAGCACAGTTCTGGGGGCCAGGAGGCCCAGCTCAACTTGTCAGCAGAGCCAGGCTCCCTCTAAGGCTCTGAGTGGAATGCTCTCCTGCCTCTTTCTAGCCACTGGTGGTGGCCATGGTCCTTGGTGTTTGCTTGGTGCTGTATCACTCAATCTCTGCCACTGTGGTCACGTGACTCTCTACCTGTGTGTCTTTCTGTGTCTCTTCTCTTCTTGTAAGAACACCCATCCAGTGGGATAGGGAGGGTGGGCGGGAGGGAGATGCAAGAGGGAAGGAATATGGGAACAGATGTATATGTATAACTGATTCACTTTGTTATAAAGCAGAAACTAACACACCATTGTGAAGTAATTATATTCCAATAAAAAAAAAAAGAACACCCGTCCATCATATTGTATCAGTGCCCATCCACCCCCAGCATGATCTCATCCTAACTCAGCTACATCTTCAAAGACCCTTTCTTTCCATAAGGTCACCTTCCCTGGTACTAGGGATTAGGACTTTAGCATATGTTTTGGGGGAAACAATTTAACCTATAGAAGTGCCTAACCCAGTGAAGTTACATGTACTGTTTTGAGAGCATATTAATTATGTTTCTTGTTTCCTAATTTCTCTCTGCTCACAAATAAATCAGCATCGTGGGATTTCTTCCCTCTCCTACCTTATTCAGTTGTATGCTTCCAACTCTCTGCATATTTAACTTGGGAATTCAAATACTTTTCCCACCTGAAATAATCATTTCTTCTTCATACTCAAGAAAAAGCTAAAGATGTTTTTGCAACTAGTTGCATCTCCTTGTCCCCTCCATCACCAGGAAGAAACACTGCATCTCTACTCTTGGCATCATTTCTCGATTCAGACCTTCTCCTCATGGTCTAGAAATAGAACCACACAAACACGGGACCTACATATTGTGTCTTATGTCTCCTGGACCAGTTGGTTCATTTCTTTCTCTCCTCTTCTAGCTCCTCTAAATCCATCCCCTTCCCTCACCAGGCTAGAGAGAAAACTTCTGGAGAGTAGTTAAAATGAACACAGTGATGGGAAGAGAAAAAAATGATGCTTTAACTCTGCCAAGGAATCCCTGTTCCTGTAATGGATCCCCCGCTTATCCAAGTGTTGATGTGAAGCTCCCGGACGCAGGAATTCACAGCAGCCCAACTCACAGATCTGCCCCTCAGGCTGCAGGCAGAGACGTGTTTGAGTTGTGTGTTTGCTGAAGCTGAATAACAGGCAAGATCTTTTCTTTATCCTCTGAGTAGACGCCAAGAAATCCACTAACTTGGAGAAGGAGAAAATTCCACCCTGTTAACAAGTTTCGTTGTCCCTCACACCCCTCCTATTTCTTCAGCCTCCGAGGTGCTACTTGGAAGGGCAAATAAATCATCATCTGGGAAGTTTTCCAGAAAAAGAAAGAAGGAAAAGATAATAAGCCGTATTAGGCTAGCCACATTAACAAGCAAACTGCTTTTCCTCTCCTTAACCACACAGTATCTGTGGTGAGGTGAGACTAAGCAGTCTTTTCTAGTTTCTCTTAGAGGATGAGGTCTCTAGTCTGTGCATTTTCTTGCATCTGATTTCCCGTGTGTTCCCACCACTGGCTGTGTGTGTAGCTAAAGATCTAATTCATTTGCTGCACTAACAGGGAGTGAACGTGAGTGATGGGAGGGTCTCCCCAGATGCCATTCATCTCCACGTCTTAGGTTATTTGCTCAAAGTAAAAACTGCATGGTCATCTCCACTCCTCATGCTCAAGAGTAGTGAGTGACACATTTCATGGCTCAACTCCAGTCCTCAATGTGCTAATAAATAACTGTACAAGTAACTAAAAGTCTTTGGAAAAGTTTCAGAACAGAGTCCCAGTGAACTCCTGCTGTAAGACTTGTGACATTCCTATCACTCAGTGTTTACTCTGTGCCAGACACGGTACAAATAATTGACAGCTGCTACCCACTTTGATTTTCAACAAATGTCCATAAAAGTGGGACTGGAGAATGAATTGTGAATTAGAAAGATTAATCAATTTGCTCAAAAACACAGAGCTAAGACATGGGAAACTTGAGATTCAAAATTAGGACCTCAACCTCAAATATCCTCAGAAGAATCCCTTTGAGATATAGCAATAATTTGGACTTGGGTAGGTCATTCCATAATCTGTAGTGCTGGAGGTAATGGGAGGCTGAAAATAGGAAAATACACTTATATTTGAGTGACAGTTTCATTTATCATTTACAAATGGATTTTCAATGGGCTTTTGATAATTGACATCCCTCATAACAAAAAGCGGAAGTAGAAAAAAATTGTCCATTACCTGAAATGGGTCTTTTTTTACTAGATACAGGTGGAGAGTTTGGGATGACGTGAAGATCACTTTTTTTGTGTGTATTTGAAAATAAAATGACATCTTTGTCTAGAGCTGAGAGTGTGGGAATCATAACATGTTGCCCGAAGAGTTGTTCTAAAACTTTGCAGCTGGGACGAGATAGGATGACAACTGAAACATGGTCTGTGAGCTTGGAAAGTAGTTATGGGATATGAAACCTGTACTTTGAAAGCTTGACTGGTTTTATATTTCCTGTCTTTTCTTTGCTGTTTCCCCTTTATTCTCTCTCTCGGAGTTCATTAAAAATCTTTTGGAAAATTCTAACCTGTCTCAAATACTCTAAAGGGAACTGTTAAGAGGGTGTCTGCCTATATTTAGGAAGGAGTTTTTGTTTTCTTAAACAACTGTAGTACTGGTATATATTATTTTTTGTAAAATAACTCGTATTTCCATACTAAAATGTACTTAATACATGTTTTTGCAGGCAAAAAAAAAAGATAAAAGTAATATATATAATCCTTCCATTTCTGAAAAGCCTTTGTGAAATATATTCTTCCAGGATTGTATGCATATAAGTCTGAGTGTACATGTTTATGTAGATAGAATGGTAGCCTGATAACAGATTGAATCATACTGCACAAATTTTTGTGACCACTTTTTCATAAATATATTTCAGAAAATTAATTTCAATAGCCACAGAGAGGTTAATCCTGTGGATATAATCTATTTTATTTACCTGCTTCATCACCTTTTCCAATCTAACTTTATAAGTAACACTGTAAGGAACATAAATACATTTCTGCATATATTTCTTTTATATTTTAAATAGATTATTAAAATTTTTCCCTGAACATCCTAGAATTCTCATTATTGTGATATCTAAGAAAACATCTTTTTAAAATGTGTATAATTTTGTCATTATATTTTCAATGTTCCCCTTTCTCCATATAGAGAGGCACATTAACAGATCTCATTATATGCCTTGTTTAGTGCAGTAATTAACACATCTGTTAACATGGTTAAGAGTTGAAGAAAATTGTTAGAGACTGTCGAAAAGTGCAGTCACTGTTAATAGTTACCAACTGTTCATAATGCATTTAGCTTAATTTGTATGGAAAAACGGTGTGTGCAACAGCACTTGCCAAGATGAAATTCTGCCAATAGTAATGATCTTTTCGGCTCAAGACCTGCAATTGATTTCCACCTTGGGTCAGCTAAGACTTCTCCCAGTGCTTTAGTTTTTGATGATTAGCTCCATCATGGGGGCTTTCAGCTTTCCTCTGGAACATCTGGCACCAGCTACTGTCACATACAGAACTCCTGACTCAATGGACCATTAGTTTTTGTGCAGAAATATGTGTGAATTTAGAAAAGGCGCTTATGAGTGTTTATAATGGAGGCCATGGGTTATCAACTGGAGAGCGGGGAGAAATTGGTTTTGTTCAGATCATTATCATTCCCCACATGGAAACCTCTGTCCTGAAATAAACCAAGCACACATATTGGTGCTGGGTGGCTAAGGGGTCATCAGAGATCTCTACCAGATTCCTCTGAAGTGGACACAATCACTAGGCATCATCAGGCGAGGATTCCGTATCCCTCAGGCATTCCATAGACCCTGAGAGGAAACAGACTTCACTGACAGCAGAGAAAGAAGCTGCTTCTTGGTACAAACTTAGGAGTGCCGGGAAACTCCCTCTGATCCCAGTAATTCCTCCTTGCTCTCTTTAGCAACTCATTCTCAACATCAAATTATTTTCCAACTTCAGCAGTCCTTTGCTCATGTGTTAAATAGTAATGCCCTTGGGAAAAGTCACTTCTAACCTAATGATGACTATTTATACTGAATAAAATTAGTTTATAAGATTTCTTGAGAAATGACAGCTCTATGTGTGTGCAGTCGAATTTAGGAAAATGAGTGGAAATTCATTGCATTTTGATAGAATAGATGAAATAGGTGTAGAGCAGCTGCAACAGAGCACGTGTCCTACAGTCCGGGAAGCTGGAATGGGCTGGTCACTCAGCTGAGAGCCTAGGGGTCTGAAGAGCACTGGGAATCTGGTGTCAGAGTACCATGGTTTCTGAAGAATAGCAGTGCCTACTTTATAATTATTTTCCTTTGGAAATTTGCTCCTATCCTCACCCTCTCTTGTTATCCTTTCCCTCCAATTTGCTCCTCAGCACGTCCCTTTATTATAAGATATTACATTGTCCTAAGTTTCTTTTTTGTTTTTTTACTTCCATATCTATGTTTCCTGCATTCTACTGCTCTTAAAGAAAAAAAAAAAAACAACTTTTTTTCTGTCTTCGTATTCTCAGTGCCCTTAATAGTAATTAACAAACGGCAGAAGAAACGGAAGGAAGGGTTTTTAAAGTAGCGTGTGCTGGTTTGCTACTAAGAACATGGTCACATATCTTTTCATAAACTGACACCTTTACAGCAAAGAGATAGTATACGTGAACTGGCAGTAACGCATGTATTGTCTGGTGAAAGAAACGGATCCCTGGAATTTCAGAAGCATACAACAGAGATTCCTTGAAACTTTTGGCTGTTGTATGATGAAACCATAAATTAATAGAACAATGGGGATAAGAGAGAATGGTCTGTTTTGCTCCCTTCTATGGATAGAGGACTCAACAAGGCCGGGCATTGTTCTACCAATAGTCATTGAGTACATGGTACAAGCAGGAACCACTCTTCCCCATTCTGGGGTTACAGTACTGAACAAGACACAGTGTCAGCCTTCCTGGAGCTGCCATTCCCACAGAAGATAAGCAACCTTAAAGGTAAAATGCAGTCTGCACAGATCTCCCAAAGAGTGGACTCCCCAAAGCTCATCTCAGATGTGGCCGTGGAGAATAATGGATGAGGGAAAACATTACAAAGTATGTAATCAGGAGCTAAGAAAGACAAGGAGGAAGGGCTGCTGCTCTGAGAGAGCAGAGTAGGGACAAATTGAGACTCAAAGAACTGAATCCACTGTGAGGTAAGAGTTTGCATAATCCCTGGCCGGCAGGACCTGAAGCTGCTGTAGCCTAGGATTTACAAGGGTTCCATTGCCTGCCTTCTGAGTACAGATTTTGCTGAGGTTACCTTTTCCTACTCCCCTTTTCTATTGGTATACATGACAGTTTACATACTTTTTATTATACAGACACTGTATCACAGGGATCCATACCCTGATCTGATGAAGATGACTGAGCATCTCTCAGACATCCTGAAACTTGAATAATATGCAAAGTCATTTGGTTGGCACCTTGGGCTTCTGTCTTTTGGGGAGAGACCGTGTATAAGAGATATACACAAGGATGTTCCGGTGGCCAAGAGGAAGGCAGGTTGCAGTGAAATGGACTTGGTGCCACAAGAAATTATGATTTCTTCTTCCTTGGGAACAGAAGCACTAAATTTTAGCTGAACACAAGACCCCCTTGAATACATACCACATTCCTTAGGATTTCTTGTAGTGAAATGTGACCCCGCTCCTAAGATGAGGATAGTATCCTGTGTTAAAGATGAAGGCTTAGACCCTTCTGGCTTTTAAGAGAAGAGATTCATCCAGAGCACTCTACTGGCTTCTCTCTGTCTCCTTGAGAGGTGGGGAGGCGTAACCCATCAGTACGTTTGGGCAGAATAACTGCACATGCTTGGCTTAACCCCACCATCCTTCCTGTTTGGAATAAGTTGCTCACAGGGATAATGACCACTGCTCCTCTGTGGGGCTCTGCCTCTGGTCTAAGGTAAAGGTCTATGATCACCTGACCAACAGACATACAACCAGGTTTTTCTATGCCATCAAAGTTATATTTGAGTTTCACTTTGTAGCTCCTTTAATTTTTTTCTCAAGTTATTCCAAACCTTAGTAGGGAATAATATATTAGGGTTTTCTCTGAGACCTTCAAAGCATGAGAAACTTCTGGCATGTGTCCCTAAAGACCAGGAGGGGACTTTGTACATTTCTCCATCTCTTCTTTCTTCAAAAGGCTAGAATGTATATTGAAGGGCTGGGGTTGATTGAACTGTTTTGACCCATGAGACATTGGCCACGGCTGGAGCTTGGAAGGGTAGCAACGTGGATGGTTAATAGGGAGCAATCATGCCGCCCTGACTCCTCGTGCTTTCATGAGGCAGAAGAACTTTTGTTTTGTTTTAGTTAATGTTGTTTTGATTTTTCTCTCCTTTAGAAATGAACCCAAGCTGGAAACAAGCAAAAAGTTTAATGTTGGATACATTAATATTGAGATTCCTATTATAAACCAAGAGGAGATATTGAGTAGAGAGCTGGAAATAGGAAATTCAGGGGAGAGTTCTGGGATGGAGTGGACCTTTGGGTTTTCTAGCCCAGAGATGGTATTTAAAACCATGAGAGTGAATGGTAGCATCTTGGGGGTGAGCACAGAGAGAGAAGAAGCCAGAAGACAGAGTCCTGAGGTAACCCAATGTTTAAGTATAGAGCAATGAGGAGAGCCTACAAAAGCAGATGAAGACATGACTCGTTTACATAAACAGTAAAAGCATGGCCTTTCACTTTTTTCAGAAATTCATTTTTAGCCACCCTCACTGCCTATAATATTTTGTTTTGTTTAACTTTACCTAATTTTTAAAAACTCTGATTTATGCCTACCCCTATTCCAAGAAGAACCAGGTAGCTGCTGTTCATCTATTAACAAATCCATCCTATGTTTGAAAAGTTTGTCAGTTTGTTGCTGAAATTTATATTATTTTGGCTTCTGAAGGCCACTGTAGAGAGCAGGATGTACTTCGTTAAGTTAAAGGCATATGGCTCAGAAAAGTCAATTTTGTGTATGTTATCCCCTCCAAAGAAGTTCTCATAGGTTTGGAGGTAGGCACGTGAATGTGTATGGCAGTATTGTTTATGATGGAGAGAAATACCAGCCAATCTGGATTTTCTGAACTGAGGAGGGGTATGTAAATGTGGGTGCATATTATGATGTACTAAGTGAGAGTTAACATCAAGAGACTAGATGTACGCAGAGCATCATGGATAGAAAATATGCTGTTCATGATACTTACCAACCTGAAAAACTAACTGGTCCCCAAATATATAACTCAGCAGAACATAAGCTTATCTTTGCTCACATAATGCTGTTGAGTAGTACCAAAGCCAGGGTTGGGGGAAGGAAAAGCTCTTTTCCAAACAGGCATTTTGAAATTCAGACACAGGGAATCTCTGCCACCTTTGATATGTGGCTTCCAAGGCCAACGTCTTTTTCTCTTCTTTGTCTACAGGAAGAGCAAAGCATGGAATACTCCAATACAGAAAAGGTCCAGGTAGAAGAGGAAGAGGTTGTGATGCAAAGGTCTGCCACAACCTGTCAATTATTTATTGGATATAGTACCAAAACCACAGACAACAAAAGCAAACACAGACAACTGGGATTACACCAAAAGAAAAAGCTTCTGTACAGCCAAGGAAACAATCGACAAAATTAAAAGACAGACTAAGAAATGGAGAAAAAGCTTGGCAAATCATATATATGATAAAGTGTGACTATCCAAAATATATGAGGAGTCCCTATAATTCACTATCAAAAATCCAAAATAACCACATTAAATAATGGACAAAGTACTTGAACAGACATTTCTCCTAAAAAGACATACAAGGGACTAAAGGTACATGAAAAAATCCTCAACATCACTAATCATCAGGGAAGTGCAAATCAAAACCACAAAGAGATATCACCCGATACCTAGAATGGCTTTTATCCAAAAGACAAAAGATAACAAGTGTTGATGAGAAAGTAGAGAAAAGGGAATCTTTGTGCACTGTTGGTGGAAATGTAAATTGGCACAGTCATTATGGAGAATAGTATAGTGACTTCTCAAAAAATTAAAAATAGAACTACCAGGTGATCCAGCAATCCATCACTTCTTGGTACATACACCCCCAAATTGAAGTCAAGATCTCAAAGATTTATCATTGCAGCATTATTTACAATAGCCAAGGCATGGAAACAACATAAATGTCCATCAACAAATGAACAGATAAAGAAAATGTGATATATACATACAATAGAATATTATTCAGCCTGAAAAATAATAAAATCCTGCCATTTACTACAAACATGTTCAAACTTGGAAGACATTATGCTAAGTGAAATAAGGGAGACACAGAAGAGCAAATACTACATGATCCCACTTATATCAGGAATCTGAAGCCATCAAACTCACAGAAGCAGAATGTAGAATGGTGGTTACTAGGCATGGTGGGGGTGGGTATCAGGAATATATTGGTCAAAGGCTGCATAGTTTCACTGACGCAAGATGAATAAGTTCTAGAGACCGATATAGCACAGTGTTCAAAGATGACAACACGGTACACTTAAAAATTTGGTAAGAGGGTATATCTTATGTTAAATGTGTTTTTTAAATAAAAGAGTTTTGAAGGAAAATAATTTTATTTTGATAGAATCAAATTCCTATGTTATTTTTTGTTGTGTTTTAAAATTTTTTTAAAGGAGGTGTAAGTGACATACAACAATATATTAGCTTCAGGTGTATAACACAGTGATTTAATATTTATGTTAAATGCTCTTATCAAAAAAAAGAAGGAGGAGGGAAACTCTTAGAGACGATGGTCAAGTTTAGATCATATTACATGGTGAATTTTTCAAGGGTATATACTCATCTCCAAATTCATCAAGATGTATACATTAAATATGTAGAGGTTTTTGTCTGTCAATCATAGCTTCATTAAAAATAATTCAAAAGGGTAAAATATAAGCAGTCTATAGAATATTTTCATCAATCAGTGATTCCCTGGGAATCTTGGTGACCGCTTTTAACTGTTTCAAAAAGTGACTGGACCACTTTGCATGCCTGCGAGAGATCACTTACCCCCCATCCTCTCCAGCCCTTGGTACTGTTTGTCTTTTCAATTTTAGCCATTGAATTCTACCCATTTTACCCAGATATCCGTAGCAGTATCTGTAGTGGTGGTTTTGGTTTGCATTTAATGGTATTTTCATATTTCCAATATGCTCATTTTATTTTGTGAAATATCTGCTCAAATCTCTTGCCTAACTTTTAACTGGGTTGTAACTGTTCCAATTGTTCTTTATTTATTTTAGATATAAGGCTTTTCTCAGATGTTTGTTTTTAAAATACTTTTTTGCTAGTCTGTGGCAATTTTCAATTTTTTCAAACTTTTAACAATGTATTTTGAAGAACAAATTTTTAAAATTTTAATTCACTTAAACCGAATTTTTCTCTTATGAATCATACTACCTTGTTTATAATCTTTTGCTATGAAAAATAATGCTACAATAAGAATCTATGTATTTGGTATTTAGGTGTCAATAACTTTTGTGTGTGTGTGTGTGTGTGTGTAATAGCTGTAAGAAAAATTCTAAAACGTTGGATTCCTAGAACAAAGCATAAAATACAATTTTGTTTGCCTTAATTGCCTTATATATTGTCAATTGACTTCTTTAGGGGTAAGCAATTAGTGATCCCATCAGGACTGTATGAGTGTATATTTTAACCTGATTAAAAAAAAAACTATATTGTCAAGGTTTTGGAATTTTTGCTAATATGACAAGAGATAAGTGGCATCTCTGTGTAATTTTAAATTTACTTATCTCTTATTATGAGTGGCATTGATAATAAGAACTTCTTTCCTGTGAAGTTTTCATTCCCAAACCTGGTGCGTTTTTCTATTGTGCTATTCATCTTTTTCTATATTTAACTTTTATTTTTCTAATGTTTTGAGTTAGGTATTTCAATATTGTATTTTCCTTCTTTCTTATATATTGATATACCAATTTTAGGGTGGATTGTTCTTTGAAAAAATAATTTCTTATTTGTATCTCCATCTCTTTTGGTGCCATTTTATCACCCTCATTTTTTCCTGGAAGTTTTAAAATTTAGATTGTTACCTGGAAGTTATTTTGGATATTTTTCTTCTGTCTTTCTTAGTTGCCCTGTGCTCAGTAGACAGTGAAGATGTGATGATCTAGAATATAAAGGAGGGAAGTTCTGGAGTTCTGTCCTTGAATGTTTCTTAGGAGGTGGTGTTTCCTGAAATCTGCCTCCTTTGGCTTTCTGTTGAGTACTTTCTATGGCATCTTTTTCTATTTCTCTCAGAAACCACTTCCTGTTTAAATGGGGTTTCCTCCTAGGGGTGAACATTTACTCCTGGCTTCTGGGATCTGACACAGCTATAGTCCCCCTGAACTTCCCCACCACACCAGTATATACTGAAAATTTCCCCACAGCTTCTGCTGGTCTCATGTAGGTGACATTTAAATAAAATTTGGAGCTTGTGTGTTTTCTCAAAATTTTCCTGAAGATTTGAGATTTCCATTGTTGCTCAATTTATTTCTCTAAAAGTTTCCAAGAAAAGACAAGGAAAAATTCAGAAGTCAGCTGCCATCATATTCTTATCACAGATAGAAGATATATAACTATACTGACATCTATATGTATACCTAATCCTATCTATCTACCTATCTATCTATCTATCTACCTGGTTTTATTCATTTATAAACCATTTATGAGTGCACATGCTACATTGCTCTCAAGTGGATTATGAAGCAAGTGAGAAGATGGATAGACAAATAAAGATATGCTTAGAGAAAAATGTGTTGAGAAATGTTGTTTGAAAAATTAAATTTGTAGTAAGAGAATTATAAAACAGAAGAGGAACTTTAACAAAGCTGTTTTTAAGAGCTCCCCAGAATGATAAAGCTACACATATCCAGCTTTTTTCCCCTTAAAAATGAGATATTTCTGAGGAAATTAAACATGAAGTTGATTCATGATTTGATAATAGAGAGGTTGAAGGCTAGTAACATTGCCTTTTGTTTTTACCAAGACACAATTGCCACAAGAGGTTAATGTAACACTTAATAATCCCCTGGAACTAGGACTGAAGAGTTAGTAGGAGTCCAGGCCATCTCTTTCCTCACTGGTTCTCTCTCTCTGTCTCTCTCTCTGTGTCTCTCTGTCTCCCTCTGTTTATCTATCTTCCTCTCAGTTAAGGAAGCAGCATCTGATGAAATCAGTTCATTGACCTCATGTGCTAAGCTTTGAATAAGTGATACCTAAGTACAACTTGAGGGACTGGCTTTAGATTAAGGAGCATGGAGTGTTTATTTATGGACAGAGTTTAGGAAGCACACACATGAGTGAGATTCTATTTAAGTGGGTAGATATGGTGGGTAAAGTTTATGGAAAGTCTCTTTCGATTCTTCCGGTTTGCCCAGGGAAATAGAAACTCATGTAACAGCTGAGAGCGAGGGTGAGGGAAAAGTTAACAAAGATGAAAGTCATGTAGATTTTCTCTATGCAGCTATAGCTCTAAGTGGTCTATTTAGAATTTTAGAAATTGGAAGCATCAGCCATCTGACCTTGTCTCTAAGGTAAGCAGAATGTGCATCATCTTCTAAGCTATGAACTGAGGGCAGAGGCTGAGTTTCTTGACTATCAGTGGGTGGACAGTTCCCCAGCGTGTGGGTGTAGCTGTGCAGGTTGTGAAGGTCTTGACTCCAGGGCTGCATTCTCACTGAGCCTATTTAGATCTTGTCCTCGCACATTGTATGATCCAGTCTAGGACTCGCTGGGTGGCTCTGTATCTGAACTTCAGGCAGATTTAAGAAGTAGCAGAGAAGGTCTTGAGCTGAGAGCAGTCAGCAAATCTCCCCCAATTCTCCTCTCAGGTGAGTATGAAATGTTCCTACTTCCCTTTGGTTTTCAATCAGCTTTCCCTTCCCACCTAGAAAAGATGTCATACTCCACGTTTTCTACATATTTGGAGTGCACAAAGCAAGATTTTAACTTTAGTGTTTTGATTTGTTTTTCTGATTTCTCTATTCTGGGTGGAAGACATCAGAGTGGGGAAGGAGAAGAGGTTGTCTGACTTAGACCTGCATTGACGTCTGGCTCTACCAAGCATCTCTTCTATAGCCTTGAGCAAGGCATTTAACTGCCTGGTTCTTCACGTGTAAAATGGGTATAGAGTAAACACTCTGCAGAGATATTTTGAAGGTAGGATATAATGTACATAAACGATAGAAGCCCAGGATAAATGTGGTGCTAGATAAAATGTAGCTGAAAAAAGTTCTCATTTATTGAGTGCTTACTACATGGCAGATTCTGTGCTTAATAATTTACATATATTTACTCACTTATTCCTCACAATAACCCTCTCACACAGGTAAATTATAATTGCCATTTTAAAGAAGAAGAAATTGAGACTCAGAATAAATGTGACTTCACGTAACTATTCAACCAAGATAGTAAAACTGGTTTTCAAACTCAGGCAGGATGACCTCAGAGTCCTTGAAATCTACACATACTGGTTAGTACTAGCAACCTTTGGCTTCTATCAGCTGCGCTTAAGCTTGCATTGGTTTCAAATTGCAGTAATCTAAAAGTCAGCAAGAAGAAAATGAGAGGAACTTATGTTTATCCTCAAGGAAAAAATCAAGAATGCCAATGTGTTTTTGTAATATAAGAAATTCAATGAGATGAGGTATACTCATAATTTGAAAACTGCAAATTTTATTTTAAATTGTGAAACTGATACATTTTAAAATTTCAAACTTGGAGAGTGAAGCTTTGAAACAGGAAAATTTTCTGGTATACAGCGACAGAAAGAAATCAGGATGAGTTAAATACAGCCATGAAAAATTAAAAATGCAATTCTTAAAGTTTGTGAGAGGAATCCTTAGCCTTCATGGTGTAAATACATGCACAAAAAGCAAATCAGAATTACAGAAGTACAAAAGAAAGTATAGTAACTTTAGTAAAAAATGATCAGGAACTACGTTAATTTCACAGGCCAACATAAAATTTCCAGAGAGCTCTTGAATTTTTAAAGATGTTTACAAAGTGGAGCTAAGAGGTCTAAAATCTGAACTCTCTTAATATTCCACTGACACTGTGGATGCATGAAATAATGAGTTAGAAGCTTGCAGGAAGCACTTTGTGGCAATTGCAAAGCATAAAGCATATTTAATTAAATTAAGTAATCTCTATTTAGATGAAAGTAAATCATTTTAGTGCTAACTGTTTTTAATGATTCAAGCTGTCATTCAAAAAAAAAAAGATAGGAAGCTGGTAAAGTACTTAGAACTCCACTTATGGGGCTTTTATAGCAAAGCACTAATGGGGTTTTTCTTGCCAGGGGAATGCCATATTTTATTAATAACTGATTCTGAAACTCTAACAATAATTACTAACTTATACCACAAAATTTGCCAGAAAGGTGGGAAAGAATACTTTAAAGATATAAGTATTTTTGGAAGGCTAAAAACAGCTTCAGAGTATTTTCTAAATTATGATTTTTAATGCACATATAGGTAAACCTGTATAAGAACATTGATAAGAAACAGAAGAGATCTTTACTAAAATCTCTTTTTATTTTGAGGTAACTAGCCCTGTCTTTTGGCTTTTCAGTATGAGCACCCATCACAAAGGATTTAGGGATGATGGCAAAGTAAGAAGCAGTAGGAATCAGCCTCCCCATCTAGACAGCAATTACACTGGCAGAATCTGTGTGATGTATCTACTTTGAAACTCTGGAGTCTATTGAAGGCTTGCAAACTCCAGAGGAAGACTTGAACAGCAAATTGTAGTTAATTTGGTCAATTTTAGCTCTTAGCACAGTAGCAGCTACTCATCCTCCACCCTACTCATTCCCATCCCCCACCCAGGTTGGGCAAATAGGACCCTGCCCTCTGAATATCATGGCTGTGTGTTCTGATCACTGATTGTTGCCTCTGCCAAGGAAGTGCAGACAAAGGTAGGCAGCTCTTGTTGTTGCATCTCCCCCCCATTGTTGAGACCCTCTCCCATTCTGTCTAAAATGACTTCCAGGGGAGTTAAAGGGCCAGTGACCTTTATTTTCTCCCACAATTTTTCTCTTTTGGGAGCCAGACATTAAACACTAGGACATTCCAAAGCCATTGCATATATGAGGAACATTAGAAAGTAATCATGCCTGAACAGGGAAAGGCACAAGCTTAGAAAAAACCTGAGAAGACCTTAATTTTACACCTCAGGTTGATCCTTGGCACTTAGACAGTCCAAACAAATTTAAAAAACAAAAAAAGTAAACAAAACCAATAAAAAAGACAGCAATCCCTGGGAAAGAGGGAGAATCTTATTTCCAGTTACCATGTTTTTATATTCAAATGTGTAGTTTATGTTTTTATATTCAAATGTCTAGTTTTGAACAAAAAATCAGAAGTCAGACAAAGAAACAAGAAAGTATGGCCCATTCAAAGGAGACAAAAAGAATCAACAGAAAATAACCTCTGAAAATGACTGATGACAGACATACCAGACAAAGACTGTAAAATAACTGTCATGAATGCTCAAAGAACTAAAGAAAATATGAAGAAAGTCAAGAAAACAATGTATGAATACAGTGGAAATATCAATAAAGAGACAGACAACCTAAAAAAGAAATTCTGGAACTGAGAAGTACAATAACAAAGGTGAAAAGTTCCCAGAGGGATTCAAAGCAGATCTGAGAAGAAATGAGAATGAATTAATGAACTTGAATATTGGACAGTGGAAATTGAGTTTGAGGAGCAGAAAGAGACAAAGATTATAGAAAAGTGACTGGTGCCTAAGGAACCTGTGGGACAACATCAAACAGACCCCCACACACATTGTGGGAGTCCCAGAAGGAAAAGAGAGTGGAAAAGGGGCAGAGAGAATTATTAGAAGAAATGATGGCTGAAAATTTCCCAAGTTTGATGAAAGATATGAATATAAACATTCAAGAAGCTTAAAGAAATCCAAGCAAAATGAACTCCCCTCTCTTAAGCTCAATGAAACCCTTAAAAACCAGTTGCCCACTGTCACAGTGAAAACCATCCACTTAGCAGCCCCTGGAAGGTGCAGAAAGTAGCTGGAAATCCTGGAAAATACAGTTTTTATATAACTGTCATTATTAGACCTCTCTAGTATTCCCCTGGAAATCACACACACAAAGTTTGTCTTTATTTGACCTGACTTAGAGCTCAGCCTATGGGAAAAGCCTTTCCTCTGGGGTGTTTTGCTGGAAAAAATCAGCAGGAACTAACTAATATTGCAGCTGCTTGTGTGGGTGATAAAAACTGGGGAAAACAATGAGCTGGAAAAAAACCTGAAAAGGAAACAGTGGAGAATGAGATGTCCATAGGGAGCTTTGGAAAGCTCTAAGATATTCCTGGGAATCTAGAAGACCATGCTCACTCAATGGGCTGTGCACATTCTGAGTAAAAGCCTAAGCAAGTCCTAAGCTATCACTTCTGGCTGCTCTTGAGGCTCTGTGCAAGGAGGAAGTGAAAACGAAGGCAGAAGTGTAAACTACATACCTGAGAATGGAAGGTGGACTCCAGCAGGTACTCAGAACTCCTCAACAATAGCTGGTTTCCAGGATTTAAGGAAATCTCTGGGTAATCAAATGATATGGATGACACTATAAACCACCAGTTGGCTTCACTGGTGAATTTTGCCAAATGAAGTAACATTAATCTTTCAAAAACTTTCCCAAAAAGTAAAAGAATTCAACTTATTTATGAGGCCACAATTAGCCTCATATCAAAGCCAAATAAACACATCATAAGAAAAGAAACTACAGGTGGAAAAAACTTCTGACTCTCAAAAATCTTTAACATAACACTGGTAATGTTGCTGGATCCAGCAACATTTATAATGGAAATACCACAACTAGGTGGTATTTTCTTAGAAATGCAAAGTAGATTGAACATACGAAAATCAATCAATGTAATTTTCCCTATTAACAACATAAAAGAGAAAAAGTATATGATTATCTTGATACATGCAAAATATCAGACAAAACCTAACACCCATTCGTGATTTTTTAGTAAAGATATTGTTATCATTATTTCAAACACACTGTTTTTGGTTAGATAGATATAAAAAGAAAAATAAAAGACTTTGTTTATTTTCTCCTATGTTCTTCCTTTAGGTAGATCTGGTTTCCTGACCTACCTTGTATTCATTCTCCCTGAAGAACTCTTTTAATATTTCTTACAAGGCAGGTCTATTAAGAACAAATTCCCTCAATTTTTGTTTTTCTTGAGGAATAATTTCACTAGATACATAATTCTAGATTAGTGGTTTAATCTTTCAACACTTTATCAGTATTTTAAATATTTTATTTCAATCTTGCTTGCAAGTAGATTAAAGAAAAGTTTGACTTAATTCTTACATTTGATCTTTTATATATGAGGTATTTTTTTTCCTCCGGATTCTTTCAGTATTTTCTCTTTTTATTTGGTTTTCTGCAGTTTATATACAATATGGCTTGGTGTAAATTTTTAAATTTATTTATCCTGATTTGTGTTCTCTGAGTTTCCTGGATATGTGGTTTGGTGTCTGTCATTAATTTTGGATAATTCTCCATCATTATTTCAAGTATTTCTTCCATTTCTTTCTTTCTTCTCTTTATTTTACTTGCATTATGCATATGTTATATCTTTTGTAATTATCTCACAGTTCTTGGGTATTCTGTTCCATCTTTTAAATTACTTTCTATTTGCATTTCAGTTTTGGAAGTTTCTACCTACATATTTTCAAGTGCACTGATTCTTTCCTTGGTCATATCCAGTCAATTACTGAGTCCATCAAAGGCATTCTTCATTTTCTATTATAATACTTCTTATTTCTAGAATTTCTTTTTAATTCTTTCTTACAGTTTCTATCTTTGTGCTTACTTTTCCCAACTCTGCTTGTGTGTTTTTCAATTTTCCATTAGAGCCCTTGGCACGTTAATCATAATTTTTCTAAAATTCTTGGTCTGACAATTTCAAAATCTCTGCCATATCTGGGTTTGGTAGTGAGGATTGATGTGTCTCTTTAAGTTGTGGTGTTTGTCTTTTAATATGCCTTGTAATTTTTTGTTGAAAGCCAGACATGATGGTTGGACTAAAAGAACTGAAGTAACTAGACCTTTAATGTGAGGTTTTTTGTTTACCTACCTATTACTTAAACTATGCTTACTGTTCACTATACTAAAATTCTCTTGTTTGTGTCTCTCCTGTCATCCTTGGGTTTCCCTAGAGACTTCTTAACTAAGACATGAGACATGCCGTTCTTTCCATTGTATACCCCTGGCACCAACTCTTGTCCAGTTTCTGCTTCTGGCTTCTGCTTCATTGGTTTGTGATTCTCTGTCTGTCTGACATTCTCTCCGTTTTGCAGGAAGCTGTTTTTCCTGTGAGCTCTGTTCTCTGATAGGTCTAAAAAGAGTTGCTGATTTTCAGTTTGTTCAGCTGTTTTGTTGTGAGGATGGAAGTGACAACATCCAAGATCCTTACCTACCAAATCAGGGTATAAATGGCTTTTGAATACTCTCCAGCAAAGAGGATCAATAATTTGTAAATCCCAAATTTGAACCATATCTAAAAATCTTAGAGTTAAATCACACTTTCTAAGTAGTGATTAGAACACCTTACCTTTTAATGTACATTCAATTATTTCAAGAGAGGAGAAACACAATAATTTAATAATTGTCACTATAATTCAACTTCTCAATGTGTTCAGATCAGCTTTTCTTTTTTTTTTTTTCTTTTTGCGGTATGCGGGCCTCTCACTGTTGTGGCCTCTCCCGTTGCGGAGCACAGGCTCCGGATGCGCAGGCCCAGAGGCCATGGCTCACGGGCCCAGCCGCTCCACGGCATATGAGATCCTCCCAGACCGGGGCACGAACCCGTATCCCCTGCATCGGCAGGCGGACTCTCAACCACTGCGCCACCAGGGAGACCCCAGATCAGCTTTTCTTAATATTTTATAGCATACTCATGTATTGTTTCCATGGTATCATCATTGTACAATCAGACTTCAAATAATTTTAGGAAAAACAGAACATGGGGTATAATTTGTTGAGTTAACATTTTTATGGAGAGGCTCATACTGTTGTTGTGCTTATAATTTTATGATGCTTATGTACCTTGAAATCCATAGTTAAATGACGTAAATAGTTAAAACATTCCAACCAAATATGAACAATAACATATATTTCTATTACAAAAGTGATAAAAATTAGAAGATGGCTGCTTTGATAGATGCTTAAACCTCAATCATGTATATAATCTGGAAAGTATTAATAAATTCTTACCCATCTTAATATTTTAATGTTCTAATTTTTCTAATAAAATTTAGCTCAGATATTATGTATCATTACTTTTTAATTTACTTTTTAAAATTGACAGTGGACTATGAATACTAAATTACATTCTGACTCAGGTGGTTTCTAATTAGAGTATTTCCATGTCTCAGTCAGTGGTCCTTTGGAGTAGATTCAATTTGAGTGCACACATCATTGTGTTTATAATGAGATATTTGATAAATAGTCACTTTACAGATAATATAAAGGCGGGGGAATTTGGAGTGGGTAAGGATGATCAATGAGCAAAAGGGAGAAACCACCAAAGACAAACCAAGTGGTGTTGCCCAGGACAGGTCCGGAAGTGATGGAACAACGTCTCCTACTGCTGGTGCTGCCGGTGATTCAATATGGTCGTCACCCTGCTGGCATGCTGCTCCAGGCCAGCCCTGGAAATCACACTGTCATTCACCGGGGAGTCAGTGCAGGGCAAGGACATGCCATCAGCAGTCTCACCTGCCCCCGGGTTGCCTCTAGTGCCCATAACGGTTGTCTGACCTCACTCACGCCCCTGTCCAGGCAGAGCAGTGACAAAGAGGGGGATGTTAACAGTGGTTCCTACAGCAGCGTATTGGATGTTCTTAGGAAAAAGGAGAGATCAAGATCTGACAGTGGGTGAGATAAAGGGTCTTCCTTTGTTTTCTTCCTCAAATGGTACTTTCAGATAAGTGGAATTCATATACTACCTTTTGTACTTAGTAAATGGCTACCAGAGGAAAACACTCAAAAAATAAAATTGGAGTATAAAAGCAAATCTGTATTGAAAAGGATTATTTTTGTGGGTCCTCTTTATGTGGTACTCAACTGTAAACTTCTGCTCTCCCACTCGAACTGTGGGGCAAAATGAATCACACACAAAAAACTATTGCACAAATAGTTCATTTTAAAATTAATATTTAGATACAGCTAAGAAAAATAATATGCCTAGCAGATGAATTGGGTTATGTTATTACACGTATTATTTTTTATGGTTGAACATTAAACTTGATACCAAATATCTAAATTAAATATTACAATTGTATAATCTGCTTATTTGCAATATTTATATTAAATACCTATTTATATAAAATTATGTTTTTAACTTGTGGTTTATATTGCTCTGAGGAAAAAATTATGAAAGTAATTTTTCTGGAAATTATTCACATTTTACAGAAAATTGTCTACCTGAAATGCTAAAACTTTAGATTCTTTTAATTTTATTTACTACTTAAAATAAAAGTGAATTAAAATCTTGTTTTAATATTTCAAAATCTTGCCTATTGGGTACTGATAGAGAAGTTATTGTTTATCCTTTAACATAAAAATGTTATTGTTACTTGATACTCTAAAGCCTTGAAATACACACACATGCACACATACACACACACAAAGACAAGAAGAGAGATAAAGAGAGACAGAGATAGTTTCTGAGTTATGGAGTTTTAGGGGAGACGTTAGCATTGAAACAATTAACTGATGACAGAGCTCTCCCTGCTCTTACAGACTGTTGGAGGTGGAGGCAACTTGTCACAAAAACTAGAGAAGTTAACAGCTAGAAAGAGAAACATTTGTAAAAGACACGTGAGGTCTAAATAACCGAGAGGACTAGAAATACTACAATTCCAGGTAGAAAATTGTTATTTCTCAGTAGACTGAATCACTGGAAACTTATTTTCTTGCAGAGAATTTCTTGAATCAGGAACAGGCTAAGAATCAGGCTTGCCATGGGCAGAAGATCACTAAAGAGACCAGAGAGCCTTTGAAGGCCATCTGGACGGACAGAATGGATTTAAATTAGAGGAACTCCAAACACAAACCCACTTTTCCTCACGGAAGGTTTGATGGGTGCTGAGACAAATGGGAGCCTTCAGAATGGAAGGCATATGCGGATTAAATCATCTGTGGGTTCATAATGCTTAGGAAACAAAGTCTCAATAAGGAGACTCAACTTCAAGATATTTGAAACAAGAAGTGGGCTGAAACTAATTAAAATGGAAATCCAACCTGGGCACAACAAAATACATGACTGTATTAAATTAATCAGCCCCTCATCTGATCTGTCTAATGAACAAATAAGAAAAACCATACCCATGGAGAAATAACATTGATTTCTTCTCTACAGTCTATCGAAACCTAAGGTCCTCTGTAAATAATTACAAGAAATGCAAAGATGTAGGAACACATAACACACACCTGAGCAAAAAAAATAATAATAATAGAAGCCAATCTATTGACTTAGAAGCTAGCAGGCAAGGACTTTAAAATAGTTAATGTAGATTTGTTAAAATATGGAGACAAATATAGAAAATAGGTTAAAAATAAAGAGTTTAACGAGGAGTTGGAATCTATAAAAAAGGACCAAAATAACACTGTAGAACTAAATAATAAAACATATAAAATTAAGAATTCATTGGGTGGTTTTAGAAGCATCCTGGACACAACTTTAAACAAAATTAGTAAAATGAAAGACAGAGTAATAGAAAATATACAAATTAAAGCACCAAAAGGAGTAATAAAATAAAAATAAAAGATAGAAGAAAGTATAAGAAATGGATAGGTATTGTTAAATGGTCTCACATAAATACAATTGGAGACTGAGAACTAGACTAATACAAACACTAAATACCTAATGGTTGATTAGCTTCCAATAATGATCAAATGTATCAATGTTAAACACACACAGAATAAATATGATGTAAACCATATCTAGACACATCATAGTCAAACTGCTGAAAGTCAAGCAGTTGAAGACTACTTACTTCACATTCGAAAATTAAACATCGCTCTCCTAATAAAACTATTTAGGAGTCTGTAAAATTGCTGGTTAAAATTAGAACCGTGGTAAACTTTAAAAACAGAGGTTTGATGAACCCCAACATTTTGAGGTTATCATCCAAGGAATCCCAACCAAGGAGAATAAGAATGAGGAATCTGGATGATTGGGAAGAAAAGTCAGAAAATGCAGTGTCATGATGGTTAGCAAAGGAGAGTGTTTAAGAAGGAAAGGGATTCTAGAAGTGCTGAATTCTGGTGAGAGACAAACAAGATAAGCACAGGACAGGGACTACTGGATTTGAAATAATTGCCTGTTCTTTGTATCTTTGTGGACTTTGGGAGAAAAATATATGAGGAAACTGGAGAAAAATGAGAGGTGAGCATGTGAAAACCAAGTGCACTGAAAACACTTTTTAGAAGTTATCTGTGCAGAGATACAGATAAGTGATACAGTACCAAGAGGGCATGAGAGATGGTGGAAGAAAAAAGCACAAATAATGAGAGTACAGGTAAATAATTTCTAGCAGCTAAAGCACTTGTGAAATCAACACTCCTTATATACCACAACAACAACAAAAAAACCCAGAAGCATCTTTCCAGGTTCTTTCCTGGTCATCACCTCTTCCAAAAAAGTCAGCTTTCCTCATTTCTATCACCACCAATAATTTAAGCATATTATTGAACTTTATATAAGCAAAATCGTACATGTGTTTATTTATGTCTGGCTTCTTTCACTCCTTCCTGCGTTTGTGAAATTTTTTCATGTCATTTAATAAAACACGTCATTCACTTTCATTGCTATACAGTATATATTTTTTCCAATATACCATATTTTACTGGTGCATTCTATTTTGGTAGATATTAGGTTATTTCTGGTTTTGTTCAATTATAAATAAGATTCTAGGTATTCTCTAACATATTTCTTTTGTAGAAAAATGGTTTCATTTTTCTTTTTTTAACTGTATTATAGACTATTTATTAACAGACAATGCCCGCATTTATTTCTTCTTGGACACACCCACCGTGTGGCCATGGCGGCCTGTGGTCTTGGTGTGCTGGCCTCGGATATGAAATATCCAGAAGTGGTGCAGCCCTCTGTGTGCCCGAATCTTCTTGTTCTTGATTAAATATGAAGGTACAGAATTACTGGTCAAAAGTTTGCATATGTCCAGCTTTAGTAGACACTGCCAAACTTTATTTCCAAAATAGTTGTACCTACCAAGTGTAGGAAGATTTCAACTGATGCACATTTTTGCTAAAACTTCTCCATATCTTTTTTCATTTTAATGATTCTGATAGATGTGTAGGAGTATTTTGTTATAGTTTTAAGTTGTATCTCCCTGATGAATTATGAAGTTGAGTGTTCTATCATGCATTTATTGTCCATTTGGAGATCTTCTATCGTCTCATATCTTACTGAAGAGGCTGGTTTTTCCACCTGCTTTCAGACGTTCCCACCATTGCTATAAATCCGGTGACCATGTTAAGGGTATGACTATGTCTACACATCCTTCCATTCCTCTGTTCTATTTGTCTATCCACAGGATAAATTACTCTCTTAGTGACTGTAGCTGTGTAAGTCTTCATTTCTAGTAGTGTAAGACCTCTAAATTTCTGTTTCTTATCTTGGACCTCTGCATTTCTATAAAAATGTTGGAATTGGTTGGTCAATTTCCACACTCTTCTTGAAAAATGCTGCTGGATCTTTGTTCTGAATTGCTTTGAAATTATAAATCATTTTGAGAACAATTACATTTTTACAATGTTGAAACTTCAATGCATAAAGTATATCAATTCATATATTTAAGTCTTCTTGGGTTATTCTTAATAATGTTTTGTAAATTTCAGAGTAAAACTTACATCATTTGTAGATTTATTGTGACATAGATTTTTGTGATACTGTTGATGGTAATGATTAAATTTTAAATTTTATTTTATTCACATTTGTTAATTTAAATTTGTGTATTTCATTATACCTAAATTTATTTGCTTATTGCTACCATATAGAATTATAATTAATTTTTATATTGGACTTGTATCCAGTGATATTGTTCAATTCACATATGAATTATTGTAATTTATCTACAGTCTTTTGATTTCTACCTACACAAATATTTCCTATGCAAATAATGACATTTTTCTTTTTTCACTTTCTGTATCTTACCTTATTGTTATTTTCTCTGATATTGGGTTTAGCTTTCTTTGAGCTAGCGAAAATTAAGATGTTTTGAATTGGAGTTTCAGACTTTGTGAGTGCTGGTCTATTTTCACTTGGCCCTTTCTCTCGGGGAAAAGCCACTCAGAGGTCTGAACAGAAAACTTAAGATGTTTACAAGGCCCCTCCTCCTTCAATGGCTCTGACCACCTATTTTTGTTTCTCTAGTGCTATGAGAATGCCAAAAGCTCTGCTTAGGTTTCTAACCTCTTAGTAGCATCTTTCTTCTTAGTTTCTCAACCTCTGACCCTTGAGCATTTTAGGATTTGGACATGGCTTCAAGGGCGAAAGCCTTGGAGAACACACGTTTTGCGTGTGTTGGTGGAGAGTGCCCTAATAGGAAGAAATAGCAGATGCTCTGCAAGCAGGCAGGTGTGTAGCTGTACTGGTGACAAACTAGATGGTTCTACTGAGTATCATATTTTCAGTAAAGGAAGGGAAAATCACCAACTGATAGTGGAAGGGTAAAGTGGGTAGCAGATAAAGTAAGGGTTCAAGAGAGTTTGAACAGAAAGAATATGATTGAGAACCAGTAATCTTTAAAAGTCAGAAAGTGCACGTAGTACAAAAGGCTGGTGAATTGCCAGGCAAGTTACAAAATTTTTTGTAAGGCACTTATCTCACCTGTTTTATTTATCCAGTCCATCTTGCAGGATTGATGTACTCTTAAAAACAGTATCTATAAAATGTCTTTAAAAGCTACAAAGTGTAATAAAAATATTAAGGTGCAAATAAAATAATCAAGATTAGTAAAAGAAAAAAGGGGTTTGAGAAATGTCAAGGGAAGTAGAATAGTGAGTAACACCTAAATTCTTACAATCTGTGTCTTGGGAGATATATGGAGACCTGTTCAAACATCTGTGTCTTGGGAGGTAATGAACTTTCTGTCTTCAGTGAGGAGGAAGGGGAGGTAAGGTGCTTACTGCAGGGGTCAAGTCAGAGAGTCCTGCTATGTACCAGGAGAGGAGTCTTGAACCCTAAACACATAGGTGCAATTTTAAGAGATTGTTATTAGTTTATTTTTTGTAGTTAGAGCATCTGAATATTCTGCATCTCCGAAGCAAAGATAAGATGAAAAAACAACAGTTAAGATTCATTATTATTGTTATTGTATGTTTTAATAAATGCAGCTTTCAAACTACAGTCCCCAAAGTGGTTCTGCAATCACTAGGCATTCAGCCAAGCAGTCATGTATTATTCACGAGGCTGGTTTGTTTGCTTAAAAAGAAATTTAAAAGCTGTTCTGACTGCATACTGCACCCAAACACTGTATAGCCTCCATAAACATTCAGTTCTACTTCGGTAGCCCTTTCATCTTTAAGGCTAAAGACATACGGTCTTTACCCTCACTAGCCTTCTTGGATTCCTGCACTGGTGTATGTGTGTTCTCAGGACAGTGTGTCATAATCAAAAATGTTAACAACCAGTTCAATGATGTTGAATCCCAACCTTGTGTCGAGTTCCCTGTGCATAACTCTACCACTTTATGGACCACAGTAGGCCTGTCTCTCCAAGTAGTGTCTTGAGGACAGGATCTGTAGCTGGAGTCCTGGAGGGATTCAGGATTTTCTGAAAGTTACCAGTTATGTCCCAGCTCTCCAAGCAATAGGATTAGTTAGTGCTTTCAACAGTGTACGTGGATGGAGAAGATTTGATTGACTGAATGACTGTTTAACCCATCTGCTAATATAGGAACTGGCATTTGTTTAGACATTATTTATTGAGCACGTATAATCTGTAATGTTTTGTGCTTCTATTATACTTCTGGTAAGTCAGTGGAGTATGAAGTATGGTTACTTACCATCAATAATTTTTAACTAGCTGAAGAAACAAACCATATGCACATAGAATAGTTTTAATAGTAAAAATTCACATTGCCTAGAACTTCATAGTTTACAAAGAACTTCAATCTCTTGGGAGCCTCATGCAGCTTTTGCAAGGTAAGTTAAAACAAGTTCTATTGATATCTGCTTTAAGGGCATTAAGAAACCGAGTTTCAGAGATGCACATACATCTGGTAAATGGCAAGTTGGGGGCCTTATTTCCATGTGAATGACACCCTTCCCCTGGATTTGTGTGACAGAGAAGGTCTGTCAGTGCATGTCCAAAACAGCTCATGCAGACAAACCTGTGGGCCTGAGCTTGGTGTGGCTGAGGAACTACTGTGTCATGTGACTAGAAACAACAGAACCTTGTAAAATTAGTTTGGACCCAAACTCAGGAGAGAGTGTGGGTTTGGAAGAAACAGAAAAGTTGGAGAGGATACTCTAATTCAGAATATTACAAGCTTAATGGAGAGCCCAGGGGTCTACCCCATAGAGCATAGGTCTCGGCTTGGGGTGTAGTGGATACAAAATTGGGGAAGAAAATAAGGGGTGAATGGAGATAAGCAGACAATGAGAGTCACTGCTGGGTTTAATTAGGGAATTGACTCTGTCAGAAAGGTTTTAGTTCTACTCACTGAAAGGTTCATTTCATTTAAACCCTTGCCAAAAGTATGGTTGATTTTACAGTGTCTTACACAGATCATGATACATTATTTTTATAAACTTAAAAAATATTTTTAACCATCACCTTAGTAGAGCTGTTATTTTACTCAAATCTAAAAAAAAAAAAAATGAACCCCAATTTCTCTATACATTTAGATTAGAAAGATGCAGCTGGGCTTTAAAATTGGCCCCATGCATTTTTCCCTCCTTAATTTGGCAAAACTATAGCAACCTACTGTCAAACATTGGCCTCTTTCCTTGTTTTAGCACAATGGAAGCTTTCACATTTCTTCCAAAAGGCTTATTCACAGTTATGCAACCTTTTATGGAAGCTTCCTACAGAAAGTCACACAGAGTGTTGTAGGCACCCTGTTTGTCTGGGTTCCTGCCGAGAGGTAGCAATTTAATGAAAACAAGGAAGCCAGACCACAACGTGAGTAAGATTTTAATGTGCGAGCCCAGCATACTAAAAAGTTACAACCCTGATCATATCATTCACGTTAGTGAAAACGCAGTTAGTCTAACATTCTAAATGCACTTAATTTTAAAAGCACTCTGCATTCCCATACCGACCAAACTGTGTACTATTTTTTAATCTTTCTTCTTTCTTGAACCTAAGATGGTGGGTCAGAGAGAAATATACTTCTTGTGTTTATATGAAATAAAAGAAAGAGAATTCTTGCAAATAGCAATGAAATATCATATTTCCACGCTAAAAGATTTAACATTATTCAGAGGACTGTATATAAACGAGACTAGCAATGAAGCATGAACTGTTTAGCTTCCTGATAGAGCAGCATGCACTCTCTTATTTTGGTAACAACCTTCCAGACGTCACATTCAGATGAAAAGTTCAACCCCTTTAGATTTGCTGGCTGTTTAATATATTTCAATAATCATGTAATTAGCTCATCATCTCTTCCACATTCAGTATTTCCCTCCTAGCTACTTGCTTTCTTTACTTTAGGGACTTTCTGAAGTTCTGTGTACAGAATTAATAAGTGGAATAATTTGTCTCTTTGCTGTTTGCAAAAATCCATTCTGACTCTGAACACCTTTATCCACTATACAGTCCTGGACACCGAGGGTGCTGTGGATCTTAGTTGTTACTGATTCCAGGAATCAATTTAAAATATAGTTCACTCTTTATTCTGTTATATTGTGATTTCTTAACCTATAGATTTTGTATTTGAATTCATTTCTGAAGAAACTTCCAGTCCAGGATATTACAAATCAAAGGATCATGATATGTGATAAACAAAATTGGTGCAGACTTAAGACTGCAAAACAACAAGAGGACACTTTTGACATTTCTCTTGAAGAGATAAGGACAAAAGATAAAGAGTTCTACAAGTTTAAATGAAAATAGATGGCAGTTCTCTCTCTCTAGTGCTCTCTCATTCTCTCTCTTCTCCCTCTCCTCCTTTTCTTACTTTTTAAAAATTAATTTTTATTGGAGTAGAGTTGCTTTACAATATTGTGTTAGTTTCTACTGTACAGCAAAATGAATCAGCTATACATATATACATCCCCTCTTTTTTGGATTTCCTTCCCATTTAGGTCACCACACAGCATTAAGTAGAGTTCCCTGTGCTATATAGTATGTTCTCGTTAGTTACCTATTTTATACATAGTCTTCTTTTCTTCTCTTTTAAGTGTGTTTAGAGGCTGAGAAGTTAAGCAGGAATGGCTATCACAAATATTTTGCCAGATACGCGCAAAGGAACGAGAAGCTCCTGCTGATTCAAAAAGATGGAAGAAGAGACAAGTGGATACTTCCTTTGGATGAGATGAAGGTCTCAACAGATAGACACAAACAGATAGTGATGAGAGATGGGGACCCAAGCAACTGTGCCCAGGATGGAAGCTACAGGCATTAAGATAACATTATGATTGAGTCATAAAATCTACTGAAGAATTTAGTGGGAAAAAAGTATGTACATTTTGGACTTCCCTGTTGGCGCAGTAGTTTAGAATCCGCCTGCCAATGCAGGGGACATGGGTTCGATCCCTGGTCCCGGAAGATCTCACATGCCACGGAGCAATTAACCCCTTGCACCACAACAACTGAGCCTGCGCTCTAGAGCCCGTGAGCCACAGCTACTGAAACCTGAGCACTTAGAGCCCGTGCTCCGCAGCAAGAGAAGCCACCACAATGAGAAGCCCGCACACCGTAATGAAGAGTAACCCCCGCTCGCCACAACTAGAAGAAGCCCGTGTCCAGCAACGAAGTCCCAACACAGCCAAAAATAAATAAATAAATATTAAAAATATATATACTGGTTTACATCTATTACTATGTAGTACTTAGTATGTAGAAGGCTTTGTGCTAAGTACTTTACAAGCATGGTCTTATTTAATCCTTTTAAAAAAATGTATGTAGATTTACTAGAATTTCCCCCAAATCTGAGAAGTCAAACTCAGGAAGTACCAAGTAGTAAAAAGGAAATTGAAATAAGTTTCAGGTTAATTAAAAGAAAAACTTTGAAACAATCAAAACTGTTCTAAAAATGTAATATTCTGCCCCAGCAATTGCACACTTTTCATGAATTGAGACGTTCAAATACACTTTATCATCATTTGCTGGTTTCATTTCAGAGCAGACTCAGACATTAGCTATGTGATTACACCAAATTACCTAATGGTTCTATTTTAATAATTCATCCATAGTTCTAAGCTTTCTTCTATTTTGTTTACTTTTTAGCTGTTAAGGTAAACAGATACTATCTTTGCAAGTTTTATAAGAAACATGAAAGAATGGTGCCTGATTTTGCTTCAGTGAAGCTCTTTGTAGCTTGGAGCATGACAGATTTGGTGATGCTCGTTTGACTCAATCAAAAAAGTAAAGGGACCTCTTCTGAAACTTGCATTTAGACCCATAAATATTGAAAATGCAGATATGACAACTTTGTCAACATGTAATTTCCAAACTTGAGTAGATAATATTAGCATATTTGTAATAGCTATAGTGAGTATATTCTGGTATGCTGGTAAAAATAGGGGAAAGGGGGCCTAAAATCAAGACAGGAACAAAATAGGCATAAAAAATAACTGAGGCAATTAAATGAGAGAGGTACATAAAATCCTGGTGCAATGACTAATATCTCGTTATTATTTTAAATTGATTTAACTATGACCTCCCATGTAGACAATCTCAAACTTCTTAATGTAAAGAAAAAGGAAAAATTCCTATTCATATACTGTTGTATTTTCATTTCTGTTCAGTTGTACATACTGTTTTATTTTTTTCCCTGAGGCTTTCCCTTTGATCCAATGACTTATTTAGAAGTGTGTGTTTAATTTCCAAGTGTCTGGAGATTTTCAGGTTGTCCTTTTATTATTGATTTCTAGTTTGAGTCCTTTGTGGTAGGAGAGTATACTTTATGTATCTTAATTGCTTTGAAGTGTGTTAATGTTTGTTTTATAAACCAGAATATGATCTATCTTGGTGAATGTTCCAGGGGTGCTTGCAAAGAATGTGTTTTCTGCTGTTGTTGGGTGCAGTGTGTTAGAAAGGTCAATTAAAACCTATTGACTGATGGTCATTCATAGACTATTGAAAACGTCCTCTTTAGACCTTTTGTTATGCTTTGTATCTTAGGCAGATATTTTATTTTATTTTATTTTATTTTATTTATTTATTTGTTTATTTATTTTTGCGGTACGCGGTCCTCTCACTGCTGTGGCCTCTCCCGTTGTGGAGCACAGTCTCTGGACGCATAGGCTCAGCAGCCATGGCTCACGGGCCCAGCTGCTCCGCGGCATGCGGGATCTTCCCAGACCGGGGCACAAACCCGCATCCCCTGCATTGGCAGGTGGACTCTCAACCACTGTGCCACCAGGGAAACCCTAGGCAGATATTTTAAATACACATTATTTAACTTTCCTTTAAAAAGGCAAGATACATTGCATTCTACATATAAGTTTAATATAGTCTTAATTACAGTGTAGATTCTCACACAGGTCTCCCTTGGGTTTTGTCAAAGGATTTTAATAGTTGCTTAAATGATTCCATTGCTGTGAACAAAGGATTTCATTATAAAATGGTAAAATAAATGTAGAATTAGGAGATGCTAACACATTTCTTTATAACTTTTCCAACCCATTAACACTCTAATATTAATATTAATATGAAGAGGTCCACCAAGGCTGTGTGTCTCCTTTTGTGGTGGTCACTGTAGGGTCAGTAACCTAGATCTCAGTTTGGAAGGGATATTCCTTATGTCCAGTCTAATAGGTACATAGAAATGGCATTAATGGTCAGGCTTCTTGTTTTTTTATGGAGGGAGATGGGGAGAGATCTGGAAGAGCAAACAGATGATGGTGTGACAATGCCAGATGAAGGATGCAGTCAACTTATGCCTAGTACTGTTCCTTGATAAGAAAAGCTGCTGTAGTAAACTTGTGTGGATGCTGCCTTATGTCGGGTCACCTCTAGGAGCCATGGTGCCATCCAGGCTCTCTGGAATATGTCTTGCTCTTATCAGCCTATAACCTTCAGATGACCCTCTCCTGTCTTTGCATCCAGAGGGCTCTCCTTCTTTTATCAATTGCAGTAGAGCCAAACAGAATGTTATAAGTTCTTTTTCCTTTCTTTTCTTTTTTTGCTTCAGGTGTGAGAAATGGGACATTAGAAAAACATCATTGAGTTCTCTCATTTAGGAATGTGAGAGTGGCTGATGCCCTCCATAGACCTGTACTGTGTAAATCTTTTGACATTTTGAATGCATTTGATGCATTTTACAATGTAAATGCCAGCAATTGCCACAGAAGTACCTCATAACAAAGCATCTCCACACTCAATGACATATAAATTAATCCCTAATTTCATGTTCATGAATATGCAGGTCGTTTGGCTGATCTAGGAAGTGCTCGCCCAACTACGCCCTACTTCAGGTTATTGGTTTCCTACACTTGGTTGCAGCATTAACTAGCTCAGGTATGCTATCCAGGTGTTTGTTACTGGGCCTACGTTAAAAATGCATCAGCTCCGTGGGATATATTTTCTCATCTTAAATCACTGTAGTACAAGAGCAAAGCCACACTGCACAGCATCTTAAGACCTCTGCTTACATCACATCCACTAACATTTCAGTGACCAAAGCAAGTGACATGGCCAAGGACCATGTCACATGATTAAGAAGCATGATAGGTGGAGGAGGAGGGAGTGACCATCTGCTGAGCAATAATCCAAATTATTACATAAATTCAGAAGCCCCCTCTCTTTTCAATATACTTCTAAAATCTAACTTTTCTTATCAGATACAAACAATTTATTTAAGGGGGACCAAAGGGAAGGAGATCTTACACTTAAATACAGAGAGAAAAGGAATAACATAATTTTTCCTTATGATGGATATTGATTTAAAGGAGAGACGATGAATTCAAGATAAACGATAGATGAAATTAAAATAGTTGGGTAGAGAATTAGGACAAGGATAATGTTCTTCAAAAATAAGTAAACAAGAGAGAGTGGTTAATCTGTTTTTCCTTTGGTTTAACTTGTCTTTTGACTAGATTAGCTTAGTTGACAATACAGAAGCATAACGACATAGCAGCAAAAACACCTCTTATGTAAAACTCATGTATGCCTATCTTGTTCTCCTCTGGAGTGTAATTTGATTTATTTGTTTAAAGTGCCTTTAGTTTATTTATTAAACAGAAATTTGTTCCTTGTGTGTTCAATATTTGACTGGATTTACTGCCTGAGGAAAAATAGATTATAAAAGGGACGTCTAGGTTGTAATTTTTAAATTGTGGAAAGTAGTTAATTTCTTCAGTAAGAAGTAATATATGGATTGATCAGATGGATGACTGAGCCCCTGAATCTACAAGTCTCTCCCAGATATAATTTCTAGTGGGGGTGGAGGGGCATTTTTAGAAAGAAATAACAGGGAAAATAAACTGGTGTTAGTAGGCTCCAAATTATAAGTAATTTGTGAAAGATAAGAGAGAGGTAAAGAGGGTTGGAGAGGAAAGCTGGTGCAGAGTAGGGACATTCATGATCTGTGAGGCTGCTAGGTGGAGCTGCAGGAAACAGCAGTGCTCCCTTGTGTGGGAACAAGGTAATGGACCAAACGAAAGTAAAGATGTGTGTGCATAAAACAATAGCTAATAAACACATTAACAATATATGTGATTTTTGGTTCCATAATTTTATATATACACTCAGATAAACATGTCTAAGAAATTACGTGGAGACATGAAACTCAAATTTTAGAACCATAAATGTAGTAGGAACGCCTTTAGTTTTTTTTTTTTTTAACATGGGATTAAACACTTTCATTTGAATATAAAATTGAAGATAGATACATGGAGAAAATGTCTGGAACAAAACATTCTGTGAACAAGTGGACACACACTTGAGAAGTCTAGATTCAGGTAATAATTTCACTTTATCTATATATTATGACTTGTTAACAATGGGATTGTTCTTGTATATATTTCATGTTATTAAGAACACATATAAAAGAGTGAAAACTAATACAAATACAAATCAATAGGAACATACTTAGCAAATATAGAAAAAAGAAAATGAGCTTCTAAATATCTCTACTGCTAGAAAAGGATACCATGAATATTTGGTATGATTCTTTGATCACTTGCAGATTTTACATTATTTGGTTTGATATAAAGCAGAGGGTTGGTTTTTCTTTGTTGTTTTTTTTTCTTTTTTTCCAATTTCCTCAACCTACCACGCTCATTACTATTTTTTGCACCTATCTGTTATTTACTCAAAACTTTCTGTTTGGCATGCCATTTCCTAAAATATATGCCTAATTCTAAATTTTACCTATTAAAATTTTACATTTAAAAGTTAATCCACAGTCTTTCTTGCAAACCAACCTATAATATATGGATTTGTATGTAATACAAATATATGGCTTGTCAGCAATTAATTCATGTACCAATTAACTTGTCATTTAATTCCATTCCCCTTGTTAAGTTTTGTGTATGTGGAGTGTGTGTGTGTGTGTGTGTGTGTGTGTGTGCATGCACTGTCTTCACATGGAGGGTGGGTACTCTTCTCAGGACTAGTTTTAAAGTTGTAGCACTCAGGAAATACAGAGTAGACCATTCTTGATGAAAACATGGAAAGAAGGGAGCAGTAAATAAAGGAAAGAGAAATGGAGGGAGAGAGGTTATTTAAAAAAAAAAAAAGTAGGTCCACATGGCTGTTCATGAAAGTCTGAGGACAGTGGGATCAAAATTACCTGCAGGATATTTTCAAGATGAGTCCTCCACACCTATTAACCAGGGAATCAAGGCCAAGGTAAACTTGCACATTTGAAAAAAGCTCCAGAGGTTATTCCCACAGACACTCTCACTCCTCTTTCCACCTTCCCTACACTGAGGACCACTAATATAGTAAGGTAGTCAAACAAAGGTTGACCAGACATACAGTGGCTGAAAGGGCACTCTCAAGAGACAGGGTTGCCTTATTCCTTTCCTTTTCCACTAGAACAAAAACCAAACACCTCCCCAGTGCGCTAATTGCCTGCAGGAATATTATCAACCAACTTAATATTTTAAGAACATATAAAGTATGTTTTTTTCATATTTTAAGAACATATAAAGTATGTTTTTTCTGCCCAAGATGAAATTACATGAAAAATCAATAATAAAAATATAGCTAGATAATCTCTAAATACTTGGAAACTGTACTACTCAATTCTAAGTAGCTTAGAGGTCAAATGAAATATTGCAAAGAAAAAAATTTAAATATTTTGAATGAAAGTGAAAACATCACCTATCAAAAATATTGGGCAAGAGGGGATAAGATGGCAGATATTACAGAAATTAAAAGGATGACATGGGGAAATTGTAAACAACCTTATGTAAATTAATTGAACACATACTTTAAAGGGACAAATTCTTTGAAAGACACATACTTCTAAACTTTAAATAATTTATATATGGAGAGATAACCAGAACACCCCATACCTATTACAAATTAAAACTGTAATTAAAAACCTTCAATAGGGCAAACTCAAGGCCAGATGACTGACTGGTAAATTTTGCTAAACATTTAAGAAAGAAATAACAAAAATTATAAACAAAATCTTTAAGAAAATATAAGAGGAAGAAACACATTGCAACTCATCTTTTAGGCCAATATTACAGCAAGTGCAAATGAAGGACACTATAAGAAAGAAAACAAACAAATAAACTACAGACCAAGTTTTAGACCGTTTTATTTATGGACCTGGTAAAATACCACAATAAGATTAATCAAGAATTAATTTCATGTTTTTAACTTTTATACTTAGATTTCTAGTAAATTTTTGTGAATGGTGAAAGTAAGGCTTGAATTTTTATTTTTTTCATATAGATATCCAGTTGTTTCAGAATCACTTCTTGAAAAACTACCTTTTCTACTTAAGCTCGATTTGATGCCTTCTCAATATCAAAGGACTGTACAAATGTGGGTCTATTTTTGGACTCAGTATCCTATTCCATTGACCGGGACCAGATTGTCTTGATTAATTTAGTTTTAGAGGAAGTCTTAAGGACAGGTATGCAAGTCTTCTGAGTTTATTCTTTTTTAAGATTGTTTTGGATGTTCTAAGTCTTTGGAATTTCAATAGAAATTTTAGAATCAGCCTGTATATTTAAAGAAAGAGCCTGGTGGGATTATTCTTGGGTTTATGCTGAACCTATAGGTCAATCTGAAGTAAAACGGTATCTTAAAAATATTGAGTTTTCCAATCCATGAATATGGTTCTTCTGGTCATTAATTTTTCTTAGTTTATATTTTATAATTTTCAAGACTTGAATGTCTTTAAAATTTTTATTCATAAGTATTGAATATTTTTGATACTATTGTAGTAAAATATTTTGAAAATATCATTTTTAGTTGTGTGCTATTAGTATACAGAGTGCAATTGATTTCTGAGTTTTAATCTTATGCTTTGTAATGCAATTAAATTTAGTTACTGATTTTTGTTACTATTTTATTGATTCCTCAGGAATTTTTACGTAAAATTATATATATATATAAATTACATTGTAGTGGGAGAACATACTCTGTATGACAGAAATCTATAAAATTTATTGAGACATACTTTATGGCCAAGGATATGATCTGTCTTGGTGAAAATACCACATGCATTTGAAAATAATATGTATTCTGTAGTTGTTGGGTATTGGAGTTCTAACAATTAGGTCATGTGTTTGACAGTATTGTTACAATAATATATGCCTTTCCTTTTATTTTGTCTAGTTCTCTATTAATATCTGAGAGAGGGAAAAGATTAACTTTTCACTGAAGAACATCTGCAATCTGTGACTATGTAAATATACTTACATTTTATTACATATTTTATCTCTCTCTTGAAATATATATATATATATATATATATATATACATATATACACATATGTATATATTTAAGAGACTATATATATATATAAAATATATAAAACAATATATATAACACACACATTATATATTTATTCAGTATATGTAATTTAGGTAATGTTAATGACAGAATTATTAAAAATACTTGTGCTTATTTTTTTCTTTCTCAGTTACATATTCTTCTGGAAAATATAGCTGGTTAGTTATGCGACCAGGGAACCCAGCTAACTAGGTGGTAACCTCCTAAATTCCAGCCTCTCTCTACTAAGAACTGATCAACTTATGTAAAATCAACAGAGCAAAACCAAATCCAAGCAATGCTAACAAAAGACATTCTTTATTAAATTTTCTCTCAAATAGATAAGTTTACATGCTTTTTAACAAACAACAATCCCATACTGAAGTCTTCATTGTGGCTCAAATGTAATTGTCAATATGTGTATTACTCAGGAACTTTTTAAAATTGGTTTTAACAACTCAAGTCAGAACACTCTGGATATACTATATGTGAGTTGATAGTTGCTATGCAGTTTAAAATGTTATATTTTATTATTAACACATGCTAGAAAATAAATTTAATGTTCTTATGACAACATAACATGGCATGTCATCTCCTTTCAGATATTTATTTATATCGATTAAATAATTTATAAAAATGATAATTTAGGAGATCATTCTAATGCACTTATTTCTTTCTCTTTTACTTTTGATGCTGGAGGTAAAAGGATAGCTTTGAAATTCTGCCTGAAATCTGCTTTTGTTTTAGCCTCATTACAACATTGCTATATATTAAGTGTGTTTGTTTTATGTCTCTTTGGCAATGAAGTAGCTCAGCAGTGCTTGGCCTCTAGGTAAAAAGAGACTATTGAGTTAGCTTTGGCTATAAATTGGTACCACTGGGATGGACAACTACTTGTGTTATTGTATTATTTTTCACAAGATGCCATATTCTGAAATACTTCCCATTCATCAACCTAATAGCTCAACAAGTATCTTCTGTAGACTTTATTGTCTGGGTCAGTTAGCTCTGGAGATTAGAGTGGTGATTACGAGGCCAGGGTTGTGTTTTGAATCCCTGTTAGGTTCTTGCTTAGAAAAAACCTCTGTACACAGCTACCACCTGCACTTCTCACCTTGCTGGCTTGTAGTTGGACATTAAGGGTTATAAAAGTGATATATCACAGGAATGTAGATGACCCAGTGCAATTCATCATTACTATTAGGAAAAAAAATCAAGGTAAATATTCCCTTGACTAGAATTTTACTTCATTCTTAAACAGAGAAGCACATAAATTGAATTGAAACTATATATACTTGCATTTAAGTAAATTTTCTTGTGTGAAACTAAAGTCAATAACTTTTTTTAAAATTTGGAATATTGAAGGATAAAGCAGATTAATGCTCGAACTTTGGAATCTTTTTAAAGCTCACCATATGCCATGTGCAAAGCACCCATAAATGCGTGAGCCCAGAGGCTCAGAAATTCCTTTAGACTAAGTTGAAACTATTATTTTTCCAGTCTTCCACAATTATATTTGGCCTTTTTCACCTAGGTGCACTTTTTATCTTTTTTTTTATCTATCTAGGTGACTGAGACCTGGTGTATCCTAATGTTAATCTTCCACCTTTCTAGTAATTACACTTTTGCTATAATGACCCATGTTTTAGAACACTGCCTTTGCCAGCACTACCTTTTGACTCCATTAATAAGGGAAATAGATTAAGCTCTTAACAACATCTTTCTCCATCTTTTCAGTCAAAAATATTTGCTGACCATCTGCTTTCTTCTGGATGCCTTTTATTTCTTTTTCTTGTCTGCTTTTTCTGGCTAGAACCTACAGTGCAATGTGGAATAGGAGTGATGACAGTAAGCATCTCTGTCTTGTTCCTGATATAAGGAAAGGTTTTCAGACTTTTATCATTAAGTATGATGTCAGCTGTGGGCTTGTAATATATAGCCTTTATTACGTTGAGAGGACTGAAGTTAGGAATGACCTCTGTCATTATCTTGATGGCATCACGCCCCATAATTTGTTTTTATCATTTGCTGAAGTCCTCTGATATTTTTCTCCATGCATAAAAAATCAATTTTTTCTTTCTCTTTGTTAAAAATAATAAGATGGAATCTATTTTCCTTTAATCTTACTTTCCTGCCTCAATAATATATTTCAATTTATTTTAAAAATACATATTTCCAAGTATATCTGTGGTGTAAGCAGTTAAAAGTTTTAAAGAATAGCCGTTTGTTTTGACAGTTTTCCTCAAGACATTTTGAACAGTTAAATTTGGGTCATAAAGATAATTTAAAATGCCATTTTAAGAAGACAATAATGTGGCAGATGCAGTGTTTTCACCTTATTTATCCAACACATTAACGTGCATAAAAGAGCATCAGATTACTGCACAATGTGGAGGGATTGAGGACGAGGGATCTCATCACACTCAATGGGAGCTATGCCTCTCCATCCCTGTGTTCTTTTCTGAATACCACTCAGGACTATTTAAGAGAGTCCCTTTAAGAGGGAAAAATCCAACCGTTTTGTTCACTTTTCTCTTCCTCTTCTATGTCATTTTGATTTATTCTGAGACCCACCTGCATGTTTACTCTCTGTCACAGTCACTATACTTGGTTGTGTAACTGTTAAGGGCACAGCTTTGGACATTTTTCTATGAAAAATGAGTGCACATTAATTCACTCAGGGAAAGAAAATAAAACTATCTGTGATCCTGTTGGGTGTAATATAGTTTTTATTGTCTGGAATTGGGAATAATCACATTAATCATCTGTGTCGCAGTTATAAGTCAGATATCAAATAGCTGTGAAAGCTATCCCACTCTATCTCAGCTTTTATTTATGACAATTGTTAACTCCAGTTTGTTTTGGATTTCCTCTTTATTCTTCCCTTTTTATACGTATATTAGAATATGTATGCCTTCTCTTGATAATGTGATAAAGAGTATATAATTAGTTTGGAAGCCTAATACTTTGAGGTTGTTTCCTATGGTAAGAGCTTGCATAATATGATGGTAAATATGGGAGAGAAGTAGGAATCTTTAAGGCGACAAGGATTGCCTGAATAATGGTCTTTTTATGATGATTAAGACATACCTGAAAGCACTGTAAATCCAACTAAATTTCCAACTTCACTACTATCGATTAGCATCCTATGGAGAGTGTATGTTTTTGTTGGGTTATAAAGGGTATGAGGTCAGAAATGAATTCTTGACAGGATGATACTGAATCCTCAAAAAAGATGTGTAGGCAATAGAGAATTTTTTTAAATGAAGATTAATGGAAAATAATGCTCTGTTTCTACCAGATAGAGAAAATATGACAAAGTTAAAATGATTAAGAGAAGAATGCCATAAATTTTGCTTCAGCTGAGAAATTTTGTGAGTTGAGAAACCAGAATTTATAATTCAGAGAGGCCAGGCAGCTACAAATTATGAAGCAAAGTACTACAGAAGGGTAGCCATATAGAGAGATCTGGAGATTTGAGGACGTGTTTCCTTGAGACTACCTAGGTACCGAACAGTACTCAAGGTTGGGAAAAGACAACTAGAAATGAGCAGGAAGAACTATCCCCAGATCTCACACTGGGGTAGGAATAGTGTGTGTTCTCATCAGACAGAGTAAGAAGATGTATTCTAATGCATGGTACATTGAATAGAGTGCCCAGAAGGTATTGCTTTAGTACTCTGGCCAACTTAGCTCTAGATTAGACATTGCTTTGCTCCCAGCTAAGAATGTTTAAAAACAAGCCTAGGAAGGATTAGCCTATTTCAAGAAAGTTAACTGAATCCTAGAACACAGCTCAAATATAGCAAAAGATAATTGGGGGGAATGTACTACCTAACAAAGTAAAATTCACAATGTACGTTGGGCATCTAATAAAAATTCAGGCATGTGATGAAGCAAGAAAAATGAGCCATAATGAGGAGAATAATCAATCAATAGAAGCAGACTGTGAAATGGCACAGAAAATACAATTAATAAGCAAAGACATTGAAGAAGTTATTTTGAATATATTCTACATATTGAAGAAAGTAGAGGAAATTATGAGCATGGAGAAGATAGATATGCATGCCCAAAATACTCAAATCAAAATTCTGGAGATTAAATATATAATGGATCATATAAAATATATATTGAGTGGGATTAACAGCATATTAAACATTGAAGACAAAAAGACAAGTGAATTTAGGATGTAGCAGGAAAAAAATCCAAAAAAAAAAAACCACAGTGAGAAAAAAGTGTATAAAGAATCAGTAAGATATGAGGCATCTAGAGGCCAAATACATGTATAACTGGAATCTTAGTAGAGGGCGATGCAGAAAAATACATGGAGAAATAAAGCCAATTTTTTCCCAAATTTAATTAAAGCTATAAATACACAGATCCAAAAAGTTCAATGAACCATAAGCAGCTGAAATATGAAGAAAAATACAAGGCTGATCATAATAACATTGTTTAAAGCCTGGAAAAAATTATTTTTAAAAAAACTTCCAAAAGGACCTATGTACAAAAGAAAAAGGAAAGTACTACAGGATACTTCTCATCAAAAACAATCTTAGTTAGAAAACTGTGGATGAGCACATTCATAGTAAAATAAGAAGAAAAACAGAATTCTATACCCAGTTAATTTTTTTAATCAGGGTGAAATTATTTTTTTGATATATAAAAGATGAACAAATTCATCACCAGTGATCAAAGAAATATTAAAGGAAGTCATTCAGTAAAAAGAAAGTTACACCAGATAGAAATGTGGATCTATACAAAGGATTTAAGAGCACTAGAATTGGTAAGTGTGGGCAATAAGAAAGACGTATCTTCTTATTTCAAAATTAATTTAAAAGACAATGGAAATGCTTCAAATTAATAATCTCAGCTTTCACTTCAAGAAACCAGAAAGTGGATTACAAAATAAACCTAAAACAAATAGAAGAAAGGAAATAATTAAGATAGAGCAGAAATCAATGAACTTAAAAACAAAAATAATAGAAAAATCAATTATAAAAAATGCTGCATTTTTGAAAATATCAATAAAATGGTAGACTTGTATCAAAACTGACAAGAAAAAAAGAAGAGACACAATGGCTAATATGAGGAGTCATGTAGAAGGATTATTACAAGAGACCCCAGAGACTTTAGAAGAATCTCAGAGGAATACTTCAAATACCCATCAGCACATGAATTTGACAACTTGGATAAAATGGATCAATTCCTTGACAACTACACATTACCAAACTCCCTCAAGAAGGTTTAATCCTACCAAACATAAAAGAGGAAATAGCAATTATTTTACACAGTCTGTACCAGAGATAGAATAGGAATGAACATTTCTCAACTAATTTTATGACACCGGCTTTGCCCTGATCTTAAAAATAGACAAAGAAAGTACAAAAAAAGAAAACTACAGAATATTATCCTGCAAGAGCTTAGACATAAAAATCCTCAGCAAAACATTAGCAAATCAGGGCTTCCCTGGTGGCGCAGTGGTTGAGAGTCTGCCTGCCGATGCAGGGGACGCGGGTTCATGCCCCGGTCCGGGAGCATCCCACATGCTGTGGAGCGGCTGGGCCTGTGAGCCATGGCCGCTGAGCCTGCGCGTCTGGAGCCTGTGCTCCACAGCAGGAGAGGCCACAACAGTGAGAGGACCGCGTACCGCAAAAAAAAAAAAAAAAAAAAAAAAAAAAAAGCAAATCAAATCCAGTTATATATGTATAGATGGACTGATATAGATTTATATTGGTATACATTTAGATAGATACCTAGGTAGATAGATACCTAAAGAATAATATGCCACTAAAAAGTCAGGTTTCTTTCTAAAATGCTAAACTTTTCAACATTCAAAAATCAATTATATAACCCATTATATTACCAGTGTAAGGAATAAAAACCCACATGATTGTATCAATAAATATAGAGAAAACATTTGACAAATTATGCCCATTCTTAAAACTTTTCCATGGCTTCCAATTGCTCTTAGACTAAAGAATGAATTCTCCCAAGTGTCCTGCAACTCTGTGTCTGAATTGGCCTCTGTGAATTCTCTGGTGCTACCCTCCCCAGCTCTTTTTACCAGCCCTGCTCACCATCTCAGGTGAATGCAGTACGCTTAGCTCTTTTGTTCTCAATCAAAATTGTCTTGGCTTTGAAAGGTCTTCCCTATGTATAAAGGTAGACTCTAGATTTAAGTCTGTGTACAGCTTAATCAGGAAGACTTTCCTGGAAAGGCTAATTAAAATGAATTCTCACTCTGTTACAAATTTTTATTCCGAATTACATTTAGGATTGTATCCATATGATAATTTAAAGTTCATATAAACATTTGTGTTTGCCTACCACTTTACTTAGTTCCTCTAACTCATGCTAGGTGTTAGTAAATATTTATTGACTGAGTGAAAGACTCACTTTATAATGATTTCAGCATTAAAAATATTTCATTATTGGGTATATTGTCACTTCTTATCAGGCAGAGTAAACATTTGGAAGAAAATACATGCTAAAAGTAAGTATAATTTAATCTGTTTATTTCACATTTAAATAGACCTGTTATTTTAACTTCAATGACATATTAAATATACTTATTCATTTTTGTTGTTTATTTATGAAGTGAACATTTATTGAGTTCCTAATATATACCAGGCACAAGGAACAGTGAATAAGACAGACAGAACCTTCCAAATCTATGAAGCAAACAGGCTTGTTGGTCTTATTATTGTTTATTTGTTTTAAGAAAGAGAATACAATGAATGAATAGAAGTCCATAGATAACACTAGTTAACATAAAAGAGTACTACTCATATACAGTTAAAATATCTTAATCACTTACAAAGGAATGAAATTCAATGTGAAAGAAATAACCTTACCCCAACTCCCAGTTTATTTCCCTAAAGATGATCACTGTTTTCATTTTCTTATGACTTTTCCCAGAAAAAAATGAAAAAGAAAGAAGCCCTTATATTTTCTTGCTTACTTAGGGAAAAGGGATGATAGTTACTTATCTCTGCTTTTTCTGAAATCATGGCATGGAAATTTTCCAAATTAGCACATGGATATTTACCTCATTTTTAGGACGATGCAATATTATGGATACAATATAATTAGTATAACAGGTCTCTTATTGAGTAGTTACAATTTTTAATTTTTTCTATTATAAAAAGCATTTTGATAACTATGTAATATGCTGTAATAAATAACTGATCAGTGAAAAATGTCATAGAATATTTAATTTATTCCAAAAATTTTAATGTTAAATATCATTCTGATCTTGTGATACCATGAAGCAGAGTCTAGTAGTTCAGTAAATATTACTTCTCTCTGTATTGAAGGACCAGAAAGTCAGTCAAAACAGGGAGTGAGGTAAGTATTCACCAAATCACACTTGGAAAGTAGTCAGTTTTTACTTATGTTCTCCCTTTTTTTGGAGCAGACATAAGACCTTTTCTGTAACAATGCCCCTGTAAAAAAAGAGACAATATTCCAAGAAGTATGTGTGTAAGGAAAAAGTCCTTCTGCCTGTTTTGCTAAACTGGCATAGGAGCAATGGAAATTTCTTTTGACCATCAATTTAGGCTAAAAACCAGACTTTTCCATTGTCACATCTCTGATGATCACATTTCCTATGGAAGGCAGCTGATATAAACCAGAGCAGGGGCTTTGCTAAAGGTACCATCCCCTGCTTCCCCTGTTTCTCACAGGAGCTGTGAGAAACCAAGACAGTACACGAAATGCATCACACATAGGAACATTGACAAGGAAATGAGAGCGCTCATCTGAAACAACCCACCAGATGCTTCCATGATATCCTGTCAATGTGGTTCACTTAATTCCGTCAAAGTCTTTCTGACAGCGGGGCTGTTTTGTCTTGTAGCTGTCAAAGATGCTTTTGTATTGGCAGGCTCAGCAGGTATCTCTTTTGAGTCTCTTTCCGTTTTTTTTTCCCTTCAAATTCACATAATCACACAGATGCAGTGAAGGACTAATCAATAAATCAGCATAAAGTTCTAATGAGGAAAATGCATGTGTGAGCTGACCAATTTCTTTGTTTTAAAAAATATCCTGGGGGGACAATACACAAGAAATGCTCTATTGCTAAAACCCTGTTGCTCAGGCCACTTAATCTCTCCTTTTTTTTATGGGGTTAAGAGTAGGAGTTACATATTTTCCTTTCTATTAATTTACCTTAAACTAAAGATTGTGTGACTAAATATGTTGTATTCTTTCCTAAACCTGTAGGATTTGTGACTGAATATTTCTCTAAATGTTGAAAGCAATGTTCTCCGAAGCTGCTAATTTTAAAGCTCAAACAGATCAACCTGTGGACAGAGCTGAACCAACCACAGGACTTAAGTTGTGAAAGAAAAGAACTAACAGACTGAAATATGAGTAATATAATTGTTCAGCTGGATTTTGATTTTAAACAATTTTGGCACAGAATATCTCTGAAAGTTTCTTTCTCTAAAATAAGATTCTCTTAAAGACTTAGCTTTTTAGAAACTTTAAAATTTGAAATAGTTTAAATTCAAGAGAAGCTGCAAAAAGAGTAGCATTCACATATACCTTTGACCAAGCTTCCTTGGATGATAACATTGTACAAAACCACTGTACATTATCAAAAACAGCAATTTGACATTTGGTACAACGCTGATATATTGTCTCTGCTCCCAATCCTATACCCTGGCAACTATGGAATTTTCTCCATCATTTTGATTTTGTCATTTACAGAATGTTATAAAAATTAAATGCTAAAGTATATAAAGTATTTTAAATGGCTTTACAGAGATAGAATTTACATGTCTTCAAGTTCGTTTGGCGTACACCATTCAGTGTATGTTAAAATATTCACAGAATTGTGTAACCATCACCACAATCTAATTTTAAAACATTTTCACCACAAAAAGAAATCCCATACCCATCATAGTCATTCCCCATTCCCCACCCAAAAAGCTCACACAACATCAGACAATCAAGAATCTACTTCCTACATTCTGTCTCTCTAGATTTTTCTCCTCTAGATATTTCATATAAATGGAATCACACAATATGTGATCTTCTGGTGCTGGTTTCTTTCACTTAAAAAATAATGGCATCAAAGTTCATATTTTAGCATGACACAGAATTTCATTTCTTTTTTATTTCTGAATAATATTCTGTTATATTTGTACACCATATTTTATTTATTTGTTCATCATTCAGTGGAAATTCGGGTTTAGGTTTTTTTTTTTTTTTTTTTTTTTTTGCGGTACGCGGGCCTCTCACTGTTGTGGCCTCTCCCGTTGCGGAGCGCAGGCTCCGGATGCGCAGGCTCAGCGGCCATGGCTCACGGGCCCAGCCACTCCGTGGCATGTGGGATCTTCCCAGACCGGGGCTCGAACCCGTGTCCCCTGCATCGGCAGGCGGACTCTCAACCACTGCGCCACCAGGGAAGCCCCGGGTTTAGTTTTTGACTATTATGAATAATACTACCTTGAACAATTGTTTTTACATTTGTGTGTCCATTACCTACTTGTTGAGTCAGATTGCAACTGTATATTATACGGGCAGATCAAATCTTGCTCAGCTTTGTGCTGCAAGTGTTAAGTAGAGATATTTTCATTTTTCTATTATAAATTCTCAGGAATGTAATTGCTGGATCATATAGTACCTATTCAACTCAGTAGGAAATTGCCAAACTGTTTCCAGAGTAGGTGCAATGATTTCACATTCCCCCAAGCAATGCATTGAGATCTAGTTGCTCCGCATCCTCATCAGAACTTTGTATTGTGTGGTATCTCGTCATGGTTTTAATTTGCATTTCCCTGATGCACAATGATGTCAGCAACTTTCATGTGAATATTTGCTATCCATATCCTCTTCCCTGCTGTCTTTCAGGTGTTTTGCTCATGTTCAAACTGAATTGTTTTCTTACCGTAGCATTTAGAAAATACTTTATAATTATGGAAACAAGTCTTTTGTCAGTTATGTGATTTGCTATTTTTCTCCCCATCTGTGGCTTGCCTTTTCATCCTCTTAACAAGGTCTTTCACAAAGCAAATTATTTTAATTTTGGTGAAAGTACAACTTATTGATCATGTTTTTAAGGGACTGTGCTCTTTGGTGTTCATATCTAAGAACGCTGCCGAATCTTAGGTCACAATGGTCTTCTCCAGTGTTTTCCAAAATTACAATTATGCCTTTTACATTTGGATCTATGGGTCAATGTTTTAAATAAAGTGTAATATTTAATGAAGATTGTTGTTTGTTTATTTTGCCTACAGATGTACATTTTCCCCATTATGATTTGTTTAAGAGATTATAATTCTCCATTAAATTGCTTCTGCCACTTGGTTTAAAAATCACTTGGGTGTATTGTGCTCAACTATTTCTAACTCTTGACAATGTTGAATTTTACCTGAGCCTTGTGATCCTAGAAAAGAGAAAAGGTTAAGAAATTCCCTCAACTTTTGTGTTCTGGGAAGATGGATGTTTTACTGAGGTCAACCTGTTTTCCCGGACACATCAGGAAGGGTATTATGCTGGCTTGGGCTGAGTCAGCCAAAGTTCCAGGGAATCTTAATGAAAGTTTGGTTCAAAGATTTTTTTGCCCATTGATCAGTGGGGATAGACAGTTCGACTAATCATTTATAAGGAAAAGAATGGGAATTTGGAGTGTGTTTCTGGCCTTGTCAAAGGTAAACAGGGTGGCGTCCCTGAGGTTTACCTAAGTCATAGGGCAGAGGATGTTACCTTTAGCAAAGCCACTGCTATGCTTTATATCAACTGCTTTCCATAAGAAAAGCAGATATCAGAGATGTGAGAATGGAAAATTCTGAGTTTTAGCCCAAATTGTTGATCAAAAGAAATTGTCATTGTTCCTATACCAGTTTAACAAAACACATAGAAGGAATTTTCCCCTATACACATGTATATTATTGGAATATTACCTCTTTTTTTGAAGGGGCATTCTTACGGGAAAGCTCCAAAGAAGGAGGAAATATCTCCTCTCCAAAAGAAGAGAACATAGTTAAAAACTGACTATTTTCCAAGTGTGATTCAACAAATACTCACTCCCTTTTTATGACTTCAGGTCCTTTAATACATAGGGAAGTAAGTTACTGAACTACTAGACTCTGCTTATGGAATACTCTTAGGATCAAAATAATATTAATAATATAATATCTATTATTTTTCTTTTGGAATGAACTCAATACCCTTCCATGATATTACTCACTGATAAAATATTTATTGTTGCATATTACATATTTATCAAAATGCTGTTATAATAGAAAAAATAGAAAATTGGAGCTATTCAATAGGAAGCTAGTCATATTAATTATGGTGTTTTTGTTGAGTCATAATACCTTACCCTTTCAGCCTACAGATAACGCCAACAAAATTGTCCCTAACAACAAATGCCATATATGCACAAGGGAGCAGTCCTTGTCTTCTCTGGTCTACAGCTTTTCCTGACACTAGTATGGAGAAATAATTGTGTCCTTATTTGAGTTTCCATATACTTTATAAATCCCACTTTATAAAATTTTCATAATGTACAATAGTTATTAATTTACATTGTTTATTACATAGAAGATGAAATAAAGATAGGAATATTGCATAATTAATTTTTGTATTTCTAGCTCTAAGCACAATTACTGATATAAAATAGGCACATGATAGAATATCAAACTGAATATAAGGCAGTGTTTGCACTATGAGCTGTAGCTTGATCTGAATAGAATCTCTGAAGTTATGACAATGGAAAACACATGAAAGCTGTCATATTGGCAACATTTGTGTAGTTTTGGTCAAGTTGTTGTCTATCTTTGACTCGGTTTTTATACCTGTAAGAGGAAGGTAATAGTAGTACCTACCTTGTGTGGTCTTTTTGATTATAGAAAACATTGCATATAAAACTCTTAGCACCGTGCCTAATGTAGTTTGCCTTCAGAAAAAGTTAGCCAAAATCATAATCATTCTGCAAAATCATAATCTAATAGCTAATGAATGTTGATATTGTTCTACATGATTTTCTCAAATGAAATACTAAAGAACAAAGTAAGTGGTATTACCTATCACTTTTTATATGGGATATTTGATTGAAGGCAACAAATAAAGTATGAATAATTTAACCTGAAGAGGAATGTATTAAAAGGATATTAAGTGATTCACAAATCCTCTTGGAAATCTAATGAACAGAATTTGGAGGCTACAAAGGGAGAAATAGTACTCAAAACCAAGTGAGTGAAATACTGGCTGCAGACATAACTTTCTTCTAAATGCACCCCACCAACAGTGGACAGCACAATATAGATCTATCCTCTCATTACTTCTAGTAGCTGGAGGAAACTGCTGCTGACGTTACCACCCATAGCAAGAATGGGTTCTGCTTAGTTTACGTTGCTTATGATTGAAAGTATGGGGTCAGCATGTCCAGTGGAGGAATTCCAGGTCATGTGCCCTGCTTGCCTGCAAGAGAACCTGAGAAATGAAACCTGGCATTTGTGTTTTTTTTGGAGGGAGATGAAGTTCTCTTTCCTACAATGTAATTCCCCAGTCATTGAAAGGCATATCCTAAGCTGAACAGCAAAAGTAAATGTAAAAGTCCTCTATCTCTTAGCATGTGTTAACATGTAGACTTCATGGTATTTCAAAGAAAAGACAGTTACATTTAAAAATATACTATCGAGAGTTTAGTCATATATCAGATATAACACCTTTCAAGGTCTTTTCATCAGGAGACTAGCCCTCACCTTCCTGAAACACCAAAGTGTTTTTTCCCCCCTTTCTCCATGTTCCAAATGTTTAGAGTCCTGTTTTTCCCCTGCTCGTGGGATGGACGTGTGACGTGGCATCGTGAGTGATGGCTGAGACAAGTGTTTGGTGACTGCCACGCTGCTGTGATGGGTGAGTGGCTTAGACATGCACTTCAACTCAAAGATTCTAAAATCCCAGGAGGAAATCTTAAAACCAATTCTGCATTTGGATTGTGGTTATTGTATTCTCTCCTTTGTTCTATACTCAAATTATCCCCTGATTTCACTCAGAACAGAACAAAATCCTACCTGGGCCTCCTACAGAAAATGCATGGAGCCTCCAGAAACTCTCGGCAATCAAACAAAGCCTTCACGTGTACAACTTTTTAAAGCAATTCTTTAAAATTTATCACTTGCCTTTTGTATTTCCCAGGGGCATCTTCTCGAATGTTGTTCCAAAGAAATAATGTTTCTGGGTTGAACATAGTGAATGTGTAACTAGAATAGATGTGAAATTCTTGACAAAAAGGTTTTCTCATGAGTGTTTCTCAAGTAATATAATGAATTCTCACTATAGTCTCCATAAAGAGTCAACTTCCTTATTATGGTAAGGTATTCTAATTCACTCAGAGTTAGAATAATCAGAGGAAGCACCACATTTAAATATGTATGATTATGTGTGTATATAAATATTCATATTATACAGATTATTAGTTACACCCTATGTCACTAAGCCCAGGGGGAGAGTAACATAATTTAAAATACACATTCCACATTTCAATGTTTAAAACATTCTAAGTCATTATGAAATATATGTTAACTAGTAATATTAATATAACTTTCTCTTGCAATAGTCGTGTGTGGGTACATATATATATATATAATATAAAAATATCTTGTTAAATAAATTAAATATATTCTTATATGAGATAAAACTGCATTCTATTCCATAAATATCAAGAACATATTAGCTGTCAATGAATGGTAGATTAAATTCATTTCTAATGAGTTAAAATATGAAGCAAAGATTTAAAGATTCTTGCATATAATATTCTGGTCAGGAAAAAAAAAATGTCATGAATCTACAAAGCAAAAATCCCTGGAGTCAACATTTCTCCAAGAGTATATGGCAATTTCTGTTGGCTTAAAACACAAATTTAAGTAGCCATTGCAGGAGGCAGATCCAAGTCCTTGAGTAGGGAGAGAAATTGCATTGAAGGAAACCTTGTCTATGTAAGGGCCTCTGCTAGGTAGCTCATTCAGAAGATAAAACAGGAAAACTCTAGAATTCGCATGAGAACTACACATTTAGTTTATGTCAGTTTGGGATGTAGTAGTGCCTCCTAGCTCCCTGAAGAAGAAAGAAAAAAGGTGAAAGAGATTCTGTGCACATACAGTACAAGGAGAGAGAAACACACACACATTCAGAAGAAACACATTTTACATCCAGTGCTCAAAGTTTCTTACTGAAAAGAATAAAATGCTCTCAAACCAAATCTTTTAAATACAAAATGAAAGAAGCCACAATTATTTTGATTTATCAGGAAAAATCACAGATATAGACATACAATGACTATCAATATTAGAACTACCATATTTAATATATAAAATAAACCTATTTGATGTACTTAAAGAAACAAAATTAACTAAAAATATAATGAAGGAAAAGAATATGATACACAACAATAAATTTAAATATGAAATAAACAGAAACTCTAGAATGGAAATTATAATAGAAATTAAGTGGCTATGCACCAAAATGAACATAACTTAAGACAGAATTAGAGATAGATCGGAAAAAATTATATAGATAGTTGGAAGAAATTATACAGAAAATGCTCTGTAGAAGAGAGGGGCTACATTTCTTTTTTCTTTTGGCCATGCCACGAGGCTTGCAAGATCTTAGTTCCCCCACCAGGGATCAAACCTGGGCCCATGGCAATGAAAGCTCTGAGCCCTAACCACTGGACATCCAGGGAATTCCCTACCTTTTAAAGAGTTAAAAATATACATAGGATAGTGTGAGACCTACTAGCACCATATCTGAACTCCAGTTAGAATAATAGAGAGAAGAAGGGAGGAGGACAAATAGAAAGTTGTGATTCCCACCTTTCCAGATTTGTTTAAATATATCAATTTACATATTTAGGAAATTCAGTGAGACCCAGCCAGAATAACTGTATACACACACACACACACACACACACACACACACACACACACACACACATATATACACACAAATTATGCATTATATATATACATACATATGTATTATACACTACATATTTTATCTATCTATCTATCTATTCATAATTAAAAAACAAACTTGGCTCACATGATTATGAGGGCTGGCAAGTCTGTAACCTGCAGGGCAGCCCATGGGCTGGAAATTTAGGCAGAAGTTGGTGCTTCAGTCTTGAGGCAGAATTTCTTCTCAGGGAAACCTCAGCTGTTGCTCTTAGGGCCTCCAACTGATTGGATGAGGCCTACCCCCCTTATTGAGGATAATCTCCTTTACTTAAGGTCAACTCATTGTAGATATATACCATATCTACAAAATAGTAAAAACAATAGAAAAAACTAAGAAAACTAAATTTTTAAAATACCAAAAAAATTGATGTCTTTAGCAAGAGTGACCAAGAGAAAAAGATGGAAGATTCAAATTATTAAAATCAGGAATGAAAAAGGGAAAATTACAACTGGCTTTACAGATATAAAGATCATAAGGAGCTACTCTGAACAAATGTATATCAACAAATTATATAACACAGAGGAAGTGGGTAAATTCCTAAAAAGAAACCAAAACTGACTCAGAAGATGTAGACAAACTGAATAAATCCATAACAAGTATACAGATTGAGTATTCAAAACACCTTTCCCACAAAGAAAAATCGAAATCTGCATGAGTTTCCTGGTGAAGTGTAATGATTATTTAAAGGATTAACACTAATCCAAGAGGAAAAAATCACTTTCTAACTCATTTTATGAGACCAGTTTTATCTGACAGCAAAATATTATGACTATTGATGCAAAATACCTCAACAAATTTCTAGAGAAGTGAATCTAGTACATAAAAAGGCTTATACACATCATGACCAAATAGAATTTACCACAGGATTCTAAGGATGGCTTAATATCCAAACTTAATCAATATAATATACCATATTAATAAAAACAAAACATAAACACACAATCATAACAGACACAGAAAACTCATTTGACAAAATCCAACACTTTTATGAAAAACAATGTTGAAAAAGCTAGGAGTAGAAGCAAACTTCCTCAACTCAATGAAAGGATCTACCCAAACAAAACAAAACAAAGCAAAACAAAAATTAATTAACATTATACTTAATGATGAAACTCTGAAAGCTTTTCTTCTATGACCAGAAATCAGAGAAGGATGCTGTCTTGGTCCATCCAGGACATTATAATAAACTACCATAGACTGAGTGGCTTATAATCAATAGAAATTTGTTTCTCACAGTTCTAGGGTCAGAGGAATTCTGAGATGAATATGCTGGCAGATTCAGTGTCTGGTGAGAGATGGCTTCCTGGTCGAGACAGCTATCTTCTTGCTGTGTCTTCACAAAGCAGAAGTGTGAGGGATCTCCTTGGGGTCACTTTTATAAAGGCACTAATCCCACTCATGAGGGTTCTGCCAGCATGACTTAAACACATCTCAAAGACCACACCTCCAAAACCCACCACATTGGGGGTTAGAATTTCAAAATATGAGTTTTGAAGGGACACAGATATTCAGTCTATAGCAAGTTCGAAAGAAGTCCTGTCTTTAAAGTATGTAAAAAAAAAATGTTGATTGAATCTTTAAGGATTTTACATTACTTCTCCCACAAAGGGAAAAGAGAGAGATCTGGTTTACTGGTGAAGGGCTTAGAACTTGGAATTTAAGAGATTTTGGTTTGAAGCCTGGTTCTTCCACAAAGTCCCACCTCTACCATTTCTAAGGCCCCAAAAGTCCATGTGTAATATATCTAAGTATTGCAAATAAAGTTATCAGGATGTTAAATAAAATATGTTCTCTCCTCCTACCTTGACAAATATATTTTTATAACAATCTGGAAGGCTAGAACCACATTGAGACTCAGAGTTCTCCCCAAGTTTCTGACCTAACACTCCCTCTTCTTGCTTCCAACTCTCTGCAGCATCATGAGGAGTCTGATCTACATGGACACACCACCTGCACAACCAAGCTGAGTCCTTTTGAACCTGGGGTAAAAATCCTGAGTGGTATGGCTTCCCCTTGGGAGGAGAAAACATCCATACTGGCAATGGAAGTAAGCCAGGGCCATTTGGGTAGGGATTCAGGAGTCCAGGGTCCTTGAGCATGGTCTAGAGAGGGGTGTAATAGCTCTCGTGGGCATGTCCCTTTGCTGCTCAGGATTCCCTGCCTGTGCACAGAGATGTGGTCAGAGAAGGACCACAGTGGAACCTTCTGAGGCACTGCTTCCTCTCTGTCTCCAAGGACAGTACGGTTTCCGCCAATTACTTGTGTAAGGTTTGGCAAGTCTTGTTATCCTCAGGTGGAGAATGGAGGTAATACCTCATTGGATAATGAGAGTTAAAGAAAATCAAAATTAAAGAAAAATATTCTACATTGCCTAATACATGGAATAATGAGTTAGTTATCTTTCTCTCTTCCTCCTTTCATTGTTGCTTTAATTTCTCCCAGATTACTCATTTATATAATAAGACTAATATTAGTGCTTAATTCTCAGGATTGACATAATGAATACATCACATAATATGTGTCAATGAAAAAATAAGAGGTCAATAAGTGGCATACATGATCATCAATAGATAAGACACTGAATTGAAGAAGAAAATCTCCACTTGGGAAAATATATGTGGAATACATAACTATGTGAGAGTTTCTGGTAGGACCATCTTGATACGTTTACATACAAATTTTTTTCCGTTAGTTGACCTAGAAACTAATTCTTGCTTTAGTTTTAGCCAAACCTGATAATATACAAACCCAATTTGGGAAACACACCAAAGACTTATCACATAATCTCCAATAATATGTGACACAGAGATTTCTGTTGGTGCCAGTCCTCAGATGTTTGCTTTCCCCTTGGCCAGCATCAGCAGATGGCATCTTTCAGAGAAGTTGGCCTGGAGATGTAATTGGGGAAGAAATTCTATGTGCATGTAATCTGAAAGCTGTCTAGATCTTGATAAAATAGGAGTCATGGTGGGATTTTGAAAGTTAGCAGGAATCATCAACAGAGTAAAATATTCTCCTTACATGAGTCCTGAATAGTCTTTCTTATCCAGTCAGGTTCTCTATCTACATGCATGTATAACATTATGAAACCCTCTGATTTTTTCTTTTCTTACAGCAGCTTTATTCAACCACCATTTCTGCTGCTGTACTCACCATACACTGTCGACAGCCTCAATGAAGATACAAATTTATCAATAAACAGTGTATCCTCCAGAATAGTCTAGAAAGTTTAATGAACTCTGATTCATGGAAACCTCTCAGATACTGATGTTTTAACTGACATTTGGCATGAAGTAAAATAGAGTTACAGGATTTTGCATTGTTAATTTAAGGCATCATATTAGCTTTTGGAAAAGCCAGTGCATCTCATATAAAACTCATTTAATTGAATCAATAAATTTTAATGAAGATCTTTCTGGATGCAAATAGGAAGGGAATAAACTCAACACATCTTTTTTTTATTTTTATTTTTTATTATTATTATTTTTTTGCAGTATGCAGGCCTCTCACTGTTGTGGCCTCTCCCGTTGCAGAGCACAGGCTCAGCAGCCATGGCTCATGGGCCCAGCCGCTCCGCGGCATGTGGGATCTTCCTGGACTGGGAAACGAACTTGTGTCCCCTGCATCGGCAGCCGGACTCTCAACGACTGTGCCACCAGGGAAGCCCTCAACAAAAATTTTAATCTTTCACTAGCCCAGCTTTCTCCAATCAACACACTTTTTGTCCTGATTCCTTTTCAATGAGAAAAGTTGATTTTCCACTGCCCCCGAGTTCCTTTATCACGAGAATATATTCTAAAATATTAAGAATATATGGCCATAGCCTACTTATTTTAAAAGGAATATGTTTAACATGTAATCCATTATTTTGTCTATGTGAAGAGAAATTCCACTGAGAGATAATTCAGTGTGTAATATTTTTTAATATTTCAAAAGAATAATTGCTTAAACTGTAATGTAATGTTAAATTTAATAGGCAAATGTACAGAGGTCTGTGTGAAAAAGTTATTTTACTTTCTCCATATAATATTCTTAAAACACATTAAAATTCAAATAATTCAGGAGAATCAATCAAAGCCCTCTGTTTTACAATGCATTGTGCCGTATGCATGTGTATATACATGTTTGTGTATGTGTAGAGAAATAGGGCTAGAGAGAGGGATAGAAAGAGAGAGAGAGAGAGACAGATACAAATAAAAGGAAACATATAAAAATAGAAGTGAAAAAAAGTTTTTTCTGTATTTTCAAACTTCAGGAAAGTTACTTAAGTCTTTCTTTTTCCACAAGGCAAAGGGAAGATACATATTAATGAATCCAACAGTACTATTCTTCTTTTCAATCAATAAAGCAAAGTAGGTAAGTATAGTCAGAGGTGAATGAAGAAACTAGAGCCAAGGAATGATAAATTAGAAATGGAGGATACCTGATAATATTTTACACAAAATACCTGAGAAATTTACACATTGTTTTCTCCTTCTATTTTAAATGATCCTCACCCTTTCTATGTCAAGAATTCCCAGTTAGGGTTTAAGAAGAGAAGGAACTGAGGAAGCCAATAGTTGGTTGCATTAGCTTTTCTATTTCAAGCTGTCACAGCTGCAAAATCACTCAATGTAACTCCACAGGGAGTGCTAACCAGCTATGCAAATGAATTCCAAATGTGACAAGTGCCAGCATGAGCGGTGGTGACTGTGGAGGCTGAGTGACTGCCACCAGTCTGTCTGATGGATTGACTCAGACCACCAAGGAGCCAGCGCCATTGATTTCTGCTCAGCCATCTCATCTCTGTGACCTCTCCCTGGAAGGAAGGAAAGGAAGAGAGAAAGAGAGGTACAAAGAAAAAATAAAATTAAAATGTTTCTTTATCTACTTGTCCCTCCTACTCTTAATTACTTTCATCATCATAGCATTTCCCTTCACCACCACATACTTTACTCATACCAGAACCAGATTAATAACTAGTCTTTATTTCTCCTCTATTCTAATTACGTGACTTGGTTTAGTGTTGCTTAATTGATATTTGTGTCATATTCTTTAGAACTTACTAATTGAAGAATAGAGATAATGTAGAGTTGTTCTGGTATGATATAAATTCTAAACCATGTAGGCAGAAAATATAAAATATTGTTAGTACTCTTTCACAGAGAAGCTCCAGTGTTATGTTATTTTCCATTTTGTCAGGACTCCCTGGCTTTGGTGAAATAATCCCTTTTTCCTGCATTGAAACATTTTGGTGGATGAGAGGTTACAGGAGAGAGGAGAGATGTAGAGTGAGAATGTCAAAAAAGGAGATAGAATTAAGAAACCAAAATGTCCCAAAGAGGTTCATGGAACCTCTAGAAAGCAGTCTAGAATGTATTTATTTCAAAGTGTTTTTGTTCTCTTAATTTTCCTCATCTGAACTATTCTAAGTCATTCTCCTTTATGAAAGCAGATTTTTCACGGAGAAGAATTGTACCCTCTGTTTAAGAGTTTAAGAGCTATCCCCCTTGTTTAAAGAGTTACAGCAAAGGCAACGATGGGATGGTAAAAGCAGGGCAGATGTACAGACAAGTTTCTGCTTATTTTTTCCTTGGGGATTCACACTTCAATTCCCATGACCTCATTGAAATTCCTAACTGTGTTTGTTTTAAAAATTCCTTTCTTCACTTGTGTTCAGTTTGTAAGCAGAATTTAGTGGCAATATAAAAGACGGGGTATATGGTTGAAGAATTATTTTTTTTAATGGGGTTTCATCCTTAAGAGAGTCTTTAAGCAATAAAAGACATCAGAGGACAGATGACATCAAGATGTGGCTATAAGATCCACTTTCAAGGATTCAGAGAGATTTAAGGAAGTGGATAGTAGAATCAGCTAAAATTGACAAAGTGCTTCTAAGAATCATCAGCGCTCTGTGTTACAACTGTCTCACACAAGGACCAACATATAAAAGGACGTGACTCAAAAAGATTTATGGATGGTCCTTTTGGAGCATGGTATAAGTCCCTATTATATTCATAGGAAACCCAGAAAGGATTTAAGAAGCTGGTATGAAAGAAAACTCCACAAGTAGCTTGGACTAAAAGGACCAGAAACAGTTTGTAATAAAAGGAGGGGTCTGAGCTTCCTAATTTCTAGGATGAAGAAGCAGAATGATAGCTGTTCAAGAGCAAACTTAAATTATATTTTTCATTTTTATTCTTAATCAACTTTATATAAAACTTATATATGTATAGTGATGGTATAGTTCACTGAATTTTGAAAAATACGTGTACCTATGTAACTGCCACCATAATCAAGATACAAAACATTTACATTTTCCTAAAAAGTTTATTTTGCCAGTTAATCTCCATCCACTCCTGTGCTCCATGCAACTACTGTCTCTTTTATATCACTATTGATATAAAAACATAAGCTATCCAATAGCCTATTAAAGTCTGATATCTATTAATATGTAGCCCTATTTCTATTAAAATTGTATAAGTAATTTTTTTCCTACAAAATAAATTTCAGCCCAAGATGTCAGTGCTGGTGAATTATATCACACATTTAGGGGGAAAAATGTCAGTCTATACAATCATTTTTTCAGAAAATGGAAGCAGAAGGGACACATCTCAACACATTTTATAAGACAAGTATAACCTTGCTTCCAAAACCAGATAAATGAATTGCAAGAAAAATTTAAACCAACATCACTAATTATATAAAAGCAAAACTCCTTAACAAAATGTTAGAAAATAAAAACCGGTGATATATGGAATGGGCAATATGTTATAATTAAGGAAGTTTATCATAGGAATGCAAGGTTTATTCAATATATTTTTTAAAAACTCAATAAAGGCAATTCACCAAATTAAGAGCTTATAGGAGAAAAATATAATGAGTGACTAGAATAAAAAACTCATCTGACAAAATTTTAAATGAATTCATCATAAAAATTCTCAAAAAGGTAATAATATAAAGAAACACCCTTAACCTGATAAAAGTTATCTACCAAAATCCTATAACAACATTATATTTATGAGTGAAAGAATGTTTTCTTCTATATTAAGACAAGACATGATGTCTCTCTTTACTACTTCTATTCATATTGTACTTGAGTTCTCAGTGCAATATGGGAAGAAAAATACCTCAAACTTTACCAAATACAAAGAAAGAAATCAGTTTTCTTTATTCATTGGTGGTACATACGTATGTGTAGAATATCCAAACAAATGCACAAAACAGCTACCAGAACTAAAAATGTGTACCTAGCAATATCAGATGTTACAAGTTCATTATATAAAAACCAATGTATTTTAGTATACTAACAATAAGCAGTGGGAAATATATCTCCCTTTACACTTCTAAGAATAATTCCATCCCAATTTTTCTCTCCTCTTTTTCTAGTCTTTTAATTATATGTATGATCAATAATCTGATATTTTTATATACTTCTGTACTCTGATCATGTTTTTTAAATGTTACCTAAGGGTTTCAATTTTGATAATTTCCATTTACCATCTTCAAATTTACTAATCCTATCTTCTGTTGCATTAATTAAATCTATTTCATGATCATTTACTTTCGGATATTGTATTAATTATAGAATATCTGCTTTTTGTTTAAGAGATTACAATTATCTCTTAACATTCTGCACTTTTTAAGATCCATGACTTCCTTGTCCTCTTCTTATTAAAAATATGTGTTTGAAGTAAAGATATCATCTATTAATTTCAGCAGTTAGACTGTCTGTGTATCTACTTCTATTTTACTCTTTTCCTCTTGACTATAGGTTTTATTTTCTTGGTTTTCTTTGTCTCAAAAGTTCTTCCTTTGTCTCATAATATCTAGTAATTGACATTGTCATTATTCTTCCCCAGATAGTGTGTATTTTTTTTTCTGTTAGGCAGATAGGATGAGGAGCTGAATCTGTGAACAATTAGTAATACATCTTGTCTGCAATTAGGGTGAAGCTTTGCTTAAACTTGGTCTACCTCTCGTTTCAAGTGTCCTACAGGAAAGAACTGTAGAATGTTTATGGCAAACCACTTCACATAATGGAGTTTTTGTCTTCTAAGCACCCAAAGTGTATGAGAGATTAGCTTGCTTTTCAGCTCTGCCTTATTCACAGGCATGGGATGCTCTGGTTTTTAGCAAAGAGCCTAGCAGAGCTCTATCTTTTCTATCCTGAAAGTTCTTTCTTTCAGAGTTTTTGAAGTTTGCTTTCTTTTCCTGCACCACTCAAGTTCAAAATCTTGGGATTGTGTTAAAAGGGAGAATTTTTGTCTATGTGTAATATATCTAAGTATTGCAAATAAAGTTATCAGGATGTTAAATAAAATATATTCTCTCCTCCTACCTTGACAAATATATTTTTATAACAAGGATTTCTATAATATGTCTATAATATGGGAGTCTTCTAGTTTGTCTCTGACTCCTCAGTCTGAGTTTCTGGTCCAGCTTACAGATTCTTTATAGCCCCATACTTCAGATAAAGTTCCTTTGAGATAAATGATGATGGCTTTGGGGATTCTCTAGATTTGAACCTGTCATTCCACTCATCCAGCCATCAAATACTATTGTTGTTAATATAATATGAATGCTACTGTTTTGTTTAATTATTGTTTTTAATAATTGCATATATTGTTTTGGCATAAAACAATACATAATACGGCAGAAAAGAGAAAAAGTGGAATTCAGACATGGATTATTTGAAGGATGACTTAGCCAGGATTCTAAATTTTGCTAAATTTTGTACTCCATGAAAGCTCCCACATTTATTAAAAGGATACAGTCATCAATCTTGCCTATTCAAAATGCAGCATTCATTAGAACCATGACCACTGAGCCACAAAATAAATTTCACAGTGTCCATTCCCTGGAAGATTTGCTTGTATTTTTCTTCAGGTTTTTTCACAAAATTCTACTGAGTTTGCAAATCTGTTTGAAAGCTCAGAGTACAACTGAGGTTATAATTTAAATGTAGATAATGCCCATAGCAAGAATTGTAATAAGAACCACTAATTATTGTGCACCTACTGTGTACTAAGCTCACTACTTGTATTATTATCATCTAATTATCCTCTGGAGTTTATGAAGTAGGAATATTTGAAAATGCAAAACTGAAACCTAGCTGAGAAATAACTTGCCCAAGGATACATAATGATAGCTCTATGATCCTGACAGTAAAAGAAAGAACTGTGATCATGAGCACAAAGCAAAGTACTTTCAGTAATAGAGCAGCAACTTAAGGTCATTTGTTGTGACATAATAGCTCCCTCCAACTCTGTTGGGGTCCTGAATATCACAGCACAATAACTGTTGTTCATAATGATGTTCCTTACATATCAAATGACAAGATAAAATAATAGTTATTATTTAATAAATCTGGGAACAATGAAATGCACTTTAGAAATATGTAGCTATTTCCAGAGTAGTCAGTTATCATTATGTAGTACTTAATAACTATTTTAACTTATATGTGAAAAATGAAAATAAAAAGCAAATTCTGTAAGAAAACATACTAAAATATGTAGACATCAATAGGATTAGTATGGCTTTTTTTTTACATTTGTGTATTTTTTTCAAATTTTCTATTTGAAGGCAGGAAATAAAACCCATAAAATAATTTTTTTTCAGTTAAAAAATAAAAGATGCATTTATGGACATTGTGGACATCTCAGTCTATCACTAGAACACTTCTGGTAATACCCTTATGCTTCTCAAAACCTGTTATTTTGTCATAGGTAATTACAGCATGACTTTTCAAACACATAACTATTTCATCATTATGGATTGTAAATAAAAATAATGAGATTCCTAATTGTGTTTTCAGGCTCTGTAAGGATAGGCCAGGTTAAGCTACAGTAACAACACCTATATAATCTCAGTTAACTAAGAGAAAATGTACTTCTCACCACCACAGTCTGTGCAAGTTGGCTACTCTCCATGCATTTGTTAGCTCAGCTTTGCAGACTGCTTTGATGTTATGGTACCTCAGGGCCAAAATCTGTTCCCACATGCAAAGGTAAGAATGTGCTGGAGAGTCCAGAACTAGCAGTTCAGTGACATGTCAGTTCTGCCCACTTTTCCTTGACCAGTAAAGTCACTTGGCCACGCTTAATCTTGAAATGGTGGTGAATTTCCACAACCTTGTGCTTGAAAGGAGAGGAACAGGAAATGCTGTTGAGCAACCTTAACATCTACCACCAAAATACATACATGAAAAACAAAATACAATATCTTGATGCTTAGTCAGCAATTATTTTAATCTACTGAAATGGATTATGCTATGCCAAGAACAACTAAAGTTTCCTCCAAAAAATAAGATTTTACAAAGAACTTCAGAAATTTGTTATAGAGCTAAAGGTCTGAAAATTAAGAAATTAAGTGTCAAATTTAATTTAGTATGGACTTGATATATTAGCATAATATTTAAATTTTTTTATTGAAGTATAATTGATTTACAATATCATGTTTGTTTTAGGTGTACAGAATGGTAATTCAATTATATATATATATATATATATATATATATATATATATATTCTTTTTCATATTGTTTTTCCCTATAAGTTATTAATATAATATTAATAAATAAAGTTAAAATAATGACTAATTTGATTCTTAATAGACTAAAATTTGTAAAACTTTTTTGGATTAAGTTAGAATTAACAGACATTTTCTCTCATCTGAATATTATAAAATATTCAGTAGCAAAGAATCTTTTAATAACATACTGACTGCTAATGTGATGGGGAGAAATAGTTATAGAACCCATTTCTATAACTAGAGAAATAGTTATATAAACTATTTCTATAACTAGAGAAATAGTTATAGTTTAGCAAGGCAATTTGTCCCCATTTTTATGTGCATGAAATATTGAGAAATATTGCTCTAGTCATTTAAAGACATAATAAGAATGGCAATGTAATAATAATAAGCAGCAGTATTCACTACTTTAGGTAATAATTCATTTCTTTTAACTATACTAACATAATTGATATGTTTCAAAATACTATAAGGACCATAGATTACACAAGCATACTAAAATTTTGGAAATCTTTATTTAACTTCAGATAAACATTCCCTGAAATGTAGAATAAATTTTAATTTGATGATATTTTAAATTAATTAAAATATTCATTTTGGTGAATTTAATGAAAGGTCATTACTAAATTAAATGAGAGGTTATTCTCCATTTTTAGCTTATCAGAGAATTTTTAAAAGCAAAGCTTGCTGCAGAGGTTGGGGAAAAAATGTTTACAATACACATATCTTTTAAAGAATACATTTAGAACACATAAACAACCCTCACTGCTCAATAACAGAAATAAAAATTTAATCAAAAATGGCAACAAATAGAAGCTTCACAAAGATGATATAGGAATAACCAGTGAGCATATCAAAAGGTGCTCAATATCATTGGTCATTGGGAAAGAGAAAATAAAACTATCATGAGATGCCATTTTCCAATCCAAAAGAATATCAAAATTAAAATTAATGACTAAACAAAATGTTGGCAAGAATGTGGAGCAACTACAACCTGTATACATTACCGATGGGAGTGCAAAATGATACAGCAATCTGCAAAATTCTTACCAAGCTAAATATACAATGAGGCTATGACCCAACAATTTTAATTTTAAGTACTATCTGTCCAAGAGAAATGAAAAATGCTTACCTAAAGACTCATGTAAATTTTGTCATAACAACGCTATTTTAACAACCCCAAACTGGAAATAAAACCAAATTTTCATCAACAAGAAAATGATTTTTAAAAAGTCAAACATACAATGGAATGCCTACTCAGTATTTTATTTTAAATGAGCTCTTGGCATATGCAATAACATGGAGGAATCTAAAGAAATGTTAAATAAAAAAGTTAAATATTTACATAAAGTTGTAGAACAAACAAGATTAATTTATAGTAATAAAAATCTGAACAGTGAGTAGAAAAGTACTGAAGAGGAGCACAAGGAAAACTTCTAAGGGGATGGACATATTCTCTATCTTGTTTGGGTGATCCTAATGTGTATTTGTCAAAATTAATTAAATTGTACACTTAAGGTGTGTGCATTGCACTATTTATAAACTTTCCCTCAATTAAAAAAAATTGAAAAAGTCCAGAATTACTCTTTACTTATATTTATTTTTATGTCTTTGTATCTCTGGTAGCTATTGGTTTATCTAATGTGTTCTCCATTTCTGCAATTTAACGTTACAGTGATAACAAAATGTTGAGGTCTGAGCATTTCAGCTATTAGAAACAGCAAGTAAAAAACTCAAGGGACTGGCAAAGGCCATATCCAGAACATCAGAGAACACTGGGGTGAGTGGGCCATGATGAGTAAGGGGAAGAGGGGAGGATGAGGATGAGGGGCAGGCAGGCAGAGCAAGATATGCAAGGACCTTTAGGTTTAACAGCACATGTAAACATGTCCCGATGAGATCCATTATTTTTCTTTGCCTTGTCTTAACTTTAAACAAAGCTTGCATAAAATGAGTTGGAAATTATAATTACTATTTTGACACAGTTGGAAAAAGTCTCTGAAAGTAAAGGCTTGCTTCTAATATTCCCTGGCACAAGCCAACATAAACAGTACATTACCTTGTGTTCGAAATCACAATGCCGCATTAAAGGAGAGTCCTTTGAGGGATTCCATATGGTTTGTAAAAGTTTGATTACAGCAGCTATTTCTGAAGGTTAAAGTAAGATCTTCCTTTTTCAAAAGTTCGTGCATGAACACATACAACCCCCCACCAAATAGACACACACATTTAAACTTATATACCACACTAAATCCTTGGTAGACATCCAACTATCACAAATTAAATAATGTTGTAAGCTTCGCTTGGAGAGTGGAGGAGAAATTAAGGATGTATGTTTGTGTGTTTTAAATAATACATTTTATATTTACATCAAGGTAAATATATTTCTTTGCATGTGTGTGCCTCTCTGAGTCTATCTATGTAATGACAGTTAACATTTACATTAGTGATTTCTTTGTGCCGGGAACTCTTCTATGCATTAACTAAAGTACTCCACGGCCTTATGAAGTAAATATACTACAATGATTTCCAGTTTATAGTTGCAAGATGTCTGGTTTTCATGTTTTTTTGATCTTAGTAGTGTTTCTCCTTAATTTCTATATCCTCAATTTATTGGAGATTGCAAAATAGTTATTATTTATAAATTTATTATATTTTTTGTTAGGTAATTTTCTAATGAGACTCTTTCCTTCATCTTTTTGGTTGCCCATTGGTACAGTTCATATAGGAAAGTCAAGATAAATGCCCAATTTTAATGCAAATGTATTTTTCCTCTAACATCTTCAGAAGGTAATGAATTCATTTTACTATATAATTTATTTAAATATATTTAATGAGATAAAATCCTTTACACATATTATCATTATTACATTTATGATAGTCCCATATTTTTGGCAGTAAGTGCTTTTTCAAGCTGGCTTCTTTCTCCTTTTGACATAAACCCAATAATCTTTGATAATTTCTTTGTTTCATTGTTCTTGCACATTTCTTTCTCAAGATTTAAGTTAATCTGTTTCTTCAAGAAGCTCTGGTTTCTTTAAACAGAAAATTGTATTTAAAGACTCAAATCTAAAATCTCTGGACATGAGATATGCCTGTGTCTTTGGACTTTCATTAGTTCTAGGCTCTTGGACTGAGCTTCAGGGCAAAGCTTAGCTGGGTCTTCTATATAGGGTCTTACAAGGTGCAGTTGAGAGTCACCTGGGCTGCATTCTCATCTGGAGGCTCAAATGGGAGAGCATCTGCTTCCAAGAGCACCAGGTTGTCAGCACCCTTCAGTTCCTTGAGTTGTAGGACTGAGATCCTTGACCTCTTGCTGGCTCTTGGACGAAGACTGCCCTCAGGTAAAAGATATGCTCAGAGTCCCCTGCCCTTGAGCTTCCCTATCTTGGCTGCTTACTTCAAGACACCAAGGCCAGTTCTTAGAGCAAATCTACTGGCAAGAAGGAGTTTTACACAGTGCAATTTGAATTCTGGATGTGACATCCAATCTCATTTGTCATACTCTGATGGTCAAGAGCATAACATAGGTTCAACCCAAAATTAAGTAGTGGAAATTATACTAGGATGTGAACTCCAGGAGGTGGGGATCATCAGGAGTATTCTAGAGTCTGCTGATCACATATTTTAATTTATTTATACACACAAAAATTTATTTACTTAATACCTATTCCATATCTTGTCTGTTTATGCTTATACATCTAATTCCCAGGACAACACAGTTTCTATTTTATTCCTTCTACATCTGTGTCTCCTTTCATTTACACAGAGATTTCTAGTTGTCAGTGTCACAGATGATAGAACTGGAGTATCTCATCATTGCACATACAAATGTTTCAGAATAATGATACCAATACTAATAACTGAAGTAGGTTATTTTTTATACTCTATCTTCATTCTCTCCCCAGTTTTATATTTGTACTCTATACTTTCAGATCAGAGAGTTTTACATACTATAATCTCCCACTTTTTCTTCCATTTAATCTTAGTTCTGTAAGCAGTTCTCTATTTAATGCTATCCACAAGTCCTTATGTAGGTGACTCTTCAGCCACTTTAATTTCCTGATGCTCTTTCTTCAGTAGACTGATTCCTCATGCAGAGTCTGATGTTGTATCTTTCACAGGAAACATGAAATTTATCTGGAAAATTGGCATATTTTTTAACCAGGATGAGCCTAAGTGTGCATTTTTCTTATCAATTCAGTTTAGATTTAGGTGGGTCCTTTAAATTTACAGATGTAGATATTTCCTCAACTCGTGGCCGTTTTCCTCTGTTCTTTGTATAATTCTTGTTTATCTTCCACATATGTATTTTTATCTTCCTGGAACCTCAACTACTTACAATCCTTTACATCTTCTAAGAATCTTACAATTTCCATCACTTTATATTTTCACTCTGTACAATGAAATATTAATTTCATGTGATTATTCTAGAGGCTACTAACACAAGTATAGACAATGACCATCCCTGTCTATATTTCTTCTGTTGAATTTTAACTGATAAGTCATGTTTGTTTTTATCTCCATCATATCTTTTTTATGATCCTCCTGAATCTCCTTTTTCTTTTTTCACCTGCTGAATGCATTGTTTCTGTCTTCATTTATTTTATATATCAACTCGGCTGAACCATGGTGCCCAGATATGTAGTCAAACATTATTCTGAATGTTTCTGTGAGGGTATTTTGGATGAGATTAACATTTAATTGGTGGACTTTTAGTAAGGCAGATTGTTCTTTATAACATGTGTGGTCTCATCCAATAACTTGAAGCCTTAGCTACAAAAAAAGACCGATGTCCCCCAAGCAAGAGGGAATTCTGCCAGCCTAATGGCCTCCAGACTAGAACCACAATATCAGCTCTCCCCTGTGTCTCCAGCTATGGGTTCTGTTTCTCTGGAGAACCGTAACTTATATATACACTTTCCTCTAACAGCCATACTTTGCTGACTGTTGTGTTTGTTCCAATGTTTTTCTCTCTTGTCGCTATTGGATCCTCTTGGATGTATTGTCATTTTTCCTATATGGTTCCCTGGGGCTCACATCTGTTTGCTGGACTAATCGACTCACCTTAAGAGTGGAAGTCTCACAAATGGTGAAAGACAAAGAGAAAGACCCTTTTAGCTTGAAAGGGTAAAATGGGCAGGATGACAAACACTGCCAAGGCATTTGGAGAAAGTTTCACTCATTCCCCTCTTCTTTTCTTCTCTTGGTCTTACAATGTCCAGCCCAGTTGATGTGGAACTTCTTGGCTTTCCAAGGGCAATGTTTGGTCAGATTCAGGTGGTACCAATTTAGACTCTGCACAGGGATTTTCACATTTCTGTGAAACAAGCTTTTTCCAAAGTCATTGGTTTTGCACACTACATCTCAAGTCTGCCTTTGGTGTTATCCAAGTTCTGTAGATCCTAACATTCCTCAGAATCAGGATAAGTATACAGTTCAAATTTGATAGAAGACAGGGAGGAAGCTTGTTCAAAATTTAACTTCAAAAGTATTTCTTACATTCCTTGAGGACATCCTTTGTTTTTTCCCCTCAAATTTTCTATTATAATAAAAGTATGTTCTAAAAATAGGACACATTTTAGCATTATTCATTCATCTTTCATTCCACTATTAAGCGGCCATATGGGAATACTATGATTAACTAGACACTGCAGGAACACACAGCAAGAGTAAGAAACAAATAAGTTAACTAAGACTTTTAAAGCAGTGTCATAAATCCTCTCAGAACTGTAAGCTCACATTTCTAAGGAGAACCAAATGATCTTTCTAAAACTGATTTTTTTAATCTTTCAATTTTGTATTGTGTTCTTATTTTGATTTATAAAAACTGCTTTAAGTCATTTTGTTACTAAAGACAGCAATATTTTTTTTATTTGGAAAATAGGAACAGAATATTTTTAAAGAGAAGCTACACAAAACACTGAAATTTAGACTAAATGTTAGTTTTGTTTTCTGGAAATGTCTGAAAAATAACATTAGGGAATGATAAGGGCCTTTTTTAGCAGATCAGCACATGTCTAATATATTAACCATGAAATATCCCTTTCAGGTGAGGGTAAAATAGGGAGCTATAATCCAAAGTGTTGGCTGAGAGAGTTGTGTTTGCTAAATTTCCTAGGTAAGTGGAGTAGAAATAATTGGAACTATATGGGAATTGATCTGGAATGCATTAAATCCTGGAGGAGGAGGTGGGAGCAAGAAAGACTTAATACCTCACTGGAGAGAAGCTTTCTAATTATGTAAAATGTTTCTGTGGAAAATCTATCCCTTCAGGAAGTAACATGAGTTCTGAAACTGTGTTTCTGACACAGGCAAGTAAGTTCCTATCCAAAATTCTATAACTAAAAGGGAACTAGTTTCTCAGGAGAACCTATTTACCAAACTAGGAGGCTGTACTACAATAAGCAATATATTTAAGTAGATATTCTTTAGTTGGGTTTTTCAGATAGAAATTACCAAGAGGTATCTTTATCTATAAGGATGGCACAGAGACTCAAGGAGAAACCTGGATTTCTGTCTGCTGCAGTTCTGAACCAAACCATTTTCAAGACATGAATATATTACTTATAATGTAATAAAAATAAAGTTGTCAGAAACTAAACACGATTGTTAAAAGTATATTTATAAGAAAATTAAATTTATATGAGGGCTTCTTATCAGTAATCAAGATGTTTGATGAGGTGGAAAATTGGAAAACTACTTTTCAGAACAAAACAGATTTTTCTCAAAATAATTTCACAAAAGTATACAGAATTCAAAGGTTTTTTAAAAAATTCTTAAGATTTTGTAAACGATAAAAATTGTTTATGATAAATGAGAAATAATACATAGACAAACATTTAAAACATTTTTCTAGCATTTTTGAAGGAAAATGTTGTGTATAGTTGAGTTTTGGGTCTCCATTTAATTCAGTTCTCATCTGATCCTTCACATCCTGATTTTCTGACTCCTGTGACTATAATAATCTCTGCTGGTAAAAGGCTGTGAAAACCCAATAATGACACAGATCAGGACCTTAATAGATTAAAATACTCTCTCTCATGTTCTGAGTCTTTTGAGAAAGAGACTTAATGAAAACAGAGTTTTCTCCCTTTCTTTTCTTCACTATGGTAAAAATATCACAATTATTTTTTCTCATTTCACCAATATATTTAAATATGAACCACAAAACTGCTTTTTTCTAGCTTTGTCTTGGTTAAGTCATCTGCTCAGTGATTTTCCTCAATATCACAGGTATAAAAATCACAAAAATGTTTCCTGATTTTGCAACTGATTATGTAGATAGAGAACTAATAGACTGAAAATAAGGCAAAATGCATGTTGTGTGTGGTGTGTGAAGTGGCCTGCGTGACACAGTCTGTTATTCAATTAAACCTCTGGATAGCCTAGTGAAGATGGAAGATGTGTTTAATCTGAAAATACCTATAATCCAGGCACAAAAGCAGAGTCCAGAGGGACAGTCCTTCTCTGTCCAGAGGGAAAAGTGTTCAATTTTTCAGTAGAGAGCAATCATAATCATTTCTTCTTTAAGAGACCGAGATTGACCAGCTTGGAAAAGTTGAAGTACTTCCATTTATAAAAGACTGCTTTTTATTTTTATTATAGACCATGAGAAAATTCACACATAGTATATTTAAAGGTTTACATTTGTTCAATAATTTTATTAATTAAGTTTCTAGTTCTAAATTCTATGCTCTATCATATGAAAAAAAGTATTGGATTCTTTTTTACAATGTAAAAGCAAACAGTCATTTTGAGAAACTTTTCCTGTAACATTGCTATATGAGGTCTACTCTTTTAATTTCCATATTTTCAAGAAACATGAGAACATCCCTCCTTACCTGAACTGGCCTGTGAGCCTTTTATTATAAACAGGGACATTAGCCTATATATCTGAGGAAGCAGGTTACACAGGACCACCTTAATCATGAACTATATCAGGACTTGTTTGTAGGGACATTTTTAGGTGCCAGATGATCAGAAAATTGAACTACTTTTACTAATCCTTCCTTCCAGATTAGTAAATGTCATTTAAAATGTGGAAATACACTTAATGTACTGGGTGACTCATTTCAGCTGCACGGTTACTGTTGATGTTCTAGAATTTCATTGGCTTCTAATGTACTGCTGAAGAGGAAGTGAAAATCTGGGGGACTACTTTTTAATTTATAGCTGGGGATTTTCTTAAATAAAGTGGAAACATTGGGAGGCCATGTTTGTGCTCTGTTTGGTGCACACACACACACAGCTTTGATTGCCTTGCACACTGAGCTGGAATCTTTCATTTCATTCTCATGCATCATTTACAAATTGCTGCCATGATTCCACTAAGTCAGCATATCTCGCCGAGTTAACACAAAGTGAATTTGAAGGGACAAAATATGTTCTGTGGTATCTACGCATGTTTGCTTCCATCCATTGATTGCGTTTAAAACACAAGTCAGTCAGGAAGAAAGATGAATACCCTGGGTAGGTGTTGGAAAGTGCGCAGGTCTACACTCAGAGGGGATATTCACCGAGATCAGGTTACAGCAACAATGAGGCAGGAGGTGCTTTATATTCTAAACTTGGAACATCAGGAAGCAGATTTTACAATCTTTACGTAAACACCTGTGAGTAAGAGCATACCTATGAAATAATTAGGTATAAAGAACTTTCATGACTAAATCATAAACGTTTTCATTTGTGAAACTAAAATTAAAACACACATGCTCCACGGCATGCGGGATCTTCCTGGACCAGGGATTGAACCGGTGTCCCCTGCACTGGCAGGTAGATTCTCAACCACTGTGCCACCAGGGAAGTACCAAGAGATATTTTTAAATACTCCTTATTTTATCCTTTTATCAATGGTAAAGATGGAAGTGAGGAATCCGTATAAACAAAAAAGCCACCAAAATAGCTTATTAATACCTTGATGGCATTTACACTTAACACACACTAAAAGTTACCTTAATCATTTCTGTTTATTCTTTAACCTTGTCTCAGAATTTATTTTTGTCCAGTATCCAATTTTTTTCTCAGATCGTCTTCCCACAATATAATATATAAACCTAGGTTTTAAAATCCAAAGCCATATGTGGAGGAGGTGAGTATCCACACATTACCTTGACCAGCTGGAAGGATGTTGTCAGACTTTGCCATTCAGGCCAGACCATTTTTAGTAAATTTTTTAAACACAAAATCTATTAAAACCAATCAATGTTTTATATCGTTAAATGGAAAAAAAATTATCCTTCTCAAATAGTGTCCTTGTTCTGTGCTCAGTTGAGTAAAATATTGAAATGCTCAAATGGACATTTTATAGAATATCTCATTGGAGAAAATTAGATTGGCACTTAGTTTTTGTTCAACAGTAAATGAGCAACTATATTACATATTGTAGGAGAAGTACTGAATGTTGACTTCGCTTTCTGTCTACAGTATAATTGTTTACTGAATCTTTATTGGGTTTGCATTTTTATTTGTTTTATTTACGTGAGTCACTGACAATCCCACAAAAAATTAAAAATCCATCTTAAATGGTCTTTGGCCCTCAGCATCTTAGCTGGTTACTACAAATGCCTAGACAAGGCTGATCTGATATCTCTGCAAGACGAACAACTGAAATAGAGTTTTATAATAGATACCTACAGCCTGGCTAGCCAGTGGAGATACTTAGACCAGAGGCCAGGCTGCTCAGCAGGAAGCCTCAGCACTGAGCTTAACTGCTGTCAGTTTTATCCGTGACACAGGGTCTTCGTCTCTAAAGAAAATCAGAAGAACAATTGTTGGTGGAACCGTGGATGGCACTATTTCCTCTGAGATCTTTTTAACTAACACCATTTACAGTGGGTAACCACTTCTAGAATATGGAACATAAAAGCCACCAAGTGCAATAATAAACGCTGCCTCATTTCATTAGATTTTTCCGATTGAGTGAAGGTCTCAGAGTTGCATTCTTTTCACCACTTAGGAAAAATACAAGAAAGCTCTCTCGTAATACCCCTCCCCTCAAAAACAAAACAAAAAGAAACATCAAACACACACACACACAGATGCATCTACTAACCAGGGACTGGTAGAGAAGCACATAGCCTTGAGAATTTAGCTTCAGGGAGTGGTCTTTTCACCTCTTTTCCTTACTGACTTTTTCTTTAGTAGATGTGATTCATTAATAATTCCATGGAGTGAGTGCTGGAATATTAAACAAAAATTATCATGAATCATATATTCACAGAATTATAAGGTTGGAAATAATCCTAAAACTACACTTGTTCAGCTTGGATTTCTTCCACCATGAGTGTCTCATCTACATTTAATACCAGGAGTACTGGAAACAACACATTTTCTCACGAAATTCAGTCAGAGTGCATCTTCCTATATGTAAATCCTAACCCGCAGTTAACGACCCTACCTCTTAGGACAATGCCAAAGGCTAATTCCCTTTTATGTGACAGTCTTTCATATTTCATATTACCCCAAAGTGATCTTTTTTACAAACAAAACTTATTTCAACAGCTTCCTGTAGGAAGAATGTGTTGCTTCATCATTCTGGTGTTGGTATTTAAAATATGTTCCAATTTTCCTATCTTCATCTTCAAGCGTGTCTGTAACAACAGTCATTGGGGATGCCAGAATTTCTAGGAAAATATTCACAAGTTCTGTTTTAAATCTCCTCAATGATCTGATAATTGGTGGTTCATCTCCTAAGCTACATTCCTATATAGAAAAAACAGAGAGAACTGAGATAAAGATTTTATTTTACAGAATAAGACATTGCATTCCCTTGGTGTATGTAACATTCTTGTGACTCCTTCACTCCTTTTTAAGTTTATTTACTCATCAATGCATTCATTCATTATAAATGTACAGGGCTATATGCTAGGTTTATAAGATATATAAGAAAGAATCAGTCATTGACCCTGGTACCAAGAGATCACATCATTAAAAAACATAAAATGCATTATGGAAATAAGAAATATGTTATAGAATGTAATTTGTGTAACCTTATTCCCTTAAGGTTGAGTGTCATGATGATTCAGATATTGGAGATTATTTTTAGGTGAGAGTCAATTTTATTATTTTATGTTAAGATTGTTATCCAATTTAGTATTTGAACCATTATATATGTATGTATGTGGATATATGTTTTTTAAGTATTTAGCTGTCTTCGCTTTGGTAGTAAATTATTAAAGCTGGAAATTTTGTTGTAAAGGGGAAAACATATTTTAAAGTGTATTGTAGTATACTATGTATTGGCATTTTTATAATCATGATCTCCAAATATATATAAATCTAAATATAGAAAATTTATGAAATGAAATATTAAATTATACTTTGTATAATACTTTCATTTCATCATTAATGAGATGTTATCAATGCTAGTATTTGTACTGGTCCTAACAAACCCTTGAAATTTATGTTCTACAATCCAAGCAAACAAAACCAAATTGTATTGAGGATTATTCTGTGTATCCAAGCATCAAGATAGGTAGATTTACATTTATTCTTCTCAAAAAGCTTGCAAAGTAGATGTTATTAGTTCCAATATTCCAGAAAAAGTAGTTAAATTTTAGATGTGTTGAATCATTGACATTGACATACAGCTAGTAAATGTCAGGTCCTTTTGTGATGTTACTTCATACAGGCATGGGTTAAATGTTTTACATTTTTCAGACAGTATTTTCATTGTCATGTTTACCAAAATTGCTCATTTTGCCAAAATTACTAGGGAATTGTAGGATATGTGATCAGAGGAGGGACCATTTACAGGTGCTTCTCAATCATAGTGATTATGATGATCAGCATCTGTAATTATAACTAAGAAGCTTAGAGAAGGCACAAGGAATGGACATTCCTCCTTCTCTGGAGTTTCTGTTGAGGGCATCATCAAAATTAGGCTTTTTTTTAAAGACATAAATCTGAAATTCACATATCCATCAAAGTAAATTGGGGAACTTGATTCAGATTCTATCCTAAAACAGTTCCAATGAAAACTTACTGTAAAACATCTAACATCCAGAATTTTTTTAATGTTAGCTGTGAAAATAGAAGTATGAATTTGATACAGCTTCAGTCTCTGCTTTCTTTAATGTGTTAGGATAATGAGGTTAGTGTCTATGTTTCTGGGAAATGGATGATGACATTCATTATTGATCTCTGGATAGGTTGAGAACAATATTATAATAATGCATACCAGTCAGCTTGACCTTTTACTGATTTGGTCTTTACCTTGAGTGGGAGGTAAAGGAAGAATAAAATAAAGGTGTCTCCATGAGTGAAGTATAACATAGGACTTGTCACATCCCTGGACTTTATTATTATTTATCATTAAAGCACAGTGATCCATCAAGCCATTAGTCTCATTAGAGACCTGTAAATCCAGAGGACAGACCATGATGAAGCTTCAGAGGATCTGCTCAGCAATAAACTATAAACATTTTTCAAGGTCTTTATATGAAAATGGACCTTAAAAGTAATAAAGGAGCTGCAAGTATCTGTCACAGCTCAAATATCACCACTGTAAAATTTTCTGGGATCTTCCCACTTATAATCGAATTCTCCTTCCTACATACTGTGCCTCTATTATACGTCATAGATTATAATCAGAGAATATTAGCCCTGTGAAGGCACTTAGCATTAAGTGATGGCTAATGACACAAGGCTCATTAGAGGGACAGGGACCTTTGTTAGAACATCTGTCTCCACCAGTAGAATATAGGTACTGGACATTAAACCTTGTCCTCCCAACTATGTCTGTAACCTTCACTTCACATCACAGGATATTAGTGAATAAGATGGTCCAGGCGAGAAAAGCAGATCAGGGAAAGAACGGAGAAGTGCACAATTATGAGCCACATTTCAGGCTCTGAAATGGGTAAAGAGGCTATTGAAGCAGGAGGAAAGAATCTATGGACACACAGGTGAGGCAGCATAGAAATGAGAGAACTGGCAATCAGAGAAGGGGCGTTCATTTCGCATAAAAGCAGCTGTAAATCTTCAACACAGGCTCAGGATTATTTAATTAAAACATTTTAAATTAGCTTTATTTCCAAATTCATGAAAAGCATGGTTATTCATTCTGCCAGTCCCTAAACTGCACATCTTCATGATTACTGTCACTTTTGTGTCTCAAGGATGTCATAAGCATGCATAGAGCAGATCTATAATAAGCATTAAGCAGCATTGTGCAGTGTTTAACAGTGTAGAAGCTCATGCTGGCAGGCGAGTTTCAAATCCTGGCTCCCATGACTCACTGTGTGATTTGGGGCTGTCACATTGTACCTTAGAGCAAAAGTTTCTATGAGAAAAATTTCAAGATTGTGCATTGGTCAAGAATTAGATATAACACCAAAAGCATGATCCATAAAAGAAAAACAATGGTAAACTGGATTTCATGAATATTTAAAACTTTAACACTTTAAAAGACACTACTGAGAAAATGAAAAGACAAGTTACGTACAGGAAGAAAATGTTTACAAGACATTTCTCTGATAAATAACTTGTATCCACACTATATAATGCACTTAGACAAGTCAACAATAAAACAAGACAAATAATTCAATTAAAATGGGAAACAAATTTGAATGGATATTTCACTAGAGAAGATATAGTATCGGCTAATAATGCATGAGAATGGGTTCAAATGTGTTTGCAGGGAAATGCAAATCAAATGAAATACCACTTCATGTCTGTCCACTAGAAGGACCATTATCAAAAAGACAGAAAATGCCTACTGCTGCTGAGGATGCAAAGTGGAAACCCTTACATATTTCAGGTAGAAACATAAAATGTTACAGCAGCTTTGGAAACGGTGTAGAAGTTTCTTAAAAAGTTAAATATAAATCACCAAAAGACCAAGCCATTCTATTCTTAGGAATCTACCCAAGAGAAATGAAAATATATGTCTACACACAGAAATGTAACAGCATGATTCATAATAATCCCAAACTGTAATAATCTGTGTCCATCAACTAGTGAATAGTCAAACAGAATACAGTAAGTTCATAAAATGACATGTTATTCAGCCTCAGAAAGGAAAGAACTATCAATAAATGCTACAACATGGATCAACCTCAAAACTATTATGATAAATGAAAGTGATAGAAACCAGAAGTAAAACATATATATGGGAATGGATTATATGAATCAATTTATATGAAGTATATGGAAAATATAAATTTATAGAGACAGAAAGCTGATGAATGGTTTCCTTGGGATTAGAGTGATAGCAGATAACTGAAAACAGATTCAAGGGAGCTTTTGAAATGTTCTAAAACTATTGTGATAATGTTTGCACCCTTTATAGTTTCACTAAAATCATTTAATTCTACATATAAAATGGGTGAATTTTATACTATGTAATTTATCCCTCAATAAAGCTCTAAAATATACATTAAAGAAAATAAAGTAAACAATACTGAAAAAAGCATTACTTACTCTTAAATGTCTATTCAAGTTCCTAAAAATAGGAATATACACATGGTATAACCTATAACAATAACAACAAAATACTACCGACTTTATGGAGATTTTACATTACAAGCTAAGAGGTTTCATGTAAACTGCACAGCACCATTGCATATTACATGGAAGGTATTTAATAAAAGTTTGCTTGTAACTAGTTATTATTTTAAAACTATGTTAATAATCATTTGATATGCATATATGTACAAGCATGTTTATATCCATTTTATATATTTAAATATATTCCATTTGATTGAATTCTTTCTCTTAGATCAAAACTAGATTTTTTATGTCACTCAAATGTAGTTCAAAAAACTGCACACTTATTCATTTAAATGATCACACTATTTTATTTTTACATAAATTATTTTCTAATAAATCTCATTCTTCCTGAATTTTCTTTCCATTTTTTATTATGAAACATATGATTGAAATAGAGCAGGGTAAAAATGTTTAAGAATGGTTTAAGTAGTAGAAAAGTAATGAAATAATAAAATTAGCATATTATCAGTAACTTACTAGCTCCTGCTTGCCACTTGCAAATTCCAGCTGATAAAGTTCCCCCCAGAAGTAAGTGCTATTCTGATTCTTGTGTTAATTATTCCCTTACCGTTCTCTACAGCTTTAATAGCTGAGTGTGTGTGTGTGCGTGTGTGTGATTAAAAGACACGTTGTTTAGTTTTGATTTTGAACTACATATAAATGGAACTGCACTATATGTATTGTTTTGACTTCTCACTCATCACTGAATATTTGAGATTAGTACATGTTTTAGGTACTCAATCTAATTTTATTTTCACTGATGAGAGAATTCTACTGAATGGATACTTTGCAATCATTTTTTCATTTGATAGACAATGTAGGATGCCCCAGGTTTTGTTCTTATAGATAATGCAGCTATGAACATTACTACACGCTTTGTTGGTACATATGTGAGATCATCTCTCTCTAGTTTACTGCCGAATTGTAACGTATACACAAGTTCATATTTACATGTTAATGCCAAATAGTTTCCACATCTCTTGTACCATTGACTCTCCAATTAGCAATGTCTGTGGGTTCTTATTGTTCCACAAGTCTCACTAACATTTGATATGTTTAATACAGCTTAAATGTTTTTCCAATCTGGAGGATGTGGAATGGAAATCCATTATGTTGTAGATTTGCACTCTTCTGAGTATTAATGAATTTGAACATCTTTTCCAATGTTGATTAATCATTGTGTTTCCTCTTCTGTTGAAGATTTATTTCAGGTAATTAATAAAGTGGTTACTAAAATATTTTCTTGTTTATTGATACTTAGAAATATTCTTTTGAATCTTGAGCTTACATCCAGAAATTGTGTTAATTTCCCTTATTAATTCTATTAACTTATTTGCATATTCTCCAGGATGTTTTGTACAGACAAGCATATTGTCTTAAAAAGGAAAGGGTTGTATCAGTACTGATGTTCCCTTTCTATTCTTACAGTTTTCCTTCCCCTTGACTTACTGTACTAACTAGAACATACAGGTTAATAAAAACGGAAGTGGTGGTTCAGGCACTTAGTGTTGTCACAGACTTAAAGAAAATGTTATTTTATAAGTTTTTAATGGATATCATTCCAAATGTTTCTATAAAAGTGCCACATTGCCTCCTTCCTTCTTTCTTTGGATTTAGTTTGCCTTTCTATAACTATCTCCCTATGTCTGATGCTTAGCTTATTACATTTTACCATTTTCTCATTGAAGGCTTAAGAGTGTAATTTTGCCAGTAGATAACAATATAAGTACATGCTGGAAGTTTTTCTGTGTAGTGTTTTTGCTAATGTCCTGTTTTTGATATTTCTGATTTTCATTATTATTTCTCCTTTAATTTGTGAGTTATTTAGAAGTATTTTCCTTAGTTTTACAACATATATGAATTTTGGATATGGAAATTGAGATAAAAGATCAGATCTACATGATATTTATCCTATGAAATTAGTTGTGATTTACTAAATTTACTAAATAATCCAAAATGTGGCAAATTGTATATAATGCACCATTTATGGTTGATAAAAAATGTTCATAATATAGTTTTAGGGTTCAGTTATATATGTACATATGATTATTTCCTACAGTATTTAAACATTTTATACCATTACTGGTTTTTGTTTTCTTGATCTATTAGTTACTGAGAGAGGTCTCAATCTGTCAGATTTTGTCTTCTATATCTCTAGGCTGTGTTATTAAATGCACACTATAACTATAATTGTGCATTAATTGTATTCATATATTATAATTATCTTAATTACAATGACATCTTCCAGCTATATTAAAATTTGTCATGATGAAATATGTAGCAATTTTTACCCTTAAACTCTATTTTTGTCCAGTAATAAAGAGTGATACTGGCTTTCTTTTGCTTGTTATTTTCTTGGTAAATTTTTTCCTAGCCATTTTCTTCCAACATTTTGGTACCATTATATTTTAGATGTGTTTTGTAAACAACATAGATGAGTTTTTTTCAGTTCTTTATATCAAATTTTGCCTTTTAACTGCATTATTAAGTCCATTTACATATGTCATAACTACCATCTTCTTTGTGCTATTTTTCCTATAAATATTTCTATTGTCTAATTTTTTTTAACCATCTTTCTTCCTTTTGAATTTAGAATATTAGTTACTGCCATTTTTTTAATCTACTAATTTTCAAACTACACTTTTCATTTCTATTCCTGTGCTGGTCACTCTACAAGGCCTAATACTAGTCAGTGTCATCATCCTTTCCACCAAGTACCAAATTGGGGTGTATTGTCCCAGGCATGCCCTCCGGGATCATGTGCTATGTTTTCATGTATTTTAAAGCATTATTTAATTTTTAGCATCATGAAATATTTTCTTATGGAAGCTTTTTGTATTTACTTAGGATATGTTATAAATTTTCTTCACATTTGATCTGTGATTTGTCTTTGTCCTCCAGCTACTCTAAAGTTTGTTACCTGTCCTGTATTTTCTATGTAATATATTTTGTTATGTGTTGCATTGTTTACATCCTAATTGGAATTATTTTGACATTTTAAATCTGAACTGGAGTATTTCATCAGTTCTGGAATATTCTGAGCTATTATCATTTCAAACTCTTCCTTGACTCATTTTCTATCTCCAAGCTTTCTGTTATTCCAATTAGATGAATATTTAAGTGTACCTTGAAGTTTTGATAGCATCCACTTGAGAAACTGAATATACCTGGTTGTTGTTTGACACCTTGTAAATGCCTTAAATGGTAGTTGTTACTTTAGACTACTTTAAGCAGTCATATTTGTTAGGCTATGTATCTCTAGAAAATTATCCATTTCACCTAGCTTTTTAAATACATTTGGAGAAAACTGATGAAACTACTTAATATCTATATTTGAATCTCTTCTAATTCTGTGATTATTAGTCCATTCTCAGTTACAAATTTATGAAATTATTTTTGATTAAGATAGCTGGTGCCTGCTCTATCTCAGTATTATTTTTCCACAGAGAAGCAGAAATTGCATTTATTTCTTTTCAGTTATTACATCCAATTTCTAATTAATTTGCCTCTGCTCTGCTTTTATCATTATTCTTTATCATTTCATTTATTTCTTAAAGTTTTTCCAACTTTTTAAATTGAATGTCTAATTCCTTTTGAAATATTTATAATATTTTACATATTTAAATATTTATGGTTATGACACTTTCTATTAGTTTTACAGTACTGATTTTAAAAAGTATTTTGGCACATGTGTTTTGAATAAAAATTCTTTCCAACATGATCAATTTTCCTTTTAAAAGACATTTTTACACTGTTTATTATTTTTTTTTTGATTTTTTTTTTACAGAAATAAATATATCTATATTTCTTTTTGGAATTTATTGATTATTTTCTTGTACGTTTTTGTATTTTCATCTTTTTAATATGGTCTATACATTTTGTGTTGTGTTACTCCCATGAAATATTAGAATATCATAGTTGAATTTTTGTTTTTTGTTAATCTTTATATATTATATATCATTTTACTTATATTTCTTCAAAAATATGCATTAATTTCCTACTTGGAAAAATGAAGAAAATCATCCAACTATTTTCCCTCATTTCTGCTGCTTGATTTTGGTTGTTTATATTATCATTCAAGGGTTATTTTCAAAGTATGGCTCATCTCTTAACATATGCTGTGTTCCTCTTAGCCAACTATCCATTAAAGAATAGGGGAAGGGGAGGGCAGATTTGGAGCACATAGTGGTTAAGCTGTCAGACAGTCAGTGTGGATTTTGGTCAGTTTTCTCTGAACATTTTCCCATTATTTATCTGCTCAGGGCTCTGCCTCTGTTCAGTCCATAGAGAGTCTTCCTGACTTACCCTGAACGCTATACTTCACTTTTTAGGGGTGATTAAATGGAAACTTTATTTAAGGTGGTAAGGATCAGTGTCTGCCTAATCTGATTTTGCTCAATTTTTTTTTCTCCTTCACCCTGTCATACTAACAGCAAAGATAGTGTATTGGACCCTTATATCTTCATGCCCCTTCCTCCTACAAGGAGTTAAGCATTCTCCAATACAACTGGACCTCTCCTTCCCAGGTAAGGAATTGTCTGATGCATGCTACAGGGTATGTTTTTTTTTTTTTTTTTTTTGGAAGAACAGTCACGTTCAAGATACCTTCATAGAAATGACTCTGATGTTTGTTCACTCCCTTATATATCATGGTTTGGGATTTTAGCTGTATTCTAATTTAATTGCAGCTAAAATTCTTTTTCATCCTTCCCATTTTCTGTTGGTTTTAGAAGAGAATAGGAGAAAGAACTTTATGATCTTTAACTGGAATCTCAAATATGAATTTTAAATACTTTGTCATTATGAAGTATGGTAAATGTCATAGTGAAAATAATTAATATCCTTAATTTTTATTTGAAAAAAATTAAAATTCCATAAATGCATATTGACCCTTGACCTGTGACAGGGTGTGTCCCATAGGTGGGTATGCCTGGCTTTCTCCTCCTCTGAGTCCTGTGCCCTGAGATTCTGAGTTCTATATGAACTATATCAAGCAGACTCTCTTACCCCAGCTTCATTCTTTTTTTTTCCCCAATGAGAAGCAGAGACAGGAACTTAAAGTGCAGGAAGATAGAGAAGCTAGAGGCTCGGGTATTCATATCCCAAGTTGACTCTCTGCCAGGCCACAGTCAAGAGCAGCTGTGTTCCTCACCACAGCTGCTGTTGGGCATCACTCCCCCCTCATCCCTTCAGAGTTTTAGGTAATAATAATGTCTCCCTATCACTTGCTCCAGGTGTTTCTCCATCTCTACTTTGCTATCTCTTAACTTGACAAACATTTATAAGTAGTCACTGAAATTAACTTTATTTATGTTCTATCCCAATGTATAACACACATGCAGTAAATTGTGTGTAGTGAATAAATTTTAAGTGTATACAATAACTTGTTTTATAAGTAAATATCCATGTAATACCAAACCAGATAAAGGTACATCTAGCATCTCATGAAGTTATATAGTGCCATTCTCAGTCTACCATCCTTATCTCCCTTGATGGTAGATGATGCCTGAGTCTTAAAACTCTCTGACCACAAAAAATAACCCCATCTATGCTGACCTAATTCTCGGCCTCTGGGATCACGGCATGACTGTGGACTTCTTCTTCCTCCCTGAAGTATGTTGACCCTCCCAATAGCCAGGGACCTTCAGGGGACATGGGGCTACTGTGGGAAGATGCCCTGGCAGAAGTGACACCTCTCGGGCTGGGATGGAGCTTGCGTTCCCCTGCATGATGAACTAGAGTGCCACAGCCATGGCTCTTGTCTGCTTTTTGATGTGTGGATCTGCATGTTCCTTTTGGTATCTCTCACCAAACACCAAACTGTACCAAGCACCTTATTAGGCTTTCCTGCCCTGGGAGACTTTGTAAAAGTCAAACCCACATTCTCACCCTCCTTTAGGCCATGGAAACCCCTCATAAGCAGCTTGCTCTGGTGCAAAAAGATGTCCACTTGGGGGCTGACTGTGTCACATGCAAAATTATTTTTAGCTAAACAAATTAGTTAGGCTTACACTACTTTGTTTCAAGACATAATATAAGGGCATAATCATTAAGACAGTGTGGTCTTGGTATAAAGATTCACATACCGATTCACAGAATAGCTTGTTAAATACAGAATTAGTCCCACACATGTTCTGGTTAATAAATTTTTGCCAAAAAAATGTGTTAAGCCAATTCAATAAGGAAAGATAGTGAATTTTTAAGGTTCTGTTTATTTGTTTTTAAACAGATGCTGTTGGAGCAATTAGATATTCATAGGAGAAAAAAAGCAATGGACTTTAACCCTTACCTCACGCCATATGTTTGCCTTGAAATAGATCACAGACTTAAAAAAAAGAGCTAAAATTATACAACTTCTAGAAAAAAACCCAGATGAAAATCGCAGCCCCTTTGGAGCAATTTGACTTGTGACTTGTGTTATTTTTGTTTAACTTGCTTGGATTTGCCAGGCTTTTTGTATCTATGGTTCTATAGTTTTCATCAAATTGGAAATATTTCAGTCATTATTCCTTCAAATATTTTTTCTGCTCCTTCCTGTCACCTCTCCTCTAAAGAACACATTATGCTCCTTTTGATACTGTGCTGCTCGTCTCTAAGGATCTGCTTATTTCAGTCTTTTTTCCCAGTGTCTTTTATTTTGGATAACTTTGATTGCTATGTTTTCAAATCTACTATTTTTGTTTCCTCTGCAGATTCTAATGTTCTATTAAGTCAATTCACTGACATTTTCATTTCAGCTATTATATTTTTCCTCCCTAACAAGTTCCACTTGTTTCTTTTTATATCATTTATTTCTCTCCTTTAAATACTTGAATATAGCTATAATTGCTCTTTTAAAGTACTTGTCTCTCATTATATTATCTCTGAAATTTCTGGGTCTCTTATTACCTGATATTTTCTGTTTATGGGTCACATTTTTATAGATTCTGGATTTTTATAGATTCTGGATATTATAAATGTTACAATTCATATTATGAATGTTAAACATATTATGAACGTTTGCATTTTTGTTGTCTTCCTTCAAGTTGCACTGCAGTTTGAGTTGGCAAGCAACTGAATTACTTGTAGGTTAGCTTGATCCATTTATTGAAGGCTTATTTTTAAAGTTTGTTAGATTGAGTCTTGTGTAGGTTTCTAGGGATGTTTAGCTCTGTGACTGAATCCTGAACTTTGGGGGGTCTGCTGAATGCTCTGTCTAGTGAGCAAGACCCTCTGCTCTGGTTGGTAGGACCTCAAACGTCTCTGAACTCTAGGTGAGTCCTAGGACTTACTCGGCTTATAAATTCCCGACAGTCATTCTTTGCCTGCAGTTTTTTTTAGAGTTTTGCCCTAGACGTGCTCAATTTAATAATCTGTCTTGGATCTGCAGAGATGCTTGTTGCAGACTCCTGGAGCCCTTTCTCAGTGCAACATCCTCCTTTCACTGGGTCAGACCATGCCTTCCAGCTGCTTTAGTCCCCCAGCTCCTGTCTCCCTGCAAGTGAGAATCCACCTTGGTTCTCTCCTTTGTCTCATGACTGAGTCTGGTGCTGCCTGCTGTCCACAGTCGGTTCAGAGGATCTGCCCATTTCAATTTTTCATCCCGTGTGAAGCTACAGTAATGGGAGAGACAAGCCCAGGACCAGATACTCTTTTTTAAAAAAAAATAAATTTATTTATTTTCTTGTATTTACTTTTGGCTGAGTCCAGTCTTCGTTGCTGCACGCAGGCCTTCTCTATTTGTGGCGAGCGGGGGCTACTCTTCATTGCGGTGCGCGGGCTTCTCATCGCAGCAGCTTCTCTTCTCGCAGAGCACGGGCTCTAGGTGCGCGGGCTCAGTAGTTGTGTCTCGCGGGATCTAGAGTGCAGGCTCAGTAGTTGTGGTGCATGGACTTAGTTGCTCCACAGCACATGGGATCTTCCCGGACCAGGGCTTGAACTCGTGTCCCCTGCGTTGGCAGGTGGATTCTCAACCACTGCGCCACCAGGGGAGCCCCGGGACCAGATACTCTTTACTGTAGGAAACAGAAGTTGAAAGTTAAAAGTTTTCAAACTTGTTTTCATGTTCTGATAAGGCAGTTCTGGACTGGCCATTATGTTAGAGCTGGTTGAGTCTGATGCTAAGGCGTGACCCTCCTGGGGTCTCCACAGAATGTTGAGGTGGTCCAGGAAGTCTCCCACCCTGGTTGAGGGGAACTCAGACATCTCGGATCCCCATATGATTGCCTGATCTGTTTCAGCCTATGCTCATGGTAGTCGTTCCTTGCTGTTCTCATGAGTTCCACTCTAGAAATGCACATCTTACTATTCAGCCAAGGATTCACAGGGCCACTGTGCAGCTCTTTGGATTCTTCCTTTGCACTGCATCCTCCTCTCTAGATCTCTGCCCCACAAATTCCAGCCATCGAAACTTCCCTGAACACCATTCTCTGTCTCCTCAAGTCAGCGAAAGCTCCAGTCTGTGCTTTGGTAACCGCTCCCTGAAGCTCTGTCTTAAAGCATGTCTAGCAGAAAACTAGGGTGATGGTAGGGCACACCTCACTGGTTTCCCTTTTCTCAGGGTTGAATCCTTTCCCAACTGTGGTCCAATATCTGAAAGAGTTGTTTCATATATTTTGTCCAGTTTTCTAGTTGTTGATGACAATTCAGGCACTGGTGATCCTGTCATAACATACCCAAATTTGAGATGCCTACATTGATTCTTTTCCTTTCCTATGGGCTTTGCAATTATAGTTAACATTTACTGAGCATTTACTCCTTACTTGATGCACTTTGCATAGAAAATAGGTATTAGTAGTTTTATTTTATTGATAAAGAACTGAGGCAAAAATAGTTTGGATAATATGTCTCAGGTTATGCAGCTAAAAAGCCTTTGATCCAGGATTCAAATGTGTGAGAGTCTAACTCCAAAATAAACTTGCTCTTAACGTCTGTGATATATTAACTTAAAATGGAGTAGTGACTTATGCGAATGGCTTAAAAGGCAACGTTCAAAGAAGTATAATTTCACAATGAAAACTTTGCAAACTGAAAAGTATTATGGAAATATAAAGAATGGTAATGTTCTCAAGGATAATGATGACTTGTGAAAGAGGCTTTTTAATGGATGAGGCACTCATATTTATTATACAGTCTGAGATACATTTACATAGAAAGAAGCATTTTCTAATCTGGAGTGTTGTCCAGTGAACTTATTTATTTGCCATTGTTCATTTTGTGCTTACTATGGTAGGCTCAGGAGAGAAAGAGAAAATAAAACACAGTCCCTGCTCTGCAAGTGGGTGACAACTCACAGCGTGTTACCTAGTTCTTCTTTAAACTTCTCACCATGATTCCCAAGCGGGTCCTTCTCATTGCCTGACAATCCTATAAGTTTATGTAAATGACTCTCCTGCTCTCTGACACGTCTGCTTTACATCTTCTCTTTCCACCTCAAAATCCCACCATTCCTGCTTCCACTTCACCATTAGCTCATGACGTCTCATCTAATTTTACTTAGAAATAATGAGCCACAGGAAAAGAGCCCGTCTACCTTGGTGCCAACGTGATCTGCCTTCCTTCTTTTTAAAATGGATGAACTACTCAGGTGCATTTTAAACTATCTTATTTTTGCTCTGGATTCCATCCCTTCATGCTTTCCCTCGCCCTGTATTCCTGCAATTCTCCCTTCTCCCTTTTGCATTGTTATTTTTTCCCTCCCTACTAGATCTCATTTAGCAGACAAACATGTCCTTCTTAAAAAAAAACAAATGTATCAATATGCAGACCTTTTTTGGTCTCATAGTGTGCTTTAACTCCTATACCTGTTCTTCTTCACAGCACAGTTCGTTAGTAGGGTTTCCTTTAATGTCGGCTTCCCCTTCCTCAGCCCTCTTTACCTACCTCTCAAGCGTCCAGCTCTACCACTCCATAAACTGCTCATGTGAAAGGCACCAATACCCTGTATCCTTCCACATCCACTCAGCAATTTGTACCATTTCTTCATTATTCACTGTTTCTTGAAACAGTTTATCCACAGACACAGTTCCAGAGCACCACAATCATGGTTTTTCTTTTCTTTTCTCTATTCTCGATCTTCTTTACTGGATCATCCTTTTCCTGGCCTCTAACTGTTCAGTTCCTTGGCATTTCTCTATTCTGTATACACATTTACTACCTGGGATAACTGTCAAGTTTACATTTCCAGCTCAAAATCTACGTGTCAAGTTCTTCAACCTAAGGCTCTCCTCTCTGCGTCTTGTAGGTCTATCCAAGTTAACCTGTCCACAAAAGAATTCTTCATTGCACCATCCTTTCCTCCATCTCGGAAATGTCACTAACATCTTATCTAATTGCTGAGGCCTAAAACCTAGAAGTCACACCTCATTTGCTATCAATCCAGTGTTATCAGCTCTTCCTTCAGAATATTTCCTGGATCTGCTCATGTCCAGTCATCCTCATTACTGTAACTTTGCTGCACGTCACCAAGACTCTCAACTCGGTCATTTCTCTCTTTGCTTCCAGTTCTGATTTTCTAAAAATCTTCTCCATACAGGACACACTGTCATCTTTCCAAAAATTAAACCAAGCCATGTTTCATCACAGCTGAAAACACTCAAAATACATTTATCACACATAAAATTAAATCCAAACTCTTCTGATCCTGGCCCTTGTCTATGCTCTGATTTCATCTCTCATCACATTTGTCAGGGTGAGTTTCTCCAACCTGCAGCATCAACCTCATTTGGAAATTGCCAAGCCTGTCCCTGCATTAGGGCTTTAGCATTGGCCCTTCCCCCTGCCTGGAAGGTCCTGTCCAAGATATTTTCATGGCTTCTGCTTTGCTCCTTTAGCAATCTGTCCCAATGTGATACCCCAGCTTGGTGATTTCTTATCACGTAGTTAAAACATTTCCATGTCCACATTTGCCATCCTCTCTCACAGTGCCCTGTTTTATATTTTCTTACCATTTCTCACTACATGAAGTTATATTGTATAGTTATTTGTTTAGTTTTTAACTGTTTCCATTCCGTGAAGAAAAGAACATGGTTTTCTTGACTGCTGTTTAGAATCTGCTGCCATTAGCTCTGAGGACTGAACCCTAAGGCTTATCTTGACAATCCTCTCAGCACTGGAACTGCTACTTTCAGCCCTGCAAACACTGCCTTCTGCAGAAGTTTTTACGGCCCCATTAGCATCAGCAGAATGGTCCTCACCACTCCTGCATCTTTCAGTCACTGGCTCTGAATCAAAAGCTAGCGGGGCACATGCTGGTTGTGAAGAAGGCTAGAAAACAAGTTTCTGAACATTTTAGATTCTACAGTGAAAGGCAGTCTCTGCCTACGAACAAGACCCATGTAATAAAGAATTCCTGCAACCTCAGAAGACGGTTTGGATGCTCACCTGGCAATGTGTGGTGAAAACCCACTAAAATAGCCAAGGAGAGAATCCTGAACTTAAGTAACAATTAACTTAGAGATGGAGGAAGAGGAATTAAGGCCAGAAAGGCCAAGGAAGACAGAGAGAAGAGAGATTCTTAAAAATTATAAGAAGCAATTCATTTCAAGCACTATAAACAGAATGAGAAATATAAGAACCAAAAAAATGTTCACTGAATTAAGTGATCTGAACACTTACAATCTGGATAACAACAGTTGCCATAGAGTGGGCAGACCAGACACCAGATTGCAATGTGATAAAGGGGAACTGCAAGAAATGAGTATTGACTTTTATTTACAAAGCTTTGCTGAGGAGAGAGATTAAAAGGGCAATAACTAGAGGAAGAGGAAGAGAGTCAGTGGAAGATTTTTATTTAATGACAGGAGAGATAAGACTGTTTATTACTGTGGGGAATGGGGTAAGAGCCAAAAGAGGTAGATTGTAGGTCCTCCTGGGGAGGAACTATTATAGTATCTAATGTTTTAATAAGCCCCCAGAGGAATGATGAGGGGCTTATTTTAACACATGGAAAGATCCGTGCATGAATAGAAGAAATTGCATCTTCCACTGAAACTAGAAGAAAGAGAATAAAGATCGACTTCTATAGGATCTGGAGAAAGACTGGTTTTTGAAGTGATTGGGGAGAAAAATGGAGTGCGATTTTTCCACTTCCTCCAGCTCTGGCCTCTGTTCTGTTTCCAGTAGGAGACATTCCCTCCTGAGAGCTTTAGGAGAGAGAGAAATAAGCGATCAGGAACATATAAAAGAAGACCATTCGGTTTTAAGAAATCATCAGAGACTGAAGACTACGAGTTCATAATGGTTCCATTCTGTGATTTTTCACTGTTAAGCAGCCTTGTTATAGGAGAGGAAAGATGGCTTTTTGTTTTTGTTTTTTTAAGATTCAGGGCTGGGATGTTGAGGGGCGTTGGTAACACATGATAAGAGGATATCAGAAATAAAAATATTGATTATATGGTTGAAGTGCTTGACCCTGATGTCTAAATTGATTAGGGATCATGGTGAAGCCAGAATGGAACTAAGGGACTGAGTTGAAATAGAGAAAGGAAGATGTTGTGAATCTACATGATGGAGAAGAATAGAGATCCCAGCAGAAGTGGAGCAAGATGACTGTTAGCAGAGGGTAGCACACACCTGACCTGAGACATTAACTCCTGCAGTTTCAGACTTCAGGGAAGCAGTAATTCTCAGTTAAGAGATGGTCAAGAATATGGTCACACCATCAGGTGACTGAAGTCAAATGATATTTGACAGTTTAGAAAGTTGGGTGTTCTTTTGTTTGTTTAAGTATAGAATGGTGTCCAGCGGGCAGAGTTCAATGGCCTGGAGGAAGTAAGAGGTGAGAAATTGAAACTTGAAGGAAAAGCCCAGAGAAATTTTGAAATGGAAAGAAATGGAACAGGGAAGATGAGAGTGGACAAAGGATTGTTTTGAACTGATCCCCAAGATGACAGAGGAAGAGGAACAGTAAAATTCCCTAGCTTCTAGTTTCCAAGTGGAGATTTGGTGGAAATAATTTTAATGTTAGTATTAACTGTCTCCTGTAGTCATTGGGACTTGAAGGTTATTTCTTATTTTCCAGAAGAAAATTTGGATGAGCATCAGAGAAACTTTCAACAGCATCAAAAGCAATAAAATAGGGGTTTTCCAATATGTATTACATTGTTTTAGAAACAGAATCTACCACAGTGGTTGAGAACATTTCTTAAGGAACTGGCCATGATCTGAATTGGCCATGTCAGCTCTGGTCTGGGAAATACAGCAGCTTTGTGAGGTTTTCATTTTGAGAGGTGTGTATAAGGGCAAGAACGGCTGTTCCTCATCTTCCCTATGGAACCCAGCATCCTGTCCAGATACAGCACTGAATTCTACACTACCTAACTGTGTGTACTTGTACTTACCTTGCTTGTCATTGTTACCTGAGAACTTGACAGATTTTTGCAGATCAATTATCAATTAAGATCAGATGACTTTGGTTCTGAAATAAAAGTTCTACAACTTTTAAAATTTCCTTAGGAAATAAAGATTGATATTCACAGATTTACTACCTACTCATCTAATATTCAAAAAATTAGATGTCAAAATATATTTGTTTAAAATCAGAAATATTGTTAATGAATGGAAATATGTCACTGAAATATAACTGAACACTAGTTTCCAGAGGATTTGTTATTTATAATCTGTTATTTCCCTATAAACTTAAAGAATACACTTAACATTGTTTAAAATTATTCATGTGAAATCTGGCCAACTGGCCTCTTGCAGATTCAATAGTATTTATTATACTGTATTTGTGCCATATCATTAACCTAAGAAGTAAGGTTTCCTTTTTTTAGGGGATAAAATATTCTCTTTTAATTGTTGGAATTTCAAATATCAAATAAGGAAGTGACAGTAAAATCATAAATATGAATGCAAAAGAAGAAGTTACTGCAAACATAATGTGAGTATGAATGTTTGTGTGTGTGTGTGTGTCTATGTGTGTGTACTAAAACAAATAGACTATTACTTCACATTTTAGAATGTGCCCACAAAGGATTTTGTGCCCATAAATTCTTCGCATTTAAACCTAACTTGTTCCAATGGGTCTTTTACAGGAGCTCCCAGGCATGCTGTGTCCACTTCGCTGGTCCTGCTCTCACCAAACACAGTGCAAGACCAGGGTAAGTGATGGAAGAACCTGGATCAGAACTGAGGAGGCGCCTCCACTCCTAGTTCTGCTGTAACCTTGTGATAACTTGTGCCATGACTTAGCTTTTCTGGACTATTGTTTACTCATCTGAAAAACAAAGTGTTAGAATTTAATAACCCCCCACGTCCTTTCCAGTACTGATACTACAGAAACTACTTTTTAGTTTAAGAGGAGAAAAGAAAACCTGTTGTGTTTATCTCATAACCTTCAAATTTTACCCAATATATCATTAGATTTTCCTCTTCCTTGAGAGAGGAAAACAGAAGAGTATATGCAGTTCAAGCATAGTTTCAAATCATTTAAAGTGCTGTGTAGATGTATTAAAGTTATCGAAAGTGGGCAGGAGTTACAACAGTGTGTGGTCAATTTTTTTTTGAGCCTGCATTTTCCCTTCTTGGACTAATACATGTCTCCTGGCATGAGTGGTGGTGAAACAGACACATCTACAGATGTCTCCATATTAAAGGACTTTCATTTTTGGTATGAATTAATAGAATATAAAAGAGAGAAAAAGTATACTTAAATCCATACAAAATTTTATGGCAAAACATGCTACCAAATCTGAAATATCATCAGCGCAGGGTAAAAAAGTTAATATGAGTGAGGTTATCATTAATCTCTAGCATATAATTTATGTATTTCCTGGCATTTGGCTGCATTCTGTAATTTTACTACATTTTACCACTGTGACATGTTCAACCCCATTCATTCTCATTTTCTCCTGGTTGTAACATTAAATTATAGCTGATCTTTCCCAATCTTATCTCTACTTCCCTGGAGAGATGGAGTCATTCGATACAGCTCTTGGATTCTGAGAATTCCAGAGCAGAGTTATTATGTCCAGAATTAAAAGCTGCTTGTTTCTGTTAGAAAAGGCAATGGGTAATGCTTTTTGAGTTGCTTTTTTTTTTCCTTCTGTGGGTATGACAGCTGGGAATTGAGAGATACAGAGCCTAGAAACTCTATTTATATTATATTTGACTAATTTAAAACAATTAAACACTTTTGCTCTTATTATCTTATAAAACAGAGAACTAATGACAATGATCCTTACTTATAGTGTCTGTTCAGTGACAGAAACTGTGATAGAAAAGTTGTTATATGATATTCAACCATTCTCCGATGCTTCAACACTGTGAGATGAGTATTCGTACTCACATTTTAGAGCTGAGATTTGAAGATACTAACAATTGCCCAAAGTCTCATAATTACTTAACATCAAGGTTAGGATTGAATTCAGTTTGAATGGAACGGAAATATCTGTGCTTTTAAGCACTTGTAAACTTTTCACATCAGAACAGAGAACTAGGGTAAATAAGAACATAAAGGAACTATTTAAAAACAGAAATGATTCTTAAGATGGCTACATTGTAATGTTTCTCCAATTGAAATGTATCAGAATTTGTATTTAGTGAACAAATATTTACATGTCTGCAGTTTAATTTAGTTAAGCAAACATGTATTGGACACCTGCTGTGTTCAAAGGGCAGGCCATCAGAGGTTAAACAACAAAGTCAGTAAGACAGTTTCCAACCTCGAGGAAATATGGTTCTATGATCTGACATTCAAGAGTGGTATAAAAGAGAGACAAATAAAACACTTTATAGGCAAAGAGAAATAAGTTTTATATTCTTACTAAAAGAAAGGAAGGTTTTATAAGGGAAGCAACATTTGAGCTGAGCCTTGAAGGTTATATTCCAAGACCCTCTGTCTTGATTAATTTCTAATTTGATTTTTTTTCAAGCCTAAAGAAACAGTGAAATATAGAAGAGACACTATATTGTAGTGGTTCCCTGGATCCACATCCTACCTAAGCCCCTAATGATTGTACAGCCCTTGACCAGTTAGATAGTCTTTCTCCCTTTGTTTATCTAATCTGCCAAGTGGGAATAGTAAACCTGCCCACCTTACAGTGAATCACTGGTACAGGTTCCACAAGTGCTTGTTCCTCATAGTGTTTGTAAAGCAGCCTTTCTGCAAGTTGAATTACTCTGAGGATTCAGTTCCTAATCTGAAAACAGAGATTAAGTTCAATGACTTTAAAATATTGAGTTTCAAACCTTGACAATAATGAATATTTGTGGGATAAATTGAAACATGAGTTTACCTTCTTTCAGTAGATTTTTCCAGATGAAGATTCTAGGACACAGCTGTGATCACAAACCTGATTGCTCAGAGCCACAGAGTTCTGTGATTCATACAAGTGACTGGAATATGCAAAGTCTGGAATGACTAATTTATTTGTGATACAAACAATTAATAAATTCTAACCAAAATCTTCGTGTATATAGAATTGCGAGGTATGAAATAAGTAAAAATTGCAGACAGCTCAATATGAAACAGACTTGAAGATGGAATCTTAGCTATTAATGAAGAATATGTCTTATACCTTTATAATTACACCCTTATAATAAAGGGTGTAATGTTTTAAAAGGACTCAGAAATGTTGTGTGTTAACTGGAATGACAAATTTAAGAAAGAAATAATTGTAAAGAGCAAAATAAATCTACCTTCTGATAGAATTACAAAAGTATTCGATTAAAAGAATGCCTCAATATACAAATGGGCAATAAGCACAGGAAAAGATGCTCAACACCACTGAGTTCTCAGGGAAATGTAAATCCAAACCATAATGAGATACGACTTCACAACCATTAGGATAACTATAATCTAAAAGACAATAAGAGGTGCTGGCCAGGATGTGGAAAATTGGAACACTTATACAATATTTTTGTCCATCAGTTCATAAATAGATAGATAAAATATGGTCTATCTCCTCAACTGCATGTGGGGCAATAAGAAGGAATGGATCACTGGTACATGCTACAACATACATGAAGCTTGAAAACATGTTAAGAGAAATAAGCCAGTCATAAACTACCACATATTGTATAATTCTGTTAATATGGAACATGCAGAATAAGCCAACCTACAGAGACAGAAAGTAGATTAGTGGGTGGGTTGGAGGGAAATGCAGGGAAATGCTGCTGATAGGTATGGGGTTTCATTTTGGGTTGATGAAGATATTCTAAACTTTGTGGAGGAGATGGGTGCACAAATCTGTGAAATTACAAAAAAACCCACACTGAATTGCACATATCAAATGGGTGACTTAGAAACGTTATGATGACATTATAAATGTGAAGATATAAATGTAACCAAAGAAGAAAGCATCTTTTAGTTGTGTATTATATATGAGTACTGGATGGAGGGCATTAGGTAAAAATGAAGAAAATGAAAGAGAAAAAGAGAAAGGAAGGAAGAAAGGAAGGAAGGAAGAAAGGAAGGAAGGAAGGAAACTCAACAACAAAAAAACCAAACAAACCAATCGAAAAATAGGCAGAAGACCTTAATAGACATTTCTCCAAAGAAGACATACAGATGGCCAGTAGGCACATGAAAAGATGCTCAATGTCACTAATTATTAGATAAATGCAAATCAAAACTGCAATGAGGTACCATCTCACAGTGGTCAGAAAGACCATCATTAAAATGTCTACAAGTAACAAATGCTAAAGAGGGTGTGGAGAATAGGAAGCCCTCTTACACTGTTGGTGGGTATGTAAGTTGGTGCAGCCACTATGGAAAACAGTATGGAGGTTCCTCAGAAAACTAAAAATAGAATTACCATATGATCCAGCAATCCCATTCCTGGGAATATACCCAGAAAAAAACTATAATTTGGAAAGATACATGCATCCCTATGTTCATAGCAGCACTGTTTACAATAGCTAAAACATGGAAACAAACTAAATGTCCATTGATAGATGAATGGATAAAGAAGATGTGGTGCATATATACCATAGAGTACTACTCAGCCATAAAAAATGAGCAAAATAATGCCATTTGCAGCAAGATGGATGTGACTAGAGATTATCATACTAAGTGAAGTAAGTCAGAAAGAGAAAGACAAGTATCATATGATATCACTTATATGTGGAATCTAAAATATGGCATACATGAACCTATCTACAAAACAGAAACAGACTCACAGACATAGAGAACAGACTTGTGTTTACTTAGGGGGGGGGTGGGGGAGGGATGGACTGGGAGTTTGAGGTTGACAGATGCAAACTATTACATTTAGAATGGATAAGCAGCAACGTCCTAATGTACAGCACAGGGAACAATATTCAGTACCCTATGATAAACCATAGTGGAAAAGAATAGAAAAAAAGAATGTATAAATGTGTATAACTGAGTCACTTTGCTGCCATACAGCAGAAATTAACACAAGATAATAAATCAACTAGACTTCAATTTTTTAAAAAAAGCAGAAAGAAAGAAAGAAGAAAGAAAGAAAGAAGAAAGAAAGAAAGAAAGAAAGAAAGAAAGAAAGAAAGAAAGGAAAATTCCAGTGGAAACGAGGAAAAACATTAGAAAAGTCTGACTGAAAGTCTCCTGCAGGGTTTTATCTCAATGTTCAACAGGAAAAGGACACTGCGCTCTCACTCTTTCTGAAGAGTTTTCAGATTTTTTTCACCCAAACTCTTTAGCTATAGAGAAGAAAGTTTTCATAGCTGTGCCTCTCAGATGGTATTTTGAACTAAGAAAGAAGCAGCCGTGGGTTAGAGATAAATGTCCTGAATTGCGATGGAAGGAGCAGCATGGAAATCATTCATCCACTCTCTTTCCTTTGTTTCTAGGACCAGGGTGACCCAGACCAGGGCTGGGTCAGAACTGTCAAACAAGAACCCTATCACTGCCCTTTTCCAAACTTAATTGTTCCCTCTCCTAAATCCACTAGAGACAGTCAGAAACACAGCCACAAATGAAGGAGCCAAAATAGCCTGTAATTGCTACTCCTGAAACAATACAGTCTCTGAAGGAAAAATCCTGGGAGTTAATTAAAAATTGTGGCAATGTCTTTATGGTTCTGGTGCCTCTGCACTTCAGTGATGACTGCATTTCCAAAAGGGCTCAGGCACCAGAGATAATTGCTGGGTGGGCTATGAAAAGTCATCGGCTTTCTTTGGAAAAAAATTTGCAGGAGCAAAATTCACAAGTTTCATAGTGTCCACATCAAGCCTAAAGAGATTTCGATCAACTGTGTTGGTGTTATATTTCCCATTTGTTATCATTTTATTTTGATACTTAAAACTTTATAAAACAACATAAAGTTAAAAACAAATTGCTATATACCTAGTGGGAAAAAAGTTTTGTAGAGTTTGAATACAATAAAATGTATTTCTTGAAACTGTCTTGAATTCAGATAAACTTGGAAAAATTTAATGCACTTGAATTGGACAATGCTGGCTTAACAAAACTTTGCTAACATTCAACCATAGAGTCAGGACTAATAATATTTAAACTTAGTTCCATGATTCTCTTCCCTGGGCTACACATGGATTAGTACAGTTTGGTGAAAGGGCTCTAAATAAAGGGCATGAGATCTGAGTCTGTGGCCTCGAGGAAGGACACAGACCCTCAGGGCTCCAGTTTCTCCCTCATGAAACTAGGGCTTCGGATCCACACATTTCAGGCTGCCTTCAGTCCTCGTAGTCTCTGATTCCAGATTAGTGTCATAAAACTAGTCAGAGGAGACAAGTAACATTTTCTCATCTGGGAAATAATAAAGAGTCAGTCATGTTTGGAACTAAAGATACCATTTAGCAAAAGACCATTTGTGATTTGGAAACTTTTTTCAGTATTTCATTTCTGATGTCTGGTCAGTGCAGAAGTTCGGGTTCTGTCACTGTACTTGATCTTCAACAGATACATCTATAATGCCCTGAGTTTACTGGTACACAGGAGAAGGGGAGAAGTTCCAGGCCTAGAATGTAGTACATGCATGTTTTTTTTTTTAATCTCTTTGAGATGCTTACTGCATTTTTCTCTTTTACTTAGCTTTAGAAGATCCATCCACACACCACTCTCAGGCATCAGGGTTTAGACTGTATTTGAGCAGATAGACCCACAGGCCAATAATTACCTTCATCACTAAGACTGTCTTATAAAAACTTTACACACACAAGGAAGAATTTATTCAATACTGCTGCAATAAGAAGTGTCAACTCTGCTGAAATAAAAAGCAGGAGGGTTCCTAATCTGGAGTAAGCTAGTGGAAAAGTAAGCACTGGAGGACATTAGGGGAGATTGAATGCCAGGAGAAATTTTACATCTCCAAGTGGCAGAGGAGTAACTTACAACTGCAAGTTTTCTAAAGTAAATGCTTGAAGAAAAGGGAGGCAAGGGGGCCTGTAGTCAAGCTGAGGGGAACTTCAAGGCATCTTAGTCAAGATAAAAAGTGCTCTGAGAATACTCAGAAAGGAAAGAGCTCATTTACTTAGATGAAAATCATGTCTTTAGAGAAAGATGTAGATTTCAACTGTCTGTCCCCCATCTCTTACCTCCGTCTCACATTAAATCACAATCGAAGTTTTAATGGGCAGTTTCTTATGAACAAGTGGAAAAGAAATTGTGACTTGTGAAGGACTTAATTCATGGTTGTTTAAGGTGGTGGCCTGACTACATCTGAATGTGTTTTCTAGTTCTCTCTCTCTCTGCAGAGTCTACGTAATGATTTTCATGACTGTGAACTCCATGTAAGTTGTACGGTTGAATAATAGAAAAGAGGCAGATGACAGCAAGGAAAGGAGAAATGGAAACTGAGAGGAGAGAGACTCCTGACTGGTTGAAACCCCCACCTCGTGGTCCAGCCTTACTGGGTGTTACATCTGCGTAGACTCTAAGCAGAGCCATTGCATCAGGGGCGCCCGGGCACCTGGCTCAGGAGAGGGGGTAATGAACCCTGAGGGGTGCTGTTGAAGACAAGATTGTCCAGGAGGTTGGAAAAAAGAGAACACGGCAACCTATGAAATAGGGATCCCTGTGGACCAGGGAAGCTGTTTTCTTTGTGTCTCTTTGGTGCTTTTACAGCCTGAGTGAAGGCTCAATGACTAAAGTATTTATAAAGGCTTGGCTAAGAATGCCATATTACTCTTAATTGCTAAAAGGCAGCTGCCATTACAAAGACCACAAACCCACACATAAACGTTTCCACACTCATATACCTTATACTCATATTTAAGCAAAATAATATTTATATTTTCTGTCCATTTCTCTCTCCTTTTTAAAGCACATAACCTATGTAATACTAACATTGTAACACAAAATGAAAGGAAGATCCTGCTAGCAAAGCTATATTTAATTCTGTCAGGAAGATTACACCAGAACATTCAATAAGTCAAATTCATTTCCCCTTAAAAAATAGTATTTTTTGGCCCACTCTTCATGTGGGTAGTAGCAAAGCTTTCATTTAAGGTTCAAAACTAAGTTTCAGAAAGGCTTCCTTATGAATTTAAACCTTTCTGTGAACTTTTAAAACATAACTCTCTGTACCTGTCATACTTGTGAGGGTTGTGTGTGATTTAAGAAGATGGGTAAACAGATTATGTACCAGTTAATGAATTTAAAGCATATCAGTAAGAGAAACATAAAACAGTGTAAAAGAAGATTAAAAATATGCTGTGAAAGTGAGTTAGAAGTGGAAATGAGGTGGGGAGAAGAGAGGGAGAGAGAAATAAATTAGGAAGAATTAGGTAAGAGGTAGTTAAAAATTTAGGAAAGAATTTCCTAGAAGTAGGAAAGATGGGAAAAGGAATATGAGAAGGCTTGGTGTCTCTGCACCCACCTTAACTCTCCTTGACTGTGTTCCCAGGGCCACACCTCACTGAAGCAGGACACTTCACACTTGTTAAACTACATTGTACACAAGGTAAGGGAGGAGAAGAGTAAAACCAGAACAAAAAGAAAAGAAAGTAGATATATGAAGGAAACATACCTGAATTAGTGACAGTTGGGTTAAAGAATGTGATAAGCCAGTGAGCTAAAGGCCTTTTACATATTTAGAATTGAGAGCTTAAAAATGACCAAGAAGAACATCAAAGTTGCCCAACAAGTGACATTGCTATCAGCATAGGAATGGCTGATTAGATTTCCAATTGAATGTCAAAAAACATTCAAATTAAAGTTCTCTTATTATTGTGCCACTAAAATTTAAAAACCCACCGAATACATTGGAAATGGCCGAGTTATCATGGACTTGCACATGTTTTTGAACATTCTAGAATACTAAAGCAACATAGGTATCCATCAACTATTCTCCTCAGTTAGCAAAGACTTCATCAGTTTTTCAACAGTTCAGAGACTCCACAGTACAGTGCTTTTGAGACAGCCTACATTTACCAATTTATTAGTATATTTATTTAAACTATGTGCATCAGGAAAACATTGGAGCATTGCTTTGTTTACCATGGACAATGAACAGTGAGAGGGTCTCTTCATTATTGCTTTCTTGTCAACCAGCTTGCAGGATTAATGCTACTTTCTAATGTGAGTGGCAGAACCCTAAGAGGAAAGTAACCTAAAAGTTGACTTGATGGGCTTCCCTGGTGGCGCAGTGGTTGAGAGTCCGCCTGCCGATGCAGGGGACGCGGGTTCGTGCCCCGGTCTGGGAAGATCCCACATGCTGTGGAGCGGCTGGTCCCGTGAGCCATGGCCGCTGAGCCTGCACGTCCTGAGCCTGTGCTCTGCAACGGGAGAGGCCACAACAGTGAGAGGCCCACGTACCGCAAAAAAAAAAAAAAGTTGACTTGACATTCAATTGGATGTTCAACAATTTTGACTCCTAATATGTGATATCCACCTGGCAAATAATTTCACAGGTGTTTATTTTAATACAAGAAAACTGTGGATAAGGTATTCTTGTTCAAGTTTTATATGTGAGTCAACCGTACCTCAGATAGGTTAGGATGACCACTCATATTCACACTTGACAAGAAGAAAACCTAACATTTGAATCCAAGTCTTCAGAGACCCAGGTTTTGTGTCCTATCAGTGCTTTTTCACAAATCTAGAGAAGTAACTGAGCAGAAGGAAAAAGAACAAGCACGTCCTAGATGGCTTTAGCCTTATGGCCAAAATGGGCTTACCCTGATTTTTGTGTTTATTTGAAGTCATGTCTTTCAAACAAACCACTTTTAGAATGTGCATTTTACTATATTATACAGCTGTTTTAATCTTTAATGTGAAGGATAATGTGGATTTTTCCAACTTTTACAGGAAAATAGATAATGCAAGAAGATACACAGCAGGTACCCTGTGTTCAAAGACTCTCTTCATCTCGTCATATATGAGGGATAGGGAGGTCCATGCACCTCATTTGAGACATTTCACCTGGTAATAATATCTTTGGTTTTAAATTTAAGAAGTTGATGTTTGGAGAAGAGAATCTTATCTAATATAACATATATTTTAATATGTACAGTTTCTGCAAAATAAAGTACATTATCAAGTAAATATCCATTCAGGAAGAGAAGGTAATAAAACCTGTCCTTAGCAAGTATCCTTACCTTCCAGATTAATGTTCCCAATGATATTAATAATTAAAGAAAATGTCTTCATTTTAAGATTTCATAGGGCGCTCATAGAAATCAAAGATTTTTGCCTCATCCATTTGCCATTCATACATTAATTCATTTATTTAGTAAACATTTCTTGAACATTAAGTAAGTGCTAGTTATAATGTTAAGCACTTAAAATATGGTAAATAAGGCCCCAATTTTCAAGAAGTTTACAGCAGGATAGTTAAAACACGTTGAATTTCCTAACTGGCAGAAAAAACTCTGCTCATTATAACAATATCCAAATAAAGAGCCACATGCCAGCGAATTCAATATGCCAACTATTACTTGCCTATTACTTGAATTTATACTTGGTTTTCTTTATCTAACATATTTAAGGCCCAGCAATGAAAATATGGTAATATACAACACAGTAGTACTATGCAATAGTTATACAGTAATGAACAATATAAAAATTCAGAACATTTATTCTAAGGAAGAAATAAGAATTAATCTCTAACACAGTTCTCCAGAATCACATTAATTCTGTTCTCCAATGAATATATTTATTTGAATATATTTTTTAAAAGGCCACACATCTTCCAAGGGTTAGAGGAAAATTACAAGAAAACCTCCTGTTTTGCTTGATTTCTCCATTATGATGTACTTAACACAGTTACCTCACTGGAGAAAAGGGATTTAATTGATAAAAATAATAATTGCAAAAGGTAAATTTTCTTGGGGGAATAGGTCCTCAGCTGATCAGTAAACAAAAACCCTGAACAACCAGAAGCGCTCAGCTGATATAAGATCCAAATTGCCCTGTGGTATTAGTTAATCTTCTTAGAAATGTATCATTCTGGTAAATATTTCCCCAAATGGCTCAACCTTACTATTTTGCCCTTAATATTTCGACAGAGGAAATATCAAAATGTAGATTATATATCCCATTTCACATTAAATAAATCTCAAGGTATGTCAGGATGAAAGAACTCTGAGTGTATTTCATATTTAATGGCAGCTATGCTGCTTTCCAGTGAGCTGACCCAGCAGTGCAACTACAGAACAAATTTACCCAGTATCCAGAACTCTGCAAAGAGAAGTAAGTGCTATCTTCCAGGTTGAGGCTTCAAGAAAATCCTATTATCTGATTATGCAACTAAGCAAAGCTACTAAACTACAAGGTAAGCATCATATCAGAAATATGAAACAAAACCGTGCCAGAGCTTAACAGTGAAAAATACCGAGTAAGAAAAACCCGGTATTTTTTTTTTCAAGAATATACATTTCACCAGAAAATGTGCCATAGTTCTTTAATCTGAAGAGGGAGGTTGTGTTATTTATATCATTTTGACAAACCATTAAAATAACCTTTGACAATGGGATGGCATGTGCCTTTAAAAGCTGACTGAGATAGTCCCTAAAAATAGTTTACAAAGCAACAGAGTCAAATTGTTGGGGAATTGCTCTTTAATGCGTTAGAGAGTCTATTTCTATGGCACTTAAACTAGCCAAAGTAATAAATATAAAATGGTAATTTTTCTCCAGGAGCTGTTCTTGCTGTTCCCACATGATCTCACTCCCACTGGGAGTAATATAACACTGCCTGATCGCAGACTCCTGGATTCATGCAAGAAGGCAATGTGCTTCTGCTACTTGGTTAAATGCACTCAAAAGAAGTCAGCAATTACAATGAATCTCTCTGTTGCCTGGGCGCTGCCTGTCTCTATTTCCAGAGAGTGAGTATCCATGGGGTGTTTCCAGTGCATCGAAATTTTAGCCTCCAACAATAGAGGGCTTGAATACCCTTTTATAACCACCCCAGGTCCTCCCTTTCCTTCCCTCACTTCTCAATCAAGACAGGGAAAATGCTGACCAAAGGAGAATTTCTGTGTCAATCCTGCCAATTTAAATAAAACAACCACTATTAAAAAGAAACACACATTTCCCAAAATGAGTCATACATGGGAAGGAACTTAACTGAGATAAAAGATGCATCCCAATGAATGAAACTATTAAAAGATGCTTAAAAAATTAAGAAATAAGGGACATCATAAAATTGGAGCCATTGTCACCGCTTTGCAGATAAATCATTGTCTGGAAACTCTCCAGAGTTGTTACTTAATGAAAACATGTACCATTGACTGCTTTGTTTTTGTAATAGTGAAAACTGGGTGGAAATAAGGTGTTGGCATTTTGTGTTATTGAACTTATAATAGACCCAGAGTTTGAAAATATGAATTTTTCTATCGTCATCGCTATTTTTATTTTTTTCTAGCAGTTTTAACTTGTCCCTTACTAACCTCCTATGTGCATGTTGCTTTCTTACCCGTAGTAAGAAATATAATCAGATGCTGATATTATATGAAAGGTGAAAAGATTATCCAAACACCTATTTATTAATTTAAATACACTTAATATGTAAATAAACAAAAATCTCTATTTTTGTTCTCCAATATTTGTCCTGAATACTCTTAAAGAAAGGGATTCTGCTTCTGGATAGGATTAGTAAGGCTGGAAAGAATGTTCACCTAACTGGGAAAAAAGATCCAGAAAAAATACAAAATCATAATATTTTCTGAACCCAAAAGAGACCTGTGGTAGCAGAGCTTCCAAGGAAATCCAATGAAAGACAGGCCCCTCCAAGGAGATGGGATGGGATGGTTTACTTACTTGTGCTAGAGCATGAGAGGAATTGATGTCAGATGCCCTGTAAGTGAGTGATAAGAATTCAGCTGAAATTTTTAAAGAGTCGCTAAATGCCAAGATTGGGTGACTTAGTTTGGGCTGCTATAACTAAATACCATAGACTGAAAGGCTAAAAACAATAACAATTTATCACAGATCTGGAGGCTGGAATTCTGAGATCAGGGTGCCAGCATGGCTGGATTCTGGTGAGAGCCGGATGCTGGATTGCAGACTGCTATCTATCTTTACACTGTATCCTTATATGGAGGAAGGAGAGCGGAGGCTTATTCTGGTCTCATTTATAAGTGCATTAATCACACTCATGAGGTCTCTACCCCCAGGACCTAATTACCTCCCCAAGGCGCTACCTCTTAAACCCATCACATCAAGGGTTAGGATTTCAACCCATGAATTTTGAGGGACACAAACCTTCAGTCTATTGGTCATTGCGGTGGGCTAGTGTGAGAATGTAGAAACCCTGGGAGCTTCAGACATAGCCGATCTGCTCTCAGAATCTTCTCCATGGATCTCTATTAGACAGGCTAGCGGCAGTGATGGGATCCTAGGCAAACCTCCACTGGTATTCAGGGACCAGAAGTATCATGTGTGGCACTTGAGAACTTCATTTTGAGTTCAAGGTCTTTCTCGACATTTCCGAGGGCTGTTGGTAAGTTCCTCTCAGCTGAGTTTCACTCTCTTTGTGTTCGAGCTCCTGCTGTAATTGGCTTTTCATACCACAATTCCCAGGTTTTTGAATGGAAAACCCCAGCTCTTGATTCGCAGATTGCCTGTTGGGCATTGCTGTAATTCCCCATTGTTTTGGAATCCTTCCCCAGATTCCATGTCGGGACCTGTTGGTGGCATCTTTAGTTCTTCATTTTGGGATCAGTCTGTAGTCCCCATTCTTTGAGGGTTGCTGGTTCGATTCTTTTCCCCAGTCCAAAGTTTCATGGGAATTGGTGGTGGTTATGGACCAGCATTGGACTGGGTCCAACCTAAGAACTGGAGTGGGTCCAGGATCAGATTGGCTCCAATTTGAAATCTGAAATGGGTTTAGGATCAGATCAGAATGGGTCCAATTTGAGCCAGATTGAGTCTCCTGGGAGGCCTCAGGTAGATATTAAATTAAGGACCATTGCTATTGGGAATCTCTGAAGAAAAATAAGTGGCAAACGTTGGTGGACAGGAGTCAAGCATTTAAAGGCTATTAGAGTGATTCTGCTATATTCCCACACCAAGGCACATCCCATTTAGGTATTAGTTTGGCTCTGAGACAACTGAAAGCCTAGCTAAAAGAAACAGGATGCTTTACATCCACAGAGTTGTGTGAACCACCTTCCAGCACACCTGTTTATTTTATATTTAACAACTATAGTCCCAGAAATTGTGCATATCTAAGAAGATGGCAAGATTTTACTAAAAATAACTTAGAATTATAATGGCCATTATGAGGAACATTCCAAATATTTAAACTCATTTAAAAAGTGTACTTAAAAGCATGGACTGCCAAGTCAAGCGGAATGGAATACCTATTTTAATTAGTTTACAGAAGCCTCCAAAAGTTGTCAAAATTCCACAATAGCCTCATTGAAAGATTTGTTGCAAAAGGCTAATGAAAATTAAAGAGATAAAGGGTCTCTAAAACAAAAGCAAGAACCCAATTCTTTGGAGAATCGGAAACAACTGTTTTTGTCTTGCAAATCTCTGCAGGGCTAAAGGTGTGGATCTAGAATTTTAAAGCTCAACTACTTTTTTATTTTTCCTAATCCTCCAAACCTCACCTACTTCTCTCAAAATGCTTGAAAAATTCAGAATTGGAAACAGAATTGTCTTCCACTTAAATCAGTGCCTCTGTGATGTGGAGTTCCTACCCCCATATTCTCTGGGACCTAGGAGGCATTCTTTGAAATGCAAACTTTAGGAAGAAGTTTCTCATCAGAAGAGGAAAAAAAGAGAGAGGAGGTTTTTTAAAAAAAATTTTGGGAGACCCCAGAGGAAGATGGCGGAAGAGTAAGACGCGGAGATCACCTTCCTCCCCACAGATACATCAGAAATTCATCTACACGTGGAACAACTCCTACAGAACACCTACTGAATGCTGACAGAAGACCTCAGACTCCCCAAAAGGCAAGAAACTCCCCACATACCTGGGTAGGGCAAAAGAAAAAAAGAATAAACAGAGACAATAGGATAGGGACGGGACCTGCACCAGTGGGAGGGAGCCGTGAAGGAGGAAAGGTTTCCACACACTACAAGCCCCTTCGCGGGCGGAGACTGCAGGTGGCAGAGGGGGAAAGCTTCGGAGTAGCGAGTAGCGGAGGAGAGCACAGCAACAGGGGTGTGGAGGGCAAAGCGGAGAGATTCCGGCACAGAGGATCGGTGCCCTCAGGCACACACCAGCCCGAGAAGCTTGTCTGCTTGGCCGGGGCGGGCGGGGCTGGGAGCTGAGGCTCGGGTATCGGCTTTCAGTCGGAGCGCAGGGAGAGGACTGGAGCTGGCGGCAGGAAGAGAGCCTGAAGGGGTTAGTGCACCACGGCTAGCCCGGAGGGAGTCCGGGGAAAGGGTCTGGAGCTGCCGAAGAGGCAAGAGACTTTTTTCCCTTTTGTTTCCTGGTGCGCGAGGAGAGGGCATTAAGAGGGCTGCCTGGGGAAGCGCCAGAGACGGGCGCGAGCCGCGGCTAAAGGCGCGGACCCCGGAGACGGGCGTGGGACGCTGGGGCTGCTGCTGCCGCCGTCGCCGCGGGGCCTGTGTGCGAGCGCGGGTCACTGTCCGCCCCGCCTTCCAGGGGGCCTGTGCACCCCGCCACTGCCGGGGTCCCGGAACCCGGGGACGGCTTTCCTGGGAAAGCGCACGGAGCGCCTCGGGCTGCTGCAACGTCACGCCGGCCTCTGCCGCCGCAGGCCCGCCCCACACTGCGCGCCCCTCCCTCCCCTCTGCCTGAGTGAGCCAGAGCCCCCGACTCAGCGGCTCCTTTAAACCCGTCCTGTCTGAGCGAAGAACGGACGCCCTCCGGCGACCTACGCGCAGAGGCGGGGCCAGGTCCAAGGCTGAGACCCGGGAGCTGTGAGAGCAGAGACAGGGAAATCTCTCTGTGCAGCCTCTGAGGCAGCGGATTAAAGCTCCACGGTCCATTTGATGTGCCCTGCGTCTGTGGAGTGCATAAATGGACAGCGAATCATCCCAAATTGAGGAAGTGGACTTTGAGGACAAGATTTAAGACTTTCCCCCCTCTTCCTCTTTTGACAACGAATTATCCCAAATTAAGGAGGTGGACTTAGAGAGCAAGATTTCAGACTTCTCGCCCTTTTCCTCTTTTTAAAACGAATTATCCCAAATTGAGGAGGTGGACTTGGAGAGCAAGATTTTTGATTTTTCACCCTGCTCTCTTTTTGTGAATGTGTATGTGTAATCTTCTGTGTAAGATTCTCTCTGTATAGCTTTGCTTCCACCATATGTCCCAGGGTTCTATCTGTCCGTTTTTTTTTTCAATAATTACTTTTTAATTTTAATAACGCTACTATATTTCATAATTTATTCTATTTTACTTTACCTGCTCTTTCTTTTTTTCCTACCTTCCCTTCCTCCCTCCCTCCCTCCGCTCCTCCTTTCCTTCTTTCTTTTTCTTTCCTCCCTCCCTCCCTCCCACCCTTCTTCTTTCCGCTTTCTTTTTCTTTCCTCCCTCCCTCCCTCCCTCCTGTCTTTCTTTCTTTCTTTCCTTCCTCCCTCCCTCCCTTGTTCCATTCACTCTTCGTTTTGCTTTCATTCCTCCCTCCCTCCCTCCTTTCTTTCTTTCTTTTTTTTCCATCCTTCCTCCCTCCCTCCCTCCTTTCTTTCTTTCTTCCTTCCTTCCTTTCTTCCCTTCTTCCTTTCTTTCCCTCTCTCCTTCTTTCTTCTACTAATTCATTCTTTCTACTTTTTCTCCCTGTTATTCTGAGCCGGGTGGATGAAAGGCTCTTGATGCTGCAGCCAGGAGAAAGTGCTGTGCCTCTGAAGTGGGAGAGCCAACTTCAGGACACGGGTCCAAAAGAGACCTCCCAGCTCCACATAATATCAAGCAGCGAAAATCTCCCAGAGATCTCCATCTCAACACCAGCACCCAGCTTCAGTCAACGACCAGCAAGCTACAGTGCTGGTCACCCTATGCCAAGCAACTAGCAAGGAAGGAACACAACCCCACCCATTAGCAGAGAGGCTACCTAAAAACATAATAAGGCCACAGGCACCCCAAAACACACCACCAGACGTGGACCTGTCCACCAGAAAGACAAGATTGAGCCTCAACCACCAGAACACAGGCATTAGTCCCCCCCACCAGGAAGCCTACACAACCTACTGAAACAACCTTAGCCACTGGGGACAGACACCAAAAACAATGGGAACTACGAATCTGCAGCCTGCAAAAAGGAGACCCCAAACACAGTAACATAAGCAAAATGAGAAGACAGAAAAACACACAGCAGGTGAAGGAGCAAGATAAAAACCTACCAGACCTAACAAATGAAGAGGTAATAGGCAGTCTACCTGAAAAAGAATTCAGAATAATGATAGTAAAGCTGATCCAAGATTCTATTTCCAAGATCCATAATCTTGGAAATAGAATAGACAAAATGCAAGAAACAGTTAACAAGAACCTAGAAGAACTAAAGATGAATCAAGCATCGATTAAAAACACAATAAATGAAATGAAAAATGCTCTAGATGGGATCAATAGCAGAATAACTGAGGCAGAAGAACGGATAAGTGAGGTGGAAGGTAAAATAGTGGAAATGACTGATGCAGAGCAAAATAAAGAAAAAGAATGAAAAGAACAGAGGACAGTCTCAGAGACCTCTGGGACAACATTAAACGCACCAACATTCGAATTATAGGGGTTCCAGAAGAAGAAGAGAAAAAGAAAGGGACTGAGAAAATATTTGAAGAGATTATAGTTGAAAACTTCCCTAATATGGGAAAGGAAATAGTTAATCAAGTCCAGGATGCACAGACAGTCCCATACAGAATAAATCCAAGGAGAAATATGCCAAGACACATATTAATGACACTGTCAAAAATTAAACACAAAGAAATCATATTAAAAGCAGCAAGGGAAAAACAACAAATAACACACAAGGGAATCCCCATTAGGTTAACAGCTGATCTCTCAGCAGAAACTCTACAAGCCAGAAGGGAGTGGCAGGACATAATTAAAGTGATGAAGGAGAAAAACCTGCAACCAAGATTACTCTACCCAGCAAGGATCTCATTCAGATTTGATGGAGAAATTAAAACGTTTACAGACAAGCAAAAGCTGAGAGAGTTCAGCACCACCAAACCAGCTTTACAACAAATGCTAAAGGAACTTCTCTAGGCAAGAAACACAACAGAAGGAATATACCTACAATAACGAACCCAAAGCAATTAAGGAAATGGGAATAGGAACATACATATCAATAATTACCTTAAATGTAAATGGACTAAATGCTCCCACCAAAAGACACAGATTGGCTGAATGGATACAAAAACAAGACCCATATATATGCTGTCTACAAGAGACCCACTTCAGACCTAGAGACACATACAGATTGAAAGTAAGGGGATGGAAAAAGATATTCCATGCAAATGGAACTCAAAAGAAAGCTGGAGTAGCAATTCTTATATCAGACAAAATAGACTTTAAAATAAAGACTATTAGAAGAGACAAAGAAGGACACTACATAATGATAAAGGGATCAATCCAAGAAGAAGATATAACAATTGTAAATATTTATGCACCCAACATAGGAGCACCTCAATACATAAGGCAAATACTAACAGCCATAAAAGGGGAAATCGATAGTAACACAATCATAGTAGGGGACTTTAACACCCCACTTTCACCAATGGACAGATCATCCAAAATGAAAATAAATAAGGAAACACAGGCTTTAAATGATACATTAAACAAGATGGACTTAGTTGATATTTATAGGATATTCCATCCAAAAACAACAGAATACACATTTTTTTCAAGTGCTCATGGAACATTCTCCAGGATAGATCATATCTTGGGTCACAAATCAAGCCTTGGTAAATTTAAGAAAATTGAAATTGTATCAAGTATCTTTTCCGACCACAATGCTATGAGACTAGACATCAATTACAGGAAAAGATCTGTAAAAAATACAAACATGTGGAGGCTAAACAATACACTACTCAATAACGAAGTGATCACTGAAGAAATCAAAGAGGAAATTTAAAAATACCTAGAAACAAATGACAATGGAGACACGACGACCCAAAACCTATGGGACGCAGCAAAAGCAGTTCTAAGGGGGAAGTGTATAGCAATACAATCCCACCTAAAGAAATAGGAAACATTTCGAGTAAACAACCTGACCCTGCACCTAAAGCAATTAGAGAAAGAAGAACAAAAAAAACCCAAAGTTAGCAGAAGGAAAGAAATCATAAAGATCAGATCAGAAATAAATGAAAAAGAAATGAAGGAAACAATAGCAAAGATCAACCAAACTAAAAGCTGGTTCTTTGAGGAGATAAACAAAATTGACAAACCATTAGCCATACTCATCAAGAAAAGAAGGGAGAAGACTCAAATCAATAGAATTAGAAATGAAAAAGGAGAAGTAACAACTGATACTGCAGAAATACAAAAGATCATGAGAGATTACTACAAGCAACTCTATGCCAATAAAATGGACAACCTGGAAGAAATGGACAAATTCTTAGAAATGCACATCCTGCCAAGACTGAATCAGGAAGAAATAGAAAATATGAATAGACCAATCACAAGCACTGAAATTGAAACTGTGATTAAAAATCTTCCAACAAACAAAAGCCCAGGACCAGATGGCTTCACAGGCGAATTCTATCAAACATTTAGAGAAGAACTAACATCCATCCTTCTCAAACTCTTCCAAACAATATCAGTGGAAGGAACACTCCCAAACTCATTCTACGAGGCCACCATCACCTTGATACCAAAACCAGGCAAGGATGTCACAAAGAAAGAAAACTACAGGCCAATATCACTGATGAACATAGATGCAAAAATCCTCAACAAAATACTAGCAAACAGAATCCAACAGCACATTAAAAGGATCATACACCATGATCAAGTGGGGTTTATTCCAGGAATGCAAGGATTCTTCAATATACGCAAATCAATCAATGTGATACACCATATTAACAAGTTGAAGGAGAAAAACCATATGATCATCTCAATAGATGCAGAGAAAGCTTTCGACAAAATTCAACACCCATTTATGATAAAAACCCTGCAGAAAGTAGGCATAGAGGGAACTTTCCTCAACATAATAAAGGCCATATATGACAAACCCACAGCCAACATTGTCCTCAATGGTGAAAAACTGAAACCATTTCCACTAAGATCAGGAACAAGACAAGGCTGCCCACTCTCACCACTCTTATTCAACCTAGTTTTGGAAGTTTTAGCCACAGCAATCAGAGAAGAAAAGGAATAAAAGGAATCCAAATTGGAAAAGAAGAAGTAAAGCTGTCACTGTTTGCAGATGACATGATACTATACATAGAGAATCCTAAAGATGCTACCAGAAAACTACTAGAGCTAATCAATGAATTTCGTAAAGTAGCAGGATACAAAATTAATGCACAGAAATCTCTGGCATTCCTGTACACTAATGATGAAAAATCTGAAAATGAAATCAAGAAAACACTCCCATTTACCATTGCAACAAAAAGAATAAAATATCTAGGAATAAACCTACCTAAGGAGACAAAAGACCTGTATGCAGAAAATTATAAGACACTGATGAAAGAAATTAAAGATGATACAAATAGATGGAGAGATATACCATGCTCCTGGATTGGAAGAATCAACATTCTGAAAATGACTCTACTACCCAAAGCAATCTACAGATTCAATGTAATCCCTATCAAACTACCACTGGCATTTTTCACAGAACTAGAACAAAAAATTTCAAAATTTGTTTGGAAAAACAAAAGACCCCAAATAGCCAAAGCAATTTTGAGAACGAAAAACGGAGCTGGAGGAATCAGGCTCCCTGACTTCAGACTATACTACAAAGCTACAGTAATCAAGACAGTGTGGTACTGGCATAAAAACAGAAAGATAGATCAATGGAACAGGATAGAAAGCCCAGAGATAAACCCACGCACATATGGTCACCTTATCTTTGATAAAGGAGGGAGGAATGTACAGTTGAGAAAGGACAACCTCTTCAATAAGTGGTGCTGGGAAAACTGGACAGGGGCATGTAAAAGTATGAGATTAGATCACTCCCTAACACAATACACAAAAATAAGCTCAAAATGGATTAAAGACCTAAATGTAAGGCCAGAAACTATCAAACTCTTAGAGGAAAACATAGGCAGAACACTCTATGACATAAATCACAGCAAGATCCTTTTGGACCCACCTCCTAGAGAAATGGAAATAAAAACAAAGATAAACAAATGGGACCTAATGAAACTTCAAAGCTTTTGCACAGCAAAGGAAACCATAAACAAGACCAAAAGAGAACCCTCAGAATGGGAGAAAATATTTGCAAATGAAGCAACTTACAAAGGATTAATCTCCAAAATTTATAAACAGCTCATGCAGCTCAATAGCAAAAAAACAAACAACCCAATCCAAAAATGGGCAGAAGACTTAAATAGGCATTTCTCCAAAGAAGATATACAGACTGCCAACAAACACATGAAAGAATGCTCAACATCATTAATCATTAGAGAAATGCAAATCAAAACTACAATGAGATATCATCTCACACCAGTCAGAATGGCCATCATCAAGAAATCTAGAAACAATAAATGCTGGAGAGGGTGTGGAGAAAAGGGAACACTCTTGCACTGCTGGTGGGAATGTGAATTGGTACAGCCGCTATGGAGAACAGTATGGAGGTTCCTTAAAAAACTACAAATAGAACTACCATATGACCCAGCAATCCCACTACTAGGCATATACCCTGAGAAAACCATAATTCAAAAAGAGACATGTACCAAAATGTTCATTGCAGCTCTATTCACAATAGCCCGGAGCTGGAAACAACCTAAGTGTCCATCATCAGATGAATGGATAAAGAAGATGTGGCACATATATACAATGGAATATTACTCAGCCATAAAAAGAAACGAAACTGAGCTATTTGTAATGAGGTGGATAGACCTAGAGTCTGTCATACAGAGTGAAGTAAGTCAGAAAGAGAATGACAAATACTGTATGCTGACACATATATATGGAATTTAAAAAAAATGTCATGAAGAACCTAGGGGTAAAACGGGAATAAAGACACAGACGTACTTGAGAATAGACTTGAGGATATGGGGAGGGGGAAGGGTAAGCTGTGACAAAGCGAGGGAGAAGCATGGACATGTATACACTACCAAACGTAGGGTAGATGGATATTGCGAAGCAGCTGCAGAGCACAGGGAGATCAGCTCGGTGCTTTGTGACTGCCTGGAGGGGTGGGATGGGGAGAGTGGGACGGAGGGAGATGCATGAGGGAGGGGATGTGGGAACAGATGTATATGTATGACTGATTCACTTTTTTATAAAGCAGAAACTAATAAAAAAATTTTTGGATTAATGGTACATATTACAAATCTTCTGCACAAATATTAATAACTATAAAGTCTGTGTTTGTGTCTATCTATACATATGTGTGTGTGTCTATACATGTATGTTGTAGATCCATGATGTTTTTCTAAATACTTCTGGATAGGATTGCTAAATTTAATTTATAAAAGAGCTCTATTTAGTTGATTTGAAGGCAAGAGGTTTGTAAGGAATGGGCGTTAACAGAAACTAACCCTAATGCTTCTCAAGTTCCTGAGATCTGGGGTAATCTTTGGTAAATAAAAGCCAGTATAAGTTGATTGGTTTAACTAAAACAAATATGTCTTATAGTTATCAACATTGAATGTAAGGCAGTTAAAGGAATTTTATTCTGAGTTTGTTAGTCAAATAAGTTTATGCTATCTCTGTCACAAAATTTGTCAGCAAAAATAACTCAGAATGACAGCTGATTTTATCAAATGTCTCTTGAAGTTTGGTGGAGGGGCAATTTAAACATAATTGTTACAAGCAAGTGATAGATGTTAAGAGAATAAGCAATTTTAGGTGAAAGTTTTAGCTAATTGTATTCTATGTTATGTAGACTTAAAGATAGCCTCCAAAATCTTTTTGGTAATTTGAAATGTCAGAGTTTTGCTAAGCTAAATTAAATGATAGAAATTTGTTAAATATCTAGATCATTTCCAAATAAAGATAAAATGCTGAATCATTAACTACTGAACATAGAAGTTCTCTACTTTTGACTTCTTATTAGAGAGGAACTGGATATTTGGGCCTATGAGTACACATATTTGACGCCATACTGAGAAATTTTCTATGAAAGAGCACATATTTCTAAAAATTATAACATGTATTTATAAACTTGGCAAACTTCAGAGTGCTAACAGAAAAGATAGTTTATAACTGTTTACTTCTTTATTTTTGACTGGAAATTAAGGATTTTAGGTTAAAAATTCTAATATAGGTACTTAAAGCTACTAGAATAATAAGACAAACAACTCTGCATGCAGGAAAGGTAGGATGTGTTCTTGCTTATGAAAAGATATGAGCAATAAAGATGCATTTTTGTTAAGGAAAATGAGAGTCATTTTGTCTAAACTAGAACTTCTGGTTATTTCAAAACGAGAAGGAAGAAAATTAAGGACAAACTAAATGTATATAAAAAGAAAGAGAGAGAGGAAAAGAGAGAATTTTATCTTGTGTAATCAGGATGGCTAAAAGTGGATATATATTATAGGAATGTTAAAAATAACCTTTAATATCCAGAATGTACTTATGTAAAACTAAAACTTGATTTTCTTTTGTCTGCTAAATGGACGGTTTTCTTGGATTGTTGGTCTGCCCTTAATAAGAAATTGTAAGCAAAGTTTTTCTTTACCCTTTCAGTGGTTTGCCTGGAAAACAAAGGTTCTATGTTTTATGAAAATAATGTTCTGTGTTTGCTGTCTTCATCAGGTCTTTGATTACTTAGGAAAACTGAGTCCTTTTAATGTTAAAAGAGTTAAGTTTTGTTAATAGGTAGTTAAGTATTAAGTTTTATAATGATCTGTGATCTTATTTAAGCAAGTGTTTTAAAACTTAAAAAAAATTTTTTTTTGACAAAATTCTAAATGAAGTATTTTTGACCACCAGCTAATGTTGAAATTTTTCAGAGGTCCTTAAAATATTTCAAAAGATTTGTTCTCTGTACTTATAAAAAGAAAACTATTAAATTAATTAAGCTTATTTGGTGTGTTGAATTACATGGGAAGCATTGTCAAATAAGTGATGCCAAATCTTCTTTGATTATATTTGTGTAGATATGTGTTACTAATACAGATATTCTAGAAATTGTGCAAAATTTCTAGAAATCTAATATGCCCTGGTACAATGTTCTCACTTGTAATTTTAGTTACTATCTTAAAATGTTGGGTGATGTCTTCTACCACACCAGTCAAAATATGGACAAAAAGAAAATGATCTTCTTATTGTTCTACTCTTACCTTTTGAAAGTGCCATTATCAAAACTGAGGCTTACACTAAAAGGAATGAACTTGAATATCAGGGAAATGCCTTAGCTGACCTTCATGCAAGGGCAGCAGCAACACAGTGTATAAGGCTGGTTGGTGCATGTGTGTGAAGTCTATTCTGCTTCTGCAAAAATAATTACCCTTCATTGCCAATGTTTTGCCATTCTGATGTCCTTGTAACATGGCAACATTCTGTTCCTGAATCAGAGAATTTAAGATGGGCAAACAATGGCTGTACATGAACCAAATAGTCAGGGAATGTATGGAAAATCCAATATGGCCTCTGGTTCTTCCCCACTCCCTGTCAAATCCCCTTTATCAGATCTTACATTCCTTTACCCACCATAGTGCATTTAACAAATAAACTATTTTTGTTCCCAAATGCCTCAGACCTCCTTCCTCTGGACCCTTCGAACACCTGCAGCTGGACTTCATTCAACTGCTACTTGGTATAAATTACCAATATATTCTTGTTATTGTATGTATGTTTTCCAGACAGGTTGAAGCCTTCCCCTGCTGCAAAGCCAACATCCTCTCAGTGGAAAAGAAACTTAGAAAATATGCTTCCCATTTGGGGCATACTTTCCAAAATCTCCAGTGAACAAGGCACACACTTCACTGGGAAAATCATATGAGCCTTAACAAAAACCTTGCAGATTTCTTGGAATTACCACTGCTCCTATCACCCTCAATCATCAGGCAAAGTTGAGAGAACTAATGGATAAACTGGATTCAAGAAGAACAAGAATTAATAACATGGGACTGAATAAACTGATGAAGATGAATATAATTGTTATGACTTTGTGTTTAAAATATTTCTGGTTCTTTAATGTTTTTTTCCAAATTTAAAGACATCTTTTCTCTTAGGCTATCAACAATTTGTTAAGCTATAATCTTGTGAACAAATATGAAACATTTACTTTGTCTCCCTACCTGGTTCTTCCAGAATTCAAATATTCTCAGGGAGTATTATTTTCAAGTTCTTTGTAACAGGACACAATTGGAAACAGTGGCTATAGTACCAAGGCTTTGATTGAAATGGTATGGAGGATAAGGTCTGAGAGTACTTATGAAAAGTTTCAACAAAGCAACCTTAAAAAGAACTTATATGGTCATTTACTATTCTTGCTACATTTATATAAATAATTAGGCCAAGTTTAATAAAAACAAATTAGTTTTACTGTGATTATCTTTGTTAAAAATTGGGGGTAGGGCCTCCCTGGTGGCGCAGTGGTTAAGAGTCCGCCTGCCGATGCAGGGGATACGGGTTCGTGCCCCGGTCTGGGAGGATCCCATATGCCGCGGAGCGGCTGGGCCCGTGAGCCATGGCCGCTGGGCCTGCGCATCCGGAGCCTGTGCTCCGCAACGGGAGAGGCCACAACAGTGAGAGGCCCGCATACCGCAAAAAGAAAAAAAAAAAAAAATTGGGGGTAATAGTAGAGAGAAATATTATGTTTGCATTTGTGTAAATATTAAGATTCTAGTCCTATTAATTGTCTTTGAGGTTTTGTTATTTACCTGTAAATTGGACTGGATCCTGAATTCTTCTAGTTTCCTCAAATATCTGTCTATGGCTATGCAATCAAACATTTCCAGTTTTCTCGCACCCTTTTGATTTGGAATCACTGAGAACAAAGACTGCCCTTAAATCTCCTTAGAAGAGACTGTATCAGGTCCTCCTCACTATCCAGATGGCAGCCATGGTTCAGGGACTTAAACCTTGGATGCACATCTCACAGCAGGGAAAGGTCATACCTGAACCTGGTCCTGTACAAATGCTGGAGTCCTCCAAATCAAACTGATGAGGAAGAGAGTATCTAACATGGGTGTAGACTGCTTCCACCCCAGACATTAGATTGAGACTTCCAACTTCAGCTAAACATAAAACCCTTTCTTCTTTTTCATCTTTCTTTATTCTGGCATTAGCCTGGAGAGATAACACATTTGTCTGTATTTCCCAGGCCATTGCAAAGGGGAATAGTCTTTGGAATTTGGAGTGCCTTTATTTCAGGCTAGGGGATTCTCTTCCCACATGTGCTAAAACCCTGACTGGCCCCTGGCTTGAACTAATTAATCCATTCACAGTACTTCATTAACAGGAATGAATGGTACCCTGACAGGTCTTGTCTTTGTAGCGATTGTCATTCTCCTTGGGCCTATGAATGCCAAGACGGCTGACACATGCCTCTTAAGTTAACTAACTCTGCCCTTAACTGTTCTAGAAAGGACCCACCAGGTCCTTTTATGATTCAGGTGTGATTCTTTTGGCAGCGCCCTACTTCCCTGGTTAGGAGTAAATGCAAGTGAGGCTATGATCAGAAACCTCTCCACAACCCATGAAGATATTGCAGATTTTGTTGTTAAGACATTAGCAACAATATTTTGCCCAACAATTTTTTGCCCAGCAAAAATATTTAAACTCTCTGGCCAAGATTCTTCTTGAAAATGGCATAGCCCTTGATTATCTTTCTGCTGAGCAAGGAGGTATCTGTGCAGTGGCCAATACCACCTCACATACCTGGATTGACACTTCTGGGGAAGTTGAAACTCAATTACATAAGATCACTGAGAAAACACTTGACTTAAAAAGGTGACTCCAACAGGGTCTTTCTTTGACTGATTTGGGTCTTGAGGATTATGGTTCCAAAGTGTACTCTAAACATTGGGAATTATCCTGTCTATCGTTGTGATAATAATCTCCCTGACATAGCATCCTCTCAGAAGCTTTAAATGCACTTTCACAAATGCTGACCAGCAGGGAAATTATCTTCCTAAGCCTGGAACTTCAGAAAAGAAGAGAAGAAAGTAACCAAGTTAAGGATGATGAAGCTGGAACTGCAACTGTTACAGGGATTAAGCAAAAACATCATGACCTATGGATATCACACCAAAGACCAACAAAGCTGAAGGGTGACAGCTGAGAGTGTGCTAATGCCTTAAATTTGATCACATCTCTCAGTTAGGGTGAGAGTCTGATCAATAAGGGGGATTGTTAAGGAGAAAAACCAAAACCACAGGCCTAAAATGATGTCCCCTGTGCTGAAGACCATGATACCAGATCTAGTTTTAATACCGAACCTAATTGTGGTTTTGACCTAACCCAGAAATCAACCAGTTTGGTATTTTCTGGTCAACACTGATGGGGTCATCTTCATGATAAAGACCCCTGATTTTCCATTCCTGCCATTTTCCATTTCTCCAACAAGAAGAGGCCTTGGCCCCAAATAACCATGTCTCCTATTGTACTAATGGTGCCTTTGCCTCACCATCCTTCCTATAAAAACTTCCATTTCGTACAGCTCCTTGAAGTACGCTTCTAGTTCATGGGATGCTGCTCAATTCATGAATCACTGAATAAAGCAAATAATGTCTTAGATTTACCTAACTAAATTTTGTTTTTTTAACACTAATGAAATACCACTGTATTACACGCCTTTAGAATTCAGATCACTAAGAATGGTAAAACTGAGTGTTGGCAATAATGATGTGGAACAATTCACATACATTGCTGGTGGGAATGCAAAATATTACAATTTGGAAAAGAGTTTGGTAGTTTCTTATAAAGATAAATGTAGTCTTTCCACACCACCAGCAATTCCCCACTTCTAGATAGTTACACAAGAGACATAAGAATATATATTCATACACAAATGTGTATATGAATGTTTTATAGTGGCTTTATTCATTTACCAAAAATTGGAAACAACACAAATGTCCCTTTACTGATGAAAGGATAATCACCCAGGCAGAGAAACATCACTCAACAATAAAAAGAAGCAAACTATTGATATGCACAACACAGCTGGATATCAAATGTATTATGTTATGCAAAGTCAGACTCAAAACATTTTATACTGTACGAATCTATGTATATGACATATCTGAAAGAGGCAAAACTATAGAGAAAGATGTGTCAGACAGCAAAGTAGTGGTTGTTTGGGACTTGGGGTGGAGGAGGTATTGACTCCAAAGGAGCACAATGGAACATTTTAGGTGATGGAAAGCCCTATACAGCTGGCCCTTCATATTCTCAGGTTCTGTATCCAGGAATTCAACCATCCACAGATCATGTACTATATTGGTTAAATCCATGGATAAAAGAGGGCATACTATGAGACTTGAGCATCCACAGTTTTTGGTACACGAGGAGAGTCCTGGAACCAATCATCCGCAGATAATGGTGATGAATGTATCTTGATGGTGGTGGTGGTTACATGATTATGTATGTTTTCCAAAGTTCATAGAACTATACACTGAGGGACTTCGTGGTGGCGCAGTAGTTGAAAATCCACCTGTCAATGCAGGGGACACGGGTTTGAGCCCTGGTCCGAGAAGATCCCACATGCCGTGGAGCAGCTAAGCCCGTGCACACCACAACTACTGAGCCCACTTGCCACAACTACTGAAGCCCATGAACCTAGAGCCTGAGCTCCACAACAACAGAAGCCACTGCAATGAGGAGCCCGTGCACCACAGCAAAGAGTGGTCCCACTCGCTGCAACTGGAGAAAGCCCACGCACAACAAAAAAGACCCAATGATGAAGACCCAACGCAGCCAAAAATAAATAAATAAATAAATTCATATAAAAAAAGAACTATACACTGAAAAAGATAAAATTTTACTGCTTGAAAAATTTGCCTCAATAAACCTGACTTTAAAAGGGAGTAAGGCTCCTGTGATTTCTTAGAGAAAATAAAAGACAAGCCCAGAGTTCAGGGAGTAGACATAGCATTTCTGGCCTAAGGGGTACAGGCAAGCTCTCCTGTGGCCTTTGCCATGGCCCTTGAAGGGAATGTGAGATGTGGACAGTTGTCATTGGAAGAGGAGGGTTGGAAAACTAGGGGCCAGGGCATCAGCATAATCAAAGGAACCTCCTCAAAAAATTGCAGCTATGCTCACAGAATAATTACTATTTAAAATTAACGGTACATGAAGTAAGATAGGAAGATCTATGTTAAAATCCTGGTTCTCCATGGAACTTGTTATATTGTCTTCAGAAATTCTAATTTTCTCATATAAAATGGCTGTAATAACAGTATCTCTTACAAACTGAATTATCTCCCTCTAAATCCCATAGGTTGAAGCCTTGACCTCCACAGGGACTGTATTTAGAGACAGGGCATGTAAAGAAGTAACTAAAGTTAAATGAAGTCACAAGGGTAGGCTCTAATTTGACAGGACTGGTATTCTTAGAAAAGGAAGAACCCAAGCAATGCATGTGCACGGAAAAAGAAAAAAAAAAAAGGTGACAATGCACTGAGAAGGGAATTATCTACAAGTCAGAGACAGAGGCCTCAGGAGAAACCAACCCTGCCAACACCTTGATCTTGGACCCCCAGCCTCCAGAACTGTGATAAACAAATTTCTGTTGATTCAGCCACCTATTCTGTGGGTATTTTATTATGGTAACCCTAGCAGACTAATACGTTATCTTTGAAATGGTATTCTGAGTATTCTGGTTCTATCTGTAAGGCCTGAAACCCAGTAAGTGCTGTAATTTATTACCCAATATTAGTAGGATCAGTATTATTGGGTTAGCTATTGATACCGAAGTTTAGGAATATAGTCTTGATCAGGTTATCGAAGACCTTGAATATCACCTTTGAATTTATATTATATTTAGGGATAAATACAGAATCATTGAAGACCCATGAGCCAGGAAAATGATGCAATCAGAGTTGTACTTCAGAAAAATTAGTAATATCTAGGAGTTATATTATAAAAAGTCTTGCACCTGGGAAACCAATTTGATAGCATAAGTGAGAAATGACAGAGAATGAGTGGGGATGAAAGGGAAGCTATGGTTCAGGTAGTGTTGCTTGGCTTGACACCTGGATGTTGATTGTAAAGGAAATGGAGTGCTGAGTTATCCAGACTGGTTTATAGGGATTGGAATGAGAATGACAGCCTATAAAGAAGTCAGAGTCACATGAGGAGTAGTTTAGGGTGATGTAAAAGCATATGTTCTAATTTATGGACTTAGTAAATTGCAGCTTGTTGCTGATATTGATTAATTGATTGATTATGAGTAAAATGGAAATTACAATACATTGCCCCCTTATACCAAAGAGTTGTTCTGATAGCTAAATGGGATTACCTAAGAAACTTCTTTTCATAAAGAATTATACAAACACTGTTAAAATTTCAAATATTAAAATATTAAAGCAGGATCCTTGTTATTTTAAAAGGCATGGAAATCCTAAAGGGAGTGATGGTTTCATGATTTGTGCACCTCTTATAATAGTTGTAAGATAAATATGTCAAATATGATTAATTCTGTGCTGGGGTCCCCACATAGAAAGGAAATCTCAGGCTTCATGACCTGACAATGTCAGGAGATTTGAGGATGAACAAGCTGCATGTGACACTTAACTGTACAGAGTTGAAGTGAAGAACTCAGAGAACAGAGCTGGTGGAACCAATAGCAAATATGTGGGGGCGGGGAGCACAGCAGGAATCTGCACAGAGGAGCCTGGCCACAAGGAAGGAACCTCTGTGCTCACCCTGCTCTGAAGATCAGTCCTGCGGGATGTGGCAGGGAGACGCTCCTTGGCAGAGAGAGATGGCAGTAACCTGGCCCTGGGTGCCCGGAGAGGCAGGCTGCTTCTACTGGGTGCTGAGTCCTCAGTCCGCCCCGCAAGAAGCAGCAGCTGCTCTACTCACTCCCAGAAAGCCCCTTCTGCCATCACCGTGTGAGCAGAAGCACAAATGAAATGGCAATTTTCGTCACTATTCTGGAGGAAGAGACGTTTGAAAGGGCCCTTAGTGTCCAGCGGTCTCTTCTATCTCGTAGTGATAGGGCTCTGACGCTTTGTGTCTATTTCTGTGCTCTTTTGTCACAAGTGCCTTCCTGGTGTGACTAGAAGGGCTAAAGGGTCTCAGACCTGGGGGCCTGGAGCTGCACGCAGGCTGCGAGAGGATGGCCTTGCGTCCTGCTCTCATGTGGTGGGCGATCCAGCATCCGCAGTGCAAGACTGTGAGGACGGACGCAGGGCTACCACAGGCAGTGGAACCCTAGGTGCTTTCCAACCCCAAACATCCACCAGGCTACTTACAGGAAGTTTTCACAAAATGCAAAATATACCAGTTATCATCTCTCTCTCCCACTATGGAAGGTGCTATCAGAGTGATGTCAACATCCAGGCTCCCAGAAGAAAATGAAGGGACCTAATGGTGTAAAGAATAGATAATTAATTAGACCCTTAATGATAGAGATTGACTTCTATTTGTGATATACCCTGAGGCATTGGAATTAGAATACATGTATTATCTAAAACATTTGTGTTTTCCAGATTGGTTTGGAAGGAACTCAGCCTCCTCTGGCATGCTCTTAGCCTTCTTTCTTACCTTAGCATAGAAAAAAGAAAAAAAAATTGAGGAAAATACTTCCTAATTACTCATTTTTATCATATTGCTTTATTATCTTCTCTAGTACTGTGGACTTGATTTGACTAGTTCCTTTTGCCTTCCTTTGAATGAGACAGGTTAGGAGAGGGCATCAGAAGAATGGTAAAGATTCAATAATATAACATTTTTAATATACCGTTATGCAAATAAATGACAATAAAATAAAGTCTCCTGATGACTTCCACTGCTTAAACTTCACTAATCTCTGCTTCTTCTTCTGCTTTCTACTTCCCTGACTTCCCTTGACTTCCTTGGGCAGGAATGGACAGGCATGCTTTATCCCACCCACTGCCACTCTGGGATTTAATTTATAAAATCATTCAACAATCTCTATGCTTGTGAAATTCTTTCTTGCTTCAATCACCAAATTTCGACCAGAGCACTCATTCACCTTCATCCATACCTTATCTCTGCATCCACTCTATGCCCTCTCTCGTATTTGATGCTATTGAAAGCCTCAACACTCACCTATAACTGCAGGTGCTTGACAAGCTATTTAAATGCTGGAGTCTCACTTTACTCATCCCTAAAATGGGAAATGAGTATCATGCTTCTTACTTTCCAATATGACTATGACATAATGAATATCATTACTAGCATCATGACTATTACTATTATTATTTTTCCATTATCATCAACACTATCATTGTTTTCCTCCCTAGTCAATTTACATCTGTAATTCTAATCTTCCAAATATTATGGTCTAAAATGTTCTTTGTCTCCTTATTTTAATAATAAATTTGCTTCAGCTAATCATTTATCTTAAAATGGGGATAATAAAAACAGTTATGTACATCTTACGAAGCTGTTTAGAAACTAAGAGGAGATAAATCATTTAAATTTGCCTGGTGTATTCTTAGATAATAGAGATGACCACAATTATTATTCCTCTAAGTATTATAAGTACCTCTGTTCATCCAGGTCACTGCAGTCCTTTTTTTTTAATTGAAGCATAATTGGCATATTAGTTTCAGGTGTACACATAATGACTTGATACTTGCATGCTTTGCAAAATGATCACCACAGTAAGTCGTTACTATTCATCACACCACAAAGTTACAAAGCTTTTATTTTTGCCTATGATGAGAACCTTAAAGATCTGCTCTTTTAGCAACTTTCAAGCATGCAATACAATATTTTTGACTGTAGTCATCACGCTGTACATTACATCCCCAGGACATTCAGTTAATAACTAGAAGTTTGTACTTTAGATCCCCTGCACCCATCTTGCCCACCTCCTAGTTCCCCTTCCTTTATGCTAAGTGAAATAAGCCAGACTAAGAAAAATAGAGTATGAATTCACTTATATATGGAATCTAAAAAACAAATCTAATGAACAAACAAAAAGCAAAACAAAATTCACTGCAGTCTTAATAGAAACCATTACGATTTCATACTCCTAAAGGCTCATTTCATGGAGCTCCAAACATTCATTCTTATCAGCATGTGTTACTACAAAAAAGAGAGAAAAACATGGATTTTATGGACAGCTAGCAGTCTCTACCGTATAACAAATCTAGGGCAGTGAGAGCAGCAAATATCCTCAGACAGCATCCTTTCCACTTGACCACTGTCCAGGTGAAAAAAAAGGTGCTTAACTGCTTAACATGAAACCATAAACCTACAACAGTCAAAATGCATCCTCTGTTAGCATGTCTTTCTTCCTTACGCCAGATAAGAGATTAAAATACGTGAAGTCATTTAGAAAGGCAGATGTGGGTAATATTTTTGGATAAGATAGTCTCACATTTTTTGAAAAAATGTTTCTTAATTTTTAACTGAAAATATTGATATAACAAAAAACCGTTTAAAATAACAGATTTGTGGAAGAAAATATGTGCAGCCTAACAATATAAATACACGCAGCTTATGAATAATTAAAATGTGCTTTTCTTTCTTGACTTTCAGAAATTTGAATGTTCTCTTCTCTAAAATAGTAATACCATTATCACCATTAACATTCAAACGATTATAAAAAGGTGCCTTTGGATTTCATTTACAATTCAAATAACTTTCTATCTTCACTGTTTAGGAAAAAATTTCTGTCAGGAATTACTCAACATTTCCAAATTGGATTGCTTTTGTATTATGAACTGCCTCTATTCAGGGCATGGTTGCTTTTTGGAGTTAATAGCTGTGTATTACATATGCACAGTACTCATTTTGGCAAAACATGTGTGGACATTCCCTGCAAAAATGAAATATTCATAATTGGATATGCAGGGCTGTAGCTCTGGGGAGATACTGAGAATAAAAGTCTAAATTTTAGGGTTGTCAGTTTACAGATAATATTGAAACCATGGGATAAGATGAGATCATCAAGAGCTGAGGGTAAAACGATGAATTAAGAGGTCCTCCCTTCAAGATCTGGTACATTTTGGCCACAAGGAGGACAGGGCTCTTCTCAAAAAGACCTGCTTCAGTGGAGCAGTGGGGGGAAAATCTGATTGGAGAGAATGACAAAAAAGATAATGTTGACTTACAGCAGGAGCACTGCTCTAAGGGAAACTGATAAATGAGGCAGTAGGTGGGAAAGAACCTGAGATGAAGCAAGGGATTGTTTCTGTTTGTTTGTATAAGATGAGCAGACCTGCATAACCATCGATGGTGAAGGACAGGGAGGGAGTGATTACCACGGTGAGGACTCCCTAACAAAGCAGAGGAATCACAGGAGGAAGGTGTGCTGTGGCTTCAGTTCATCCCAGTAACAGGAGTCAGCACCATGGACATGGGCAGGATGCTGATTGGTTGGAAATAAGGTGATGTGAGTTCATGGAAATTCTCTCCTAATCTCTCAGTGAAAAAGAAAAAGGTCACAAACTGAGAAGAGAATGAGGTTGTGTTGAAGGACTGAGGAGAAGGGAAAGGTATGAAGTAGTCAACTAGAAAAGTGGGAGAGTGACTGGAAAATTAGTAGACTTGACTGAGCTAAAAATGTTAGCTTCTCAAAGAATTCAAGAATCAAGTAATCCACATGCTACATAAACAGTTCAAGGAGAAATAATTTAAATTTCTTGTATGATGTTAGTTTAAACCTGATGCAAACGCCACCAAATATTTGTTAGTTTATTTATTTTTTGCAAACTAAGCATATTGAGATAATAAAAGTAAAATTCTAAATAAGATAGAAGCAAACTGAATCCTATTATAAAGAGAAATATGCACTGCGGTCAGGCAGGCTTTATCTTATGAGCACTAAAATGTTAAAATGCTAGAAAATCTACTTCCATAAGTCAAAAGATCAATGACTGTTTGTCAAAAGATAGATGTCAAAAGTTAGAAAAAAAATTGACATACTGTTAAAACTCTTATTTCCTAAATATACTAGGATTTGGGGGCTATCTTTTTATTATTGAATTTTAACTCAATTACCTCATGTTAAGAGAATGGATTCTGCATGTCATTAATATATTCATACTAGAGTCCTTTGAGCCTACCAGTTGGCAAATTCCCTATCTGTTTTTGAAAAAAAAAATGCAAACTCTCTAATCATTGGGTAAAGGATGGAAAATATCAATTACAAAAGGCTTGCTTATCATCTTATTTCACTCTTTTAAAATTTTTATTTTTTGCCAGCTTGATGGATCACTTTAACATTAATATGATATATTCTTTAATTATGATCCAAATTTGTCTATTTTACTTAAAATTTTAATATCTACTTTAGCTTTTTTGCTAGTCTGAAACAAGTGTAAAATTTTTATATCTTCCCAATGAATTGCTCCTTTTATTAGGGGATGATTATACTTAACATCGTTTTTGGCTTAAAACTGTTCAGATTTTAGGGGCTTCCCTGGTGGCACAGTGGTTGAGAGTCCGCCTGTCGATGCAGGGGACACAGGTTCATGCCCAGGTCCGGGAGGATCCCACATGCTGCGGGGCAGCTGGGCCCGTGAGCCATGGCCGCTGAGCCTGCAGGTCCGGAGCTTGTGTTCCGCAATGGGAGAGGCCACAGCAGTTGGAGGCCCGCGTACGTCAAAAAAAAAAAAAAAATACTATTCAGATTTTAATACTATTGCACTAACTTTCTTTTGGTTACTACTTTTCTAGATTTTTTTTTTCATTTACATACTTCCAAATTTTTAAATCATTTGGTCCTTTTAAAAAATAACCAAATTATGCTTAAATGTATTTCTTGCTAAAAATACAATAATAGGATTTTTGAGTTTTTGAATTTATTACATAATACCATTTTTTCCCAAAGTGTTTATACCAATTTCTATCCCCAGTATCAGTTTATAAATGTGCCTCTTGGTTTGAGACCTCATCAGCATTTGAGATTTCCAATTTTTAAGTTTTTATCTACTATGTAGATAGAAAATACTATGTCTCCATACTGAAATTGATTTTTTTTTTAACCAATGAAGTTGGCCTTGTTTTCACATGTATTTTTGCCAATGTCATATATTTCTTTGTGACATGCTTCTCCATTTTTTTGGCCCAGTTTTCTATGGTTTCTTTGTTATTATCTGTTTATTAAATTAATAATATGTCTTTATGTATTCTGGATACAAATCAATGGTTATTAATTTTGTCTGTGGCAAATACATTCTCCCTGTTTTTGAACGTTTCTTCACCTTTTTAAAGCTCTCTTTTAATAAAGAAAAGTTCTAAATTTCAAGGCAATCAAGTTATCAATCTTCTCTGTTTTGGTTTCTGCTTGTTCTGTATTATTCAGCAAATTTCCCCTCACCCATAAGTAAAAGAGATATTCATTATTATTATTAACAGGACTGTTTGCTTTCTATATTTAAATTTTAATTTACTAGAAATATTTGTGCATGATATGGTAGGGATCTAATTTAACTTTTCTCCCAATACAGATAACCAATGATTCAAACACCTCTTATTAAATAGTTTTTCCTTTCTTCACTGACATCTGATGTGTAAATGTGATCTTTGTCAAACATCAGATATGTATATATGCAAACAGAAATATGCTATCCTATATGATATTTGACACATGTAACATTTGTCCAGTATCTTCTGCATTTTTATGTTTGTGCTGGCAGAAGTTGGAAGTGAGACATTAATTAACATTAGCTTAAATTGAACATGTTTCTGAAACTCTCAATAAAGTACATAATAACCTGGAGAGAGAAGCACATTTTCAAAATTTGACGAATATTCTTCTGAAATCAACTGCCCTCATTATTTATAATAGTAACTTTACCATCAAAGTAAAAAACAAGATAAGGAATTCCCTGGTGGTCCAGTGGTTAGGACTCCACTCTCTCACTGCCAAGGGCCTGGGTTCAGTCCCTGATTGGGAAGCTAAGATCCCCCAAACCGCACAGCGTGACAAAAAAAAAAAAAGATTAAAAAAAAGATAAATATGCTACTCATTACTATTATTGGTTTTGCTGCATTTTTTAACTCTTCAAAGGTAATTATAGTTGACTTAGTGTGTTTTAAAGAAGTCCCCAAACTTGAAGGACAGAGATCCGGGTTGCTAGGTGCTCTATTATTTGTTCTGCAGTTTCCCAAACTCCTAGTTTAGGTACTTTTTGTAGCTTTTGGAGGAATTATAAATTTAAGTAGTTACAGTAAAAATTTGTGGGGTCAGGAGAGAGTAGCTGTAGTTTGTGCTGCTCTCAGACTATCAAGGGTAATTAATTCCATGGCTAGAAATGCCTGTGGGCACTCACCCGGACCCCCTGAGATTTCCACAGATGTCTCCAAACTAGTGTTACCACGGGGCAACCGTCGTGGTTCTTATTATGACTGCAAGCCGTCTTTCAGCAATCACCATCAGGACACTTTGAAAAAGCAGTTTTATTACTTATAGGACCTGGAAATTACACAGCACACCAAGGGCCACACAAAGAGGTTGGAGAGAGAGAGAGGAGAGAAGAAACACAGACCCGGGGTTCTGCTTTCATTGGGGTCAAGGGTGAGGGTCTAGGGTTTCGTGGGCTCACTCTTTATCAGTGACTTTAAAACAAAAAAGTGGGACTTTGAAGCCCAAGACAGAAAAAACAAGTGGCCCAGATAGTCAGTTATCAAAATCAACCTAGATCTCTAAAACAAAGAATTCTCAGTAGTACGGTGGTGTGGCTGGTAAGGTATTTATTTGAGATTGTTTTCTTCGAAGAGAATGCCTCTTTGAAGTGGATTTCTCATCAATCAAAGCTTAAGCCAGGCACTTGCATTACAGAAAGAAAAGCCAATTGTCAGGGCTCTCACTACAAGCTTGTTTGCTCTTATTTTTAAAGAATAGATGGCGGTTTAAATGTCTGAACCAGGGGACCAGATTTGGGACCAGTATTCCCAGAGCTCACAGCCAGTGGAGACATTTCCTCCTGTGTGTAATTCTGGGTCTATTTGTAGAGAGCAGGAATTCTCTGGGCCCAGTAATTTAGGGCATGCAAACAGTTCAGTAGGTTTCCTCCTCAGGAGGCTCTGTATGGCATGAACATGGCCAGGGATTGGGAGTCCTGAGCTTCCTTTCCACTTCTGCTTCCATCCCTTTCACCCATGACTGGTCCCTAGGGCATGCTGTCCAACAATTCTAGATCTTTCTCTTTGTTCTTCCCATGGGTCCACGTTTCCACCTGGTATCCTGTCCCTTCAGCAGAAGGGCAGGCTCCAGAATTTGTTTGTGTGCGTATCTGCTAGCAAAGAAACCACTCAGCTTTCATTTATCTGAAACTGTCTTCTCACCCTCATTTTGAAGGGTATATTTGGACATAGAGTTCTGGGATGGTAGTTTTTGTCGTTGTTTCTAGCACTTTAAAATGATATCACTGTTTCTCTAGATGCAGGGCTTCTTTTCTCTCTTGTTAGTTTCAAATTTCCACTTTGTTTTGGTTTACAGCAGTTGGAGTAGGAAGGACCCAGGTGGTTTTCTCTTTCTCTCCCTGCTTGGGGTTCTGAGGTTTTGGAACTCTAGGATAATTTTTTTTAATCAGTTTTTGGAAATGTTCATCCTTTATATGTTTAAATACTTTTTCTGCTCCACTCTCACCATCTTCTTCTGGACCTTGAATGGCATCTACACTAGAATGTTTGAGATTGCCCCACAAGCCTCTAAGGCTCTCTTCATTTTTTCTTGATCATTTTTCTCTCATTTCTTTAGCTGAAAAATGACTATAGATCAGTCTTCAAAGTACATGACTAATTCTTCAGCCATCTCCAGCCTAGTATTAAGCCCATTTGTGATTTTTCACTATACTTATTGACCTCTTAATTTTTAAATTTGGCACTTGATTCTTTGAAAATTTTTCATGTACCTGATGACATTTCTCATTTACTCCTTAAGACTATATCTTTCTTTAATTCTTTGAGTACATTTATAGTAGTTGCTTTATAATCTTTGCCTAACTCATCTCATGGTTGCTTTTGATTTTGTCCTCTGCTTTCATTCTTCACTTGGAATATATCTATATTATAAACAAACACACATATATGATATCTAGTAGTATCTTGTTGTTTGCTGGACATTGTGGATGATATTTTAAAGACCCTGGTGTTTGTTATATTCCTCTGAAGAGTGCTGCTTTTTTGCTTTAGTGGGTAGTTCAGTTACTAACTGCTCTCCTTGAACTTGCATGGGATTCCTTTTATACGTTGTGAGGGAGCGTCCATGGAAGACCCAGAGTACTGCTAACCCATTTAGTATGGTAAGATTTCACCCCCTACTTCTCTCTTCCCTCTAGATCTTTACATTTATGAGGTGGGTCCAGAATAGGTCTTCCTTCAGGCAAGGTTCTTGCTCCTAAGATATGGCCTCAGTGGTATTTCAGCTGGCATTTCACTCTGGTACTATTGAGGGCTTAGTGACTTCTGTCCACTCTGATGAGGCCTGAAGGCCAACATTCTTTTATTTATTTATTTATTTATGGTTGCATTGGGTCTCTGTTGCTGCACGCGGGCTTTCTCTATCTGCGGCGAGCAGGGGCTACTCTTCGTTGTGGTGTGCGGACTTCTCATTGTAGTGGCTTCTCTTGTTGTGGAGCACGGGCTCTAGGCACACGGGCTTTAGTAGTTGTGGCACATGGCACGTGGGCTCAGTAGTTGTGGCGTACGGACTCAGTTGCTCTGTGGCATGTGGGATCTTCCCAGACCAGGGCTCGAACACGTGTCCCCTGCATTGGCAGGCGGATTCTTAGCCACTATGCCACCAGGGAAGCCCCAGAAGACCAACATTCTTTAGTGCTATCTGAACTCTGGTGTGTCTGTTCTGTATCTGCCTGCAGCAGCCACGCTTTGTTAAGCCTCTGCTATTTTGCCCTGTACACATGTAAGAAAAGATTTCGGAAGGACTCACACACAGCAAGAACTTGTGGGTCCTCAGTCTTTCCACTTCCCTCTTCTCAGACTCTGATCTGCCTCCTCAAGCCCTGTGGCTTTGCCTGGACTCCAGCTCATTGCATTATGTATGGGAAAGTGTCCTCAGGCAGAGAGATGGGCTAATGGGGAGGCTTGCCACAAGAGTTTCCCTTTATTTCATGGAATTTTGCTCATATATTGCCTATGTTCAGTGGTGGAAACGGTTGCCTCATGTGTTTTGTACAGCTACAGTCTAATTTTTGGTGGGAGGGCTAGACCAATCTCTGTCCCATCCTCATTATTATTTTTGTATCCCATAAACCCATTATTTCAACTGGATAGTAAGTAGAAGTAAAAGGAATGATTATAAGAAGAAATTAATACAATTACTATTAATTTTGAATAGTAAGATTTTGTCCATAAATCAAAAAAGTCTACTAAAATGCCAACAGAATATTTTTAATTGACTGATTACAAAATAAGTATACAAAATTAATAGGTTTCCCATATACAAGCAAAGAACATCTGGAAATATAGTGTTAATTAAATGAGCCATTCACAGTCACAATGGGAAGTCTAAATTCAATACTATCAAATCCCAGCCACTGTGGAGTATTTGTTTACAAAAATAATATAAGCTTTTTTAGAGAAAATAGTTGAGAAAATTGAATAAAGAAATCAATATTTTAGTCAGTCACCTTCTTGTTAACGGCATCCTTCTGTGGATATTTCCAAAACCTCATGTATTTCTACTTCTAAGTTCAATTAAATGAGAACAAAGCTCATATACAAACTAACAGTGCTTCATTCCTCCAACAGTATTTACTTTTAGGTCAGTAAATTTTGATCACCTCACAAATGGTGAGTAGGATTCCAATGTGTGGATATACAATAACTTATTTAACCAAACTTTGTTGATAATTGTTTTGAAAGTTGTCAGTTTTTAACAGAACAAGACAGCTCAGGGATGCAATGATGGTAATCAGTGATATTGTTCACCAAAATTATCTGAGTCTTCCTCATTCTAAGCACAGAGTAGAATGTCATTGCTTGGATCCACTGGTAGGGTCAAAGGGTGAGTCGTTAGTGGAAATGCTATCACTTTTAGGCTACAAGATTTTAGGTTTTTACATTTACAGCCAGTTTGCATCTCTCAAGAATAGCATTTTCTTCTGCTATGGAGACAAGGACATTTGAGATTAGGGTCTTGGAGTGTGAACATATGAAGCAGAGTCCCCATCTACCAGCAATGTTCATACAAAATGGGCAAAGTGTAAACTTTGTCATTTTTAAGACACTAAGATGTTTGCTGTCTGTTACTGCACCACAGTCTCTTCAACCAGGTCCCTTCCAACTCATACAAACATCAATCCGTATATTTGTTCACTAGGACAAATATCTCTTTAGAGTAAATGCTTGGAATTGAATCCTGGATCAGAGACTATATTCCTTTTATATTTTGATACATGTTGTCAAATTATCTCTTTAAATGTATGCATGATAAAAGGCTATTTCTAGATAGGCATCAATACTAGGAAGTCCCCAGGAAAAGAGATTAAAAAAAAAAAAGACTCATTCATGGGCTTTCCTGGTGCCGCAGTGGTTGAGAGTCCGCCTGCCGATGCAGGGGACACGGGTTCGTGCCCCGCTCCGGGAAGATACCACATGCCGCGGAGCGGCTGGGCCCATGAGTCATGGCCACTGAGCCTGCGTGTCTGGAGCCTGTGCTCTGCAATGGGAGAGGCCACAACAGTGAGAGGCCCGTGTACCGCAAAAAAGAAAAGAAAAAAAAAATGACTTATTTTTAAATGTGATATTTTAGAAATGAAGGAACTTTTTTCCCAGGATCTGATATGTGGTGATGATGTAATCTAACAAGCTAAGACTGCTCTTGTTGGTAATTTCATGAAACAGACAGAGGGCTACAGGTCCCAATGGATGGGTGGAAAATGGCTCACTTGTGGGTTATTTCATGTTGAGAAAATCACCTAAATTACATGGAACAAAGATCATTTACTATTGATGGGGAGATACTCCAGAGGTATTGACTGAAACAAAAATGTGAACAAATGACATCTCAACAGCAATTGGATGACACCAAGAAGTCTTTTCAGGAATCACCACCATTTCTTTCTGTCTGCAGGTAGTCTTAAAGGAAATCTTGCTGGGAAATAATTTTTGCCACACTATTACCTGAATATAATTAAAGACTTTCATGTAAATAAAAAAACCTGTATTTATTACTATTATATGATATATTTTTAAGTAAATGCATAAAGTTTATGTTCTAAGATTGAGACAAATATTATGGAAATGTATTCATTATGTTTACATCATTAAATATGTAATATTTACTGTTGTTCTCACGGGTAGGTCTATATGTATATTTTACTGTTACAAATTTTAATCCTTTCTTTAATTAAACAATATGTATGTAATAGAAAATTGTGTTCTAAAACATAAATGTTTATAAATTTATTTTTTTCCCATTCCAAAAGTTTCATATTATTTATTATACCATAGGTACTAAAATATTGTTTTTCATCATTATTTTCAATTTTAGATATCTAACTGAGAAACATTGTTAATCAGGAGAAGATCATGCCTGTTGGGGGCAATCATAATCTACTGAATACACGTGATCGACATCCACTTCCAGAAGGTTCTCAGGACACTTTGGTCTCCTGGAAGGCTCTGGCTCCTACTAGAGGTTGAATATAAGCAATACTAGACTTCTGGACTCTCTAGAAGCCAAGACATCAGCGTGTGACTTATTTCTGATCATTTAGACCTTTAACAGAGTTTTCTGGGGGCCTCTAGGAAAGTTACCCCTGCCCCGCAAAAAAAAAAAAAAAGTATATTACTTTGGCTGGATATTTTGTTCCCATTGATGCCTGGAACTTAAAACAAGCACAAGCATGAATATAGTAAATTAAGGACAACATTGCAGAAATACACCAAGAGACTGAGTCTTTGATACCATAAAGGAACATTTCTACCAACTTTGAATCTGCTGATCTCAGGGCTTTGTAATGGTTGAAATAATAAAAGGCCTTTATTGTCTAAACCCCTCTTAGTCAGGTAGCTGTCATTTGATAGCTTAAGTATCTTAACCGAGATCAGTCTGCGTAGTGTCTGTGTGTTTCATCTTTGGCAATCTGATAATCAAACAAATTCACCTAGTTTTTCTTTTATTTGTAATTTTTAAATTACTAGTGGAGTACTTATATATATTATTAATGGAGTACATTACACACATGTGTAAATATAGATGGATTATATTTATTATATATAAGTACAAATTTATTTAAATATATTTAAACATATAATTACTTCAGTAAATACCCGAATTATTTCTTTCCTCCTTCTTGCTTGTTTCTTTATCATCTTCTATTTTTACATTTAAATCTTTAATCCAGCAGGAATAGAGTTTGGTAAAAATAAATGAATAAGATACATTCCTAGTTCTCTAATGTCTCCAGATAGCTTGTTAAGTGCCACGACAACACTTATCTAATATCCATGATTTCCAAAATTATTTGGAATTTCTTTCTTATCACCTTCCAAGATTTCTATATATGTGTGGGTGAATTTCTGTTTTTCTACTCTGATTTACAAATCTATCTTTCCATTCAAGTACCTTTAACATATAGTTTTAATTATTGTATTTTATATTAAAATTTGATAAGTTGGCAGGTAGAATATATATATAAAGGACTAGTAGATATATAATGTTCTATGATTATTTTAAACATATATTTAATATATAGTAATATATGTTATATGATATATTGGTATAATTATAATATATATTATTATATATAATCACATACATATGTATATATTTTTATAAAATTTTAAATTAATCCTTATGAAAAATAAAAAAAGTAAGGGGTGGGGGAGAATAAATAAATTCATTAAAAAATTGAAAAACCATGAAAAAAAAGGAGTCATCAGATATAGTGGGCCGAATGGTGTCCCCCAAAGATGTCAGATCCTAATCCCTGCACCCTGTGACAGTTCCCTTATATGGTAAAAACCATGTATATGTAATTAAATTAAGGATTTTGAGATGATATTATTATGGGTTACCAGAGTGGGCCCTAAATAAAATTTCAGTTGTCCTTTTTTCTCCCAGCTATATTGAAATATGATTGACAAGTAAAAATTGTATATATTTCAGTTGTACAACATGATGTGTGTTTTTTAAGATGTATATGTATATATCATGAAATAATTATCACCAAGTTAACTGACACATCCATCACGTCACATAATTAACTTCTTTTTTGTGTGCATAGTGAGAACATTTAAATTTCTTCTCTGAGAAAATTTCAAGTACACAGTACAGTATAATTAACTATACTCACCATGCTCTACATTAGATCCCCAGAATTTCTTCATCTTATTATATCTTTTGACCAACAGCTCTGCCTTATTCTTCACCTCCCAACCCAACCCCAGCCCTGGCAACCACCATTCTACTCTCTGGTTCTATTAGTTCAGCTTTTTAAAGATTCTACATATAGACAAGATAATGCAGTGTTTGTCTTTCTGTATCTGGCTTATTTTACTTAGCATATTTATCCATGTTGTCACAAATGGTAGATTTGTTTTATGGATGAATAATAACCCAGTGACCTTATAAGTGATGAGTGAAGGTAGATTAGACAGACACAAAAGAGGAGAAGGACACATGAAGATGGAAGGGATGTGGAGATGGGAGGCATGTGGCCAGGACTCAAGGAACCCCTCATCTCCAGATACTACAGGAGGTAAAGGAGGCTTCTCCCCTGGAACCTCCTGACAGAGGGAGGTTCTGTTTTGGGGAAACCTCAGTTTTGACTCGGTGAAGCTGCTTTCAGAATTCTGGTCTCCAGAAGTGTGAGACTATTAATTTCTGTTGTTTTAAGCTACCAAGTTCATGATACTTTCTTACTGCATTCCCAGGAAGCTAACACAGCAGGGAAATAGAAACAAAAATTCCTCTGATGAAGGTGCCTAAGTGTATGTATTGATAAAAAAACAAGAGACCCATACTCAGACAGTGAGCAGGCCTGCGATGCTCTAGTTCAGAAAACTACATGCACAGTCAGGCTGAGAGACTGAGATACTCAACCCCTGCCCCTTCTCTTAACCCCTCATCCAGGTTGGGCCAAGCAATAGACACAAAAGCAAATGAGGCGACAGGTTGTGGATCTGAGTAGACAGTGTGGGCATTTGAGCAGGAAATCCACAGAAGATGGGGAGCTCTTCCCCATGTCCAGAAAACTAGCCACTAATTCCCCATCTGGCCACCTGTTCCCAGGTCATAATCACGGGAGCAAGGCTATACTATAGGATATAGAAACACTCACCAAGAATTGAAGAGAGGGTCCCATAGCCAAGATGAACACACAGCCAGAAATCCATAAATATTTGAAGATGAGAAACATGAAAAAAGAGAATCTTAAAAACTAGCTGACAGAGATAAGAAAAAAAATATTAGAAGATAAAGATTTAAAAAATGTAAAATTTATATCATCTGATATCAAGAAGTGTAGAGGTAGTCTAGACTGATATTAACTAAAACAGAGCTATTATAGCATTAAAATACACTTTAATAATTGTAGGGAAAATTTTTCCATACTTCTCTGTTTTTTTACAATTCCCTTATTTTACTGTTTAAATATACACTGCAAAATTAATTTATTAAGTTACCAAATATCTCCATTGAATTATCATCTGTTGCCATGTCTATTTTTTTTTTCTTAAAATATTTTCAAGTTGCCATTTTCCTCTACAATCTCTATTCCAAGTCTGCCCATATTGCTCTATTTCCTCTAGTATTACTTGGTCCTTTGTTGTTCCTCTCCCCAACATGTCCCAAAATGCAATGTATTTATTTACATGGTATCACTCAAACTTGTATGGTAACACTGCATGCAAGTTGATATAGAAACAGGTGACCAAAACTGCACTAATTTACTGTCAGTTATTCAACATGAATATCCTGAAAACGTGTAAACTAAAAGGCTGATATCAATATCATCCACACTTGATAATGAATTAAATATATTTTATAAAAAGGAAATATTAATTAGTCTCTAGAGCCAATAATAGAAGCTGGCTCAAACTTAGAAGAAGGAAGAGAAGGGTGAAGAGGAAGGAGAAAGAAAAAGAGAAGGAGGAGAGAAGGCTTGGGAGGAGTGTCAATATGACAAAATTGATGTAATTTCACCAGGTCGCTGCATTCGAAAAGAAAGAAGTAGGGGGGCTTTGACCCTTTAAAAAGGTTAGCTAAACTGGCACTGTTCTTTACCAAAGGAACTTGTGACATTGAAGATAGCAAGAGCTAATCTAAGACAAATGGGACTTGGTAAAAACATTTTAAAAACTTCATGGTAGTCAGATATTTTTGGACAAATTTATATCTGCAAACTTTGATGTAGGAAAGGCTTGATTTGATGAAGTAATAGTTTTCAAAAACACATTGGCAGAAGCCATAATTGGTAAAATTTAATAAGGTCAAAATTGGCAGGAGAGGAGACTAGTGAAGGCAATTGAAATTGGTCCAGAGAAAGATAATGGTAAATGAAGGTGTTGTTAGGAAGAGATAGAAAACAGTAAAAAGAATTGAGAGATTTCTTTAAGGTAGAAACTCCAGGATTTCATGATGGAATAGATGCTGAAGATAAGGAAGGGAGAACCCCTGAGGTAGAGGGTTGGTAGACGATGTGCCACAGAAGAAACTTCAGCATTAATGGTGTATAGTTTGCTATTTTATTTTTATTTTTGTTCCTTTTGTTTGGTGTCAGAGTAAAGGGTTCTAAAACCTGTGACTACCCTGTCAAGTGACTAGAAAGAGGTGTATAATCTAATAAGTATTTCTGAGACAATTGCCTGATTATTTCATGATGGATAAAATAAGAACTCTACCATACATTTTACATAAAAATCAAGTTTTTAAATTGAAGAGTTAAATGTAAAAGGTGAAAATATAAAAGAGTGAAAATGCATTTTGTTACATAAACATGTAAAGGAGAAATTGAAAAAATAAACTTCATGAACATTAACATTCTATACATTTAAAAAGAATACAAATGTAAAGCAAACATAAATTGTCAAAAATTATTATAATATGTAATATATATGTGTGTGCATATATACAGTTTTTAACAGGGAAATATCGGGGCACAAACATATAATACAAAAGAAATATCACAATTGTTGAAAATATGTAAAAACATTTAACCAGATGGATAATTTTTAAAAGCAGAGAATAAAATTCCAGTTTAGCATTTATCAGAATGTTTTCAGTGATAATACCAAGCATATGGAAGGCATATAGAAAAGACATATTTTTATAGTTTCTGGGGCAGATGATGTGCAGTATAAATTGGTACAATTCCTTTGGAACAATTAATATTTACTGAAAGCTTTAAAATTATTAACATAAATTTCTATATCTTGAAATTTACACTATGGAAATATTAAGGATCTGTGCAAATATTGTGCTACTCATAAGTTAACCATAATTTTATTCAAAATTTTTATAAAATGGAAACAAACATTCCAATAATGTTTAGTTACTCAATTTTATCTCTATGGTGGACTAGAAAATAGTCATTAAAAATGTATTTGAGGGCTATATGACAAAACTGGGAAAGATTTCATAGGTTATAAGTTGTTTGTTGGCAAAAAACAAATCCATTTTCTGAAAAATAGTGTATATATTATATGTGTTATACAAAGATACTAGAAGAGTCTGCCTTAAATTTTAAGATGAGATGAATATAAAACAAATAGTAACATGAAAAAAAAAAGAAAAAGGTGTTGTTTTTCCACGTGTAACTAAACCATGACTTGTAAATTTCTTCTTAATACTATGGTGGCCAAAATAATGTCATATTTTCTTTTAGTTTCTTCTGAACTTGAGTGATGCCTAATACTCATTAGGTTCAGTCACTGTTTGAAAAAATCTCTAAACATTACCTCAATTAATGCTCATAAAAATTCTGTGATGTAATTATTACTATTTTACCCGATTTTACCGATGAAGAAAATGAGAATAAGAAAATAAGAAAGATAGGTGATGTGCCCAGTCACACACCAAGGAAGAATCCTTGCTGCTGTGACATAAATTACACAGTAATCCACCCTACAGGGGAAAGGCATTTAGGAAAGGTTTCACCAAGAAATCATCCTTCACTTGAGAATCAAAAGTGGAGGATATGGGCTTCCCTGGGTGTTCAGCTATTAAGAATCCGCCTGCCAATGCAGGGGACATGGGTTTGAACCCTGGTCTGAGAAGATCCCACATGCTGCAGAGCAACTAAGCCCGTGCACCACAGCTACTGAGCCTGCCCACGAGCCACAACTACTGAGCCCACGTGCCACAACTACTGAAGCCCACGTGCCTAGAGCCTGTGCTCCGTGACAAAAGAAGCCACCACAATGAAAGCCTGTGCACCGCAATGAAGAGTAGCCCCTGCTCGCCGCAACTAGAGAAAGCCCACGAGCAGGAACAAAGACCCCAATGCAGCCAAAAATTAATTGACTAATTAATTAACTTTTTTAAAAAGTGGAGGATATAGTTCCCCAGGTAGAGAGGTGGTCTGAGACAAATTAGTCACGTGGAACAGAATTATCATTAGGCAAAGACACCCTTCTCTTTTTTCATACTACATTCTTTGTTCTATCTTATCTTTTTCATGAACAAGTATGAATGTATATATAATTTATTTCCAATTGTATCCATTTTCATATCTCAGAAGCACTTTAAATGCAGGATGTTGAAAATTACAATCATTATTAGGACCAGTGACCTTCCCTCCAAATCAGTCCCTTCCTGTGTTTCACTGCTCAGTGAAGGACACCACCAACTACTGGCCTCCCCAATCTGGAAAGTAAGTGGCATCATCCCCAACTTTTCTCCATCCTTCACCCTCTACATCCAATCAGTCACCAGGGTCCTGTTGATTCTACCTCTTAAATGCCTCTCAAGTCCATATGCTTTGATCAAGTTTGAGAGTGCCTGCCTTGTCTAATTGTTATAGATGGTGTTGCAGAGTGGCTTAGTCTCTTGCTGACCGATCTTGACGTCCTGCAATGAGCCAGCCTCTCACCTTGGAGGAAATGCTCTCTGTGCTGTTCCTAAGGCACAGATACTCCAATCACAGGCCCTGCTGAAATGTCTGTCTCGCTAGAACTAGAATGGTTCTAATTATTTCAAATGTTCATTTTTCACCTAAAAGATGTGAGATGGTCATTTCATTGCCCAAGCAGTTATACTTTTTATGCATTATGATGTCATAGGGTTTCCTTTAGCTTTGGTCTCTGTAGATTGTACTGAATATTTCTTGGATAGTAGTTTATTTATAGCCACTTACTTCAAGAGCAGCACAGGCCAACTTCTGTCTTTCTTGATCAACTTTGTTTCTAAGGAAGTTGGAGAGAAAAGTGCTTTCCACTTTGTTCAAAGCATCTTTGCTTAGAATACCCTGGCCTTACCTTGAAGATTACTGAGTAGTTCACTGTATTGTTGGTACACTCCACTGAGCCTCAGAGGGCAGCAAATCAATTTTTCAAGGCTCCTACTGGTTTGACTTGTTGGGGATATGCATGATGGTTCTTGTTTTTCTGAATCTTACCTGACAGCTCCGACCACCCAGTGATCCAAAAGGGAAGCATACTAGGAGGAGGTGTGAGCCAGGCTACCCCCGATTCTGCATAAGGCACAGCTGCAGTTACAGGACAGCCGTCTGACTATGCTTTCCACCTCCTGTACCCTGGCCACGGGGCATCCCCTGGATCCATAATCAGGCTGATTAGCTCTGAATCCAAGTATTCTCTTTTCCTGAATTGACAGCTGTGGTTTTTATGATAAACCTGGGCTTAACAACATGAATTCTGAAAAGAAAACCACTAGCCTACCCTTCTCTGACAATCAGACTGAATCTGCATCACTCCCAGGTACTGCTGTGGAGGGTTCTTCCATATCAGTGAATAACCCGAAATGATCTACTACAAATTCTATGGAACATTTATCTTAATGTTTTCCTTCCTCCCACTGCTGCAGCTGGCCTTCATTTGCATCCAAAATTTACCTTCCTTTCTCTTTCTTGAGTCTAGCCCTGCTTCTCTTTAAGGACTTGGTTGTTAAAAATTGAAATTGTCAGACAGGTCGTATTTTAAATTTATATGAGAGCTCCTTAGGAAAATGCTTTCTGCTTGACTGAGCACTAGGAGGATAGAGTTCTCCCATGGCACCTTGTTCAGACATTCTCCTTTGCTCCTGAGATTTATGACAAGATCCCTGGTTTCTGTGGGAGCTGAGAAAATTCTGGTATAAATACCATTACCCAGGAGAAGGTCTTCCTTAGTTATAAACCAGTCATATGAAGATGGAAACCCTCCTTGGCCAGTGCTGTGGCTATATGATAGATGGGCCCACACCACTTTAACCTTCCATTCTATGGCTATTATTCCCTGCAAGAATAATAGCAGGTAAGGGAAGGAGTCTCAGCCTCACCTGGCTTGTGCCCGTAAACAGTGGTCCTCCAAGGGAGGCGTCAGATAGTAAGGTACCAAAAGGGGTGAGTGGAGACTGCAGTAGGGAAAGGCGTCACTCAGGATATTCAATGAAGAGCTTTGTGTCTTTTCAGCAGCACCCTTTCCATTGTGTCCATTTATAATAAGTCTTTCATTAACAAACACAACAAAGCAAAACAAAAACCTAAATCACAATTAAAGATTATCTTCTCCTGTGCAGGTAGCCAGAAAATGAAATAGCTGGGCACTTCAGCTTCTCAATGAGAAGTATTTCCTATTGGAAACTGCCTTATTTAGTTACTGTTTACAGCGACCTCTCATTCCTCGACATTAATCTGAGTTAGTTCCATGTATGAGTCAGTGGCAGGTTCAGGATACCACACAGATGCACGTGGTTTGTGGAATATCTACAAAGGAGCTCGTGCATGTTGCACAGTCTTAAAGACAGGCTACTTTCCCCAACGAGCACAGAGTATTTAAAGCAGGCTGTAAAATTATCACAGTTTATAAATCAGTGAAATTAGTGTTGGAGCTCATTGAAACTATATGAAAGCAGCATCTGTAATTGACACACATATATTCTAGAAGGGACAATATGGAGTTATTTGTATGACCAAATGCTGTGCTGCAGCTTGATTCCAGCAACAATTCACTGTGTAAAGACCACTCAATTTTGCATGAGTGCTTTAGTCAGAGAACCAACGTTTTCAGAATTTAAATTAGAATTTACCCAGATGTGGAGCTGCAGGTACCTAAATGTATTAACTCTAATACAAAGAGATATAACCAAATTTAACATATTAAAAAGTAGATATAGTTTCCTTTTTTTCTTATTTGATTCTAAAGTTTCTTGATATTTTGTGACTTTGACTTTTATTTGCTTCTCACTTATATCTGGTTTGATCAGTATGTCATATGGGGGGCCCTATACTCTTAAATTCTACCTATATTTAAAATCCAACTCAGATACTTAGACTCTTAAAAATGAGAGTGTCTGGAGCAATAATGCAAGAAATCTTAGTAGAATCAAACTGTTGACAAAGAGGAATCACAGATGTTTAATTGGTTGCATATAATTGACTAAGCCACAATAATGTCTAATATGTGCTTGCTTCTCTATATGGGATTGATTTAAGCTTAAAAATGTTATGTGTCTCTAAATTTTACATTGAATATTTCATTTTTTAGACTCACACAATATTAGAAATAGTCTTACCATAATTACTTTGTCTCCATAAAAGTCAAAATGCTTAAAAATAATGTTTCATAAAATATTTATTTTAAGAAAGTGGATGTTGTTATTTAAAAACTCTATTGATAATTAAAACACAGCATAAATTTAAATGTTGAGATGATCATTGTGTAAGGTGATAGAATAAGAAGACATGAATCAATGTCTTATTGTTTTCAGCATAATTGTCAAGTAAGATGCAGGTGTGGGTAACAGGAGATATATTTATGCACTTCTATTGCCTTCAAGTGTATCAACAAGTACTCTCTCTCTCCTTTTAAAGACATAGTTTCTAATTATTGTTCACCTTGTTTTGGTAAAATGTGCCTTAGCATATCATTGTTTATATACCTTATTACTGGTAAGTCGCTTATATGCTTTTTCTATAATTTTAAATCAGTATATTATAAAAATCCAGAAAATAAATCCACTTCTCACTCTGCCTGCTATTCAGTATTTTCTCCTATCATTGATCCCTCACTCCAGGTATAACCCATCATATCTGTGCAGACCCTTCCTATGATATTGAGTTCTAAAAATTAACAAGGGTTTTATGAAAATATTTCAAGGTATTCTAGAATCAACTTTTCTATATTTTGAATGGTCTTGACTATCTTTTGCCCTAAATTACCTCTAGATTGTGACAAATATAAGTTGGGCGATTGTATACTTTATTAGGCAGAAGGAAATGTGAAAAGACCCACAGTGAAAGTGTACATTGTACTCGCTCGTCAAACCCCAACCCACTTAAATGCAACTGTCTTCCTGTGCCTGTACATGTGGAGATGATTGGTTTGGGGAACACCTTACAGCCCTAAGAACTTGTGCCATTTTAAGTTAAGAAACAATGGAGAAAAGACAGCCTCTTCAATAAGTGGTGCTCAGAAAACTGGACAGCTACATAGAATGAAAGAAGAATGAATACATAGAAGAAGAAATTAGAACACTCCCTAACACGATACACAAATATAAACTCAAAATGGATTAGAGACCTAAATGTAAGGCCAGCCACTATAAAACTCTTAGAGGAAAACATAAGCAGAACACTCTAGAACATAAATCACAGCAAGATCCTTTTTGACCCACCTCCTAGAAAAATGGAAATAAAACCAAAAATAGACAAATGGGACCTACTGAAACTTAAAAGCTTTTGCACAGCAAAGGAAACCATAAACAAGATGAAAAGACAACCTTCAGAATGGGATAAAATATTTGCAAATGAATAAACTGACAAAAGATTAATCTCCAAAATATACAAGAAGCTCATGCAGCTCAATATTAAAAAACCAAACAACCCAATCCAAAATTGGGCAGAAGACCTAAATAGACATTTCTCCAAAGAAGATATACAGATTGCCAACAAGCACATGAAAGGATGCTCAACATCACTAATCATTAGAGAAATGCAAAACAAAACTACAATGAGGGGGCTTCCCTGGTGGCGCAGTGGTTGAGAGTCCGCCTGCTGATGCAGGGGACACGGGTTTGGGCCCCGGTCTGGGAAGATCCCACATACCATGGAGCGGCTGTGTCCGTGAGCCATGGCCGCTGAGCCTGCGCATCCAGAGCCTGTGCTTGTCCCATCTTATTTTACTTTATTTGAATTAAATAAAGATAAATCAGTTGCCCTAAAGATGCCTATTTCCTACCTGCTGGAATTTGTGAATATGTTACTGTACATGGCAAACGGACTTTGCAGATGTGATTAAGTTAAACGTTTAAAAATGGGGAGGTTATCCCGGATGGCCTAGATGGTCCTAACTTAATCACAAGGACCCTTCAGGAGGGAGGCAGCTGGAATCAGAGGAGGCTGTGTGACTACGGAAGCAGATATCAGAGAGAGGTTTGAAGGTAATGTTATTGGCCTTGAAGACGGAAGAAGAGGCCTAGTTCCAAGGAATTCAGGCAGCCTCTGGAATCTGGAAAATGCAAGGAAATGGATTCTTCCTTGGAGCTTCCAGTAGGGATGCAGCCTGTTGAGGCCTTGAGATTTTATCCTAGTGAAACTGATTTTGGACTGCTGACTTTAGGATTGTGAGATAATCAATTTGTGTCCTTTTAGATTAAAAGTTTGTCTTAACTTCTTCCAGCAGCAATAGGAAATTATTTGTTGAAAAGACATAAACTTCAGTCAAATTTTGTGACTATTCCGTTTAAAATTACAAGTGTTTCTTCTTACCTTCCGTGCCTTATTTTCATGCCTTATTTTTCTCTTATCACTCTCTGACATTTTGTTTATTCTCTTATTCCCTCATCCCACTAAAATTTATGTATCCGTGAGAGCAAAAATGCTATTTAGTTATTGCTATTTTGTCAGCACCTAGGACAGTACCAGACTCACACTTGCTCAGACCATGTTTATTGTATGAATGATGAATATGGAAGGAGAAAGAAATTGTGGACCATAAGTTCATCAAGTGGAGAGACATTCTTCTATGTTGCTCCCTCTCTTTATCACCACTGGTACCCTTCTGGGCTCTGCAACTTTCTATCTGTACCTTTATAATGACACTTGGCACATCATTTTATATTTAGGTTTGTATTCTCTTTTCACATTAATTCTGGAAGATTAGGGCCTTGCTCACTTTTTAGTGCACAGCCAAGTACAGTGCCAGGTACACAGTAGGGTCTGCAGGTGTGGATAACTGGTATAAAAGTCAAGACTGTTAGCACTCTTACAGAAAAGGCAATGCAGTTTATTGGGAAGAGTCCTTCACCCTAGAAACCAACTATAGGTTCTACCAGTTCCCAGTCATAATATCCTAGACAATTCACTAAATCTTTCTGGAACAACCTTGCATTTAACTATAACATGAACCCTACCTCACAAGGTTACTACAGGTCTCAACTGTAATAATTGTGAATATATATATATATATATATATATATATATATATATATGTATATTACTATTTCTCTGTGAATTATAAAGCATTATAACATTATAAGCTTATAATATCCCCAAATCAAGTAGGAAATAATTTGGTGTCTGGTGGTGAATGTCTCCTTTTAATAGAAATACTTCTAGATCCTTAACCAAACACACTCACTACCATGGCCTTACCTTCCACCTTTAAACTGATGACAGTCAAATCCAGTTCTCCATCCCTGAGTTTTCCCTTAAGTTCAGGAGTAGATATGTACTTTCATTACTAAATGAAGTTGTGAAAGTTGGCATGGTTGAAATCTATTTACATCAATCAGTTCAACACACTATTGTATAGATCTTTACTCTGTGACTGCAGCGTGTCAGGTAATCTGTTGTGGGCAATAAAATGTCCTAACAATGGAGTGCCACGGCCACTTGTGCTACAAAAGATCACTCAATACCTTTGTGGAGGTTGAATTTAAGGGCCAAGCCAAAGGTGTGACAATCCATTAAATGGCTCACATAGCTATCCAAGGAAGGCATAATGGTCCAGCTAAGTAATGGCATCCTTAATATGGATTTAGTGGAGTTAACTGCAGTTGGGAAACAGAAAATAAAATATACAGATTTATTGTTTAGTAATGTAAGTGAGTCAAAGGGAGAAATTAAAAGTCGCTCCCAAGATTCTAGTGTGGGTGATTAAGTAATCCTAGCTATGACAGAAAAGCAGGAGAAGGCATTGGTTTGGAGGGCAGATCATTAGTTTAATATATAACAAGCCACTTTGGCAGGTTGACTTGAAGCATTTCAGGACCATGAACAATGATCCATGCATGTTTTGGCTGTGGATAAATGGTAAGGCTTTTATTATTATTATTATTATTATTATTATTATTTTTTTTTTTTTTTTTTTTTTTCTGATGGACTGTTGGACTAACTTGTATCAGCAAGTCCCTAGTTTTGATGAGTGGAGTAGATGTTTCCCTCTGTCATCACACTGAAACATCCAAGTGTTAGAGAATAAAATTGGAGAAGTGACCTTATCCTCTTGAGTGATTTGTTAAAATATGTTTACTGCCCAGTGGCAGATTTTCATCTTTCTAGTTAATGAAGAATCTTAAGCATTAACACTCCCAAAGGGCCTTTCCAACAAATCTGATAAGCACTAAAATAACTGTCCTCTGTGAAACATTTCAAATAGAACCATCACAACACATCATAATGAAAAACTGTGTCATATATTGATTTTTTTAAAGGTACCACTGGATCTTCATTAACACACATTGTAGATGATTTTTCTGAAATCCCATGCCATTTTCCTAGGCTAAATGTATTTCAGAGAGGAGCTGTGACAGATCTGATGTGACAAGCACTGTTTTGCAATTACTGTGTGTCTCTGACAGTGACATTCTCTAATTCATGCTCATGACATTCTTGTGCATGGAGGATTATTAGCAATTATTTTTTAGATAAGAAAATTGAATCAATGAGTGAAGTGACAATCATGTAAGAGTATTGGCTGTGAAGCCAACAGACTTAGGTTAAAATCTAGGCTTAAGCAAGTTATTTAATATCTTTGAGCCACAATTTAGTCATTGATAAAGACTATCTGTAGACAGAAATATCTTTTAAAATATTATTTTTAGCTAATGTTCTTAATTAATACTTAGTAACTGATATGTAATAGATGCTGGTCACCTTCATTTCACAAACATACTATGCTGCTTTATTTCACTTAAAAATCATTAAAAAACAAAAATAAGTTAAACAGGAAATTTCTGCTTCTGATTGTAAAAGAACAGAGAAAAGTAGACTCGAAGTTTTTGCCATCCTACACGTGTTTGTGGGTGAACTTGAAAGCACCATACGTATTAATTTTGAGTTACAAACTTTAGCAAGTAGGTGAGTTTGTAAATATTGAATCTACAAATACTGAGGATCAACTGTATATGTAAATATTTTACATCCAGAGAAAGTATTTTTCAAAACTGAAAGAATAAAAGGCACTATCAGACAAACAAAAGCTGGAAGAATTTATTGATAGCAGAACTATACTGCAGTAAATACCAAAGGGAATTCTTTAGGCTGAATAAAAATAATTACAATATGGAGTGCGTGAAGTACACAACCATAAGGATAAGGCTAAAAGGATTAATATTTGGTGACTTTAAAATGTTAGAAAGGCATGCTTGTGCATTAAAAAAATTAATTATCATCTGTCATATACAACATGCTTATTTTTAATAAGTTATTATGTGGAATACAAAAAAGTAATAGATCACAATCAGAAAAAAAGTTACCAGAAGCGTGCTCAAAAGTGGCACAAAATTAGAAATAGAAATTTAAAAAATAATTATGATTGTTACATTAAAGACTAATGGAAAAAGTAGGCAAAATGGAGGATCAGGTGGGTAAGTTCAGCAGAGATAGAAACTAAAAATAAAATTAAATTGAAATTCTGGAAATCAAAAACAGAGGAGCAGAGATGAAGACTGTCTTCAGTTGGCTCTTCAGTAGATTCCACAAGGCCTAGGAAAGAATGAGTGAACCTGAACACAGGCGAATAGAAATTACCTAAACAGAAATTCACAAAGGAAAAAAAAAAAGAAAAAGAGATAACCTCTCAGGACTGTGAAGGAAAAACAGACTCATATACATATACAGTTGACCCTTGAACAACAGGGGGTTAGGGGTACTGACCTCCCACGCAGTTGAAAATTTGCATATAACTTTACTGTTGGCCCTTGACATTCTCAGTTCTGGATCTACAGGTTAACCAACCTCAGATCATATACTGCAGTATGTGCATATTGAAAAAAAATCCACAGATAAGTGGACCCATGTGGTTTAAACCCATGTTTATCAAGGGTCAACTGTAATATGAATCCAAGCAGAAGAAGAAAAAGGGAGAAAATATGTGAAGGTGTAATGGCCAGAGTTTTCTAAAGTTAGTGACAAACCACAAACCATAGATCCAAGAAATTAAGGGAACACAAAGCAGGGTAAATAGCAAAAGACTCACAAATAAGCATATCATATTCACACTGCTGAAAAGCAAGGAAAAGGAGACAACCTTCAAGGAAGCCCGAGGGTTGGAGCAGCAGGAGGGGACACACAATCTACTCAAGACAAGCAGACTTTTGGTGAGAAACTACACAAGAAAGACAACTTGAAGGACATCTTTAAAGTGCTAACAACAGCAACAACAAAAAAACACTGTCAACTGAGAATTTTATGCCCAGAGAAGATATCCTTTAAAAATGGTGCAAGAAATATTTTGACAAACAAAAATTGAAGACAGCAGACTTTGTCTGTAAGACATGTTAGCAGAAGTTTTCCAAGTAGGGGAAATATAATATATGTCAGAAACTTGTATCTTCACAAAGAAGAACATTATAAACCAACTAAATGAAGATAACATAATTTTTTATTTTAATTGCTCTAAAAAGTAAGATCTATTTAAATCTATATTAATAGAATGTGTTGCTTATTTACACCATATGTAAAACTGAAAAATATAATGACAGTAACATAAGGGATGAAAGGGAGATATAGGAAATATCTTATTATAAGGTCCTTGTATTACATGTGAAACAGTATATTATTATTTGATGGCGGACTCCATTTATTTAAAAATGTATATTTTAAGCCCTAGGGCAAGTGTTGAATTTTCTTAAAAGATTTACAAATAATAAGTTGATAGAATATATAAAATATAGTCATAAACCTGCTCAATTAAAAACCAAAAAGCCCAAAATAGAAAGGAAATAAGGAACAAATAGAATAAATAGGAAGTAGCTAAATAAATAGTTAATCCATCTATATCAATCATAACTGTAAATGTGAATGTTCTAAACACAACTTAAAATACAGAGATTGCCAGATTATATAAAAAAGGTAACACCTACACATAGTTTCTCTACTATATAAAGAAAGAAACCTATTTTCTTTAAGAAAAAAAGTAAAATAATAGATTAGGACATATCATAAAATATTTAACCAGAGGATATTTCAAATTAAAATTCAAGACAAGGAGGGTTACTGGGATACTACATAATGATAAAAGAGGCAGTTCCCTAAGCAGTTGTTCTAATTACCACTGTGTGTGTACCTAAAAACAGAACTTCTCTTTTATGAAAGGTCATCACTTTTTGGATCTTAGTTTGATATTTTATTTTTTATATTTCTGTTATCTTGTTTTTAAACTGGTTGCTTGACTGATTATAGTTGAGTTTTAAACTATTTTTTTCTTTCTTTCTTTCTTTCTTTCTTTTTTTTTTTTTTTTTTTTTTGCGGTACATGGGCCTCTCACTGTTGTGGCCTCTCCCGTTGTGGAGCACAAGCTCTGGATGTGCAGGCTCAGCGGCCATGGCTCACAGGCCCAGCCACTCCACGGCATGTGGGATCTTCCCGGACCAGGACACGAACCCGTGTCCCCTGCATCGGCAAGCGGACTCTTAACCACTGCGCCACCAGGGAAGCCCCTAAACTACTTTTTATATTTTTCATACAAGTCCTTTACCAGAAATGTGATTTACAAATATTTTCTCCAGTGTTTTTATTATCTTAACAGTGTCTTGAACACAGTAATCATTTTTAATTTTGATAAACTACAGTATATATTTTTCCACTTATGGATTGTGCTTTTGTTGTAGTATCTAAAAACTGTTCTCCAAACCCAAGGTCATGAATATTTTTTGTATGTTTTATGTTTTCTTCTAGAGGTTGTGTAGTTTTGCATTTTACATTTAATACTATGATTCATTTTGAATTAATTTTTAACAAGACTTGGAGTATGTGTCACATTTCCTTTTTTGACCTAGAGATGCTCTGAGAGAGCAGTGGAAAGAGGCAGACTCGCCATAAATGTTGGTAAGAAGAAACCATTCACATGTCCAATGAATGTTTCATGGCTGTTGGAATACTGGGATCCTGAGGAGCCGCAGTCTCATTAGGTCAGCCACTTCCTGTCGATTATCTCCTGTGGGCCTAAACTGAGTTTATGGGGTGAGTGTGCTGAAGACTGAACATAGCAGGACAGCTAAGGGTGCTTCCCCTCTAAGGGAAACAAGACATTCCTGAAGTCTTCATTCCTGAAGAATGAAATGCACACATTGTCAGGGTACAGGTTGACGATTTTAACAAATATTTATACCCACCATCACTCATGGATGAACCTCAAAAACATCAAACTGAGCAAAAGAAGACAGACACAAAAGACTAGATTGTGTGATTCAATTTCAGATTATTTTAACACCTAATTTGGGAAATCGTCAATAAGTTATAGATCAAATAGCAAATGGTTTATTACCTGGAGGATTTCTGGCATCATGGCTGGCCTTTTCTCAAAGAACAAGCAGTCCTTTGGCATGATTAAGTGGACAATCCCTGACTCTATGTATGTCCCCTGGAACCTGCCTCAATACCATTCTTTCCAAAGTTGCAATGAAAGAATGATAGGACCTAGAAGTTTGAAGAATCCCCAAGTTTATTTTAAATGTCTCTCCCTTGAGCCATCACAGCACATTTTATACACGATTACAGAGCATAGTTTTTTGTCTCTTCTATAGAGTGTGAGCAGATAAAAGAGTAGATACTTTATGTAATTGTGTTCACATCACCATGACAGCACAATACATGGTGGACTACAGGATCTCCATCAATGTCTGAGCTGAGGGCTAGTTGGATGAATGCAAGAATTTCCTGTAAAACAACTATGGTAGGTCAGTGTCTCATGTTTGCTTAACACAATGTGATCTGGGAACTTGTCACTGCCAGGAATCACCCAATTTGTGTATCTGTATTGGGTTAAAAAATAGTTTCCTATGTATTGTAGCTTTCAATTGTCTTTTAACACCTCATACGTAATGTTACAGCTGACATTGAGCTCTTACAGGATTAGTTAGCTTTTCTGAATATAAAATCCAAATATATTGTCATTGGAGAAAACCTTGGGGAAAAACTAAGAAATGAATAAAAAAGAAAATAAAATCACTTTTATTTCTCATATCCAGTGAGAGGTATCATTCACAGATTCTTAAGCCATATCTGTTTCCCTTGAACTATAGATAGGTCTACCTTTATGATTATATCATTTGATGTTTCAACCTATATTCAAGACATCCATGTAGCCCTTCTGGTTTCTAGCAGTTGTTTTGTCCTGTAAATCTCACTCTAAATCCTGACTCTATCACTGCAGTATAAGCCCATGCTTTGCATCCTTCTCTGTGTTGCTGCTGAGTGTGGGCTGTCTGTGTGTCAAGGTCACAGAGGCGGCCCAGCTGCTCTCTTCCAGAGACCCTGCTCTGCTGGGCCTCAATCCCAACTCCTTTGGGAACCATTCAGGTACCTGGAATGGGCTCAAACTTTGCACTGCTGCAGCTCGTGCAAATGAGGGCTGAATATAAGAACACGGGAGATGGGAAAAACGGCTGGGGGCACTGGGAATCTACTGAGTCAAGTCCCGTTGAAGGGATGGGCTAGGAGGGCAGAGAGAACATTCACTGCACACATTTCTGCAGATTTGCTCCACTTGGCATGTTTCTAGGCATCAACCTAGACCAAGTACAGTGACTTATAATGACATCCATGAAGTGTGGTGTTTTGGTTGTAAACATAGACTTGAAGTCACACTGTGGTTTGAATCCTGGTTTCATGTCTTACTAGTCAGGTGACTTTAGGCAACTTCCTTGATTTCTCTGCACTGTTTTGTCATGAGTAAAATGGGGACAATATAAGAACTGACTTCATAGTTATTATAAGGAATCGATAAGCTAATAAATGCAAAGGGCTTGTAAAAGTGTCCAGTATCTATAGTAAGAACTTTATAAGGGATAGCTGAATATTGTAAAAGCATGTTAGTTTAGAAATTTAGTTAATTTAGAAAGTAACTGAATTAACATAAAGAAACTCTAAAATTTTGAAGTTTAGCTGTTTAATGGGCTCTGTTAATCACGGGTCCTCTTCCACTCATTTCAAGAAAGTACTCATAGTTGAACCATCATCAAAAGAAACATTTGCAGGAAAGGTAAGCAGGGTTTTGATGCTCAAAACAAATAGACCACCTCAAGAAATCTGCTTGGTCTCTTATCATCACACTTGTTAAGGCTGCAGTTGTGCCCTGGGCTCCATGGTCAGGGCTCAGGGCTCTGCAGGCTGGGTTCACGTTTAGACACTGATCTACTCATGCTTTCATTCACTCCTTGGGCATGGACTGCTGAAAGCAGAACGTCCTGTGCGAGTCCCCTGGAAGCAAGTGATGGGATAGAAGATCAGATGTTAGAGCAGGTTTGACTAAGCAAAAAAAGAAAAAAAAAGGTTAAATTTCTTGCAGAAAATTATAAAAAAGAGTGTGGAACTTTAACAAATAAAATAAATTCTTGTTGAAAGGAGAGATTTCTGCAGTAAATCCTGTAGCTATTTGAAACATCATTTTTAAAATTCATATTGTGTTAAAAATAGATATGTGTGTTATCCTGGGAAATTGTCTTCTTTAATAGAGCAATCTGTGACTTGCAGGCAGGCTATGCCCACACGGTTTACCAGGTTCTTGCATTAGTCACTTAATAAGGATCACCGAAGCTTGACTTGCTGTCAACACTTTAACATTTTAGTTCCCACAGATCCCAGTTTCTGGGCATTTTCTTTGAAAAATAAAAATGCTTTAAAATTTTATTTTAAATGTCTTTTTATTGTATTTGCATTAGTCACTATTTCATATGGCTGTTAAAAGTTTGAATTTAAAAAGACAATTAAAAGCTTTCATTTTAAAAATGTGAAACTACTTTAGAATGAAAAAAATCAATAATATTCAAGTCACAAATTCCTACAACATTGGTCTGCCACCTGCCTCCCTCTTTGTTTATATGGTGCCCCCCTTCTTTGGGCCGTGACTCTCTACTTTATTGGAGACATAATTCCCACGCAAAATTAAACCCTTTGCTACAAATTCCTACTCAGTAATGAATACAATTTAGAATTAAAGAGGAAAGTATTTTTTACCTGTGTGAAAGAATCAGGATAGTCCCGGGGTTTTGAAATTAAAAATGAAATACAGGAGGGGGTGAGACAGTTAAATATATGTATAAATGGTTCATGAGAGAACATGTTCTGAAAAGACCTCATCAGAGGCAATGCAATATTAATACCCTTTCCTGTGAATTTTCTCTGTATTTTCCTGTTCCCTCTCAATCCAGCTAAACTGATGCTGAAATAATTTTTTTGATTAGTTCAAGAGTCAAAACCCTATGAAGTTTTAAAATTGAGAAAATCTCGGGAGACAAAAAAGTAAAAATTGCTCATGTGTATACTTTCTAAAGAGTGTTTTTTTGAAAAGGTGTTTGAAAATCATAGGTTCAAAACTCAAAGTCAGAAGGCATCATCCTCAGACATGGGAAACAGGTGACAGTGATGGTTAACACGACCACTCTCCAGCTTCGGCAGCAAGGTGAGTGGGTGGGAATTCATACCATCCGGGAGTCCAGGGTGGGTGAATCACCATCCAAACTCCCCACGGCCCTGAAGATTGGGAAACTCCATTTAGGCAATTCCCCTTTCCATTTGTCAGCTTGCTCAAAACCCTTTTCAGGGTTTCCAGCAGAAAGCTGGCAAGCTCTATTCTGCAGCCCCCATGCAAAAAGCAATTGTTTCTGCCAGAAACAAAAGTGGAAGAAATGGTCTTTGTTGCTTCACAAACCCTGTTGAATGAGTGACAACCCACTAGTGTCTGTGATCTCCTGGGTGAGGCCCCTGATGTGGTTGCTGTACATGGTACATGGCACTATTGGCTGCTCTGCCAGTCCCTTCCCCACTCCTCCAAGGAGGGCCTAAATGTTGGAGGGAGGGTAAGAAAGGATGTGGCCATGAATTGGGGGAAACCTACTGCTAAGAGGTTATACTGAGTAAGCACATCCCAGCACTCCAGGGCTTCATCCTAGCCCCTCTGCAGGGGGTTGGATTTGGTGAAAGAGATGGGTAAACCTCACCAGTGTTTAACTATATCCTTTTTTTACTGGGAAAAGAGAAGACTATCAGTTCCCTTGCATTTGGACGGGCATGTTACTAACTCTTGCCAAGAATAATAAGTGGAGGTGATGTTGGTGGTTTTCTTCTGAGGCAGAAAAGGCTCAGTGTGAATCTCTCACCTCTCTGTCCTCTGCCACAGCACATGGTGATGCTCTGGGTGATGGGGTGTCCATCGCGCTGGGCCCTGAATGACCACCTCCCATTTCCCCTTCTCCACAGCAACCTAGATTCCCAGAGTGAGAAATTAAGTGCTGTGGGGAAAGACACGGAACCGCGGGCTGTTCCCCACCATTTGCGTACACACAGCCTTTCCCGAAGAACACAAGTGATGAGAATAAAGTCTTCCCTCCTGCTGAGATGGGGGCCCAGGGTACAAACACTCACAGACAAGCATGCCTGCCCTCTGGGGAAACCTGGCTTGGTCCCCTGGCTGATGGTTTCCACCATTCCAGTAGGATTACTTAAAATCATCATCAGTTAATGTGAAAGATCAAATTCAATCCATGAGAGAGGTTTACAATAATGTGAAAATACAACTTTGCAAAGATTGAGTGTTGCCTGCACATTTATGTTGCAGCAATCATGGTGTGAACCTCAATGACTTAGAGGTTTGTTTTCTCAGTTTTACTACTGATGGGCTGGTAGACTGAGCTGGAAGCAGCTGAGATTGCACAGGCAGACAGGGAGTTCCAATGCCTGGCAGAGCTTCCAGGGGCTGCTCAGGTGGTACCATGGTGCCTTGGAAAAACACGAGGGCAAAGGATCTGCAGGAACCAACACAAATTAAACCAGGTTGGCAAATATTTGTAGTGTGCAGAGCCTACTGCTGGCAGCAGAGAAAACAGGGGTCTCGCAAAGGGAGGAAAATGGCACTGAAAACAAACTCCACAGACTTGGACCTTCACTAATTATATCAGAAAGGGCCATAACTGTTTAACCGTTTTGCAAAGAGCAGCATGAGGTTCCTAGTGATGTGAGAGGAGGGAAATGTTAATGAACATGGGTTTTTTTTCAGAGACTTAAAATCAAGTCTTGCATCTGCAGGGTGTTTTAACATGTATAAAGTGCTCTCAAGGTCACTATCATATTTAATGCTTATGACAGTCTGCAATACAGACAAGAGAGATACTGGTGTTATTCCCATTCTATCAGTGATGTCACTGAGATGCTTTGATGTGAAGTAACTTTTGACATCCACCCACTGAACTGTTACTTAAGTTGGGGTTTTAAAATTTCTAAGTTTGTCACTTCATTTAATAATTTATACCAACTTTTCCTAATTAAAGATATGTTTTAATTTTTTGAAAAGAATTGCTTGCCTATAAGTGATCAAAATAATTGGAAACTACATCCCACAAATTTTTATTTACTGCCACATAGATGTAATATTTAAGCTTAAAATATTAAATCATTTTCCTTGAAGTAAGTATTATGCTGTCTGGATTGCCCAGGAACAATTTTTAAGCATTTTATAGATGATAATGGGAGTTGGTATAAAATGCTGATTAAAGTGAAGCACAGAAAATTTTTCATGCATTACACATCTCCATAACATATGATGAAGCGCATGTTGTATTAATTTATTATGGAAAGAGTAGTCACAATTAATCAGATATTATAAAGTGGGTTTCCTTAATCCATGCTGTGGTACTATGTTATTTAATGTAGCATTATTCATGCAAATGGTATAAATTGCCTTAGATAGTTAAACAACAGCTATAGACCATAATGACAAATAATAGGAGAGGAAAAAATTAATAAATGGAAGGAAGTGAGAAAAGATACATTATCAAGTGAGAAAGGAGAAAGGATTGAAAGTGTCATTTAAAGTCTTGCAGAAATGTATTGGTTGTTTCCAGGAAGAACTTTACAACATGCTCCCAGAGCATTTACCAGCCAGCGGTCTGAATAATATTTCACTGTATTAAGAAAAACAAAGATGTAGCACAGAGTGCAGCTATTTTAAAGGCAGACTTGAGAAAATTCAAATTCTAGTGAAGAGAAAGAAACCCCAAGTTATTTTTCTCATGGAAAAATATGTGAGGTTCTGAAGTTCTCTAGCACATAGTATCCAGCAAATCCCTTATCATCATATTAGCTAAAATCTCAGGATGTGTTTTTCTAAAACCAAAGGGGGTGATTATTAATTTTCTTGAGAGGTATTGGTTAGGAAATGTTGAGCCAAAGGATAAAATGCTATGAACACAGAGACTCCCTCAAAAGGGAACCATAACCACAGTCGATGTGTATTCCCTGATCTGTGTTGGGCTAACCATTCACTAGATGCAGAAGGATGTCATCAAGACACATAGGCCATTGAGGGACACCAAAATTTATTTAAAGACCAAGACAAGGGGCTTCTATTTTACCAAAGGCAGGAATCAGCGCTTTCTCTTTCTCAGAATGACAGGTGCTGGTGACAGTCTGGGTAAACTTGAGTAACACTGACTCTAAAAATGATACAGATTTTCACATATGACATTTGGAAAACAGTCATAACAATTTGTAGTCAGAATCAGCAAGGATGTGAACACTTGTAAATCCATAAATATTTCTAAAATCTTAAAGGATAATTCCTCCTTATCAGTTTATTTTTGTCTTTACATTTAACCTGGAATATGACTGAATAATCAATGGTGAGCCCATAGGAAAATAGTAACTACCACTACCTAAGAGTAACAAAGCAAAACAAAACAAAACAACAAAAATACAAACACAACAAAAAAAGGAACAACAGTTTAATTAAAATAAGAAAATAGGAGAAAATGTTTGTTGGAGATGCTCCCTTAGTCCAATAATCTCAGAAGTAGTTTTATAAATACTGCCTCACATAATATATGATTTTCCCCCTTATTCAATGAGTTCTGTTTTTGTGAACCTATCAGCCAAACCATGGCCTTTCCAGAACCTTTTGCTGTTTCTTGACCTTGTTCCTGGACAGTTTCTCATTTCCCACAGGAAACAAAGATATTGTGGAATTCACTGGGGACAAGAAGTGTGGCTTCTGGGGAGCAGAAGTAGTCCTGAACCAAATCAGAAACTTTGTTGACGCTGGGGGAAATGTTGTGGCAGATTAAGAGTCTGCAGAGCCCAAACTGAGACCAATTTTTGATAAATAAAATCAAGAAATTATATAGAAAAGAAATGACATTAGTTAAAAGCACTGAAGTGAGTTTACATTGTGCCACATTTCTGTATAACTGTTTTATTCCAGCAAAGATGTGGATGGGCATAGAGTTCACACGAAGATTTAATGATGTGCAAAATCTACTGTAGAAATTCAAGAGGGCAGATTGCTTGAGCAATTTGTGCACTGGGAAGTTCAATAAGAATTAATAATCATGGATTGAAGGACAGCCTCAGAGAGGAAGTCAATTGCGATTTGACCTCAGAAACATCTATGGTTACTGTTGCCTTGCATAGTAATCAGAACACCAGAAAGATGCTCCAGCTGAGCATTGCACATTTGTGCACAATTCAGTGGTTTCCAGTTGCCCAGAGAATAACTTGCTGTTCTCTTGTTTCACAACCATTGCAGCCAGGAGTGAATTGCTTATATTTTTTAACAGCCAACTCAAACCAAGATACAATAACATATTTCTAACACTTTGCATTACACTCTCATTAGTTACCTAAACTCCTTTTCCTTCCTAAGAGAACTCTGTTTTTTTTCCATGTATCTACCTCTTTTCCTTGCTATGTGCCTCAGGAGAATCTGATCCACTCCCCTTCAGGAACTGACTGAATTGGTTTAAGGATAATCATATCCTTGATAGCAATTGGTACACACAGTTATAGAGGACTAGATTCTAGACAAGGATATCCGAGAAGAACTGTGCTGGGGAATTCTTGAAAAAGATTCTCCATGCCTAAGAGAGGTTTACAAGAAGAGATGGCCTTTGAGTTCTCTCTGTGCATATCACATCCAATGACCCCAGGCATGGATGCAGCCCTCCTGCTAACAGCCTGAAGACAAGCCCATCCTGAGGATGGCTCATTGGAATAACGAAAAGAACTTGGGTCCTTGAGACACCATTGATCCTGCATCATCTCTGAGCTTCTTGGTTGGAAACATAAATCCTTTCCTCCTTCAATCAGTTGAGTGGTGTTTGTGTTCTTTCAGCCAAATACATTTTATTGAAGATTCAGGAAGAAAAAGTTGGACATGGAATAGACATGCCTCACTGTGTTCAAAGCATTCCCTTCCACCTCTCCAATAGTTCACTACAGAGGTTAAAAGTAAAATGGTTTGACCCAAATTTAATTGAATTTTCACTAGTATTTTCACTTGAAACAAAATTGTCATGCAAACTAGGACAGATGTTTTAGTTTTACTCTTTGTGTGTCTTGCACTTTTGAAGAGGAACATTATACAGGCAAACATGAGTGTACATAACTTACACAAATCTACATTTATTGATCCCCAGCTAGGTAGTACAGGGCACTATGCTTAATGTAATATTGCAGAGGTAAAATAAGACAAAAAGATCTATTCGTATACAAATTTAAAGGCTAGCCCATTTTTTGTCCCCTTCTAGATCTGCCTTTTTCCTGATCCCAGCTAAACTAATGATCACTTGTTAACTGCCAGGATTGACCATTTCACTGGAGAGTCTGGGTGTACAGGGATGTGTGTATCTTCTCCAGCTTTGCACATTCAGCCTCTAGTGAGTGTTCACCATAAGGTGAGTACTCAAAAATATTTGTGGTTAGTGAATAAATAATCAACACCTTCATTGGTTAAAGTCACCTCAAAACCTGGCCTCCAGCCCAGGTTTCCATGTAGCAGATCACCAACAGACATATGGAGTCATGTGAGTATCCAACAGCCAACTGGTATAGGTACAGGTCTCAGAGAAGAAGCACTAACTCATTCAGAAGACCAAAGTTCACGTTCTTGGAAACTGCTTCTCAGTAATGACCTGTTGCTTAATGTCTCTGGCAAAAACACACCATTCATGTATGCCAGCATGCCTTTCCATAATTTATCACTTGTAAATAATTTAGCAGATTCTTTCTTAAACCAGCACATAACACATGTAATTAAAACCAAGTTTATAATCGCACTCTCTAAGGGTACACAAAGATTACTATTGGGCTTTCAAAATGCCAGCCAACAAAAATCTGAATTAATTATCTGCTTCCCTCTGTGCATGCAGTTTGTGGTTTGTATTGTGCTTTCTCTGTAACATTTAACTCTTCTAATCTGCATCAAGAAGCTCATTATCCTAGAATTGGAAATTTGTAAGATGATTTCCTTTTCCAAGGTGGTCAGTTTGTATTGGGATTTCTACCAACCCTGGATCTTTTATTTAATTAGCACCCTAATTAGTTAATGATGGGAAAATATTTTATTTCATGGGAAGATGCCAGCCCTGATAACCAAACAGGCACAGGGCATCAACATGAACTATGCCAATGACCAGGGTGTACACCCAGAGACCTGTGTTTGTCATACTCGGTTTTCTCCTTTCCAGCTTCCCCAAAAGGCTCTGCGTAGTATAGTGGTTCATAGTCATTGTCACAACCTGATTCAGACTGTGGGTTTCATGAGCCCAGGGCAGGGATCCTGGTTTTCCCTCTCACCAAGTGACCTTAGATCAGTCACTAAGTTTCTCTAAGTTTCAGTGTATCACCTGTGAAATGGGGATGATAGTAATATTTCCATCACTAAGACAAGTATACAGAATATGGGAAGTACAATATAAGTGTTTCCTATTAGGAAGAGCAGAAGTTTGGGAACCACAGAACTGATGGGTAGAATTAATATTTTCTGTCCATGTAATAGGAGAAAGTTACTTAATCTATTTAAGTTTCAGTCTTCATGTCAATGAAATGGAGTAACTATACATATTTCATGTTTTAAAGCTAGTTTAAATAACATGTACAAAATAACTTGAATATACTTTATGTTAAGTAAATGAAAACTTCTATTTGGGGATTTTAGTGCTTTGTATTCTTTTTATATGCACCATGGTTAATGTTTCCTGCTTATTTGTTTTTATATTATTTGATCTTTCTCTACAGTGCTTCAAAATATTGGGATTTTACTAAATGGAAACTAATAGCTCTATTATTACCTTTAAACAATCTGTAAACTAGACTTCAGTATAAAAAAAGGACCATAGGAACAATGGTATTATTTTCTACAAACCTGGCCAGTCTCCAAGGACTTTGCCTTCTTTTAGAAATGAACTTTCTCCTGACTGGAAATCTCTGGTGCTAAGATTAGCTGAGAGCCACCATTACACCAACTCTCCAGGAGTCAACAATTTGCTGCTCTGACCTTTCATCTCCCCTCCTGGAAAGAGTGAATAAGCAACTGGGACATGTTCTTATTCCCACCAACCACTGACAGAGGCATACACCAAGAAGAGTGTGCAAAACGCTGCCAGCTGCTTAGAAAAAAACATGCAAAAAAAGCATTTGTTGTTTACTTCACATTTAGCTACATAAATTTTAGCCAGACTGATTTCTTAAATGATGTAAATTAAGACTTCTGCCTCTTTTTTTAAAAAAAATTGTATCTCAGGTACACAGAATTTGAATAATCATAACTCATACCTCACAGTACATTCTCATAATTCTTCTGTGCATTAAACATTTAAAATTTGTCTTTAAAATATGCTCAACACTGATGAAACCACCACTAAAAACAGCTATTAAAATAGTTGCCATCAACATTAAGGATACTTCTAAAAGTATGCAGTAAATGTACCCAAAAGAAGATGAATGTCTTTCAAAAGAACCCCTGACATCATGGAGCATGTCAGGTGGTTTTAAAAAAAAAAGCTTTCTATACTCCTCATTAGGGCATCAGTAAAATGAAACAGGAAATGACCACAAAACATACATAAGTTTGTTTTGTGAGGAAGATTGATGGCAAAATTGAAAAGAAAATTTCTCAGGTAAATGTAAATAAATGTTTCTGGAAATGTGGTCTACAGAACAACTTCAGTAGAAATGATCAAAATTACACATTAGAAGTGAGCATTGACGCACTCCTCAGTTACCAAATCAGAATCTTTGGTTATAGAGCAAGTGAAATTGTGTTTAATTTTTGTTTGCTTCTTTGCTTGCTTTGTTTTTTTTTACTAAGCCCCAGATGACTTTTATTCACTGTCAATTGAGAGAGGCACTGAAGACTCGGTGATCATCTAGATTGATTGCTGGTTAAAGTGGGACTGCACTGATGCCTACAATGAAGGATATTTTAAGATATGTGAAGATCAGCTAATGGATGCCCTTTGATATTGATTGTCTTGAAAAAATCCAGAGTATGAGGTAATATTGAAAGATCATCAGTACCTAGGAATAGGACCAGGGTGTTGCTACATTTTCAAATGTTGAAATTTATTGCTTAGTAAAAAATTAAATGTCCATATAAAATATGATAATGTGTGTATGTTTTCAAATTATGTTTTACCTTTGAGTTGAGAGAAATTTATGACTTCTAAAAGAATGTACAGAGAAGTAACTTCTAGACTTGATTCACCTGAAAAGTAATTTATCTGAATTTTTACAATTTATTATAAAAGACACTTTCTTGGGATGCTGGAAGATGATAAGTAATTTCTGGTGCTTTTAAAGACTTCTTCATTATAAAGGTAAATTCAGTTTAGAAGACTGCCAACATACCCTTCCTTCCTGTTTAGAAATTTATTAGTGTTATATAAAAATTATCAAAATAAAACTAATATACCACTAAAATTTGTAGAAATGAAGCAGATGAGTTATTTCACAGTGTGATTATACCCGAGCAGATTTTCCAGGGTGAAAGGAGTACTAAGAAGACATTGTCTTCCTGTTTTTCAGAAACGTTACATTTCTATCATTGACAAGGTACAAGAAGCCAACATTTTTCATTAAATGAAAAACTTATAAAAGTCTGTGTTTAGATGTTATAAAACATATATTTTTTGACACATTTGACTGTATTTCCTATTTTTGTTTTATAATTATCTGGAAGTTTGCTTTAATTTAGGGGGAAAAAAAGCATAACCAGCATCAAATTCTTGGCAGAAGTAACCATATTAAAAAAACATATGTGTATTTTAATATGACATATGACCTTTATATTGACATAACTTAAAAAGCTTAAATTAGAAATGTTTACTTAGCATAATGCCCTCAAGTTTCATCCATGCTGTTACAAATGGCAAATTTTCCTCTTTCCCATGGCTGAATAATATTCTACTGTATATTTATATATACTGCACCTTCTTTACCTGAACTCAGAGAAACAGAGAATAGCACTGTGATTACCAGGGTCTGGAGCCTGTGGAAAATGGGGAAATGTAGTCAAAGGATACACACTTCCACTTATAAGATGAATAAGGTTTGAAAATCACATGAACAGCATGGTGACTGTAGATCATAATACTGTATTATACATTTGGAAGTTGCTAAGAGAATAAATAGATCTTAAATGTCTTCACCACAAAAAAGAAAGGGTAATTATGTGACATGATGGAGGGGTTCGCTAACCTACAATGGTAATCATTTTACTATATGTAAGTATATCAAATCAACAGGATGTACATCTTAAATTTACACAATGTTATATGCCAATTATATCTGAATAAAGCTGGAGAAAAATAAATATTTTGAAATTATGTTCATATAATTATCCTTCAGAAGAATTAATTAAATAATTAATATAATTGTAAATGCCATTTTCTAAGATTAATTTAAAGTTTGAGCATAATAGCTAAATTTTTATTTATCAAATGATTTCATTCTTAAAATTTTCAGGGATATGTATATTAAAATCAGGATACAATTGTAGTTGAAACAAAGATCTTGGTTTTTAAATTGTGGTGATGCTATAACATGTAAACAATTTAAGTGTTTTTAATTTTCTCACTAATTATTAATGGAAACCTTTATTCATTATTATTGGAACTGGAAAACAACTAGTTTGAACAGCTGACACAGTTGAAAAAGTTTTAATCTGTAGTAATAGGTGTTTTCAAATATATTCAGTTGTATTCTATGGATTATCAAATTCTCTGTATATAAAGTACACCACCATAGGAGTCACATAGATATATTACCATTTGTTCATGAGTAAAAACTCACTTGATAAATGCTAATTGAGCACATACTATTTACCAAGATTTGGGCTGGTTTTTGGAGTAATGGTGACAAAGTAAATAAAATGAATGAACAATGAGAAAGTAGGTGGATAGATAGATAGAGATGTTCTAAATACTTTATGTATATGTATATGCATGCATGTAACTCATATTGTCCTCAAATAGCATGAGGAGAACAAAGTTATTTCTCTTTTTGCAGAAGATTAGAAAGAGAAGTAACTTGCTTAGTTAATATTTTTGTTATCACTTTGTGTCATAGCTGCCTAAAGACAGCCTTTTTCCTAGGATCCAATATTGCCAAATAATATTTAGTAAATAAATGAAAAAGTAGGAATGAATAGATGCATTCAGAGAGAATCTGCAGAAATGGACAGCAAAGGAAAGTCAAAATAAGAAATATTTCAGAGGTTAAGTGAGGCGAAGAGAGATTTGAATGAGAGGATAATAAAGGATAGAGAGAATTGCTTTAAAATAGGAATAAAAGGTTAATATGTATAAGTGAATTTGTTTAGCAGAAACAGAGAACAGCATTTGGCATGTAGCGAGAGAAGAAACTAGTTGGCTACAGTAAAGGACAAAACTGTTCTGGGTCTTAATGTAAGAGGTTTCAATTTAATATAAGTGGCTATTGTGAGCCCTCAAGGGCTCTTACAGAGACAGCGATGATTAATCCAGGGCAGCAGAAGAGAATTCTTAATGTCAGTGTAGAATTGATCAAAGCAGGGTGGAGTGAGCACAGAGAGGCCAGATCGGGACTAGTGGGCGATGTGGGCCCTTCACACAGACCCTTGAACCTCCATTCAAGGCCCTTTCCCAGTGCCTGTAGTCGTGTCCATTTCACATGAAGTGTAAACAGACATGTAGAGGAATCAAAGCCTCTGGAACTTTTATAGGGCTAGGTGTTTATATCCAGTTGTCAGTACTTTTCAGCCAAATCAGCCATTCATCAGTTATCATAAAAATTAAAACAATGTTTCAATACAGTGTGCAGATCCCACTAAAATACTAAAAAGCATTTTACAGGGGAGCTTAGCAAAATGATACTAAATCTCATCTGAAAAATTTTGAAAATACATGGCATAACAATTGTGGGCCAACACTTCCCAAGATTAAACTTAGTATAAAGTTACAAAAATTAACACCATTTGGTATGAAAAAAGAAACACATAGTTTATCAAATAATACAGAGCATATAAGCATAAAAATGCAATAATTCAGCTTATGATGAAGTCTCATTTTGTATGAGAGCAGGAATTATGTTTCATAAATTAATTAGTTTGGGATAAGTCGTTATTTGGAAAAAATGAAGCTAGATGTCTACCCTATCACTAAATCAAATAGCATTCCAGTTTGATCAAGAGTTTCAATGTAACCAATAAAACAGTGACAATTTAAGAAAAAAAGCATGTGAATTTTTTATAATTATAATTTGCAAAAGTATAAACAAAAGTCAAAAGCTATAGAGACAAATTGATAGGTTTAATTTTATAAATATTTAAAGTTACTAAATCTAAAATAAATAAGTTAAATATCCATTGGATAACTAAGAATATAGTTCTTAACCTAAATGTGATAGCAAGCACCAGATTTCTCAATTTATAAAAAGTCCATATACATCATGATTAGGTGATTTATTACTCAGTAGGAAAAGCTAATTATATGAATAGACAATTTACAGAAAAATAAAAACAGGTCAAAAATAAATCAATTTTTGATCTTATCTTACTTGAAATAAAATAAATGCTGGTCAAAATGAAAAATATTTCACACTGCAAAAATATTAGGAATAATAATATTTGTAAATTAATGATAAATATTATGTCCCACACACTGTAGCATTTTACATTATTAACTCATTTAATCAGCCCTATGAGATAAGGAACCTGGTCAGCTTCCCAAAGTGAATAAATGTTAAGAGTCGTGGTTCAGATGCAAACAGGACTGGCTCCAGGGTCCACTCTTCACAAATATGCTGTGAAAATTAAGAGCATTTTTGATACTTCATACTTGGACACAAGGGGAGAAGCAGAAACTCTCAAAATATGCTGGTGGGAGTGTGAAGCTTTTTGGAGGTTATTTTCGTTGTATTTGGTTGTATTTATATAATTTTATCCCAGGGGTTTTATTGCCAAGGAATTATTCCTCAATAGTCACTTACACACACACACACACACACACACACACACATATATTAATATGGAAGTTTCATTTAGTTTGTAAGAGCAAAACATAGGTCAACTGACCAATTTGCCAACTGAAAAACTGGTTGAACAATGAATTGTAACAATCCTCAAAATTTTTAATCAGCTTATTTTATGAGAATGATAGAATCCTATTTCAAAACAGGTAAGGAAAATATAAGAAAAAAGTTACAGGTCTATTTAACTCACCTATTCAGATATATGTAAAATATTGTCTGTTCAAATCCAACAGTGTATGAAATTCATAAATCATGACCAAGTAATGTTTATCCAAGAATGAAAAACAGTTAAGCAATAAATAATCTATCAATGCAGTTCACCAGATTTAAGGGAGAAAATTATAAATTATCTCAGTAGATTCTGAAAAAGCATTTGATAATGTTCAATATCAATGACTTTCAAAATCCCTCAGCACATTAGAAATAAAAGAGAATTTCCTTAACTTGCTAAATGTTGCATATCAAAAATCTACGCCAAACATCGTTCTTAATGGAAAAATTATAGACTCGTTTCCTCCAAAAGGCCGAACAAGACAGGCATGTGTATTTTCAACACTACTGTTCAACAGAGAATAAAGTTCCTAGCCAATGCTGTAAGAAAAAAAAAAGAAAGAAAAAAGGAATGAAACAACAAGCAAAGTAGTGATTTTCAGGTAAGAGAAAAACACTATGATTCGTCTATGATTTTCTCATCTATGTATGCAACAAACATAATCATCTGACTATGATAATTGAGAAAGTTCAATATATTTATTGAATAAATGAATAAATTACAAAATGCCTAACAATTTGCTTGTAGCGAAATAATAGAAAATAAAATATTTATGATAAACATACAAGAAAATGCCTAATAATGATTAAATATGCACTAAGGCATAAAAGACGATCTGAGTAAAGGATCAGGAAAGATATAAATAAATCAGTGAGATGACGTATAAATATCAATTTACTCCAAATTAATTTAGAAATTTGATGCTATGTTAATTAAAATTTCAGATGAATTTTTTTGAGGATCTCAAGAATCTTATTCTGAAATGTATACAGGAAAATAAAGATCCAAAGACAGCTAAGAAACATGGAAATTGTTAAAATATCAGTAATAACACTCATCATTAAAATGTCAGTTTTGTGAAGGCGGGGTTTTTTGCCTTTTTTGTTCACTGCTAAATCTCTATTATTTACAATCACATCCAGCAATAATAGCAGGCACATAACAGACAGTCAACAAATACTTGTTGAATGAGTGAAACAGCATGCTACTGGTGTAATGATAGATTGCACTAGGTCTTGGGAACATAGAAGTGACAATGAATAGTCCCTGACACCATGGAGATTACAGACCACAAAGATATATCAACTTTACACAACAAACGGTTAGATAAATTTAGTGAGTTCTATCGAAAGAGAAGTAAAGAGTGCAATGAGTTCTCATAAAAGGAGAAATTAACCTGCGGCCCCCTCTGAGATTGGCACTTGTAAACAGTGGATGGACACTGTGAATGAATCTTTCTTTCTTTACCATTTAGCATAGGGAAGGCTCTGGATGGGCATCATGGCATGAAACTCAGAGAAAAGTTATGGGTAAGGAAATGATATCTCCAGGTAAGCCACAAATCAGACTGTTTCCATGAGACATAGTCTTTAAAAAATTAAATGTGATTTTTAAAGAATATCCAGACATCTTAGAATCCTAGGTTCCAAGATGTAGTATGAAAATAAATAAATAACAAGCAGATATTTTTAATATCAAAATTTCTTTGGAATTCTACACAAATTTTGATATTTGTATATGTATAATAAGAAAATAGTTAGAACACTGAAGTGACATAATTCATATTATATTTCAGAACTGTTCATCTAAATATAAATAAGCTTTATGATTAGATTCCAGTTAATATAAAAGTTAGATTGACCTTGAGAGAAAAAATAAACTAAGAGACAAAGGCATACATTTTTTATTAAATCATAGTTAGAAGTTATCTTTATTTTCCTAAGAAAATATCTGCAGTTAGCTACAATATTAAACCTATGAGTCTGGGAACACAGTCTTTTCTAGACAAGATAATTTCACCAAGTAGCCACTTGAAGGATACTCCCCAAAGTGAGGACAGGACTCATCACCAGGTTTCCAGACATCTGGCTAATAATTTCTAGAGTAATCTACACTTTCTTAAAGTTTGATTATTCACACTGATGGAAGTAATATTTAGAAGAAAGTTTGGAACCTACTGCCTGTGGAAAATACTAAGTAGAAAGCATCTATACTTGATGCTATTACTTTGTGGGGAAAAGTCTCAATATATCCATGTACCTAGCCCAAGTTTTAAGTATTAATAAAAAAAAATGTTCATATTCCCCTGCCCCCCAAATCAAGACTCTATGAACAATACTCAATATAAATTCATGCACCCTATCTCCTACCTTAGAGATAATTAAGATTTTGGGTTGACTTTTGGGCTTTTCAGTTAAGAACTTTCAAATGCACCTTTATTGAGAAGGTCTTTATATACTTTCTCCTAGCAAGTTTATAACAGGTTTTCCTTTATTATTTCATCTGTAATATTAATTACACAATAATAGTGTTACCTGAAAAAGGAGAAGACTTCATATTTGAAGTGGCAGCCAAGTGCCTGCATGAAAGATAAAATGAATAGTCAGCCCAGCTTGTTATGGTCATGCTATATTTAGAAGATATGGGTATTCTCATACAGTCTCTTTATAACCATCACTGAGGTGTATGGCAGTTAAAGCATTATCTAAATGAGCAGATGAAACAAATAAAGTGAAACTCTTTTACATGACTAACTGTAAAATATCATAAAACAAATAAATTAATTCAATTGCATGCTCCAAATGACATTTTCAGAGCATTGCTTTTGCTTAATGTCTTTTTGAAAGAAGAATTGCTAGGCTCTGTGGAAAGGAGTGCATTTTGAAAACTCTTCCTTGATAATTGTCACTGATATGTTTCCAATTTACGAAATGCTCTGCCTAGAAATGAAGAGTGCCCTTTGCTGTCCTATGGGTGGCAGAAAATGTTTTATTTGGTCTATAATTTCTGAAATAGTGAAAGTTTATCTGAATCATTTGTAATCACAGAGAAGGCAGAATGTGTGAAATAGGTAGGAACGGGAGCAACTATACATGGGCGATTCCAAGAATGTTCAAATATTCTGATCTCAAAGAATAATCTCACATTTCAAATCAGCATAAGATGAATCAGCAGTATGTCACTCCATACTCCACTACATACAAGAGCACAGTATCAGATCACGGGTGTTTTCAGGGGTTGTGAACCTCACAACTGAGAGGTTGTATCAGAAAACCTAATATGCTTTCACTATGGTGTGTTTCAAGCAGAGAATAGTAGCGGGAGGAGAATTGTTTAGGTCAACAGGCTGAGGCAAAATGAAGACGGGTGCCCATTCTCCTGGAACCAATGTCTGCCATCATAGCCTATAAAGAAAGGTATCCAAGTGTAAGAAAGGTGCAAACCTGTGTGCTGTGTGTGGGGCTTCTCACTCTCTGGAGAATGACAGGCAATATCCCCGTGTTTTCTGAGAGCCAGACTAGAGAAGCCTGGAGAAATCAAAGACACAGCACTCCTGATTTGAGTTAGCATAGCCTGGGAACCTGCATTTGTTGCAACATTGAGATTGCTAATAGGCAGGAATATTTTAGCAGTTCTCTTTTCTCTAAAATCTTCTAAGGAAACCTGCTCACTTAGATCATTAGCAGAATGGAAAGAGGAAAATCTGTCAAAACATTAACTTGTTACTTCAACAAATGTGTATTGAGCAGCTATTATGTGTCTGGCACTGTTCTGGATTTTATGGCTATAACAGTGAACAGAGCAGATGCAGAACCTGCTCTCCTGGACCTTATCTTTGAGTTGAGAATGACAGAAAATAATAATAGGAACTAGTAGGCAAAACACGATCCCAGATGGTGATAATGATGATGGTAAATGTGATGATGTGATTAGGTCAGGGAGGAAGAGGCTGGATTGGTGTGATACAGGTCATTCAGGGAGGGCTTTTCCTAGGAGGTGATATTACACTAAGAGCTGAATGATGAGAGTGAACAAGCTGTGCCCAGGTGACAGAGAAGGGCATTCTGTGCAAAGAGAATGGCAAGGGCAGAGACATTGAGGCAGAAACAAGGTGACTTGTTTGAGAGACATAAAGGCCAACATGAGAGGTGGGTAGCAAGTTAGGGGAGAACAACTCGTAATTCTGCAGGATGTCTGGAGAGATGAGATGCTGCAGCGGAAGAGAGACAACAGCGAACTTTATGTGAAAAATACCTTGGGAGCTGCGGTAAGGAGTTTAGACTTCATCCTCATATATTGGGAAGTTGGAGTGTCTTAAATACACTGTGATTGATTATCATCAAAGGAATGAATAAGTAAAGGGATTTACCATCTGTGGAAGAGACAAATTTAGGAACTTCTTTAGGAGTGGGTCTCATTCATTTCTTTTCTTTTTTTTTTTTTTTTGCAGTGCACGGGCCTCTCACTGTTGCGGCCTCTCGTGTTGCAGAGCACAGGCTCTGGACGCGCAGGCTCAGTGTCCATGGCTCACGGTCCCAACCGCTCCGCAGCATGTGGGATCTTCCCAGACCAAAGCACGAACCCGCGTCCCCTGCATCGGCAGGCGAACTCTCAACCACTGTGCCACCAGGGAAGCCCCCATCTCATTCATTTCTGAATCAACAATAACACAGTGTTGGTATACAGAATCTGTTCAAAATGTTTGTCTAAATTAAAAGAAGATATATGTGGATTTCTAAAATATCACGAACACCCAATTGTATTTTCTAGCCAAAAAAAGGATGATTTTTCACCAGAGAACAATAAAGAAATTAACTGTAACCCTGTCCCGACTTGAACGTAATCGTGCATAGATAGAGATTTCCTATTTAGCCATAGCTATTCCCTTTCCATGACCATAACAGATAATCAGACCTTTAGCTATGACAGACACATAAATAAATGTTTGTAGAAACTTGTAATAAATTGATGCTTTTGTCAAGTTTCTAGGTTTTATTTTATTTTTAGAACTCAAATTTACATTAGTGTAATATCCCTGTGCAGAAATGACTGTAAGCAACCCTCACGTATATAACACTGAAGGTGCAATGTTCCTGAAGGGGGAGGGACAATACCTAGTGTTAATGACTGATGTATAATTACTTTATCTACAAAAGATAGAGGGTTTCTTGGAGCTACCCTAGTAAAATGCCAAATGAACTCTTCCTTTCTTTTCATGGAAAGGTCAACCCCTGCCTGTCTGTTGCTCTGGCTGAAGCATCTCACTTAAGTGATCTCTGCTCACGTGTACCTGGAGTTCTGAGTTGAGCCTAGAAGGCACCTAAAACTCACTTCTCCATGCAGGCTGTTTTTCTAATCTAAGCAAGGCAAACAAGCCATGAGTGGGACCCCCTAGTCAAGACAACCTGTGATTGAAATATCAAGTTACTGTAGGGCAACATAAAAATAAATGAAGCTCCAGATATACATTTCTTTGGGTAGTTTTGAAGGATAACTACCACCGACTGAATTTAGAGGTGAAGTAATTAATTCCCACATTAATTTGCATTTGTTCAACAACTACTTACCAGAATTCTACATTTGCAAGAAAAAATTCTAGAGAAGGGAATAGGGTAATAAAACAAGCAAGGAAGCTGATCTTATGGGATAAGGGAGATATCTCAGTAATTGTGCAAAGAATTATTTAATTATGCACGTGACTGGTGTTGCAAAAGAGAAATAAAGGACGCCATCAGAAAGCAAAACAGTGGAACTGGCCTGGTAGACTCCCCAGTCTGAGGATCTGAGCATGAGCTATGACCCTCTAAAACTGTTAAATTTACCTGCATATTTACCCAGGGCAGCAGGGGCACTCCTGGTAGAGGTAACTGCAGAGTGCCACCTACCTCTGTGGCCTCCGATCTTCACTTAAACCATTGTTATGACTCGTTATTTTGCCAGACTTTGCCAGTGCTATTTGAAAACTGTTTCAAAATATTTATCCATCTGGTTTTAAAGGGGTAGATTTATCCAAGTAAAACTTGTCATATTGGCAGAAATAGAAGGTTATGTTCAGGGCAATAAACTGATCCCATGTACCTTGTACAAGCTACCTCGAGAGGCAAGCACAGAGCTGCAGCTAAGTGATGCTGCATTCCCAAACCCAATGGGCAGGGCTTTACACCTATTTGAGAACTGTGATCTTTTTTCTGAGGGTTTCAGGGAGCCATTGAAGGGTTCCATGCCCTTGAATGACAGAATCAGATTTGTGTTTTGAAATGATCATCTTGGCTGTAATGTATCAATAGAAAATATATTGGAAAGGGGTAGAAGTGGCCTGGTCAAACCAGGAAGGAGAATCTTGCAGTTAGCAGTCTACAGTAGATGCTGGCTTTGACTAAAATGGTGACAGTGCAGTAGGCGGGGAGGAATTTGATAATGTTTTAGATATGGAGAATGTTTAGGTGTCCTTAATATTTTCTATTTTTTCCATAGTATATTCTAGAGCCCAGAACAACTGTAAGGTTATTGGAGGACCTCATTTTTTTTAGAGGTAAGACTTTTAATTATTTTCAACAATCTTCTTTTCTAAGAGTAACTAACATTACTCTATAATTTTAATTTAGTGGTTTGATCTCATAAGAGTTGTACTTTCACCATCCAAAATCCAGTTAAAATCAAATTCTTGAAGTCAGAAATAACAACAAAAATGGTACCTAAAATATTTTTGCTAACCTAAGAAAAAGAGTGGATATGTTTGAATTTCTTTGCCATCACATCTGGAGTTTCAACACCTGAAAACAAGATTGTCTTTTCAACATAAAAAGAATTACAATGTCTTCTATTTCAATTTTCTTGCATTTATACATGTTATTTTAATAACAAATTATACTAGACAGTTATCAAAAATACAGAAAATTAAACCTTACTAGCTTCTAATATAGAAAATAGGTTCAGATAATTAAAATTTTAAATATTTAGGCATCTGATTGAAGGGTATATTTTATCAAGATATCATGTTTCAGCATACTTTGACAACTTTCTATCCCAAATCTTCTGAAATAATTGAAAATGTGTTGCAAACCTGGAAAAAAGAAAGAGTATAATTAGCAAACTAGAAATTCTGAGTAATGTCTCAAAGATGGAAAGCTAAATAACCAGACTGGAGGAGAAATGGAAGTTGAGAAGCTACAGCTCCAAAAATTCTTGGGAAAATGCTACAGTAAAGGCCAGGACCTAAGTGAAGGATGAGTCAATAAAAGCTCCAACGGGGGAGGGAAGCATTTGGGGAATTACCTGGGTTTACTTACTTTAAAAACCACATTTAGTTCAACAAAAACAGCGATCTTTGGCCTTGAACTTGCAAAGGGCAGCAGGCAGCAGAGCCATTTCCCCACATAGTTGTGTAAACCGAGTTAGGTGGTTGGCTGGAGAGAGATTAGAGCTTGAGAAAAAACATAACAGAGTGAAGCTTGAAGTATTTCTAGATGCAGAAAAGAGAGCCAAGAAAGAAGAAAGGGAAGAGAGTATATAGCTGCATATTAATATTCAGTTATTTATCCTTAGAGGCAATAATAAATTATTGCCTCTAATTTAATAATAAATTGGGCAAAAATAAGCAAGAATGTGAGGTATTGGTATAGTACAATAAGTATCCTTGAGGTTATACACATACCCTGCCCCCACACACACACAAAATACAGGGTATGCAATAAACAGAGAATAAAAATATTTTACAAGAAACCTGGAAATTATAAAAAAAAATTATTGTATATTAGGCTGCAAGGGTCTCAGTAAATCAAAAAGTTATAAATAACACAATATTATAATATAATTGATTACAAATTAAAAAGAAATATTTATAGTTTGACATGCATTTATTATAAAATAAAAAGTTTGAAAATAATCAAACTATATATTCAAATCATGAAGATAAAAACATAATAAATTTAATTATACATTGAAGGAATTAATAAAAATCAAAGAAGTTAATTAAATGCAAAACACAGTAGTTAGCCCGATTAATGATTCTAAAAACTGGACCTCTGAAAATAATCAATAGAAAAAACTTAAGTGTGATAATATAGCTACACACATTGCATGAGGAATGAGAAAAAAAAGACACAAAGGTGACTGAAAATCATAAGAAAATATCACATATTTTATAGCAAAAGAATTGAAAATGTTGAAAAATATAAATTATTCAAAAATTATTCAAGAAAGAATAGGAAGTTTAAGCAAAAATATCACCTGTTACAAATATTTTTGTACATGTATATCTCAAAATATACTATAACTTATTATAATAATGGTGGTATTGACTCAAAATAGTGGTCAATAACTTAGAAAAAATAAGTGTGGAAATAGATCCATATATATATGTACTTAATCTATGATAAATATGGCATTTCAAATCAGTAGAGAAAAGATAGTTCTCCACAACTTTAAAAAATTAGATGCTTTCTTTTATCATGTACAAAAGTTAATTCTTATTGTTTAAAAGACATAAATGTTCTTTAAATTTATACATGTATTAGGAAAAAATGAGACTATTTTTGTGACATTGTTATAGGGGTGTTTGGCTCTGGATGGCCCAAATCTCAGAAGCAGAAAAGTTTAATTGGTTTGGTTACATACAAATTAGACACTTAGATATCATGGAAGCCAACATAAATGAAAAATAAGTGAATGACTAGGGAAAAGAGTTAGAGCTTGTATAACTGGGAACATATTAGTACCTGCAATGATTAAAGAAGTTACCTAAAATTTAAAAAGACAAAAAATATATATTTATTTATTTATTTTTAAAAGACAAAAAAAAAAATTATTACCAAAATGATGACAATCTAGTAACATGGAAAATGCGGTCTAAATTAAATATTTTACCCCCCAAAATTCATGAAATTTATGTTGTATATTATGATCCCTTTTAGAATGAGAAAAAATAACAGATAATATAGATACTGATCAAGAAGGATTCTTTTTTTTAATTAGGCCATGTCTATTCTACAGAATATTATGGAAACACCACTTGAGTTATTTACAGACTTTTTTATTGTAAATACCTTTGTACCAACAAGTTAGTGCAAATGGCTTATTTTTGCTATAAATAAATTTCTGCAAATCAGTTTGGTTGGTCAATGATTATGCACATATTAAAATTTTTAACTCAAAGTTATAAATTGTTTTTCAGAAATAAATTTGGTAAGTGATATTTCCACAAACTGCACTAGTGCATAACTACATAATGTTCCTTTTTACTGACATGTCATAACTTCCCATGCCAATACTTTAATTTTGAAAATGTAAGTCTTATTTAGTTTCTTTCAACCAATACCTTTGTTCATACACCATTTTGCTCATATTGAATTATTTCCTTATGATGAATGTTCAGCAGTACAATCACTGGATCAAATGTTAAGTATTTTATGTCTCTTGCTATACATCAGCATATTGTTTTCCAAAAGTTTTGGGGCACTGTATTTACATCAACATTATTTACCTCAGCATTAGTTGCCAACTTTTCTGCTGTACAGTTCAGCTTACTTTAAATAAGTGTATATAATAAAAAAAACAGAAAACTTGGAATATTAGAAAAAATACAATAAAAAAAGATAAATTTGCTGCTATGTAGGAATAACCACTCTAATGCTTAGTTAACATACTTCCAGATTTTTTTGCATGTGAACATGTGTGTATGTGCAGTTTTTCCTCAGAAGTGAAGACTGTGCAGCACAGACTATAGTGGACTCTTAAATACATGATACATTGTAAATATTTTCACATTTTATACACTCATCTATATTTACAACTTAATATCTCACTGATGTTACCTGTATAAGTGTCACATACTTCACTTAACAGATTACCTAATTTGGAAAATTAGTGTCAACAATTGTTTGTTGTGTGGCATTTTCTTACTTATAACAACAACAACAACAAAATCTTCACAAAAGAGAAGTGAATAAGAAAAATTCAGTGAATCAAATTAATGACTTAATATGTAGCCATTAGAGGAATAAATATCAAGATTATGCACCATTGAATGAAATATTATAATAAAATATTATAGTATTCTATTCATTTAGGATAGAATAACTAAACTAAGCTAAGTTGCTTGTGCATTCTGATTTTATTTATTTAAAGCTATGTATGCCTCTGTAATACCAAAAACCTAGAAAAATTGAAAAGTACACTGCATAAATATGGAATGTGTTTTCATTTGTAACATTTCTGTCATTTTAGTTTTAAGTACGAATTAGTTTCAGAAGTATTGACCATTATTTAATATTGTTCATCTTCAAGTATAAATATTGAAACATTAAAGTTAAGGGTTTTTTTTCATGGCCTAAACCTCATAGCAAATTTGAGGCAAATATTTGAGAAGAATAGAAGTGTCTTTTTAAAAAGTAATTTAAAAACATCAAAATAAAAACCTTCTTTACAGCAAAGGAAATCATCAACAAAATGAAAAGGCAACCTACTGAATGGGAAAATATATTTTCAAATCATACATTTAATAAGGGGTTAATATCAAAAATATAGAAAGAACTCAGACAATGCAATAGCAAAAAAACCTAAACAATACGATTAAAAAATGGGCAAAGGATCTGAATAGACATTTTTCCAAAGAAGAAATACAGATGACCAAAAGGTAAATAAACTAGATGCTCAACATTATTTATTGTCAGGAAAATGCAAATCAAACAACAATGAGCTATTTCCTCACATCTGTTAGAATGGCGACTATCAAAAAATCAAGACACAACAAGTGTTGTTGAGGATGTGGAGAAAAGAGAGCCCTTGTGCACCATTGGTGGGAAGGTAAATTGGTGCAGGCACTATGGAAAACAGTCTATAGTTTCCTCAAAAACTTAAAAATAGAACTACAATATGATCCAGCAATTCCACTTCTGGGTATTTATCCAAAGAAAATGGAAACACTAACGGAAAGATATATGCTCCTCCATGTTCACTGCAGCATTATTCACAGTAGCCAAGACATGGAAGACAACCTAAGTGTTTATTGATGGATGAATGGATAAACAAGATGGAATCAATGGAATATTATTATTCAGCCATAAAAGAGTGATATTTTACCATTTGAGACAACATGGTTGATTCTTGAAGGCATTATGCTAAGTGAAATAACTCAGAGAGAAACACAAATATTATATGATCTCACTTATATGTGGGATTAAAAACAACAGCAACAACAAAAAACAAACTTACAGATACAGATAACAAATTGGTAGCTGCCAGACGAGGGGCATGGAGAGTAGGAGAAGTAGGTGAATAGGGTTAAAAGGTAGTAACTTCAAGTTATAAAATAATAAAGTCATAGGAATGTAATATACGGCATGGTGACCATAGTTAATAATGCTGTATTTTATATTTGAAAGATGTCTAAAGAGTAGATATTAAAAGCCCTTATCACAAGAAAAAAAAATCTGTAACTCTGGGTAGTGACAAGTGTTAACTAAACTCATTGTGGTGATCATTTCATAATACATACAGATCTTTAATCATTACATTGTACACCTGAAACTTATTTGTCAATTATACCTCTATAAAAATGACAAATACCTAATAAATGTAGAATATTCTGCTTAAATAAATAGCTTTGAAGTCACTCTCTACTAATATTTCTCTAACTTTTTTACAAGCCCTATGCCACATGTCTTGGAATTGCACTATATTTAGAATTTATTAGAAACATTTTCTTAGGAAATTTTATTTTTCACTAGTCTTTTAGACTCTGGTTTAACTCTGGAATATTTCAGATGATGAATACCTGAACTACACAGCTTCTAATTAGCTTCACAAATTTGAATACAGGCATGACGTTTACATGCAGAATTTTGGAACCAGGAACCATTAGTGATTTAACAAGTAGAGTGATGTTCTACCTATAATGTGAAAGGACAGTCTGAAAATGCTAGAAATTCCTAAGTCAAAAATTATATATTTCATCTGAAACTACTATTTTAGTTCTGAAACCAATACAAAAGTATTACTCTCTGTAGCAATTTATTATACATAGCATTAGGCATTTACAAATATAACTCTCTGTTTTACGGTGTCTAATATGTTGAGAATTTTTCAGGTTGGTGATGCAAGTTTTTTGCTCTGCATTGATTTTGTTCTGTCTCAGGGCCAACAGTGGGGCCAGGTAAGAATCCTAAGATTGGAGGTGTACGAAATGTAGCCAAAATCCGATTCAGGAATTACTCAGTTTATTGCACACAATTAGCCCACAAGTTAGTCAAACTTGTAGAACCAGAATAGGTAGTAACAAACCACTCCAAGCAGTCCAGGAAGGAGACTGCTTAGCAGAAGCTGTACCTCTGGTCCAGCAATAGGTCTCAGGACAAGCATGAGCAGGAAGTCATCCTCTACTCCTGCAGGGTCTCTGGCAGCATCTGTCTGGAACAGCTCTTGCCAGCCTGGAGTTGGTTCCTCCAGCAAAGAGCCTCCAAGTCTCCTGGCTCAGTGGTCTCATTTCAAAGGAGACTGTCAGTAAGATATAAGTGTTATGTCCCAGGGGTTCTTGCCTCTATCAGTTGCTCTTTCAATTCCAGCAAAGTCTTTCCAAGGATGTTACCAAAACAAATTTCTTATCTAAAGTAACATTCTTGATTTATCATGCTGAGATTGGCCATCCTATATCCAACATTTCAAAACAACTAATATGGAAGTTCACATTGACCACTGTGACTCCATCTTGAATTACTTGACATCCCTGAATGCCTATGAGTTTCACACAAGATGAGTAGGGTTTCACACAAGATGAGTAGAACTTGTAACACAAAAAAAATTACATCATAACACCTTTGGAGAAAGTAACTCAGATAACTTTATTAAGAGCAATTATATAGCAATCAAAGAGTGAGATGATCATTAATTGAAAAAATAACTTCATTGTATTACATTCAGACTAGCAACACTAGTAGAATAATATATATTTCAAAATAGGACACAAGTGGAAGACAGTTTGTGTGAATGTAACTTTCTTGGGCCATCTCCTGAAAATGTTATGACATGAGGCCAAGTCTGCTCATTTGAAATGTAGAGGTATCTTCTGCATGACCCTCATCTTCAGAATCACTGTGAGCCATCTCCAAAGTCCCATGCATCATGATAAATAGAGTTAATGAATAAAACTGAAATAAATAGATTGATGACATTATGAGCTACTTTGCCTATGTATCCTAAGTATAGCCTAGGGTGAAGATGACTGACTAGAATAAAAAAGGGCTGTGCAGTTATTGATGGCAAAGACTAGCAGCTATGGAATATTTTAATACTGTCAGAATTGCCTAGCTCACACTAACAATTCATCCCTAGTAATTATGATGCATAACTTAAATTGATAGTATGTTAAATTTCCAATATATTTAATGAAGAAACACAATCAGTATTAAAATCTGCACCACACAGAGGGTGGAATCCAAAGAATTCTCAATTCAATGCCATGTAGTAAGTTGGAGACAGACAATGTTCTTACTTCAGTAAAACTTTCATGTTCCCTTCCTAAGTATGTCACATTTAATTTTCTCTTCAGTCAGTCCATTTCTTACTGCAGAAAATAGGAGGTCAGATTCCATTTTTTATTTGACATAAGACTTTATATTTCTTGAAGTCAGAGCTCCATAATTGAAAAATGAGAATGCCAGAGTGTCAGACTACAGATTACATTTTTCTTTTTCAAGGGAAAATTCAAACTTTTTTTTCATAAAAACTAAGCGTTGGAATGGAACTCAGATGTCATTTAATTGTGAAATCTGTGTTTAAATGTTCTTTGATAATAGCCATGCTTGAGTACTGCAAGGCTGGGTACCAGCACCCCCTGGAATACTTCACTGCATAAAGCAGTGCTGTTCTTAGGGCTTTGTAGACTCATTCGGGTTCGGAGTGTGGCTGATAGGTCTTTAATTAGGTTCTCAGTCATGTGAGAAAATGTCTCAATGAGGATTAGTTAATCAAACATGTAGGAAGATATTTTTTTATTTACATGTTCTGGAGAAAAACAAATGAACTATATGGCATGTCCCCTACCTACCAGCAATTTGAAATTCCATAAGTAGGTATGTTAGGTGCAATTCGTTGGTAGAAAATATAATATAATTTAAATAAACACATATACTGTACCTGGTACTGTTAATTTTCTAATGGAATAGCTACTCCTAACTCCACCTCTCCTGCTGCCTCCCATTATAGAAGCTGAAAAGTCATACTTGCTCACCAGCCTTTATAAAGGGAAACATATTCTGGTGATTCAAGAAATGCTTTAACTTTTTTTTCAAAGAAAACAGATCTTAATGAATCTTTTTTATTTTTCTTGAACTGACTACAGAAGCAATGTTTAGAGCTGAGGCAGCCATTTTGTGACCATGACTTGGGGTCAGAGGAGTGCAAAGAAAGTACCAAAAACGTGAACCCAGACTCCTTAGACTGTGGTGACACCAAAAAGAAGTGAGGTGACCAAAATCTTTTGTTAAGTCACTGTTCATAGCTTTCTATTTTCTACATCTGAATGAACACTGATACACATGCCAGTAATTTTAAATGTTTCTGGTTTGATATAGACTCTACAAATGATCATTTGTGTTAAAAATATTAAATATCTGTGGAATGTTCTATATACAAGCAATCAAATCAATGTCTAATGAGCACAAGTTTTTTTTCTGGAAAGGAATTGTGTACTTCTTTTAATTCAATAATTTCCTAGCTTTATCTATTTTCAGGTTGCATTATAATTATATAAATTAATTTTATTTTATATTGGTTATATTTTCCTAGTCAAATGACCATTGCATCATTTTGCAAGATCCTTTTTATTGCTAGTGAAGCTTCTTGCTTTAAAGTTTACTGTGACTGACATCAGGGTAACTATCTAAACTTTGTTTAGTGTTTGCATAGTATATCCTTTATTTTCCATTTTTAAACTTTCAACCATTTTGTGTCCTTATATTTAAGGTTTATCTCTTAAAGCAGTATGAGGTTGAACTCTAATTTTGTAAATCCAGTACAAACATTTCTGTCTCCCTTTGGGTTCCCTCTTCTATATCACACCAGGAAGCTATGACCATCTCACCCTCATTAAATGGAAGACATTGTTGAGTACAAGTTCCAGTGAAGAATCTCCAGCTGAATGAAGTAATGTGACATATCCAGAACATCCTGCAAGTGTGCCCACACCAATGAATTCAGCCTTATCTAGTGTTATCTTCCTCCCCACTTACCCTAACACCTGTACAATCCCAACACCTGCTAGGAGGCAGTGCTACTGGGTAGCATCCTCTTAAGTCACCTGCCCAGGAGAGGTGATCACAAGACTTTCAGATACAAAGGGCCAACTTCTTCCACTGACAAAAGAGACAGAGTGACTTGAAAATACAGTGTTGTCCATTTAATCAGGTTCAGACATGTATTCCTAGTCTAAATTCCAGGATCCCATTCTTCCTCAAAGGTCTTTCACAGGAGAACATTGGCAAGACTGCATTCAACTGCTATTGCACTTCAGCCACCCACGTTATTAAATGTTGTGTTTGATTTTAGCAGCATCAACCATTTGGATAAAATAAATAAGAGATTCTTTCAGGGCTGTGATGGGAACTCTGGCTCTCAGACCTTGATGCATGTTGATACTTAGAAGTCTGAATTTGTCATATTCTATTTGTGATCGCCCAAGTGCACTCAAAAGAATCCATCCCACATTCTTTATAGTCACCACTACTGCCATAACAGTCAAGTATAACAGCCACTTGGAGTCCCAGGGCATTTTCTGCAGCTGTCACTTCATCACAATTAACCTTAGGTGATAACTTGATTAATTATGATGCCAGCGTGCACCATGGACTACTAGCTTCCAATTTCCCAAAGAGTTCAGCTCTGCATTCATCCTCGGAGCATGGCCAAACCAATTCTGAAATTCCATCTTTATGATCAATCTCACGGGACAGTCCCTGATGCTTATTCCGCATTAGTTAGGATCCAGTAAGGAGAGAAAAACCATAGAGTAATATGAATATGGAAATCTTAATATAAAGAATTATTAACAGGAAACTAAAATAACAGGGGATTGCCCAATAAGGAATATAGGACTAGGAGGCATATGGATTAACCATGCCTAAGGCTGATAGAGCACTAGAAAGGAGATGCTTCCACCAGGGCTGAGACCCAGAACTTACTGGGAGGGTGCAGCCATAGAGAATAGATACTGGAGAAGTTCTCTAGGTCCTGCTCTGTTGGGACTGTGGACTTGCTTTCTGGAATCCTGTGGATCCACCCACAGGAGGGTTCATGCCCTGAAACTTACTGAAAACTGTCGAGGAAGTCCCTGGTAAGGTGTCCAAAGGAAGGCATGCAGACAGTGGCACAGCACTGGAGAGGGGCTGCCAGGAAAATGAGTCATGAGGAAGTGTCCAATCCAGCACTCCACTGCACAGGGGCTTGAGGACCATGTGCTGAGAGTGGTCACAGGAGGTCCACTGAAGATGGCACACTGCTACCAGGCTGCCTGAGAGGATGCTGGCAGCAGCTGCAATGGGAAGAAGCCAGGTGCTGCTGGCTTCCCAGTATAGAAGGAAACTCCACACATACTGCAGGAGTTGACAGAGGGGCAGCCCAGAACCAGGAGGAGAAAAACGTTTCCTCCTTCAGTGTCTCTGCTCTCGACTGACCAAAGATAAAATCTTCAAACTAGCAAGGGAAAAATATTTAAAGAACCCAGCTATATTTTCCCAAGGCAGGTAATGGGGATGGATTTGGAGCTGAGAATTAATAAACTGATAATTGTCACAATGAAGAAGAAAAGCTGAAAGAAAAGGTTAAGAAAACTTATTAGAAATTAAAGATAACATAAGGATAAGATTGAAAGAGCCTATTGAATAGGGAGTATAAAAAATAAGTCAAGGAACTACCTAAGTGAACACACACACACACACACACACACACACACACATACACAAATATGCCTAGACACACCACAGTAAAAAAATTTATGCATTAAATAATAAAAACAAACAAACAAAAAAAAACCTTAAGGTCTCCAAAGATAAAAGTAGAGATCACCTATGAATAAATGTCAGCCAGATTGGCTTGAGGCATCTTGTCGGTAAAAATAGATATAAATATAGAAAGAGAAATATCTTTAAAATATAAGAGAAAATAAGCCTTATCTAGACTCTTATCCATGTCAAACTATCATTCAAGCATGAGAGTGATATAACAGTTTTAGAAATGTAAAGATAATTTTGCTTTATGTAGATTCTTTTTCAAAAAATCTCTGGATGATATGTTTTTGCAAGAAAAAATAAATGAGTCAGAAAGAACAGGCATCAATAATGGCATCAATAATAGGAAAGAAAATAATAAAATAAAAATTGAATAACAATTAATAAATTATATTATTGATCGAAATTACAGATCATAGCATCTCAGAAGTGAGGAGGGAAACTAGAAAGGTGTAAATATGTTAAGCTGTATCTCTTGATTAGCATCAGATATCGTTAGAAATTTAAAAGTTTAAATAAAAGCTAAAATTTTCAGAGTAACCACTAAAAAATTTAGGTAGATTGTACAATGATAAATATTTACTTAAAAAAAAGGACCATAGAAATCCTGACACCTTCAACAAATATCAGATAAAAGAAAACAAAGTAAATGACTAGAAAGCATGGTCAATAGATCATAGGAAAACATATGGAAGGAAAAACTAGAAATATATATATGTCACAACATAAATATGAAAGGATTAAAGTAACTTATTAAAGACAGATTCTCAGAAGAATCTGCTTCAGTGAAGCACACTGAAATCTCAATGACATATGAATCTGTAAATAAATATAGGAATAATATAATATATAAATAAATAAATAACGGAATGTAAAAGATATGGGCTACATGCTAGCACATTGACAATGGTAATAAACAATAAAATAACATTCAAAGTGAAAATTGTATAAAATGAGGGAAATTTACTTTGCTGAAAGGTATAATTCTTCAAGATTCAAGAGTCATGAATTTTAGGCTCCTAAAATATAGCTTTGATTTATGTAAGACAAAAACTGATAGAATTCAAGGAGAAAATGAATCCTTTATTATGGTGTAAATTTACAACACAGATCTTTCAGAAATTAGAAAACGATGCAGGGAAAAAGGACACAAATACAGAAGACTTCAATTTCATATTTGAGAATTCTTATTGCATATGTAATTGTAAGAGCATAAATGAGTAGAAACATCTATATATGGCTGTTATCTCATAAATGTATCATATAAATAGAGTTGGTTACCTCAACAAGGCGGGCATATTTCATTGTGAAAATTCTAAATTCCACTGGTTACACATATTTTAAATTTTTACAACAAATACTGTCAAGAATAAAGTAAGCATGTATATAAAAACTTTGGACAAAATCAAGCAGAGTTCAGATTGATCCCTTTGTCTACTGGAGTCTTTTAATTTTTTATAATAATTTATGTAAATATTTATTTATGATGATTTTCCAATATTTAAAAATCTCTTTATGTTATCCATGTATGCATGTGTGTATGCATTTATTTGTATGTGTGCATGTGTGTGGATGTGTGGATGTGTGTAACCCAAGCATGATTTAAAAACTCCCTGGTGACTTTAATATGCAATCAGGTTTGAGCAACACCAGCAGAATATTTGTTACCAAGTGTGGTATAGCTAAGGTAAGCATACGTGCTGGTATAGACAGAGCCTTTCTTCAGCAAGAATCTCAAAATTTAAGTTCTAGTCACTGGTATGCCACTGAGTTAAAAATGAAATGGCTTGATTTCTCAGTGTCTACTTTTGCAGATCTGGGGTAACAATACCTGGCATACTTATCTTACAGAGTTAACATGGCAATCAGATGCAATATTAGATGTGAAAGTACCTGGAAGATTGTAAAGCAGTCCAGCTTTATTGCATTGCTATTAAGTAATCCAATTTCATGGCCTAATTTAAACAAGGAAATTGTTTTAGAAAGAATTATCCCCTAAATTGTTTAGAAAATTTAATACAAACAGCACAAAGACACAGAATGAATATTTCTCCTAATAATCTATTTGTAATTAAATTACAGATAAACTTAACGTGATATGTTAATGAAATAGTAAAGAGCTGAAATTGCCAATAAGAAATCAATTGAAAGACTTCTTTTCCAGATGGAAACTTTTTTCACATGCATAACAGAATATAACCCCTTAAGAAAAAGGATTGTACCTTGACTTTCTTCAGAATTGTAGGGAGCAGTGTTTGCACACAGATTCCTGGAAATTTCTTAGCATCCCAAGGCACTTTATTTATTTGTTTGTTTGTTTGTTTTTTGAGAGCATAAATTTATTTTTATTTTTTTATTAATTTTTATTGGAGTATGGTTGCTTTACAATGTTGTTTTAGCCTTCACTGAACAACAAATGAGTCAGCCATACACATACAGATATCCCCTCCCTTTTGGACTTCCCTCCCATTTAGGTTACCAAAGTGTGTTAGGTAGAGTTCCCTGTGCTATATCGTATGTTCTCATCAGTTGTCTATTTTATACATAGTTGATATCATGTATAATTTTTTTTAATTGAGATGAAATTCTCATAACATAGAATTCACCAATTTAACCATTTAAAAGTGTACAATTAGGGCTTCCCTGGTGGCGCAGTGGTTGATAGTCCGCCTGCCGATGCAGGGGACACGGGTTCGTGCCCTGGTCCAGGAAGATCCCACATGCCGTGAAGCGGCTGGGCCTGTGAGCCATGGCCACTGAGCCTGCGTGTCTGGAGCCTGTGCTCTGCAATGGGAGAGGCCACAACAGTGAGAGGCCCGCATACTGCAAAAAAAAAAAAAAAAAAAATGAAAGTGTACAATTAATTGTTTTTTAGTATATTCCCAATGTTAAGTGACCATCACCACCACCTAATTTCAAAACATTTTTATCACTCTAAAATGAAAGTATATCCATTAAGCAGCCACTTCCCATTCCCTCATTTTTCCAGTCTGTGGAAGCCACTAATTTCCCTTCTGTCTCTGTGAATTTACCTGTTCTGGACATTTAATTCAAGTGGAATCATACAATTTGTGTCTGGCTTTTCACTTAGTGTTTTCAAGGTTTACACATTTTGTAGCATGTATCAGTATTTCATTCCCTTTTATGGATAAGTAATATTTCATTGTGTGGATTACCATGTTTTGTTTATGTATTCATCAGTTGATAGACATTTGGGTATTTCCACTTTTATGAATAGTGAATAGCATTGTTATGATCATGTGCACAAGTTCTTGAGTGAACGTATGATTTCAGTTTTCTTGGGTACATACACTTAGTTGAATCCTGTGAGAACAGAAGTCTGGTGGTGCAGGGGAGAATGGAAGCACCCATATCAATCCCTTCATGGGTATAGGGAGAGGCTCCTACACCCTCCCCACTGCCTGGGGCATCTCTTCCCAGGCACAGGAACTCTGCTCAGATGACAGTGTCAAATCATCACTCACTCCAGAAGGAGTTTGGAATTTCCAGCCTCAGTATCATTTGATGTAAACATCATACAATCATGCATTCTTTAGAAGCCCAATTGAGATAAGTGATCTGAGGTTTCTGAACTGTCATATTTTTTAGTAAAATAAGGAAAAAGATTTGCAAGCAAAAATTTTGTCCCTGTTGGCCTCCCACTAGCACACCCAGATGCTCTCTTGTGTCAGCTGAGCTTTAAATTTCTCCTGAGACTGGGTGCTGGGCAAGTTGCTATGCCACTTTTATTTCATGTTCTCGGTATGACCAGCATAGTTTACAATCACACACAATATATTTGGCAATATTATATTCAATTATGACTGAATATTGTAAAAACTCACCATTAAAAAATCACATTGATTTAATAATCACTTGATGCAAAATCTGTAATGTACATATTTTTGTACCTGTCCTGTGGAAGTCCTATATCAAAGTCACCTTAAAATCTGCTGGAAAGCTGACCTTACTTTTTCTGAGTTTTACCTTATTTTCTATTTAATGGGACTTTCATATTTTTACCTTAATATCATGAATCTATTTCAGTTGGCCTATTAATCTACTAACCTAAATTCCTCATCTTAGATGCATAACTTGGTCATAATTTTATTTGAAAAAGCAAAATTGTTTTCTGTGGTGTGTTATAAGGAGCAACTATACCATACTGGAAAGATATATCGAAGTTGTTTCTGTCTTACTATTTAGGGCTTTCTATAGAGCATTGTTTCCCAGGGAAGCAGAGAGGAGCAGTCACTCTATGATATTAGCAGCCAGATGCATCAGATAGCTTTGAAATGTATGCATCAATATCGAATGCAACCCAAGTGAAATCACAGGCAAAACTCCTTATGATAGAATACAGTAACCCTTACAAGAACTCCTGTATATTTGTGACTTTCTATGAGCCAGTATTTGTGCAAAACATTTTATGTGTAATATATATCTCATTTGACCTTGAGAGTAGGTGTAAAGCCCATTCTACATTTGGTAATCTGGAAAGAGTGAGTTGACGCATTCAGCCAAACTCACAGCAATGTTAGGTCATGGGGTTGAGATTCAAAGCCTTGTTTTTAATCACTATTTTATATACCTTAAAAAAATTTTTCAATTTATATTGGAGCATAGCTAACTAAGAATGTTGGGTTAATTTCAGGTATACAGCAAAGTGATCCAGTTATATATGTAACTTTTTAAATAGGGACAAATAACTTGAATTTTGCAGATGGAAAATAAAGACTCTCTAGTTTGCACCTTGAATTTCAGTTATTTATCGCCCTTGAACCTAGGACATGGGTCAATAGGACATGAAGGCATGTGACAGGTATGTGAATGTTACATGGATAACAGAATGAGCTGGTCAAAGAAGATGGCAAGGAAAAGGGCAACCAGGACTATATTTGTCTTAGTCACTTTTAGTTAAGAGAATACCAGTCTGGGGACTTCTCTGGTGGAGCAATTGTTGAGAATCTGCCTGCCAATGCAGGGGAAATGGGTTCGATCACTGGTCAGGGGGAAGATCCTACATGCTGCAGAGTAATTAAGCCCGCATGCCACAACTACTGAAGCCCACGCGCCTAGAGCCCATGCTCTGCAACAAGAGAAGTCACCGCAATGAGAAGCCCATGCACTGCGACAAAGAGTAGCCCCAGCTCGCCACAACTAGAGGAAGCCCGCGCACAGCAACAAAGACCCAATGCAACCAAACATAAAGAAATAAAAATAAAATAAAATAAAATATTAGAAAAAGAGAGAATACCAGTCTGTCTTGTGGAATCATGATAGTTATATCTCTATATAAATTATGCTTATTAATATTTTAAAACGTGGTCTCAATTTGATAATTTCATTTTTCATCTCAGATTCTGACTATGTATGATATATAATTCAAACATCTGCACTTACAGATGTTTACATCTCTAGATTAACTGTTTATTAAATTATAGGTAATCTTTGTGATGTATATAGAATTCTGTTGTTTATTTTTGTAATTTCCATTCAAGTATTGTTAAAAATATCTATGTGAAATAAGTGAACCCAATTCATAGTTAGTGTAAAGACTATGATGACCATCTTAACAGAATGTATAATACAAGATTCCTGTATTATTTGAACTCATAATCTGAATTACACTATAATAATGTACATTTTTCCCCAGAATTTACCATTTGAAATGAAAACCCATATGACAAATGGGTCACAAATTGACCCATATTGAAAATCAAATATGCATACACAGATCGGGGGAACTTTCAGATGTGCACAAGCCTTGGTGGGAAGATATACAGTGAATCAAGTCATATCTCTGCATTTGTTTTGATTAAAATACAGTTAGTTCTCCTCATTTTTAGACATGTTGTGCATTACCTATAATGTCTTCCCCACATTATTAAAAGAAAATATCTTCTAAAATAGTGGCATGGTCTCTCAGGAAAGCAGGCAAGTTCATAGGCTTAGCAAAGGCTATGCATCAAAAGAATTTGAAAGTGATAGAGTGATTGAAAGAGGTGAATGTCAAAAAGTCATAGCCTTGCCATGCATATTTCACCATAATTCATGTAGAGGATTTCTGAGGATCAAAAAAATTTAAGTGAATTATGTAAGTTTTGTGGATTCTGGAAAGCTTCCAGAGGGCATGTAACCTTTGAATAAATAGAGGAATACCTTCCACTGTGGAATGATGGCTCCAATCAGCATGGATATCTATGAGATCATAAGATACAATGGAAAGCACTGATCACTGTCAAAGATCTGATGAAGATGCCGATGAAAAAAGAAGATGATTTGGTTAAAAAAAATGTATTTTAAGCAAAGCTAGGATATGTGGAGAAATCTTAAAACTGTGTAAAAATGAATAACTTGAAGATCACTTGTAATTAATTTGCAGCAGTCTTCTTTGGTGAGTTGCAATAGTCTATTGACAAAATGGTTTTACTACAAGGCAAAACTTTAGTCTGAATGAAGTTGGGTCTTTTTCTAAATAAGTGCTATGTAGCACTTTTCCTTTTAAAAAAAGAACCAGGATATAAGGTATTCAAAAGTCAGCTAATGTTGTGTACAGATGGGCATTATGGGGATGATGTTACTGTTGAAAACTTTCTTGGTTTATCAAAGCCAGAAACCTAAAGTTGATGAGTGATCTTCACACTCCTCAACCCCACCTCGTTGTTGGTGCCCATAGAACCAAAGATTTACCAATGACTTCCAGACATTGTCTGTGCAGTTGTTGGTGCAGTTAGACCCGCTTGGGGTGCTAAAGCAGATTGCACTCCTTTGATGATGGATTTATAGAAAATCTTTGATATCAAGAAATCATTTTCTTCATTACTCAGTTTTGAAAATAAAGTACTTTTTAAACATTTGTTTGATGTGGACCATTTTTTAAAGTCTTTATTGAATTTGTTACAATATTGCTTCTGTTTTATGTTTTGTTTTTTGTTTTGTTTTGGTTTTTTTGGCTGCAAGGGATGTGGGATCTTAGCTCCCCGACCAGGGATCAAACCTGTACCTCCAGCACTGGGAGGCGAAGTCTTAATCACTGGACAACCAGGGAAGTCCCTGAAAATAAAGTATTATAACAGTAAATAGAATGTGGATTAAACTGGACCTCCATTTTTGTCCCGACTTCCAAACTTCTGAGGAAGTGAATAATAAAACACAAACAGTATTGTAAGGGCAGCTCTCTTGAAGTGCACAGTAAAAATGAACAATTTAAGCATCATACAGCAAAGAATATACTCTCAAGTAGCTCTTTAAACTTGGCATCTTATCATTGTTCAGAAAATAGGGAAAAATGAAGATCACAAATACTCATTGGATAATTATTGCTCTAAATCCTTATATTTTATTTTTTATAAAGAAAGAAAAAACATTTTAATTAACAATTATACACTCCTTGGAGAGTTTTAGATATTTTAGCAAAGAAGGGTTGTTTTTGATTTTTTTGTATGTGTTAGGAATGAATTACTGTTTTTCTAATTTAAATTAACCTATTGATGACTTCTACTATCTAAAGATTCACTATACAATAAATATTTGGGAAAATATTAGATTCAGGTGAGTGACTTTATTAGATCCTATTTTAATCATATTTAATCACTTCAATAATCATTCAAGCCAATTTCTGAAAAACAACCTTTGAATGTATAGAATTCACTGATGGTTGTGTTGGAAATGGAAGTTGAAAGCTAAATTCATTTTATTTCAGGTTTCTTATCATGGTTTCTCCAAAAGCAGTTACTAAAGCAAAGGAATATTAAGTTTCTAATCCAAATCCATACATTTAATAAGGACAAAGATAGAAATGGAATTTAGATTAGCTGGTTTCTAACTCAGTGCTCTTAATAATCAGTCCTTAGGAAGATTTTTATCTAATTGAAGGAAAATATATTACAACTAATAACAGTATCGCTGCTCTTTGTAATTAATTGGTGGCCCTGTTGACGTCAATGCCTCTAGAAGTCATTGAAATCCACAATGTAGTTATGTTAGAGTTTCAGAAGACTTAGGTAAGAAGACATTAAAAGATTTGTTATGCAAACCAAGAAAATAAGGTTATCCCAATCTCACAATTTAGTGCTCACTTGAGACGCAGGGGGACAAAGCATTTGTCACCAGGGAGATCAGAGGAGTGTGCTTACAAATTAATGTTTTCACAATGTTCATGTAAATAAGACAATGCCTCCTCAGATATTTGGTTACATATATTGGGGTGAATTTACAGTTGTATAGGACAGACTGTTTAATGAAGTTTACACAGACAAGTTGTAATACATAATCATTAATACTAAAGATTTTAAAGATATTTGCAATAACGGAGGATAAAAATTTTCCCTCATTCCAAAGTAATTGCTTTGAGCCTGTGCTCCTTTTGGGATAATTGTTGGTATGTTCCTTCTTATTAGAAGCCTATCAGTTTTCTTCTGATCTTTCTGATACATTTTATGACATTCAGGTAATGCTTGAAACATATGTACACAAAAATATTTCCTTATGAAATTGACTTCCTTAGATTAAATATTTAAATTGCAGCTCTATTTTGGAATAAACAGTATTAGAAAAGTAATGTGCAGACATTAATAATATTTAAAAAAAACAGAAATGTGAAATAAAAATAATTACAGAAAAGTACCTCCCCACCTCATTAATCCCACTTCACACTAGTAATTACAGGTAAACACTTGGTGTATATCCTTCTAATTTCATGACAGTTTATCCATCCAACATTTTGTGCATCAATGAGATAGAATCTGTACTGAAACCTGTTTCATTTTGTTGTTTTGGGGGAGGAGGGTTTGTATGTGTGCTGCTTTTGTTTTTCCTTTCACCTCAAAGCTTCTTTTGGACATATATTAGTGTATGTTCACATACAACTATTTGTATTTTCTTTAGAGATTGTTGTAACACATTTTGGCATACATTTCCTTCAGTTGTATGTCCTTTACTATTGATAATTTGGCCTTGGTTACTTTTATTTTGTTGTACTCTATTATCAGGATAGAAAATCTTCAAATTCAACTTGAGTAGTTTTAAGGCTGCAATAATGTCAATACATAAAATTTCAGAGCCACATATATATATATATATATATATATATATATTTTTTTTTTTTTTTTTTTTTTTTTTTTTTTGTTACGCAGGCCTCTCACTGTTGTGGCCTCTCCCCTTGTGGAGCACAGGCTCCAGACGCACAGGCTCAGCGGCCATAGCTCATGGGCCCAGCCACTCCGCGGCATGTGGGATCTTCCCGGACCGGGGCACGAACTCGTGGCCCCTGCATTGGCAGGTGGACTCTCAACCACTGCGCCACCAGGGAAGCCCCACATATATTTATTATTCCTGGTTTTCGGTGCAGTCATCATAGGAGGGTTACATGAATATCGGCCTACAGTGGTTTTCCAAGATGACTTGAAAGAAAAGACATCTGATCTGAAATGTAGAGGACTCAAATTCTTAGCCCTGTCATTAAATTATCTTTGTGAGCTTAGGCCTTGATTATCTCATGTGTAAATTAAGGGTATTAAACTAGATCATCCCTAAAATAATATTATTCTATGATTGTGTTTCATACAGCTAATCATTAATTTTCTCTTTTTTTAAAGTAATTCTTTTGCAGATGTGCTTCTGCAGTGCCAGATTGTATATAATTTTCTTTACTAAGGCACTCTGTTGAGAAAGAATATAATGTTATGTATTCAAATAGATAAGCCTATTAAAAAATACATATGCAGTAGAGATTTAGATTCATTATCTTTAATTCAAAATGTTCTTTTATTTCTAAAGCAACAAAAGCTGTCTGGTTTACTAGAGCATATTCTATATATACCTAACTCTTCCTGAAAATAAGGTTAGCAAAGCTTATCAAAAATAGTATTTAATCTAATCACAGTCAGAGCTTTCAGTGCCATCTTTACCATCTGTGATCATTCGGTGTGATGTCCAGGACTTCATTACGATCTGCTCTCAGGATGCTCAATTCAGCAGAATCTGCCTTGATCATAAGTCTGACACCTCACTGATTTTGGAAAGATGCTACGTTATATAAGTTGATCTTAAATCTGCAAGTGTTACTTAATCTTTCATTATTCATCTATATACCACAGATGTCTCTGAATGGGTTAAGCAGTAAGATACAAAAAGACAAATTCTCAATGGCTTTATTAGTTATAGAGAGTATTTCCAGGAATTCTTTTAAAATATGTTAGAATCTGGATAAATTCAAAAAGGAAAATTATGAGGGTCTCCTTTGGGATGAGGCAGAGACAACTTTATCTGCTATACTTATTAGTTGCTCATTTATCTATGCCAACTGGTAACTCCCAAGAGTCGAGAATCAATGTACTACATCTATTCTGGATATCATGCCAGCTGCTCACAGGATGGAATGCATGACATATTAGCCAAGAAATGTTGTGTGAAAAAAGAATGATGAACACAACTTCTTAGAGAAAAGTGTTAGAACTGATTTTATCATGATGGTCCTAATTGTCACACAAAATTAATAAAATCTAGGAAACCCAACTCAAGCATGTCCTATGTGCAAGGCCCTTTAGCAAGCAGTGTGGTTAGGAAAAAATTGAATAAAGCATTATTCAGCCACAAAAGAGATTACAGTCAAGTAAGTCCAATAAAGCTTATACACACAGAAATATTAGACAGCATTTTGTAATCCTACATAAAGGCACTTAGAGAAATACTTGATAACTGAGAGATGTGAAGACTTTGAATTACACATTGTGTCAGATGTCTGTAATTTAACATATTATGTAAGGACATGCTCAAGTGTTTTTCAAATAATTCCCAGTGGAGGTGGTAAATATCCTCTGTGTTTATGCTATTGTGTGTTTAGTTTTATTTATTTTGCAGCATGATATCAGTAAATTTTCTGTCTTTGAATATCAGTACACTGAACAAAAGCATTGGAGAATGACTTTTTCCAAGAAAACTGTCATTGACAACCATTAATCCTAATTGTACCTCACCCTCAAACTGTGAAAATATGTGATAATCAGGGATGGTTATTTATAAGTAGTTGTTTTACCATAATATGAAATTCAGTGTGTTTTACGTGTGCATTATCTTTGTCTTTCAAAAGAATTTCCAATTTCCTTTTTCCCTGTGAAGAATATTGTAAGGATATGCAAAAATATTAAAATGTATTTATCACCCAGATTCAGAATTATTATTTCTTTTATGTCTCAGACTTGACCCTTTGACATTTACACTGTGGCCATTTTAACAAGTACCCTTACTGTATCAAATATGTATTCTTTTAAAAACTAAAGAATACATCTATACCCATATCTAGAATTAGATCTAGATCCACATCTGCATCTAGAACTGGATCCATATTATTTAAAGGAAATACATATCCTAAAATTATATGAACCTAACTAAAAAGTTTCAAAACACATGAAGCAAAATCTCATAGACTTGAAAAGAGAAACAAATCCACAACTATATTTGGCGGCTGTCGGCACTTGTTCATAATTGATAAAACAAGCAGGTAAAAAAATCAGGAAATGGCTACAAGGTTTAGAGAAAATTATTCAACAAATCTGACTTAATTTATATATGTAGAACTATCCAAGAAACACAGAACGTTATAGTCATTCTTTCCAAGGGTACATGGAACATTCACCAAGGTACACTATATAAAACACCTTCAAGACGTGTAAAATATCAATATTATCCAAGCGTATTCTCTGACCACAACAGAATTTAGTCAGTTATCAATAATATGAATACATTTGCAAGATCCTCAAACATTTGAAAATTACAGTAAAAAATAACAACCACTCTGAATAAGCCAGGAATTAAAAAGAAATAAGGAAAATTAGAACATTTTGGAATTGAATAAAAATAAAACATATCATACCAAAAACTTGAGATATGTTTTAAGGTTAATTTACTGCTTTACAAGCTTATGTCAAGAATGAAGACATATTTTAAAACAACGATAAAATCTTCCACAGTTAGAAGCTAAGAAAGAGCAGCAAATTGAACCTAAAGTAAATAGAAGTTTAGATATAACAGCTCAAAATATTGAAACAGTAAATAGATAATAACAGAGAAAATTAATGAAATGAAAAATGAATTCTTATAGAATACCAATATAGAAATAAAACTTTAGCAAGAACATTAAGAGCAAAAATAAGAAAGGAATTACCAATATTAGGGATAAGAGATGAATAGAATAATGCATTCATTAGTAGAATAATAAGAGAATATTAATAGAATAATAAGAATTAATGGAGTAATTAGAGAACATTGTAGCCCTTAATGGAGCAATAAAAGAATATTATTTAAAAAACTTTTTGCAGCAAATTTGAAGACAGATGAAATGGACAGATTCCTTAACAACAGTTTACCAGAACAACTCAAGAAGAAAAAGAAAAGTCGAATATCTTTATATATATTTAAAACATTAAAAATAATCAAAATCCTTGTGATAAAGAAAATTTCAGGGCCCCATGGCTTCACTGTTTTTTTCTACCAAATGTTTAAAGGGAAAATAAAATGATAACTACAGAAAATCTTTCAGAAAATAGGTTTTGAGGTCAGTATTATTCTAAAACTATAAATATACAGAGAGACTACAAACCTGAATTTTTATAAATGTAGACAAAAAATCCTCAGTAAGATATGAGCAAATTGATTCCTGTTATTTATTATAAGATCATACATCATTCCAAGTTCAGTGTGGGGCCATCTAACATTAACATTATCCATCCTAGATACATCAAAGGAAGTTGAATAGAGAGCTAAAATTTACCTCAAGTGAAAATTAAATATTCAACCTCGAATTCATACTGCTAAATCTAATTGCTACTTATCAAAACAATGTGGATTAGAAAACTGAATTTTGGTGAACTACCTTAATTTTGTTTCCCCCCATCCATGACTGTTTCAGCCATTAGTATGGGCCCTCTATAACTCTTCAACACTGGGAGTTTTTTCAGGGAAAGGCCTTCACTTCCAGAGCCTTCATGATCTTAGCCCCTCCTCCTGGATGTGAGCTGAGCATAATTCTGTATGGGCTGAAGAGTACAAATACAAGAGGAGCAATCTCCACATGTTGTATTAATGTCCTTGGCAAGCACATGCATTAGCAGTTTTAACAGATCTGTTCTCATCATTCAATATTAGTTTTAAAAGAACTTCTAGATCTTTGTTTTGAAGCCAAGATACCTCCAATCAAAAGAGCTTTTGATTTTGATCTTTTGAAACTTAGAGCCTATTAAATTTTATCCTGCTATATGAGAGTATTGTTATACTTGATCAATGTATTTTGCATTATAGCCTCATATCTGTAGTAGCTATCTCTACCAACATTATATTGTTTATTCTATGCCAAGTTTGAGAAAAATGGAAGTGATTTCCTTCTAAGTTAGAAATGATTCATCAACCTACACACTTTGAATATAGATGTTAACCAGTTATATATATATATATTCAATTTGGTATACAAATACATCATGAGGCATGGTGCTAAGTGGCTTAGTACAATTAAGATAAACCATAATGGCCACAGTTGGGAACTGTATAAGTTACATAAATAATTCTTTCCAAAAATACAGATCTGCTAATAGTTATTTTGGTATTTCCATGGTGAATTTCATGTTATAAATAATAAATGTATTTATCTTTGCTGGGCTTCTGAAAAATTTGGGAAATTCCCCTCACTTATTATGGACCATTCCAAAGACACTAAGATTGTCTAATGATATAGCTTGGAATGAGTTGAAATTCACCAGTGTTCAGTTATATGCATGTTAGACAAATACAGAACGATTTTCTTTGCATTTTAATTTTGTTATGAAGTTGAAATAGCTGCCTTTAACACTTCTCAGGGAGATGTTAATTGATGTGTGATCAACCTTTTAACTGGTTTCACCCTTGCTTTGCCTCTTGTTCCAAATTCTTTTTCTATTATTTCATATAGAGTCTGGGTCTCAAGTCATCATTCTTGGGGGTGACTGGAAAGTGTCAGCCAACTGGATTTCTGTGAAAATCAATGTCTCAGTCACAGCTGAAGCCAGGAAAAGAGTTGGGAAGAAGAGAGAGTCCAAGGTCTAAAGATGGAAGCCATTCAAAGGAGACAAATTCCTGCAGAGACATCTCCTCCTCACCCCATGGACTCTCCACTGTGTCACCAGAGAATGTGTGACATGATTGGCATTTGCCCTAGATTCAACTGTCACTGAAAAATAACTCTGGCACAAAGTAAAGAGTGTACAATAAAATGTGATATTTGCAGCTGGCATTTGACTTTGTTCACTTGTTATTTTATGTGTCAGATTTAATCATTCTCTGATATTTTGCAAGTGCAGTAACCAGAAGCAGTAGATCTTACCAGCCTTTAGGGTTGACATCATGTCGTATTAATAATGGGTTCTACCATCACATGAACAACTGTGTGTATTCCCAGGAAGTTTTATCTATAAACAATTTTATTCTTTGGGCTTAAGTTTATTTTTAGGTGATAATCCAAGGTCACTTGCTTCAACTAAATTGTTCCAAATATTCCTGGGTATTAAGACAGATTTTTTTGTTAATTCATCAGCTATATCTTCATAATCTTAAGAATCTGGAAATGTGCCGTTCAATACAGTAGCCAGTATCTACCTGTGATATTTAAATTTAAATTAATTAGAATTAAATACATTTTAAAGTTCAGTTTCCCAGTATCCACATGTGAATAGCAGCTATTTATTGAAAATAATATTTATATCACTATGGAAAGTTCTATTGTACAACACTGGTCCAGAATACATCTTGGTATGTAGAAATTAATCGACCCTATTCCCATGATATTATTTATTTTAATTGTAAAAAGAATGAATGGAATTCTTGCCATTGGGGATAGAGTTCTCTTTAGCTAAATCCTATCATCTGCATTATTCAGTGAAAAGATATGGAAGCAGAAGAACAGGTTTCAAGTCAATATCTCCCACCTGAAAAAGTCCCTTAACCTGTCTGAGCCTCACTTCTGTCTAAGGAATTAATATTATCTGCCCTGCCTACTTCATAGGATTCTCAGGAAGACTTAAGTATACTTCAGTATCCTAAATGATAATCAGTGATGAAGAAGAGGAAGCTAGAAACAGGTAGCCGTTACTCTAGCAAATTACAGGACTAGCTGGAGTATAGACTCCCAAGGCATTTATCTGGCAATACAACTTCACTTTCCAACTGGAAGCCACAAACTATTCTTGATTTGTTGCAGATTTACTCCTTAAGATGTCTGTTCTTTTTCAGTGGACAGACATCTCCAGGTGGAAGAAAAATGGCATCTCCAAGTGATCTTAAGTCATCCATCTGTTTGGGTAGATCCCAGCCAGTACTAAATAAAAGGAGGACAGTCAGACATGGAATGTTGGAGTCATGGTCAAGTGGACTACTGCAAAGCAGATCTGGTTTGTGTCAGCAGGTATCAGTCAGAAATCTAGGCACACAGACATGCAGAGCAAAAACAAAGGTGGTGGAAGAGGAGAGCACATTTCTGGAGACATGCAGTTCCAAAGATTACTCAGACACATCAGATATTTCATGTAAGTATATACATATTTCACATATGTATGATCAGGCCACCCAAGATGGCTGTTCTCTGGCTTTCTGTACCTCCCCTGCCCGACCAGTCCCTGCTTCACCTACACCTGCTCACATGATTGACCTTCCCTCTTAGTCATAGCACCTAATCAGTAACTGCCTACATAACTTGCTCCTGGCCCCAGCTGTAATTATTCTGATCTTTAGACATGTAAAGGGTGTTGCTCCAGGAATTGGCTTCAGACGTGTAAGCTCCCCCATCCATTAAACCATTCGTGTCTCTGTTGTGGACTACAGGCTCTTTCTTAGGTCTTGAAGCTGGGCAAGTACAGGGCTTGCAGGCCTGTGGGGTGCAGTCCAACAACATGCAAGTGTGTGTGTATACATATATATGTAAATATATATTCGCATACAAATATATATAAAGTAAAAAATCTTTTAGAATTCTAAATAAAGAGGTAATAATAATTTTACTACAAGACTTTTTAGTGTTTGCAATACATTAATATGCTAATATGCTCTGTATATCTTCAAGAAAAGGAGAATATTTATGTTTCCCAAATATTTTTTGAACCTAGAATCCTTTTTTATCACAATGATCCATAACACATACGTTGATGCACACTTAGCACTTATTTAAAACAATAGACTATTTTTTATGAAGTTCTGTTATTATTGAGGCTTTTCAAATAAATGTTCAATGACTCATTCATTGGATAGACACGTAGACACATTATTAGAATAAAGGCCATAGGAGAAGCAGAATAAAGTGGTTCAAAACAGTGCAATAGACCAAACCAAACAAATGAAAACCTAGTCACTTTACAGACTTTCAAAGAAGGAAACGATACATATTACCCCTTGAAGGTGGTAGAACAGAACAACATCAAACCAAATAAAATAAAGTAAAAACTACTTATTAATCTATAGTAATAACAAATAGAGGGGACAGAGAGGAGATAGAAGGAAAACAGGGAAAACACTAGCAAGGAAGATATGAAGAAGTCACAAAGAAAGATATTTTTGTTTTATTAAAAACAGAGAAGGAAGGAGGGAAAGAAAGATATATGTACAAAAATTGAGGATAAATGCAGGGACACCTATATAACATGTGTAGTTTTTAAAAAAATTATAAAACTGTATAGTGGGCTATAAAAAGATAGAGATTAATATAATCTGTTTAATTCTGAAGATAACAGTTTTGCTGCAATTTCAGTCAAAATCTCTATGAAGACTGTTTTGTTGTTTAGTTTTGGAGCTTGATGAAAATTTTAAAGTTAATTGAAAAGAATAAAAAGTTAATAATATCCTTTTCTTTCTCTTATTCTTTTTAATGAAGAACAAGGTATGGGGACATTTCTTTTCAGACAAAAAAAATATTATAGTTTTGATTATATAGAAATAGTCTTGATAAAATAGTCAAGAAATGTAACAGAAATCCAGTAACAGTTTAAGAATTTACAACATGATAAAGGTGTGATGATAAATCACTGGAAAAATAGAAGTCTTATTCAGTAAATACTTCAGTCAAAATTATGTTGTATCTGAAGTATAATTAATCCTTAAGTTGCAAAAGAGATAAAATACGTTCAAAAAGGATGTACTTAAAAAACACCTTATAACAATTAAAAGATATCAGTAATTTGTATTTAAGAATGGAGGGCTTTCTAATGATAAAAATAATGGAATAATATATAAAAAAGGAATACACAATACATAATAGTTTTAAAATTCCAAATGTTAAAATGCTTTTACCAATTTAAAGGACAAATAACTCAGTGAAATATTTTTCAAGACATTTCACAGTGAAATGATTCCTTTCTTAATATGTAATACATGCATAGGAAAAGAGAACCAGAGAAAAACTTATATAGGACTCAGGAAAAGACACGTAGCTTAATGGAAAAATGAACAAATGACACAAACAAAAGAAGAGATACAGATGACTAATAAATGTGAAAATAGGTTCAATCTTCTTAATAAAAATGTAAAACAAAACAATAAGGATCCAGGGAAATGTACAAAATTTACATAGTATAATTTCCAAGTAGATTTCAAGAATTAGAAAAATCATCCTATACACTGACCCAGCCATACTGCCATATGAGAGTCTGCTACTGGGTCTCAGGTCCACTGTCCCAACTCCCTTTTTATAGCAGAATCACCCACCAGCAGGGCCAGTTTCAACAGGGCACATGGCCACCACCCATAGACTGCATTCCCCAGCCTCACTTGGGTGGTGTGGCCATAAAACTAAATTCTGGCTCATTGGATGGAAACAGAAATGGCATATGAAAATTACGGGACACATTCTTAGGAAAGGAAGACCTGGGTCCTCCATGCCCTCTTACCATGTGATGTGATGACAAACAGAACATCCAGTGAGGACACAGAGCAGGAAACCTGTGCTGACAGATCTGCCTGCCACTCTAGAACCGCCATCTCTGCACTCAGGTGAGAGAGAAGTAAACTTTTATCTCATTTAAGGCACTGTACTTTGGGGAGTTTTTTTTTTTACACAAGCTTAGTCAGTACCCTAATACAACATCCTAGAAGATATATTGTAAGAAAAGATAGAGTATTAATAAAAAATATTGACACCAACATTACTATAATAGAAAAAATGGCAGAGCAGGGAGAAACTGAGTCAAATTACAAGAGAATATTTAAAAAATTGTTTTGTTTCCATAGAATAAAATTTAAGAAGTTGAGATTTTTAATTTTTAAAAATAAGATAAAGGGTCAATATAATATTAAGGGAAAACTCCAAATAAAACTATATATTTCTTATAATCCTTACTTACTAGCAGAATTATACATACATATTACAAGCAATTTGTATGATTGGAAGAAGACACACCAAAACAGTAAAAAAGATTGGGGGTACGTGATAGGACTGCGGGCCTCTCGCTGTTGTGGCCTCTCCCGTTGTGGAGCACAGGCTCCGGACGCGCAGGCCCAGTGGCCGTGGCTCACGGGCCCAGCCACTCCGCAGCATGTGGGATCTTCCCGGACCAGGGCACGAACCCCTGTCCCCTGCATCGGCAGGCAGACTCTCAACCACTGCACCACCAGGGGAGCCCCAGGACTATGGGAACTCTTGATCTTCCCATTCACTCTTGCCTTTATTTTGTATATTTTCCCTAATGAACTTGTGCTTGTTTACAATCAGTGATGTAATATTTATGGCCTTTCTCTGTATCTTGTAGTTAATCAAATGCAGAAGCAGAAAAATAATGTGCTTAAGAGCGAGCCCCAGGGCACCTGCTAGGAGAGAGCAATGTCTCCCTTTAGTAAAGCACCTGATGCACCAAGAGCTGGATGGGCTGGGAGTGAGAGGAAGAGACAGTTAAACTGCTCCTGGTGATAAACGGTCACCTCTCTGGGGACTGGGGGTTTAGGGGTCTTGCAAACTGACAGGGTGCAGTCCAAGAAGGGAAAAAATGAGGGCTTGGCAACATGGTGGCAGCCGGGCATGGTCGCAGGACCAGTGAGCAGCTCCTGTAGCAGGAAGCAAGAAAGGGCCACTGAGAGGCAGTGCCCCTGACTCAGGACATGATTCTGCTGAGCTGCAAGGCCTGTGGCCCAACCCCCAGCCATCTCACCCCTCAAAATCAAGGTGGTGGCACCTGAGCAACCGCATAGGTGTTCAATGTCTGACGACTCATGAAAAATGGTCAGTAATTGTAGAAGAGGAACTGCAAAAGGAGAAAATTCTGTAGAAGAAGATAATGAGAAATATGACAGCTGGGAGAAACAAGTTTGCCCAACCCCACCTTGGCCCTCAGCCCCTGCCTGGAGTCCGACAAGTATCAGGAAGACTTTCCTCACCCCATCTGGGAACTCTGTGAGAATAGGCAGGGGAGTTGCCTGCCTCTGTGTGAGCTGACACTTCAAATAGAGGACCTGGAGACTGTTGGAGATGATGTATGTAAATGCTTTACAGAAATATATCCCAGGCACCACTGCGCATTGAGTCCCGTGCCAGGGACTGCAGTAACAAAAGGAAGATGTAGATATTTCATCTGAACAAGTTGCTCACAAGCAAGCAGAGACAATAACAATGAGATTCATAAAGCAATTAGCACATGTTTAAATGCTATGTTCCCGCATGCCAAAAAAAAGCAAAAAATCTTTTTAGTTATCTTGGTACACAGACACTGTAAGATCCACCTTCAAACAACAGGGACAAGGTTATAGATGCCACAGGATTGCCTCTCTGAGCTTATTTTAAAATGTGCCATCCCCTACCTTTTATTAAGATCATCTCCCTTTTCCTCTCAGGTTAGATGTCTTTTTACCTGGTCTGGTAATTGGATCACATTAGGCCAGGGGTTTAAATTACTGCTAGAAATATGGGAGTCTGTTAGGTCAATTTTCTACTGGGCAAGCTGAAGTTGGGGGCTCTTTTGCACATCCCCATAAGCTGCAGATGCAAATAGTGTCTTCATCTCTGCCAAGATTCTGCTGAGTCCTTCCCAGTGCGGGCACAGGGAGACCCAGAGCTAAGGCACCCCAGGCTGACCTGGGCATCGAGCACAGAGGACGCATCACCCTGGGGCCTCCGTGCAGAAGGAGCTTCTGAGCACTCACGTGGCAGTAATATTTAGCCCGTTTGATAGCAGCTGCCAACCCTGTGGCAGGTTTCAAACGGAGGGGGACCGATCGTGAGGATAAGGAGGCCGACTTCAAATGGAAAGTCTCTTTTCATTAAATAATAGTGCAGTACTCGGAGGTGTAAGGCAGGAAAGGATACTTTCCATCCCTTTTCTGTGCCATCCCCTCTTCCTCTGCCTTATTCACTCCTGGATGGTAATAGGAAAAGAAAAGGGCATAGAGGAAGCAATCCTTTGCCTGACAATAGAAATGAGATGTGGGAAATTGTTCTAAAATTAACATTCCTGATAAGAAATAAGGAAGGCTAATTATGTTGCTCTTGTTTTATTAAAATTGTGTAACTTTTGAACCTCTAGTAAAATTTTCAGGTTTAGAGAAAATGCTTGTTCTACATTAAATGTGCAGAGAAAGTGAGTTAATTAATATAATCAGGGAGAGAGGCCACTGACAGCTCTTATTACTCATGGGCCAGTTAAGTCAGTGAAAAGATTTGGAAAAAATTCAATCTAATATTGTATGCATTACTTGATTACCTAAAAATAGAGTTTCTAAGATTAAAAATGGGGCTGTTTCAATGACATTGGGCCTCCCACAGAGGGAAAAAATAAAGACTAAAAATAGAAGAATAAATAAGAAAGGGTTATTTTGCCTCAACATTTACTATGACAAAAACAGCTCAAGAGTTGCATCAAAACAGACTTGCTAAGGATTGCTGCACTGAGGTATTTATATATTTTTAAAGTTAATACTCATAAGTTAAGATACTGATAACTCTGCTGGGTATTTTAAAAGATCGTTTCAGCCTCCGTGTGTAGATCTGCTGTGAAGTGTGTCACGAGTAATCTGTTGTCATAGACGCAGATATTTGGGAGTGATTGATGCATGAAGTTATACATTAGAACAGATTCAGATTTTTAAGTGATCTCAAAAACATTCTGAAAAGCTTTCTGAAATGGGAGAAAATGGATGGTATTAGCACCAGGGTGGCCAGGAATTGCCCTCAGGGGAGGAGTGTCATCTGTACCAGTTATTGATGGGAGATTAGGAGCTGTGGCTGCACTTGATTGATTTACCTGGATATCAATTCTTTTCACATTATTTTCGACACACTTATCTGTAGTGACTATATGGGAAACTCTCTGCCATGGGAAGCTCATGTTTGACATCACACATGTTTTACATTGATCTAGGGAACAGAGGGGACCCCTGAATGGGTAGTCTCTCGTTACTGACATCCACAGGACGCACAAATATCCATCGAGTGTCTAGTGTGTGTTATCCCATCTCTTAGGCACTGGATATACATCATTTTGAGGCAAAGAGATGTTATTTGTCCACTTGAATCACCTTTGCTTTGTAATGTAGACAGACCAACATAAACAAAATGAACAATCAGACCCCCCCTAAAAATAGTGCCCCAAATGTATTAGAACTGCTGGTAAGTGTAATAAAGAAACACCAGGGGCCTGGAAATGGAAAGAAATATACACACAATTTAGTAGTTTTGGCAGCTTCTCTGAGAGATAGCACTTCATAAAGTGTGAGTTGTCAGTGACACGATCAAGGGGGGATGTCAAGTAGACAACTGAATATACAAATCTGGAATCACCAGCATACAAATGTTAATAAAGTCCTATGAACCAATAAGTATCCTCCAAGAGATTAAATATAAAAATAGCAGAGAAATGGGTCCATAATTAAACTCCAAGAAATGCCATCATTTAAAGGATAAGAATTGGCAGAAAAGGGTGAGAAGAAAATACCCAGACAGGGAAGAAGAGGAAAATAGATGACTGTGATTTCTTATAAGCACCAAGGAAAGATTGGGTGTCAGGGCAGAAGAGGGCTCAGCTCAGTCCTGCCAAGAGAACAAAGTGAAGCCAGTCAAAGTACCCTCTAGGGGTTTCCCTGGCGGTGCAGTGGTTGAGAGTCCGCCTGCCGATGCAGGGGACACGGGTTCGTGCCCCGGTCCGGGAAGATCTCACATGCCGCAGAGCAGCTGGGCCCGTGAGCCATGGCCACTGAGCCTGCGTGTCCGGAGCCTGTGCTCCGCAACGGGAGAGGCCACAGCAGTGAGAGGTCCGCGTACCGCAAAAAAAAAAGTACTCTCTAGACCTGGTCCATGGATGATGTGGTGATCTTGGCAGAAGTGTACTTGTGTGCGTGCCTGTGTTTGTATGTGTGTATGCATGTGTGTGGTGTGTGGTATACGTGTATTTGTGTGTGGATATTTGGCTGTGAAAACAAGTAGAAAAATCGGTGGTGGCTATACATGGGTTGGAGCAGAGGAAGAATTTTATTTAAGATGAGGCATAACCGTAACCTTTTGCCTAATGACAATAAGGATCCTCCAGAGATGTAGAAACTGATGGTGTCATAAATATGGGAGCCATTTAAAGGTGAGAAGAGGTTGGGGAGGATGGGGGATGGGGCGTACGTGAAGGGTTTGATCTTTCCAGGAGGAGTGATGCTCCATTTAACAAGAAGCAGAAAGGAACTTCTTGGTGTGTGCAGGGGGAGTGTCTGTGGGTGGAAACATATGGGTGTTGTTATCCTCTGGTGGCTGTTATCCTCTGGTGGCTGCTATTCCTATTTCTCTGCTGAGCATGTTGGGCTGTGTTGAGTGTAAACTTTGAGACCTGAGGAGTCCTTGCAGCCTGTGGGAGCACAAAATAATTGAAACATACTGAAAGTTTGCCAAGCAGAGTTGAGTTCCCATTTCAGATGTAAATCATAAATTACAGTGCCATTAATATGCATAAATGTGTAGTTTTCTCTGCAATGCTTCAGATCCCAAGAAAGTGAATAGTTTGGTCTAACCAAAAAGAGAGAATCTTGAAAAAAAAATAAAAGTAGTGATAGAAATCCTGTGATTTCCTGAAAAATTAAAGTCCACATTTTGCAGAAACAAATAAAATCGAGATTGCACTGAGTCTTTTGTTGAGGATCCTACATCTGTGAGTGGCGAATGTGAAGCTAGAGCTCTGCTTGTTATCCTGCTTCTGGGGCAGTGCTCATGGTGGGTGGTGTGGCAGTCTCTTATCTGTAAAGGAAGTATCACAGAGACAGGGGTAGAACATGCTTCCCATTAAGTTGTTGATGGAAAACAAAATATTCCAAATTGGATGAGGACACTGAGGGGGGAAAAAAATAGATAACTTGAGGCATTTTCTCATCAGACAATGAACAGGTCAAAAACATAGTTGTTTCCTAATGTGATGGAAGTAGGGTAAAAAGGGGGCTTTCCTTATGGACTGAACTAGCACTTAGCTGCAAGTTTGATTTTCTTTTTTCCTGACAGGTCTCATGTAAATTCATCTTTCTCCTCATAAAGTGGGCTGAAATAGCAATAGCTGGAATAGCAGTGAGGTGCAGAGTTTGATAGTTTCTTTCCACTGGGTGAACAGAAGAGATGTGGGGAGATTTTATGCACCGTGTTTCTTCTAAATGATCTCTGGAGCTGAAGTCTCCCCTGCTCTTTATGCTTCTAAATTCTACTTCAAGGAAAGGAAGAGGAAGTCTGTGGCTTTTAGATATGAGACCTAAAGGTAACTGATTAGGAATGTCTGCAGTGACTGATTTGACCCACTGACTAATCAGCAGGGACCAGGGAGTTGAATAATTATTTGTACTGTGCCGTGAACTGAGAAGAAATTCTTCAAATGTGGGAGAGTTGAACCCACTCCACTCAAACCTTACATATGCCAAATGGCCCTTTCCACTTAAGTGCCTTGCTCTCACCTCGGGAATGAATCTAAAACCAAATGATGTGCTCCCTTCACACCTGCTTCTTCCTGATTTCACATTTACTGTCATCAGTACCACCTTTCTCCAAGCCTCCCAAAGGCACAACTTTCAGATATTAGAATTATACCCGGCACCGCTCTCCCAGAAATCACTCCAACATTGCAGTAATTCTTTCTGTCTTTTTTTTTTTTTCAAATTCACCATTTTTTTCACTCCTGGGGCCAGATTTTTAATTCATGTCTTCTAATAACCCAGCTGTTTCCAGATTATCCTCTCTACCCACACTGGCATTATTTCTCAAGCTTGAATTTCATCAAGTGACTCCTGTGTCTCAGAAACCTTCCGGATATCTCTAACTGTCCACAGGGTAGCGTCAAATCTTGTGAGACTAGAAAGCCAGGTCTGTCCTATTCTCATTTTCAAACTGATGTCCTATGTGTTCCACAAAGAACTCTCAGATGTGCTCAGGCCTGCATCCCAATCCACAGAGCACGCTTTATGTTTTGCTTTGTTTTTTCACCTCTGCTTGCATGCTTTCCACCAGCAGAATGACCTCTCTGGGTCTCTTCCCTATTGATGCAAATTTTAATCCCGCACCCAAGGCTGGGCTCCAATGCCGCCTGCTTCCTGAAACCTTTTTTTTTTTTTTTTTTTTGGAGGCGGGTGGTACGCGGGCCTCTCACTGTTGTGGACTCTCCCGTTGCAGAGCACGGGCTCCGGACGCGCAGGCTCAGTGACCATGGCTCACGGGCCCAGCCACTCCACAGCATGTGGGATCCTCCCGGACCGGGGCACGAACCTGTGTCCCCTGCATCGGCAGGCAGATTCTTAACCACTGCGCCACTAGGGAAGCCCCCTGAAACCTTTTTTGAATACTCCAGTCAAGAGGGCCTCCTCTGCCTCTGATTTCTTTCAAATATGGTATGTTTCTTTTATATAATACTGTCCCATCTAATATTTTTATTAATTTTCATCATATGTACATCTTTTTTTAAACCCAGGTTTTAAACTTCATAATATTAGTGACTGCATCTTTTGAGTTCCACAGTATTTAGTACCCATAAGAGTTTAAAATATGTGGTCATATTTTTATAAGCCAATGAACTCTCCTTTTGTAATATATAATTGAGACTGAAACTTGTCTCCACAAAAAAAAAAAAAAAAAAAAAAAAGATTTTAGCAAAAATTGTGGTCACTTGCAACAGGAAATTTCAGGGAAAACCCTCCTCAGACCTTGGGTGAGACACCAACATTTAAGTTGTTTCTCAGTGTTGGCATTCCTCCAAACTCTTGCTTTTCAGATTTACCCTTTCATTGCATCGTATCAGAGGACAAGGTCATTTTGTTTTTCCCTGGTAGATCTGAAAAGAAACATATAAAATCTGACTGAGACTTTATGAATTCTCATAAAGCTTGTGAAGATGAGTTCACCTGATCTCTCTCAACCAACACTGTGACTAAAAACAGCCTATGCTGTAGAGGAAAACCTGGTAAACTTTGGTCAATGTTCAACAGCTGTCACACAAAGAATATAGGAAAGAATAAAAATGAGAAAATTGAGAGGATGAATCCAATCATCCTGGACCTTCTGTTCCATGTTAATAATTAAAATGTTTAGCACAACTCTGTTTTCATAAGTTAATGGAATGGCTCTCTGTGATTGTGATGAAAATTACTATATCCACGAGTCTTAATTGTACTACACTAGAACTGAATAAATGTCCTGTGTAATGTTATACTTGAAATGTTATGCACATAGGCTTTATTTATGGAATGTGAACATCTTACTGAACTAAATCTTATGCATAAGAGTGTAAAACAAACACAAAAACCTCAGGCAGTGCACTAATAAAGTTGGAAATATTCATTCCACTGCGAAGTATAGAGTTTGCTGTAATTAATATTTATGACCCTCAATAACTAAAATTTTTATTCCCTTTTATTTTCTTATGCACTGTAATTTAAAAATTATATCATTCTAATTATTATTCTCCTGCTAATTGACATTCTATGGGCATGTGTTAATTTTCTTCAAATCTGACTCTCAGATGGATTTTTTGACTGTGTCAGTTTGGTGGAGTGATGACATATATATGTGTGCAATGCCAAACTTTGTTCATATACAAGGTATGTCAGGGAGATTTAAGATAGAACCTCTTGAGTAACTACAAACAAGAGATACCCAAAATTGTGCTTTTAGAATACAGTATTTAAAATAACTAGAAAGAAAGAGAAGATATAAAATATTTAACAGTCACGCTTAATTGGTTCACACCAAATTAAATATTTCAAGTGTAGAATTCAAATGACCATACCCTCACAGCTGAAATACCCACCAAAACAGGCTTCACTGACGTAAGTGGTTCATATAACACAATTAAAAAGCATTGAACTCTTTATAGAAATTTCTAAAGGGACATGGAACCATGCAAAAGGAAATGAATCATCTAATTGGTAGTAAATTATAGGAAAAGGATGTTAGAAAAGACAACTAAAAAGTCTAAATTTACCATGTTCTTCAAATCATTGCTTCAAGTCTATGTTTCTGCTCCACAAAATGAAACATCACCACTGCTTTTTAATATCGAGGTTCTATACTTAAATTGTAGAATATTTGGAACAAGAGCTTAGAAAGCAGGTTACTGTTTTTATTTTATTTTTTTCTCCTGAACATAAACACTGCATCAGCTTTGGCAAATTTGAATAAAGTGAACTTTACAATGGAGGGTATAATTTAAGCAGCCAATGGAAATTGTAAAAGAATATTTCTGAAATATTTGCTATGCATTATTCCCCTGGCAGGCCACAAAGATGAACTCCCCACAATCAATGGAAGATATAGATTACTATATGGACAGAAAGAGGAATGCTGGCATCATAATCAACATAAACACATACTTGAAATTTTTCTGAGTTCTCAAAAAACAAAAAAAGATGTATTGTTATTCACTGATGTTAAGCTTTCAAGATGGACATAAATTGGTCTGTTTCAGCTACTTCAAAATTAATCAGAGGTAAGTGAAAGAAGCCAGTCGGAAAGGGCTGTGTGGTATAGAATTCCAACTATATGGCATTCTGGAAAAGGAGACATCGAAAAGATCAGTTGTTGCCAGGGACGATGAAGGAGGGAGGAATAAATAAACAAAGCACAGAAGAATTTTAAGGCAATGGAACTATTCTGTATGATAATTATAATGGTGGATACAGGCCATTATGCATTTGTCCAAACCCACAGAATGTACAACACCTATAGTGAACGCTAATGTAAACTATGGTCTTTGGGTGTTAATGACATGTCAGTGTAGGTTTCATCAGCCCTAACAAATGCACCCTCTGATGGGGGATGTTGATAACTGGGGAGGCTGTGCATCTGTGAAGTGGAGGATATATGGGAAATCTCTATTCCTTACTCGGAATTTTTCAGTGAAATCTGTTAAAAAATTAATTGGGGACATTGTGCCGCCACAGCTGTCCTAGGAATCTGTAGGTGTCCCTCCGGTCAGGCTCTCCCTGACATGGTGGGTCAAATATTCCATTTCTCTCAGAAGACTTTCTATTCCTGTCAACAATGAGAATGTTCTCCATTCATTTTGAAAAAAACACTCATCAGCTTTATTAGCCTTTATTTATTTCACAACCTTGACTGCAGACCTCATATACGCTCTCCACAGTGCCCCACTTGCATTTATATTTTAGAAGTGATTTTTTTATACTTCTTGGCTTTTCAAAACTTCCCCCACACTCTCCTCATGAATTCCCTTGACAAACTCAGTTGAAGAAACAGTAACAAAAGATTTCTTTACCTTTAAGCCAACAAATCTATAATTCATCTGCATTGGTACTCTTTCTCTTGGGGTAATGAAGGAAGTGCCTTTCTCTCATCAAAACTTACCTTCACTCATGTGCCCCAGATTCCATCCCTGCACCTATTTAATGCCCTCTGTTCTATGCATCTTCAATTTCTACCTCTCCTCAAGATTATTCCTTTCAGTAAACATATATGCTCTAGTTTTCCCATCCCCAAAATATCAAATAAAACAACCCGTTTTTTGACCTTATATCTTTGTCCAGCTACCTACCTTCTTATAGCTAAGTGATTCAAAATTGTTGTATATACATAATGATTCTACTTTTCACCTCCCATTATTCTGCAAGGCATCTGTACAGTTTTTTTTTTTCTTCCTGTTGTTTTTACCATTGTCAATTGCTGGGTCCCCAAAATATCACCAAAGCAACCTACTGCTCAAACAAAGCTGAATCTTTTTCTAACCACAGTAAGGAAGAACACTGGCTTCAGGCTTACTAACATCCCTGGGAGAGGGGTGACCACAGTTGGGACATTCACGGACACTTTGCTCTGTGGTAATCTTTCAATGTAGCTTTGTTAGGATCAAATAAGCATCATGATATAATAGGATCGGTGAACAGAGCAAGGCAAAGTTTGGGGGTAAGGAGTTCAAAGAATCTTGAGGTATGATTCATTCTATGTTTTCTTGAAGGTTGATGGATCTGTCAAGAAAGTTATAGAATAACCAATGAAGTTATTTGCAACTTTTATCTTCCTGGGAAAAGTTTCCTGGAATAGCCAAGCTATGTTGTTGAAGAGAGTGATATATTAAAAGCATGTTAATGTACACAGTTAGCCACATAAAAGATTTAAATTCTCACCATAGTTGTCTTCCTTGAGGTCCATTCATCCTTCACATTAGCAAGGGCAATGAATACTTTCTCTCCTCATCTATTCAACATATCAGTGTCTTGAAAATTAGTTAACCATTGACTTACGAAATCCTTTCACCTTTGGGCTTTTATGGTGGTATATTCCCTTCGTTGTCCTTGTACCTTCCTGGTTATTCCTTCTTATCTTTCTTTTCTGGATTCTTCTTCTGTATTTTATCTCTAAATTTTGGAGTTCTTTTGCATGCAGTCATGGGACCACTTCTTTTTCCTTCTGCATCTTTTCACTGAGTGATCTTACCTATTCCATTAACTATAAATAAAATCAATCTGAATTGATGTCCAGAGTCAGATCAGGAGAAACAACTGAATTTCATTTCCATAATTTCCATAATAATTCTACAATTTTCATCTTATAGCTTTTTTTGGATTTAATATGTTCAAAGTAGAATTATTAAATCTGTGCAAATCTTTTCCTTCCCAAATTTTTATCTCAGTTTATTTTAGTACAATGTACCCTGTTGCACTAGCCACTACATTACACAACTCCCAGGGGTATCATTCATATTGTATTCTAGTATTGTGAATGGTAAATGGTATCTTTTGGTCTTCAGTCACTCCTTTGGTCAACTATGTGTCCTGGAACACTTAAGGTTATGTGTCTGTTGCTAAGTTCATTGTTAATTTTGTGAAAGATGAATCTATCTTTGCAGTCTCAATTTTTTCACTTCTCCTTTTCTTCTAAATTACTGCAATCAAACCTATATCCTGGTAACTCTACTGATAATATATGAAATTCTGGCAAATAGCATCAGTGACACTCTTGGTAAATCCATTAGATATGTTTCATTCACTCTCTTATTTAACGACTTTGAATTATTCAGTGGCATTGAAAACTCAGTATTTTTAGAATTCTCTCTTCTCTGGGTTTTTATCCATAGTGGGCTACACTTTGCCCTAAATGTTGGCCTTCCATAGGTTTTCTCTATTTACCTTTCCTTTTCTAAAGACACCGTTTATTTTGAGCAGTTTTGGATTCACAGCAAAATTGAGGGGAAGGTACAGAGGTGCCCTTTATAATCCTCACCCCACAAGTGTATAACCTCCCCAATTATCAACATTCCCCACCAGAGTGGGACATTTGTTATGAATGATGAAACTATACATCGTTATCACCTAAATTCCATAGTTTATATTAGGTTTCACTCTTGGTGTTGTACCTGTTATGGGTTTGGACAAATAGATAATGACATATACACCACTATTATAATTTTGTACAGAATAGTTTCATTGCCCTAACTTCCCCTCTCCAACCCCTGGCAACCAGTGTTCTTTTCACTGTCTTTATAGTTTTGCCTTTTCCAGAATTTCATATGTGTTAGAGTCATACAGTATGTAGCCTTTACAGATTGGTTTCTTTCACTTAGTAATATGCCTTCACAGTTTCTCCACATCTTTTCATGGCTTGACAACTTATTTCTCTTCATTGCTGAATAATAGTCCCTTGTGTAAATGTACCACAGTTTTTTTTATTCACTCACCTACTGAAGGACATCTTGGTTGCTTCCAAATTTTGGCAGTTATGGCTCCTTTCTTTTTCTAATTATCCATCTCTTTTTCTGAAATGGTATGCCTTCCCTCAGCTTCAGCTACCATCATTGTAATGCTTGTCAAATCTTGATCTTTAGTTGAGAAAGCGTTAAAGCCATAATTTTAACTTATTGCTAGACAAATTATCTAACAGCAGCAAAAATATTTCAAACACAAAATGTATCAAACCAAATTAATTATTTTGTTTCCTTCAAACCCAAAGCCAATTCTTTTTTGCTGAGTTTATCTTATATAATTTCATTATCTTTTACTTCATTTCCCAGTCTAGAAGGTGACAGTCATCATCAATTGTTCCATATTCTTTCTCAGGTGTCATATTTGAGTAGCCATCGAGTCCCATAAAAATATTTCAGAATTATCTCAGGATATTTTCCTCTTCTCTAGTAAACCAGCCACTCCAGTTATTACCTCTCTCATAGAGGCAAACAAAAGTGATTTCAATCCCTTTTAACTAGAACCTCTACTTTTAGTTATTACTTTTTCTGGCCAATCTTCTATTCTACTTATTTCTTTATTTTATAAAATACAAATCTGACCATGAAATTCCTCAATTTGAGGACCTTTGATGGTTCCCAACATGAGATTCCTGTCTAGTTGTAATGTTCTTCCACAGGCTTATTTCTGACCACTCCTTCCCCGGGCACACACTAATCTATAGTCATGCTATGGATCATTCCCTGAACTTGGCATATGGCTTAATGTTTCCAAATTTTGCTCACTATTTCTTTCCTTCTTAAATACCCTTTTGCTCCTTATCTGTTTGATAAACTCCTACTCATTGTCAACAGCTCATCTAATATGTGTCCTCTGGGAACTTACCCTCTACTCATCTAGGTTTTCTCATTCTTAATGCTCTCATGTGATTTTCCCTCTATGTCAGTGCCCATTTCGTTGTATTAGAAGTATCTATTCACATATCTCTATCCCCTATTGACTGTGAGCTCATATGTTCACTAATCAGGTTGATAATTTTCTCGAAGGTTATATTGGTGCTCAGTAAGTGCAGGATGATAATAATAATATAGGTAATAAGTTTAAAGTAATGGATAATAAGGATTTCCCTGGCAGTCCAATGCTTAAGACTCCATGTTCCCAATGCTGGGGCATGGGTTCGCTTTCTGGTTGGAGAACTAAGATCCCACATGCTGCACAGAGTGGCCAAAAGAAAAAAAAAAGTAATGGATAATAAGTAAAAAGAAAAAGTTCAGGGCTTCCCTGGTGGCACAGTGGTTGAGAGTCCACCTGCCGATGCAGGGGACACGGGTTCGTGCCCCTGTCCAGGAAGATCCCACATGCCGTGGAGTGGCTGGTCCCGTGAGCCATGGCCATTGAGCCTGTGCATCCGGAGCCTGTGCTCTGCAATGGGAGAGGCCACAACAGTGAGAGGACCGCATACAGCAAAAAAAAAAAAAAAAAGAAAAAAGAAAAAAGAAAAAGTTCAGAGATGCACATAGTAGAACACTTCAGATCCAGGCTATTTCTATAATATTATTACAGGCAGTAATGGGTCATTGTATGTCTTTGAGCAGAAAAATAACTGTCATTGTGCTAATCATTATAGCATATGATTGTTGGACAGGAAGAGAGATTTGGAGAACAGAAAACCACCTTGATAGATATGCAAGCAAAACACTTTAATTCTTTAAAGAATGGAAGAAAAAAAAAAACGGATTGCTTTGAGGAAAATACTTTGTGCCAACACATTCATGTCAATGGCTGAATGATGGTTGGACTCACTCAGGTAAACGTTATGGTTTGGAATGTGCTATTACTGTGCTAAGCACAGTGGGATGAGTGAAGAGTTGAATACATAGGTCCTGCCCAGGTGCATTTTAGTGTCTAGAGTTTGCCTGTTCCTGTGTTAAAACCAGTGGAATAAATAGAGAAAGAACAGGTACTGTGATGGTCACTTTCATGGGTCATCTTCACTGAGTGAAGGGATGCCTGGATAGCTGGTAAAATATCTTTTCTAGCTGTGTCTGTGACAGTAATTCGGTAAGAGATTAGCATTTATATCTATAGACTCAGTAATGATCGCTCACTAAGTGGGTTGGCAACATCCAATCCACTGAGGGCTTGAACAAAAAAATGATAGAGGAAGGACCAATTTGTTCTCTCTGCTTCAGTTGGGCCATCAGTCTTCTCCTGCCCTGGGGCACTGGTGCTCCTGGTCCTCAGACCTTTGGACTCAGACTAGGACATACACCATCACCCTCCTTGGTCTCAGGTCTTCGGGCTTGGACTAGAACCACATCACTGGCTTTCCTGGGCCTCCAGCTCACAGTCAAGAAACCATGGGACTTCTCAGCCTACATATTACATGAGCCAATCCCTCATCATATACCTCTGTCTATACTTCATCTATCTATCTATCTACCTATCTATCTATCTATCATCTATCTATGTACGTATCTATCTATCTCCTATTGGTTCTGTTTTCCTGGAACAGTGTTTGAAGTGCTATTAAAATACAAACAACAAAAGGCATCTAAGTTTGACTATGGGTACATATTAGATAGCTGGACACCAAATCACTCATTTTATTCTATGACTGTTTGCTTACATTTCAAAAGCAAAACTAAATCACAAATGAAACAAAAATAAGCAGTCTCAAATATGTATCTCATGATGATTCAAATGAAAGTCTAAAGAGTTACTTTCTGCGTGTATCTTTCTGCTCAGAAAGACATCAGGGAAATGTGCTCAAGTAATAACAGATTGTCATTTTGGTGCATCTGGATCCCTCATAAGTACCCATTCATGAAACTCAGATTTTTTTCTAAAAAGATGCTGATTTTGTAATCTTTTAAAATGTGTAGCACTTCTTTTATTTGAGCTCCATTAAATTTTTCAGAATTCCCTTTAGTTTTGTAAATTAAGGTCTGAGTATGATGTTTATGGAGGCAGGTATGGTCCAGTAGCTATATATTGTTAAAGTCACCCTGTTCACACACAATACTTAAAGCATTAGATTCATAGATATGTAGTTTTAATATCCTGTACAAATTGAGTCCCTTTCATTCTCTGTTCCTGAGAGGAATGAAGCCATAAGTCTAAAATAACTGAATATTACAAAAGAGGTTGATTTCATCAAAATTAAATAGGGAAAAGTGTATCTTTAGGAGAACTCTGGGTGGATTTTCTGAAGGCACACGTGTGTGGGTTTTCCCCAAAGAGATAGACAAGGAGATGGAAGAAATAAGAATAATAAGAATGTTAAAATCATTTGGTTTGGAGGAGGAAGGATAATTATAACACCTAGAGACTGCATAAGTTTCTTTACCTTCCATCTGTTTTATACCTGCAGGTTTGTATTTAAAATGTTTTCTCTACCACATTTCCCACCAGCATCAGAGCTATGCATAAGAATGGTTAAGACAAGGGCTACCTACATCCTTGAATGTCAGCTGGGTTGCTCTGATCTACTCTCAGAGTGAACCAAGCATACAGAAAGGGTGACTGGTAATGGATTAGCAAGCCTATCAGCTGGTGGAGCTTCATAACTTAAAGGAAACACCTTGAATGATTATAGAAACCAAATGGGAAACAGGCACGAAAAGAAACTGGAGTGCACTGGCACTCCTCCAGCCTTATTGGATTATTGATTTTGTTTGTCATCTTAGTTTATTTGGGGAATGTGTCTTAAGCCCATAATCACTTGGGAGAGAGTGGGAGTGTTATTTATTTTAAATAATGAAAAATTGTAAAAAATATATGAATCTATATGATGGAGTGGGGCTTATTTCAGTATAACAAGTACTGAGAAGTCTTTCTCACTGAACTTTATTTGAACCTCAAAGAATGTGGAATTAATTTACATTTCATTATAGGCTGGTAATTCCCTCAGCATATTATAAGGTGGTTCCAGAATGAACAAACTATGTATATCCTTGGGCTGCTGCAAGATCTTGTGAGCACCAATCTTAAAATCCCAGCCAGAAAGGTCAAACCTGAACTGTTTAATCAATAAGAGCCTTACTCTTTACTTTTGGAGAGAGTGAGCATTCTGCAAAGGAGAAAATTTTGAAATCAATTACTGGATACTTCCCATTACATTGGCAATTACTTCTGACCGCTTCTCCCCCCCAAAAAAACCCCAATAATTTATAATATGTACTAGTTCATCATCTAGCAATTATCTCATTAGAAAAGTAAAAGAAATTTGAGTTTTCAGTAAAATAATAATATTAATATAATCACATCTCACTTATGCTCTCTACTACCTATAATCTTAGCTATCACAGGAGAACTGCTATGCCCCTAATCTTACTTGGTGAGCTTCTTTTTAAGAATTTGCTATCCTTAAAGATTTCCTATAGCTATTTACATTTCCACAGTATTTCTAGGTTGGTTTCTTTATCTCCAAAGATTCACCAAATTAGGTTTTGACATTCTAAATTGTAGATGACAATAACTGATATGATATAGTATTGACTATCATTTGATGGGACAGGAGCAGATATTAAATTATAATTTAGGCAAATGACCTGACAAGACATGTTTCCATATACCTTCATCTCTGAAAATCCTGGAGTTTAATTTCCTTAACCCAGCTTTTAAGGGTTCTAACATATCTCTTCAAGAAATTTGACTTGGGCCTCCCTGGTGGCGCAAGTGGTTGAGAGTCCGCCTGCCGATGCAGGGGATACGGGTTCGTGCCCCGGTCTGGGAGGATCCCATATGCCGCGGAGCGGCTGGGCCCGTGAGCCATGGCCGCTGAGCCTGCGCGTCCGGAGCCTGCGCGTCCGGAGCCTGTGCTCCGCAACGGGGGAGGCCACAACAGTGAGAGGCCCGCATACCGCAAAAAAAAAAAAAAAAAAAAGAAATTTGACTTGAAGTTACATTTGTGGAAACATCCTTTTTGTTTTACAAATGGTCCCAATTTGGAAGGTTTGCCCTCTCCGATATGGAACTGAAAATTGTATTATATACTGAGAGACAGCTACATCAACGTTCCACTTAAATAACACTTAAAACTCCACTGAATTCAATTTAATTGTTGAGAGATCATATATAAAAAATTAATCAATATTATGATGTTACTTTCTGTGGTACATTGTCCTTTCAAAAAATAACCCAGTAACAAATCCCATCCCATAAGCTATTCAACAATGTAACCATGACCCTCCTCCCATTAAGAGGAGAGACCTATGTCACTTATCTTTGAATCTGGACTTATGACTTACTTAAATTAATAGCTTACAGTAGAAGTGATGGTGTAGTATTGCTGAGGAAAGGGGGTGCAACATTTACCCTGATGTTTGGAATTCTCATTGTGGTGATCTAAATCACATGGTAGGAAGTCTGACTCCTCTGAACCCACTCAGCTACATGATCATCCAAACATGCTCGTTCAGAGAAACCATTTAGAAAAGTCCTGAGACTTCCTGAAGAGAGAGACAGAGGGAGAGAGAGGCTTGGCCAGCTTCCAGCTGCTCCAGCTCCACCTGCTGTCTTACTATAAACACATAAAAGACCCTAAATCACTATGGGTAGGAAGCAGGGTAAGAAAGATACCCAGTTACTTGCTTAGAAAAGGAAGGTTCTTAGGGAGAAATCAAAGACCCAGAGAATCAATCCCAGAAGACAATACTGGACCCTAATTAACTATAGTGTGCTTTCCAAAGCTCATTTAGGAAAACACTATTAAAATTTTACTACCTTTCTTACACAATGAACATATATTAATTTTAAAAGAGAAGTTAAAACTATAAAATAATCTTACTTTAATTCCACTACTCAGAGATAGTTGCTTGTAAATAGTTAGGAATCTCAACTGTTGACAGTATAATCCACTATGGGTAGTTTAGGCAAAACTTTTTGGAAATAAGACATATTTTGATGGGCTAAAATATATTGCTTTTGATTTATTATTTTGAGAGGTTTAGAAGCTCTAGACGTGCCCACTTACACTTCTAAATATTCCTTGCTACCTAGGTCAAGGAGTCAATATGGGATTTCCACCAGTTTGCTATATTCATTGTAATTATATATTCATGAACTGGAGAAATGACCACAGGTTCTTTACAATAAGTTTTGAAATCAAGAATTGTGAGTCCTCCAGTTTTGTCTTTTTTGAGATTGTTTTAGCTATTCTAGGTGATTGTACTTCCATATAGAATTAGTTTGTCAACTTCTATGAAAAAAGCAAGCTGGGAATTCAGTAGGAACTGCATTGAATTGTAAGTAAATTTGAGAGAGAATTGTCATTTAACAGTGAGGTCTTCTGATTCATGAATATGAGATATCTTTTTATTTATTTAGATCTTCTTTAAATTCAACCATGTTTGTAGTCTTTAGAGCACAAGTATGAAAATTTTGGTTAAATTTATCCAAGTATTTTATTTTTTAATATGTTGTGAATTGAATGTTTTGCTAATTTTACTTTCACGTTGTTCACTAATGTATATAAATACAGTTAATTTTTATAAAATGATCTTTATACTGAAATACTCTGACATTCTTTATTACCTCTAATAGTCACAGCTTTTCAAAGCCCTTGGTGGACATCTCAATTGACAGATCTTTCTTTTAATTTTCTCTCCAGGCTCTTTTGTGCCCAAGCTGGTATTGCAGGCTCAGGCAACCACGATGGTAAACAATTGCTGCTGATTGTTTTTCCAAAGCCCTGTGGATAAGTCTTTTCCTGAAAAGACCACTCTGAGTCAATTTAATTAACAATAATGGAGGTTTTTCTTAAGAATCTCTTAATATTCAACCCTAAACATGATTCTGCCTGTTAATAATCACTGGTCTTGCTTTCTTTTAAGAAATTTGATAGGCAATAAAGCAAATATTTATAATAAAACTAAGAAATATTAAAGGAATCATAGCAGTATATAGCAAAGGTCAATATATTAGTTTGCGGTGGAGATTCAGAGATTTTAAGATTTTCTTAGAAAAAATGTAATTTAAATACAATTCTGAAAAATGAGAAGGAATAATTTTGGCAACATATAGGGAGAGTATCTTTTAGGCAGAATCCAAAGGCCTAAATGTGAAAGAATTATTCATGATGTACAGAAAGTACAAAGCAGAGGGAAGTGGCCAGAGATTGGGTTTGAGAGGTAAGAGAGGCAAGAGGAAGTCTGGAGTGACACAAAGGAGCGAGCCTTTTAGAGGAGCAGCTGTGGGTAGAAACTGGGCAAGACTGCATCCAGAAAAGTGAGAGTGTAAAAGGAGGAAGTTTCAGTAATGCTAATGGAAAATGGCATTGGTCTTGGCCCATGTAAGGAGTCTAAATTGAAGATATAGATGAGTAGACCAATTCAGAGAAGCAGTCAGAGAACTTGGTGATGAGTAGGCAGTTGAGGAAAGAGGAAAGTCAAAACTGAGTCTCGGGGCTTTGGTTTGCAAAAATTGAGTTGATGGCCATTTCAACCACAGGAAAGCAGAGTTTATTTTTAGGGAAAAATTATGTTTATTCCCTAACATGTATAATTCTGGCACAAGTGAGGTATCCAAATTTAGATACCCAGTGAGGATTTTGACAAATAAATTGGGACCTCAAAAAAGCAATCTGGGCTAGTAATAAAGATTTAAGAATCATTAATATAAAATTGATCATTGGAACCATGGATATGTATGAGATGATGCAGGGAGAGAAAAAGAGGAGATAACACTCAGATATTAATACTGATAGCTAGAGGCAGCCCAGGGCAAGAAGCCTGCAAGGGAAGTTGGAGGAGTGGCCAAAGATGAGGGAGACCAACCCTGGGGGAGTGAAGCATCATGGGAGTCAAGATGCTTATAGGGAGAGACTGAATGTTTTGGATGCTGCTGAGGATGAGTAAGATCAAGACAGAAAGTGTCTTTCGGATTTAACCACAGTGTTGTTGGTGATTTGGTGAGAACACTTTTGGTGGAATTGTGGACATAGAAGACAAATTTTGGTGTGAGTGGGATGTCATCATGTGGAGAGGACAATTGTAGGCAGATCTCTTAAGAAGCTTAGCTGTGGAGCACAGGAGGAGAGGGCTACAGACAGCTAAAGGGAGACAGATCAGCATTATGTCAACTCAGAGGTTATTTTCTTCTTCCCTTCCTCCTCTTTTCCTTTTGGATATGTATTGGTTTTGTTGTTTTTTAAGTATGAGGAGATTCCAACACATTTAAAAGTTGATAGAAAGGAACACTAATAGAGAGAGAGAACTTGAAACTGAAAATACTGGAAAGAAATAAGTTGATTCAAGGATGAGAGAGACTATGGATAATGGTCTTTGCATCCCCTGTGTTCTTCACATGAGCTGACATTATCAGAAACATAGAAAGTAATGGGATAAAAATCATCCACAGTCAATTAAAACTAGTTTAACCAAAGTCAGTTAGTCTATTCACCAAAAATCTGGGTTTTCTTTAGTTCTGAGTTTCTCTACAGGAAAGAAAATGCCTAATTCTGGAGCTCCAGGAACACTGGGCCATTTTCTTAAAAGACATGTATGGTGAGTAACCAGGTGCTTAGCTCTACCCCCAAAGTGTCTTTCTGGTCAGAACAGCATTCAGGGTCAAGCAAGGCCAGCAGATCCATGATGTAAACTTAAAGCTTCATTAGACTCTAATTCTCTACCTCAGGACCTAACTCCCAGGAGTTAGGAGAGGCAGGTATCTGTCATTTTTCTTCTAATCATAGGCAATCTGGCTCATTTTCTGATGCCAATACTTTAATATGTAATCAATTCTCACTCCCCTGTAAGTCTTCCCTACTCTTCAAGACTTACCTGTCATACACGGTAGCTCTTTATTGCAAATTGTATCAAAGGCAACTTAATCCACAGGCATCTACATCAGCTGGGGATGCAGTAAGATCTTCTGTGGAATGACTAGAACCCCAGCCCAAGAAGCTGTATTCTGCTTGTCTCCTCGTGCCTCCTCTGAGCCAATCTGTGAGTCTTCTAGTCTGTCAGCTCTTGATCTTTTAGGCTCCGAAGTAAAATGAGTAAAAAGCTATCCCTGTGAGAGTCTTTAATTAGCAACATTCTCAGCATATCACAGGATGAAAGCAGCAGTCAGTGTAGGGCCACCACTATCAGAATCACCCGACAGTCACCCAGGAAACCACGGAGTCCCTGCAGGCTAAAGTCTCATCAATGACTGTCTTCTGTGGGAGGCATTCTGCTGGCTCTGCAGAGGACAAAGAAAACAGGAAAGAAGAAATGAGACAGCAATCAGAAAGGAGAGACGCACATTGAATCTTGCTGAACAGCCCAGTGAGAGACCATTTATTTTTAATGCTTTAGGAAGAAAGCTGAGCCTTATAAAGTCACTTTCTTGTATGGCTTACATGGAGTGTCAGAAGACGCTTGGAAATGTTTGCAGCAGTGTCAAAATAAGCAGGGAATGAATTGTGAGCACACCAAACACAGGACAGAATTTCTCAGAATGATGCAGTGCCAATGCCTCTTCCTGTAATCCTTAGACCTCGTGAGAGACGGCTGAGAAAAAACAAGTGATATTCTGAGTGTCTTGTTTTGAAATCACTCAGCATAGGAGATAATTATGATAATGTACAGAACAGCTTTTTCTTCTGTCAACTTTCCTCTTCATCAGTCTATTATTTTCCCCAACAAAATGATGGGTAGTAATATGAGGCCCCGTTCTTTCTCTCTTTTTAATACCATTAATGCTCACCGAACCACATTTAATTAACGGAATGTATATTGATACACATAGCTTAATCAAGTCAGGGAGTGGAGCTGGAAATGATTGAGGACAGCTCTTTCACACTTATCTCAATTTATGAATGCTCAGACGCAGACAGATAGTGAAAAGGGTTTAATTTCCATTTGTGTTGTTTGCACATTCTTTATAATGTAAGCGTTAATTGAACATGCTCTGTGTCAGTGTGGAGAAATCAAGCATATCCATTTTTCATAAATGAAGGTCACAGGTCGATCTTGAGCAAGTTCCAAGCAATCTAGTTATAGAAATGTATTTATATTCGATCAACTATGACATGAAAGATTGGAGATCTGGAAAATTAACACCAGGAAAGCAATGCAGCTTCAGCTCTGGAATGGCACCTTCTGGGAAGCAAACACCAAAGGTTTGTTACTTTTTGCCTCGGAATGTGGTTTGGGTGCTCATCCTGCGTTTCTCGTTTCTGAGATGCTCTTTATTTTGCTTGTGGATGTCGGTTGTCACAAAAAAATGAGTTCAGACTACTGAACTTGGGGGAGGGGATTCTTAGCTAAGAGTTAATTTGGTGAAGAGGAGGTTGTTGACACAAATCCACAGAGCATTCTGCCCATTTATTCCACTAATATTTCAATGAGCACTGTGATAAGCACACTTTAGGTAAATTGGATAAAGTATTGATAATTTCCAGAAGAATGTATGGCTAATTTTTTCAAATGTATGAAGATGTCAGATAGTCATTTAAAATGATGGATTTTGTTGTCATTTGCATTTTCCCAATTTGACTTTAAAACTGTTTTTTTATGTTTTTATTTTATTTTTTTTACATTTGCTGCGGATTAGATTATTTTGTTCATTTCTGGGATTTTAGCCTAAACCTACAATTTAAAATTAATTCATATATTTCTTAAAACACAATCCAAGTTCTCGTATCTTGATCTAATAATTCTGTAATAAAAATGGATCACACTTGTGGCTATTGTATAAAGATGTGCATGATTTCTCATATCTAGAATAATATTCCCCATATATTAAGCTCACAGTAATAGGAAAAGGAAGTGGAGGATGCTTTCTGAAATTCATCTTCTCCCCTGAGAGTAAGCATTTTACCCACTTGAGCAAACTATCTATTTGTGTCTTTAACAGCAAGTGTAATTTTGCTCATTGCCTCAGAGACATTAAAATATACACTCCTTCTTGAATCTTCTTATTTTGGCCCTAGAATTTTCAAGCGTTTAATGTCCAGGGGTCTTGTATTTTATATTTTGTTCTTAAGTAATGTGTGGCCAGTTAAATAGGCTTTATGCCACTAAAATTTGCATGTGATTTCAAGTTTTCAATCTTCTTAGTGACCCAGCTGATAAGTTAGAAGGAATGATTATTGTTATCACAAAAGCTGTTCATATCCAGTATTTGTATCTGGCTTGACCCAGAAAAAAAAACAACAGGAAAAACATTTATAAAAAGTATAGTCAGACAAATATTTTAAATGTTACCTATGATTTTTATTACAGAAGTCAATAAAAGGAAAATAAGAGATATGAGTCATGAATTGAAGAAATATGGAAAAAATGTAACTTACATTCATAAAACCTATATTCCAAGTTGATTTTTCACCTTGTGAAAATTAAGTGAACAAACCACACCTTAAAAAATACCCTTGAAACAGGATCCAAAAGGAGAACAGTTTGATCTATGGGAAATTTTCGTTAAAGAGTGTATTTGTGGGAATGAAAGTCTTTTTGGCCCCCTTCCCTAGCCTAAAACATAACTGAAAAGAGGGCAAACACCTTAAAGTTCTTTAAAAACAAAAATTACTATTAGAAGGAGGAGTTTGGTGTCATTATTAGGAGAAGAGACTCAGGATCATCTAGTCTTTCTTAGTGGGTTCCATCCCCTTAGAAAAGCGTCAAATATTCTTATATTTATTCACATGAATGAGGAAATTCTCTGACCTCCTTTTCTCATGTGGATTTCTGTAATAAGTTAAGGTTCAAGGTCTTTACATTTCAAGGAATGAGATGTTGTAACACGTACTAGAGAAAACATGAATATAGTTATTGCTGAGAGGTTAAGAAGGAAAGCCCTAGAGACAAGAAAACATAGATGACCTAAATGTTCAGGCTCAGAGAGGAATAAAAATGCACAATGGATGTGGTTCTACAGTCTGTCAGCCCGAGACTCTCACTCTGAGAAAGAAGAAATCCTTAACCTGACAGATTTCAGGGGGAACCATTGTGACAAATTCTAATTGGAAGGTCCATTGTGGGGAATAATATGCACAATACCTCTAAATATCTTAGATGGAAAAAAATATTGTGGATGGTCTCCTCCTGGAAAAATGGAGTAGTGGAAAGAAACTGTATGAAGGAAACATATGAGAATTGTCCTAAGGGTAATTATTAAAAGCTAACTAGTATAGAAGAGTCCTTATAGGCTGCTCTTTACTCTGGAAGAATGACGTGTTTCATCACATATATGTGCTATAGGTCAGAGGCACAAGACTTCATTTCCAGAGTCAAAGAGGTAAGCAATGTTTTCTTAGCATAAAAGATAAACAAAACAAAACAAGAAGTTAAATGAAAGATGATACATAAAAAATGAGAGAATAGGGTGGCAAACTCAAAGATTAAAAGTTTTAAACTACTTTTTTTTTTCCTTTTGGTGTCAAATAAGCAGAAAAAAATACATAACAGATTTAATGTTTCTTTGTGGCAGATGATGTAAGGGGTTAAGTTAACCACTGGATGTTAACTTAAGGCTTACTGGATTTTTCTTATTGAATTTTGAAACTATTGATCAATATAAACTATTTGCCTTTCCAAGCTATGAAATTATTGGAATTTGCCTATCTTTCCTTTTCTTTCCAGCTATTAGTTCCCTGGAGAAAAATAGTGATGATCAGTCAAAGCCAGAATTCTGTTTTCCTAACATGTATGACCTTAATTTTCATTCATTTTGAATGTTTATGTAGAGACGACCTTTGGAACAAAAGACAACTGATTTTTATAGGAGTCACTTAAACTCATGATTCTCTCTAGAAATATACTGAAAGAGCATGTGATTTTATTTCCAAAATACAGTCAGTAACCTATCTGAAAAAAATTACCAATTGGATACTAAGTTTTATTAAACCAAAAGAAAGAGAATGTAAGAATTTCTCTTGCAAAAAGTCTGAATCACATTTGTACCTTCTAGTCTACTAAGTCAGAGGTTTGAAAACTATAGCCTTAAGGCCAAATCTGGCCCTTGGCTTGGTTTGTAAATAAAAGTTTTATTGGAACACAGCCATGCCTGTTCATATACACATTGGCTGCTCTTGTCCTACAAGGGCAGAATACTATAATTATGACTGCCCATATAGCCTTCAAAGCCAAAAATATTGCTATTTGGCTCTTTACAGAAAAAAAAAATTGCTACCCTCTGTATTAAATGCAAAGGTTTTTTTTTGCCAGATTAGTTTTGAAAGGTATGAGATTTCTGATTTTTCTTTTCACTCTCCATCATTAAACTACAGTAAGGATTAATTTTGAGTGAAGCTTTCTGACAGTACATGATATATATGTTCTTATGTATCCCTGAGAACTTATCCGTGAAGGAGATTTTTTTTTTATTTAAGACAAAAAAGATTCAGATAATTTAGGAAGATTTTCCTGTCACACAGCTAATAGCAGGAACATTTTAAAAATATTTTCTGGTATTTTCAGTGAATCAATACTCAATTCACAGAAGAACTGGCTATCAAATGTCAAATTCTTCCCACCCTGTTTGTTTTGTTTTGTTTTGTTTTATATTCTTTACTCTCTAGAGCTTTATTGTGAATACTGAGCATTTATTTTAGCTATTTCATCTGTTTCTAGATAAACCAAAACCTCCTATTTTAACTTCTATTCTGTGTATAGAGACTATTAATGTGCAATTCTGAATCAGTCTGACATGTTTCTTGTTTTCCAGTGTGAGTGTTTGTAGGTATATAGTTATTATCTTTCCAATGTTTTCCCCATGATGTCTTTCTGCATGTATGTCTTCCTGTAGATTTTATATCAATGTTTCTCACCAACCCTAATTTTGTAAAAATGCCTTTTCAGGGAAGGGAGAAAGTGGATACAGATAAACCTTCTAGGAAGTTAGACTGAGCAGGAGAGGAGGAAATCAGCTCATTATTCTGAGGGGAAGCACTATCACAGGAAGGCATCCACCAGGATAATGGTTATTTGAATATAAGCATGGACTGATGGAAAATAACCAAGAGGCAGAGACAGGATAAGAAGCTAAAAGAATGAGAGAATATTTAATTAATTCACTTCCTAGCAAACGTGAAATCAAATACTGGGGGCAGGGAAAGAAGAAAGAATCTCTGTGTTAGGCTGGTGAAAGGGCTGGGCAGGTATATGTACTGTCAATTTGAGCAGGGGAAGTTGGGGGACACCAGATCTGGTCAGCTCTGTTTTCCTTAATGATGGAAGAGTTGGTTAGGACTGGGTTAAAGTGAATTGTTAGGTGAGTTTGAAGCAAATGTTGAAGGTTTGGAGCAACCTATGAGCAAATTTGTGGAGGAGCTGGCCAAGGATAAGTAAAAGTTTTCTGAATAACAAAAAAAGAATTTTTTGAAAGCCTTAATAGTTTAAAATATTTCCTTCTCAAAGAAAGGAAATTTGCTTTTATTCTTGTGGAGAGATACTATTTTGAAATGCTGTTGGAGGTATAGGTCCCTGAAGTTCCTTTTATTGCTTGCCTTCCCCAAGATAGGCAGTTGGGGCAGCATTGCCCAAACATTAGTCATTTTCTCCCCACATACATTATTTTTTACCATCTTGTTGAACAACCTATACTCTTATTGATGTATTTTTTCCCCCATATTTTTCTTGTAAGGTCATTTTGATGTTTAACAAATATAACACTATAACCCAAAAAATAATATGGTGTTGCAAAGCATGTAAATACACCCATGAATACTTTATTTTATTTATTTTTAAAATTAAAACAAAATTTACTGGAGTATAGTTGATTTACCATGTTGTGTTAGTTTCAATTGTACAGCAAACTGAATCAGTTATACATATACATGTATCCACTCTTTTTAGATTCTTTTCCCATATAGGCCATTACAGAGTATTGAGTAGAGTTCCCTGTGCTCTACAGCAGGTTCTTTTTAATTATCTATTTTATATATAGTAGTGTGTATATGTCAGTTCCAATCTCTCAATTTATCCCTCCCCCTCCCCATCCCCTGGTAACCATAAATTTGTTTTCTACATCCAATGTATTTTATAATAAATAATTTCATGGAAAATTATTTCAAAAAGGAAACTTTATAACCCAAACTGAAAGGGTAAGCACATCTCACATTGCTGTAAGGAGAAGTTAAGCATAAAATACACAAAATGAAAACAAAGTTGAACCTATTAAGCTCTGTCTAAATTCTATTCCCTGCGAAAGCCTGAGCATGCCCCTAACCTCTGTTAAAAATAATAGTAGTGTGTGTATCAGGGTGATTTTTTGAACATAAGGGTACCAAGAGAACATTTTTCTCTTTGATGTAATCAGGAATGATAAAGAATTAAAAAAGAATGATTTTTCCTCGATGTGATTGGATGCTACTTAATGCCTTGGGTCCGAATCCCTTCTGAAGCTGTTCAGTATCACACATGATACTTGTCTCACACTTTGTAAAATCTGGATGGGGAATTCTGCATTCATTTCCTTGGGGAAGGGAAGAATAGGCAGAAATTCGGAGAGAATTATGGAGATGAGGACTGGCCTATGTCAGATTTGGGTACATATTTTAGGAGTTAGATCTATAGTCAGGGCAGGGCCGCCCACAAGGCTCCCTGCTGTAGCCTACCCCTTTCATACACACAAGACAGAGGGCAAATGGGTCCCAGAGTTGAGGAGGAGGAAAGTCTGAAGGGGAGTTAGAAATGTGCAGATCCTAAAATGCTTGAGAGATGGCTCAGCATCCTGGTGTCTCCAACTGGACTGAACCCTGAGGGAAGGGATGAGAGAGAGGTAGCCCTGGTCAGTCCAGGAATTGTAGCTCTGATGGACCTTGTGGACCCTTCCTCAGAGAAGGGTTCTGAACACATAGCAAGACTCAAAGCAGAAATGGCTTTGTTGTCAGGAGGGACCAGCATTCCTGGTTTCAACCCCTGGACTGAAAGTATCTGTTTGATTAATCTTGATCTTTTTCTAAGGAATGTAAAAAATAATAAAACTATTTTTATTTGTATAATTTTGGATATAGAAAATCCAAAGGAATACATACATATAAACAAACACAAACAACTATCTGAACTAAAAATGGTGTTCAGCGTTGTGGCAGGATCCAAGATCAATTTACAATATCAGCTGTGTTTTTATGTACTAGCAATGATCGTGTTTCATCTTGATTTTGACCCCGTTCAGGTTTGCAGTCTTCTTCTCACTCTATCCCTTCACTCCCGGCATCATCATCACCCATCCCTACTACCTCACATGCCCACTTGACCTATCTTGCTCCTGAAGGCAGCTGTGCCTGTTGGCTAATGGCTTAGTCAACAAGCCTGAAAGAGCCTCAGGAGATCCCCAGGGTCCCAGCCTGCCTGGGGGACAGAGAACTGATTATATGAAATCCCAAGAGAAGGGACTAAATTGAGATTATGCTTCTGCCACCAAGGAGAATGCATACAGGAAGTAAAATGAAGTTTACTTCTGGAACATTGGAGCACTTTGCTATTCTTTTCCACATGGTTTGTGTAGGTGTGAACTGTGAATAAGAACGTGACTAGTAACGAATTACAGGGCAGATGTTGAAGGCCTATTTTTAGATGTGGCTGATGGAGACGGGACTGAAAGGCAGAGCAGGTCCTATGCTCAGACTCACTAGAGCAAGGCGAGGGTGACTGTTGCCTAGTCACCACGGGGTTGTTTTATTCAATTAAAAATTAAGTCTTGAGGACCAGATGGTGATGGGGGACACAGATTGCCAGCAGTTGTCAGAGTCCCTGAGTGAACAGAGATTGGAAACAGACCTCAGCATCCCATGGAATGGAGCCCACCTGAGAACAGCTGTGTCAGCTTCTGACCCTCAGCTGGGACCACAGGATTCCTGTCTGTCTCGTCCATCATCCCCAAAGCCTGGCACATCCTCAGCTGGACACTTGGTAGGTGTCCAACATGTATTTGATTTGGACAAAAAGGATAGGTAAATATGAGGAGAAAAGTAGAACACTAAGTTATTAAAATGTGATGGTATAACCAAAAATTTAGGGATGGGGGTAACACAGTTCTACTTAAACCCTAGAAGAAAAAGATTTACTCAACCTAACCGTCTTATGAGGCCTATCATGATTGCCCCTCATTTGAAATTGCAAACCCGCTTTTCTCCTGCCCCCTTTCTAGTCCCCATTACCCTGATGAACTTCTTTTTTATTCATATTTAACTTTTCATTTTCTCACTGTCATGTGCATATTTGCTAAAATGTCATCTCCACTTTGAGAGTGCCTCAGTCAGGAAACGCTGTGGAAACAAGGAGCACAAACACCTCAGCATCTTTCAACTCATGTTTCTTTTCCTGCAGGAAAATCAAGTAAGGAGACTGTGCTCATTAATGTCAACCAGAGATGGAAACTAATGGCGACTCCTTGCTGATCACACTACCCTGACCTCAGACGCCATGGAGAGGAGATCACAGTAAACCACTCACGGTGGAGTGGGAAGTGTGATCCGCCCATAGAAAGAGCAGGAAATGTTTGTGAGCAGTAAAACAGTCTCCACCAGAGCAGGAACTGCTGTCTTCTGTACATTCATTTAACCTAAGCACATACATAGCTTGCGTGAGGCAGGTTCAATAGCTATTTCCTTCTGATTTGTTTCCAAATTTCCAATTTTTACAGGTATTTGTGCTGAAGAAAAAGCTTTTTCTGAGTCAGGGAGCATCCTGTGTGCATACTGTTGTTCACCTGTGGTAAAGATGCCATAAGAAAAATTATTATATGAGAAGATTCATTTTGCTGTATCATATACATCTCAGGCTTTATTACCCAAGGTGCAAAGGCAATAAAATCACTTTTCTCTTAAGAACTAAAAATATTATGATAATCATTCTCATCTTATAAATGAGCTGGAAATCCAGTTTTTATCCAGGATCTTCCTTTCCCAGATCACCAGGATTACTTAAACTTGTTCATGAATTCATTTTTGAGTTCCAGCCAATGTCAGTCAGTGAAGCAGAGCTAGGTGGGCTCCACAATGGCTGAGCTCAGCAAACCACGTGGCTGGCCTCCACTACCGTTTCTCCCACTCACGTGACACTGGGCTGTGAACCCTGAGGTCATGACAGCCATGTTGAAGCTGGGCGTCTTCCTCAGGCAGGGTCTGGCCAGCTGCCGGCTGGCTCTTGCTGACAATATGCCCTGCTCTCTACCTGATCACCTCTGCAGATGCTGCCAGCTCACCCAGACTCAGAGTGAGAGCATTTTCCTTTCAAATCCATGTTCAGTGAGGTGTGTCCTACAGCAAAACAGCATGGGAAGCAAACTTCACAGTTTTTAGTGCTGCACAGGGTACTTTCAGTATACCTGGACACAGCGTTTTCTCCAGAACATTTCCAAACACAGCAAGTAGAGGTCAAGTAGTGTCAGGGTCCAGCATCAATAAAGCAAAACAATGCAAAGAACCAATTTCCCTCTCCCTGGCCTGTTCCTGGTTTTCTCTTTCTCTTAAGGAATTTTTCCTATCGGCTCTCTGGTTTTCCTTCCCTGTCATATGGTCTTCATTGGAGCTACTGGCCCTTAGGTGTGTCCTAGTATATTTTCATCACAAGTAGAAGACATCAGTGTCAGGGTCACTCTGCTCCCACATGAGTCTGTTGCTCTTGGGTACATACCTGTGTGAAACAAGAGGCAAATGTTGGGTTGGAGGACCATTTGCCATGTGCATGGACAGTTCATAAACCCAGGTCCCTGACAAGTTTAAGATATGCTTAAATCTTCACAGCCAAAAGGAACACTCAATTCTGTCTTCCCAAAACAAGGAGTTAGCTTCCTCAAAGTACAATGCCAACCCATGACCAGGAAGGCAGAAGCTACTTGAAACTTTTTAATTGGCAACTTTCCAGCTACAAAAATCTGAAGGTCCAGTCTCTACTGACACCCAGTACATTTTTAGTATATTCTCATTTCCTTGGGCCACTTATGACAAGTCATGCCAACAATTTCGATCTCTTGGGGATCATTGAAAATTATTTAGAAAGATTTGTATGTTGGAATGAAACAAAATCAGATAATGATTCCAGATACCTGTTTCTGATTTTAGGCAATTCATTCTCCTACTAGGGTCTGTTTCCTCTCCCATCAAAGGAAAGAAGGAAATCTGAATATCTCTGAGGTTACATCTCTCTGCCATTTTATCATTCCAGTATTCATAAATTTATGCAGAATTAGACCTTGAAAAACATAGGAACTACACAATTGCCAAGAAGAAAATGAAAACACTGATGATGATATTAGAAGGAATGGGAATAACATTTTCATGTCCTATAAGAAACTGTTCCAATGATATTGGTAGCTCAAAAGGAATGAAAAGAGTTATTAGATGTGCAATGCACAGGGCACTTTTATATTACAGCAGATAGCTCATCTTTCAATCCATCTGATTTTCAATGAGATGTAGGCACCAGTTGTAGTGACTTCAATTGAATTCTAAGTGGGGAAGACGAAGTTAATTAACTAAAGCCTTTGAAACTATCTGAAAACTATTATTTTCTTGCAATTGTCCCTTGACAAAAAACTACAGAGAAAAACAGATATTGAAGCTATGATAAAGTGTGTTCTATTTGAATTTTCTCATTAGTGCCTGGATTTCTACTGAGAAGATGGGAAATGTGATCCATTGTTTCTCTCACTTTTGCAGTGAGCAAAAATTTCATTATTTTAAAGACTGCATTTAAGGTTTAGTTCTCAGTATATTTGATTGAATTACTGTAAGATATTTAATTAAACAGAAAGTTTGCAAGTCACATTTCTGATATAGGACTTGTATGGAAAATATATAAAGAACTCTCAAACTCAACAATAGAAAAACAAAGAACCTAATTAAATAAATTAAATAGATACTTCACCAAAGAAGGTATAGTAATGATGACTAATCACATAAAAATATTCTACAACATTAGCACTAAGGAAATGCAAATTAAAATTCAAATAAGATCCTTCTAAACACCTACTAGGATATTTACTATTAAGTAAAAAACAAAAACGTCAATATCAAATACTGGGGAGGATGCAGAACAACTGGAACTCAACTGTGTGACTGATGGTACATGAGGCATCACTGTACTATGTCTGAAAATGTTTGTTTACCTAAGCGCAATGCAATATAAACTTTCTTAAGGAAAGAAAACTTTGCTTTAGTAATTGCTGATATGCAAAGGATTGTCATAATACTCAATTTTAGGAGTAAGGTAAAAGCTAATGATGATAAAAGTTAAACAAAATAGAGACTTCCGGGTAAGATGGCGGAAGAATAAGACGCAGAGATCACCTTCCTCCCCACAGATACACCAGAAATACAGCTACACGTGGAACAACTCCTACAGAACACCTACTGAACGCTGGCAGAAGACCCCAGACCTCCCAAAAGGCAAGAAACTCCCCACATACCTGGGTAGGGCAAAGCAGAGAGATTCCCGCACAGAGGAGCGGTGCCGAGCGGCACTCACCAGCCCGAGAGGCTTGTCTGCTCCCCCGCCGGGGCGGGCGGCGCTGGAGCTGAGGCTCGGGCTTCGGTCAGAGCGCAGGGAGAGGACTGGGGCTGGCGGCGAGAACTCAGCCTGAAGGGGGCTAATGTGCCACAGCTAGCCGGGAGGGAGTCCGGGAAAACTCTGGAGCTGCCGAAGAGGCAGGAGACTTTTTCTTCCCTCTTGGTTTCCTGGTGCGCGAGTAGAGGGGATTAAGAGCGCCGCGTAAAGGAGCTCCAGAGACGGGCGCGAGTCGCGGCTGAAAGGGCGGAGCCCAGAGACGGGCGTGGGACACTGGGGCTGCTGCTGCCGCCGCCAAGAAGCCTGTGTGCGAGCGCAGGTCACTGTCCACACCGCCCTTCCGGGAGCCTGTGCAGCCTGCCACTGCCGGGGTCCCGGGATCCAGGGGCGGCTTCCCTGGGAGAACGCACGGCGCGCCTCGGGCTGGTGCAACGTCACGCCGACCTCTGCCGCTGCAGGCTCGCCCCGCACTCTGTGCCCCTCCCTCCCGCCCGGCCTGAGTGAGCCAGAGTCCCCGAAGAGGCTGCTCCTTTAACCCTGTCCTGTCTGAGCGAAGAACAGACGCCCTCCGGCGACCTACATGCAGAGGCGGGGCCAAATCCAAAGCTGAGACCCAGGAGCTGTGAGAACAAAGAAGAGAAAGGGAAACCTCTCCCAGCAGCCTCAGAAGCAGTGGATTAAAGCTCCACAATCAACTTCATGTACCCTGCATCTGTGGAATACATGAATAGACAACAAATCATCCCAAATTGAGGAGCCAGGAGTCAGTGCTGTGCCTCTGAGGTGGGAGAGCGAACTTCAGGACACTGGTCCATAAGAGACCTCCCAGCTCCACATAATATCAAATGGCGAAAATCTTCCAGAGATCTCCATCTCAACACCAGCACCCAGCTTCACTCAACGACCAGCAAGCTACAGTGCTGGACACCCTATGCCAAACAACTAGCAAGACAGGAACACAACGCCACCCATTAGCAGAGAGGCTGCCTCAAACCATAAAAAGTCCACAAACACCCCAAAACACACCACCAGACGTGGACCTGCCCACGAGAAAGACAAGATCCAGCCTCATCCACCAGAACACAGGCAGTAGTCCCCTCCACCAAGAAGCCAACACAACCCACTAAACCAACCTTAGCCACTGGGGACAGACACCAAAAACAACGGGAACTACGAACCTGCAGCCTGCAAAAAGAAGACCCCAAACACAGTAACATAAGCAAAATGAGAAGACAGAAAAACACACAGCAGGAGAAGGAGCAAGATAAAAACCCACCAGACCTAACAAATGAAGAGGTAATAGGCAGTCTATCTGAAAAAGAATTCAGAATAATGATGGTAAAGATGATCCAAAATCTTGGAAATAGAATAGACAAAATGCAAGAAACAGTTAACAAGGACCTAGAAGAACTAAAGACAAATCAAGCATCGATTAAAAACACAATAAATGAAATAAAAAATACTCTAGATGGGATCAATAGCAGAATAACTGAGGCAGAAGAACGGATAAGTGAGGTGGAAGATAAAATAGTGGAAATAACTGCTGCACAGCAAAATAAAGAAAAAAGAATGAAAAGAACAGAGGACAGGCTCAGAGACCTCTGGGACAACATTAAACGCACCAACATTCGAATTATAGGGGTTCCAGAAGAAGAAGAGAAAAAGAAAGGGACTGAGAAAATATTTGAAGAGATTATAGTTGAAAACTTCCCTAATATGGGAAAGGAAATAGTTAATCAAGTCCAGGAGGCACAGAGAGTCCCATACAGAATAAATCCAAGGAGAAATACACCAAGACACATATTAATCAAACTGTCAAAAATTAAACACAAAGAAATCATATTAAAAGCAGCAAGGCAAAAACAACAAATAACACACAAGGGAATCCCCATCAGGATAACAGCTGATCTCTCAGCAGAAACTCTACAAGCCAGAAGGGAGTGGCAGGACATACTTAAAGTGATGAAGGAGAAAAACCTGCAACCAAGATTACTCTACCCAGCAAGGATCTCATTCAGATTTGATGGAGAAATTAAAACCTTTACAGACAAGCAAAAGCTGAGAGAGTTCAGCACCACCAAACCAGCTTTACAACAAATGCTAAAAGAACTTCTCTAGGCAAGAAACACAACAGAAGGAAAAGAACTACAATAATGAACCCAAAACAATTAAGAAAATGGGAATAGGAACATACATATCAATAATTACCTTAAATGTAAATGGACTAAATGCTCCCACCAAAAGACACAGACTGGCTGAATGGATACAAAAACAAGACCCATATATATGCTGTCTACAAGAGACCCACTTCAGACCTAGAGACACATACAGACTGAAAGTAAGGGGATGGAAAAAGATATTCCATGAAAATGGAAACCAAAAGAAAGCTGGAGTAGCAATTCTCATATCAGACAAAATAGACTTTAAAATAAAGACTACTAGAAGAGACAAAGAAGGACACTACATAATGATCAAGGGATCAATCCAAGAAGAAGATATAACAATTGTAAATATTTATGCACCAAACATAGGAGCACCTCAATACATAAGGGAAATATTAACAGCCATAAAAGGAGAAATCGACAGTAACACAATCATAGTAGGGGACATTAACAACCCACTTTCACCAATGGACAGGTCATCCAAAATGAAAATAAATAAGGAAACACAAGCTTTAAATGATACATTAAACAAGATGGACTTAATTGATATTTATAGGACATTCCATCCAAAAACAACAGAATACACATTTTTCTCAAGTGCTCATGGAACATTCTCCAGGATAGATCATATCTTGGGTCACAAATCAAGCCTTGGTAAATTTAAGAAAATTGAAATTGTATCAAGTATCTTTTCCGACCACAATGCTATGAGACTAGATATCAATTACAGGAAAAGAGCTGTAAAACATACAAACACATGGAGGCTAAACAATACACTACTTAATAACGAAGTGATCACTGAAGAAATCAAAGAGGAAATTAAAAAATACCTAGAAACAAATGACAATGGAGACACGACGACCCAAAACCTATGGGATGCAGCAAAAGCAGTTCTAAGAGGGAAGTTTATGGCAATACAATCCCACCTTAAGAAACAGGAAATATCTCGAATAAACAACCTGACCCTGCACCTAAAGCAATTAGAGAAAGAAGAACAAAAACATCCCAAAGTTAGCAGAAGGAAAGAAATCATAAAAATCAGATCAGAAATAAATGAAAAAGAAATGAAGGAAATGATAGCAAAGATCAATAAAACTAAAAGCTGGTTCTTTGAGAAGATAAACAAAATTGATAAACCATTAGCCAGACTCATCAAGAAAAAAAGGGAGAAGACTCAAATCAATAGAATTAGAAATGAAAAAGGAGAAGTAACAACTGACACTGCAGAAATACAAAAGATCATGAGAGATTACTACAAGCAACTCTATGCCAATAAAATGGACAACCTGGAAGAAATGGACAAATTCTTAGAAATGCACAACCTGCCAAGACTGAATCAGGAAGAAATAGAAAATATGAACAGACCAATCACAAGCACTGAAATTGAAACTGTGATTAAAAATCTTCCAACAAACAAAAGCCCAGGACCAGATGGCTTCACAGGCGAATTCTATCAAGCATTTAGAGAAGAGCTAACACCTATCCTTCTCAAACTCTTCCAAAATATAGCAGAGGGAGGAACACTCCCAAACTCATTCTACGAGGCCACCATCACCTTGATACCAAAACCAGACAAGGATGTCACAAAGAAAGAAAACTACAGGCCAATATCACTGATGAACATAGATGCAAAAATCCTCAACAAAATACTAGCGAACAGAATCCAACAGCACATTAAAAGGATCATACACCATGATCAAGTGGGGTTTATTCCAGGAATGCACGGATTCTTCAATATACGCAAATCAATCAATGTGATACACCATATTAACAAACTGAAGGAGAAAAACCATATGATCATCTCAATAGATGCAGAGAAAGCTTTTGACAAAATTCAACACCCATTTATGATAAAAACCCTGCAGAAAGTAGGCATAGAGGGAACTTTCCTCAACATAATAAAGGCCATATATGACAAACCCACAGCCAGCATCGTCCTCAATGGTGAAAAACTGAAACCATTTCCACTAAGATCAGGAACAAGACAAGGTTGCCCACTCTCACCACTCTTATTCAACATAGTTTTGGAAGTTTTAGCCACAGCAATCAGAGAAGAAAAGGAAATAAAAGGAATCCAAATGGGAAAAGAAGAAGTAAAGCTGTCACTGTTTGCAGATGACATGATACTATACATAGAGAATCCTAAAGATGCTACCAGAAAACTACTAGAGCTAATCAATGAATTTGGTAAAGTTGTAGGTTACAAAATTAATGCACAGAAATCTCTGGCATTCCTATATACTAATGATGAAAAATCTGAAAGTGAAATCAAGGAAACACTCCCATTTACCATTGCAACAGAAAGAATAAAATATCTAGGAATAAACCTACCTAAGGAGACAAAAGACCTGTATGCAGAAAATTATAAGACACTGATGAAAGAAATTAAAGATGATACAAATAGATGGAGAGATGTACCATGTTCTTGGATTGGAAGAATCAACATTGTGAAAATGACGCTACTACCCACAGCAATCTACAGATTCAATGCAATCCCTATCAAACTACCACTGGCATTTTTCACAGAACTAGAGCAAAAATTTTCACAATTTGTATGGAAACACAAAAGACCCCGAATAGCCAAAACAATCTTGAGAACGAAAAATGGAGCTGGAGGAATCAGGCTCCCTGACTTCAGACTATACTACAAAGCTACAGTAATCAAGACAGTATGGTACTGGCACAAAAACAGAAAGATAGATCAATGGAACAGGATAGAAAGCCCAGAGATAAACCCACGGACATATGGTCACCTTATCTTTGATAAAGGAGGCAGGAATGTACAGTGGAGAAAGGACAGTCTCTTCAATAAGTGGTGCTGGGAAAACTGGATAGGGACATGTAAAAGTATGAGATTAGATCACTCCCTAACACCATACACAAAAATAAGCTCAAAATGGATTAAAGACCTAAATGTAAGGCCAGACACTATCAAACTCTTAGAGGAAAACATAGGCAGAACACTCTATGACATAAATCACAGCAAGATCCTTTTTGACCCACCTCCTAGAGAAATGGAAATAAAGACAAAAATAAACACATGGGGCCTAATGAAACTTAAAAGCTTTTGCACAGCAAAGGAAACCATAAACAAGACCAAAAGACAACCCTCAGAATGGGAGAAAATATTTGCCAATGAAGCAACTGACAAAGGATTAATCTCCAAAATTTATAAGCAGCTCATGCAGCTCAATAACAAAAAAACAAACAACCCAATCCAAAAATGGGCAGAAGACCTAAATAGACATTTCTCCACAGAAGATATACAGACTGCCAACAAACACATGAAAGGATGCTCAACATCTTTACTCATTAGAGAAATGCAAATCAAAACTACAATGAGATATCATCTCACACCAGTCAGAATGGCCATCATCAAAAAATCTAGAAACAATAAATGCTGGAGAGGGTGTGGAAAAAAGGGAACACTCTTGCACTGCTGGTGGGAATGTGAATTGGTACAGCCACTATGGAGAACAGTATGGAGGTTCCTTAAAAAACTAAAAATAGAACTACCATATGACCCAGCAATCCCACTACTGGGCATATACCCTGAGAAAACCATAATTCAAAAAGAGACATGTACCAAAATGTTCATAGCAGCCCTATTTACAATAGCCCAGAGATGGAAACAACCTAAGTGTCCATCATCGGATGAATGGATAAAGAAGATGTGGCACATATATTCAATGGAATATTACTCAGCCATAAAAAGAAATGAAATTGAGCTATTTGTAATGAGGTGGATGGACCTAGAGTCTGTCATACAGAGTGAAGTAAGTCAGAAAGAGAAAGACAAATACTGTATGCTGACACATATATATGGAATTTAAGGAAAAAAAATGTCATGAAGAACATAGGGGTAAGACAGGAAGAAAGACACAGACCTACTAGAGAATGGACTTGCAGATATGGGGAGGGGGAAGGGTAAGCTGTGACAAATTGAAAGAGCGGCATGGACATATATACACTACCAAACGTAAGGTAGATAGCTAGTGGGAAGCAGCGACATAGCACAGGGAGATCAGCTCGGTGCTTTGTGACCGCCTGGAGGGGTGGGATAGGGAGGGTGGGAGGGAGACGCAAAAGGGAGGGGATATGGGAACATATGTATATGTATAACTGATTAAATTTGTTATAAAGCAAAAAATAAAAAAATTAAAAAATTAAAATAAAAATATTGTCCTCACGATCACAATGGGTAGCAATCAGATAAACCATAAAATTATAACTTTTTTAACCCATCAGAGACCAAAATTCATAAAGCAATAAAGTAAACTTAATCCCAATACATGACAAGCCTCTCAGAGGACAAAAGGGACATATAAATTGTTTTATCTTTGTGGAGCATGAGAGGAAGTGATAGCAACCATAATATCATGCAATAAAAATTCTTCAACATTATCAAATTTCTAAAGGCTGAGTATGTGCCTGTGTGATAGTTTAGAATCTGTGGGAATCCCTGACATAAAGGGAGGGAAACCTACTTGACAGCTGTTTTCTACAGCCACCACTGGGTGCTTGTGAGAAAGCTTGAAGACCCACTCTCCACTGCATATGCACACAGATGGTGACCAGCCACTGCTGAGAGACAGAACAAAACTGTACACATGTGAACCTCTGTGTCATAGGATGTAGCTACCACTTACTGCTGGAGAAAACCAGGAAGTGCTCCTGCCTCATAGTCTCAAAAAAAAAAAAAAAAATGGTCAGCAGCTGCTGAAAGAGGGAGGAAAACTTGACATCTCTGTGCTGCAAGTACACAAAATAAAATTTACCTGCTACCAAGGGAAGCAGAGGAAACCCACTCATGAACACAATGCTGCATTGAAACAGAAGACCATCTGGCTGAGACTCGAGAAGGAAAAAAAGGTAACTTATGCTCACAACTCCCACTGACACCAAGCAGAGTTTTGTAACCTTGTGGAGGAGGGGATGGAATTGTGAGAAAGCCCTACTTCTGAAGCTCAGATGCAAAAGGACGCACCTGACAATGACCAAGGATGGACAGGAGCATACTTCCACACACACACACACTTAAACTCTGATAAGTTTATTAGCAACTTTAATTCCAACTATAAAATTAATCCCCATTTACCATGACAATATATGTGCTCCCTGCACCCCAGATTCATATGTTCAAATTCTACCCCCCAAAGTGATGTTGTTAGAAGGGGGGACTTTTGGGAGGTAATTATATCATGAGGGTGAAGACCTCATGCATGGGATTTGTGCCCTTATAAAGGAGAGCACAAAGAGCTCCCTTTCCCTTTCACACATGTGAGGACACAGTGAGGAGATGGCCATCTATGGACGAAAAAATATGCTCTCACCAGACCCTGGATTTGCTAGGGCCTTGATCTTGGCTTTCCCAGACTCCAGAACTGTGAAATACATTTCTCTTGTTTCTGAGCCACCCAGTTTATGGTAATGTGTTATAGCAGCCTGAATAGAGTAAGATGTCATGTAACATTACATATTTACAGGTTCCAGAGATTAGAATGTGGATCTCTTTAGGGGACATTATTCCGCCTACCACACAAGGAATAAAAACACAATAATAGAGATGAAGATTGCCTTTAACAAGTTCATCAGTAGACATGACAGGAGGAGGAAAGTATCAGTGAACTTAAGGAGTGTTCAATAGAAACTGCCAAAGTTGAAACACTAATGGAAAAGAAGAGTATGTCTGGGGGGAAGGGCAGGGGCGTATAGGGGAGAGGTAAACAGAACATCACAGCATCCATATGCTGTGGAACAGTCTCCAAAGGTGTAATTTATGCATAATGGCAATCCCAGACACAGAAGGATCAAATTGGCCAGAAGAAGTATTTGAAGAGATAACAGTTGAGAATTTCCAAATGAAAATATAAAACATAGATTCAAGACATTTAGATAACATTAAGCCAGATAACTTCTAGACAAGAAAGAAAAATATCTGAACACAATATTCAAATTTCTAAGTTTGCCAAAATTAACACATTACAGTGACTAAAGGTAAAAATAAATCAGACTTTGCATCATAACTTATACAAGCTAGAAGAAAATGGTATGGCATCTTTAAAGTGCTGAAAGAAAAATATAATTGTCAATCCAGAATTCTACACCTAGCCAATTGCATTTCAAAAGTAAAGGACAGGTAAAAACTTTTTCAGACAAGCAAAACCAGAAAATTCATAAATTATACTTTCACTGTAAGATATGTTAAAGAAATTCCTTGAGGCAGAAGGAGCTTTATACCAACATAAACTTTGATCTACAAAAAAGAAGGGATGATTTTCAGAAATTATTAAATGATATATACAGTATATTCTCTTTATCTTACTTAGCTATAAAAAAGTATTTACTATCTAAAACAAAATTGGTAGTAATGAATTGTTGGTCAATAGCATGAATAATAGTAAAATATAACAACAATAACAAAAAAAAGGGAAGGGAGAAAGGATAACTTTACTATTGCAGGGTGTTTGCATGACATGTGTAGTCATCTGTAACTATCTGAACTTAGAATGTGGTTAATTAAACTTTTTATATTTTTACCCTAGGACAAACATTAAAAAAAACAGATTCCTAAACATCTATAAAAAATAAGCCAATAGGGGAGATAAAATGGATTTTTAGAAAATACTCCCTGTTTCAGCCAGAAAATATCCTACTTGATAAAATGATGACAAAAATAAGAAAATGAATGTGGAACAAGTAAAAGAATAGAGTTTATCCCCCTGGAGTGACCACAATAGCAGCAAATAGAAAACCACTGAAGCTTATAAGATACGCTTGCCCTGCATTTTTGACCCTTCTCACATAGACAGAGACCTCTTGCTCTATTAGTATTTGTATTCTCAGTGCCAAGAATAGTTTCTGGCTCATAGAACATACCTGATAAATTAATGAGCTCTTACCTTCGAAAAGTTAACAATTTCAGGCTTTCTCCTCACTCTACCATATGACATGTTCCTTCCAGAGTCCCTCACATTCTATTATATGCTTGTATGTTTCCTCCAGATTGGAGAATCATCAGTTATAGCTTGGTTCACTGAGTCATACTGTGTCATTACTCATTGTTAAATATGTCCAAGAGAGGGGTTACAAATGCAGGTAAAATTTGATTTATTTGTCCAGGAATAAAGAGGATAAGTCATAGTGGAACAATCAAAAAAATATCCTTTCAGAGGATTCATAACATTAAGAAACCATAAAAGTAAAGTGCTTAGCTTTTGCATTAGAAACTGTAATACTAGCATGGAAAATATCTATCATCAAAAGTGATTTATTGAATAAAGGTTTACATGCAAACTCTATATCATTATTTAAAGGAATAGCTAGATTTGTATAAAAATCATTTGGGGAATCTTATCATAGGAAAAAATATACTGGCAGTACAGCATCTCAGAAACATAACTCTTGCCAGGAATGTACATTAATCAGAATTCCCATAAGTTTCAAAACATTAGAAAAATACTTCCTACACTTTGACTCTCTCAAGAATTATTGGGGAGAATTGTGAAGCTGCAGAAGAATCCTTGAAGAGAATGGACAAGGAGGCTGGGCTAGAGCAACTAAATAGATTGAGTTTCAGTTCTAAAGACCTTGCAGAGTTAGAGTTCATGGAATGATTTTATTAGGGCATTTTGTAAATTGGTTAGCATATTAGTTAGAACTCTTTTTTTGTTGAAACAAATAGAAATCAATTCAAGTTCATTTAAGCCCACATGGGGACTTTACCATGAGGATATGCTGTGTCTCAGAAACTAAGGCAAGAATGCAGTGAGATTTCTGGGGAACCTGGGAAAGCACGATTGTCAAGGATTCATTGTTCTTTTCCCCACCCTCAGCTGCGATCTCTGTGCACCTGCTCTTTTTGCCCTCGCTGTTCCCTAATCTGCACGAACATCACAGCCCTGAACTATGTCTGTTACAATTCGAATCCCATGAAAAGACTCTCTGCTTAAGGTACAGTTGCAGATTATGGAGCAGAATTTACCTCAGCTTCTGTAAGAGGTCCTCTCAGGGCAGAAGAGCTGCCATGAGAAGGGAAGGGATAAAGCGCTGAGTCCCATTTTACAAAATGGCTCAGGGACCTACCATTGGAAGGGAGAGGAAGAGTTAAAAGGGAACCTATTAACAGCATCTTTTAAAGTGGAGTGACACCACCCACTAGTAAACCTGGTGGCAACTGTGTCCTGCTGTACAGTGAATCAGACTGACCATCACCTGTGGAGGCAATGAAAGAGAAGAGGGGAGGGTGCTGGCGGAGAGATGCCATGAGGACCATGTCGGGAAGCAGGGACCTTCCTTCAAACTTCCCTTCTTCTTTTGCATTTGGCCTCAAGAAGAGTATCCAAATAAATATTCCCAGAAAGGATACTCCTGGAACTCTAAACTGCGTATTCACTTTCAAAATTTTAATCTAAGCATATGCAATACGGTACAATGACCAGAACCACTTGGACCCAAGTACAGATCCTGAAACACCCACCGACTGGTTATGTGAATAAGAATGGGGTTCAACCTCTGTCAGCTTCGGTTTCTGATCTGAAAAATAGGGGCTATGAAAGACTAAATGATAGATAACATCTGTCTGAAGCCCTCGCCCAGTGCCTGACTTGTGGTAAATGCTTCCACGCTGTTTGCTTTAATGTGTGTTAGACTACCAATGTAGGAAGATCGTGGCTTTTATTTCTCTGTATATTCTTGTGCACTATTAATTATGGTTTGGAAAATGGCTCAAATTTACATTACCCCTAATTATGTTAACAATGGAACCTGGAAAAATATACCAATAAATGAATGACCCTTTTTGGATGACCTGTCATGTGAATAAGTAAATTTAGTAAGCCTACAAGGATCAAGGCATCTACAATTACTTTGTTCATCTATGCCAACAAATGGAGATGTATAAACAGCTAGTAAGAGCACTTATATCGTCAAAACTCAGTACACTCTTGTTGACATGTTTTTTTTTTTTTTCCTTTTCAGGGAATAATAACTTTAGAAGCTTAATTATTACATTGTAGGGTGAGGTCACAGGGTGCTTTGTGAACATAGTTGTGTTCCCGGGAGCAGGGGGTATAGGAGAGCAGGAGAGTGTTTTACTTTTACTTCATTTGATGTACAAATAATGTGTGTGTGTCTTTAAGATTTGATTACAGTGGGCGTTTTCTCCAAATACAAGGATATCACAGTGATTCCTAGCATGGAAAACAACATATTCAGTACTGAGACAAGAAGCTAAAGTATATCTATATCAATAGCTATTGTGACCTCTTTCAAAGTAGAAAAAAATCTATTGCCCTAGAGACTTTTCATTGATAGGAAGCAAGTGATTCTGAGGTCTTAGGCTAAGAGTGAAAGGAAAGTTAGGACTGGCCCAGGGTTGTGAGGCCATATCAATCATGTGCAAATGACTTTCATAGGAGAAAAGCAAAGGTCTCAGAATTTGAATTAGAACAGATTTTCTTCTTCAGTTTGGAGGCTGCAAGGTCATTGGAGATGGGAGTTCTGCCTGGACAATTTTCTCCCAGATTCCAAAACAGATCAGCAAGGAGTTCAACCCAGGAGAGTGGTACATCCTTTTCTTGATGTCTTAGCTTCAAGCTCCCATCCCCTAAACTACAGTCACAAAATAGGGCCATTTTCCTATTTTTTATTGATATCTCAGTAGCCTCCCATATCAATCCCTTAAAATAAAGACCAGATAAATAATTTCTTTGTGTGCATTTCACTAGTTGCTCAGGAAATAAAAAGGGAAGTAACCACTGATTAATAATTAGAGAATTTTTGAATGGTCTTGAGGCAGGAGGTAGACGGGCTCCAGGTTGGATATTTACAGCCAGCCTCCTGTTTACACTTCCAGATAAAAATAACAACAGGAACAGGGTAAATAGCTTTGCATCTGGTGGACACTTTAAGATAACAGTACTGGCATGACAGAGAAACTGAACCCTCCTTTCATAAGAGATAAAGGGACCACATATTCCTCATTCTCGAGGTCAAGGAGACATTCCCAACTATACATGCATAGAAAGGCTCCTCGGGGGTCAAAAAGGGAGGGGGGTGCCACTCCATAGTAGGTTATATCAACCATCCAATAGGCCTTTTCACTAGAATCCATCTTGGTTAAGAAACGCACATGCATACATGGGAGGACCCTGAGACAAGCCAAATATGAACTCAGAGCCACGCAAAGCAAGATGATTGACCAGAGGAAACCTGGAAGAAATGCCCCATGTAAGTGATTCAAACTACCACAAGGGTGTGACTCTTTCTCTGAGTCCGTCCATGTGTCTATTCACACGAACCCCTTTTCCTCCTAATAAACACTTTACTTGTTTCATTACTTTCCGTCTCTGTGGAAATTCATTTCTATGCGGCTGATGGGCCAGGGTTTTGTCACAGGCCCCTGGTCTAGAGGTTAGTATTCAGCACTCTTCCTGCCATGGCCTGACTTCAATCTTTGGCTGGGGAACCAAAATCCTGCTTCCAGCCACTGCAGGCCAAGGCCACCTGAGATCAGTCTTGACTCACATTTGTTATATATGAATTTCTAAACAGAGGAAAAACAACACACAATTCTTTTAAATTTCTGATGACTCTGTTTAGTATATACAAACTCAAACAAACCCACATATAATATTGGTTTTTGTGTTAGATGTTCCACAGATAAATACAATCTTTGATAGTTTTTGTACCTCAAGGACTATCAGTGATGTTTCACATATGGTTTAGTACAAAAGGCAAGTCTGTTTTTTGCTTTTGACATGTTTTCTTATAAGAACACTGTTTATAACAGTCATTATTCTAGACTTTAGGTCTGGAGGACATAGTATTGGGCCAACCATGGCCATGAGCTGTGTGCCTGTTTCTGCCTATTTCTGTCTTGGGAACGCTGCCCTTTATGCATCCTTTATGACTGCTTTCACATTACAATGTCAAAGTTGAATAGTTACAACAGAGACTACATGGCTCTTTAAGAAAAGTTTGCCAATCCCTGCATAGCAGAGATGGATCATTTTTTTAAAATTTCACATCTTTATTATATTATTCAAATTAGCATTTGAACACTCATTGAGTACAAAAGTTAGTTCTTGGAACCATAAGTCTAATGAGTGTCCGTTGAGATAAATGTCATGAAAATATCCCATTAATTGCTTTTCAGTCATCAGTGCCTCAGCACTTCCTAGTGAATGGGTGACCACAGTAAGACCATCTCTTTACCTTTTAATTACACTCAATTAATTGCAATGATGTCTAATCTAGTCCTTAAAAAGCTCAAGATGCTATCAAGTGAGTGAAAAATACAGTTTTCCTTAATTCTTTTTTTCTTAGCACCTTCTGTGAATAAGTGTGTTATAAGTTTAATTGGTTTAATTATGCTGAACAAAATCTATAAGGAATATGGTAAATGCAATTAAAATTTAGATTCCATATATGTGTTAGCATACGGTATTTAATCAGTTTATGTAGAGCAGATAGAACCTAGGTTTCTTCAAGCCAAATAAGCTCGAAATAATACTGTTGACCCTCTCAGGACGTGAAAGGGTTTCCATATAATGTGCGCAATTATATTCTCAGTTAATGTGCATAAATGAGAAAATAGGAAATAGTGTGCTGCTTAAATCATTCAATTCAACTAGCTTGTGTAGCTCAGGGAAATCATTAAAAGTGGGGATGCAGGTAGGGGGAAGGGTAAGCTGGGACAAAGTGAGAGAGTGAGATGGACATATATACACTACCAAATGTAAAATACATAGCTAGTGAGAAGCAGCCGCATAGTACAGGGAGATCAGCTTGGTACTTTGTGACCAACTAGAGGGGTGGGATAGGGAGGGTGGGAGGGAGACGCAAGAGGGAGGGGATATGGGGATGTATGTAAATGTATAGCTGATTCACTTTGTTATAACGCAGAAACTAACACATCATTGTAAAGCAATTATACTCCAATAAAGATGTTTAAAAAAAAAAAGTGGAACTGGCTGTTGACTAATGACATATATTTAACAGTCATAGGGGACTTAACATTTTTTTCACCTTATTGCATACTTTGGTGAAAGTCATTAACTTATCTATGGAGCAAGCTATTTTAAATACGTGACTTTCTAAAGGATTAAATTAAGATTTTACCTGTATATTTACTTACATGCTGATGATTAGAAGACTCAAATCATACTTCTGATTTTGCCAACAAGTTAAATTAGTTCATTTGTTGAATTTTATACTAAATAAATCAATGAATCACTTATCCCAAGTAAAATATATATATATTGAATGCAAAATCATAAATTCCCTTTTTCTAAGCACTGATTAACTATTAGATAATTATTTTAAAAATAGAGGTCACCTTAAAGCAGGCATCAGCATAGTTAGGATATAATTATGTTTTGACCTGGACCAAATTACTGGTGATAATTATAATGATAATTATTTTTTCTTATTATTTATCTTTATTGAGTCTTTAACATAATTTTTAAAGTAATGTAAGCATTGAAAAAATTAAAAACAGAGATGTGTTGCTAGATTGACTCCTTTTACTCTTAATGCCACCACCATGAGGCAATCATTAACAGTTTGATTTAGTTCTTGCGCAACTTTACCTAAGCCAGTAGTTCTTAAAGATGTTCCCAGAGTCCTGGGGTTCCCTGAGGTCTTCTCAATGGTACACAAAGTCAAAACTGTCTTTATAACATACTGAGAGGTCATTTGCCTTCTTGCTGTGCTGACATTTGCAATGATGATGAAAAAGCAATGGTGGGTAAAACTGCTGGTGGCTTAGCATGAATCAAGGCAGTGGCACCAAAGTGAACCCACAATCATCATATTTTCGTGGCTACAGCACTGAGAAAAGAAGCAATTCTCACCTAAGAATATTCGCACTAGAGCAGTAAAAATTATTAACTTTATTAAATTTCAACTCTTATTTAAATGTTTTTAAAAAAATATTCTGTTTAAGAAAATGGGACTTCTGCATAAAGTATATCTGGTACATGCCGAAGGATGGCTGTCCCCAGGAAAAACACTTATGTCATCGTTTCATTTGCAAAATGAACTACTTGCTTTTTTCACATACATCATTTTATTTGAAAGACTGGCAAACTATAATTATTCAGACATGAGTGATTGACAGATATTTTGTCAAAAAATGATGAAAGTGAGCCTGTTACATACAGGAAAACAGTTGACAGCATTTGTAGCTAATGATAAAATTCAAGCTTTCATGTCAAATTCCAAATTTTGGAAAAATTATATCCACCACTTTTGAGCTCAACATCTCTCAGTATTCAAAGACCTTTCTGATGAGTCTGCTATTGATATTAATGCATCTTAGCTCCTTGATACTAGCTAAAAATTTTGGCAACTTTTACAAGACCTACATTACTCAAGAAATCACTAATTTCCAAATGACCATTACATGATGTTGCAAATTTACACATGGACAAAGCATCCTTCAAAAATGTAAGTACAACCAATGGATTTTAATTTAACAGAGTATGAAAAAAATCATTGACATGAGAAGGTGACTTAGCAAAAGGCAAAAGAAGAACATATATCATGAAAATAATTAACAAAGGAAACAGAGTAAGAAGCAAATAAACCTCTTCAATCTTAAATAAATTGTAAAAATATTCAAGTTCATCATTTAGAAAGTCCTCAAGAAAGTAAGATATGTTATGGGAATGAAAATAAACCAGCACAAATGAGGAAATAATAGAAAAATTATATATAGAATCTTTATAGAGATGAAAACTGCAGTAGAAATAAGAAAACAAGTATAATAAACATGCCAGGAATACGATAAGTTAGAAGAAGTAAGTGCTATGGAAACGCAATGAACATAAATATAAAATGATTTTCAATAAGGTGATTGGATGTTAAGAAGTTCACAAATGGTATATACAAGTAATGAGAGTATAAGACATAATAGTAGGAAAGTCTCCTGGTATAAAAAAGAGACAAGGGCTTCCCTGGTGGTGCAGGGGTTGAGAGTCTGCCTGCCGATGCAGGGGACACAGGTTCGTTCCCCGATCCAGGAAGTGCTGCGGAGTGGCTGGGCCCGTGAGCCATGGCTGCTGAGTCTGCACGTCCCGAGCCTGTGCTCCACAACGGGAGAGGCCACAGCAGTGAGAGGCCCGCGTACCTCAAAAAAAAAAAAAAAGAGCCAAATCTGTAGATAGGAGAGGCAAAGTTGGTCTCCGAGGAGAGAATGATGCAGATAAAAAGAGTAGCAAGATAGTCTAAGGAAGTTCTGAACTCCATTAATAAAAAAATTATATTAATAACCATAACAAAGAAAAAGTTTCATAAAAAAAGGGATTTGAAAACTTTATACCAGTCGAGCTATCCTTTAAATAAAAGACAACATTTAAGTAATCATGAGGAATTATAGAGAAAAAAAAAATCTCTAATCTGATGTTCAGCCAAAGAGAAAGTGAAATACAAGTTAAGAAAAATAAAAACAAAAGCAAGTGTGGTAAAAGTGACTGCTACTGATTATTGAAACTTTTTAAACATAAAACTTAAAAGAAATTACGTTTATTTTCCACTTTAAAGTCAAATGAAATTACAGCTGATAATGTCCTTTTAAGAATCATACATATTATCATGTAATTTTTGTAAAATGATTTCATACATCTAACCTTTCAAATGCATGTAAGAGATCTATATCTGGAATAAAGTTTGTAAAATATTAACAGTGTTCATTCTCTGGGTGATCTGATTTAGGAAGATATTCCCTTTTTCTTTCTTTTTCTCTATTTTAAACTCTTCTGTGTTGGCTGAATTATTTTTGTAATTGTTTTTATTAATAAATTTGTGTTCTATTCAAAAAGAAACATATTTCCTGGAAGTTCTCATAAACTTTCTCACTGCTCACCTGCTTTACTCTCAGGATATTCCTTTATTGAACTATTGCCAATATGAAATTCTAACACCTGTGACATATAGGCCTTGGGATAGGGCAGGAGGCAGAGGCAGGCAGGGAACAAGAAGACTGTTACCTGGGGCTGGAAAAACACTAATGAGAAATGAAAAATGTTGATCTGCTTGTCAACCATTATGCCATTAAAACAGTGTCTTGATTACTGAAGCTTTATAATATTTTTTGAAATCAGATATTGTGTGTCCTTCAACTTTGTTCTTGTTTGCTTGTTCATTTGTTTGGCTTTTCAGAGTTGTGTTGCCTATTATACTTTCTTTACTTTTCTATATAAAAAGAAATGCAATTGAGTTATTTGTAGTGAGGTTGATGGACGTAGAATCTGTCATACAGAGTAAAGTAAGACAGAAAGAGAAAAGCAAATACTCTATGCTAACACATATGTATGGAGTCTAAAACAAAATGGTTCTGAAGAACCGAGGGTCAGCACAGGAATAAAGATGCAGAAGTAGAGAATGACTTGAGGACATGGGGAGGGGGAAGGGTAAACTGGGAGGAAGTGAAAGAGTGGCATGGACATATATACACTACTAAATGTAAAATAGATAGTGGGAAGCAGCAAAATAGCACAGGGAGATTAGCTCTGTGCTTTGTGACCACCTAGAGGGGTGGGATAGGGAGGGTGGGAGGGAGATGCAAGAGGGAGGAGATATGGGGATATATGTATATGTATAGCTGATTCACTTTGTTATAAAACAGAAACTAACACAGCATTGTAAAGCAATTATACTCCAATAAAGATGTTTAAATAAATAAATAAATAAATTTTAGAATCTGTGTGTAAACTTTTACAAAACAAGGCTGCTGGTATTTGACTGGAATTGCATGCAATTTATAGCTTAAATAGGGGGAAATGGCATCTTGACAATATTGAGTAATTGAGTATTGACATTTGGAATATATATATATATTCATTTTTTGTGAACTCTTTAATTTCTCCCAACAATGTTTTATAGTTTTTAGTATATAGACCCTTTAAAACTTCTGTCAGATTTATCCCTAAGTAATTCATATTTTTATGCTACTGCAAAAGCCTTTTTAAAATTTCAATTTTCAATTTTTATTGCAATTATGCAGAAGTATAATTGATTTTCATTCATTGATTTTGTTTCCTACAACTTTCTTATTATTTGTTCTAGTGGTGTTTTGTAATTTCCCACAGTTTTACTACATAGATGATCATGTCCACAAATAAAGACAATTTTATTTCTTCCCCTCCAATCTGGATGCTTTTTATTTATTTTTCTTGCCTGATTGCATTGGCTAGAACTGCCAGTACAAAGTTGACTAGAAGTGGTAAGAACAAATATCCTTGGCTTATTTCTGTCTTGGGAGTGTATTAGTTTCCTAGGCTGCCATAGCAAAATACCACAGACTAGGTGGGTTAAACAACAGAAATTTAATTCTCACAGTTCTGGAGCCTGGAAGTCCAAAATCAAGGTGTTGGAAGATTTGCTTTCTCCTAAGGCCTCTCTCCTTGGTTTGTAGATGGCTATCTTCTTGTCTTCTTGCTGTGTCTTCTCTGTGCTCCTGCATCCTCATGTGTCTTGTTAAAGGTCCTATCTTCAGATGCAGTTACTTTCTGAGATACTGCAGATTAGGGACTTCAACATATTAACTTGGGGGCAGGGAGGCACAATTTAGTTAAAAATAGGGAGAAAGCATTCACTGTTTTACTATTATTTAGGATGTTACAGATTCTTTTTATCAGATGGAGTAAGTGCTCTTCTATACCTAATTTTAAATCAGGAATGGATGATTGATTTTGTAAGATGCCTTGTCTCCATCTATTGTGGTGATTTTTCTTCTTTAATTTGTTAATATGATGATATTGTAGGATTCTAATATGTTCCCCAAGATTTTCTACCACCCTCTTCTCCAATGTAGATGTCCTGCATAATCCTGAGGATTGTGAATACAAAGGATTTTACTCCTCTGATTATGTTCTTCTCATGGCACATCTGACTTAAGAAAGGGAGATTATCACATAGACCATTGAAAGTTGAGTTTCTTCCAACTGGTTGCAGAAGAGGAAATCAGAGATTTGAAGCATGAAAGGGTTTGACTTGCTGTCACTGGCTGGAAGGTGAAAGGAGACATATTTAAGGAATATGAGTCATCTTTGGAAGCCGATTGAAGCCAGACTGAAACAGAGACCTCAGACCTATAGCCACAAGGAACTAAACTCTGACAACAAGAACTGTGGGATCAGAACCTCCAGATAAGAACTCAGACCACCCAACATGTCTATATCATCCTTGTGATAACCTGATCATAGAGCTTTGCCACACCATGCTGGACTTCTGACCTACAGAATACACATTAGTAAATGGTTGCTGTTTTATTTTTTGTTTTATTGGGTTTTTTTTATTTTTATTTTTGCAGTACATGGGCCTCTCACTTTTGTGGCCTCTCCCGTTGTGGAGCACAGGCTCCGGACGTGCAGGCTCAGCAGCCATGGCTCACCGGCCCACCCTCTCCGCGGCATGTGGGATCCTCCCGGACTGGGGCATGAACCTGTGTCCCCTGCATTGGCAGGCGGACTCTCAACCACTGCACCACCAGGGAAGCCCAAATGGGTGCTGTTTTAAATGGCTAAGTTTATTAAATTTATTAGGCAGCATTAGAAAACAACTACATAAGGTGAAATAAATTGGTTGATTATGGAACGTTAAATTAGCCTTGGATTCTGGGATAAATCTCACTTGGTCATAGTATGTTAACCTTTCCTAATATGTATAGAGTAATTTGCTAAATTGTTTTTAAAAGTTTGCATCCATGTTCATGACAGACATTGGTCTATACCCTTCTTTTCTTGTAATGTTTTTACCTGTTTTTCATATTAGGGTCATATTGATAGCATACAGTGGTTTGGAAATATTTCTCCCTCATAAATTTTCTGGAAAAAAATTGCAGAATTACTATTCTTGCTTTCTTTAACATTCGATGGATTTACCAGTGAAACCATCTGTGCCCATAGGTTTTCCTGTGAGAAGGATTTTTACTATGCATTTAATTTCTTTAATAGATATATAGCTATTTAAATAATCAATTTCTTCTTAAATGAGATTGGCTAATGTATGTACTCCAAGGAATTTGTGCATTCCATCTAAATCTTCAAATTTATTGGCATAAAGGTGCTCACAATATTTTCTTATTATTCTTTTGATACTTTTAGAATCTGTTGATATCACCTCTCTCATTCTTGATATTAGCAACTGTGTCTTCTCTTGTTTTTCCCCTTGATCATTCTGGCTAGAAGTTTACAATTTGATCGATTTCCTGAAAGAACCAGCTCTAGGTTTCATTGATTTCCTCTATTGTTGCTCTGGTTTGTATTTTATTTATTGTTGTTCTTGTCTTTATTTTATTCCTTCCTCTTCTTATCTGTTTCTAATCTTTTTTTTTTATAATTTGTGAAGTTAGAAGCTGAGGTTGTTTTTTTCTTTTTTTTGCCATACACGGGCCTCTCACTGTTGTGGCCTCTCCCGTTGTGGAGCACAGGCTCCAGATGCACAGGCTCAGTGGCCATGGCTCACGGGCCCAGCCGCTCCACAGCACGTGGGATCTTCCTGGACCGGGGCATGAACTGTTTCCCCTGCAATGGCAGGCAGACTCTCAACCACTGTGCCACCATGGAAGCCCTGAGGTTATTGATTTGACACTTTTCTTTTTTCTGATATAGGTGTTTGTTGCTATAAATGTTAGCATAAACCCTGCTTTAGTGGAATGCCACAAATTTTCACATATTATATTTTTATTCTCATTCAATTCAAAACACTTAAATTACCTTTTCAAACATTCTTCTTTTATCATGGGTCATTTGAAAATGTGATTTTTAGTTTCTCAATGATGATATTTCCAGAGATCTTTCTGTTATTGATTTTTAACTTGATATCATTATGGTTAGGGAAAATAGTCTGTATTACTTAAATCTGTATTTTAATCTTTTCAAATTTGTTGAGATGTGCTTTATGGCTCAGAATGTCATTTATTTTGATCAGTAGGCACTTTAAAATGTTATTCTACAGTTTTGGGGTAGATTTGAATAAATGTCAGTCAGGTTGATGGCATTGTACAGCTTTCCTATTTTCTTTCTGATTTTCTACTTGTTCTATCAATTATTGAGAGGTGCAGTGAAGCTTCTGAATCTAATTGTTAATTTGAACATTGTCCTTGCAGTTTTATTATTTTTTTCATGTATTTTGAAGCTTTATTATTAGATGCAAAAGTGTTTAGTACTGTTACACTCTTTTAATGAATTGACTTCTTTTTCATTATAAAAAGATTTTTGAAAATTATTGGTAGCATTCTGTTGTTAACTTCACTTTTTCTGATGCTAATGTCACCTCCTAAACTTTCTTTTGAGTAATGATAGTTTTAACATAATATATATTTTCCATATTTTATTTTTACTGAGGTATAGTTGACTTACAATATTCTATTAGCTTCTGCTGTACAACAGAGTAATTTGGCATTTTTAAAGATTATACTCCATATAAAAATGATTATAAAATATTGAATATATTCCTTGTGCTGTACATTATATCTTATAATGTGTTTATTTTATAACTGGTTCTCTCTACCTCTTAATCCCATTCACCTATTTTGCTCCTCCCCCATCTCCTTTCCCCTCTTGTAACTGCTAGTTTGCTCTCTGTATCTGTGAGTCTGTTTTGTTATATTCATTTATTTTATCTTTTATATTCCACATATAAGTGAAAACATACAGTATCTTTCTTTCTCTGTCTGAGATATTTCACTAAGAATAATACCCTCTATGTTGTCACAAATAGCAAGATTTCATTTTTTTTGGCTGAGTAACATTCCATTATATATATGAGGTAATTATATACATACATATATATGTATATATATATATATATATATATATATACATATATATATATATGATAATTTCTATTCTTATGTCTCAAATGCAATAATCCTTTCTCCAACAATGTCTAATCACTGTTAATCTCATCCAGTGTATTTTTCATCTCACACATTGTAGTTTTTATCTCTAGAACTTCAGTTTTGATCTTTTTCATATCTACCTTAACTCTACCTAACTTTTTGCAGATATGGAATATAATTCTGAGAACTGTTTGCTCTTTTTGGATCTTGCTTTTAAGATTTGTTTAGTGGGATCAGAGTGAAGTTTAGAGTAGGGCTAATCATTCCCTTCTACTAACATAAGACCTTAGTTCTTTACTCAAGCCCCATAAACTATGAGTTTCTATGGATGCTCACACAGGCAATATTCCCAACCCTGTGTAAGTGCTGGATATTAATTCTTCTAATCTTTTAGGATGGCATTTTCTTGGGCCTTGGGCACTTTTCTTACACACATGTGGTGATTAGCACTTTGCAGAATATTCAAGGGGGAGTCTCTGAAGGTTGTTGGAGTTCTTTCTCTGTACAGCACTTTTCTCTCTGCTAATCTGTCCTGACAACTCTCATTTTCTTGATCTCGCTGAACTCTCAGCTCTGTCTTCTCTTAGGAAGTCATCTGGGCTCAGCCTGAGTTCCTCTCCCTGTGTCATGCCCAAAATTCTTTCAAGGCAGTTATCTGGACAATTACTGAGCTTTCTTGAGTAAAACTTTAAATGATTTTGTTGGCTATATAGCATAGTTGAACTTCAGGAACAGTTTCAAGTAAATTTCCTCCACTATTTTCACATTAATTCCATTCCACATCCCTAACCACCCACATAATGAATTTGAGGAGAGAGCAGTGAGGATAGGCAAGTCTAGTTCATTTGAAGTATCATTACTGGGGGAAACTAGAACTTCAGCTTTTTGTCCAGGTTCCTTACCACACCATTTAAATTCCAAGTGGTCCATAGGAAACTCTGAATTATCCAAACCAAATCTTTAAAGTCCTAAATTTATATAGCAGATGGGAAAACAAGAATTCTTCATTACTTCCACCTGGGTTTTGTTTACAGAGCGCTCTATCTATAATTAAGGAAGCATTTCTTAGGATTTGACAGAGATGTTCTAAGGAAATTCCAGAAAATTGAAAGAAGAGTAAGAACAGCACCAAGCAGATGTCTGGCCATTCAAAGCCATTCTGTCTTAATTGTTAGCAGAGAGAAAGGTTGCCCATGATTTTACATTTCCTTATAATGGCTATCAAGCATAACTATCTCAAGTAATGCCTGGCAGAAAATCATAGAAACAATCAACATTTATCTCACATTGGATATTTAACTGAGGAAAGAATTTCTATTTAGAGGAGTCCAAGTTGTGATATAAAAACCATGACAATGCCCAGTTTGGATAGAGGCAATTTGGGTAGACTAAGAAAAGAAAAACTGTAACCTTTTACTCAATGAGCACAGAAAGCTAAATTTTCCTTGGTTGTAAGGACTGTAAAATCATGGGAGAGATTATCCAGGCTGGTGGTGTAATTGCTTTTCCTGGAGAGAAATTTCAAAATAGACCAGTCACCCAAGTATTCTGAACAATGAAGGTGCAGGTGCGGCCTCACCTGCAGAGAAGCATGAATACAAGGAGCGCGAAGAGAGCATCCTTAAAGGGTCGCAGTTGGTAGTGAATGTTTCCTCCCATGGTGAGTTTTATAACAAAAAAGAAAATCCATTTGAATCATTCAAGACAAGCTTGTAAGTCTACAGCTAATCAACAAAGGAGTTGAATGACTAAGTCAACTTTCGATTGCAAACAAGAGAAAAAAATAGGGTGCAGCCGGTCTCTGGGAAAGTGTAATTTACAGTAGAGAGACCATCTGCTGAACCAAAAGAACTGGATAACCGCCTATGCAGGTATATTTTCAACAGGGCCCCTTAGACAAAGCAAAGGAACATCTTGCAGATGGCAGTCTATGAAAGTAGGACTCAACATGTCCTTTCAAGTAGAGCAGTTGTTTACTACATTTTAAGAATCCACGGTATCCTGGAATAGGGTACAGCTTGAGTGTCTCAGTAGAACAGTCTGTATTTTCACTTAAGGGATAAAGCATTTCTCATGTGAAGGAAACTGCTCTAGTGACCCAGGGGAGCTGTCAGTGTTCTCTTAATGAGGGCAATTAACCACAAAATTTTTTTTTCTAATTTTGCTACAAGTCTTAACTGATTCAGAAAGTAGAATACAAATTTCGGCCTAATAGAATTAGGGACAGATTGTGTATGTGGAAAAGTTCAGTGGCATCACTTACCCTCTGCAGCAGGAATCATTGAGAGATACACAAATTCCATGGACATCAGGCTTGTATGGATCTGCTTTAATCTATGCTGGGTTTCAGGGTATTGGGTTTTCCCTGAGACTAATGTTTCATGTTGAACTGTGCCTGGTGGTTTGGGATGGAAGAGGTATTTTAGAGATGAAACAAAATTTTCACAGTATGAACTGCTTAACTATGACAAAGTTATCTTTTTTCAAATGTTTGCAACTTGAATTCAACAATTGGTTTGAAACTTAAAATTTTGAAGGTTGCTATTCACTGTAAAATTAATACAATCATAAAATTTTGAAGCAAGAAGAAGAATCAAAGACACTGTTTACTTCAAAGATTTCATTTTATAGATGAAGAAACCAAAGCACTGAAAGTTTAATAACCTATCACAGCAGGACACAGATATTAGGGGCCGAATCAATGTTTCGGCTCCATAACCATGCACATGATGAGGCTGAGAAGAGAGACGCAGGTGTAAGTGAGTACATTATAGTTGAGTCACTTCTATTAAGAGAATTGGAACTCTAGCTTTCTGTGCAGGCTCATTATTTCATGCATTGCAATCCCAGGTGGTTCTTGGGGAACTCTGTTCACCATACCAAACCTCTAATTTCCTAAAGGGTAGGCCTGAAATAACATACTGTAAAATTCCCATCCCTGTGTTCTAACAATATTCTAGGATAGGGTTTGGCAAACTCTCTGAAAAGGGCCAAGAAGAAATTATTTTAGGGACTGGTGGGCCATATAGTCTGTTGTAACTGCTCAACTCTGCCCTTAAACATGAAAGGAGCCACAAACAACACATCAAAAAATGAGCATGGTTGTGCTTCAATACAACTTTATTTATGGGCATTGAAATTTGAATTTTATATCCTTTTCATGTGTAATGAATTGTTCTTTTGATTTTTTCAACTGTTGAAAAGTGAGAAAAACATTCTTAGCTTTGAGGCTGTACACAGATGGTGTCAGGATTTGGGCCATGGCTGTAGTTTGCTGATTCTTAATCTAGGAAGTAATGATGATCATGTTGATAAAAAAACAAAAGGATTCAGAAACAGAATGGAAAGTGCAAAGAGCACTTTAGGGCACTGGAGGCGGATGTGAATCCCTGGCACGAGGCTGGACCTCAAGGAGACACAGACTGAGGTAAGAGGATCCCAGATTCCTTTGGAAGGACTTTCATGTCCTATAGCTGGGATGGCAAATACTGCCCAGGACAGCTGCTGTAGCTCCTCTTCCACAGAGGCCAACTCAAGAGAGCCTTCCCTGAAGCACCCAAACAACTGTTTGCAAAATGCACAGGACTTTAATGAGTGGCAGCCAGAAGCAGAGGAAAAAATTAATTAGGCTTTCCTGTCTCTAATGTGTCAGTGTGGAGAGGGGTACAATGTGCCACTGGAAACAGAGAGTGAGTGAAGAAGAAACATTTGAATTTTCAAAAGACCTGCAGGGGGAGGCATCCACATTGATTCTTAGGCTAGGAGTACAGAGAAGTATTAGAAGAACATCGCAGTGGAATTGATACAAACCACAGTTATATCTCAAGAGATAAAATATGTTTTCATGCAATTAAAAGGAAGAGATTAATTAGTGCTAGCTCTTGATGTTTAAGAGTTCCAGGTCTGTTTTTGTTAAAAATTTTTTGATTCACCACTTAAGACACGGGGGTGGAGTGGGGGACGGGGGGAGGCAGGTGATACCAAGTGCCGAATTCAATTTCCTTCTTAACTTGAAAACTTCTCAAGTGCTGCACAAACTAATAGAACTTTTAACCGCCTTTGGCTTTGTCAGAAAATGCTCTTCTCTTTTCCTTTTAACTAGATGACAGGGACCAATTAAATTAATGAGCCTCACAAAAGTATTTCCCTTGGCAAATGGCAGGCTGTATTAATGTTTGCATAGTGCAGTTTTTGAGCTATAAGCCGCTATGTTAAATGCCAATGTTTTACAAGATACCTTCATGTGCTATTGATGTCTACCAAACTGTAGTTATATATGTAGGTGTGTGTGTGTGTGTGTGTGTGTGTGTGTGTGTGTATATATATATATTCATATATATACACACATATATGTACATAAACATATTCAGAATCGGATTTAATTTTCTGTTGTTATGCATAATGTAGATATACAGAGAATATGAAAATATGGCATGCATGAATAGTGTCTTCATGTGAATCACCTCATTTAGTCAAATCTTTCTTTTTCCTATTTAACAGTCTCTAGATGATCATTTTCTCTACAATTAGTTATTTAATAGTGACACATAAAATTTCCCAAATGATCAGAAGAATCTAAAAGATGATAAAAACATGTCTATTCACATTGCTTGAATTCTTTAATACTTTGATAGTAGTCTAATGAAATGCTTATTATAATCTCTCTAACATCATATTTACACATCCTGTCAGTTGGAGAGTAAAGTCAGAGTAAAATAACAAAGGCTCAATGATCAGGAAGAAGTCTTCATCTTTATTCTGGACAAAAAAGAAATGAAATACATGCCTGTGTTGTGATCGTTTCAAAACAGCGCAATGTTCTTGCCACATTGTGTACTTTGGGAACTGGTTGAAGAACTGTAATTCTTTAGCTAAGCTCTTCAGCAATATTATTTGAGTGTAGAATAGTTTTCAGTGTGGTTAAACGTCCATGCTACTTGGAAGAAAATATCAACATGGATCTCTTGGTTTGTTTCAGCATGTACTGTTCTTACCACATACGTATATCTTAAAACAATACCTTTTAAATCAGTATTCTCAATTGAAACTAACTAGAGTCAATACAATTAAAGAGATCTCTCTCATAAGGAAAATCTTTGATAGAAATAGTTATTCAATTCAATGTATTCTTTGTAGAAAATTATTACATTCATTGAAAAAAGTAACAACAAATGAATAAAAAATGATTTTTTATTTAATACTGAATCTTTGAATTTATAGACATATGGAAAAAGGCTAATATACTGGAGTGAAAATAAGCCAGTATCTCAAAGATTACTTGACTTTTTAATTTGTTAAAAATGTAAAACTTCACTGAGTACATACAAAGAAAACACAGAGCCAATTTCAGCATTCTAGAGACATTCCAATTTAGAGGAACTGATTATTTAAAGGGAATATACATATTGTAGAATTGTATTGTGTTTTTATTAGATACATGGGTTTTATTTCTAATATGGGTACTTTTTAGTCTTTATAGTTACAATTTAATGTAGCTGATTTGCCAGTCTTCCATTGAAAGATACAAGTTTATCTGGAAAAAAATTTTGGATAGGAAACATTCTCTTTTACCTACAAGGCAACTAAGAATTCATACATAGGTTGTTATCTGGTGTACAATCACCACAAGGACTTTACTCCTATTAGTGCTTGGAATATGTAAACATTGCATTTCTACCACTTATAAGTTCAACTCACTATACTCTGGAAAAAATCTACTAAAGCTGCAAAAGTGTATCTCCATGGGCGCTAGTGCACTTCTAAGAACATGAAGTCATAGTTTTAATGTAAAACAGACTAGACAACAGGTAATAAATATATATAGGATGTGTATGTTCAAAATAAATACAGTTAGAGTTCTACTTTTGGCTCAGAGATAGTAAGATGATCCAGAATTAGCCTTCCAACATTGACATCTAGAAACTGAGCAAAATAGAGAAACAATTACTTTCAGACATTACAAAACAGGCAACTCTGACTTTGATCCCTGGGAGAAAGGAAACAACACTCAGGCTTTGTGTCAAGAGCAATTTCCAAAATGCAGCAGAGGGAGAGGGACTACAAACAGAGCCTGGCAATCTTACAGGTGTGAGAAGACAGAAATTACAGTTTGAACACACTGAGAGTCTAGAAGCTTTGAGGTAAATTTCAGAAAGGAAGGAGTTATGCAGAGGAAGATATCTAGATATCTGTATAATAGCCCAAGTGAGTCTTTAGCTGGATATCAATCTGTGTATAGGTAGGGTGAAGCTTCACAGAGCTGGACAAGAACAACTTCTGGGATAAGAAGAAAAAAAATTGCTAGAGAGCTGTAATAAGAACAATTTTCAGAGCTTACATAAGGTTAGCAACCCTGATAATTCTCTCCTGCCGATTCATAGTTATATGAAATGCAAAGCACCTATAAACTTGAAGAAGAAAAGCAAAGCTGATATATTGATAGAAAACATGGTATCTCATATCAAATATCAAGGCAATGACCAAGACAGTATTTTATCGATGCAATGATAGATAAATAGACCAACACAATGTAAGAGGAAATCTAGAAACAGCTCATACTCTTGAATTTTGACAAAGATGAAATGAGAGTGAAGTTTAGAAGGCATGGCTTTTCAATAAGCTTTTCTGCATCACTTGTACAGCCGTATGGGAAGAAATGAATCTTAATCCCTACCTCACAGCATACACCAAAATCAATTCCAGAATGATTTTACATCTAACATATAAAAAATAAAGCATTAAAGCCCTAAAATGTTGTTCGAGAATGATAGTATATTTATGTGAGTGTGGGATAGGTAAAATTTTCTTAAACAGGACAAAATATCCCTAGCACAAAAGGAAAACAAAAGGATAATTCAGACTGCACTAAAATGAAGAGTGTTCATCAAAAGACAGCCTTAGAAGGGTACAATGGTGAGACGAAAACTTTGAGAAGATATCTGTGGTATATATATTAACAAGTACTTGGACCCAGAATATGTAAAGACTACCCTCACTCAATAAGAGAAAGGTAGCCAACCCCAATAGAAAAAAGTAAATGCCATGTGAGATAACAATGAAAAAAGAACAGAATTTTTAAATAGGAAAAGATAGAAAATACTAAGCATTGACTAGGGTATGGAGCAACAGAAACCCTCATGCACTGATTGTGGAGATGTAAATACTAAAACTGCTTTGAATCACTGGCAATATCTACTGAAGTGGCATCTGTTAACTTATCATCCATTCCACTTCTATGGTATATACGCAAAAGCATGAGTATATATGTTCCGTGTGTCCATAGCAACACAAGTCACGATAACAAAAGTGTAAATAACTCAAATGTCCATCAACCATAGAATTTATAAATAAGTATAATATAATTATATAGAAAAATGATTAAATTGCGTCCTGATTCAATGTAAAACAATTCTTTGAACTTGGGCAATTTAAATTCTCTAAGTATCAATTGTGTAACTATAAAATAGTCACCATATTTGTCTGGCTGGATTGGTGAGATTAAACAATAAATAAATAAATAAAACTGTGAAACACACCTGGAATACATCACACCTGGAATATAGCACTCTCATTAGCTCCCCTCCCCCCAACACTCCCAGCCACATTTCTAATTTCATTTACTTGACCAAATTTATCTCTTTCCTTTTGATTACATTCTGGTTTATCTAGTGGAAGAAATCATAGTTTGCATTTTTAATTTAAACATTTAAAATCTTTTCTACTAATTTGTACATGACTTGTGTTTATTTTCTTTCTATTTCTGCCTTGCTAGATCTTTCACACTTTTCAAACCTCCTGCTCATTTTTTTCTTCAAAGTCATCCTGCCATTTGCTGCCTTTTCTTCTGTTCAGATATAATAGTGAATTTCAATTGTAGCACCTATTTCCTTACTCTTGAATATTTTATTAATAACTTTGATGCTGGTGAGTAGGAGGGAAAGATGTTAGATTAACTCATCAGAAGACTAAAATCTTTTCTTCAACTATGCATCATAAAAGACAGAAGAGAGAAGATTCCCTCACATTAACCATCCCACTCTTCTTCCTTTAGTGATGCTCATGTTAATTTTCTAATAATAGCAATGTCTGGAGAAACCTATTATCAGTTGACAGTTTAGTGGGGAGTTTCACTTATGACTAGAGAAAATGGACTATAAAAATGGAACTGACATCTTGCCACAAAATCCTACAGTTTAAAAATAAGAATAGTTCAAAAAAATACACACAAATTTTACTGAATTTTTCTTAGAATTTGACTGTGTATACAAGAAAAATAATAACTTACATGAATTTAGCAAAATTGCTATTATTGGTGCTCTCATTTTATACCATAGCACCAGCCACCTCCAAAGAGCCAGTTGTCTGGAACAGCCTGCATGCAGTTGTAAGGGAGTTAAGATAGCCTATGCTAGGTCATGACTTTATTTTTATGACATTTTTTCTTTTTACAATTTTATTCAACTATAATAGATATACAATAAAGGCTCATATTTAATTGGACAATTTGATGAGTTTTGCTTTATGTATACACTTGTGAAACCATCACAGTTAAGATAAACATCTCCATCACATTCAAAAGTTTTCTCTTGTCACTTTGTAATCCCAACCCACTAACACTCCCTGCCCTGTATGCAGGTAACCACTGTTCCACTATCTGTCCTTACAGATTGGTTAGCATTTCTGTAGGTTTATATAAATGGAATCATAAAACATGCACTATTTTTAGTTTGGTTCTTTCTCTCAGCATAATTATTTGAGTTTCATCTATTGTTGTATGTGTCAATAGTTCATCCTTTTTTTAATTGCTGAGTACTTATTCCATTGTGTGGATAGACCAAAATGTATTTATCCACTGCCCTGTGTATGGACATTGGGTTGTTTCTATTTTTGGCTATTATAAATAAAGGTACTATGAACATTCTTGTACAAATCTTGGCATGGACATATGTTTCAGTTCTACTGGGTAAAAATTCAGAGTCAAATTGCTGAATTGTATGATAGGTATATTACTAACTTTTTATGAAACTGTCAAATGGTTTCTCAAAGTGACTGTATCATTTTCATTCTCCCCAGCACTATATTATCCACATCTTTGTCAACACTTGATATGGTCAGTCATTTAGCCATTCAGTGGATATGTAATTATATCCCAATATTTTAATTTACATTTCCCTAAAGATCAGTGATGTTGAGAAACTTTTCATGTGGCATTATGCCATCCATAAATGTTCTTCTATGAAGTGTTTATTCAAATTTTTACCCAATTTTTCTTTGTTATTCCTAACTTTATGGATTTTTTCCAAAGAAACTATAATTCATTGAAAACACTATGGCAAATAAAATATATCTCAAAATGACATGATAAAGTCTCCTGTAATCAGACATCACAAAGTAGAAGTAAAACCTCATTTAAAAGTCAATGGACTACAGAAAATTTCTTCACAGTGTCACATTGAATAATCTTTGAAATTGTTAATTTTCAATAGAGAGCAGGCTATGTCAGGTTATTTTGCAATGCAGTTAGCCTACATTTTAATATTCTACCCCTCTTCTTACCTCTTACTCTCCTTTCTGGCCCACCTCAAATCTCCTTCTTTAGCACTATTTTGAATTTAGACATTTCATAAATTTTATTATATTCTTAGTTTATCTATTTGAATAAACATTTTTATTTTGGAACAATTTTAGATTTACAGAAAAATTGCAAAGATAATACAGAGAATTCCCATATTACCCTCACTCACTTTCACCTAATGTTATCAATTACATTACTTCTCAAAACTAAAAAAAAAAACACACATTGATGCATTACTAATAATTAACTTCAGACTTCTTTTGAATTTTATCAGGTTTCCCACCAATCTCTTTTTTCTAGCTCAGTATTAAATCCAGGATATCACATTGCATTTAAACACCATGTATCCTTAGTTTCTATTGGTCTGTAGTAGTTTCTCACTCGTTTCTTTGATGACCTGAACAGTCTCATGGAATCTTCACCAGGTATTTTACAAAATGTTCACCAGTTATGGTTTTGTCTGATATTTTCTTCATGACTAGATTGGGGTAGTGGGTTTTAGAGACAAATACTGTTGAAATGCCCTTCTAATCATATTTTATCAGGGCTGCATAGTATCAACATGAGTTATTACTTGGTTTTAACCTTGATCACTTAAGGTAATAGTTAAGCAAAATTTCTCCTCTATAAAGTTACTATTTTCCCTTTTCCATACTTTAGTCTTTGAAAATGAATCATTAAGTCCAGTTCACATTCAAAAGGGGGTTTTTCACACTTTATAATTAGCTTGTATAATAGTGTTTTCTTGTGCATAACAAATGGCCACAATCTGAATGCCTTACAACAATGCAGGTTTATTATCTCACAGCTTTCAGTGCTCAGGAGTCTGTGTTGTTTAGCCAAGTCCTCTGCTCTTAACAGATACAAAATACTGAAAGCAAGGTGTCTTCAGTGTTGAGGAATCAGCTAGAGTCAGTCCAGTACCTCTTCCAAGACCATTCAGATTGTTGCCAGAATTCAGTTCATTGTGGTTGTAGGACTGACATCCCCATATTTTTGCTGGCTGTTGCCCAAAGAGTGCCCTGAGCTCTAAGGCTATCCTCAAAACCTAGCTCCATAGCCTCTCCATAGGCCATCACACATGGTTGTTTGCTTTCTTCCAGGCCAGCAGGCCTCCTGCTCCTGAAATATAGGTGACCCAGGATAATATCCCTTTTAGATTAGCTCAAAGTCAGTTGACAAGTAACTTAATTATGACAGTGAAGTCCACCATATTCACAGGTTCTGCCTACACTCAGAGGTGAATATGCAGGGTGTGTGTACCACAGATGAGTGGGAGAATCTATTCAGCCATATTATTATGCTTCTTATAACAGGTTATCTTCTTATTATTAAGTTGTAAGACTTCTTTATCTATTCCAGATACAAATCCTCCATCAGATATGTGTTTTGCAAATATTTTCTCCCAGTCTGAGACTTGCATTTTTATTTCTGTAACAGTGTCTTTTGAAGAGCAAAAATATTTGTCTTACCCAAGGTCATTAAAATTTTCTTGTGTTTTCTCCCAGAAATTTAAAAATGCCAAGGCAGTTAAACGAGGAAAGGAAAATATTTCAGTGAATAATGCTACAACAAATGGACATTATTTAAAAAAATGAATTCATCATTTACCACACAGCTTTTACAGAATTTAAATCAAAATTAACCATAGGATGAAAACATAAAAACAAAACATAAAACTTTGACATCTTTATTGATAATATGAACATTATTTATGATGAGCTGGATACAAAAATATAACAACTATTTTTGTTATACTTTCTATCATAACGAAAACTTCACTCTTTTAATAACAATTGCATAGGAAATATTTACCCTGTGCCAACTTTGTGCCAGATAAAGGGAAGAGAATATTGAGGAAAAATAAACAATCTGCATTCAGTCAAAGCTTAAAGTTTAAGGAAGAGACAAATATTAATCAAATAATCAAATAGGTAAGTATAATAACTAAAATAAATCTACTAAAATTGCATATGCATTTACCCTTTGACACAATAATCTCAGGAATGTGTCCAAAGATATATTAACAATAACCAGAACTTCCACATTCCATCCTCTAGTTGAACTAATATTCCAGCAGATGACAATTATAAAACCTGGACAAAATTTGTTTTTAATGATTTGAGAGAACTAGAGAGTAACCAGACATTGGACATCAAAATGCTATCTCTTTTATTATCTTTTATATCCACAGAACACACCACTGTGATTGACTTTGTTTACTTCACCAGCTTCCTTTTTATAAACAATTGTCTTATTTTTTCCTTCTGTCTTTTGCTGTAACAGCAACAAAAATGCTGTAAGGAATAACCTTGTGCATATGTCCTTTGATACTTTTGCCAGAGAATTTTAAGGGAAATGACTTAATGATTCACTGTTAAGTATAATGTTAGCTATAGTTTTTTTTTCTTGTATATGACATTTATGAGGTGGAGTGAGTTCCTTCTGTTACTAATTTGTTGAGAGTTTTTCTCAAGAAAGAATGCTTAGTTTTATCAAGTGCTTTTTAATGCATCTATTATGAAAAAATAGCTCTGAAAATATTATTGAAATTTTAATGTGAGCTCAAAACCAGACAAAGATATAATTTAAATTTTGGATCATTAAACTGTAGTTATACAAAAATGTTTTTGTTCTTATGTAATACACACTGACATATTTACAGGTTAACTGGATGCAATGCCTGTAAATCTTGTTTCATTTGGCAGTCTTCATTTCACAGTAATATTAATATTTCTCTTCTTGAAATGATTATTTTATGATGAAACAAATGTGTACCTCAGTAATGTTAGTAGAAACATTGATTTTCCAGGTGATATAAAATAGATAAAAATATAAAATCAAAGAAGTAAGTAAAAAGTTTCAGAATTTGACAAATTAGTATAAACTCATGAATTGTATGTTTTTAAAATGTGTACTGAAAAGGCATAAAAGTAGTGACAACTCAACAAACACTTCTGGCACTTAGATAATGATCTCTAGATAACATTCTCCATTAGCAGGAACCAGGAGTGTTTAAAGGAATGTCTGATTTCTTGTCTGAGGAAAATACAGGATGAGCCTGGACATTATATTCTTTCAGAAACAAGAAAGGAGTGAATGATTAATGGGATCATGTCAAAGAACAGAGGGAGAAAACAAAGAAAGTCTGACTCCAAGTGGCTGAAGTTGAGACAATTTGAACATTAAGAATGCTCACTATTGTAGGTTGCTAGGGCAATAACTCATTATTCAGGAAAATTGATAAAGGGAAATAATTAAACATTTAACTCTTCTTTCCAGTACAAACTGTTTTCAGGATAACCAAATTTATACAGGAATACTTTTTATTTTTCTTTGTGGAAACTAAAAGCTAAAAAGCTTCTGCACAGTAAATGAAACCATGAAAAAAATGAAAATCAACTTACTGAAGGCAAGAAAATATTTACAAGTCATATATCTGATAAAAGGTTAATATCCAAAATACAGGAAAAATTTATATAACTCAATAGTAAAAAATAAACAATCCAATTAAACAAATGGACAGATGATCTGAGTAGACATTTTTCCAAAGAAGACATACAGATGGCTAAAAGGTCCATGAAAAGGTGCTCAACATCAGTAATCATCAGGGAAATGAAAATCAAAACCACAATGGGATACCACTTCATATATGCCAGAATGGCTATCATTGAAAAGACAAGAAATAACCAGCATTGGAGAAGATGTGGAGAAAAGAAAATCCTTGTTCACTGTTGGTAGGAATGTGAATTGGTAAAACCACTATGAAAAATAGTATGAAATTTCTTCAAAAAATTAGAAAATAAAACTACCATATGATCTAGCAATTTTACTTCTGGGTATTTACATAAATAAAATGAAAACAAGAATTCAAAAAGATATATGTACCCTCATGTTCATTGCTGCATTATTTACAATAGCCAAACAACATAAGTATCCATACATATATAAATGGATAAAATATATTTTATATATGCGCACACACACACACACACACACACGGAATATTATTCAGGTATAAAAAAGAAGGAACTCTTGCCTTTTGTGACAACACAGATGGACCCTGAGGGCAGCATGCTAAGTTAAATAGGTCAGACAAAGAAAGATAACTACCACACAATCTCATTTGTATGTGAAATCTTAAAAGCAAATAAACAAACAAAAGCCTGAACTCATAGGTACAGAGGACAGATTGCTGGTTTCCAGAGGTCAGGGGTGGAGTTTAGGTAAAGTAGATGAAGGTTGTCAAAAGGTACAAACTTTCAGTTATAAAATAAATAAGTCCTGGGGATTTAATATACAGTATGGTGACCACTGTTAATAATACTGTATTGTATATTTGAAAGTTGCTAAAGAAGTAATCTTAGAAGTTCTCATCACAAGAAAAAAAACTGTAACTATGTGTGGTGATGGATGTTAACTAGACATCGTGGTGATCATTTCACAATAGGTACAAATATAAAACCATTCTGTTGTACACCTAAAACTAATATAATGTTATATGTCAATTATACCTCAATAAAATAAATAATAGAGGACAAGGACTGTCCACTTGGACAGGCAGGCATCTGACATACATTGAGCCAAGGGAAATATTCAAAATAGTAACAACCAATGCTGCCTAGGTTCTTTGCATTTCTCTGGCTCTTAATAATTTATGCCCTGCAGGGGCTCCTGTTTATATACATGGTTAAGTGAGGCCACCACTGCTGGCCACTGGTGGACAGTCAGGGCCTCCTGGAACACAGAAGTCTAAAACATTTGCTTCTGCCAGGAGCTCAGCCTCCTCCATTGAGCTCTGTGCCAGTGCTTGCCCAGAGGAGAGTGGGAACACGGGCTGGGACCCCGACAGTGTCCCCTGGGACCCCGACAGTGTCCCCTGGGGTTCACTATGGCCTAGGAGAGGAGGGGAGCAGGTGGGTCAGAAGAAAGACCTGAGCTGTCTCTGAGGGTTCAACTGAAACCTACAATGACCAGGGATGCCATGTGACCAACTTCCACACTCAGAATAGACTCAGGCTCTTCCGGAAGAGCAAGCAAGGTGTGCGGAGAGAAGCAAACCTCCCTCTTGGGCATTCTTGGGCTCCACTACCAGTGGGTTGGCAGGATACCCTCCTCAGAAGGTTGAGGTAGGAATATGGAAAGAGGAGCAGGCTTCCTGCAACCCACTGCAGTCAGGAATAAACTGGATCAGAGAGCTCTTGGCAGACCCTGCTCTGCCTGGTATTAGCTCTTAAGCTTCTGGATCAGGGGGACATCTGGGAGGGAAAGGTTGTTAATAAATCACTTTGGAAGTATTTTAGTGTTTTAACAATTGGTATGGTGTGTGCTTAGTGGGTTCAAGGTCTCTGACTTTTGACGTGCACTCTGGAATCTTGAGCTGAGCTTCCCTATTTGCTGCTGGGTCCCTTACAGTAAGGACCCTGGAGCGGGCCCTTCTCCCCATGAGGCAATCTGCCATCAGTCCCATCCTGGAGTCACTGCGTGCCCCTCTCAGATGGCTAGGTGAGCAGAATGAACTCTGCATTGCAGGCAGAGATTTCCCCACAAGCAGGACTCAAGGACAGCCTTGAGGTGGAAGTAACAGGCCTGGCTAGACCTCAGGTCTAAGCTAAAATCTCGTACAATTTACAAGAAGCCCTAAAATTTTCAATAATTGTGTACCTGCTCTGGGTATTAATGAAGCAATTGCTATGATCCTTTTCATCTACAATTTATGAATTCATTAGAACCCAGGGGGAAGGAGTGTCATCATCCCCAGCCTACAACCATAGCCACATTCATATGTTCCCTGAACTTATTTATAAACAACAGCTTCAGAATTCATGTCAGGATGTATAAAACCATCTAAATAAAGGACTGTTTCCAACATTTGTATGGGTCTATTTTGTGGGAAAAGTTATTTAGACACAAAGAGGAGAAAAGAGCAATACGTGCATTGCATCTCTGTTCTTAGGTATGTTTTCATTGCATTTGCCAAAATGTTCTTGTCATAAGATTAAGAGCCAATTGACCTAGATTTCAGGGCACGAACAAATCCTGCTAATGACATCCTGTGCAGCCTTGAGCAACATGCCAAACCTCAGTGTGCCTCGCTTACCTCCATATCGGATGAAGGGTTTGAACTAGAGCTCATCTGAGCAGAGACTGCGGACTCCCTGGATGGTGCCCTCAGCCTCCCAGCATGAACACAAAAAATGCCAAAGGCAACCTTCACTCCCTGCTTTGATGTTTGTCCACTGAATTCAAAGCTGCTTCTTAGGAGGAACGGAGGCAACGTTAGTCTAGACCTTTAGAAGCACACCAGGGTAGGCTTGCTAAAGCCAAGAGCCATGAGGATCTCCAGGGAACAGGAAAGGGTGTAGAAGGCTGAGAGGAATCTTCCCAGGCCAGTTTCAAGGATGAGAGAGAACTAGGTATGAGAACTAGGTATGCGGTATGAGAGAACTAGGCAAGGAGCAGCGCTCAAAGTCATGGAAGCTTCCAGGAGTGGGGCAGAGATCAGGATACACATGTACAGTTCGAGTGTCACTAGTAAAACTGATCCTTACTATTACCGAATGATGCTGTATTAGAAGCCAATAGCTAAGCAACAGCAGCAAAATAAGTTTTCTGATTGTCTAAGTAGGGGATTAGGAAAAGGAGCCTGAGAAAGGAATATTCCTGTGTCTTTCAAACTGAGATAAACAGAATGCTAGTGTCCCACAAACTATTAATAAATATTAATCAGAAAAGAAGTGTCTGTGATCCAATAAGTTTGGGAAGTTGTGGCTAAAATGTGATGAGGATTTAACAGATTCTCTAATATGCTAATATGCATGATAATTCTCCAAGAGTATGTGGTGTTTCCCAAACTAATTTACTTTGAGGATTTCTTTTCAGAGCACCTATTAGCATCTTATTGGACATTTGTGGTCTGTGCCACTCAGTTTGAGAAACATTAGTGTAGTTCCATTTACATTTCAATGGCTGCCAAGAAATAAGCCTGGTGAGAGTGGTTTGAGTCTTCTGGCAATAAAACCCCTCAGAAGCAGACTTCTGCATGGACAGGGCTAAAGCAGAGAAAGGCTGTTATGTGGATCTAGGCAATGCCTCAGCTGGAAAAACCCCAAACTGACGTAGATTTTTCCCTAATCGTCGTAACTGAAAACAAATTTTAGGAACATTCACATTGGGTGCTCAGATATCTCCTGATCTTCAAGCTGCCAATAAACCCTGTGGGAAAGCCCTTGAACCCTCTTTGACAGACTGGGATGGGAATGGGAGGCAAAGAAGGCAGGAAGGGACAGGGGACACTAGGATGCGTGAGAGACAACCAGGAAGAGTGGGCTGCAGAGCCAGAGAACACTCCACCTCTGATGTGAGTCTCTGGAGCTAGACACTTCCTCCATCTCCTGGAATTCCCTTTAGCTCTTAGGATCTGTGGGATGAGTGGAGAGAAGCAAGAAGCACACCAGGACCCAAAGAGCTTTGTGAGAACCCTCAAGTAAAGACAATTCCTTATAGTCCAGAGAGACAAGAAACTTCAGCAATGAGGAGGCAGGAACCATGGAAATTGGTAGGAGAGCAGTATGTATGTATGGCATCAGATGTCTGCTGGACAGAAGCTCATGGCAAATTGTTCAAGAAGAGAGTCAAAGCTTGGTTAGTCGCCCCAGCCAACACATTGATATGAGTAATGGCAGAGGAGGACAGCAAGAGTTGAGATGCCATAGAGAAAAAGGTAGGGGCTCCCGAGGAACGTGAGTCACACACCCCGATCATGACATAGACACTCACTGAAGAGATGGGTTCTTGACTTAGGATACCTAAAAGGCAGAAGCTAGAGAGATCTGTGGAAGCTCCCCCAAGATATTTAGGAAGGACTGGGTTTTAAGCACAAGCAAATGGAGATTCAGACATTTGGAAATTGTTGAACTGTCACCCATGTAGCCGCTGCCATATTTGTAATTCCTGGAGAGGGAGATGTTCAGAATTCAGTTACCTGTTAATAAAATAGAAAAATTAATACTTAGAAAGGTGCCATTTAGAACAGCTATAAAAAATTTTAAGGTAACCTGAAACAATCTTTTTTAATGTTGTCTTTTTTTAAGGAAATTTTAATACTCAATTGAAATTTGTTTAAAAATACCCAATTAAATAGAGAGACATACCTTATTATTGCATATAAAGTGTATCATAAAAAATTCATTTCTTCCCAACTTGATCCATTACCCCAATAAAAATTTCAATAGAAGATTTTGTATAATTTAATAAGCTGAAAAAAATGGTCAAAGTTAGCAAGACATTCTGAAGAAGAAAGAGAAAAATGTGAAGTAGATTTTGCCAATATGGTGAGAATGTAAATTTATCTTCTTGGGGTTTTAATTTACATTTTTCTGATTACTAAAAAGGTTGAACAAATATCCATATTTTTGCTCTTTATTTGTTCTTCTCCTGTGAGACACCTGAAAGTTATTTGCTCTTTTCTCAACTGGGTGGTTTGTTTTTTCTTTCTGATCCTTAGAAATCCCTTCTAATATTCTGGATTTTAAATTGTTTTTCAGTTATAGTTAGGTAGATATTTTCTGTTAGCTTGTGCTTATTCTCTAACTCTCTTCATGGTATCTTTCAATGCACAAGTATCTGTCATACAGTGGAATTATCCTTTATTGTTTCAAAATGTGCTTTCAAAATGTATTTTCTTATTATATAATCACAGAGATTTTCTTACGTTGTGTTTTACAGTTTGAAAATTTATCTTTAAATTTTAAGTTGTTAATACATATAGAACAATTTAAATTTCATATGTGGCCTGTATTTTACTTCTATTTTACAGTGCTGATGTAGGCATAGTAACCTCCTCTTCCTTTCCAAACCTTAAACCATTAATTCATTTTCCTTGTTATTGTTCTGCTGGGAATCCCTGAACCGTGTTGAATAGATATAGTAATAGGAGGTAGTCAGTTATGTCCCCGATTATATGGAAATATGTTTACTATTTCACCATTAAATAAGATGTTGTTGCAAGACAGTTTTACTCACCCTTATTAAGTGATAAAATTTTTCTTCTATTCCTAAATTATTCAGAGTTTTTGTGTGTTTTTTTTTTGTTTTAAAACATTAGTGGATAGTTAAAAGTATCTAATGCGTTTTCTGCATTAATATATTTTATTAATTTATTTCCTAATGTCAAATCAACCTGTTCTCCCTAAAATTCACTCAACTTGGTCAAAATGCATTATGTTTTTAATACATTAGATTGTATTTATTACAATATTTTTTAAATTTTGGTATCCATGCTCATAACTGGGTGAGTTTTGCTGGAAATTTTAAATGATGGTGTTCCCTGGATGGTACACACTCAATGAGGCACATACAGACATATACACACACACAGATGGCATTCTTACTGTTTTATAAAATAAATATTTGTTTATACTTATAACCATGTTTAACTTTTTTATTGATCAAGATTCTTTATTATACCTTAGACCTTCGTCTAGGATAGTCTTCCTCTTCTTGAAGCATATCCTTTAGAATTTTATCAAAAAGGGATTAGTATAATTTTTTTAGATATTTTCTTGAAAATAACTTTGTTTTTACTCTTTTGTTTTGTTTTGTTTTTTTGCTGTACGCGGGCCTCTCACTGCTGTGGCCTCTCCCGTTGCGGAGCACAGGCTCCGGACGCGCAGGCTCAGCAGCCATGGCTCATGGGCCCAGCTGCTCCACGGTATGTGGGATCCTCCCGGACCGGGGCATGAACCCATGTCCCCTGCATCAGCAGGTGGACTCTCAACCACTGCGCCACCAGGGAAGCCCTCTGTTTTTACTCCTGAAAGATACATTTACTAAATTTAGAATTCTAAATTGAGATCTATTTACTGACATCATATTGAAGATATGTAAAATTAATCTTTTTGGCTTCTGTTGCTACTGTTGGTATGTCATCTATCAGTCTTATGGCCGGTTTTTGGCAGGTGTTTTATTTTTTTCTCTGACTACTTTTAAGATCTTCTTTTTGTCTTTGATGTTCAGCTGTTTGATTATGATATTTTTAGGTGAACGTCTTGAATTGTTGTCTTTTATCATATTAAAAAATGATCAGCCTGTGTCTCATCCTTTTGTTCAGTCCTTCTCTTATTATCTCTATTTCTTTTTTTTCTATATCTTGAATAAGGCATATATTTAATGTTATTCTTCTATCATCTATGTCACTAAAATCTTCTTTTTATGTTTCATCTTTCTTCCTAACAATGGACTTATTCTGATTCATTTCTTCAATTTAGTACACTGAGTCTTCCTTCTGCTTGTCTAATATCCTATTTAGTTCATCCATGGAATTTCTAATTTAAGGTAGTGTACATGCATGTGTAATTCATTTTGAGAAGTTATATTTATTTCTTTGTCAAATACACCTGGTCATTTAGGATAGCCTTTATTGTTTTATTCCCTTCTTTATCCCTTATAAATATTTATTATATATTTTCTACTGGATAATTCAAGTATCTACAACAAGTCTTGTCTGGGAATTTGTTTCAGTTCAGATCTGTGTTTGAAAAAAAAATTTTAAATTTTATCTGGTATATATAGCTGTTATGAACCACTATGGTTTTTTTTTTTTTACCATATTCCAAGAAATAAAAGTTTCCTAATTGCTTTTTCTTTATTATTAATTAATTTATTTATTTTTGGCTCCGTTGGGTCTTCGTTGCTGTGCCCAGGCTTTCTCTAGTTGCAGCGAGCAGGGGCTACTCTTCATTGCGGTGCGCGGGTTTCTCATTGCAGTGGCTTCTCTTGTTGTGGAACATGGGCTCTAGGTGTGCAGGCTTCAGTAGTTGTGGTTTGTGGGCTCTAGCGTGCAAGCTCAGTAGGTGTGGCATACGGGCTTAGTTGTTCCACAGCGTGTGGTGTCTTCCTGGACCAGGGCTTCAACCCATGTCCCCTGCATAGGCAGGCGGATTCTTATCCACTGTGCCACCAGGGAAGCCCTCCTCAACTGCTTTTAAAGAAATTTTATTTTAATAAAATAATGGCTTTGTAACAGAAACTTTGTACAATACTTAAAAGTATAATCTAACCTGTAAGAGAAATATTTTACATGCTTGCTTCAATGAGTTTTCTTAAAATATTTACATATTTGATCTAAAAAAAGTAAATACTATTAAATGACATGGAGAAATGGTAATGATACAAGATAAATGAAAATAGCAAAACTACTTCTCAATATGTCTAAAGTACTAAATGCCCAATGTAAATTTTAGAAAATAATTCCCTTTGCTTTCTGCTTACTTATTCATTTCAACCTTTTCTCTTTGGATTCAGCTGTAATTCCAGTGAGTCTTGGCCTATTACTAAAGGACACTAATTGAATAAATCCATGATACATTTGGGATTCTGTCTTTAAAGAAAAAAGTTCTCAGGGTCCCATTGTGAAGCAAAATTTGGAAAATTCCAGAGACACAGATTAGATTTCTTATATAGAGATCCCATGATTACATACAGAGATTACAATACTTTAATACAATGTGAAACACAGATCTGAGCTAATAGAAAAGCAGATCTTAATTCGCATTTAGTGGCATTTTAAAGTACTAGGAAAATATGATTTTAGTTCAAGTTATACATTGATTAGTCAAGTCTTATATCCTGCTTTTTGTTCAACTGTCTGTAAAAAACAAATTAGGGTGTATTTGCATTTAAGAAAATAAAAACAGAGATAAGTAAGAGCAGAAGCACAGTAGATGTATTCTTAGGAAAAGGAGGGTCTCTTCTTCCAAAGGCCAGATCAGAGGCACTCTGCTCCACCCTCAGTCACAAGTCTTTCATTTAAAAAGGGTCAAACCTTGGGACTTCCCCGGCAGTCCAGTGGTTAGGACTCCACGCTTTCACTGCTGAGGGCCTGGGTTCAATCCCTGGTTGGGGTTAAGATTCTACAAGCTGCACTGTGTGGCCTACAAATACATAAATACATTTTTAAAAAAAATAAAAAGGGTTAGGCTTGCATAGTAGAAGTTTCCGGGAAAGTAAGGCACTTATTTTCCTCTTTAAATTAGTATTTCTTGATCAGAGGCCCTGGCCGTTCTTGAAACTTCCATTTTAAAATTTAAATATTGAGCCAATAATTTTAAATGGCCTGAGTTCTGTTAATAATTTTTTCACTCATCACATAGAGAAAAAGTGTGCGTATACATTTTAGATAAAATATGGCTTGCGTTACGGTTTTGCTAAGTCAATCAAATAGATGTAAACAAAATGTAAATTAAGTACAACATTCATTATGAGTTTTAGTCCCATAGATCTTTCTAAGAATAAGAAAATTTAAAACTTACTGTTTTTCCATTTAAATTCTTCATTCTGTGTCAGTTTTAAATTATCTTCTTCATGCTGACACAACAAATGTTCTCTAGTAGTTAATGGGTATTGGAATCTTATTCATAAAGAAATTCTTAAAACTTGTATATAGTGAGAACTCAGGATCCACTAGCTTGCTGAGGCAGTAACTGGTTGACTTTCTATAGACCCCATAAATCCAGTGAAACAGAAAAAGTTGTCCCATTTTGCTCCAGAATACATTTAATTAAATTCATGCCCTTTAGAAATCCGTCCCTTAAAATGGCATCAACCATGGAGATATATATCACAAACCTAGGGAGGAAAGTATGTTCTTCCTGTGTGAACAACATCTGGTAACAGAGGAGAGGACATTGTGGGAAAGGGCAGACAGAAGTTGTATGTTCCAGTGACTATCCCACTTAGGGTTGTGACATATTAATGGAAAGTCTTTTGATGTTAGCTGATGGTCTTAGTAAAAGAAAAGAAAGGTTTTGCAGTTCATTTTTGACTCCTCCAGAAGTTTTCTTTATAAAATAAAATATTAAAAAGTAGCTATTTGAAGGGATAAATAAATCACACTATCTACACATCAAAATCAATAAACTTGGTGGTTATATAACAAACCTGTGAGGGAGCATGAGATGTTTTTTTTAAATCCCCATAAAGTTTAAAGTTTATGGATTGAATGACAGCAGCTGCTATTGAGAAATGACTGATAACATCACACAGGAAACACAAATAAATATCTTCGGAGTCAGGGCGAAAGGGGAACATTTTCCAAGGCAGGAAGGAATCTATAGTTCTTTTTTAGTTTAACAAAGAAGAGGGTTCTACTTTCCCCACTCTGCCTCCTGCGAAAAGCATTTATAGACATTTGAGAGAAGAACATTTTTAAAGGATATTACCAGAATCCAGGTACATTAAGAGACCTGTGCTTCTAGTTTTTTAGCATCATGGACACAGAATTGGGCAAAAGAATGAGCAAATAAAATGCCTAAAGCATTTGAAATAAAGCTTAGGTTGTATAATTTTATAACATTTTTAAATAAGACATGCTACTTGGAAAAGAAATTCAAATACACAGGTAAGAGAAATACTAAAAACTCAAAATCATTTGTTATACTACCTCTTAGATACAACCACTGCTGATATTTTGATGCATCATATTCCAGACTTTTATATTCATCATCAAGATATTCAAATATCTACATATATCTCAATCTCTACCTATCTATCATAAAATAAGAACATATTAGATATCCTGTTTTATAGCCTGTTTGGTTTCTTTTTAACTTGAAAATATGTAGCGCACAGCCACCATTTTCTGGGAAATAAATGCATAATTTTCTCATCGTTTTAAATCATTATATATTGTTCCATTTTATGGTATCTATATCTGTCTATCTATCTATCCACCTACCTATCCCTATATAGAGATAGAAATAGAGATAGATTAGAGATGTTATATAAATAAATGTTTTATATTTAATAGTAATTTGTATTTTCATAGACACAGAGGAAGGGTTTGGAGAGTTCAGATGCAGATGTAGGTAAGATCAGACAGGAGGACAGTGGAAGAAATAGTTTAAGAAAAAAAAATAATTTTTTGTAAAGTTAGATTATTATTGAAAAGTCATGTCAGTATAAATATTTCAGTTTATACAGCAAAGCTTTTACATTGAAGTTAAAATGGTAAAGAGCCAGAAGAGAAAAGTAATTTGGTTTTTTAAACTAATTTTTGTCCTTTGTTGAATTTGAAGTTTTATATGTGGAAATTTCTATATAACCTATCTCTATTTCTATCTCTTGTCAAAATTCCATAAATAGCAAAATTAACTACCTAGTTAATAAAATAGCAATTAATAAGAATTTATTGTGTACCTAAACTGGGACTTTCAAATCCAAAACTAATAGGAAGCTCAGGATACAAAATGTGTGACATTGAGAGATGGCTTATAAAGTAAAAAGGAGGAAGTTGCTCAACATTTACAGTGATTGGTTATTACAATGGGGGTATCCAGATGGCAGGGAATTATTTAAAAGTGATTATTCTATTCCATTTTAGGAGGATGAATTAACTTTCTTTTATGATAATCAGAGACATTTACAAGAAATGACCTAAGTTTCATATCTGTTTATGAAATAAGTAGATTTAGTTTTGTTCATGTGGTTTAAAAGGTTTTGTCTCCTTGGGGGATTTTCAAGCCTGGTCCCCATTTTATTTTCTTTTAACCCTATTTATCTATCTACCCACCCATATATGCTCTAAACCTTTTGGGAACATTTAATTTGTTTTTATATTTTCACCTGAGTCTCTTCATGGATTGTTTAACCTTCCTCACAGCATAATTGCTGGATTCCAAAAGCAAATATCCTAAGAGAGTAAGGCGCATGACACGTTTATGACCTAATCTCAGAAGCCACTTAAAGTCTGTTCTGATGTCCTCTGTGGTTCAAGGTAGTCACGATGCCCTATCCAGTTTCAAGGGAAGGAAATATATCTCACCTCTTGTCCAGGAAGTGCAAGATTCCATATATACATACAGTGTATTTTTACAAAGATCTTTGGAAAATACAATCTGCCATACATATCATCTCAATGGACAGAGATTTAAGGAGGGGCTGGAAAATAGAGAATATCTTCATTGTTTGTCATAGTTGAGACCAGAAACAAGATGTTAATTATTTCCTAAATGTATTTTTAATTTCTCTTTTTGTTTACAAAAGTATTTTCACTGTGAACGAATGAAATCATTACCTGAAACTTAGATGCAAAATTTAAAGGTGATCTGGATTTTTTAAATTTTTGGTAGCTCTTAGCTTTGTATAGAATTTTAGAGATCTGAAATCATGGGGCATTGTTTTTAAATCCTCTGTTCAATTCCTGGTATAGTGCCTTACACTGATGGATACCAAATGCACTCTTTTAGGCACCTGAATCAGTCTTATTATCAATCAAGTGTTCAGTTACAATGTACATGCAAGAGTGATATGAACTGTGACTGTATTCCTGCAACCTGTAAGTTAATTACCTACATGGGAAGTAACACTGAATTCTTAATCGATGAGAGGTTTATAGGTGAGCTTTTAATGATTTTGACTCCTGAGACAAAAGGATTAGGATGTGAGTGCAAGAATTTCTGGCCAATCATAACACACTTTTTTTTTAATAGTGAGAAAGATTCTAAGTATTACTGTGCTGTTCTGACTTCAATAAGCACCTAGCCTCTGGAATTACTTTCTACTCCTGACCCCTTCAAACAAGCCTGACGGATACTGAATAGAGAAGTTTTTCAAAATCCCCTGTAGAGATACCTTGGGAGTTTTTATGAGCTTCTAAACAGACTGTCTTTAAATAAAGACATGGTATTTTTCAGTAGCTCTTGCCTTATACCCCTACCAGTTGAGTAAAGACCACTTGTCTGAAGTGAATTTCTTTCTTTACAATGAAAAAATTATACTCCTTCTTCTGAAATATCTAACAATCTGACCCTAAACTATGACTTCACACTCTCCACTTTCTACTCAGTGTCTTTGTTGAGAGAGAATGGAGTCCTTTTTCTTAAAGTGCCACTAATGCTGAAAATAGACTGTCCTTTGTCATTGTTTTGAAAGAGAGAATTATTGACTGTTGCTTTACCTCTTACAGAATTCTTACCTTGTCATAATTTTTACATGTCTAATGAGAACTGCTGTTCTATGAATATTATATATTTCTTATTGAAACCTGCTAGCTATCAATTTCCCTTCTTTCTTCATTTCGTTTATCTTCATTTTAAGGGTGCTGGTTGTGTGATATGCTGAACAGAATCAAAGAAGCTGAATCTGTCCCTACTAAAATGTCTAATGGTCTATGAAGCCTTTTGACATTTGTCTGTTTCTTTCTTTCTTTTTTTCTTCTTTTATTTGTTCTTTAGCATTCTAATGTTTTTCTGTTGGTAATGGCCAAATGACATCCAACCCATGGAATAGTCTGCTTTCCAAATACACATGTGAAACATTCTAGTGTCTGATGGTCTCTTTTGTGCTCCTGAAAATACATAATGACTTGGTTCTAAATTAGGAAACCCTTTCTATATAATCATGTCACTAGAAGGCAACATAATGAGATATGTTGAAAACATGGAAAATTCTGTTATAATAGGGATGTAACTAAGGAATATTGGAGAGGATGCAGTCAGTAAAAGTGTGGTAATAAATGTAATGAATATGAAAGTGCTTTTTAAACTATCAAGTGCTATATAAATATCAGCTTGCATGATGACAATAAAAATTAATAGTTTCAGTTAAGAAGCTCACTCTCAACGGAGACATTTACTATAAGGAGATACATGCATATAAAATGAAAAGAGATCTAATGGAACACATCCTATTTTCTCATTATTTTTCTAAAAGGATGAAGCAACTGTTTGGCCATAAATATTGCTTTGAACAAGTGGGATGTGATAGGGGACAATCACAAAGCAATTTTAAATTCTTCTTACCCATCCTTTAGACCTTTTTGATAAAGTAATCTCAAGTAGGTCCATTTGCAATTTTGGTCGCTACTAGATAACAAATAGTTCTCAGAATCGAAGTCACACAAGCTGTATGATTCCTGTAATTAATCTACAATAATGGAAGCTCCAAATTTCATTACTCAACAGGCTTCCTTCTTGACCCTGTCATTCAGGCTGGATCCCTGCAGAGACGAACGTGAAACACCAGTTTTCTCCATCTTCCAAACCTTGGCTCTTCCTGTCTTCTGCCATTAGGCAGCCATTGGCTCTTCCATGATTGGGATGGAAAGGACGTGTAAAGTACAGAAAAAATATTGCCTGACTGTTATGTTGTGATGTATTGTAACTGAATATTTGAAGTTGACTCCTCAGCAATCCCCTACTGGAAATATGCAACTGTACTTCCTGTGGTGTGAACTCTGCATCTCATATGGCTGACCCTTCCCTTAGTCCTTTGATATCTTTTGTTCTCATCTTAGGCTCTACAATTAGTATGGAGACATGTTCTACCCTTGGACCCAGCACTGGTAGCAGTGCGAATCACTACCACTTCTGCCATCTTTACTCTGCAGTTACAAGGTAGCTAGTTAGTCATCTCTTGCTTTGGAGTTTTCCCAAGAAAAATTCAGATATCATTTCACTGTGCTCACAAACTCTAGGAAATACATATTGACCCTGGACTGGCCCTCACAGGCTTGAGGTGATGAAGGAAATGGGAAATTACCATCTTCCCCTCTATCATAAGAAAGAGAGAAATCATGCTACAACACTCAAAATTTAACTCCATCAAAATAAATTATTTTACCAGATTATACAGAAGGTCTACTCTCTTCAACAAGTTAGTAACATAAAAAAGGGATGGAACTATTGACACAGATTTAACACCTAGAAGAAATGTGGGCTCTAGTTGACAGTGTTTGGACAAGCCAGATATAAAAGATGTCTTTGAAGTAAATGAAAACATTTGAACATGGTGTAGGCTCTAAATAAAATAAAAATTTATTGAAATGGAAAGATGGAGGGTGATTGAAAAGAGGTAAAAACACAATACACGTTGTGATACCACATAAATTAAAAATTGCGTATATATGGGGGAAAATATATGTGTATATGGTGTATATTAAGGTACTGACAGTGGTAATCTTTGCATGGTAGAAATATAATATTTATTTTGCCATTCTTGCTTGTCCTTGTTATCTACTTTTCAATTGTATATTTGAATAACTTCTGTAATACAACAATTTATGAAAGAAGGAGAGAAGAAAAGAAATTCTGTGCAAGAAGTGTTTTCTTTCCTCATTTCTCCAACTTTGTAAATATTCATTTATGATAAGTTAGGGTCAAAAGTTTAAAAAAAGAAAAGACTGGTTGGGCCTCCTCTTTGCCAAATTCTCCATAAATGACCTAATTCCTCATGTTCAACTATGTTGCAATGGAGTCATACCTGGTACCTATTTCTTTGTTTCCTTTGTTTGCCAAAACGAAAGCAAACATTTTCAACTTTAACATCCTATTACATACACCATTCTTTCATTTGACAATAAAAAGGCTTGGACCACTCAGAGAACTCTTCAAGAACATATAGACAAGCCCAGGTAGGTTTAATCTCTGTTCTATATTTTCTATTGTTAAAGCACCATTGTTTAGGCAGAGCCAGAGAATACTACCATCCAGTAATGTCCCGTGGACAGTCATGGTTATGTTGACAACATAAAACAGATAGGTATCCTCAACTTAAAAAAAAGAACTTAAAAAAAGTAAAGACAAACAAAGCATGTAGTGTCTTCCCATTACAACAAGAATAAAATCCGTGTTTTTCACCATGGCCCACATGGTGGATTTGTCACCTTTCATGCTCCCTGAGGACAGGGACCAGGGCTTTCTCCTGCTTTATGATGAATTCATCATATGTATTCAGTATTTGGCACATACTAATTGCTTGATAAATATTTGTCAAATGAGTGAATGGATGCCATAAATACATAGGTTCCAATAAATATGCTGACTGTAGTAATAACCATAAGTAGGTATTGCATTCAGCCAAGAGTCACAGCTAAAAATAACTTGTTGAGAAACAGAACTTTCAGCAAGCATTTGAAAACATATCCAAATATGAAAATGAAATATATGAAAAAATAAAGAATAAACTGACACTTTTCCCCCACTGTGTTAAAAAAGGATTAAAAATTCAACAGGGCTTCCCTGGTGGCGCAGTGGTTGAGAGTCCGCCTGCCGATGCAGGGGACATGGGTTCATGCCCCGGTCCAGGAAGATCCCACATGCCACGGAGCGGCTGGGCCCATGAGCCATGGCCACGGAGCCTGCGCGTCCGGAGCCTGTGCTCCACAACGGGAGAGGCCACAACAGTGAGAGGCCCGCGTACAGCAAAAAAAAAAAAAAAAAAAAAAAAAAAAAAATTCAACAAACTGGTATTGTCAAGGTTTTAATGGAAATGAATATGATCATGTTATGGTGAAGAGGGTGTAAGTTAGGATAATCTCTCTATTGAGAACTTTGAAAAATGTATCAAGATGTAAAATGCTCAGCAATCACCATTTTGGATATCTTAGGAAGAAAATGGTGCAAGTGGGATTTAGACAGAGGCTATCCATGACTACTTTCATAATAGTGAAAAATTTATATAGCTATTCCATCAATAGGGAATTGATTTAAGTGAAACATAGTACAGATATAAAATGGAATAGTATGCAGCCATTGAGATGCTGAAGCAGAAGAAGTAACCATGATTATTTCTGGTAGTGGATTTGAAGTGATTTTTTACTTTTTTCTCTGTGAACTCTCAAGTGATTGACTTTTGTATTTAATATTCCTATTTTTAAAAATAATAAAGCATTAACAAAAATCACATTTTTGTACCTTTCAAAGGCTATGGTGTATTATACTAAGTGTAGTATTTTAACAGTCCAATATAGTGTTCAATGATGTACAAAGTAATGAAGAGCCTCACTTCACAATTTCCTCAAATGTGGATGTAACTTTAACCTTGAATTAATTGAATTTTAGAATTTAATCTGTGTATATTCCATGAGGTTAATATGAAATTTATGTCTGCTATTCAGAGTTGTAGTTTCTTTTATTATGCTTTTGACAGTCTAAGCAATAATTATAGATATCTCTTGTAGAAACCTCTGAACTCCTGCCTGGATTTATAATACTATTCATGTTGATCCAGAATTCTTTTGAATAGCGTTGTACCATGATTAACTAGAATTAAAGATGAATCATTGCATAACAGAAACTGCAAAATGAGGCTATATCTTTTCAGGAATAAGTAGTCTCCATTGCATTATGATTTGGGGATAGGTATTTAGCCTCTAGCTTCATGTTTAGTTTCAAAACAACAATATTTAACTGACATTAAAAATCTAGGGATTCTTTGCTCATAGTTTTTTCCTTGTGAATGACTTGAAAACTGGCATAGCTGAATAAATATCAACATAGGAAGTATTGACCTTGAGATACAAAAAAAAATCCACATACAGCAGTAGATTTATAACCCACCTGACTTAGAATTCAAAAAACTATAAATAAAGGGTATTCAGTGTGAGTCACTGAGAAAATTTTTTCTTCAGCTTCCTCTCCTGGAAGAAATTTGTTAGCACTTTTTGTACAATTCCCAAAGTTCTATGTAGATATTTTGTTTTACTGTGATATGCCAAGATAGCTTTTCCATACAAACTTTGTAGTTTTAATATAGTCCTCTCTTTAAGCACTAGATGGTTTTATAGATATAGCTTGAGCCTTGCTTTTTCTTTCTAGTGGCAATGAGTGAGTCACTGTGTATTTTAAGTGTTCTTTAACACTATTGGGTATAACCTAAACTCATAAAAAATCCCTTAGTTCTTATATCCTTCTACCATGTCAAATGGGAAGAAGACATAAAACTTAAACACTACAGTGAGAACCAGCCAGAAAAAAATATATTGCTTATTTTCCATATTCATCCAACTAACCAAAACAGTAATTTTAATAAACTTCCTACTAAGAAGGTTCACTGATGTTTCTCTCATTCTCTCCTTGTTTTAAAATTGAATCATTATTTCCTTTCAACTATTTTACTGACTTTGGTAACATTTCTTGAGGAAAACCTTTGCTTGGTCTTGATGCTTCTTCAACAATACCATATAATGTCATTCATTTTGGAAATGTCAAAGAGAATAATAATAAATGCTTCTGTTCTCTCACTGCTCTCTGTTAGATAATTCATGCACTCTAAAAGGTGAAGTACAATGGAATTTTCTTACTTTATTCTATTGGCTCTCTCTCCAAAATGGTTATTAGTCTGGGTTCTTTAACACACACACCATGGATTACTCAAGTCTTCTCTTCTTGTTTATTCTACTTTGTCTTCTTCCAGCTCACCAACCAAAGACATTCATCTCTCAAGGCTGAAATAATCTGTTACTCAATTCTGTTATAATCACCCATTTTCCAGTCTCTCAAACTTAAACTATCATCTACTCCTCTCTCATATTTCTCATTTATTCATCATAGACTGCTGCCAAGTATTGCTCAATTGTATCTTTCATGCATTTTATTTCTTTTTCGCTTCTATAGCCACTAGCTATATTTATACATTTATAGCGCTATGTAGAGTTCTGATCATAGAAAGTTGAATATGACATGGCTTCTTCCATCAAACACTCACAGTATATTACATCAATCTCCAAACTGCTACCGACCTCTTCCCTTTCCTAGATACCTTACAGTCATCCACTAAGATAGTTCTACAAGTATGAGAAAGAAAAACTCTCAATTACTTACAGTTTATTGAAAAATAAAATTAAGCTCTCTAGTCTAGTATTTAATGCTTTTCATGAATAGACTTCCAAATTTCAGTAAATTTTTTTTCAAGTTTTAGAATTTTGATTTTAATTTACCCCAAAACAAAATTATCAGTAACATTTTAAACAGAGATTCTGTGCTTCCACCAAGACATTCTCTAGCAGACCTAGCAGACTACATTGAAATATCCCTGTTACATCCCAGGTAGGTAGATAGATAGATATGTAGATAGATAGAGAGATAGATAGATAGATAGACAGATAGATAGAGATAGATACATAGATAGATACATAGTTGATACATAGATACATGGATTCATAGATAGATAGATAGATAGATAGATACCTGTCTGGAAAATAGACTGTCTTCCATTTAACTTTTTTTTTTTTTTTTTTTTTTTTTTTTTGCGGTATGCAGACCTGTCACTGTTGTGGCCTCTTACTATATACAATACAGCTGGGGTAGTAATAAATATTCCTATGAAAAATATAACTACACAATTACATCATGTGTTATTAGTAAGACCTGGTATAGAGAAGTCCTTTTGTCATCATATTACACATAGAAAAAATATTTATAGGATGCCTTGGTGTAAACAGAGAACTCTGGACATCCAGAGGTGAACAGCCCGGGGGTTCCAGCAATCCACTTCCCAACTAGACATCCAAAGGGTCGAGGGGAATCAATATCTTGAGTATTCCTGCAATTACTCATGGCACACTCTGTACTTCCCAATACTGGTTGGAAAGCTGTGGTGCAGGAGACCCCAGTAGAATTGGTCTCTTTTACCTTGAGTAGTCATGGAAGTAGGATTTAAATGTCCTTGAAGAAGTTTTTGGTGCTTAGCTCTTTAAATAGCATAGAAAGAGGACAAAACCTCTGGTGCATAAATGTTCAGGGTAAATAAAAAGCAAAGTATGTTTGCAAAGAAGAGAGAAATTTTCTGGACCAGAGAAAATTTGGTTGCTATTCATTCATATCTAATTATATTGAATATGTTATTTAATGTCTTTTTAGAATGTTTATTTTAAGCTTTTGGTCTTTAAGTTGCATTTTAAAATATTGCATAAGGTTAATAGTTAATTTTTTTTCATTCCTTTTACCCTATTTATTCCTTTCCCAGCACCATACTATTAGTGCATTATTGAGTATTTGCTACAGTAATGACTCAGAGGGAGGGTAAATAAGACACTGAACAAAGAAGACAATTGTGCTGAACATAGTTTTAGTAAATCTATACCAAATAATTGTACACATGAATAAATGAATGAATGATAACTGACAAAGAATAATATTAAAACCAAGGTTTTTATTTGGAAAAGCCAATCTTTTGTGGGTTTCAAGAAGAAAAATCTTGCAAAACTGCACAGAGCATTTATATTATAAGCCACAGAGTTTAACAAAAGTAAAAATCATCTTCTTATTAAAAGGGAAATAAGAATTTCACAATCAACTGGAAGAGGGAGATAGGAGTGGGTAGGCCTAAGATTTGGGCCCTGTCTGAATTCTAGAGAAAGGATCCATTTCTTCACATTCCTAGGATTATTGGGTTCTGGCTACAAAGCAGAGTTGGAAAGAAAGGGATAATATACACTAACAGAAATCCAGATAGACTAATGAAAAATCTACAAGTTTCAAAAAGAAATCCCAGGTCCTGCATGTCACTTAAGCCATAAAAGAAGGCTAAACTGACAGTGCTGGGAGACTTAAATATGTCTTGGGTGGAAGTCAGGCCAGGACCATGGACAGCAACAGCAGATTCTTTGTCCTTCCAGGAATGGTAAGCAAGACTTCAGGTACTGTTAGCTTATGACACCCACCAGGATAGTTGGGATGAGCTTCAATGCAAGCTCTGCAAGGAAAAAGGATGGCACGTGGATAAGAGCATCTCTTCCCAGATGTAAGGGCAATATATAGATCAACTGGAAACATATCCTCCAGAGAGGAGTGAAGAACAGTGGGAAGAGAAGAATTCTGAATTTGATTATTTATCCAATAGAACCCAAGTTAAAAGTGGAAATGGTTGAGTCACCCTGATTTATTATATTACATTTTTCAACTATTATGTAGAATAGGAGCTCATGAACTGCAATTAATTCATTTATAAAAAAATAAAGAAAATTAGATTTATTCACTTATTGTTTTATAACTAGGAATCTTAAACTTGTTATAATGTGTTCCAGAGTCCATCTTCTTATGGAAGGACTAAGCTCTGGAGCAAACAGGTCAATAGTTTTAAATCATTGGAGAAAGTACAGGAGTTTTATAACCCAGGTTCAAATTTGAATTCCTCTATTCACTAGCTGTATGACTTTTGTTGAGAATAAATTCTCTATGGGTCTCACATTTCTGCATATCTTATGAGCAGAGACATTGCATTCTGTGCTCTGTACTTTCCTTTTACTGATGTTTATAGACAGCCCTGAAAGACAGATATCATGTCTTCCTCTGGGGCAAAGGACAGGCATACTTACTTCCTGTTGTAGAGGATTTGGGTTCCCAAGCTCAGGGTCCCCCTCTTATAATGCAGTCCACTGCATGTGAAATAGTCACCTGCTTCTCTTCCTTTTGCCCTGTTAGAACTGGGGCTTAGGGAACTGGCACACAAATATAATCCCTGATATTTTGGCTACTATTATTACTGTGAGTAATAAAGTCCTTTGTCCCTAACCTAGGAGTCTCCTGTCTTCCATCAGTATCTGTGAACCACAGGCAGGATAATTTGTTAGCATGCATGACCATAAGCCTGATTTTTATCATCTGTTAATGAATATTGTACTTCGTTCTTTACAGGATTGTTGTAGAAATGAAAGAAGTTAATGCAAAAAAAACATAAACATACTGATTAAGAGCTTGGACCCTGCAGTCTAATAGCCTAGGTTTAAATTCCAGCTCTACCATTTACCAACTAAATGACTTTGGGTAAGACACTTTATGTCTCTGTGCCTCAAGTTACTCATAAGTAAGATGTGGCTGGGTAATAATATTACCAACCTCATACTGTTCTGATACATACTATGCACTCTATCAGTGTTTGCTATAAAGCATTGAGCAAAGAAATTTGTACCTAGCAGGTTTGCAATAAGTGATAAATTAAAGACAGACACAGATTGAAAGTAGACAGATAGATAGATAGAAAGATAGATAGATAGATACATATATACATACATAGATGCATAGATACATACATGTCCATCTACCTTATTGAAAAATAGAAAATGTTGGTTCAGAAAGGAAAAATATAACTCCTGGTCACAGATTCTTATGTAGAGGACTGGGTGTTTGAACTGCCCAATGAATGATAAATATAATTCAGATATGTATAAAGAAGAGGAAGCATGTGCAGTCCAGAAAAATACTCTAACACAGACATAAAAATTTAAAGCAAGAAGGGACAATAGTAGGTTACAGCTACTATGCATGTTTTGCACTTCTCTCATATCAAGTTCAATGTAAAACATGCAGTAAGTGTTAAATAATGTCATTGACAAACTAGAAAATTAAGGTCTTTAAATAATTATCATGCCTGGTGAATCTTTAAGTTAGAACATAATATGAAAGACTTCTATGTGCATTGATTTTTCAAAGATTTTCCAACTCCACTGGCTGGCAAGACTGCACCCAGTGCTATTTAAGGCCAAAAAACAGAGCTTCAAACACCACTTCTTTAAATGCAAATGCATAATCACTCTCTCTTCAGTCCATTGAATTCAGAGGTTTATTGGGCACTTTCTCTGTTGCATTGATTTGGCACTAATCATGTGCTTCAATCTTAGAGTTAGATTATTCCACTTTTCTCTAAGAGAACATAGTGATAATCTTAGTTTTTCTGTAATCCTTTTAATTTTTAAAAATTCTTTGCTTCTGTACTTTTTGTTCCAGTTTTATGTTATGAACATCAGGTGGTAGCCTCAGTGAAGAAATACATTCTATAGCAGCTGTGAATGTTATCCTAGATACATACACTTCCCTAAAGAAATTACACCATCTGGGTATTTTTCCAAATGCATTGAATTTATTGAAAAAAAACCCCATAAGATGAATCTTATTGGAGAGAAGAGGAAAGGAATAGGTCTTTATCATAAATTGTAAATTGATGTTAAATTGTAACAATCTAGAGTAATTTCTCACACTTGGAGAGAATAACTGACTTTTCATGTTTGCCCTTCCAATTTGTTTTGCTCATCTGTTTGAAGATTTGAACAATCTGTATAATTCTGAAGGAAATGTTTTCAAGTAGTACATGTCATAGTTGTAGATGTCTATGCCATCCTGGTAACAATAGATAGTTTTGTAAGATTCTGCTGCCTTATCTGGCCAATCCTAACTTTATAGATAATGGCGTATAAGTATGCCAGCTTTGCCAATTGGAATAGCAATAGCAAAATAAGAAATAACTATCTTCAAGAAGAAAAGTGAAACAGCTGACTGCATGAAAAGTTAGTGTTCCAGACAACACGAGCACTTAGCATATATTTCTAGTGTACCCTTGCTATCTCAGGTCATAGTTAACGAAATATATCCTTTGATTCTCTGTACACATAGTAAATTGCATGGAATGGCATCAAAAGCCTTTGCTCTGTCCTTCCACCTTGCACAAGCTTCAGAAACAGTGAAGACCCTGTTGGATATGAGGAAATTTTGGTTTTCTTAACCAAGTCACACTGAAATCCCCCGTGCTATTATGTGTCTGGCCAAAGTTGGCTCAGTCTATTTCTCATCCTATATTGAGTGAAATAAATCTGTGTAATGGATCTTTTGGATGTGGTTTGCACCATGTGGGGCTACTGAGTGGCAGAGAGAAAGGAGATAGTGCTGGGCAGGAAGAAAGATTAAAAATATTTTCTCATCTGAAGCATTGTTGACATTTGGGGCAAGATACATTTTTATTGTGAAGCACTGAACACTGTTCTGAACATTTAGAAATGATAACTTCCCTGGCCTTCACCAACTTCCCAGGCCTTCACATGCCTGCAGTGCCCCTCAGCCTTATATTTCCAAGGCTTTCTCTGTGGAAGGTGCTGGTATCATACCTCATACCTGGTTCAGAAACTCTGGGCCTTGGTTGATTTCACCCCCCAGCATCAAGAGCCTTGCCCTAAAGCATGTGCAGCTATAGCCTAGAGAACAGAAAGATGACATTTTTTCCAAAAGCTAGATTGGATCAAGTATAAAGGATCCAGTCTATTTAGACATTTATGACATTTTTATTTCTTTAAAAATATAATTTTTTCAAGTTAAAAGGAGTGCCCTACCATTTTAAGGCCAGGTTCTAAACCATGTGCTTCCTGCCCAAGGCCAACTATATAATGTGCAGGACTCAAGGAAAACAAAATTTGAGACTCCTTGTTTAAAAAGCAGGGGAAAAGAGTGCAAGTAAAGGTGTTAAAATATAAAATTTTTTCCTTTAAAATGTTTTATTAGTTATAAAACATAATACAGTAATAGTGATATATGAATGTAAATTGTAAACAGAATTCTGTTATAATTTATATAATACAAAAAGACTTTATTAATATATTAATTGACCATAAGATTTTTCTGGCTCCCTTTTCTTCATATGTATTCATTAGGTCGTCAAGATTTATACTTTTGGCAACATTACGAAAACTCCAGCCAATTGCTGCTTTTATCACTATCATTTTACAGTTTTACAATTTTACATTTCTTCTTTAAAGAAATTGGATATCTGACAGGTAATTGGTATTGATGAAATACCATTTATATAAAATACCATTGCATACTACTGTGTATTTCACAGAGGGCCCTGGCACTCATTTTGTTTCCTTTTTAAACTATTATTATCCAAGTAGAAATTTGGGAACCACCTTCTAAATGCTGCACGGGTATGAGCAGAAGAGCTTACTTGTTGAAAATCTCTGTGAAGAAGATCTTTCACTCTTAACTGAAAGCAACATTAGTCTCTTTTGGCAAATGTAAAATTACAAATCATCATGAAAAGTTTTAAATTTTAAGAAGTTGATAGAGCTGTCTTATAAGCGTTCCTTTGTACATAGTGAGTCACTTCTCTCTTTACTGCTTTCAAGATTCTCTTTGTTTTTGGCTTTCAAAAATTGAATTATGAAATGTCTAGATGCAGATCTCTTTAATTTATTCTATTTGGAGTTTATTGAACTTCTTGGATATAAAGATTAATATTTTTCATCACATTTGGGAAGACTATGCCATTATTTCTCAAATATTCTTTTTGACTTTATCTCCCTTTCCTTTCCTTCTGGGATTCCCATTATGCAATATGCTGGTGCCTCACAGATCCTTTAGCTCTGTTCATTTTTCTTCATTCTTTTTCTTTCTGTTCCTCAGACAGGATAATCTCAATTGAGCTATCAGCAAGTTTTTTGCTTCTTGATTCTTTCTTCTGTCTGAAGCAATCTATTTTTGAGCCCCTGTGGTGAATCTTTCTTTTCAGTTATTGTATCTTTCAACTCCAGAAATTCTATTTAGTTCTTTTTAAAAATAATTTCTATCTCAGTATCTATATTCTCCGCTTTGTGAAACGTCATCTCCTACAATATTTACTTTTCCAGACATGGTTTATTGTAGTATTTTCTGCACATTTAAAGCAGCTCACTTAAAGTCCAACTTATAGGGCTCCTCAAGTACAGTTTCTATTGATTATTGCTTTACTCATGTGTGGTTTATACATTCTTGTTTCCTTGTATGCCTCAGATTTTTTAATTGAAAACTAGATATTTTAAATAACATAACATGAAAAATCTGGAAATCAAATTCTCACATCTCCCCAGAGTTTTTTGTTTTAGTTGTTTGTTACAGTTGTTATTGTCTTAGAGAATTTTATGAACTATCTAAATCTGTATTATTTGTCATGTGTGGCTGCTAAACTCTCTGCTCAGTTAGATTAGTGATCAGTTAATGGTTAGACAGAGATTTCCTTAAATGCTTGCAACCAATAAGTCTACTATTATTTACCAAGCAGCTCTGTGTGGGTGCTGGGACATATCTTCAAGGCTTAACCTGGAAGTCTGCACCTCTGCTTTAGCCTTTGCTTCCTGCCTGGGCAGTTTCAAGATCAACAAGAGGTGGGAGCTTGGAACCTGCTCAGGACTTTGCTTAGCATGTGCACTGCTCTGTGCATGAGCACAGCCCTGGGTGTGCACAGATCCTTCTAGATTTTTGGAATAATTTCAGAGCTTATCAAAGTCCCTATGGACATCTCACTTCCCAACTTTCCCTTTTAAGCTTTTCAGTTCATTTGTTTGCTCCAGCTGTTTACCACCTCAAGCAGACATGAAATTAATCAACTGCCTGTTTTTGTTTTGTTTGTTTTGATTTTTTCTGACATTTGCCTTCAGAGAAAATGATCATTTCACTGGGAAAGCTAAGAGGCAAGTCAAATACAGACAGTCTTGTGAGTGGAGTTTTCCTGGGAACCATGAGTTAGGACAGATAAGGACATTTTCCTAAAAATTAGACTTTTAAGAAGCTCCAGCACCATTTTGCTCCTCTGGTGACTGTCAGTCTGCTTATTTTCACCACAAATGTAAGCTATGATTTTTCAAGGATACCATGGAAATGGATAGTAGTAAATGGGACTAGCACAAGTTAAAATGCCACAAACCCAGTTGTTCTTAAAAAGAGTCAGCCATCAGTTCCCGGTGTGAACCCGCTGTTACTGTTTCTGTGGTCGTAGCTATTGATAGGACCTCTCCCTCCAGTGTTAGCCATCAGCAGAACTGTTCAGATCTCCATTCAGATACCCTTCCAGACTAGACTCCAGGGGAAACTGGCCTGAAATCTCGAGCAGGAGTTCCCAAATTTGGCAGATGACTATAGAGGAGAAGGAAAGTTTATGAGAGGAAACTGAAGAGATATTTAATGGTAAACATGTTTCAATTATACCTCTGATACAGGGAGAATGTGATGGAAGGGTCTCCTAAACATGTTTCAACTATACCTCTGATACAGGGACAATGTGATGGAAGGGTCTCCAGAGGAGATGCAGCTGTCCTCACTCAAGTTAGTATAAATTAAGCAATATTTACAGAAGGACCTGTTTACAAGGATGCAGGTGGAGTGCAGGGGAATCACAATGGTTGATGCAATAGCACAGGGCTGATACTAGTGGAGCAGCAGATCTCTGAGCCTAGGAGATGGGCAGGAACTGGAACCCAGAGAAAACCTGGAATAGAAGACAAGTGCAGAGAAGCCAATTTGAAAAGAGACTGAGTATTGAGGCAATTAAGCCTTTCTATTCTGTCATCAATTTTGTGTAACATATTAAATAATAATGTATTTTACCCATGGTTCTGAGTCAAGAGACATAATGAGCCCAAGAAAACTCACAGGCAGAGAACTCAGGCAATAAATAACTTGACCTTAATAAATACCTTTCCCTCTAATCTCCTTCCTGGGTCCCCACTGGCCAAACGCAGTTGGAAGTCGGAGGGTGGTTGAGTGCTGTGACTGTCCTTGTTGGGTTCAGTCTTCTGGGCAGAGCACAGGGTGGATCTGGAGGCCAGTGGAAGACAGGACTGAAAAGAACAATGGGAGAACTCCTAGGAGTTAGATTCCTAGGGTGGCTGTAACAATGTACCACAAACTAGGTGGTTTAAAACAGCATAAATTATTTTGTCAAAGTTCTGGAGACTAGACATCTCAAATCAAGGTTTTTGCAGGGCCATGGTCCCTCCGAATCCTGTAGGAGAATCTCTCCTTGCCTCTTCCTAGCTCCTGCCTGAGCTGAAGGCTGTTTGTTGATGAGCTCTGGCATTCCTTGGCTTATAGATGCATCACTCCATCTTCCTATGGAAACCTCCCTGTGCCCCTGTCTTTTTACATGGCCTTTTTTTAATAAGGACACCAATCCTGTCAGATTAAAGGTCCACCTTACTCTAGTATGACCTCACTTTAACTAATTACATCTTCAATGACCCTACTTCCAAAGAAAATCACATTTCAACATGCACATATCTTTTTTGGAGGAACACAGTTCAGCTCATAACAAAGCCAATGGGGAAGAGAAAGGCATCTTATACAAAAATTCAATTAGATTAGGATATAAAAATAAAAGAAACAATAATAACAGCATACCATGAGAGACTCAGTTAAACTGGAAAATAAATATGAAAGAAAGAATGATATTAGAAAACTAGTTGGCAATGATTACAACACCTGCACATGGGATTGTTTGTAATATTCACACTGTCAGTGAGACACTAAACTGTATTCTATGGCCAGCAGGATTGAGGTCCATATAACCACTAGGTAATATATTAAATATTTTCTTCTGTCATATTTGCAAAAAAAGTGGTTCAATGATAAAAATTAGAAGTTAAAATTCTATGCAATATGGGTGATTTCTCTTTTATACTTACATGATCTATCTACATACAAAAGATGATAAGCTTAGAAAATATTTTAAAGAAGTTATTGCTACATATGTTAGTCAACCCTTGTCACTGTGTTCTACTTCTACAAGGTATTGATTTGGAAACCGTATCATACATATCATTTAGCTTCTCAATTCCTTTACTTGCTTGATTCATTTTCATGGTTGTGTTTGTTTCTGTAACCAAAATGATCAGACATAGATCTTGGTTTCATTGTTACAGCTCTTCTAAGAGGCAACTTGGACCACTGTAGAGTCGGTGTAATAGTTTGTAAGAAACTTACAAGCATTCCAGAAAACACAGAAAAATTCTGCTGCAAGATTATCTGAAGGTTGTCATGGACCACTGCCTCTGTGGGAACTCTTGAGTATGTTTTCTGCATCCAGAGTTTGTATTTTCACAATATTAAGCTATGGAAATCACTGAGAGAGAAGGCAGTGGCTAGATTGGGCAGGGCTTAAGCATTAATAAAGCCAACACACTCTTCAATAGCTCACAAGACCTTTGTGAATCAAATGTCATTCGAAAACCATTTGTGAAGCTGAGTTAAATGCCTTCAAATTTCCCATATTTTTCTAGAAAGGAAAAATAATTTAATGACATCTTGGGGTTTACTTTCCCTTCTATAAATCCTACAAATTATACTTTCAGAGAAGCTCTTCGGAGCTTACAAAGTCATTAAGCATGTAGGAACCTATTCTTTTGTGAAACAAAAACAAATTTCTTAGAGACAGAAAGGTGCTCTGACCAAGATCACACATCTGCTGCACTAATTTGATAAGCCCTTTTATCTTCAGGAATCCAAGGTCTAGTTCTGCTTTTATCTAACAATCATATAAGCATGAAAGAATAAACTGGCTCATTGCTGAGCCAATTAGAAAATTACATAGATAAATAAATACATAAACAAAATAAATAAATAAACTGATTTAAAAAGGTAGAGTGCTTGCACCAGTTGGGGGAACAGAGGGGTACTCTTGATCACTCTCTGGGGATGAATCCAGCAATCCCTGGGAAGGATATTGAGGATTTTGCAGAGTTCCAAAGACAATATGGGATCCGACTGGGAAGAGATCTGTAGTTAGTGCAGCAGGCTTGGACAGCACATTCCCATCTGGGTACAATGTTCAGTCCAGAGAAACAGAGTCTGCAAATAATAATAATAAATTAGAATGACTTCCATGTAATAGAAAATTCCAGGTTTTCACTGGGAAATTTGGGGCACCTGATTTCTAGGGGTACAGATTATACCCTAGTCTGTTAGAGGTAGAGGTAAAATGAATAAGTCATAGTCTGTGGTCCCAGAGCCCCATATCTAGAAGTGAAATTTCAGATAGCAAAAGATAAAACAAAGGCTAAGTGTTGGAATGAACAGAAAGAAGGCAATTTTGACTTGAGAAAACCCAGCATGGTTTTATAATGAAGAGAAATTTTGAAATGGGCCCTGAAAGAAGAATAAGACTTTAATATGTACAAAGGAAAATGGGAATTTTGTGAATAGAGACAAGCGGTGTGGATATTCCTCCACCTGTGTGCATGCATTGAAATTTTTCCTGGAAAGGGCCATATAGTAAGTATTTTGGGCTCTGAAGTGCTCTTCTTTGGGGTTTGCTTTGCCTTCTATAAATCCTACAGGTGGTCTCTATTGCAACTACTCAACTCTGCAGTGATAATGGGAAAGCAGCCTAGACAATATGAAAATAATAGGCGTGATTGTGTTCCAATAAGACTATTTATAAAATAGATGTCATGTAGCCACAGTTTTCTACCTATAAACTCCATGAAGACAGTGATTTTTGTCTGTTTTAGTCACTAATTTATTCCAAACACCTAGGCAATGCCTGACACATAGGTCATGGTCAATAAACTTTTTATTGAGATATGATTGACATATAACATTATATTAGTTTCAGGTGTACAACATAATGATTAGATATTTGTGTATACTGTGAAGTGATTACCACAATAAGTCTAGTTAACACTTGTTAAACAATGAATAGATGAAAGAAATAGAATGTGAAGCTGACCAAATAAAATAGGACCATATCTAAGAACCATTGATTGTCATCCTGAGATGTAGTTTTATATCATAGGTAACAAGAAACCACTGAATGTGTTCCATACCGTGGTTATTGTCTGCATTTCAGGATGACATCTGGCAGAAATGCTTGATGGATTGAAGAGCAAAGGTATGTGAAGCAGAAAGGCTGGCATGTCACAATCATGTAAGAGACAAGAGATTCTGAACTAGGACCTGAGATGTTGGGCATAAGTAAAATATAGATTTTAGAGACTTAGCATCTAGGATGCAGCCATGTGCCAAAGATTAGAGGAAAGAATTTCAGAGGACTCTTGGCAACTAGCAGGAGCATGGCTGGCCCTTTCTGTGATTCACAGAAGCCAGAATTCCTTTAAGGAGGAGAAAAAATAGTCAAATGTATGTAAAAGTGATATACCCACTTGTAAATATAATATCCAGTAGGTCATCAAAAAGTTGGTTTATTAGAAAGTTCTTATCTTAAAAGTTAAATGTAACATACTTTCTCATATGATTGTCAGTGAATTCCTCCGCCCATAGTAGACTCTTCTGCAAGGCATTTAGAGGGTGGTTCCCAAACTTCTACTTAGGCAACATAGGTCAAAAAGGAAACACATAAAATGAGAGCCAGGGACCTCTATTGAAATCATTTCTATCTTGCATACATTTTTTATCATGATACACAATTACCTGTTGGATATCTAATTTATTTAAAAGCCTTGGGTTTTTTGTTTGTTTTTTGGTTTGTTCCTTAAGAAGTGATAAAAGTAACAACTGGCTGGAGTTTTCATGAAGTTTACATTTATGAAGCAGGACATGTTTTGACATTTGAGGTCATGCGTTGGACCAAAAATAAAGTTTTAAGTTCTTTGCCATATGGATCACCAGCACAGAGGCTAATGACAACTGTCACTGATAAGTGCCTAGTGCCCAAGAAGGAGTCCTCAGGGGACCAAAAGTACATGTAGTTGCAATTTTATTTATGATTCTATTTCTAAAACATTGTTCTCTGTCATCACAATTGCAAGAAGAAACACTGATGAGAACCACAACGAAATTAGGTCACAAATTAAAGAATGAATTTGGTGCTATAGAAGTCAAATAAAGAATAACTTAGAAATCTAAGCAGGGAATCTAAAGTTCCATGCCCTCGATTCTTCCAGAAGACCATGGTCTGAGCTTCACAACTGTTTGCTCCTTGTTCTAGATTTTCATCATCAAAATGTTATCCTGAATATTCTACTTTCTAGAGAAAAATTATAAATTCAACTTGCTACAGGGGTCAAGGAGATAACATCAATGTGGGCAAAGTGGGCCAGAAGTAACAAAACGGCAATGGAGGTCAGAGTGAAAAACACATGTCCATGTGAAAGACTGAGGGATGGGAAACTGTGGTTCAATTCAAGCAGAATGTGGCTTTGTGTCCCTAGAACTTACCATTTTTATGCAAGGCAAGACAAATGTATGTTCTGTCTGAAATCTATGAATGTTTAAATGTTGTCAATTAATTAATGTTTTAATGTGTTGGGTCTGACAAAATTATATCTATGTGTCCCCAGTTTGCTGTCTCCTGTTTTGAATCATTTTCTTGTGAGAAATCCTTGATGAATTGTTCAATGATTGATCACCAGTAGCTATTGTTTTGAGCAAATGTGTTTATAAAATTTTCATAAGGCCTGATTTAGGGAAGAACAGAAAATTATCATGATAGATTAAAGAACAGAGAATTGTTATGATAGCTAACACTTTTATTGAACTATGTGTTATGTGTTTTAAGAACTTCAGTCTAGTAACATCTTTAATCCTCAGAACGGCCTTGCTAGTAGGGGACTATTAGATGAAGAAATTGAGGCACAGAGAGATTATATAATTTATACAGCTTGAAAGTGGCAGATCCCCAAATTGAATGCCAGTAGAATAAGTCCAGTTTCTGTGCTCTAGCCTCTGTACATCCTGGCATGTATTAATCCTGGGATGGCAGAAAGGCACTCAGCCTATTTGATCTTAGTTTTCTTATTGCTAAAATGGGAGTTTATAACTGACTATCTACCCCATGTGGTTGTTGTGTGGATAAAATTAGACAACATAAATGAGGTTCTTGTATACTACCAAGTGTTATTTAAACATAAGGTGTTGGGCTTCCCTGGTGGCGCAGTGGTTGAGAGTCCTCCTGCCGATGCAGGGGACACGGGTTCGTGCCCTGGTCCGGGAAGATCCCACATGCCGCAGAGCAGCTGGTCCCGTGAGCCATAGCCGCTGAGCCTGCGTGTCCGGAGCCTGTGCTCCACAATGGGAGAGGCCACAACAGTGAGGGCCCACGTACTGCAAAAAAAAAAAAAAAAAAAAAAAAAAAAAAAAAAAAAACCATAAGGTGCTATGAACAATTTGGTGTAAGGTTCTTAGCATTGTTAAGACCAAAGGCTATGTCACCAAGCTTTATTAAAACAGCTATTATCATCTTTGTAATTCTGCTGCCAAAGCATGGCATAACAAATTGGTGAGAGGTCATTCAGTGTTTGACTTGATCTTCTCGCTCTGCTGGCAACCTTAGACTACTAAATGTTTTAAATAGGTGCTGAATATGCAGGGAAATTGAATGTGGCAAATTGTGTAGGTACAGTGACATAAAAAAAAAACATAATCAGGCTGTTTAATAATTTTTGCTTAGTGGTTCTCCACCACCCTGCCACTACCAGCTGTTTGAGTTACCAATAACTGAAGAAGTGTCAGGATGCTATCTACAGCTTTGTACCCGTCATTCAGGATCTTGAATGTAATAGCCCACTGTATATAGCAGAATCACCTTTTACAAGTTGACAATCTGTAGGTCTTTTAGTAATTATTTCTGCTGTACTATACTACATATGTAACCATGTTGATTTGCTTTAAAGAGAAAACTGAATTACTAATCAATAGAAACTAGCTAGGGTGTTATTATTCTTACTGCTTTCTGAGGGTAATATTTTGCCAAGGACTGAGGAGGAGAAAAAAAAGAAAAAGAAACAGCTGAACTTCTAGCTGTACTCAATGTGCTAAGACTCAACTGTATCAATTATAGAGCAAATAGCAGGAAAGGGTGAGAATATCTTTTAATGAACTTCTGATGTCTCAGCCAGGGGAAACTGATGATTTAAATAGAGTCAGTTTTTTGAGATAGCTAGGCTAACAACATACCTAAATGGTTATCTACAGGGTTGTCATCCAAGACAGCTCACCCAGATGACTGGGCACAGCAGGAGGAATCCCATGGAAGTGAGAGGGTTGGCATAGAATTGGCCTCTTATAGCCTTCCCACCAGCTCCACTGAGAATGGCAACTGAAATGAGCTAATGTGGTAAACTACTTAGCTCAGTGCCTGGCACGTAGCATGCACTCAGTGATGGCTGTGGTTATTATTAACTCAAGAAGCTAGAAACGTAGACCAGGTCATCTGAAAAACAAGAATAACAACATTTAGTCATAAGGCAAGGTTTTGAGCTAAGTGACTGTCAGAAAGGGGCATTGTGACTTTTTGTGGAATGTGAACAATTATTTTATTTCTAAAAAAAAACTTACTCACTTTTAAGGTGGTAAACTAGCCTTGCAGTTCAGATGATGAGTATTTTATACTCTCTGCAGTAGATGGCAAAGTTGGCCAGGATAAGTTACCTCCCTGCATCCACACTCTGTAATGTGCATTGTCCCGTTTCCTTCCTCCACCAAGAAGTGTGTTTCTTTTCCCACCCCTTCAATCTGGTCTAGCTGTACTATTTCTGAGATTCATTCTTAAGAGGCTTAAATATTTCACGTCCTCTCTTGGAAACTCACTTCTGCCACCTAAGCAGCCTCCACTGACCTGTTGAGGCTGTGAGGGCAGTGAACTTAGCTGAGGATGACCTTTACAGCCAACCTGCCAGTTGACCTTAGATACTTGGAAGAGTTCAGCCCAGGCTGGAAGAACCACTCAACGGAGTCCAACCCAGAACTATAAGCTAAATAAATGTTTACCTGCTGAAACCACTAAGTTTTAGGATGGTTTGTTTCCCAACAAAAGCTGATGATCTGTCCTCAAACTGGAGAAGACAGTGAAACTGAGTTTACAGTCCATAGTAGGCTGAGTCTATGACAAGCCCTCACTTTCCACAGTCAGTGACAGATCAGCACTACTAGGCACTGGCCAAGAACAGTCCCTTAATTTTAAAGGGGCACTAAAAAACGTTCTGTTATTGATCCAGGTGTGTCAATTACTAGACTAGAGACAAAGATGTTCTGAGAATGTTGAATAGAGAGGTTGCAGATTTCTTCACTCAAAAGGCTTGGATATTCTTAGAGAGAGACACACTTCAAATTAGTCATAACTTGACGCGAACAGTGACACTGAAAATAGTAACTGGAGATGAAGCTAGGTTCATTGATTTGTAAAACTGCGAATATATGTGTTTCTCAGTGTGCATTCCTCCTCCTTCAGAGTCATTGGGGATAAACTAAAGAATCAAATTAATGGGAAAACACAATATAGTTCTGCTTATTCAATGATGTTTCTATTTTTACTGAATTTAACTCTAGGGATAGGTTGTGTTAGTTTGTAAAGTCTACCATAACAAAGTACCACAGACTGCAGAGTTTAAACAACAGGTACTTATTTTCTCACAGTTCTGGAGACTAGAATTTCAAGTTCAAGGTGTCAGAGGAGTTGGTTCTTCTAAGGCCTATCTTCTTGTCTTGTAGACAACTATCTTCTGCCTGAGTTTTCACATCATTTTCCATCTATAAGTGTCTGTGTTCAAATTTCCTTTTCTTGTGAAGACACCAGTCATATTGAATTAGAGCCCATCCTAGTGACCTCATTTTAAATTATTACCTCTTTAAAGACTATCTCCAAAACAGTCCCATCCTGAAATTCTGAGGGTAGAACTTCAACATATGACTTTTGAGGGGTACAGGGCAAACTGACAAAGTAAATATTAAATGCACAGCCAAAAACGCTAAAAAGAATGAAATGGTCTAAAACTCCTCAATGTGAAACTATAAATGGCTTTGCTTTTTAAGACTTGGGTAATTTCAACACACATTATTTGTTCCACAAAGCAGAATACAATGAATCTTATTTTCTACATAAGACAAGAGATAATAAACACTGCAAATACTTAAACAGACTTGGTAGAGAAGAACACATTATCACCTTTTTTATTTTTGTATTTTTTAAATAAATTATATTTAGGCATAATGTATATACAATAAAATGTACCTATTCAAAATGTAGAGTTCTATGACTTTTGTGCGACTACCATCACAGTCAAGATATAGAACATTTCCATCACCCCAAAAGTCCCCTCATGCCCCTCTGAGATCAATCCTCTCATCCTTGCTACCAAGAAACCACTGAGCTGAGATTGCTTGTTTTAGACTTTCATGTAAATGGAAGCATAAAGTATGTGTTCTTTTGTGAAGTGTCTATTCAAACCTTCTGCTTGTTTTTTACTGTGTTGTTTGTCTTATTATGGAGTTGTGGTAGTTATTTATATGTTTGAGCCATTTGTAAGACATATGTATTGTGAATATTTTCTCCCAGTCTATGACTTGCCTTTTCATTTTCTTAAAAGTGTTTTTTGAAAAACAGAAGTTTTTAATTTTTATTAAGTTCAGTGTCTCAACTTTTTCTTTTTTGGTAGTATGTTTGCATTCTAAATTATAAATATTTTTCTTCTATTATTTCTTCTAGAAGTTACATAGTTTTATCTTTTGCATTTGGGTCTATGATCCATTTTGAGTAAGTTTTGTGAAAAATATGAAGGTTTATGGATTTACAATTGTTCCAGATCCATTGTTGAGAGGACCATCTTTTCCCCATTGAATTACCTTGGCACCTTTGTGAAAAATCAATTGACCATATACGTGTGGGTCTAGTTCTGGACTCTCTACTCTGTTCTATGGACTCATATGTCTCTCCCTATACCAATATTGCACCGTCTGAATTATTGTAGATTTATAGTAAGTCTTAAAATGAGGTAATGTAAGACCTACAAATTATGGTTTCTTTTAATGTCATTTAGCAATTCTAGGTCTTTTGTGTTTCCATACAAGGTTTAGATCATCTTTATTTTAAAATCAATTTCTGTGAACAAGGCTGCTGGCATTTTGGTTGAGCTTATGTTGAATCTTCAGATCAGTTCAGGGAGAATTGACATTATAACAATATTGAGTCCTCTAATCTATGATCATGGTATATCTTTCCATCCAATTAGAACTTCTTTAATTTCTCTCAGCAATATTTTGTAGTTTTCCATGTATGGGTCTTACATGTAACAAAATTTGTTTCATTAATCTCTAAGTATTTTATGTTTTTTAATGTTAGCGTAAATGGTAGAGATATTACTTTTTTTTTTTTTTTTTTTTTTTTTTTTTTTTTTTTTTTTTTGCAGTATGTGGGCCTCTCACCGCCACGGCCTCTACTGCTGAGGAGCACAGGCTCCAGACACGCAGGCCCAGCGGCCATGGCCCACGGGCCCAGCCACTCCTTGGCACGTGGGATCCTCCTGGACCAGGGCACGAACCCGTGTCCCCTGCATCAGCAGGCGGACTCCCAACCACTGAGCCACCAGGGAAGCCCGAGATATTACTGTTTTTATATCAATATATTTACCTTGTATTCTTTAGCTTTGTTAAATTCACTTATTATTGTTAGTAGATTTTTTTTTAATTCCTTAGGATTCACAACAAACACAGTCATTCTGTCTATGAATAAGGACAATTTTAGTTCTTCCTTTCCAATTTATAGGCCTTTTATTTCTTTGTACTGCTTTCATTGCACTGGCTAGGACTTCTGATATGATGTTGAACAGAACTGATAAAGGTGTGCATCCTTGCCTTGTTCCTGACCTAGAGGGAAAGTGTTCAACTTTTTTATCATTAATTATGGTGTTTGTTGTAGAATGTTTTGGGTTTTTGGTTTTGGGCTTTGATGGGTATTTTTATCAGGTTGATGAAGTTCCTTCTATTCCTAGCATGTTGAAAGGTTTTTTTATTTTTTTATCATGAATGGATGCTGAATTTTGTCAAATTGCTTCTCTGCATCTACTGAGAATCTCCTATGACTCTCCTAATAGAGTGAGTTGCACTGAATGATTTTTAAATAAGACTTTAGTTTTTTAGGGAAGTTTCCGATTCACAGAAAAATTTAGAGAAAGGCACAGAGAATTCCCATATGTCTCCTGTCCCAACATGTGCACAGCCTCCCCTCTTATAAAAATTCCCCACCAGAGTGATACGTTTGTTTACAATTGATGAACTACATTGACAAATAATAATCAAGCTAAGTCCATAGTCTATATTACAGCTCATTTTTGGTGTTGTACATTCTGTGGGTTTGGGTAAATATATGTTAAAATCTATCTATTATTATGGTATCATACAGAGTATTTTCATTGCCCTAAGAATCCTCCATGATTTGTCTATTCATCCATTCTTGCCCTCCCAACACTCAACCATTGATCTTTTCATTATTGCCATAGCTTTGTCTTTTCCAGAATGTCACATGGTTGAATCAAACAGTAAGTTTTTTTTTTTAGACTGCCTTCTTTCACTTAGTAATATAATATGGTTTTCATGGCATGATAACCCATTTATTTTTATCACTGGACAATTTTTATTGCCTGGATCTACCACACTTTATTTATCCAGTGACTGAAGAACATCTAGGTCACTTCCAAGCTTTGGAAATTATGGATAAAAAGCTCTTGCAAAAATCTGCAAGTCTGTGCCTATATTTATTTACTTATTTATGAGTTTGAGCGTCCAGTTGTTCCAGCATCATTTGTTGAAAAGGTTTCTTTTGCTCCATTGTATTGCCTTTGCTTCTTTGCCAAAAATCAGTTGAATGTATTTATATGAGTCTGTTTCTGGACTGTCTTTTCTGTTCCATTCATTTATTTGTCCATTCTTTTTCCAGTATTATGCTGTTTTGATTACTGTAGCTTTATAGTAAGTCTTGAAATAAAGTAGTGTCAGTCCTCCAATTTCCTCTCCTCTATTGGTATTGTGTTGGCTATTCTGGGTGTTTTGTATCTTCATATAAGATTTAAAATAAGTTTGTTAATGTCCACATAATAACTTGCTGGATTTTGATTGGGATTGCATAGAATCAGTAGATCATTTGGGGAGAACTGATATCTTGACAATATTGAATGTTTCTCTCCATGAATATGGAATAGCCTTGTATTTATTTAGCTCTTCTTTGACATTTTTATCAAATATCAAAAAATTTGTAGTTTCCCACATACAGATCTTGTACACATTTTGTAAGATTTATATCTAATTATTTTTGAGGGCACTAATACAAATGATATTGTGTTTTTAATTCCACTTGTTCATTGTTGATATACAGCAAAGCAATTGACTTTTGTATATTAATCTCGCATCCTGCAACTTTGTTATAATTGCTTATTAGTTCCAGGAGTTTTTTAATGGATTCTTTTAGCGTTTCTCATTGATGATCTTGTCATCTGAAACAAAGACAGTTTTATTTCTTCATTCCCGATAGGTATACATTTTATTTTCTTCTCTCATCGTATTGCATTAACTAGGACTTCCAGTGTGATGCTGAAAAGCAATCATGAGAGGGGACATTCTTGCCTTGGTCCTAATCTTAGTGGAAAGTTTTAAGTTTCTCATAATTAAGTATAACGTTAGATGTATCATTTTCTTTTCCAAAACATAGTGTATGTTAAAAGAAGGCCAATCCTGCTTTTAACTTAAAAGTCTGTTGTAAATTTAGCTTTTAGGATTATTTGGCAGCTTAAATGTCTTTGCTTGTTGTTATTGTATTTTTTTTCCAGCAGAGAAATCTGACTTAAAAACCTTATGGCAGAGGAAAGAAGTTATGTCTATGCACTAGGCTGAGCATTGTACAATTGGCATTTTTCAAGCTAAACTGTGCTGGGATACCATGATATCTGCTCTACCTCTTATGGGAGTCTAAAGTAAGCCAGTTCACTCATATTTATATTCATGGAGTCCTTATTATTTCACAGGTGATTATTTTACATAAATAAACAAGACACAGGTTGGCCGTCAATGAGCTTTTGGACTAGTGCAGAAGACTAAGATGTTCAAAACAACAAAGAAACAGGTCTATAAAGTGCTATGAGGGTAAATTTAAAATAGCTGCAGGGCTTCCCTGGTGGCGCAGTGGTTGAGAGTCCGCCTGTCAATACAGGGGACATGGGTTCATGCCCTGGTCCGGGAAGATCCCACATGCCATAGAGCGGCTGGGCCTGTGAGTCATGGCCACTGAGCCTGCACGTCCAGAGTCTGTGCTCTGCAATGGGAGAGGCCACAACAGTGAGAGGCCCGCGTACCGCAAAGAAAAAAAAGAAAAAAAGGAGAAATCTATTTCCCCTCCCATTGATTCTGAGGAGGCTCAGTTAGCCTGCCTAGTAGAACAGTCATATTACTCTGTGTCAGCTTCCAAACTTAGACCTTAAGAGGATGGTAACCTCCACTTCTGTCCCTTGGTCACTTGCTGTTGGAACCCAGCTGTCATGCCATGACAAAGCACATGTGGAGAAAACAAGACCTGCAACAAAGCCTCAGCTGAGATTCCAGCTACATCCAGTATCAACTGGCTGGCCATGTGAGTGAGGGGACCTTGGAAATGAGTTCCATGATGGAGTGGAGATAAACCATTCCTGCTGAGCTCTGTCCAAATCACAGATCGTGGGCAAAATAAATGAACGTTATTGTTTTAAGCCATAAAGTTTTTGGTGGATAAATAACCAGGCATCTATAAATTTCTATGAGGGTAATATTCTGGCAACCATGAGAGCAAATATAGTAGACATCTGACCTCTTACCTTCTCTGAAGTTTTAACAAAAATTTCTCTCATAAAGCAGTATATACATACATATATATAATTTACTCTATTAAAAGGTAAAGACTCAGATTACAAGAGTATCATTGTATCATTGAATAGACATTTGTAAAAATAATTTGATATATCACAAATGTTTGGGCATGTCTACATGAATCTAGATTGTTATTTTGTTCTTCAAATACTTCTTACACTCAGTCTTGTCACCTTTTTGTGATCTGTATTATCCTGAGGATGTTATGAATTTTTATAGGTATAAATTTTCCTGTTGTTATATCTTATTTATAAATTACAACTTTTTATTTTTATGAATATACTTCTCTCCTTGTTAAATTTTACCTTTTTTTAAACTGAATTTTCCTGGTCCATCTTCTCTCAGTCCTTTTCCCAAGAGTTTATGTCTCAAAAGCAATATATTATTAGACTTTTTTGTAATCTGACAGTTTTATCAGAGTAATTTATTTGTTTATACTTGTTATGATTAATACATTTGGTTTTATGCTTTCTTCTGTTTCATTAAATAGGTAAGGAGTGCCTAACTTTTCCTTTATTTCAAGTAATCTCAAAAGAACTAGAAATAGTACATGACAACTTTTTAACACTTTTTTTAACATCTTTATTGGAGTATAATTGCTTTACAATGGTGTGTTAGTTTCTGCTGTATGACAAAGTGAATCAGCTATACGTATACATATATCTCTATATCCCCTCCCTCTTGCGTCTCCCTCCCACCCTCCCTATCCCACCCCTCTAGATGGTCACAAAGCACTGAGCTGATCTCCCTGTGCTATGCGGCCGCTTCCCACTAGCTATCTATTTTATGTTTGGTACTGTATATATGTCCGTGCCACTCTCTCACTTCATCCCAGATTAGCCTTGCCCTTCCCTGTGTCCTCAAGTCCATTCTCTACATCTGAGCCTTTATGCTTGTCCTGCCCCTAGGTTCTTCAGAACCTTTTTTTTTAGATTCCATATATATGTGTTAGCGTACGGTATTTGTTTTTCTCTTTCTGACTTACTTCACTCTGTATGAGTCTCTAGGTCCATCCACCTCACCACAAATAACTCAATTTCATTTCTTTTTATGGCTGAGTAATATTCCATTGTATATATGTACCACATATTCTTTAACCATTCATCTGTTGATGGACACTTAGGTTGCTTCCATGTCCTGGCTATTGTAAATAGTGTTGCAATGAACATTGTGGTACATGACTGTTTTTGAATTATGGTTTTCTCAGGGTATATGCCCAGTAGTGGGATTTCTGGGTCGTATGGTAGTTCTATTTTTAGTCTTTTAAGGAACTTCCATACAGTTCTCCATAGTGGCTGTATCAATTTACATTCCCACCAATAGTATATGAGGGTTCCCTGTTCTCCACACCCTCTCCAACATTGTTTGTAGATTTTTTGGATGATGGTCATTCTGACTGGTGTGAAGTGATACCTCATTATAGTTTTGATTTGCATTTCTCTAATGATTAGTGATGTTGAGCATCCTTTCATGTATTTGTTGGCAATTTGTATATCTTCTTTGGAGAAATATCTATTTAGGTCTTCTGCTCATTTTTGGATTGGGTTGTTTGTTTTTTTCATATTGAACTGCATGAGCTTCTTGTATATTTTGGTGATTAATGCTTTGTCAGTTGCTTCATTTGCAAATATTTTCTCCCATTCTGAAGGTTGTCTTTTCATCTTGTTTATGGTTTCCTTTGCTGTGCAAAAGCTTTTAAGTTTCATTAGGTCCCATTTGTCTATTTTTTGGTTTTATTTCCATTTCTCTAGGAGGTGGGTCAAAAAGGATCTTGCTGTGGTTTATGTTCTAGAATGTTCTGCCTGTTTTCCTCTAAGAGTTTTATAGTGGCTGGCCTTACATTTAGGTCTTTAACCCAGTTTGAGTTTATATTTGTGTATGGTGTTAGGGGGTGTTCTAATTTCATTCTTTTACATATAGCTGTCCAGTTTTCCCAACACTGCTTATTGAAGAGGCTGTCTTTTCTCCATTGTATATCCTTGCCTCCTTTATCAAAGATAACATAACTTTTTAACATTTTATGATATAAATTACCACAGAAATTTGACATAAGAACTGACATGAATTTCATATCAATCTCTAATATATGTGAAGTTTTTATACTTTTAAAAGTACTCTCATAAATACTATCTCTTCTCATTCTTATTATTGTTATTTTATCCCCATTTTACACCTGATGAATTCAAGAGTTCAAGAGGTTTATTGACTTTTTTTAACATCTTTATTGGAGTATAACTGCTTTACAATGGTGTGTTAGTTTCTGCTTTATAACAAAGTGAATCAGCTATATGTATACATATATCCCCATATCTCCTCCCTCTTGCATCTCCCTCCCACCCTTCTTATCCCACCCCTCTAATCAGTAATTATGAAGTGGAGAACCAAATGCCTTTTTTATTTTTTAAAAAGAAAAGCCAGGACACTTTCATTCATTCCACTCTACCATAATCAGGAGCAAGTGTTGGGCCAGGAGCATAGCTGGTCCTCATCCTGCCTCTTACCTTAACACATGTGGTCACTGGTCACCCTTAAGCCTTTGCTCTAACCTCAGCCTAAAGGGGAGGCGTCACTTCCTCTGATGGCTGAGCTTGGCTCAGCCAGGCACTTTTCTCTCCCTCTCCGAGTGTAACTGTTGCTCACAGAGAATGTCTCCTGCTTGGTCCCCAGGTGTTGAGTTCATATGTCTTTGAGTTCAAGTTCTAACCATGTGGGTGGGTGGGTGGGTGCCTGTCTGGGTCCAGCATTTCCTGTGACTAGATAAGTCAACCTGTCTGAGTAGGTGATTCTAAGAATACAGCTTGTCTACAGGTGTAAATCACTTTCTTCACAATCAGATTTGGTAGTAATAAAGGCAATATTCTGTTCTCCAAACTACCTAACTCTTGGGTTCAGAATTTAGGCAAAAAACAGGTGTGTTATTTTGAGGGACTCTCTTCAACCTAAGTGATGATATGTGAAATAATCTGAATCCTCTTACTTAATTTTAATTTTGTGGGGAAAATGACCTGCAGTACACTTTAACTACTCTGACACTATTATCTCATCTGCAGTCACAAATGTTGGCTCTGGGAAAGTTTTCTCCACCGGTTCAAAAGTAGGTCAGCAAAAGCTCACAGTGATTGAAATAATTTGAGGGGAGGAAGATTATATTTAGTTGATCCTTCAAACAAAGGCAATCCATTAAGTCAGCTAAGCCATTTAAGGAAGAGTTTGGGGGATGAGATGATAATACCAGAGTAGGAATATTCTGTAATGTCATCTCAATGTCTGTTTAGGTCAGAATTTAAAAGTACAGAGCTTTTTGAAAATGAAATATACACACCCATGCGTTCTGGTCTTCCCAAATCAGAATATGGAAAAACAAGATAGAAATGCTTACATTCAACAAATATTTAACCAGTGTCAATTACATGTAACAAACTGAAAAAGGAACACAATATAAATCAGATATGGGGCTTCCCTGGTGGCGCAGTGGTTGAGAGTCCGCCTGCCGATGCAGGGGACACGGGTTCGTGCCCCGATCCCGGAAGATCCCACATGCCGCGGAGCGGCTGGGCCCGCGAGCCATGGCCGCGGAGCCTGTGTGTCCGGAGCCTGTGCTCCGCAACGGGAGAGGCCACAGCAGTGAGAGGCCCGCGTACAGCAAAAAAAAAAAAAAAAATCAGATATGGACACTGAGCACAAAGAATTTATCCACTAAGAGAGGAAATATAGCAAGCACATACAATTCTAAAATACAAGGTAATTTGCCTTTAAAATGTATAAAGGTCTTAGGGATTTGGAGAAAGGAGGTGCAGCTTCCATTCCTGGTGGAAGAGGGTTCAGTGGTTACAGAAGGGAGAGAGGAAGTGGCATCACAGCCGACCTCTACAGAACGGGTGAGATGATTTGAGGTGGAGAGTTGGAGGAATCCGAGAGAAAATCTTTAAGTCAGAGTGAGCAGCATTAATACAAGTAAGGGGAACTTTTTTTCTTAGTTTGCAATAAGACAAAACAAGCTGTAACAGAAACTCTTGGTACATGGAAGGACTGCCAATCTAAGTGTGCGAAATTATGAACCAAAATAAGCACAGCTCCACTTCTGTGGAACCTAGTGTTCGTGAGGGGATGAGAAACGAGGGTTAGATGGGTAGATTGGGGCCAGTTTACTGAGGACTTTAAATATCAAGTTAAAAAGTTTGTACCACCTATGCTTTACACAAAAGGGAGCTATTGAGGTTTTTGAGCAGGTTGGTGACTAAAAACAGTATTGTTCCTGCAAAAAAAAAAAAAATTAACCTAGCAAGAGTTCATACGAATAAAGAAGAGGTGAGAGGGGCCACAGCCAAGGCTATAGTAAAGACTAAGGTCATTAATGCCAGTATGGAATGCTTCAGTGGCAGCCGGATTGGTGAGAAGTAGAGAGAAGTGAGAGATGTTATAGAATGAGACAAAGAGGAGTGAACAACAGACAAGAGATGGAGTGTCAGGGAAAAGGAGCTGGTGGAGGGAAAAGAGAGATGTTTCCCTCTCTGAATACACCATCGATGATTTACCTTCTCTCTCTTCTGAACACATAACGTAACACCTGAAAATGAAGCTCTGAGCATGCTTCTTAAATTAATTAAATGTCACTATGTTCCCTAGTTTTATGAGGCCCAAGTGTCTCTAGCATCATAAGAATTTCCCAAGAGGAAAAAGCCCAGTGCCTTCCTGGGGAGCCAAAGTCACCTACCTTCCTGGCATCCAGCCCGCTGGCCACGGACTCTGCCCTCATGCCCATTCTTCACTTTCTAGTTCACTCTGTGTTTAAACAGAGTCAGCAAGAATCAGGATACATCTTACATTCCAATTTCCCCAGGAGTAATTGTACTTCACATATTTTTTAATAGGTGTCTCATAATGGCAGTTACCTTCCAGTTGGACCTACCCGGGAGGATGGAATCTTACTGACTACTAGTATTGTATTTCTCTAAGTCAGTTTGTCAGGCGCAGGGGTTTACCACTTGATAAAGCTGCAGTTCATTTGTCACTACCAAGTAGCACATCAGTTTATTATTTGTTTACCAAAGTAGGCAAAACAAACTGCAACAGTCATAGCACATGGATGGAATGCTAACCTAACCACTGAAAGTATTTCTTTTTAATACAAAAGAGCATCCTAGTAAAGGAACCTTCTCCAACTGTGCCACAAACAAACAGAGTGAAGATAACAAGCTTAATACTAACCATGCAGCCCAAGAACTGATTTCCTGTCTGCTCATTTTTGTCACTGACTTCCATTTTTCTAGATTTCCCAACAGACAGCCATTACTATTAAATGGTGATCATTACTGTTAATGACTGCCTAATGTAGAAATGGGTTATTATTATTAATTTGAGCTCACGGAGCATAACTCTGAGATCCAAAGAGGTTAAGTAACTGACACCACTCACAGATGGTGTCACGTCCCCTGATTTATTAAAAAAAAAAAAAAAACTAAAAGTTTATTTTTAAATTTCTCATTTTTTCATTGCACTGATTTGTCAGCTCCCATCACTTGTTATTTTCCTCCACATTTCTAAAGATTTCCCACAAAGAAGAAAATTGCATTACCTGCATTTTCAAGAAAGCACAGAAGAAGTGAATCTGAAGTTTCTTTCATTATGTTGTGACGTTTGACGTTTGGAGTTGACGGTTAGAAGTAGAGTGCAGGTGTTTATAAAAAATAGAGAGACCTGGAACATGGGTGTCTAGAATGGTCTTATTCTGCATATCACAGAGTGGGAGCAGGCATTACTTATACCACAGAAACCCTCCCTAAGTTACTCAAAGTGCAGAACTTTTCTGATAATAGCATGTGTGGTCCCATTATCTCTGAAGGGGCTGGCATAAAAGCTGCAATTTATTTTAAAAAATGAATAAATACTTACAATGAGCTGGGCACAATGTCCAGTGGAAAAGTACACCCAGTCCTATCAAAAGAGACACTTTATGCACATGGGCCAGTATTGTCTCTCTCATCACTCAATGATGAAGGAGAATGATTTGTGTTCGTAAAGAACATCATGGTACTGGGAACAATTTTTTTGTTTAAAAGAGGCATTTCTTTGTAAAGGAAAATAAGGTTCACCTTTGAATGACTTTCTGGGTTTTTTAACCCTCTCTTGGGTGGAAGCAAAAGAGGAGGTAGGTGAAGGATAAAGAAGAATGGAGCATTTTTTCTGATCCAGGCAATGATTAAAAAATGTTTATGTTAGTTATGGAAATGTTTGTTCAAAGTCTTTTTGTTTTGTTCCAGTGTTTAACATTTAATAGAAATCCATGTTATTCATGTGACCATAGGGATCTCATTTCTATAGCAAATTCTTTCTGTTGAAATAGTTGACAATTTAGAACATCTCAGACTTTTAAAACAATTATTTTTAATTTTGCAAGCATGATAGGGATTAATGCATGACAGTCCAACTAAAGCTTTGTTTTGTCCTCAAGACTCATGGATCAAACAATAGAATGACTTTCTGTGGCCATTCTTCCTGCAGCTGAGAAGGATGAGAGGTGCCTTTGGCTCATGGACAATCTGTCTGGAAGCCTCTAGCCCGCGCCGGGTGCAACACTCTCATCAATAGATGTCTGGACTCCAACTGGATGCGTGGGTGGTAGTACCAACACCTCATCTTGATGGAAGAGCCCCACAATGCCATTACCAAAGGTAACGTTTTAATAGCAATCAGACACATCACTCTTCTCTAAAACGTCACTAAGCTTCCATCAAACTGCGTATCACCTGCCTTAGGAGCACATACCAGATATCCTTTGTGCTCCAGCCACTTAGCCTTCCTTAGAATTGTGACCAAAATGCATGTTTTAACCTCTGGCGGCTGCTGACTTTGCCTGGGTTTCTTGTCCTTGCTTATCTTGTCACAGGAACAAATTTTCAGGCTGAGAAACGGTGACAGTCCCCATCAGTCATGGACCTTGGCTTCTCTGTGCATGATAGTTGCATGAAAATCCATTCACAGAAGTCTGGTTGGTGGGGGATCATGACACTTGGTAAGCAGAAGGAAAAAAGACTTTGTGTAGGAATACACATTTTTGATAAAGCAGTCCAACTCTTGTGACACAGAAGAAAGTGTGGCACTTTTTGCAGAAGTGGGTGACACAGGATTTGGGGGAAAATCAGAAATACAGAATCAGTTCATGATGGCTAAACCAAGGTCAAAGCATTAAAAAAACAGAATTTATTGACTTCTTGGTGCTAACTTCAGAGAATGAAGCAAGGGAAAGATATAAGTACACCTCTTTTTTTTACTTGAAAAGGAATACATGTAATTTGGAGTGGAAGCCAAATAGGAATTAAATTATCATGTCCTTCATAGAGAAGACAAAGACATTTAAGTGAAGTAAACAGGATATAAATAAAACTTAAAAATCATGAAAAGTAATGAATGGTACAAATATCTAAAATCTTGCCATCAATAAGAATTTACTGAACATCCAATAAGTTTAAGGCATCATGCTATGTTTGTACCAGGAAAAATAATGTGAGGGAAGGCTAAAGTTTCCAAAGTCCTGAAAGCCTGAGATTGCATCCCATCTGTGCTCTTACTAGAGAAAGCAAATAATGACACTATCCCTGAACTTAGATTCCCTCATATAATAATTGAGAATAATATTTACCATTGGCCCTATTGTGGGAATCAAAACAATCTATTAATCATTTATTTTATTAGTTTAATTAATACTTATAGAGCACCATCTGTTCATTTGGATCCATTCTGGGAATTCAGAATAATATGGTTAATAAAAAAGACAAAACTCCTTGCCCTCAAAGGGCTTAAATTCTGGTGGGAAATATGGTCAATAAACAACATAATCATAAATGTATGGTAGACAGCAAATAGTGCTAAGTGATAAAGTAAGTTGGTATTGAGGGATAGAAAAGGTTTGGTAATATGAAAATTTATGTAGGGTGGCCATGGAAAGCCTCACAGAAACTGTGAAATTGGGGTAAAGGAATAAAGATAGTGAGAAAGTGAGTCATGTAGATATCTGGGTGAAAATTCAAACAAGAATTTTATTGGATTTGATGTACTGATTCTAAAAATTTATCAATATATGAGAAAATGAAGAGCCAAATAGTCAAATGAGTAAAAGAAAAAGTGGAGATTGTCCCATTGTCTACTGAAACTTGTAAGACTAGGGTAATTAAAAATATCATGTCGGGCTTCCTTGGTGGTGTAGTGGTTGAGAGTCCGCCTGCCAATGCCGGGGACACAGGTTCGTGCCCCAGTCTGGGAAGATCCCACATGCCGCGGAGTGGTTGGGCCCGTGAGCCATGGTCACTGAGCCTGAGCGTCCGGAGCCTGTGCTCCGCAGTGGGAGGGGCCACAACAGTGAAAGGCCCGCGTACCGGGGGGAAAAAAAAAAAATCATGTCCTGCAGAGTTAAACAAATAAGCAAAATAAAAGGCCCCAAAAGAGATCCACACTTATGAAGGCTGGACTTAGGATCATTCTAGATCATGGGGAAAAGCATGCACTGTCCAAAATCTGTTAGGGAACTGGTGGTTATTCACATGGAAAAAAAAAAAAAGAAAATGACTTTCCTATATAATACTAGATATAAGAACCAATTCTGAGCTAAATTGAGATCAAAAGTTAACAACAAGTTTGAAAATTTAGAAAGACAATATAATTTTTTTTTTAATTCTTGGGTTCCAAAAGATTTCTTAAACATATTTTAAAAAGCACAAAACATGAAGAAAAATGACTGGTAAATCTGACTGTTAAAATGTAAAACTTCAGTCCTAGGATAAAAGAAAGGCATAAACTCAGAGGAGATATTTATAATACATAAAACCAACAAAGGAATGGAGTCCAGAATAAACATTTACATACAAACATGTGTATAGACACATAAACATATACTCATTATATATATATGTACATATAAATACACACAGGTGACATATGTGTATATGGGTGTATGTATGTATGTGTATGTATCACATAAATCATTAAAAGTTACAAAACAGCCAGCTGAAAAATGAACAAAAGACTAAAGCAGAAACTTTACAAAATAGAAAACAGGAACAGCCAGTAAAATTTTACATACCTTATAAATAAAAACTTAGGCTCTGTCAATATCAAGGGCCAGGAGATGTCACTATTGGTCACTATTGGTAGAAGTGTAAATTGGTACAACCACTTTGGAAATGACTTTATCAATATCAGCTAAAGTTAATAATCACATACCTCTTACACTGTGATTCCACTTCTTGCAAAAGTTACACATGAGCAACAGGAGGTATATACAATATTCCATGGCAGCATAGTTTATAATATCAAAAAACTCAACATCTGTTAACACAAGTGTGCTGTTTTTATACAGTGGAATACTACACAGCAGTAATAATTAATGAAAAGCAATAAAACATAACAATACAGATGAATCTCCAGAATATAACATAACATGGAAGCAGATTGTAGAATACGTATATCTATTTACATAAAATTCAGAGCAAGCAAAACCAAGCTACAGGGCAAGAGGAAGTGGGATCTGGAAGGGCCATTCAGAACCTTCCAGCATCACTAGTTATTTATTCTCTGTTTCTTATGTTGGTGAGAGAGTATACCCGGGTCCACAAAATTGTTATTCTTTCCAATTTACACATATGCTCTATTATTATGTATCTCTTCGCTATTTACTTGAACCAGTATTTTTGAAAGAGTGAATATCAAGTGAAATGAGAAGAGAATGAGTGTATTTTGGTTGTGAAGGGGAAAATATCTCTCAGGATGTAGGTATAGGGATGCTGAAGCAATTGGAGGCTTTTATTTTCCTTGCTTTGTTGTTACCTTGGGAAAGATTAAGGATGTCTCATTACTGATGATAAGGATCCAGTAAAGAATTTTAAGACACAGAAGAGAGAGGAGCTATTCAATAATATTAGCATCTTGGGAAGACAAAAGAGGCAGATAATTCAAAGCACAGTGTAGAGGTGGTGGTATTGAGAATGAAGTAGACAGTTCCTGGAGGAGGGGATGAAAGTGGTACAGACAAATGGTGTGAGCAACAGGGAACTCTGCTCGATATTCTGTAATAACCTAAATAGGAAAAGAATTTGAAAAAGAATAGATACATGGATATGTATAATGGAATCACTGCTATACACCTGAAACTAACACAACATTGTTAATCAACTATACTCCAATATAAAATAAAAATTAAAAAAAACAATTTAAAAAAAGAGCTTGTGGAAAATAGACTTTGCAAACAGAATGTGCACAGCACCGGGCCCCATCCTGAGGATGCAGAAAAGGAACAGCTGGGTTTCCCATAGACACAGAGGTGGAGGAATACCCATGGATGTGAGTGTAGTTGATGATGATGGGCAAGAGGTCCCAAGAGTTAAGTAGGAGACTGAGAAAGAGCCCAGGAAATCAGCGACGGGCATGCAGATGTGTGAAGGGAGAGATCAGGAAATGGTCAACCGTGAAAGCAGGGACATGGCAACGGCTGGGGGGGCATGAACTGTAGTACAGGGATTAGCTCTGAGGAAAGATAAGCTTAGGCTACTGAGTCAGAAATCTTTTATTCCATTAAAATTAAAAGTGATCTGAAGTAAACATAGGGGAAAGTCACCTTTCTTCAAATCCAGATGTTAAAAGTGAGTGCTCATATTATTCTCTGTCCTTAGAGAGAGATTTTAAATATTTCTTCATGTAAAATATCCTACCTATTATTTTAATTTTCTAAAAATAAAACTGTGCAAAACGCTTTGCATGGAAAAAAAAAAAAAACCATTGAATTGAGGAAGTTGCACAAAAGTAGGGATGCCCGGTGTCCTTTCTGCCCTCATAACCCTGCTATGTCTATGGACTTGAAATTTAAATGTCAAGAGGATTCAGCCACCATCTCCTCACCTGTCTAAATGGAAACTATTCCATTTGAACCTTGGTTTTCCAGGAAAAGTAGGGGGATTGACACAGCTGCTTGAATGATCATTTTAATAAATATCAATAAGCTGTTCTGGTGATGTCTTCAATAGGCTTTCACATAAAAAGGAACTTGAAGAAATGAAAATGATGGAAATAAAGTAGCCTGATGCCAGGGATTGGAAGAATTACTTTAAAAAGCCCCAAATTCTGAAAAACAGTCAGTGTGCCTATTGACCTGTCTGAAAAGGTACATATGGGCTGCTCCCTCTTGCTATGCTAGAAACTCTCATAACTCCAGAGCTGTAATCGTCCTTAAAAATGGCACATGAGGGGGCAATGACACCATGGTCCAGTCTGGGTGCTGATCAAGGGCTGATCGATCTTATCCCTTTGTTCCTCAGAGGGTCCCCTGTACGATATTGCATGTCACTGTTACAACCATCCATCTGAGCCACTTAATGCTCAATTTAACTCAGGAGGTGGTAAATTCTCTTTGGTCAGTTAATGACATCTGAATGAGTCATCTCTCCCTTTGGGGTATTTTTCTCTACCAACTCTGTGAAGAGAACCTGTCCTTGGCATCATTAAACCCAAGAGAAAGGGGATTTAACTGCACTGGGTACTTAAAAACAAAAGTTTAATGGATAAGCTAGTGGCACAAAAATAACAAACTTGCCATTGTTTATTCACTGAAAGAGACCCCAAAAATTGTTGGCTTTATCATCAAGGTTTGCATCCAAGCACAGAGTATCTTTTTTTTTTTTTGAGTCTCATTTTTTTTTAAGTATATTCCATTATCAGTCCTCTAAGTGGGACTACAGCTCCTAAGGGGAGGTGACATGGAAAATGGACTCTGAGAATATGCACACACTTACGAGATTTACAGAGTCAAAGAGAAGTCTCATTCTTACCTTCTGTCTATATTACTAAAGCGAGAAGATATGCAGATAGGGAAGACATGCTAAAGGACACATATTTATGTATTAATAGTTATTAATGTTAATTATCTAGACTCCAAGTGTTCTGGTATTTCACTTCTAATTAGGATGTAAGAAGTCACAAGAAAAATATTTTAAAAAATTGTACTTGTTCATTTTACAATTTTAAATGGTTCCAAACAGACAGGGTGGAAGATTTGGAGAGTTAAGAAGGGGTCTGTCTATCCATGAAGTCATGTAGTCACGGGGACTCAGGCTCTGTTGCTTTCAGGACATGTGTTTTCCATCTGGTTAGGGGATAGGAAAAGTTCACAAAGGAGTAGGTGTGGAAAAACGGAAGTGGCACTCATCACTTCCACTCCTGTTTTGTTGCTTCCATCTAACAGCAAGGGAGATGAGGAAATGCAGGCTGCTGTGTTCCCAGAAGGAAGGGGAGAAGACAAACTTCTGGGAGCAGCTGGCTTTTGCCACAGAAGAGAAGCCGAGAGAAGACTGAGATATAAGAGAAAGAAAGTACCTGGGACTTGAGATTCTGTTGCAGTTGAAGACATAGGTGGGGATAAGGAAGAGTTGAGAAAGTTAGGTTGAGACTAGAGGGAAATAGATTTGAGGCTAAGATTTCAGAAGCAGAATAAATCAAAGCCAATGTAAGGATCAAGATTTGGGTGTGGAGTGTAGAGCATACGCTGAGGAGGAGAGAGTTGAATTCAGCAGCAGGAAAATAATAGCCAGCATGTGCTGGGCATTTGCCATGTGCAAGATGCTGAGGCCTTAGCTTGTATTGATTCTCAAAACAACCCTATAGGCTGGAAGAATTATTATTGTCATTTTATAGATGAGGAAAATTAGGCAGAGAAAAATATCAATTAATGAAATTACCAGAATGTTTAAACCAGAATGTTTAATGTAAACAAGGCCTGGACTCCTAACCAGTGACTATACAATATGTATAAGAGAGCAGGACCTCAGTTAGAAAAGATATGTATACATATAAAATGGTGGCCAATTAATGACAATGCTACTCATTGAAACATACATACAAGCAAAAATTGTGCATTTCAGTTTTAATCTGAGGTGTGACTAAGACTATACTTTAGGGTGGTAGTAGACAATTTTTAAATTTGGACTCTGGGGAATAGCAGCTAACATTTTAATTGCTTATCTAAAGCATTAATTTTCCTAAGCTATAATCCTCTGGAGTTTCATGAGTTTGAATGAAGAATTTATGAATGGATTTTGTTTTGTTTTAGGTTTTTGTTTGTTTTGTTTTAACTCCTCCTATTCTCTTTATCATTTAAAAGACAACCGATGATAAAATAATTATAAATCACCATTGATGATATACAATGTATAAAAATGTAATTAGTGACAATAACAGCTTAAACGGGGTAGAAAGCAGTATAGAAACAAAGTTCCTATATTACTGAAATTAATTTGAGATTAACCTGAACTATATTGTTATAAATTAAGATGTTAATGGTAAACCCAGGCCAAACAATAAGAAATATAAATATGAATAAGTGAAATAAAATGGTACATTAGAAAACTAGTTTACATAAAACAAGGCAGTAATAAAGAAACAGCAGAATAAAAATGAAGCACATAAAGAGAACAAATAGCAAAATGACTGGTATAAATCCTAACTTATTAGTAATTTCATTAAATGTAATGAGAAAATTATACATCGGAGAATAGCAGAATTGATTAAAAAGCAAATTTAAACCGACTATATGTTGTCTATAAGAGACATACTTTAGATGCAAAGACAAAAATACTAGTTTGAAAGTAGAAGGATAGAAAAAGACGCTGTGTGCATACAATGACCAAAAGGGAGCTAGAATGGTCTCAGTAATATCAGACAAAATAAACCTTAAGAAAAAAAATGTATTATGTGACACAAATGATATAACAGTAAAAGGGTCAATCCATCAAGAAGACATAACAGTTATAAACATATTCATCCAAAAACAGAACCCCAGAATACCTGAAGAAAAACTGAAATTACTGAGAGGAAAATTAGCTCAACAATAATAGTTGGAGAATTTGATACCCTAATTTTTCAATTAAAGGGTTTTGTGTGTGAGTGCATGTGTGTTTTTATTTGTTTTGTTTTTGTCCTTAAGTAGAGCTTCCCACTCCAGTCAGCTACTACCACAAACTCAGTAACTTAATATAGCAGTCATTTTATTTGATATCATTTATGAGTTAGGAATTCAGGCAGGGCTCAGCTGGGTGATTCTTTTGCTCCACATGGTATGTACCACAGTTGTTCAGTGATGCTCAGCTGGAAGCTGGTTGCTCTGGAGGCTGAAAGATAGCCTCACTGCCATGGTCTAGGGAAAACTTCCCAGTCTGGGAAGATACCACATGCCGCAGAGCAGCTGGGCCTGTGAGCCATGGCTGCTGAGCCTGCACGTCCGGAGCCTGTGCTCCACAACGGGAGAGGCCACAACAGTGAGAGGCCAGCGTACAGCAAAAAAAAAAAAAAAAAAAAAAAAAAAAAAAAAAAGAGCGAAAAGAAAAAAAAGACAGTGAGTTTGATACTGAAATCAACTCTACTTTGAACATGAGGAATGGGACTCATGAGGACATATAATTTGTTCAGAGTCAGACAGTTTGAAAACAGCAGAGCTAGAAGTCAAACAGGTAGTCAGACTCCAAAACCCACGCTCATAATCAAAGACGTAATTTCTCCTCATTGTACTTTACGAATGCATAAAGCTGAGTCCCAGGCATGGTACAGAATACAGTAGGAAAAAATCGGAGAAAATTTGGAGAATGCTGGAAGAATGGAAGATATCAGAGAAGTCGTCAGTGAAAGATATCCCTAATTCAATTTTTTAAATAAACTTTTTATTTTAAAAGATTTATTTTTACAGAAAAATTTCAAAAATAATACAGTTCCCATATATCCCACACCCTTTTTACCCTATCATTAGTATCTTACTAATGTTAAGATATACATACAAATTAATAAAATGATGATAGATTTATCAAAGCATGGTGGATTTTGCCTCTTCCACCCCATGAATTTATTCCTTTATTATATCCTTTATTTACATCAGTATCAATATCAATTTTATATGTTGCACTATAATCCAATACCACTTTATTTCCTTTCTCAAATTGTTCCATATTTGTCCATTGGGAGTTCCTCCCATTGGTTTTTGTGTACATTTGACATACACCCACCCTTGTGTTGGTTGTTGTTCATGTTTTGTTTTGAGCACATTCTTGTATTCTGGCACCGCAGGATACTTCAGGCTCATCTTATATACTTCGTGCCCTAGTCCTAGCATCAACAATTTCTCTAAGAAGCCTGGGTTTCCTTTATTAAATCAAGGTATTAGAGACAAAGATCTGAGTGCTAGGTGTGCTCATTGTTACTGGGATGACTTGCTTCAACACCTTTTCATCTGACAGAGGAAGAAAATATATGTGGGTATACTAACCCATGTATATACTCCTGTCTATAGATATTTCTGTATGCAACATCTAGATCTGTATTAAGCTAAAGATGAATTCATATTGATGTTTCCAATTCTAACCCATCATCACAAAGACTGTTTCAACCTCCTCTTTTGTATCGGTAAATTTCCACTCTGACACTCATAAATCTGCCTCTCACCATCCACCAACAACTTACTTAATTGTTCAGCTGTGGTATGCAAGTATAGTAGTATCAGAATTGTTAACCCATTCCTCATGGAAAATAGCTTTATCAACTAGAGTACAGTACTTGTGTATAATTGATTTTGCCTTTGATTTATAAAATTGACTAATTTCCCAAGGTATTTAGATCAGCACCTTTCTCCCCATACTCTCCAGTGAGATTTTTTCATAAATTTTTATACAATTAGATTCTTTTGTCATATTCTGTCCTATATACTGGCATCCCATAATTTCGTCAATGTTTTTTAAATGCATATGTTAAATTTTATTATTTTTATTGTAAAGTTCTATGGGTTTGGACACATGCATAGTGTAATATATCCGCCATTATAGTATCATACAAAATAGTTTCACTATCCTGTGCCCAAATCCCCTGTGCTTCACATATTCAACTTTCCCCACCCCAAACCCATGGCAGTTAGTGACCTTTTACCTTTACTATAGTTTTGCCTTTTTCAGAATGTCGTATAATTGTAATCATAAAACATGTGGTTTTAAGAATAAATAATAGGTTTAATTTTTAGTACAGTTTTAGATTTATAGATAGTTGAACAGATAGAACATCCTGTTACTCTGCACCCTTATCAGCAATTAAGTAGTCAGTGTTTCAGATTTTGGCTATTCTAAGATGTGCATAGTAGTATCTCGTTGTTTTAATTTGTAGTTCCCTAATGACATAGGATGTCGAGCATTTTTCATAATTGCATTTGCCATCTGTATATCTTCTTTGGCGAGGTGCCTTTTCAGATATTTCACCTATATTTTAATTAATTTGTTTATTTTGTTATTGTTGAGTCTCAAGTATTGTTTGTGTATTTTGAATACCTGTCCTTCATCAGATATATGTTTGGCAAATATTTTCTCCTAGTCTGCAGCTTGTCTCCTCATTCTCTTAACAGTGTCTTTGTCAAAGAAGTTTTTAACTTTAATAAAGTCCAAATTGTCAACGTTTTTCTTTCCTGGGTCATGCTTTTGGTGTTATATGTAAAAACTCATCAGCAAAGCAAGGTCTTTTAGATTTTCTTCCAGAAATGTTATTGATTTGTCTAATTCATGTTTTAATCATTTACAGTGCTTCAGTGTAAACACCTTCTTGTGTCACAGAAACTTTAGCACAAATTTGTTATAATACTCATATTAGTAGACTAGAAGTCTATAAAATAGTTTGAGCACTTAATGCAAGATAACATATATGGAAAATAGGCATGCTATGCTTGCAGAAATTACCTAAATACAGAACAAATTCAGCAGAAGCAAGAACTCAAAGTCAGAAGTGCCTAGGAACCATACAAACTTCTCCAAGAATCCCCAGAAATCCTGGGAGCACATTAAGCTGCCCCTTGTATGAGGAATGGACATTTAAGCCAGTTTAATTTGAAACTCAAAGGACAAGAAGACACTGACATTTAAGTTTGAGCAGCCAGTAGACCTTCTCTTTCTTACAGTTATTGTTACAAAAAAAGGACCCTTGTGAAAGTTTGCTAGAATGATTTCCTTTATCTTACTGAATTAGAAACCCTTGTAGAGAAACTGAGTATGTGAACTAGGGGTGTAATAAAATCCTGGAATTCCAATCTCATGTCTTATTCATCACTGCATGGAATAGATAGGCACTAAATAATTGTTTCTTAAATGTCTGCTTTGTGAATCCATTTATTTTAAAGAAACTGATCCTATAGAACAGACCTTCAGTAATGGAACAAAAAAGAATCTATTTTAGATACATCTTAACACAATTCTCCTAGAAACAGGATTTTCCATAGAAAGGTAATTTTATCTACCAGTAAAATTGTTAGATCATGATTGCCAGTGAACTTTAGCTACTTTAGAAAAATCAAATCATAACGTGTTTTAATAGTATCTTTAAATTAAGACTATTTCAGATCTTTATTCCTCTAGGAAATAAGTTTTCCGTAATTCTGCAGCAAGAATTCTATCTGTCAGCACACACCTAGCTAAGCCTTATTGCCCACAAATCTATTTATCTTTCAAGCACCTCTCCTACAGCAAACTCAAGGACCACTTATGGACAGGACATATTCAAACAGAAGACATTAGGCATTAAAAGAGATCAACACAGCCCTGGTGTTTCACTTACAGAATGTGTTACTATACAAAGAACAAATACCGTATATTTCCAGTGCCATTTTGTAAAGTACTCTCACATAAATTATCTCCTTTATCCTTATATATGAAGCAGGAAAAGCAAATGTGTTCCTATTTTTAAAGATTAGGAAACAAACACAATGAGAGCTAATTGACCTGACCAAGGTCACACGACTGATAAATCTTAGAACAAAATCCTTAGCCTGTATCTATTTTTTCCACTATATTCCTCTGCTCCAAAGAAACATAAAATTGCTAAGGGCATTGAATAAGAAATGCTGTTCACTTAGGTTATTTACCCTCAATTCCAGTAAAATCATGTAACAGAATTTCCAAACACTCATTCTCTTCAGAGGTTGCTCTGTACTTTTTTGAAGGGAATCAATAGTGATTTAAATTATGGTAAAACAATTTGTAGAAAGCCACTTTAGCAGGGAACATGAAAGTCTCAAAATTCTTCAGTAATAGAAAAATATTTAATATTCATAGACACACAGTAAAATATTCTACAGAAAATAATTAATAGCATCATGACAATGTGTCATGTTTTATTAGTTAAAAGCTATTCTGACTTGCTTTTGATACCTAGATTTATATATATTGATGGGTGGAATGATTCATAATGCCATTTTACTATTAAACTACCCAAGTTTCACTTCATATTTTTAAACTAAACAATTAATTTTGTCCATACGCACCCTCTCTGAACAGACTGACATGAATTTGTCTTTATTCTAATTATACATGCAAAATAAGTTACAGACTGCAACATAGCTGAGCTATGTGCTTACTGTTTAATATTTATAGGGCTCCAGCAATGATTAAGCAGCATTTACAACAAAAATCCCTGCTCCTCCAGGCATGTGAATTTCAGTGTTTTGATGGACTTTGTAGTCAAGATACCTGTTTCATGCTGACCAGCAGGTTAGCTCTGTGAATCTGCAAACCACGCTGCTGGGCCCCAAGGTCACGGATTAACTCCTCCTGCTATGCAATTAACTTTGCTTCATGTTATAGCCACTAACTGCGCTAGTAACTCCAGTCAACCACCTGAAAAACACACTCCCTTTGTTGCAGGGGGAAGGCAGGATGGATGAATCAGTACAAATTCAATTTTGCTACTGGAAAAGGAATTCAAAGCAACTGACAAATATGTAGCATGTTTATGAAAATCCACACACTCTAATAAAAGAAGCTCAGGGTCCTGCCTTTGTTGATTTCTGTTTTCATTACAAGTATTCTGGCATTGAAAACTTTATTTTTATTTTCTATTGGTATCATCAAATTCAGTTCAGTTTCTACCTTGGTGAAGAATAATTGCTAAGTGCACTTAAGAGAAGACTGAGAAACACGTGTGTGTGTCCTCCTGTCTTGCAAAGCTGTCTGGGTGGCCTTTGAGAACATCCTTGATGAATGACAGTATGTCTACAGAAGGAAGAGATGGCCAATTGAGGCACTCAGAACAGAGATATTAGGAAAGGGTCTGCCTTCAAATGTAGAAGGTAGTAAAGTTTTGGACAGATAAAAGTGCACGTACCTATCAAGGAAATACAGTCAAAAAAGGAAGGGAAAGAGGCAGGGGTAGACTCTGGATTTGAAATAGGTTATGGAATAATCCAGAATGGTATGTATACAAGAGCACCAGGTCAGGCTAGCAATGAGGGGAATGTAATTAGGAAAGAAGATGGGAAAAAGTTAATTCTTATATTATTTCTTCAAGCTAATCATTTAGGGGCAATGGGTGGGTTATATGTGTAAAGGGGGGAGGATTACAGAAATGAGGGTTGTACTAGTCCAGGAGTTAAAGCCTAAAATAGAGATGGAGAGGAAAGCAACTCAGAAAATATTATAAAGTTACTATTTTTTGATTACCTCTAGTAATCCTCACATCTAAATTCCAAAATTATTCTTCTATATCAAGAGAGAGAAAGAAAGAAATAGCACATGCCCTTGTGGACATGTGTTGTTTAAGTAGTGTACATATTCTTTTTCTTTATAATAAATTTATTTATTTATTTATTTATTTATTTATTTATTTGTTTATTTATTTATTTTTGGCTGCATTGGGTCTTTGTTGCTGCACACGGGCTTTCTCTAGTTGTGGGGAGCAGGGGCTACTCTTCGTTGTGGTGCACGAGCTTCTCATTGCAGTGTCTTTAGTAGTTGTGGCACTTGGGCTCAACAGTTGTAGCTTGTGGGCTTAGCTACTCCATGGCATGTGGGATCTTCCCAGACTAGGGATCGAACCTATGTCCCCTGCATTGGCAGGCGGATTCTTAATCACTGTGTCACCAGGGAAGTCCCCCACTCTGTTATTTAAAAACTACATTGCCAAGTGGTGGTTGTGCTTCTATAGCAATTATGGTGGTGATAGTAATGCGTGTGTGTGTGTGTGTGTGTGTGAGAGAGAGAGAGAGAGAGAGAGAGAGAGAGAGAGAGAACATGGAAGTGACAAAAAGGGAAAGGAGAGAACCCTTCTTTCTCCTCTCAAAGAGGAAAGAATTTTAATATGATTGGGTCAGATTCCAGGATATAGACGTGTCCACATATTTTAATCGGCAGAGTTACTCCACTAAAAATGTGAATCTTTTTTTCCTTTCTTGTGATCATGTCTAGGTAGGTATGGTGCCTGGGGCTTGCCTTTTCCTTTTCTTCTACCTGGTATGCTTCTTATTGGAAGAAAGAGATTTCCCACTTGAGCTTGGGGCTTATGTCACATGTTCCAGCCTAGTCTGTGAAAGTCTCACATCAAATCATTAATTAGTGGCCCAGCAAGTAATACATTCAAAATATTATTTCCCTTTTACCATCAGTCCCTGAAGAAAGGGAGATTCTATGGGAACAGGGACAGAAACCCTACAATATGCCTTAAAACCCAACAGTGTGAAGGAGAATTCTCTCCAGAAACTTTCCTCCAGAGAAATACATCTTCCTCCTACACTTTGAGATGGTAGTGAAATAGCTGGAAAATTAGAATTAAATATCCTCCAGACACAAAAAATATGGCCTCTAATAGCCAGAAAAGATCAGATGTGAAATTGTGAATTTGGAGAGATGTCAGTGGTAAGCAATTACTGAAAATGGAGAGGAAAGTGTGTTTCCGGGAGAACATGATTAGTTTACGAAGATCTGACTTCAAAGCTGATTATACATCGTAGCATGTGGATGGATGGTAGGGAATGGGAATTGAGGGTCTTTGGGTGGAGGGCCCAACCCCTAACCAGTGTGTATCCCATGAGAGCTGGGAGAACAGAGGGGAAGTAAGGCAGGGAAAAGACAATGTTTTTTGTAAAGGATACAAATCCATATTTCCAAGAAATAACAAGAGCCCATTTATGTTAGGAAAGCAGGTAACTAAAGGATTATTTCTTTATCTAAAAAATCTAGATCCCCACTGAAGAAACTAGGTGAAAATGATTCATTTCTCAATGGACAGTGGGGGGAGCCTAGAAGAGGAGGTATTTTTAAAAAGACCATCTGAGACCAAATGCTCGTAACACAATAAACTTTGTATTTGCTATGAGGGCACTTGGTCAGGCATTGTGTGATGCAAACACTGATGCACCACATCTCTCACACTGCGTTTTTGATGGTCCAGCTCCTCTCTCCCAGGATGTAGCCCTCTCAGCTCTCAGGACTTGAACGGTCGCAGCCCTGTTCCACAGTCTCCCTGACTCTGTGTATCACTTCAAAGTTTTGACCTTTGAGAACCTTCCTTGGGGCTTTGAAACTGGATTGAGTTTTGATCTAGGCTCTGTCTCTGGGAGACTGACCAGTAACAGATCAATGTTGGAGCTACATGTGGCCATTCTTTATTTTCCCACATAGATCAGATAAGCTGAGGAAGTCCCTCTGCAGACACAGAAAAAAATTCAAGTAAATATGCTCAATGAAGAAAAGATGAAAGTAATTTTGATCTTATTGACTACTTGATTTCATCCTGAGGTCCCGTCACTTTCCTCTCAACCTCTGTTTAAGATATGAAACATTTAACAAATGTTTCTGACCCTTTCGACCAAAACCATTCTAATTAATGATGGAACATGGTACAGGATCTTCCGTAGACGCTGGAAACCACAAAATTCTTTCCTTTGCCACTCAGTTCAATCATAAGACTATTACTTCTTCTCAAACCATAGAGCTTATCAAATCTGGGGGAAAATCATCACAACTTGGGTCAGTGGTTATAAATCATTCTTTGATCTTTCTAAAGTAATGAGACTAGTTTTGTGAATGACTTAGGGAAGTAATTTCATTGTCTTGAATTTGGTAATCTTTAAAAGTAATTAGGGAATTTCTCTGGAAGTGAGAACTGTTGTATCAGCAAATCAGCATCAACCCACAAATAAAAATTCCTTCTGAGACAAACCTAATGTTTTCCCTAGACTTAGAAGTTTCTGGATAAATTACAGTTTTTGAGTGAGCAATAGCAATAAGTACATTCTGGCATGTCCACTGGGTGGACTTTGAATTCTAGCACTCTGACATCCTGTATGCTCCTCCTAAAATCAGCTTTAGCTCAATAAACATCCTGTGTCAAAAATGAATAAACGCTTTCTTGATAATACTTCCATTTGATTTTAGTTTAAAAAAAACTTATTTTAAATTACTACTTAAAATTTTTCCACAATTCAGAACTTCTATATATTATTGAAAATTCATCCTTTCCCTTTTCTAACTTCACTCTGCCCCATTCCAAATAGTGGTCTCTTATAATGGTGGTATAGTAACAAATGTAATATTTTATGTCATTTGGCTTTTTTATATTCAAAATGTCCAGATATAAGGGGAAAAAATCACTACAGGACTTCAAATAAATCCTCCATGAGACAATTTTCCTGTGTCAATGAATATAGAAAAATCTGCCCTATTGTTGTGCAAACAGTGACTCTCCTCTAGCCTATAAATAGTGGAAAGGAAAATCTCAGAAAGGGTTTTCTAGTTCAGCTGGCTTCAGGCTAACTACCCTGCATGTCTTCTTGTTTACAACTGCAAGTACAAATGTATGATTTTTCCCCTTTTCGCTCAGAACGTTAGCTTTTTGGCTTATGGAATTAACCTCTGCCATGCATCTATGCTGTTTGCTTGTTGTTTCTATTTTAAACACTGAATCTGTTTTGCACTTTTTTACCATAAGGCTCTTAGAGTGTTATATAAACTGCTACTCCACGAATTTTCTTATTTCACATAAGGTAAATGTTAATTCCTCAACCAAATGTACTGATAGACACACTAGAAGCTGCGTATTCTACTGGAAACCTTTTGAACACAGATAGCTGTAGTAACCATGTTTCTAGCTTCTGAAACAAGCCTGATAATATGATCATATAGCAAACATGCATCTGGTAGTTTGCCTAAGTCTCCTTGCCTTGATCTCCTTTCTCCCTCATCACCCCCTTAGGAGTCTTCTTCCTGGGGTGTTTTCAAATACAAGCCAATCAATCCAAAGTTCACACACCAATGACTGCCTCTATTCAGTTCTCACACTTGAGCTCTGCCTTTATCACCAGACAACCAGGGACAGCCCCTGTGCCCCAGAGCCTGCTGAACTTAAAATAGTTAATACTAAACCTGCTTCCCTTTCTTCACCTGTCCCTTCCCAAAGAAACCACAGTAAATGTTCTCGCTCAGAGCTCCCGCTCTCTCTGCTCCGTGGTTTACCCTGGTGCTTTCCCCTGTGGCCTCCATCCTCTCTCCTCTTGGTTACTGGAAGTAATAAACTACCTTTTCAATGGAAATTGTTTCCTAATCTGTTGGCCTTACTATAACTCAAATTTCCTGTTAATACACTATATTTTAAAAGAGCAACGTAGTTGAAGACCAAGGGATCTCTTTTTATCTCTACTCACCAGTTGCCTTTCTCTATTACAGACCTTTTGCTTGAATTATTTGAATTATGTGATTCACCTATTAACCCATTACTATGTTTACATAAGACATGCTACAAAGAACTACGGCAACCCTGAGATTTAGTTGTACCCCAAAGTCAGGAAATGGAATTAAGTAACTCTTTTCACACCACTTTTACTTCTTAGGTCCTGAGAATTAGTCAAGAAATGAAAAAATGCTAATACCTCGATTTACAAGGCTAAAATAGATCTGTTTACTTTGTCATTCCTTCCCTATCTCCATTTGTTTGTTTTTTTACGTAAATTTTGCTGAAAGAAATCTGATGTAACCACTGTGACTAGTCTAGGAGGAGGGAAGCATGTAAATGTGGCATGCAAAATTGAACTTTTTCCAGTTAATATTTTTTTAGAAACTCTCTCTGATGTTTTTTGCTTCCCTTACCAAATTAGACTGAGTACTGCTCAATTATTTTGATGGAAATCTAATTCTTCAAGCCCAGGAGCATTTAATAATGAGATGAGATGGTCTCTAAGGTCCCAACCTGCTCTCAGTAACCCTCTGTCTTCTTATGAGGAGCAAACTGTCTCAGATGTCTTGCTGAGATTTAAGCCAAATCAGAACAATTTAGTTTGGGACTTCTCTGACAGTCTAGTGGTTAAGACTCTGTGTTTCCAATGCAGGGATGCAGGGGGTGCAGATTTGATCCCTGGTCAGGGAACTGAGATCCCACTTGAGCGTGGTGTGGCCAAAAAAAAATCTGCTAAAAAAATAACATCTAGTTCGCAGTGGTATGAAAAAGTGTCTTCTCCACTATGATCAATGTTCATTTCGTGATGCGTTCTCTAGGATATTTTAACTTTCTTTCAATTACACAGAATGTTTACTTATTAAGAAAAGAGGCATATGTTGGAGCACTGTGAAATAATCACCTCTTTGGGGTATTGAGACTAAGCCAACATAATTGTGAACACTCACAGTGATATATCAAAAATGAGGGTTAATTATTTGGTTGTAGATTTTCATAAGCCTCATGTATTTTTACAAATATCTTTCATTATTCTTTATCTGCACTGTTTTGAAGAATCTAAACTACTCAAAAGACATATAAACAGGTGCTTCTTTGAATGTTACGTCAATAACTTCCATCCACTCACCCTTAACATATACTGCAGCAAATGACTCAATTATTGTAGATTTAGGTGGTAGAATACGAGCTGTAAGCACAAGATCTCAGAGAAAAGGTAACTATTTAAAATTGGGTTGACATAAGGAAATGAAATCTCCATTTCCCATGATGTTTCAGGACAGGAAACAAACAGCCTTTGGTATTCAGGGGTAAACCATCTGATCAAGAGCTCAAGAGTTGATTGTTAAATTTTCAAGAAGTTTACAAGCCTGTTGTTTGACAGAAATGAGTTAGTAATTAAATTATGTAAACTTACAATCAAATAAATTGTACTAAATGCAAAGGCAATAAACACTCCAAACTTATCATTTCCCACTTATTCTCCTACTTTGTTCCATTACCTACGTTCTTGAGGCTGTTGATGTCTATTGTCTTTTGTGGTGAGAATACAACCTAACAGTGCTACCACATAGCTCTTTCCTTTCCATCTTCAGGAAAGCCATTTTGGCAGCTTCACATCAGCTATGGTGGGAGAATTCACACCACAGAAATCTGCAAATGCTACACCTCAGGGCTTGATTTGCTGTTTTGTTGATTATTTAGACATAGAAATTGTTGAAAAACACCTTTTTCACAGCAAAGGAAACCAAACAAAAACAAAGGAAACAAAACAAAAAGACAACCTTCTGAATGGGATAAAACATTTGCAAATGATATGATCAACAAGGGGTTTATATACAAAATATATAAACAGCTTATACAACTCAACATCAAAAAACCAAACAACCCAATTAAAAAATGGACAGAAGACCTAAACAGACATTTTTCCAAAGAGGACATTCAGATGGTCAACAAGCACATGAAAAGATGCTCAACATAATTAATCATCAAAGAAATGCAAATTAAAACCATAATGAGAAAAACAGTAAGACATCACCTCACATCTGTCAGAATGGCTATCAACAAAAGAACACAAATAACAAATGTTGGCGAGGATGTGGAGAAAAGGGAACCCTCATACACTGTTGCTAGGAATGTAAATTGGTGCAGCCACTATGGAAAACAGTATGGAGGGTTCTCAAAAGCTAAAAATAGTATTACCATATGATCCGGCAATTCCACTCCTGGGTATATATCCCCCCAAAAAAGTGAAAACACTAATTCAAAAAGATATATGCACCTCAATGTTCGTAGAAGCATTATTTAAAATTGCCAAAATATGAAAGCAAACTAAGTGTCCCTCAACCGATGAGAGGATAAAGAAGATGTGAGATATATATATGTGTGTGTGTGTGTATATATATATATATATATAACATATGTAAGTACATACATACAAGAGACTACTACTCAGCCATTAAAAAAGAATGAAATTTTGCCATTTGCAGCAACATGAATAGACTTGCAGGGTGTTATGCTAAGTGAAATAAGTTAGAGAAAGAAAAATACCGTGTTATACATCAATAAAAAAGCAGATTATACTTAAAAGTACTTTGTGTCTATAGCTATCATATTATAAATGGCACCAAAAATTAGAGCGAGTGTTGTTCCAGTGTGCAAAACTATTTTCCAATTCAAAAAAGTCTCTTATTGATGAACTACTGAAGTACATCCATTTTTGTTGTTTCACATTCACCTTACTCATTAATGTAAATGAAAGCTTTAATGAATATTCACTTTATAAATACACTTGGTAGGCAATTGCAACCATAGGTTGGTCATGGAAATAGTTTTTCAATAATGGATGGGAGCATTCTGTGAGATTGAATTTGCTATATGAAATTTACAGTAAAGTATTATATATTTGTCAACTGTTTGCTACACATCTTTGTAATCATTTAAAAAATAGTTCTCACTTCCTCTGAGACACAACTGGATAATAATTTAAGTGCTCTGAGGTAACTAAAGGAATTTGTGTTACTTTCCAGAATATCAACAAACCTCGCAAAAACATTTCTTGTGGCTTGAATGGTGAAGCAGTAAGGTCTTAATGTACTAAACCTTGCAGCACTGCAGGTGGGAATTGGATGAGCAGGAAGAGACTAGTAATGTCCACCTGCTATGTATTCCAGTATATTTACCCCCCCAAAATACTCTTTAAAGCAGTGAGGGGGAGACAGAGTTGGAACAGATGGAGCATAACTCTAGATGACTTATCTCTTTGCCCTATGCTCCCAGAGAGGTGCCTGTAACACTCTGTGCCCCTGGAATTCTGTCAGACTTGAGAGAAGAAACCAAATCTTCCCCAGCATTGCACTTGTACACAAAGCTTATACCACTGGTCTATAAGAAATCCCAGGAACGACCCCTGCCCTTCCATGAATGGAAAAGCCTGCACACCCTGGACTCTTCTACAAGAACCAAACTTAAGTTGAGAGCCACAGTGCCATATGGGTTGGGATCAGGGAGGCTGCATTGGAGCCAGTGTCTTCAAACATCTTGACCACAGTTTTCCAGGGCCCTCAGGAAACCCTAGTCTTCACGGCATGCTTCCAGGTAACTAGATCTGAAAGCATCACATACGGACAGGGCCAGAGGTCAATGCATTCATCATCTTCCACTCTCTCCTGTCCTAATTCTTCAGTGTTGTGATTCACCCAGCTTTGGGGGTTTGAGTATTGGGTGTTGTGACACTGTGTGGATGTCCCCACTGCTTAGATTCCCTGCTTTTTTTTTTTTTTCATGTAGACAATTTACTGAGCTGCAGTGGGAATGACCTCTGTTCTGATGAATTGATTATGTTGACATTTGGTATTTAAAGAGAACAAAGGTGGATGGAGAAAATAGACAACAAGGTAAAGGAAAGGCTACAGAATAAGCAATCGCTGAGGATCAGCATTTTCCTGCCAGGACAGCATCATGGCTTTCAAGGGTTTGTATAGTGAGGACATAGACCTTAGTTTGTTTTATGCTATTGCAAACCACCCTCCCCCCAAAAAACCCCGCACATATAAAAATGCTGGTTTCTCAATAATTTTACAGAGAAAGTTAAAATGAAAAATTAAGTTTTATCCAGAGGAAATGGTGCTTGAAAAATTCCTAGATAGATATATAGATATATAGATATAGATACAGATATACATATAGGTATAGGTATAGGTATAGATACAGATAGTCAACTGAAAAAAATGCACAATGTGAGAGTTGTGAGTTAAGTTTTATTTGGGGCAAAATGAGGACTATAGCCCAGGAGATATCATTTCAGATTGTTCTGAGAAACTGCTCCAAAGAGGTAGGGGGTAAGATCAGTATGTGATTTTGGTGAAGGGAAAGTACATGCAATTCAAGCACATATTTTTTGCAGGTTTCTTCTAGTCATAGGGAGCAGACGTCACCACAAAGGATTTTAGTACTTTTCTAGATATGAGGAGATGCAAGAATTGGGCTCATAAAATCATCTTCTGAAAATACCTATCTGAAAACCTGTTCTGCCAGCTCTTCCCAGAGTACAGAGCGTCTCGTCCCTGCTCTCCACCCTGAGCTCCTTTCAGCGGGTGTTGAAGGTCAGCAGGTGCAGCGGCTCATGATTTGATCCTTGTAGAGGTAGATGGCAAGGGCCGATTTATAGGTGACAAGATATTAATATAGATCTCCAAGCATTTATTAGGGACAAGTCACTAACACAAAATAAATATGGGGGGGGGGAATTACCCAAGAACACCTTTTTTGAAACTTTCAAAAGTATCTGTTTTGTTCTAAAATCTAAATTCATTGCTTTGAAAAAATATTGCGTCCCCTATTGACAGATCTTACAAGTCGAGACATTGTAATTACCTATAGAATTTGTTACAAGAAAGTCAGGTCTCTGACAGTAGAGGGAATAAGAACCCTCTCAGACTCCCTCCAATTTTAGATCCCAGGATGTGATGAATCTCCACATCACTTTCTTACTTACTCTATGGTGTGTCGGGGTTAGATTTTGTAAAAGGGATCAGTGCTTTATTGGACCTGGAGAATACAGAATATTAAGGGTGGAGTTCCCATCTGTCTTGGTTTCTGAACAAAGTATTCACTTTAATAAAACCAAGACATAGGGCACAGCTTATGACAGTTTGCAACTGAAAGGCAGGGATGAGTGCAGGCTACTCTCAGGAGTGACAGGGCCTCAGCCTTCCAGTCTGCAGAGCCAGGAAATTTGCTCACTTCAGAAAGGACCATTTCAAGTGGAGAAGGAATCTGTGCCTTTCCAATCAAACTGCTTCCTTTGAAGCAGAAGACACTGGCAAAGTTGATTTTGCTCCTTTCTGCGTGTGTAGTTAAGAGCCCAAGACTGCGTTCAATTTCTATCTTAATTTGAAAAATGTAACACAGTAATAATTTTGGTTTCCAATTTGTAAGTAGGCCATTATTGATAGAATTGAATTTGACCAAAATTCTAGGTTTTGGTAATTTACCACAAATCCCCCAAATTCAAAATGTGTTTGGGTCACCAGATCAGAAAAACAAGAGCCCTTCTTTATTGCCACTACCCAGATGTTTTCCTGTCCTGTAAATGTATGAACCCTACAACTAAAGGTCATCCATCTGGTCTAACAGCTGCTTAGTGCCTCTTCCAAAATCCAAAACTGGGCTGTGAGGTTGAGAACAGCAGCATAATTTAGGCAAGCAGGAGACATTCCCAGGTAGTAAAAGGGATGTGGGTAATACTGCTAATGGAGATGACAATGATACCCTTTAGCATAATAATGGAGAGTAATAGCATCCCTGAGGGAAGACCCAGAAGTGAAAGTGGCATTGCCCATTAAGATAATGCTGCTGTGGTGTCATTTAAAGGATATTGTGTGTGTGTGTGTGTGTGTGTGTGTGTGTGTGTGTGTAGAATTTAATACTGGGAATTACACTTTGTCTTAAATTAGTGTGGGTTAAACCTAATCTACATTTACAGTGTTAGCAACAAGGTCTGTTTATAATGTATTGATAACACAGTACCACCATGCATCTAATGTCTAAAAATTAACTTGTGAGAGTCTTAGGGAAAAGAAAAATGGAACTGATTTGCCCATATTTATTATCTGCAAATGCAGGTGGACAAATAACTTGCATATGCATGATAATCTCTTAGTGTAGGACACATAAAACTTTTGGCATCTATGAAATCCTTCGAGAAGGAAGGCTGATAGTGAGTAGGACTCTCCGGGGCTCCTGGGCACATCTGTGTCCCCCATTTCTTGATTACAGGAAGTAGGCTTCATTCACCCTCCTTGACCTACCTACCCTGAGTTCCAACAGCAGGTTCAAAGAGTTGCTAATTAGGGAAGGGAGGGGATACAGAGACAAGGGAGGAACAGTCAAAATAAACTATAGTGCAGCCTTGGGGCAGGGTTCTGGATCCCCCTCAAAGATATACAGAACAATATCTTTGAGCTGTTTTGCAGATACTGAAACCCCTGCCAGGTGGGAGAAGTTAACTCTATGCTGCCCACAAGCATGTGGACCCCAGACCGGTTGGAACCAGAAGGTTGATGATGCTGACTCCCACTTACCTCCGCACCAACCCATCAGAAGAATGTCCACCAACTGATCACGCTCTCCTATTTGAAACATTAATATAAAACTCCTCACTACCCCCTCCAGGTTGGGATACACCGTTTTGAGGGCATGAACCTACTGTATCCCCCTTTTCCTGGCAAAGCAATAAATCTTTTCTTTTTCTTTCTTCTTTCTTTATCACCCAAAACCCTGTCTCTGAGATTTAATTTGGTGCCAGGTACAGAGGCCGGATTCGGCTTCAAAGCCTCTGTCCATTAATGAGTACTTTCCACTATGGAAAGGGAGAATGTGAACAGTGGGATTTTACAAGCTAGAAAACAGGGCCAGCTCTGGGTCTCCACCCTGCTTAGCCAAGACCACAAGAAATGTCCACATTTGTGAAGTTTCTGGTCAACTCTAATGGCTATTTTAAAACATTTACTGTTGAATTTTATGCTTTTTAAAGAATCTCTGGATATGCAGCAAAAAATAGATATAACTACTTTACAAGTTGATTATACCCAAAGAAAGTTTGCCTTATAACCAGGCATATTATTCACTAATAGTTGTTTAAAAAAATTATAAACTGATTTAATTATACCTTATTTAATGCTCAAAAATTGAGAAAAATGTTCTTGTGCAGTTTTTCTTTTTTTTTTCAGATAAAACAGTATAAGAGAGATGAAGTATGCTATCCTAGTCTGTGCAGCTGCTCACTGTAGATCTGAATCTACTGCTTATGTCTTCTGACCCTGAGCTCTTCCCATGATAACACAGTGGCCTCCCAAGATTAAGTCCTCTGGGCAGGTATCCCTTGAAACAGTGTTTTGTGGTGCACCAAATAAAACAAATAAAGTGTGCTCTGAATATCTGATAAAGAAAAATGTAACATGTGAAAGTGGATAATACCTGTTAATGACAAAGACAAATGAAGCACTTTATTATAAAAGTTTAATGGGGGTAAAAATGAAAAATTTACACTTATTATTGTATAGCTCAATAGCCTTGCTGCAAATTTTGTTTGTTTACTTAGACCCTATGCCCTTTAACTGGAAAAATAGTAGTAGACAGAATGAATGATATGGAAGGATCCTGGGTGCAGGCACACCATCTCAGCCCCCTCGTCTCAGGCTTCCAGTATCAGAACACTGACTCATTGGCATTATAAGGATGATTAAATAATCCAAAGTCATGAAGCCAGAAAATCTGCACACTCACTAAAATCTTCAGCAGCTTCCAGGCTCTATGTAACCATCTTGTGCTTGGCTTTTTTTCATCTGTAAAATGAAGGAACTTTGTAGAGCCCTGTAGATTTTGAAATTGTGTAATTGTGATTTTACACACAAGAACTGAAGCTCCCCATGCTCTGAAATCTAACACCACACTCCCTCCTGCCAGCACCCTGGCCACCAGAGCTCTTCTGCTCAGGGCTCCAAGGCCCTAAAGGAAGTGCAGTCCCCAGGGCACACTGCCACCAAGGAGATCTTTCTTTATATGATGCAAATCTAATCATGTTATCACTTTAAATCTTCTTTTATCTACCCATTACTGTGAAAAAGGGAGATCAAGCTCCTCAGCGCAATGTCATACACATTCTTTAAATCTGATCTTTGGACCTCAGCCTCAACTGTCACCAGTCTTCCCTCCACACCTCTGTAGGCTGGTCATGACTGCAGCTGGTGTTTTCACTCTTCATTGTGTTTCCATGTGCCTCCAAGGCAGAGCCTGTGCTGATGTCTGTGGCTGAGGTCACACTCTTCTGTTACCAGGGGGTAAGTATCTCCCCTCTGGAAGAAGAGAGAAGGTTTAGCCACGTTAAGAGAACAGGGATTGGAATCTTGAGACCTTGTTTTAATTCCCAAATTCATCACTTACAAACTGGGCATGTCAATTAATCTTTCTAAGCTTTAGCCCCTTTCAACTGTGGATAAGCACATTTAATTCAAAGAAATGTTGTTGAGAATAAATATTATAATGAATGGAAGGCAACTAACTCAATGCCTGGCACAAAGAAATTATTCGATAAATATTAGATAGTATATATATTATTATTAGACAGAGCTAGAGCTTTTCCTCCTCCAGAATAATTCCCCTAAATGTCTCATCTCTCCTCAAACCCTAACCCACCCATTCCACTGGAGGAATTAAGAGTTCTTCAGGGGCTTCCCTGGTGGCGCAGTGGTTGAGAGTCAGCCTGCCGATGCAGGGGACAGCGGTTGGTGCCCCGGTCTGGGAAGATCCCACATGTCGCAGAGTGGCTGGGCCCGTGAGCCATGGCCGCTGGGCCTGAGTGTCCGGAGCCTGTGCTCTGCAATGGGAGAGGCCACAACAGTGACAGGCCCGTGTACCGCAAAAAAAAAAAAAAAAAAAAAAAGAGTTCTTCAAAGTACGGTGGCTCTTCCTTGACTGAGTTGTGACAGAGTCTTATTGACTGCACTCTTTCCAGGCAAGAAGAGGAAGTGTCTCTTCTTTCTGTTGGTCTCTGCTGTCATCGTAGGGCCTGAAAGCTCCCACTCTGACCTCCTGACTCTATTTTGATTGAGGTTTCTGTTTATTAATTTTTGCAATGTGTATGCCCACATTGGTGGAATATACTGCCACAATTGTTTTAATGTTAAAGTATTTTAAATACTTTTTTAAAAGGTCATACCTTTCCTTCAAGTTTTGGTTTTCATTTTGTTTGTTTTTGCCTTTGCACTAAATTCTTAGAGTTAAGACTCAGCAAAAAATATCACATTCTCAAGACCTGGAGTAAATATTTTATTTGTTCGATTTTCTACCTTTTATTGGAGTTAGTTGCATTTATTTTTCCTCTTCTTACTTGCTTGTAAATTCCCAGAAAACAGCAGCCGATTTTTTTTTTTTTTTTTTTTTTTTTTGCAGTATGCGGGCCTCTCACTGTTGTGGCCTCTCCCGTTGCAGAGTGCAGGCTCCGGACGTGCAGGCTCAGCAGCCATGGCTCACGGGCCCAGCCGCTCCATGGCGTGTGGGATCTTCCCGGACCAGGTCTCGAACCCACGTCCCCTGCATCAGCAGGCGGACTCTCAACCACTGCACCACCAGGGAAACCCAGCAACCAATTTTTAATACAACTCTATATCCTTCACAATTTCTTGCACATTATAATTCTCAGTTAAATATTTGTTAAATGATTTATTGACAGATTGAATAAAAGACAAATGATTGAAGTGTTACATATTAGAAAATATAGTGTTTGTCTATATTTAGCTGATAGATATGTAGTAACATTCACTTACCTCTTGCAAAAATCTTTTGAAAATTGTAGAAAAAGTAAAGCTTACAACATACTTTTTTTCTGCCTACAGAATGAGCAGCAAACTACCATGTTCTTTTATCATAAAAAATATCCATAGTGTAACTGTGGGAATAGACTTCTTTGTCTTTCCAGGATCTCCAGTACATATGTTGCATGCTGAGGAATTATTTTTCTTGATTTTTGTCATGGCTTTCTTGTTAGGCACAAAGAGGAATCTTTATAGACAATGCTTTTAGTTTTTGTTCTTTGAGAACATGTCTGCAGCAGCTATTCTTAGAAACCTTGTGGGAGGCCAAGATCCACCTCTGTGTAGAGTGAGTCACCACTGCTTTACTAATTATGCATTATTCCTACTGCAGATTATGGGTCTAAATATCTACAAAACCAAATCCAAGGAACCTGGAGGCTAATTGGGCTGAAAACATCCCTTTGCTCAAGCCCGAAGGTGGGAGATACGTAGTCAATTAAGCTCTAATGGACAAACACAGCAACCACTGCTCCCCTGTCCCCACAGCTGCCAGACTCAACGTGCTGGCTTCAAAACAGTGTGCACCAATTGTATGCCCACTTAATTCCCAGAAGCAATTTCCTGGTAAGACCTGATGCTCTATTGTTGGGATTTCCTTTTCAAAAATATTAGTTAACAGTGTTTTTTTCAAGAAATCCTGTTTGTGAGGCACCATAATGGCTCCTGGGGTGACTAAGAGCATTTGTCTCACAGAAACCTACCATCTAATGGGGAAGAAACAGACACATACACAATTAAAAAGAGCTTCTGATGAAGGATGGGAGACAAAATAAGGATGTGCTCAGAATAGGCTAAGCCTTCAACTCCAAGTTGGGACTCTGGCATTAGGGCAAGGGCCTCCTTCCATGTGGTCTTCCAGGCACTGGGGATTGAGCACTAAACTCAATCAAGGACGACTCTGTTCTCATGGAGTGTCATTCATAGGGGAGTGGGGGGGTGGACAATAAATGAATAAATAAAGGAACATACAGTACTTCAGAAGGTGAGTGCCATGGACCACAACAGAGCAAGATGTAGAATGTGAATAAGGTGACCAACCATGTGGTTTGCCTGAGACTGAGGTGTTTCCAGGATGTGGGACTTTCAGAGCTAAAACTGGAAAGTCCTGGCCAACTGGGATGAGTTTGTCATCCTAGGTATGGGGGACACGGAGGAAACAAAGGTGACTCTAAGGATCTGGACCAATGTGAGGGTGGACTTGCCAGTGAACAGAAATGGAGAAGACCAGAGGGTTACAGAAATTGTGAAAGAAGGAAGGCAGAACCAGGAGGACTTTTGTGACATCTTAAGTTTAAGATGCTCATTAAATACCCCAGTGGATATGTAGGGTTGATAACTAGATACAAATCTGAATTACAGGGAAAAAAATCAAGGTAAAAGAAATGAATTTGTGTGTCATTAGAATATGAATACATAGTATTTATTGCACTAAAGTCATTGGGCTGACTGCAATCACTGAGGGGCTGTAGTTATAATGCCACTGGGAATGATCCAGAAGAGGAGGAAATTTGATGATGCAAAAGAGAAATGATGATTTGCAAAAGAGATGCTCTTGAATGATTCAGAGTGAAGAGGATGTAGTGCACAAAAGGAGGGATGATTCTAGATAGGAGAAGGAACAGCTTATGCCTGGTTATAGTGGGAGGGGTGAGGATGTACATGGTACAGATACTGGGAAATTGGAGATGACAGCCCTCTGTTTTCTCAGTGAAGCAAAAATGTCAACTGGGAGTGAGGAGCTGTTGGAATTTTGAGGAGAGAGAAATGTTGAGAGGGACCCAAGGAGAAGGGGGTATTGGCTGCCTAATGGAGACGTAGGAAGACTGATAAAAAACACTACGGTCAGGCATAATTAAAAGTAAGATGAGTCAATGTGGCTGCATTTTACCCAGCTGCATTTCACTGTATAGATGCAAGTGTGGAGAAGGCAGAGGATTGCATTTATCAGAGCTGGTGTCTTGCCAGACTAGACTCTGCTTCTTAAGTACTGGAGAGAGTATATAATATACTCATCACAATGATGGATTGTGGAAGCAAAGACATTAAGGAGAGGGTCACAGTTGTTAGACTCAGGGTCACTGAAGGGCATAACTGGAAAGACAGGAGGTGTTTACTGTCAATGGAATGCCTGTAGTTGAGATCATGGGGAGGCACAGGTATTGAGAACAATGAGGTGTATGGTGGATCACAGTGGAGAGGAAGACAAGATCACTAGAAGGGAGAGAAATTGAACTAAGCAGCCAGAATATCAGAAGTATCATTTATGAGAGTGTTTTCAAATTTCAGTTTATAATCAATAGTGAGTTATGATGTAAATTGAATGGGTACTTAAAAATCTTTTTTGAACTAGAAGAGTAGAGTAAAAATAATAGAATAGAATAGAATAGAATAGAATAGAATAGAATAGAAAATACAGGAGTTCATTGCATTTAATATGAATAAGGATGGTTTTCTGAAATGCAGGTGTGTGTGCGTGTGTGTAGCTCAGTCATGATATAACTTATTAGTTACTCATTTCATACTGGGGGTCTCTGTAGTGATATTTGAGACCTATTGCTCTGTGTGATTATCAAAATAATCATAATAAAGACAGGAGCAGGGCTGAAAAAGCATCATGTTTCGATGTCACAATCTTCAAGGAATGATAGAGGGTGACCAGGGACTCTGAGGGACTATGTCAGGAAAAGGTTCTAATGTTAAGGGGCTGTGAAGGGAGGAGGGAACATGACCTGGAGCTGGCAGTGATGACTAAGTGAATCTGTCCTCCACTCCAGACACAGTGGTGAGCAGTGTGGGAGAGAAAGCAGCTGGTATTGAAGCGGGTCACTGGGGAAGATACATCCTTAGGACAGAGCTGGTATTATGCAGGGAATTGCAAAGGTACATGTCTTTTCAAGATAAATATAGGAGACATCAAAGAAATTTGTCACTTAAAGGTGGAGAATTCTGCAGGTTCTGCCTTTGGGCTGAGAATTGCATGTGTTCTCTCCCTTGTTCTTGGGGCATATTTCATATTCCTTGAATCACTATGAGAAGCACTGACCTAAGGGGAAGTGACTAATATCTTTTGAGTGTCCACTAACTACTTGGTAGCCATTATTTTATTCTCAGAAAAGAAATATGTTCTAAATACTGTTCTAATTTTAGAGATACTGAGACACAGCATTTCTGTTTTGTAAGATTGTACATATGAAGTAGCAGAGGCACAATTAGAACACACCTCTGTTTGACCTCAGAGCCCAGGATCTTTTCACTATGCCACCATGTGGATTTGGAATGTCTCATGCACACCCACCAGTTATACTCAATGATATAAGGTTGAAAGATTTTCATCTAAGGTAAGGAACAAGATGGGGTGCCAACTCTCAACACTCTTATTTAACATAATACTAGAAGTCCTAGCCATAGCAATCAGGGAAAAGCAAGAAATAAAAGACATTCAAATCAGAAAAGAAGTAAAATTGTCTTTGTTTGCATGTAATATGATCTTATATGTAGAAAGTGCTAAGGACTCCATTAAAGAACTGTTAGAAGTCATCAACAAATTTGGAAAGTTGTAGAACCCAAAATCAACATACAGAAATTAGTTGTGCTTCTATACACTAAAAAGGAAATACAGCAAGTCCCCTACATACAAATGAGTTCCATTCCGAGGGTGCATTCCTAAGTTCAATTTGTTCATAAGTCCACCAAAGTTAGCCTAGGTACCTAACTAACACAATCAGCTATATAGTACTGTACTGTAATAGGTTTATATAATACTTTTCACACAAATAATACATAAAAATAAACAAACATGAAAAATAAAGAAAACATTTTTAATCTTACAGCACAGTACATTACCTTGAAAAGTACAGTAATAGTACAGTACAACAGCTGGCATACAGGGGCTGGCATCAAGTGAACAGGCAAGAAGAGTTACTGAATGGAGGAGGAAGGAGAGGTGGTAGATAGCAGAGCTGAAGGATCATCAGCAATAGGGGATGGAGGGCAGGCTGCAATTTCACTCATGCTTGATGTTGATGGCACAGGTTCTGGTTCCTTAATGGATTCAATTCTATCTACCTTCTTGAAAAAATGATCTAGTGATGTCTGGGTAGTAGCTCTTTTATTCTCATCATAAATGACATGGTAGCACTGGAGTGCATTCTGAATTGCATCTGCCATGTTCATGTACCGTTCTGTGTTCGGGTCCTGTGCCTCAAAAAACCAACAGTGCCTCCTCAAATACAGAAAATCCCCTTGGTATTTCCTGTGTTGTGAATCTTTTCAGTTCTTCAGTTACTTCTTCCTCTTGACTCTCTTTTTTCTTTCTCTGGGCCTCCAATTCAAGCAGGTCCTGATTAGTAATGCACGTTCACATCTTTGAAAGTTTGCAACTTGAAGGTTAGTATGTAGGGGACTTGTTGTATCTAAAAAAGAAATAAATAGAAAAATCCTGTTCACAATAACATCAAGAAGAGTAAAGTGCTTAGGAATAAATTTAACCAGGGAGGTGAAAGCCCAGTACACCGAAAACTATAGGACACTGAATAAAGAAATTAACAAAGATGCAACTGGAAAAATATTCCATGTTCATGGGTCAGAAGAATTAATATTGTTAATATGTCCATACTACCTAAAGATAAAGGCATCTATAGATTCTATGCAAACCCTTTTAAAATTTCCAGTGGCATATCTCCCAGAAATGTTAAAAATAATCAAATATTTGTACGGAATCACAAATGACCCCAGAGAGCCAAAGCAATCTTAATTAAAAACAAAGCCAGAGGCATCACACTTCCTGATTTAAAACTATACTGCAAATTATAGTAACCAAAACAGTATGGTATTGGCATAAAAATAAACACATAGACCAGTGGAACAGAATCAAGAGCCCAGAAATAAATGCTGGCATATACAGTCAACTAATATTTGACAAGGGGACTAAGAATACTCAATAGGAAAAGGACAGTCTCTTCAATAAATGGTGCTGGGAAAATTGGATACCCACATGCAGAAGAATAAAATTGAACTCCTATCTTATAACACTGATAGAAATTAAGTCAAAATGAATTGAAGAGTTAAACATAAGACCTGAAACTGTAAAACTCCTATAAAAATGGAGAAAATTTTCCTTAACATTGATCTTGGCAATAAGATTTTGGGTAAGGCACCAAAAGCACAATCAATAAAAGCAAAAATTAATAAGTGGGACTACATCACACTAAAATGCTTCTACACAGCAAAAAAAAAAAAAAAAATCAACAAAAGAGTAAGGCAACCTATGAAATGAGAGAAAATATTTGCAATTAATATGTCTGATAAGGAGTTGATATCCAAAATATATAACTCATATAACTCCATACCCAAAAAATACAGACAATATGATTGAAAATGAGCAAAAGAACTGAATAATCATTTCTCTAAAGAAGACATATATAAAGAAAAGACTTATGTGAAATAAATGATCAACATCACTGATCATCAGGAATGTGCAAATTAAAACCACAATGAGATATCATCTCACAGGTCTTAGAATAGTTATCATAAAAAAGAAAAGAGATAACTAGTGTTGGTGAAGACATGGAGAAAAGGGAACCCTTGTACACTGCTGCAGAGAATGTAAATTGGTGCAGCCACTATGGAAAAACAGTATGGAGGTTTCTCAAAAAATTAAAAATAGAACTACCATACGTTCCAGAGTTCCCACTTCTGTGGGTGTATATACACACACACACACACACACACACACACATATAATGGAATCAGGATTTGTAAGATATATTTGCACTCCCATATTTATTGCAACATTATTCACAATAGCTAAGATGTGAAAACAATCTCTGTCCATCAATGGATGTATGAATAAAGAAAAGGTATCCCCCAAATGCACACTGGAATATTATTCAGCCATGAGGCAAAAGGAAATCCTGCCATTTGCAACACTGATGAAACGTGAGGGCATTATGCTAAATCAGACAGGGAAAGAGAAATAAACTGCATGATCTTATGTGCACATGGAATCTAAAAAAAGCCAAACTCATAGAAACAGAGAATAGAATGGTGGTTGCCAGGAGCTGAGGGTGGGAGAAATGGGAAGATGTTGGGCAAAGAGTACAGACTTTAAGTTATAAGATGAATAAGTTCTGGGGATCTAATGTACAGCATGGTGAATACAGTTAACAATACTGCATTATACACTTGAGAGTCACTAAGAGAAAATATCTTAAATGTCCTCACAACAAAAAAGAAATAATAATTATGTGACATGGTGGAGGTGTTAGTTAACCTATGGTGGTAACCATATAAGTGTAATAAATCAAGGTTATATACCTTAAACTTACACAATATTTTATGTCAGTTATATCTCAATAAAGCTGTAAGAAATAAAAAAATAAAGTTAAAAAAGGAAGCAATAGCTGTGGGACAAAAAATTATCAAAATTGATCAGGGTGGCTTGAAAAGGAACAAAATATACATTCTAGAAATTAAAAATATAATAAGTAAAATTAGAAAAAAAATTAGGTGAGTGCTTTGGCCGATTATTTATAAAAATGTTCAGAATGATCTCCCTGAATCCATGTTCTTAGATGGTCCCTTTTCACTTTGACTCTAAACTTGACCAATAGAACATTAGCAAAGATGATACAAAGAGAAACTTGCACACTGCTTTCATGACTACATATTGGGGGCACTCTTTGTGTTCTTGGGAGCCTTCCACTTACCATCTTCTCCATGAGGAAAACACAGCCAAGTGATCTTCAACACTCCAACTTACATCTAAGTGTTCCCCAAAACTACAGCTTACATTGAGCCAACCTCCAGACATGTGAGTGATATGCTGTCTCACAAGAAAAATCAGACAAGCAATCACTGACCAGGAGAACAACTCATCTAAATCAGAAAATTGTCAGATATGGTAAATGTTTGTTGTTTTAAGCCACTGATTTTGCATCAAAAAACGAATTGGTACAACAATGTGTGGGGCAAACAGAAGATTAGACAAGGTTAAAGAGAAAATTCAGACCTAGAAGATCTAAAGTACCCAAAATGTATCATAAAGAGACTAAGAGATGGAAAAGATGAGAGAATGATACATGCAGGAAAAACTGAAAAAGTTCCATATGTGTCTAATCATAGTTCCAGCATGAGATAATAGGAATGTAGATAAGAGGAAATATTTTGAAGAGATAATGGCTGAGAACTTTCCAAAATTGTTGAAAACCACCAATCTTCAATTAATCCTCAATTCAATCCCAATAAGTAAGAAGTAGATCAACATACAGATCTAGACACACCCTGGTTAAAATGAAGAACATCAAAAGAAAAAGAAAAAAAATTGTGACAAACCACAATTTGAGGGGCATTTTACAAAATACCTGGGCTTCACTCTTCAAAAGTGTCTTATGAAAGACAAAGAAAGACTGAGGAACTCTTGCAGATTAAAGGGGACTAAAGGGCATAATTAAAAGGTAAAAATAATTAAAATTGAATAATAATAACAATTCTAGTTAAAACTCATGAGATGCAGCTAATAAGATACTTAAATTCTCATAATCTTAAATGTTCTTATTATGAAAGTAGAAAGACTGAAATGAATAAACTAGGTCTCCAAATTAACATGTTAAAAAATAACACACAGAAAATAGAAAAAGTCAATAGGACTTTTGTAAAAGGGTGATATTTTAATTAATATTACCAATCTAAGTAGTGAGTTTTGATGGCGATTCAGAAAGTATGCATGTATAAAACCGTTCATGTCCTACCAATTCTAATAAAGTGGTGGACCAGAAGATTTCAGGTCCTAGTAATTCAGAACTCTAGCATGTATGGCAAGAGGTGAGTTACTAAACCTATCAGGAAAAGAGGCTTGAGAAAGATTACTTTTAATGGAAAAAGAGTATGAAATTTCTAGTAAAAAGCAAATGGCTTTCTGACATTTGTATTCTTTCACGTGCCTTGTTGTTGTGTGACCTATGTACTATCCTTAAACATGTCCTTCTGACTCCTATCTGAAATAAATGATGTCCTCTGTGCACACCTGTCCTGGCTCATTCATCAAGAATAGTATTTAGTCACAACGCTAAGTCTAGCAGAGAAGGCTCGTTAAAGCAACAGCAGGTTAGAAATTCAGGCTCAGAGCTGTGGCCTTATCCATAGGCTGTTGTGGTCTTTGACTTGCCAATTATTTTCCTAAACCTCTGACCTCCTGGCTCCTGCACTAAGTACATATTAAGCTCCTTCACTTCTGGGAAGGGAGACCTTGAAGGAAGGTCCATCAACACTGCTGAGTGTCAGGAGTGGGTGCTCATTCTTCAGGGTCACTGCCAAATGGACATCCAGCTTAGCAGTCTGCAGGGGCTGCTGGAGAAAAGCTGTCTGGATGTAAGATGCAATAAAGGTCTCCAGCTACTCTTTACACAAGTAAGACATTAGTTTTAGTTCTGTTTCATTTGCGGCAACTGTGGTCTTTATTTCCTCTGCACTATTATGTGAATGCAACATCCTTCTCCATTTTGGATCCCGAATTGCTGTTTAATATTGCATGGGAAACGGCTGCCACATTGCTCTCTTTCCCCACCAAGTGGGTTACAGAGACCCTCAATGTCTGCAGTGAAGTGAAGAGACTTTTGGGTGAGTGATGCTCCATAAAGGACAAAATTATTAAAATGGCAGTAAACACTGAGTTCTGTTCTCACTGAGACTGTAATTGGTCCTCAAATTTTGCAAAGAAACAGATGGGCTAGAACTCTTTCCTTGATCTGGAATTAACAAATTCGACTTTCTGATTATGCTAATCTGAGGAAAGTTTAGCACGGAGCATATGTGTTTGAATTCAGGATATTTCTTATTTACAAGCAAAACTAAATTTAATTTCTCCTTCCCACTTCCCAAGGCCATTTTTGCAGGTTTTAAAAACTTGTTTGGGGACCTTGAGAAAGCATCCACCTCTGTCTCAAATATCAGGATTAGGCCCACGTTTGTTTCACACCATTATCAAGTTTGTATAAATACATTTACTGAAATCATTCCTTTAAAAATCATACTAGAGAATCAAGTCTTCTGCCCCCAACCATCACCCTTTTTCTTCAATCCAAACCCTACAAATAATATTTTATCTAACACCACCCTCAACGTGAAAATAGTAGTCTTATGTCTGCATGATGCTCAATGGTTTATGAAGAATTTTCTTTTTTTTTCAAGTCTTTATTATTTTTAGAGCAATTTAAGGTTTAAAACAAGATTAAGAGGAAGGTTCAGAGATTATTTCTGTCCCCCCAACTTTATGCATAGCCTCCCTAATTATCAACATCACTCACCAGGAAGTTACATTTTTTAAAATCAGGAATGAACATGCATTAACGCATCTTAATCACCCAATATCCATAGCTTATCTCAGAAGTCACTTTGGTGTTATACATTCTATGGGTTTGTACAAAAGTATAATGAGGAACAGTATAGCCAACACTATAATATCACAGAGTATTTTCATTGCCCTAAAATCCTCTGTGCTTTGTCTAATCATCCATCTCTCCCCGCAACCCCTGGCAAACATGGATCATTTTACTGTCTCCATAGTTCCGCCTTTTCCAAAATGTCATATATTTGGAATCATACAATATATAGACTTTTCAGATCACATTCTTTCACTTAATAATATGTAGTTAACTTTCCTCCATGTCTTTTCATGGCTTGGTAGTTCATTTCTTTTTAGTACCAAATAATATTCTATTGTCTGATGTACCACAGTTTATCCATTCATATACTGAAGGACACTTTGGTTGCATCCAAGATTTGGAAATTAATTGAAAAAGCTTCTATAAACACCCATGTGCAGGTTTTGTATGGACATAAGTTTTTAACTCCTTTAGGTAAGTACCAAGGAGTGTGATTGCTGGATTGTATGGTAAGAGTGTGTTTAGTTTTGAAAGAAACCATCAAACTGTCTTCCAAAGTGGCTGTACCTTTGTGCATTCCCACCAGCAGTGAATTACAGTCTGCGTTGCTTCATATCCTTGCCAGCATTTTCTGTTATTAGTGTTCTGGATTTTGGCCATTCTAACAAGTGTATATATTAACCTGCAACCTCACTCTAATCTCTTATTAGTTCCAGGAATTTTGGGTTGATTTTTTTAAAGATTTTCTACATAGATGATCATGTGCTCTGCAAACAAAGACAGTTTTATGTCTTCCTTCCCAATCTATATAGATTTTCTTTTCTTTTCTTACCTTATTGCAACAGCAAGGACTTCCAGTATTATGTTGAAAAGGAGTGATTACAAGAGACATCCCTGATTTGTACCTGATCTTAGTGGGAAAGTTTCAGGTTTCTCACCACTAAGTGTGATGTTAGCTGTAGGTTTTTTTGTAGGTAGTCTTTATCAAGTCAAAGAAGTTCCCCTCTATTCCTAGTACTAAGTTATTTACCATAAATGGGTGTTGGATTTTGTCAAATGCTTTTTTGCAATGTATTAATATGATCATGTGATTTTTATTTTTTAGTCTATTGATGTGATGGATTGCAATAATTGATTTTCAGTTGTTGAACCAGCTTTGCATAATTGGGGTAAATCCCCCTTGGTTGTGGTGTATAATTCATTTTATGCTTTTTTGGGTTTAGTTTGCTAATATTTTGTTGAGGATGTTGTGTCTATGTTTGTGAGAGATATTGATCTGTAATTTTTTTTCTTGTAATGTTATTGCCTGGTTTTGATATTAGGATAGTGCTGGCCTCATAGAATGAGTTTGGAAATGTTCCCTTTGCTTCTATCCTCTGCAAGAGATTACAGAGAATTGGTATACTTTCTTTCTTACACCTTTGTATAATTCACTAGTGAACTCATATGGGCCTGTTTTTTTCTATCTTGTAAGGTTCTTAATCATTTATTTAATTCATTTAATAGATACAGGACTATTCAGATCACCTATTTTTCCTTGTGTGAGTTTTGTCAGATTATATCTTTCAAGCAATTGGCCCGTTCCATCTAGTTATCAGATTTGTTGGCATAGAGTCATTCATAGAATCTCTTGATTATCTTTGTAATGTCTGTAGGATCTGTAGTAATGTCCCCTCTTTCATTTCTGATAACAGTAATAAGTGTCCTCTTTCTTTTTTTCTTAGTTAGCCTGGCTAGAGACTTACAAATTTTATTGCATAAAGACGTTTCTCATGCATCACTTAATTCTAATATTTATTTACTAACATAAATAGGCTTGAACCATGTCTTTGCCTCATAAATCCAGATTCTCTTTGATCCAGTAAGGTATATCCTAAAGTCCTTAGGCTTTTATATTCAATGCAAAATAACAATTCCCCTGAGAAAGTAGTTTTCAAGTTTTGGTCTAAGAATGACCTGAATCAATACCACCTGATGAGCTGATGGTGAGATGGTTGGTTAAAGTGTTTGACTCTTGCTGCAGACAGATATCAAGCATCAGGTTCTATTCAGGTAGGGCAGGGACTCTGCATTCTAAGCCTTTTCCAGGGTGACATTTGGCACACTAAATTGTGCCTTATTCTTCACAAATATAATGACTACATAAATTAAGTTTTTTCTTTCCTCACTCCTGTCTTTTAATCACTCAGTTGGGATATCAAAATACATGTGGGAAATATAGTGATAGTACTTACAACTTTCCAATATGATTACTTAAGATGAAAAGTTTATTAAAAAATTGAAGTTAATTTTAGTAAGCCATAAAGTATACAGTGTAGTATACAGAGGAAATATTTTAGGTGGTCCAGAGTGGGAAAACTTGCTCCCGTTTTTGTGTTCAGAAAGTTTTTAGCAGAGAAAAGGGATTAAAAGTAGACTTTGAGAGAATGGGATTGACTTGAAATCAAGATTAGAAAAAAGAAGGATTTAAGCAACAATGAAAAAGAACAAGGCAAGTTCACAGATCAATCAATGCTGTTCAAAGATCGAGGTCTTCCTCAAGTTTGGGTAGTAAATGGGGACATTCTCTGTGTCAAATTTTCAAATAATAGCAACTCCCCAAAAGCCAATCTGCTTTTTTATTTTTAAATTTTTCCTGCTTTAGTTAGATATAATTGGCATACGTGATTGTGCATGTTTAAGTTGTATAACGTAGTGAATAATATATCTCCATATTGTGAAATTATAACCACAATGAGGTTAGTTAACACCTCCATCAATCACCTCACATAGTTACCTGTGTGTGTGTGTGTGTGTGTGTGTGTTAAGAACACTTAAGATCTACTCTCTTGGCAACTTTCAAGTATACAATACAACAGTGTTAATTATAGTTACCATGTTGTACATTGGATCCTCAGGACTTATTTACTTTATAACTGGAAGTTTACACCCTTTGAACACTTTCACCCATCATACCCCCACCCCCAGTTTACTTTATATAATAACAAAAACCCTACAATTCTAAACCATTTCAGTGGTAAAATAGTTAATCCTTTAAAGAAATTGTTGGTCTAAATTCTATTACTGTTAAGATTTAATAACCTACATGTAAGTTTCAAAGGAGCATTTTTAAATTACTTATCCTTAATGTAAATTGTATTCCACATGATAGTTATTTTAGCGAACTCAGCTACATGTGTCTGTTTGGAGAGTGAGCTTGCAAAGTTTGGGGATCATATAAGCTTGCTTTGGGCACAGTTCATGTCTCCAAATCCTGTGGTAATACATATACTTGTGTTTAAACAGTAGATCTGAAGTAGAAATGATAACACAGTGCTTGTGAAAAAAATGAAGTGATAGAACTTGAATTACTCCAATTTTTTAATTCTGTCACCACTTTTAGTTTTCACTGCATTTAAAATGTAAAACAGTGAAACAATACAAAGTGTGAGCAGTAATATTTTTGTTTGGCAAGTACAAACTTTGGTTAATGCATGAAATACTTTTATAATTTTGAGTAGTATCAGTTTGGAACAAAGTACAGTGACACATGTGTTTTAAATGTTTCTTAATAATCAGTACACTAAAATTACAGAAGGAGCAATTAATTGTGACTACAATAAAATATAATGAAATGGACATTACATAACAAAGAAATCAAATTTTGAAGAAGAATGTCAGAAGGGATGAACAAAAATACTGGTCATACATGGCCATAAAAATTTTAAAAGGTAGTACTCAAATACCCTTATAGTTTCCACAAAGAAATAGACACTCATAAAAAGAAGTAAATAAAATAATATCAATGTTTGCTTTCTTTTTTTTTGAAATACACTATTTATTATGTGGTAATGTGTTTTGGGGTCTATTTCTGGATTATCTATACTCTTACACTGATTTTTGTGTCTATTCATGTGCTAGTATCTTACAGTTTTAATTACTGAAGCTTTTATTATATATTCTAATAACTGATAAAGCCAGATCTCTACTTTTTTTTTTCAGGTTTTTCCATGCCATTCTTTTTTTTTTTTTTTTTTTTTTTGCGGTATGCGGGCCTCTCACTGTTGTGGCCTCCCCCGTTGCGGAGCACAGGCTCCGGACACGCAGGCTCTGGACGCGCAGGCTCAGCGGCCATGGCTCACGGGCCCAGCCGCTCCGCGGCATATGGGATCCTCCCAGACCGGGGCACGAACCCGTATCCCCTGCATCGGCAGGCGGACTCTCAACCACTTGCGCCACCAGGGAGGCCCTCCATGCCATTCTTGCACATTTATTTTTCTAAATAAATGTCAGGTTCCTACAGGTATCTTTATTTAGATCATATTAAAGTTATCAAATCCACATCTTTAGGATGAGTTGTGTGTTCCAACCCAAGAATATGGTTTGGGTTTTCCATTTGTTCACGTCTCCAATTAGATCATTCCTCTTAGTGTTTTAAGTTTTCTTCAAAAAATATCTTGCATGTTCCTGATAAATTTATCCCTAAATCTATTGTCATTTTTGTTATAGGTAAAATGGGATTCTTCCATTATATATCATAATTGTCTATTTGTACATAAAGGAAGTTAGTTTTGTATATTAATGTTGTTCTGAGAAGTCTTTCTGAATTATGTTTATCATACTTAAGTTGACTCCCTCGTGTTTTCTATGTATTCAATTACATCATAGAAAAAGATCAATAATTCAATATTTGCTTTCATTCTGTCATTTTCTCTGATTTTTGGAGAAAAAAGATTGAAATTTTAACAAAAAATAGTAATTTATAATAAATTTTCTTTTTTATAGAGATATTATTGACAATAACATTATATTAATTTCAAGTATACAACATAATGACTCGATATTTGTATAGATTATGAAATGATCCCCACAATAAGTCTAGTTAACATTCTTCACCATACACAGTTACACATTCTTTTCTTCCTGTGATGAGGACTTTACGATTTTCTCTTAGTTTCTTTCAAATATGGAATACAGTGTTATTATAGTCACCATGCTGCACACTACACCCCATGACTCATTTGTCTTATAATTGGAAATTTATACATTTTGACCCTCTTTACTCACTCCACCCACCACCCAAACCCTAACCTCTGAAACCACCAATCCATTCTGTATCTATAATCTTTGTCACTTTTTTTGTTTTTATATTTTTGTTTTCTTTTGTTTTAAGATTCTACATATAAGTGAGACCACATGACTTTTGTCTTTCTTCTGATTTATTTCAGTTAGCAAAATGCCCTGAGGCTCCATCTATATTGTCTCAAAGAGACAATCTTTATTATGGCTACATAGTATTTCATTATATGTATACATATACATATATCCATACATGTACATATACATATATCAATACATATACATACACATATATCTATACATATACATATATCAATATGTATGCATATATATCAATACATAGACATATATATATACCAATACACATACATATATCAATACATAGATGTATACATATACATATATCAATACATATACATATATCAATGCATATACATATACATATATCAATACATAGACATAGACATATCTATAATATCTTCTTTGTATATTCATCCATCAGTGGATACTTTGGTTTCCATATCTTGGCTACTATAGACAATGCTGTAATGAATATGGGGTGTATATATCTTTTGAATTACTGTTTTTTTTTTCTTGGGATAACTACCCACAAGTGGAATTGTGGGATCATCTGGTAGTTCTATTTTTGATTTTTTAAGGAATCTCCATACTGTTTTCTATGGTGTGGTAAAGTTTTTTAGAGTGATTTTTTTTTTACAGAAACATTTGAAGAAATAAAGTATTGGACAATATTTTCATTCCTGGAATTTATTGTATAATGGAGGTTTTATGAATCTCTATCAAACTTATCATTATGCTAAAGAACTTTTGCTTTGTCTCTTACTTCACATGAAAGAAACTTTTTGAAATTAAAGTTTAGAAATATTCTTTGATCAGCTATTAATGAAGATAAATGAACAAGTCTCAAGTAACAGAGAGTCATGTTAGTCTCTGTTGAACATGAACATGCAAAGAAGATCAATTTGATAGTCATTGAAAAATTGACAGAAGTTAATGTTCAAAACCAGAAATTGTAATTTTGTAATTTTTTTCTGTGACAAACTAATATGGTTACAATTTCCTTGTATTATGTCACTTGTGTATATCCCTGAGCAATGTACATTATTATTTTGTATATTTTAAAGCTTTCTATAACTTGTATCACACCATATGTATTCTTCTGAAACTATATTTATCCCTTTAATGTTTGTTTGTGAGTCATCTCTGTTGATATATGTAGTGTTAGATCATTTATTTTTACTGCTCTATCTTGTTCCATGGCATGAATACATCTTTTTTTATGCATCTTCCTCTCGGTGAATATTATGTTGTTTCCAACTTGCTGCCACTGGGAAGGGAAGAAGGCAAGAATCAAAGAAGAGTTGGAGAAAGAAAGAACCTCTTCGCTGGGGAAAAATGACCCAAGACAGACTCCTAAAAAACCAGAAGCCAAGTTCTTCACTACTGCTAGTAAATCTGTGAAAAAAGCTCCCCATACCCCCAAACAGTGGCCCTTCCTTTCTCTCTAAGTTCAACCCATATAGCTACGAGTAGAGCAACTCAGTTAGAGGGTGTACATTTCTTAAACTTTACTAGATATGCCATATTGTTCTTCAACATACTTATACAAATATATATTCTCATGAACAATGAGTCAAAGTTCCCACTGCAAGTAGTTTTTAACTTTTTCAAATGTGCTTTCAAAATGTTTTCTCACTGTAGTTTGATTTTATTTCTCTAATTACCAGTGAGGTTGAACATCTTTTCATATGCTTTTTGAATTCAGGTTTTAAGCCCTTGTTCTATAAATCTCACTGCTGCTTCTCTACATCCCCTAACAACCATTATATTCTTGATATTGTAATTGTAGAAATTGATATTTATTTATTTGATGACTGTTCTTCTTATCAATGGCCAATAGTACTTAAAAGTAAGAATAATTTATTGAAATCAATTATACATTAACTAACCAGGAAGTTATTAATTTTGTAAATCTTCACACAGATATTTACTATTAGATTTCATATGTATCTGTATTTTTCTCTACTTAGAATGATTTAATATGTTACAATTTTTTGTTAAAGCAAAAATATTGAGAAATACTTATTTTTTGCCATATTCTTCAGCAATACAGAGAGAATTATCATCTTGGGACATACAAATAATTCCACAAAAAAATCTAAACAATTTAAACACACATGAGAACTTGTGGAAAATACAAGTCAATATACAGACCTGTGTTCAGTGTTTTGTGAAATCCAAACTTCTGATCCTAGCCTACAAGTCTCACTTTCCTGACCTCATGTCCTTCCAAGCTCCCCTTCCTCATTTGGAGGAAGCAGCCACTCTGAGTGGTCCCTCTCCTTAGAAATACCCAGCTCGTGTCTGCCCCCAGGCTACAAAACTGGGGTTCCCCTCTTCCTGAAATACCCTGGAGATCTTCTCAGGGTCTGACTTCTAAACCAAATTAATCCCAAACTCTCTAATCTCTCTCTATCACATTATTTTTATTTTCTTCATATTACTTTTTTCATCTTCTGATATGGTCCCTTTTTACTTTTTATTATCTGTTTCACAGATAATAAAGATAATAAAGATCAACACTGTTCCAAGAGACCAGGGCTCCCTGTATTCCCAGTGCCTGGAACTGTGCCTGGCATGCCAGCATGCAGTAAAAGTACTTTGAAGGCTTACTCATTCAAGGTCGTATTAGAAGTCACACACTTCTCACATTAATATATTAAAACTCATACAAACCTAGGAAACTGTACTAGGGACAATCACAGTATTGTCATGGTGGCTTTTATGACTAATGCAATGCAATTCAATTTACTTCTTGTATTTGGAATGCCAGACCTTGGCTTTCATGTTGAAGAATGATTCTCCGGGACTAGACTAATTGAAGGGCATTTGAATTACAAACACTTGACTATGTTTTTTGTATATGGAGAAGAAACATGTGTGAAAATAAAGCTGACTTAACCATTTCAGTGGTCTCCTTATCTGATAATGATGCTTCAGTAATAGCTGCTCAGATGCTGCCTGCAGGAAAGAGCCCAAAGTCATAATTATTCAACAAATAATATTCAATTCATTATTCTAGCTCAGTCTAAAAGGCAGATGACACATCTTTAAAGCTGCTTTCTATTCACATTGCTGAAGAAACCTTTTAACACAGAAACCTGAAAGACGGTTAGTGGATTGGGTCTTTGAAGATATTTTTGAGTGCTAAAGATAAATAAAACAAAAAGTATCATTAGATGTTGAATCTTTATTTGGATTCTTTTTAGGATATGAAAAAAATGGCCTCTTGTTTTAAATTGTATACATTAATGCACTAATAACATGAATGTAATAGGCTATAGAATCAAACCACATTTTTTAGATCTACTAATTACAAAAAGAAAAAAAAAACATACTCATAATTCAGAGAGTTGTGTGTTGATTCTTATCTTTGCAAACATTTTATTCCAGATGTGACTAATTAGTAGTATAAACAAGTTTGCTCAGGGAATGTTTATATTACTTAGTAAAAAGCATAATTAGGAAAGAAGCTACAAAGAACATATCTCTGGGAAAAGCTGCAGATTTGGGTGATTAGCATCTTATTCTGAACATCCCCTAAAGACCCTTTGTGGGGATCATCTATTATGACTATTTTTTTGCATTCTTAGTGTTAATATATAAGCATTTCCATGGTGCTTATTCTTATATATACATAGTAATATATGATATTTGTTTAATATCACCAGTAACACCACACAATTATCAACAAGGAACTGAATTTTTGAGAAGTAACTCAGAAAGATCATTTTTTCTATTAGACTAACTAGAAGTCATGACTCCTAACTCCAAAACCTGAAGTATTTTTATACAGGTTTCTGAAGGGCCTTGCCTTCATGTATATATCATTGTCCATCTAAACACATGAGAATTTGGAATCTCTTGGTATTTCCTATATTATTATTTTAAAAGCATAAAAATAATAATTAAATCATGCCAACTTAGCTGATATCAGCTGAGTATAGAGACACTCACTTTCCATATCTAATTAAAGAATTATTCAGACCAAATGGATGCTCCCTAGCTGAGAGCATGCTGTTTATATTTCAGGTAGTCAATTTTGTTCTTGTATCATTGGAGATACTAATCCTCTAGAGCAAAGCTCATCTATAAGTGGATTCCAGGTAGATATATCTTCTAAACTGAGTTCTTTAGGGCTTTCCTCTATCCCATGAACCTATCCCAATCCATTGAACTGGATCTGATAGTCATTGAAGGAATGAATGGATGAAATTTTCAATGCACAATTACAAACGGACCTTTCATCAATGAAAGTATTATTGACCAAACCCTAGACAGAGAACAAGCTTAAGTGTATAATTAAGGCAAAATTTGCTTCCAACTGGCAGTTAATAAGTATTTGGGATTATGCACAGAAATGACCAAACAAAACAAAAAATCCCACCATGCCTTACATACGTCTCCCCAAACACAAGTATATTCCACATGTAATCCTTATATCTTTAGCCAAGGCTGTAGAGTTTTTGCTTTTGCTTCAAAGTCACTCTCATTTTACATACTAAGGCTTTAGTAAAATTCTGAACAAGTTTGCTAGGTTACCTATTTTAAAATTTCAAACTAATAAACTAGAGTGTTTAATATATTGTTTTAGCTGATTGTGTTTTTGAAAAGAAAAAAATAAAGCCTTCACATGGAGTCAATTACAGTAAAATTAAGGGAGACAGATATTATATTATTTAAATATGCAGTTTAAAGCTACATATTGAATGTTACGGCCCATTAATGTAAATTATTTTGCAGTGGAAATATCTAATTATCTCTTGCAGATAACAAATATAAATGTAAATGTTTCAACCTAATCATAATAACCTGCCAGGAGAGAAGCTGTGCAATTAGAAATCCAGTATGTGCCCCAAAGTTGAATTGTCTATGAAATTCACCCTTGGTGTCTCTGCTGTGCCATTTCTGGATGTCTCTTTTATAGATCAAGGGAAGAAAATATATTTGATTTTTTGTGTGTTGAAATTACATTTTTATAAGAGCAATTATTTAGGGTGATTAATAATGACAGTGATTTTTTTAAACTTGCAACTAACATGGTTCTCAGTAAAATGCATCCCCAATAGTGAATTATATAAATTAATTCCAAGGACTTTTTTTTTTTTTCTTTTTTGCCATACGCGGGCCTGTCACTGTTGTGGCCTCTCCCATTGCAGAGCACAGGCTTCGGACGTGCAGGCTCAGCGGCCATGGTTCACGGGCCCAGCCTCTCCGCAGCATGTGGGATCTTCCCGGACCGGGGCACGAACCCGTATCCCCTGCATCGGCAGGCGGATTCTCAACCACTGTGCCACCAGGGAAGCCCCAAGGACTTTTTTCACCCACTGATTTCATGTCAGAATTGTTAACTTTCCCATAGTTAAAGGCAAATAAAATATTACAAGCTTCAGATCTGAAATATATACTGAAACAGATCATTTTGTAACACAAATAAGAATTTGGACACCCTTTAGAGGCTGTGACTTGCCCATGTTTCATTTATAGGCATTTTCAGACTAGGTGCTGTATGTATTTCTGTTTGGACATTACAGCAGCAAACCCAAACATCAAGAAGGCTGAAGTCCTGGATATGCAGCCATGATCTCAAAAGCATCATTTAGTTAAGAAAATGTCTTGCTGTTAGAAAGTGAAGAGCCAGAAAATAAGGGCTTCTGCTATAATGAGAGTGGAAGAAAACTTGCTATACATGTGGAAGAAATTAACTATTTGGTTTACCTTTCCTTCCTCCTGCTCCAATTTTTAAGATATACTCTTTTGTTTAATGAATTGAAAAACACAAAGTTAACTTGTATTTTCTCAATACTGTGCTTCAGAATTTTTCCTATGTCTTCATGTTAACATGAGCACCCTAGGTTGACATGAGCCAGGTTCTTGAATTATTTGAGTTTCTTTAGGTGGCAAGACACACTGTTCTTCCAGGATGACCGCAGGAGTAGGAGTTCACTGTAAAGATTCACGAGGGAGAACAACAACTTCATCTGCACAGCTAAACCAAACAAGAAGGTCGCAGAGTCTCATGACAACTAAAATATCACTGGGAGAACAGAATGCTGGTTTAAGGCGCAGCTTCATGATTTATATTATTGTCACCCTGACTCTAGTTTCTGACATTAAATAATTTAACTACTGTCCCTTTTTTCCTACTACTCCATCTACTGCTTACTGGTTGGTTCTCCCTGCAGAGTACTGATCTGACAGATCTGACAGGTGACTAACCCCTGGGGCAGAGGATTCCTCTGACGTTGTCTTTAGGTCAAAAACCCGTCTCTTTTCCATTTGACTGCACCCAGTGTGATCACAACTGGATTCAGAACATGTAGATTCATGGCTCATAATTCTTCAGAGCATAGCTGAACAGAATCTTCCCCAAATATTCCTGGGGTTTTAAAGTATTCATATTTCTGGCATGCTTAGTCTTTCCCACAAGATTATTAAACTTTAAAGTACTTTACATCTCCTTATGACTTGAATCAACATCTCTGGTCTTTCAACTTGCCATATACCGCAGCCGTCCTCCCATACTGAAATAATTTTAAAAGGTAGCTGAAAGTACCATGTTTTCTGACAGTTCTTTTTTTAAATATCTGCGACCTTTGTCTGGAATGGCTTTCATCAACTCTTCTACTTGACTAAAGTCTACTCATCGTTCAAGATTCGGCTCAAGCACTAAAACAAGTATATCTTGTTTCCTTCCTGTCCAACAGCTCTTCCTCCTTCTTTTGGGAATTTTTTTCTTGGGGAACCACTGTTCTCTTACTTTCAGCCTGTATTGTCTGGATGAAGCTTACCCTGTGCTCCGACATCAAGACTGAGGAAATAATATTGATCAACTAGTACTTTTCATTCTCATAGTCACGTGTTTGGATCAAGAGTGGATGTGTGCCCCAAGAACTCAAAATCATCTGGGGCCATTTTATAGAATTATTAGGAAATAAGTTTTGTTTGTTGGCTTGCTTGTCTTTATAAAGTTGATTAGCTGGTAAAATTCAAGCCTGGAATTTCTAATGTCAATCTTTGTTACCACATGGGGATAACCAATGTATGAGAAAGCCAAAACAGACGTATTTGAAGGTGAGAGAAGGAAAGAGGAACCCGGCAGCATTACCTACTGGAGCACCTGGATCAAACTGCAACTGAATATATACTGCTCCTGTAATTTTCCCTTATGCATGACAATAAATTTGTCTCCCTTTTTTCTTTTTTGGCTCAAATGAGATTGATCTGACTTTTCTACTATCTGCAGTATAAAAAGACCTAACTAATATGAGTTGTTTAAGCCAGGTGCCTTTTTATAGCACTTACTATGATGTATCACATATTTTTCCTTGTTTTTGTCCTGCTCTAGACTGTGAGCTCATGGAAGGCTGTAGCCGTGTCCCATCTTCATGGGCCAATGCCTGATGCACTGTATGTTATATCACTGGCATTTTTTAAATATTTGCTGAACAAATGAAACAAAGATGGATAAACGTTTTAGCTGTTCGATCAGTAGCAGTATTTTCTAAATTGCTAAATGTGTTTATTTTAGTTCAAAAAACACCAAATTTATTTTATAACTAGTAACACATGTTTCTTAATCAAATTTAAGATTTTTCTCTCTTCAGTGTTTCCCTACAAAAAAAATCCAACAAATTTAGCACTGTGTTTTCTCAGTGGAAGTATCATTTTTCAAGCTTCAGCCTATGGATCCCATTTCAGTGGTTCAACAACAGTGAACAATTTAATAGAGAGAGAAATGTGGTTGATGAGGGAAATCAAGATCCGGATCATGGAGGGTCTCAATTTCTATGCTAAGCAGTTTGGATTCGGCAATTTTGAGCCATTGAGGAGTAACCATGCAAGATTCACACTTTAGAAAAGATCCTCGCGGCAGGTTCAGGATGTAGGAGAGAGTCAAGGGATTCCCCTGATGTAGAAAAGACCCAGCCTAGCCGAGCATAATTGTCCAAACCACCGAAGAAGCAGTTGAGAATAAAAAGAGAAGTAAGGAAGTAGATGCTGAAATTAGGGACTGGATATAGGGGATGGGGAAAGAGATCAAAGATGATCTCAGACTTCTGGCTGGGATGATAGCCATTCATTAACATTAAAAAAGTAAATAGGATAAGTAGATGGAGAAGAGAAACTAACTTGATTTTTGGACAAATCAATTAGAAAAATGGAGAAAGAACTTGCCAAGAATAAACTTGTGGGCTTCGTTTATCTTTGCCTTTTTCTGGCAGTAGCTCTTTATCTGGCAGCTAGAGCTGGGCCTCAGGTTCTTCCGCCTTTAGGATGTCCTGTCCATGCGACCCCACCCTGTCCAGGACGTGAAGGCAGAGCTCACCTCTGCTGACCTGGGTTTACAACATCCTCTGAGCAGCATGCTCATGGCAAGATTTCTGAAGATGCTCCCATGTCCAAGCTTTAAGGAAGCTCTTATCTGGCATACACAGATTGCTGAAATTGGGCATGGTAAGCTGCATTCCACTCTAAGTTCTTCTTGTATGGGCTTTAAAAAAAGTTGAAAGAATGTTGAATAGTGTTTTACTTATGAAGTTTTCTTAATTCCCAATGAGTGTCTATCATTGTGACATTTTCCCTCTGTTGCTCAGCACCAGGTGGGAATGCTGCAGACAGACAGACTGAAGGAAAGCCTTCCTCAAGGGTGGGCATTGGGCCGGGTAGAAATCCCAAATTACATTTGATCACTTGTATCTGATTTCTCCCTCTTTCGCCAATAGATGTCCCTGTAGCAAATGAAAGAATTTTGAAAGGAGTCCAGGGGTGTAATTAAGTGAGACAATACAGATGCCAGAATTTAAATGCTGCCAGTTTTATGTAATTTAATTAATGCTGTAGAGAGAAAAAAAATGCTTGCCTGTACAGTATTTTGTGAAGTAAAGAGCTGCTGATTAAAGGGCATCGTTCTGACAGAATCCAGAGAAATAGAGAGTTGCTCCATAGATGGCTCTATTAGATTAGAAAGAACAACCACATGCAGAGTCCTGTTTATTATTTTATGTCTGACATTTTAGGAGCCTGTGTAATGTCATCTATAGAAATTCCGACAGCACACCAATTGTCCCATACAGGTGTACCTGTCTTTTCAGACAACCTTTTTAGACATCCATTACTTATAACACCTGTTTCCTTCATGGGAGGACTGGACTTTACAAGGGGGCTTTCCTTACAGATGAGAATGGAGGAAAGAAATTTTGAAGTGAAAGGATGATTCTTTTGCTTAAAAATACAAATATGTCAGCAGTGTTCTTACCAGATTTTACTCAGATTTATTCAGCCAGGACACTTTGATAAATATATATTCCATCTTCCTTAGAGAAGTAGTGGATAATGCTTTAGATGCAGACTCAAAATCAATTTTGGTAATAACTGTGGGTATAACTCACAGTTCCCTAAATGAAAATCAGGTAACATGAAAAGAAAAAGCAAGCTTGTGATCAGCAAAACACCCACATAAGATCCTGCTGTCTCGGGTGGCTCCTCATTTACAGCTTTCGGATTTTAAATGAGGGGAAACTATTTGAAAGTTCAAAGAGTTTGGGGTTTTAAAGTTGTCTTCATTTAAAGTGTTCCTTTTTTCTTTTTGTGCTTTATAGTTCTTTTCAAAACTTTCATCCACAGTACACAGTACACACTGCGTTCCAGAAATTTAAAAAAATAAGGTGCTAAATAAAAACAATGAAAAATGAAAGGGTGTGATGACAGTGAAGGTCAGAGGGCTCCTACGACATGAGGCTTAGTTCTTCACTCTGGATACATCATCCTAAGATTGCTTCTATCTGTTTATTTTCATCAAATACGATTGTAGTTAAATGAAATAGTCAGATTAACAGTTCTAGTTAAAAATACAGATTCAGTAGAACCAAAATAAAATATTGGGGCAATTGATCAGCTTTTGATAGTTCAATAAATACATGTCATATAATTCAAGTGCAATTACAATAACATGTCCCTTCTATTTTAATTAAGCATATTTAAGATGTACATTCAGTCACACTTAATGTAGCTGAAATTTCAGAAACTTCATCACTGGCTAAGGGTAGCAACAAAGGCATGAACAAAGCCACTGGATACCGTCTCCTCTCAGTGGCTATTTGATTTATTTGCTGCTGAGTAACAAACTACTCTCAAACCTTTGTGGCTTAAAATGACAACCATTTCATCTGTTCACGATTCTGTACATCAGGTATTTAGACAGGGCTCTGCCTGGTACTTCTTTTGCTCCATGAGACACTGGCCAGGATTACAGAATTGCAGTCAGGTGACTTCACTCCCACGTGTCACCTTGGAGGGGAGACTGCAGGGCAAGAACCTCTTCCTCTCTCCACTTACCCAGCTTGGGCCTCTTGACACCACTGCCGGATCCCAGGAGAGGGCTTCAAGAGGAGATAAGCTTGAAGCTTCAGATGAAGGTCCAGCTGTGAATGTTATATCTCATCCTTCCACTGCACTCTCTTGGCTAAATCCAGACAAAAGGCTGATTCAAGGGGAGAAATTCAAGGGGAGGAAAATAGACCCTGTTTCTCAATTGGACGAGTAGCAAGAATTCACAGCCATCTGTATCTACCAGAAACCGTCCTCTGGCCATGAATTACTTATATTTTCTGACATGCAAAATACACCTTTCCCTCCCAAGAGCCCATAATTCTCATCCCATTATGGCATCAGGCACTAACGCAATGACCAGGATCTAATCTTCTGAGTTAGACACAGGTGCTCATAAGGCTTCTGCCATGAGGCTCCTCAGGTAGGGAGACACTTGAATTTTTAAAAAAGTCACAGACAAGACAGAGTATACTTGGAGAAACAGGCATCGAATGACTGCAGTCAACACTTCAAATCAAAGAGGGGAAATGGGAAGCACGTACACAGTGATTCTGAAACCCAGCCATGCACGTCCTCAAATTCCTTTGCTCATTGAGGAGGATGTAGACCTCCTTACAGGGAGGAGAACCACTCAGCACTTGGCTTCTCTCTTTGGACTGTGGGCTCCCCCATCTGACTCTTCCTTCCTTTTCTATAAAAAAATGATCTATGCTTATGACATATTAGCTTGCTGCCTACCCACAGAATATTAGGGGGGGAAAAAAGGAGCCTTCTTTCTGTTTTGTACTTTTGGCCGAAAATGATACAGCTTCCTAAACAACTTGGTGGGATGCCAGTGTATAAGACCATTAATCCAGTCCATTGGACAGACCTCATGCTCACATTTTTCTTTGAGACAGGCTTCTCTCTACCTGGGCTCTGAGCCGGGGAGCTATGGAAAAATGCCATTAAGATTTTTAGAAGAAATTTTGTCCAGCTGAGAAGGAGTAACAAGCACCTCTTAAAACTCTGAGATCTTAACAAAGCGTTCTGCTCCCACTCACCTGATGTGACTTTAATCCCACGGCCTTGTGTTCATGGCAACATCTGTCTTTGATATTTGCCTGAGTCACCTTTTACTTTGAGAAATATTTGCCCAATGGATTGGCTAGAAGTAAGAAATAGTTTAATTTTTCAACTTAGCAATTCTGAAGTTGGAATACTTCTTTAGAATTTGGCTTAAAAAAGCAAACAGTTCCTTTTCAAATCCATCTCTCTCACCACCCTTTATGATTGAGAGCTAAAAGAAGCCCACTGGCACTTTCAACATCCTGCTTGGAACTCTCCTTTGCTAGACCCACAAGTTCACCAGGTACATGTTCTATCTTCTGTGTTCCTGCAGGTACCAGTTTGTCAAGTGTTCTTCCACTGCAGGTCACATGTCACCCCCCTTCCAAGCTTGAACAGCAGTTTGCTCCCTGCCTTTCCAGTTTTCCCTACCAGTCTTCCCGATACCCTTCACAAGAGCCATTGCCGTCTCCTTTAGGTTTTTGTTACTGAAGAATCCCACTTCTAATACCATGTTCTGTTTCAATTTTTCTATTGCTGTTTAACAAAACACCTTAAACAACAACAATTTATTATAAGTTACAGTTCTTTGTATGACCAGAGAGTTTTTCTGCTTTAGTGGTGTCATAGTGAGTGCTGGGATGACAGAAGTTTCCAGAAGGTCCTCACTCACACAGCTAGCAGTGGTACAGATCACTGGCTCAGTACAGCAAGGGTTGGGGGCTGAGAGTTCTTCCATCACAGTTTCTCCACGTGGCAGCTTGAGCTTCATCCAAACATGGTGGCTGGGTCCCAGGGAAAGACATTCCAAGAGTTAAAGGTAGAAGTTCTAGATCTCACAAAGCCCAGCCTCAGAACTTATATAACATCATTCCCACCACCTTCTGTTGATGAGAACAGTCCAGGAGCAGTCTAGAATCAGAGGAGGTAAAAAGAGTCTACCTCTCAATGTGAAAATGATGAGGTCAAATTGCAAAAACATATGTGGAATGGAAGATATGGCACAGCCATCTTTGGAAACACTTGGGGATGCTGGGATGGGGTGAATGTATTTTGCATGTGAGAAGGACATAGATTTGGGGAGACAAAAGGAGAGAGTGAATTGTGTCCCTTCCCAAATTTACATGTTGAAGATCTAACCAGCCAGCAGTTCCTCAGAATGTGACAGTATTTGGAAATAGGGTGATTGCAGATATAGTTAGTCAAGAAGGGTCATATTGGAGTTGGGTGGGCCCCTACTCCAATAGTGATGTCCTTATAAAAAGGAGAAATTTTGACACAGACATGCACACAGGGAAAATGCCCTGTTAAGAGAAAGGTAGAGATCTGAGTAAAGCAGTAAAAGCCAAGGAATGCCAAAGATCACCAGCAAACTACCAGGAGTTTGGGGAGAGGCCTGGGACAGACTGTCTTTCAAAGACCTCAGAAAGAACCAATCATCCAAACTGCTAGAGAATACATGTCTGTTGTCTGAGCCACCTGGCCTGTGGCATGTTGTTAAGGTAGCCCTAAGAAACTCATACCAGTAGCCATGGGATCTTTGTTGAGCACCTATCCTGGTAACGAAAACAATAATACCAAAATTCCCTTCCCTTCAAGGATCCAGGTTAATAGAAGTAGCAGTGTTTTCACAGAAATACAAATACTCAAATGATTTCTTTTCTAATGCAGTTTATGCCACATTTTAGCAAAAAATAAAATCTCATGTAGTGCTATAATCAGGAACAAGGCATGCATGTTTGTGACATGTGTGTGTGTATTGTGGTTTCCCCTCAAACCACAAAACATAAGCATCCTCAGTGACCTACAATGGAAAGGCTTTTTCCCTTGGCACTACTGGTACTTTCATTTTAGGGCTATATACAACATTTAGACCAGTGTTACATTTCAACTACCTCTTCTATGGAGGAAACCCCTCCAGAAAGCCAGGATTAGCCAAGTAGATGCCGTTCACACCCAAGTCTTCAGACTCACAGGTCACTGTCGATTTTGCAAAGAACAGCAATTTCACCGCTGTTTTATTCTGGTTTCCTGGGCAGCTGCTTTGCTAGTTCACAAAAGTGATGTTGCTACCTCAAGCCAGTACAGCACATCAAAACTCCAGTACAGATGCTGGAATATGTATGAGGAGATGACAAAGACCGATCTGTCTGTGGAAGATTCAAATGTGAGCATCTGCTATCATGGCATGAAAAAGAATTAGACTCATCAACTACAGTGATTCATAATGATAGCTGTGTTTGCTCTCAGAATATTAAGGGAATCAACCGTTCACTTAATTGCCAAAAAGGACTCTTTTTTTTTAACCATACAACATCTCTCTCTCATTCTCTCAATATATAGATTTTTATAGAGATAGATATCCCGAAGTGGTCTCACTAGCTCAAGCATAAATGTAACAGAGAAAAATTAAAAGGAGCTAATATATTTGATTAATGCTAGCTTCCGTATCTGAACTTAGAAGCATAAATATCTATAAGTGATACTGTCTGCAAATGAGATCAAATCAAATTTCAAGGCACTCTGTTAATGAAAAATATTGATTTTTATAGCATTTGGGCCAAACCATCGCCAATTTCCAATCCCCTTGATATCTCTTTTAGCAACGAGGGCTTCATCCTTGGATATACAGATGCCCTTCTCTTTCTCCTCCTCCTCTCAAGCTCTAGGCCTCATGGCTTTTCTCTTCACCTTCTCTTCGGTGTTGATCTAATTTCTTCCTGCAACGTCAGTCGTCACTTCCAGGCAGATGACTCCCAAGTCACTGTCTTAATAAGCTGATAACTTCCTTTCCAATGTCTTTGTCCACATAGCCTGTCCTTTCCGACTAATCTGCCCTGAGTGCTCCTTGCACTTTCCTCTCTACCTTCCTGTTCAAACAGCATTAAGCCTCCACTCCACTCTTTCAAATTTCACCATCCTTAAGGAATTGAGCTGAAGATCCACGTCATCCATCCTTCCTGACTCCTTCCTGGTCCATTATGACTCACATGGTCCTTCTTCTTCCTGAACACTGGAACACATCAGCTGCTCATACAGAGACTGGCCTTGGTCTGTCCTGGGCAGTAGAATTCAATGACTGAACATGACATTTTGAGAGGGTACCTGGTGTGGAGTAAGATAAGTGAGGGAGTTGAGGGAAGCAGGCACAGCTCCGCCAGTATGATCCATCAGATCAACTCTAGCAATTATCAGGGTGACATTTATCTCTGCAAGACTACTCACACTGAAGCTGTGGAGTCAGCCTCACTATTCAATTAAACATTAATCATATACTACCACGTGCCACCTAATGTTTTATTGAAGATGTCTATTTAAATCTAGTCTTTTTAATTAGCTTCAGTGTGTTTATATTTGGTCTCCCCAGCTACAGCATAACTCTCTAAAGAGAAGATGATATCAGGTTTCTAATACCCCTAAGAGGGCCGAGATCTGTTGAACCAGTAAAATAATAAAGATTCACCCAGAAGATACTCCATTTAAACACTTGCCACTTTGATTGATTTAATCAACCACTAGAACCTCTTAATTGATTTGCAGTTATAACTGAAATGGAAATATTTCGTTAGACTGAGTAACGGAGTCAGAATAAAAGAATGAAATGGAAAAACTATCACTTGTGGTGTTTTGAACTCAACAGTTAAATGAGTGTGCTGGAACCAGGACTTCTTTATTGTCATAATAGAAAAACACATGTGTTTAGAAATAGCCCAGACTCCCCCCTTGAGATACCCCCATATGGATCTGCTTTCAGCAACAGGTAACAAAGATATTGATTTAACCCCATTTCCAGAGTAGAATGTGATTTCTAAAGAAAACACCCTTTGAAAACGGTAATTTTTATTTGAAAGCAATGTGTAGAGGCATCTTGCTTGACAAATAGTACTGTCCTTGTGTTCTAGGGCAGTTGATGTCCAGAAACAAAATAAAGTTATTAATCAGCTCAAAAGAAAGACATCATATCCTGTGAAAGACCTTCCTACAGAAATCCTTTTACTAGGTTACCACTGCCCTTTCTCTCCCAGAGCCTCTAAAATAAACCTTCACAAAGTGCATGTGAAAGTGAATTACTCCTTTCCCACAGGTTTGCTTTTTCCACCCTACAGATATAGGTGGTTTGGTCAATTTAACAAAATGTTATATTATACGGTCAACGTCATAATAGCCTAGTATGGATTAATCATTGTTGATACACCTTGGATGAATAATATGAAACAGGGACAGAAAGTAAAAGTGACTAAAACCAAAGACTCTTTAAAAGAAGAGAGAAAGCAGGAGTGGACCGGGAGTTGGTAACCAAATTAAAGTCCCTGAAATTTCTGAATCTGAAAGCTCTCTTGCATCTGCCTCTATACCCACCGATGGGCTCCATGAATATTGTTTGAAACAGGCTGGCTTGGGGGCCTTGGGACCTTAGTCAACATGGATCCTGTGTATACAGCTGCCAGACCTTTGGAGGTAAATGTCCATCTTTATTGCTTAAGAAGATGTATGCCGGCTGAAAAATTATGTGATGAACATGTGTAACTTGGCCCTTTTTTGCCTGCATCTTTTTCTACACTCGGTTAGGCTGGAATTCCCCCTGCAACTACAAGGGAGGATTGTAACTGTGGCTGGGCTGAGGCAGGGCTACCATCCTGGAGAGATTCCTCCGATTTCTGAGGCTTGTCGCATACCAGGAATACCTGTGCAGAGGTAAGTCTCAGAGACATATGGCCTGTTTGCCACCTGAGGCAGAGGGACTGTATCTTCCTTTTTTTTTTTTTTTGCGGTACGCGGGCCTCTCACTGCTGTGGCCTCTCCCGCTGCGGAGCACAGGCTCCGGACCCGCAGGCTCAGCGGCCATGGCTCACGGGCCCAGCTTCTCTGCGGCATGTGGGATCCTCCCGGACCGGGGCACGAACCCGTGTCCCCTGCATCGGCAGGCGGACTCTCAACCACTGCGCCACCAGGGAAGCCCCGTATCTCCCATTTTAACTCTCATAAAACATGTTTTGGGACCTAGACAGTTTTGATTATTAAATCTTGGGCACTGAAAGTTCGATCTTGTTCTCTTGAATCTGGAGTTATTTCAGGCCATGTGCCACTGCCAGTATTTCCAGTACAACAAATGATGCGAGTGAGGGGGGACAGGGGAGGGGAGGGCGACAGGACGTTCACACAGGTGAAAAAATAGTATTTTCTCCCTTAAATGAAATCATCACTGGAAGCCGCCAGCGATGGAGCCTCTTCCACAGCAGCAGTGTCATTGTTGTTTTTGTTGATCCTACGCTGGGAAAACTCCAGAAACTCGGAACTCACCACCTCCCTGGAAGCTCATTCCCACTTAAGACCACGCTCCTGTCTTCTAACAATATTCTTTTGTTTTGAAACAAAATCTTCCCCTCTTCAACTTTCACTCCTCCGAAAGGTGGGACTAAAGTCTTAATGAGAAAGTGAAACATTCTTGAAAACACAAAAATAAAATTCGGTGATAAGAAAATAAGAGTAAGTGGCCAAAGTAAACAGAATTCAAAAACTTCCTGTTTTAGCTTGGAATATCATTCACAATGAACATGAATATCCCCTAATGAGGATGTATAATCCTTTTAATGGACTGCTGTCAGAAATGAAGCCTGGGGAAGGAGACATCTCCTATCAGGCACATTTTTAGAATATGGAAGTGCCCAGGATCATTTAGCAAACCCACAAATTCAGGAATTAAAGGTGAGCTGATTCTGGCTCTCCATCAGTAGCCCCTGCAGAAATTACCTCCCTTCGTTCTGTATTAGAATAATATTGTTTCAGACCTCGAAGCTCACTGGAAACATTGGTTTTCAGTCCAGCTCCTTTTAAAATATCTCTCTTTTCTCTCCTTCTTGCTATCTGTGCTTTCTTTTTAAAATTTAATTTAGTTTTTATTTTATATCGGATTATCCCTGATTTACATTGTTGTGGTAGTTTCAGGGGTACAGCAGTGATTCAGTTATACATATATCCATTTTTTTCAGATTCTTTTCCCATATAGGTTATTGCAGAATATTGACTAGAGTCCCCTGTGCTATACGGTAGGTCCTTGTTGATTATCTATTTTATACATAGTAGTGAGTATATCACTGCTCCCACTTCAAAGGGCAAAATAAGTACCTATAAGGACGGACCCAAGGGTCTCACCACAAATACAGATTCCCACAAAAGGCAATTAGGAAGGGAATAAAGACAATAGGTAGAGTCTAGCAAATTTCTTTTACTCCAGCTGTCCGATTTGCATGAGTCCTGCCAAGATTTGGGTTAAGTATAATCCATTTACAGCCACACTCATTTTCAGAACTCTGTGAAAGTATGATGGAAATGAACTCATGTTGCCTCCTTCCAAAAGTATCCCAGGCTTGCTGTCTCAGCCCTCTTAATATATCCTCAAGAGCATCATTAGTAGGTTTGGTGGGAAACAAAGGTTTGTAAATAAGTTAGGTTACCGTGTGCTAGTTCTCCCAGTCTGGTCCCTGGGCCAGCAGATCAGCCACGTGGGAACTCCTGAGAAATGCAGAATTTCAGAACCCACCCTGGACCTCCTGTATCAGCAGCTGTGGGTGGAGCACAGCAATGCATGTTTTAATGGCCCTACAGGAGAATCTGCTGCACCCTCAAGCGTGAGAACCACTGCTCTGGGCCACAGGGAAAGAGCAAAAACACTTTTCATGTTAAGAGTCTGGACTAAGCTTTCCGCAAAAGGCAGTAGTTATGAAACTCACAACAGCACAGGATTTTCCAAAGGTGGGGGCTGAAATTAAAAGCTGGAAAACTCACTGGCAACTGCAAAACTTTAAATTCTCACTCTTAATTTTATGATAACAAAGCTTGCTGCCATGGGAATAATAGGATGTAGTCAACTGCCCTCAGTGATAATATTTCATCCAAGCTTGATGGGGCAATTTGAAAATATCATTTAAAGAGACAAGTTGTACAATAGAGGATGACAAAAGTGTAATTATCTTTGGAGAATAAATCCCCAAATATCATGTGGCTTCTAAATGTGCGTCTCTTATTGATTTAAAACTCTTGGCTAATAGCTGGGTTTCTCACATACTGTTCCAGATATGTAGGCATGTATATCTCCACACACACTTTTTAAAGAGTTTTGAAAGTATCTAAAGATCTAGAATATTCTTGAAAACCATAGTCTGATTCAGTTATCTTCCAACATGAATACAACTTTTTTCTTTACTAAATTTGACACAAACTAATAGCAGAAGAAGGAGAAAACATGGGAGAGAAGGAGGGGGCAGGAGAAAGCAAAGAAGGAAGCAATCTAAAAAATATAACATAAAACGAAGGTAAAATTCACCCGAATTCCCGTAATTCAGAGAAAAACACTGTTTCTTGTTCGCAACTTCCAGATAGAGGCCTGATGAATACACAGGTGGTGCTCGTGGAACACAGCAAGTCTACAAAATAGTCATCCTGCTTGTGCTGTTCTCAAAAGTGCTTTGCTTTTCGATACACATCAGAGACATTCTTTAAGTTAATACCCGTATATCAACATCACCATTTTCTTTGTTTTTTAAAAACATTTATTTATTTATTTATTTATTTATTTATTTATTTATTTATTTATTTATTTATTTATTTATTTATGGCTGCGTCAGGTCTTAGCTGCAGCACGCGGCATCTTCGTCGAGGCGTGTGGGCTTCTCTTTAGTGTGGCCTGCGGATTTTCTCTCTCTAGCTGTGGCACACAGGCTCCAGAGCAAACGGGCTCTGGATTGTGGCACACAGGCTCTCTAGTTGAGGCGCAGGAGATCAGTAGTTGTTGTGCATGGGCTCAGCTCCCCCCCAGTGGCATGTGGGATCTTAGTTCCTTGCCCAGGGATCATACCTGCATCCCCTGCACTGGAAGGCGGATCTTTACCACTGGACGACCAGGGAAGTCCCTACATCACCATTTTTAATGTTACATGGTGTTCCACTTTCTATATATGGCATATATGCCATGATTTATTTACTAATATTTTATTTTTATTTTTTGCTACTGTAAGCAATATTGTTACAACTATGCCCAGATACTTGGGCATAACTATGCACTGTCCTTGGAGAATATCACTGGAAATTTGACTTCTACATCAGATGATATGTCACTTTTAAATTTTGATGCATGATGGCAAACATCTTTTCAAAAAAGTGTGCCAATATCTACTCTCTCTGGTAATGCAAACTTGTGCACATTCTTCTAAGCCTTCAGTTATATTTGGTTCTATCAGTGTTCTAAATTTGCAGCAATTGGATGGCCAAGATAATCTACTTTCTTGGTTTTTATGTAAATGTTTTAACTCTCTATCTTACTGAAATCTCTTACTCTTTCTGGTAGTTCATCAGTTGATTTATTATTTTCCAGCCACAAAATCTACAAATAGAGAAAAAGAAGCCTACAACTTTCTGGTATATCCACTTCTTAATTTGCACTTTTGCCTAATTTCCTTATTTACCTCCCTCATTCCTGGCTTTAATGGGAATGCTGTTAGTGCTTTAAAATTGCTGCTCATACTGGCTTTCAGTTCAGATATGAAGTTTTCATTATGGGTTATCATTGACTTCTTCTTTTATCATTTTAAAAAGTATCATATATTTTTAAAACATGGAGTAGATACAGAATTTTATTGGATGTTACCTTAGTACTTATTGGAGTGAACATATAACTTTTAAGGTTAATTTTATGAATTAAAATTATATAAGTGAAAGAGCCATTCTTTCTTAGATCAACTAATATTTGATTTTCCATTTACTGTCAACTTTTAAAAAATTATTTTTACATAATCTGTTATTGCTGTTGTATCTTCATTTTTTGCATCGTTTGCTTTTTGTTCTTTCTTTTTCTGAGGGAGACAATTTCATCATGCTCAGGAGTCAAGGATGTTTGAATTGTTTCTTCTTTAGGTAATTATTTACAGACTTACCTCACTGCAGTCTGGGCTAGACACCTGGTCCTGGACCCATGAGAACCTGCATTTCCCTTCTTCTCATTTCCTCTGTCACTTCACCGCCTCCAAGGTGTCACTCAAGGAGTCCCTAGCCAAGGAGGGGACCATTCAAGTCAGAAAAGCTGACCCTCTGTGCTGGGCCTGGAATTGGGAATGCTGTGGGTCAAGGAGGAGAGGTGGGAACACATAGCTGCAGAAACTGAAGAGATTGTCAAGAGCTCCCACCACCACCACCCGTGCCCCTGCCCAAGCCCCTGCCCCCTCCCCGTCCAGCCCCTGTACCCGCCCAGCCCTGCCCCAGCCCTGAACTCCTCTGTCTTCCATCCTCTCAGAAAGAATTATCAGTTCCTTCCACGAGGCACTTCATGCTGTTTATCCGTTTCTCACCTCTTGTACATGCCTCATCCTTCTGATTGGGCTACTGTGCATACTACAAAAGTGCTTATTTTTTTTCTGCCTGGTATATCTTTACATAGTAATTTTTAATTTTCAAAATATCCAAGTTACTGTGACTCAGATTATTGATGGGGGGGAAATAAGGTCACATCTCTTTTCCTTTTAAATTTTTAGATATTTGTCTTACTTTTCTAATATTTAAATTTGTTGAGAAGTTTATGATCAGTGTTTTGTTTTTATTTTAACCTTTGTAAACAACTTGCCTCTTTTGCCTTGTGGTCTGTGGGGTTCTTTCTGTAATCTTCAAGTTCAAAAGCTTTACCAGGGCATGTCTTCTTTGTACTGAAGAATTTTATCACATTTTTTGGGAACATGACAAGTTCCTTTGACAAATGTTCATGTCCCTTTATTTCAGGAGAGGTTTTTTTTTTTCCTAATACATGTTTGAATAGCTTTTGTTTTATCACTGGATTTGATGATTGCTTATTGATCACTGGAAGTATCAGTATTTGAATCTCTATTTTCTATATTCTTCTAATGGTCATCATTTCTTTGCATCTTGTGTGATTTTTGTCAAGATAATTCCCCTTTGCCAATCTAGTTTCCTGTTGGTTTCACTATTTACCATTTCTAACTCATTTTTAATTCCACAATGTTGTTATTTTCTGCACAATTTCTTGACTCAATTATGCCAGACTTTTCAAAAATATTATTCTGCTGGCATCTAATTTCTTTAAGAATCTGATGCAAATCAGTGTTTTTCCTGTGTCCTGGGAAAAGCATTTCTTCAGCTCTCATTGATAGATCTTACTGATTTATTTCTTTTTAGTGTCGAATATTTTAACCTACGCCATACCATTTTATTTTTGTGTTGAGTTTTGTTTACCCATTTTTGATGGGGCAGTTCCAGTGGGTCCTGCTATTTGCCTAAACTTAATAGAAGTAACAGCTTCTTGAAGCTCCTCCTATTTTCCCTAAGCACCTTTTGGGTCTTCCTCTGAACTCTTGTTGGAGGACCAGACACCAATGTCGTGTGTTTTCTGTCCAGCTGTTCAGTTGCCTGAAGGGATTGGAAAAGCATTGAGAGCCTGGAGACAGCTGGGGTGGGAAAGGCTTTGTTTCATGGTTTTCCTCAGAATTATCAGAAACTCTGCTTCAGTTCCCAGGTGGGAGGATGGCTTCTTCCAGAAAGCCCCACATTTCAATGGGTTGTCCTGTTCTGAGATGGGAAGCTAATGATGGTGAAACAAATTAGATTGGTGAAGCGCAAGGAGGTTTACTGCAGACCCTACCCCTCTTCTTAGGGAAGACAAGTCAGAGGGAAGATTACTCTGACTGTGCTTTGAGGCTGTACTTACACGCCCTTTTTTGTCCTAAACGCTATTTGGCTGCATTTGTTTTCTTTCCCATCTCTGCTGCAAACGTGTTCAGGGAAATTCCTCAACACAAGGTGCCCCCATCCCTCCCACCCTCTACCACACGTCTCCCACTTAGCCAGGGATCCATAGGGCTTTTTAGAACATGCTGTGGTCACCACTTGTGTGTCCAGAATGTTTTCCACTTCATCCAAATTGTATGCTCTGAAGTTTTCTGTTCGAGCGAGGAATTTTGCTCTATTCTTAGTTCTTTGTATTACTTTCTGAGGACATTATTTTTGTGGATTGAAGAGAAGAGCCAGAGGAGTTTGTAAACATATAATTTAGTGGACATCTTTCCCAGAAGTTCTTGTCTTGTCATTTAAATTAACTCTGTAAGCAGATTTGATTCCACTGAATATATGCATGACTGTACTAATCACATATCTCCAGGGGTCCTTTAACATAAATACATGAAATTTTCTCTAAAGTCTTTTCAGAAGGAGCTGGAAAAGAATTCATTTGGCTGAAAATCTAAAATTTAACAGGTGAAAACAAACGTTGCTTTTTTTTTTTTAATCATGCAGACATAGACACTACTCTCATGTGTATCAAGTAATGTCTAAGAATTATATTCAGATAATTGGATTTGTTTTCAGGACTTGAACAAAAGTTTTGAAATATGTGCTTGTGAAAATAATTGGAATTTTTCTTATTACAGGATTTAGCCTTAATTATGTACATATATTTTCATCATTCTTATCATTGCTAACAGCACAGGATTCCATCACTTCCTACCTGCACAGAAAGATGTGGAACGAAGAGTAGAAAATTAGCCGATGATTTCTCACTCCCTGTACTTGAAGATAGAGTTAACACTTTCACAGGCGATAGGGTAGCTTATGTTTTACATAAGCCTTTCTAGTCGTTATTTTGATATATTCCTGTGCTTCAAAAATGTAAAATAGGGCTTCCCTGGTGGTGCAGTGGTTGAGAGTCTGACTGCCGATGCAGGGGACACGGGTTCGTGCCCCGGTCCGGGAAGATTCCACATGCTGCGGAGCGGCTGGGCCCGTGAGCCATGGACACTGAGCCTGCGCGTCCGGAGCCTGTGCTCCACAACGGGAGAGGCCACAACAGTGAGAGGCCCGCGTACCGCAAAAAAAAAAAAAAAAAAAAAAGGAATAAAATAAAGGAAAATAAGTACCTAATTGCATAAGACATCAAAAAGATATATTTGCCCGGCTTTTGGCGAGTTGCTAGGCAAGCACTTTCCCGAAAACCCAATCAGCCTTCCAAATCTCTTTCCCAACGTCCTTCCAACCGCTGCTCCCAACCATGTATGACAAATTCAATAAAATGGGCAAATTAATGCCTTATTCTCTCTCTAAATGTTGAGATTGAAATAGACAGATTTTAATATGGGCATTAATTTGGTTTGCTCTGGGAGGTTAATGATAGTGGGGCTACTTCTCAGGGACCACAGCAAGCCGGTTAAAGAGCATCATGAATAGAACCTCTCAGGTGAGAACACTGCTCAGAGGTTCCCATACTGTCCTCCAGTCACAATGACGAGCAGAGGCCGCTCTTGTCCTGCTCTGGAGTTCAGGTAGTGGACACACCTTGTCTCCCCAAGCCTCGGCTTCTCAAATGCAAAGGAGGGAATACTTATCTCATAGAAGTGATATGACTATAAATTATATGAGCTTTAGAAAAGATGTTTAAAGTCTTGGATTAAGTCAAAACCTAGGACTCAATTAAGTGGTTTTTATTGCTGCCCTTACATGTATTATATCAAAGCCAGAAGCAGGGATATTTAGAAGTTGTTCCATTGTCCCTTTTATGTGCTTATGTGCCAGGTCTGTGCTAAGCCATATAAGCAATATAATGAATTGAAATGCATGAAACTGTACATAAACATTTCTCCTTTCTCTTCTGAGTCCTCCATTGGGTTTTGAAATGAGTGGGCTCTGCACACACTGAGAATCTCAAGGAACACAGAGAGAGAAGGCTTTCATCATGTCTCATCCCAAGTGGGTACATCAAGATGAAAACTGAGATTTCAAAACCAAAAAACAAAACTGTAAACCTATCTCTTCTAAGGAGTTTTCTTGGCAGGATGTCATTATCACTTACATTTATAGGATGCTTTACTGTTTAAAAATATTGTAATGTAGATATATTGTTGTCCTATATCTGTTTGTGTGTGTGCTTGTGTGTGTGTGTGGGTGTGTGTGTTTGTACATCTTAACACAACCTTGGACTGGACAGGTCTGGCTTTATGACTCCACCACATGAATGAAGGAACTGAAGCCAAGACCTCCTGGCCAAGTAAATGGGAAGCTTGAGAAAATGCAGACATTCCCTGACTGTAAGTTTATGGAACCTCGTGATCTCTCCTGGTTTGAATGCCCACATCTATAAAAGCTTCCCAAAGAGCTTCTCAATGCTAACAGGAGAAAATATAATCTATACTCTCTCTCTCTTTTGATCTCGTCTAATACTCTTCCTTAAATACCAAGGTATTAGCAGATAAACCACGTGGAAATGGGTAAGTAGATGAATTGCTTTTTGTGCTGCATTACACGATGGATTGGAGTGGATTAAAATTCCATCATTCATCTTCCCCTGCTTCCAAACCCCACTGTTATTTTTACTATTTTGTTTAAGCCTAGTGGATATGCTTACATGACTTATGCTCTTCAGCTATGAAATCAATTTACTTTATCCATTATACTTTCCGAATGATTGATGCAGTACAAATACATAATAAAAACTAGTAATTACACAGGAAAAAAAAAAAAGTCCCCTGCGCACTTATGGCTAACTTACAGTGGAATGCAGGGCACTCATTTTGACGGTCTTGCTCATACATTTTTTGATTAACATGTTAGAATCCCCAGGATTTTTTCAGGACAGCAGTGCAATTTGATTGGCTAGTTGAGTTGCACGTTCAGCCTTGAACAAAGCCATCTGTGCTCACGCTGGGAGCCATATTTACTCCTTCTCTCCCCGGGCTCTTCATCAAATAAGTAATGGATCGGGAGAGCATCCTCAGGAGTCCTTTTCACAAAACGACTTCTTCAGTTTATCAGAGAAAAAGTGTGGTACCTTGGGAATAAAGAAAGTGTTAAGAAATCAATGCATATCACACTGCTGGATATAAATGAGTATCTTTTAGATTTTTAGAAGTTATTTTCAGATTTGCAAGTGGAGGGAGAATAGGTATCGCCTATATCTTTCAGTGCTTCCTTTTAAAATTCCCCATAGATTAATGTCATGCAAACAAAAATACTTTTTCTAAGACAGAATGAAAGGGCATGAATAGCAAAGGTTTACATGTTGGCATTCTGATTTATTACTGATGAGAAAATAATTTTAGGTAAACTTGCCATTTTTGAACCATATTGCATAAGAAAAGAAACTCAACCAAATGTAGACTTAAAGAAATGTACAGACAGCTGGGTATGGGGCTGCAGCTCCATGTCACACAAGCCAGAGTGCAGCGGGAAACACATAAGAAGAAAGGAAACTTCACACCACCATTATGATCACCTAATTTCCTTTCTCTTTGTCCTCTTGATTTAGACCTGAAGGTTTCCTGGCTCATAAAGTCTGTCAATTAATAGTTCCTAGATTGGAAGAAACATCTAAGCTAATTCTTCCAAGGAAATATAACTCTGCAATCTCTGTCTCGACTTTGCCTCTTATGTCCATTTTGCATACACGGATGCTATGGTTAGAACCCTGTTGTTCCATTTGTTTAGAGAATTGCTTGGATTTCCAAGAGGAAGTTTGAAAACTCCTATGTGGACAGGGGTCCCAAGTCTACCCTAAATAACTGCTCTGCCACGGACGATTAGAGGGAGGGAGGGGGCTTCAGGAGTGACAGTGTGAGCAGGGTAGGTAAAAGGTCTCTCTCTTGCTTTTGTACGGGTATGTGTTGGCTCACTCCATATTCATTTTAATTTAGGCATTCCTTTTCTTAGGAAAAATTGCTTTCAATTTCTAAAATTCCTGAGAAATCACGCCCAAGGTGAAAAAAAGTTTTCTTCCTTCTTAAGTGCAATTTCCTTTCAAGCATTTTATAGTTTGGTAGACTTGACACTCAATGTGCAGTTTGTCTCTTTCATAAATGCTAATTTCAAGTATTTGCAAAAGACGTGTATTTTCGGAAGTGCTCATACATTTTGGAAGCAGCCGACCAGAGAAGGAAATCACCTCTGTCTATAAACACAGCTTCTGTTGCTGTCACAGGTTCAGTAGCAAAAAGGAGAAAAATAATTTCACTTTATTCCTGCCAGAATATTTCCAAGGCTTAAGCATTTCTTCGGGAACATTATAATGAGTCACAGTTGCTATCCTTGTGCCCAAATGTTGGGTCTCCGTGGCACCTGGAAATGAAGGCATTGAACAGCAGTCCTGCTAAAGGAAGGAGGTCTATTTGAGTTCTTTGTGGAAAAGATCTCTACTCTCTCTTTCCCTTTCTCACACTGAAAGCAGAAGGGGCAGAATGTATTGAAGAGAGAAAAGTGGTTAATTGGTAGAAACCAAAGATCCATCTCCTTTGCTGTAGTTAAAATATGAGAAACAGAGTTATGTGCTCATAAAACCATTAGCCTCAGGCCTTGAATTTGCAAAGTCACTAAAAAAGAGAAGTTACTATTTTACTGCTATCGATCCAGTGCACTGTTGAGATTCAGAGTTATTGTCGGATTTATTATATGGGGATAAACCTAGTAGTAGCTAAGTTGAGGGTGCTCTCTTGCACTAAGTTAGCATTTATGACCTATCACTAGTATACTTTGTTCATCTTTTAATGCTTCACCCGGAAATATAACTTCTCATTAAAAAATTATTAATCTCACTACATGGTAAAATAGCCAAAACAGTTAGAATAAATATGAAGTATATGTAAAATGCTGGGGCCTATGAAATAACCTAGACATTAATATCATTTTCCATGTCAGCTATGTCTGCAATTAGACAGGTTTGCTGGGTCTGCTTGTGAGGGTTACTCCCATTTTCTTAGTAATCTGACCTTTTAATTCACTAGTAGTTAGACTCTCATAAAATAAAGATTCCCAGCCTTCCCTGGTGGCGCAGTGGTTGAGAGTCCGCCTGCCGATGCAGGGGACACGAGTTCGTGCCCCAGTCCGGGAGAATCCCACGTACCGCGGAGTGGCTGGGTCCATGAGCCATGGCCGCTGAGCCTGTGCGTCCGGAGACTGTGCTCCGCAACGGGAGAGGCTGCAACAGTGAGAGGCCCGTGTACCGCAAAAAATAAAAAAAGATTCCCTCATTTTAAGAGTGATGTACAGAATGAAGTAAGAGGACTCTTGAAAGCCAGAGGAAGTAATGCCATTGATCCACCTGCCAAGGCCTATATAGGCAAAAATAAGTAAATGGAAACAAAACAATTCTAAGTAAATATCATAAATATTACACAGCTATTAAAACGAATATAACCAAACCTCTATCAGTTAACTTGAGAAACTTTTTAAAGATATTATTATTTAGAGAGAAAAGTGAGATGCTGAGAAGGATATGTAATACACCCCATTTTGTTGAGGCACCAGTCGCACCCCAGATGTGCGTTTGCACGAGAGAGCCTGTGAGCACGAAGCAAAGGAGCAAAGACAAAGGGTTCACGTGGTCGCCCTGGAGTGGCCGCATGGGCAGGGAGCTGAGGGAGGAGAGGGAGGAACAAAAACAAGAATAAGGTGCAGAAGACAAGGAAACATACATGATGCAGTACTGTTGCTGTAAACTTAAACATGTACGCACATACCCATAAAGAGATGTATGACGACGGGCTTCCCTGGTGGAGCCATATGAGGACATATTTGCCAAAATAGTAATGGTAGCTATTTCAAGGTGGCAAATACTCAAGTGATGTTTCTTTCTTTTTATACTTTTCTGTATTTTAAAATGAGTATGCATTATGTATTTAAAAAAACAAATTTATTTCACAGTGATAAAATAATCAGTATAATAAATATTCTTTTTAGCAAAATTCTGCTGAGCGGGCATCTTTATAAATGTAATGCATGATCAAACATGTAAAACATTTAAAAAATCATCCTATAGCCAAAAAATCCACATTGTTAGTACAAATCTGCAGAAGTCTTCAAAATATTATAGCACAGGGGCTTTCCCAAGAAATGTACCTAAAGTATATGCTTAATGTTTGATTATTTTGGTCATTAAGAGAAGCTTAAACTGTTGTTTACAACAAATCAAAATATGTAAGATGGCAAAGATGTTTGTGCCTGCCCATGGTTTTCTTTAAAGGAAGCTGTAAAATGCATGCATGCAAGGTCAAGGATTTTCAAACCCAGCCTTTTCATACAAGTGCTTAAGGAGTTTTACAAAATGTGTCATCTTAACAAAGTGACTATTTTCAATATTGAAAAAATAAAAACAGTATATACAAAAAAGTTCTACTTGTTACAATTTAACACACTGAAGGCCACTAGTGCATCAATTTGTGCTGGCCAATTAACTCAGTTTTTATAGGGATCAGAAATACAGTTTTTCCAAATATTTACCTGTGAATATATTTGAAGTACTTGTAATCATGCAATTGCTAGAAAGCCTATAGCCCTACACTCTTTCTTTTTTTTTTTCTTTCTGTTATTTCAGTCTTCAAACAGAAATGCAGAGAAATGCACTACATCTCCCACAGATGCCAGGAACTTTTGGATGGTGGGCTCTGGTGCACCGTCACCAAGGTGCACCAAGGAATTGTGTAAAACCAGCAAATACAATACGTGTATCATGTTCAAAATTTTAGAACTTAGAATAAATGTGTATGCTTCAAATATAAGTTTTAATAAACTAAATAGCATACATTCAATTTATTAAATTATTAACACACTTGGAAATTCAGCTCAAGTGTTTGTTAGTAATGAAACTAAAACTTAAGTTGCATAACAAACCAAATAACTGTGAATGATTTTAACTTGCAATGAATATTGAAACGTAGGCATCTGTGATTTTAAAAACAAGATCACTAAACACCTCAAAATGTTTTAAAGTACCTTGAAGTCTATTTTCTACAAGTACTAGGAATGTTTCAACTAAAGAACTTGGCCTTTGACTTTCTCCAATTTGAACACTTTCCAGTTAAGGAATGCAAGCAGTTTTCAGATACCATATTTCATCACTCTAAGATAGACTTTTCTTCACCAAATTTGAAGACTTCTGTCCCCAGCGTATGTCTCACAATTGATGGCATTTTTCCATAGCAGTCAACCTGACATGGGTTGTGTTGGCTTCCACTTCCTGGACGTACCTGGTCCTGCTGGTATGATTTCTTCAGTGCTCACCACTATTTCTAGCTTTCCTTGCTTCCTTGGACATGTGGAACAATTAAACTTAACCACTCTTTTGAAATCCGGGGTGGCTATGAAACTTTGTCCAGTGGGATGTGAAGAGAAGGATTATATGCCAGTTTCAGGTAGAAGCATATTTTCACGCTTTCTAAGCACAAACTTCATTTGCTCAGTGGCCAGCATCACCTATGCAAAGGAGATCCAGTGCCTTTGAGTGACTTTTTAAGATAAAATGATGTCAAATGATAACCAAATTCTAGGATTCACTCTCTACATAGCTTCTGGGTTAACCTATTGGGCATATAGTTTCAGAACAAGTTAATTTTATTGCCTTATTAAAGTTAATAATCAGACAAATACGACTATCTCAGGAGGAGAGGAAAATGAAAAGAAAAAAGAGGTAATGAAGAAAACCTCAGTTTTTCAGAGTGAACTTAAATATTGAAGTCATGGCATACGATTTCCCTGGAGTTTCAGATTTAACAAATGTCGTTTTACATTCAACAAATATATTTGTAAAACTCCTACTATGTGTCAGGCACTGGATTGGGTTATAGGTGGTGAGGAAAATAAGATTCAGTTGGTTTCCTTACAGAGCAGAGAGCTTATCAGGAAAGATGGACAATTCAGGGATGATAATCACACAAGGCCCCACCTGCTGGGAAGTGGGTTCCATAAAGTGAGTACTAGGGGGTGAAAAATTAGGCAGAGACCTGGAGGAATAGTGCTCGGATATTAAAGGGGAATAGAGAGATTATTTTCATCAGCGGGAACTAGACATATGAATGCCCAGGAAAAGAACAAGGCACATTTAGCCACCAGACTGCCAGAGCCCAGGGTGTCGGAAGACTCAGGGGGAGGCTAAGTGGCTCAGCTGTGCAGAGAGAAATCTGCTTTAGATGCAGATGACTCAGGTGCATTTACGTTATAGTTTTTAAAACTACCTTGAGTTTCAGATTTCCAAGGGAAAATTTTGTGAACTACATCTTAAAAGGAGAAAAATGTATCACTCTACAGAATTTCTCAAAGGCTAGTGAGAAAGTAAGTTTGAAAGTTTCCTGTAATCTGCGAAGAATGAAAGTATAGAGCTTCCAAAGCTGAAGATGGCAGGTTTTTTAGTAACTCGCAATCCAAAGTTCGCTGGGCTGAAGCAGCATCATTCTGCCCAGCTTAATACCAATTATCTTAAATTTCAGAAACTGTTGGGTGCAATAATTCTAGGAAACTTTTTAAAAGTATGACATAGTAACTGTAACAGAACCATAGTTTCTAAAACTGATTAAGACACTTAGCAATGGCTGAATGGTCTGAAATATGTCCTGGATAGTTGTGAGTTAATTACTGCAAATGCATACCTCTCTTGCATATTAATAAATGAATATTCCAGAATCTGGACTGCATCACTTAAAAAATAAGAACGGTAACTTCTCTATATCTTCTGTGTCAATGTCAGAATTTCCTTAAAATTGTAAGCTTCTAGAAAGTGTGAACCAACTCTGCCTAATTCTTTGTATAAATTTTGACATGATATTAATCCTTAGTAATAATGATTACTTTTTGAGAGCAGATGATGAAACTAAATGCCGAAATGCTAGCAAATCTGAGCTACAGCTACTCAAAATGAGCTGCATTCAGCAAATAAAAACAAGAGTAAAAGGTCTCAGCAGATCTGCCGGAAGTTGGCTTGCAACAAAATTAGCAACTAATATTGACAATTGTCAGTTTTAAACTTTAGCTAGAAGTATATTTGCACATATTCCACTAAGTGGACATCAGCTCAACAAACATTCAGCATAACCCTAACTTCTTTATTTAGTTTTTCATATATTTATATTTTAAAGGAGATTGTATCTATCCTTTAATGCAGTCAGATAGATTAACAGGTCTCAAAACCAGAAGTCCAACTGACACTTGAAAAATTCATTTGAAGTGGGAATTCTGGGATTTCAGTTCAAAATGGCACTTACTTCTCTGTCTTTTTCATATATCTTCCTGATAGAATATGCACAGATTTTTTTAAGGGAAATATTAAAACACTTCAAACAGGTAAGTATGCCAATAATGAACCAGAAATTTGGGGTACTTTCAGGACTGTTTGTGAAGAAGCTCCATTCCATCATATACCCTCCCGTCCTGTGTAAACTGAGCAGCAGATTTCAGCAGCTTTTGACCTGAGTGCCAAAAACTACTCTATAAAGAAAGTTGTCTCTGTTTGAAGGAGAAGGTGGCTCCAAGGCCTGAGAGAGAAAGAAAGAGCAGAGTGTGAGACAAAGTAATGTTCCAGTTCTGAAGTAGGGCTTCCTTGCCCTGGAGAGTCTGGAATTCCTTGGATGGACTTCCATCCAGAGGAGCGGAACTTAGAAGCCAAAATTTGAGTTCTTGCAACCACTATAAAGGAAAGACCACAAAGCAAACACCAGGCACTGGTGAATTTAAAATAAGATTATAAATATACCCAAAGGCATAAGGGAAGAGAGTTGTGTTATAAAGCAGAAATAAGAGACCATATGGGAAAATAATTGGTATGAAAAAGTATAATGATTTAGATAGAGAACACATTGATGGGGGAAGTAGTAGATGAATAGAACCGAGAATGATATAGAGGGCTGGAAATTCAGATGGAGAACTTTCCCAGGATGCAGTAGGACAGAATAGAATAGACACTGTAGAGAAAAGCTAAGACACATGGAGGGTGAAATAGATTTTCCAAATCAAGATAATAGGGGCTTGAGAAGGAGAGGAAAGAAAGGAAAGAAATAGGTGAAGGAATAGTGACAAAAGTTTCTCCCAGAATTAAAAATAAAATTTCAGATTTCAAGTCTTCTCAAGTTCCAAACAGGATAGATGAGGAAAGCTCACATTTGGATATCACAGTAAAATTTAAGAGCAACAAAGATTTTAAAAATCTGAGTGTATCCAGAGGAAAATTAGATGGACAGATAGATAGATAGATAGATAGATACATACATACATACATATACTTACAAAAGAACAGATGCCTGTTTGACACCAAACTGCCCTCAGCCACACTAGATGCAAGAAGACAGTAAAACAGGACTTTTTAAAATTTCAAGAGAAAAATATACGGCAACTACTTTGAGCAAGCATGAGGACACATCCTCTTCAGCCAAGGTCTTATTTTCTCCTTCACCCCCCGATCCAATCCCATGTCAAATCTCTTGACTCTGCCTCCAGAAATACCTCAAATGTAATTTCCCTGTTCTATGTCCAGTGCTTGGAACATATTTTTGTGGTATGTGGGCCTCCCACTGTTGTGGCCTCTCCCGTTGCAGAGCACAGGTTCCCGACGCGCAGGCTCAGTGGCCATGACTCACGGGCCCAGCCGCTCCGCGGCATGTGGGATCTTCCCGGACTGGGGCACGAACCCGTGTCCCCTGCATCGGCAGGCGGACTCTCAACCACTGCGCCACCAGGGAAGCCCACTTGGAACCTATTTTATACCCAGATAAGGAGTCCTCTGACCAATGGATTGCAAAGGTTTCTAACTGGTTTTCTCACATCCAACCTCGCCAGGTCAACACTGGGCACGGTTGACCTTGTCTGGTCATATCTGATTCCCAACTAGATTGTGAACCCCAAATGAGCAAAATTAAACTAAATTTTTTCGATTTGCTAAAGTGAATGGAAATGCTTTTGAATGGCAACACATTCAAAAAAGACGCCAGGAGTCTTCTTCCCTTTGAGGCATCCATCTCCATTAAGTCCTCTGCAAAGATAAGCACGTTTCTGTAATCAACAAGGCCCAGAGCAGTGCAAACAGGAAGACCTGCTGGGGTGGTCACTCATCTGCATGCAGGGGACATGAGAATGTAGCAAAGGAGATGTTGTAAATCACCCGAGAGCTCTGTGACGGGGCCTCTCAGAAGGCCTAGCTCAGAATTATTAATTAAAGCTTCCTCAAGGCTGGTTTGTTTGCACATCAGTTGAGCTAAGCCACACTGGTATCACTGTAAATAATAAGACAGCCTGATTAGGCCTAGTCATTAATTAAGTGTCTTTGCTGTGAATAAACAGTGAAGTCTTTCAGTCTGAGCGGGCCTATGGCACACTGATAAATATGCAGCTGTTGACACTCGTGGAGCACAGCTTGACATCTTCATCCCTTAACCAGTGCTCCCTCCCCGGGGATGGGCAACTCCTGTCACAGGGAAGATGACACGTCTGCTGCACTTGGCCCCTAAACTTACATTATATGCAAGTTTACAAACAATGTGCGTTGGGAATAAACAAAGAGGAAAAGGGTCCAAGCCCTTAACTCTGACCCATAACTGTCGCATTTAATTGTCTGAGGCACTGGCATGCTTGCGGTACACAAATTTGGATGAAAACAATCTAGTGCTTTACTTTTATGAAAATGTCCAAATCTGTTACTTAAAAAAAAAAAAAAAAAATCATTTGGTGTCCAGTTGCAGACTCTTTCAAAACTATTAGCTGTTTTCTAACTTTTTCTTTTTCTTAAATAGTTGCAGCAAATGCCCTTAAACTGATGAAGGAAACTAACAAGCATTTGGAAAATAATCCTCTCTATGGCAAACGCTCATACGTTTCCTCTTACTCTTCTGCCTCTGGAAGTGCCTTGTAAACTATAAAATACATACAACACAGGAGGGATTGATTCTTTTTCATTGTAATTTCTCCATGAAGCTGGACCTGCTAATACGGGTTAGATTACAATGTTGGTGAACCTAGCCAGCCTTCTATAACCAAGGAACCCTCAAATTCTCCCAATAATCATCTCTATCCCAAGACTGCCAAGGAAGCTGTAAACAAGCACCAGCACGATGGGGAGGAATCATCATCGTGTTAGTAATCATTCAAGGCCGGTTGCTGCAGGCGGATCCGCTGCCAGCATTTGCCATGGGGATGACCTGCACGATCTTCCTCTCCCCAGGACCCAGAGCCTAAATCTCACAATCTCTGGGCTGCAGTGTGGAGAAAGTGAGCAGAGGAAGGTGGAAGGTGCCAAGACAACCCACCCCATTATATAGGATGAGGTTGATGGAGAGAATGTCCAGCCATCCAGGCCTCCAAGGGTTTGGCCACCAGAAGGGCCAGAGCAGGAAGTGCAAGGACAGGAAATCTGAACCTCCCTGACTTTCCCACCCTTGGACTTGGTACCCCTGCATGGAAGATTCTGCCTGATCGTATTAGCAGCAGTTCCTCACTTGGTGAAGAGACCGTTATGGGTGGGTAAGCCAGGCCTGATACAGCCAGCTCAGCCTGGAGTTACCCCTTTCATCTTTTCTTACCCCACCAAGCACGATGATCCTTGAGGGTAAACTCTGCATCCCACTCATCCTGTACCCACTATAGACTCTGGCATGGGCTTAACCTGTACTGCTGCTCAGTGCTTGCCGCTTGAGTGGATGCAGTCAGAACGGGCCAACAGCATTCTTTGTGTATGGGGACACTGAGCAATTAGCTGGCCCAGGGACAGTTGAAGGGAATTTTCTCAGGGTCCCCAAAAGCTACCTTCCAGGCTCACCTAACATGGCATTATGAGAATCCTTGGTTCTAATTTGAGGCATCTAATAAGTAAAAGGAAAGTACATTGGACTGGGGGCCAGGAGACTATTACTAAACAGCTGAATAAACTTGGGCGAGGATGTTGCTGTCCTGGAGAAGAGCTCAGGGAATGAATGAAGCCCCGTCATGAGCCAGGAAATCAGCTAGTTCTTGATGAAAATGCAACCACAGAACAGGCTTCTCTTCTCCAGGGGCTTACGGTTTAGGCAGGGAGAGACTTCTGTGATACATAACAACCCAGATGTTCATTGCAGAGCACATCCAGGGACATCCAGTTAGAGCAGGGCCAGCACTCTTTTTTTGACTGAAGTGGCCTGAGATGTTTATGGTGTTATTAGTTGGATATTTAAGGATTCTCTCACATTGAGAAAGGACAGTGTGCAATTCTAGTTGGGGTGAGAGGCAATCCAAATAGTGAATAGAATTTGAATGTCACATTAGAGAAAGAGAAAGAAAAAAAAAAATACCAGCCTGGTTTAGTGAGAATAAGAGACCAGATAGAAGTGTAAAAAGTCTAAACTGAGGTCAGATTGAAGAGGGCCTTAGATGCCAGGCCAAGCATTTGGGTTTATAAATTAGTAATAAAAAGCCATCATTGAAGAGTGTGATATGAAGGCAGTGATTTGAGTCAAGCTGGCGGTAGTGTGTGAAATGAGCCAGAAGGGAGAAAAACTGGAGCTAAGGAGACGGGTACAAAGTCGTTACAATAATCCAAATGTGAGTTGGTTACAGCAAAAACCAAATTCATCGTAATATGGTTTAAAGGAGATTATGATTTCAGAGACGTGAAGAGGAAAGAATGCACAGCTGGGAGGGTGAGAAACAAGGCCTGAACAGAAGGGGCTCATGTCAGCTGGTTCAGGAAGGTAAGATCCCTTGAGCCAAGGTCAGATGTGCTCACAGTTTGCATTTCTGAAGCATCCTCTGGGGAGCTCATTAAAACACTTGTTCCTGGTACTATTCCCTGCAGATACGCATTTGGTGGGTTTGGGATGGAGCCCAGAAATATGCATTTTAACAAATATTTCTGAGCGGCACTTTGACTACACTTGGAGAAATTTTAGCTTGAATTGTAAGTAGTAAAAAAAAAATAAATTATATCCTCAACAATCCTAAGACTGTGTCTGGTTGACACATATTCTCTAGGCTTGGACTTGAGCTTCAGACTTTTCTGTCTTCTCCATGCAAATCAAATGCCTCTGCATCTTGATCAGGGCCAGCCTTTCAATGTTTCAGAGTGGCCACCCAGGGCTAGTCTCTCCTAACAAGCATTTGTGCTTTCACCCTCCTAAAGAATCACACTTTGTCTTTCCTGTGAGATTTCCTTATCTTTATAGACAAGGAAACTGAGGACTATAGCAAGCTTTTGACTTCAAATCCCTTACACTTTCCACTAGAATGTGTTGGCCAAAGGAGTAACAATTTTGGCAGTGCCTTTCTGAAGAAAATAACCCTGTTTCCTGACCCAGGGGTGCCAGAGGCGAGAGGTTGTAGAGCCTGTGACATTCTTCATACCTGCTGGGCACCCACAGGCCATCACACCTGAACTGTTAGCTGAAAACACCAGTTCACTAAAAATATCTAAAGCAAAGAGAGCATCTGGGAGAGCTCAGTTTTCAAAGGTTCCACATTAACTGAATTTTTAAGAGAAGAAGTATGGAACAAACACATAAAAATAGACAATAGACAAAGAAGTACCAGCCAAGAGCAGTGGACCAAAGACATTTGTGGGTTGGAGGGGAATGACCTCTCAACCTCTCTCATCTCTTCTCTCAAGGACTCACTTTAAAACCTGACCTCTATCGCACATGGCAGCTTAATCCTGCAGAAAATTGGTGGGAGCCCACCCCGGCTTCAGTGAGACTCAAGGCATTCACACCTCTTCACTGGTGACCACATTACCCTAATGATGATAAAAACAACAGCAATACTAGCTCTTATTTATTGAGCATTTAATAGTGTCTAGGCCATTTGTGAAGCACTTGTAATCCTTAGGAGGGACAAAAGGTGAAAAAGGTAAGGTTGGTAGTTTATCCTTTTTATAAGTGAATAAACTCAGAGAGGTTACATATGCTCCCTAATTTCAAGAGCAGAATTTGAGTCCGGGCCTGTCTGACTTCAAAGCCTGCCGACTTATCCATTACCTGGAAACGGGCATGAGGGAGGCAAGTTGAATACCTTTATTTTTATTTTAATGGATGATAGAGGTGAATTAGAAGGATGCCCGCTTAATATGAATTTTGTACTTTACCCCCCAAAAAGGCAACTCAGTTGTGTATGGAGGCTTTACTTGTACTTCATTTTTGTCAATAACTCTTTATAATGACCCAAAATTTTACTGTCATTTTAGTGGAATTAAACTCAGAAAGTTCCATTTTGCGTGCTGTATCTCATTCTGCTGCAATGACAGTTGCCCCTTGACCCTGGGCTGCCAGCATGAGCCCTCAGACTCTGGTACAGAGGGAGCCTCAGGAAGAACAAGGCTCTCCCACCTGGCTAACCAGGTAAAATTTCCTTTGCTGAATACTTCAGGACAGCTGTGCTATATTTTTACCATAAGACATCCTCATTGGTAGGATCAAGGAATGTAAGACCAAAATTTCCATGACTATCCAAGACATCAGAGAATATCCCATCTGCAAATTCTTCTCTGTGCACCTCATTCTAACCGACTTCAGCTGTACTCCACTCCTTTGTATTTTGCGCTTCATGTGGTTAGGTAACAGCTGCTCAGCAGTCTTCTATAATTACAAGAATCTGAAAAAATATTTTTCATTGTGCTAAACCCTTATGAGAGGGTGACAGTCCTTATCCTTAAAGTCGAACATCTCCACTGCAGAGATGCCTTAAGTCTCTGTCTGAAGATGCAGCCCGAGATTTCAAACACTATGTGATGTTAGCAGAAAAACATATAACACTAGGCTTTTTTTTTTTTTAATTTGGATTTTTCCCATGTGTGTATGCCCATTTATTTCCAGGCGTGTGTCTGTGTACTGTCCGTGTCCCACATCTGAAAGGGAAGTTCTAACCAGTAGAATCCTCACATGGAAAGGCCACACACTTTCAGAGAAAAACACAGGCTGACTCCAAGATGCTCTCATGTGTTTGCCCTATTAGGTTTCTCCTTCACACTTTCCTCTAATGGCCAGTAGTCCCAGACACTAAAGAGATCTACCCTTCCTGAACACTCAGAGTCCCAGATTTTATTCTTCATGCAGCATCCTGGCATATAACCAGCAGTCTGTTACAGAAGACAGTATTTAATCTACAGTTATCCATTCACAGGATGGATATTGGAAGGAGCTGGATATCACAGCAAAGTCAGACAGTTTATGAACTCTTCTTTTTGAGAGACACAATTTCTTCCCAAGCAACATATAGAGTATAGAATAAAAGGTAGGTTTCCTTTACCATTTAGTTTGGGTTCACATTTCACATCTCAAAATTCAGGAAGAAAAGGGTTCCAGTGTTATATGACCCAATCCTTACTTCAATTCTCCTGGCATTTATCTCTCTTGTGTATGAAAAGCTTCTTTTGAAGTCAGACTCCAGGTGTGGAGGAAGAAGGAATTCATCAAGAGAATTGAATTCGGAAAGATTAAAATGTAGAGTTTTAATATAGCTATAGCTGACACATGTCAAGGAGATAAAAGGAAGATTTTGGATTCTAAGAACAGTGCCAGAACTATGAAGTACTGCTTTAAAAATACATATTATTTTGATTGAAATTTGTAGGGGAAAAAATCAATATAATTAGCCAATCTAGTAAATGGATGCATTGAGAGATGCACTTGGCCCTACAGTGTTCATTTTTTAAATGGGGTTGGGGGGGAAACAACAAGTTTTTACTGAACACATTTCTGATATGTTTTCTAACAGGCAGTATTTCTAAGGGTACTTAACTTAGAGAATATTCTCTCTCCAATTTTATCTGGAGCTAGTCTCACACAAACTATTAACTCTAAATGAAAGTTGGTAAGTTATGCCCATTTATCAACACAGTTACCATAAGATATCACAGTCTAAGAGGTTTGAATGAGTAAAAATTTGGAAATGATCAGTTAACCCCTCTCCAAAAAAGAACAGTTATATTAAAAATTCACACTTATGTAGAAAAGAAAGATACAATTCTGAGAGATTCATTTCAACATTTAGACCTTCTCATTAGTATCACCTTTTACACTCAAGTCTCTAAACTACAGAACGCATTTGTAAGGGTGTTACCATCAAACAAAAATTCCTTTATGAATATCCCAGAAAACCATCGCCAAAAACTCTAGTCAGCTTGTGTTTCCAAAACTGAAGGTAATCCTGGATGTTTTCAGGACAGGTTTGCCCTGAATTTTCTGATTTGTGTAGTTACAGGAAAGTTCAAATTCTAGAAAGAAAAATTTTAGAATTGCACGTAAGATTATTATTATTAAACCATGAAACAGTCATTGGAAAAACAAAGTTCAAGCTCAGTAAATGTTTTTTACTCCATCAACTTGCTGCTTTATAAATTATCATTGCCAGATTACAACCTTAAGGTTGATATTTTCCTTGATTTAGTCTCAGGATAAAAGAAAAACAGTTGTAAGTCATTCTCTCCCTTGCTCTTTATATATGTATATAAAGGACATTAGTGGAGAAATGACTTCAGGGAAAAGTGATGGATTCTATTTTGTCTGGCAAAGGCATTCAAGTAGACACAGGCAACTTTGTGATCTGCTGGTCTAGCCTGAAGCTCGGAAAAGCAGTGCAGGCTAGGTACATGGTCTCCTGATTCCTGGGCATTGACGGTGACTGAAACCATAAGAACAGATGAGATCATCCAGCTAATAGGTATAAACAGGAAAGACATGAGGACCTGAGTACCACCCATAGATGGTCATAGGGGAGAAGCCAGGAAAGGAGAGGAGGAAGGAAACAGCTGTGCTTTGATGTCAAGGAAAAGGAGGGTAACAGATAGGAAAGAATATCCCATTGTGTCTAAAGCTCCTGGGGAGTTGAATAAGATGAATGATGAAGACTGATCATTGAACTGAAGATTCACCATTGAAATTTTACAACAGATCATTTGTGGCAAATGATTTTGTGAAAGCAAAGCCAGAGTCTCTGGCTTAGGTTGAGACTGGGAAGAGAAGTGGAAACAAGAAATGTAAACAGCTCTTTTGAAATTTCTGGCTGTGAAGAGGAAGAGAGAGGGACAGCAGATGTTCCAGGGGATGTGGTGATCAAGGGAGGTTCAATGCTGTTTGTTATGAAGATCAAATAACATAAGGATGATCCAGAGACTGAGATCTTTTGAGAAGAAACAAGAGGTAGGATTCAGAGGTGGAATGTCTGGTTATGCATTTTTCAAAATGGGAGCACAGTTATTAACCCTACTTTCCAGGAAAGCAAACAAAGAACAAAAGAATCTATTGCTCCAGAGTCAGATATGCATTAAATTCCTAGTTCCACCTCCCACTAGCTATGTCCTTGGGCAAGCTTCTTTTTCTGGGGTAAAGATAATTATATCTACTGTGAAGAGATGGAGTAAGATATGTCTGGGGCAGGTATGAAGTGCCAGCAGCACAGGGTCTGGCACACAGTGAGCACTCTGGATGTTGCCGTGGTGCTGGTGGGATGGTGTTTTGGGATGTATGGTGTTGGGGGCTACAGAGTTAGCAAGTCACAGAGCCAACATTCACGCCTATGTCATGACTCCAGATTCAGCATTTGACACCACCCTGCATGCAAGAGAAATTAAAAACTATTTTGAAATAAATTAAAGTGAAAATTCATCATGTCGTTATTTGCAGGATAAAACAAGAACAGGGCTTAGAGAGACATTAATAGCATTGAATGCATATATTAGAAAAGAAAAAAATATCTAAAATCAATAATGCTCATGCCCACCGTAGGAAACCAAAAAAAGGAGAGCAAAGTAAATTCAAAATAAGCAAAATAAAATAAATAATGAACTTTTATTATGTAAATGGAAATCAATGAAATTCAAAACAGGGAAACAATAGAGAAAATTAATGAAACCAAAAATAGTTATTTTAAAAAGATCAATAAAATTGTAAGCTCTCTACCCAGACTAACAAAGGAAAAAAGAGAAGACACAACTTACCAATATCAGACATGGAAGAGAGGTCATCACTACAGACCCAATGGGCATAAGCAGAATGATAAAGGGATACTAAAAACAACTCTATACCCACAGATTTGATAACTTGTATGAAATTAACCAATATCTTGAAAGATCCTACACTTTGCCTGTTGCAGTGATACCACAGTTGTGTCTGTCCCTCTCTGGTTTTTTGCTAGCCTCTGTGCTGGATCCTCTTCCTTACCCTCCATTTATAAAGGTAGATTTTTCTAATGCTTGGTTTAGTACCAAGCACTTAGGGAGGTACATTTGCATGTTTCTCCAACGAATGAGTTTCCTCAACCCTTTCTTTTACTCCTTAAATTCAGGTCTCACTTATCTTACTAACAGGATTTTAACTGTCAGCTCTGTGGAGAGAATGTGTCTTCATATAATCTGTCTTTCATAACCCAAAAGCTCCAGGTTCATATTTCCAACTACCTGAAGGCTACTTCTACCAAAATGATCCACCACTATCTCAACTTTAAAAGTTTATAAACTAAACTCATCTTTCTTCCCTTCATCTCCTGAGGATACTCTCAGGATGCCCAAATTCTGTTTAATGTGCTATTGTTCACTAATATGAAAGCCTAAAGTTTCAGATAATATCACTCTTCCTTTTAAAACTTTCCTTAGTTTTTAAGTTCTGAACATTGTTTCTTTGTAATGATCTTGGACTCTATCTCATTTTGACTCTATTGCTTCTGGCTCAGTGTTTTATATTTCATTGGACTAATGCAACAGTATCCTAAAATGTCTTCCTGCTTTGTGGTTCTCCTTGCACAAATTCACCCAGCACCTAAGTCCCAGAGCTAGAGAAAAGAGACGTTTTCAGAAACTGAAGTTAGTTTGGTATGGCTGCATTGTATCATTCAGCTTTTTTTTTCTCTAGATCATGCTTATATCCTAGCATCTAATTTCTGCATCCCAATTTTTTTAATGTAGAATGAGCTTCAGTGTTTACTTTTGAATGCTCAATTTTCTATGGCCCTCCTATGTAATGGAAGTCTGTATTGGGTATAGTAATAGTAATCAGTTCTCTCCAATGAACTAATTTGGGTAGGAAGAATATGTCACAATTCTAGTGACAAATCTGCTATCATTAAAAGTGGCACATCCGGGGGCTTCCCTGGTGGCACAGTGGTTGGGAACCCGCCTGCCGGTGTGGGGGACGCGGGTTCGTGCCCTGGTCCGGGAGGATCCCACATGCCGCAGAGCGGCTGGGCCCATGGGCCATGGCCGCTGGGCCTGCGTGTCCGGAGCCTGTGCTCCGCAACGGGAGAGGCCGTGGCAGTGAGAGGCCCACGTACAGAAGAAAAAAAAAAAAAGGCACATCCACTAGCTATCTATTTTACATTTGGTAGTATATATAAGTCCATGCCACTCTCTCACTTCGTCCCAGCTTATGCTTCCATCTCCCCGTGTCCTCAAGTTCATTTTCTATGTCTGAGTCTTTATTCTTGTCCTGCCCCTATGTTCTTCAGAACCACTTTCTTTCTTTTTTTTTTTTTTTTTTTTTTTTAGATTCCATATATATATGTTAGCATACAGTATTTGTTTTTCTCTTTCTGCTTGGTGCTTTGTGACCACCTAGAGGGGTGGGGTAGGGAGGGTGGGAGGGAGATGCAAGAGGGAGGGGATATGGGGATATATGTAGATCTATGTAGCTGATTCACTTTGTTATAAAGCAGAAACTAACACACAATTGTAAAGCAATTATACTACAATAAAGATGTTAAAAACAATCAAAACCAAAAATAAATCATTAATTGAAAATGCCAAAAAAAAAGAAAAAAATGGCACATCCCACTGACTCAAATGCACCAATGCCTTTGACTCTAGTGATGCAGCAGGCAGTTAATTTTATTTTTACTTTCAGCTCTTTGTTTTTTCTTCACATATGATGGCACCTACCAGAGACTTTTATGTGTGCCCAATGAATTTCATTGATCACCCCTTTCCTCCATCACAACCCTGAAGTGCCAGATCATTGTTATTTCCTTAAAAGTCATAAGGAGAAGTTAACATATTATTTTTTAACTGAATCCTAAATATCTGTACCCTTGGCTTTCACTGAGCATTATTGGCTCGGGGTCTGCTGGAGGGAAGAGAAAGCAGTAAGGCTGGTTATTGCTCCAGATCTTCACAAAGTGGCAGAGTGTCGGGGCTGCCAATAGTCTGGCTGCCTCCCTTTGCTCCTCTTTTGTGGCCCCCATTACCTCAACATCTCCATCCCTCCAGGTTCCAGTACCTGCATCCTCTCTTTTCTCTTCTGACCTGGGGCAGTCGTGGTTTTGCCCACTGTTACAGGTCCTGGGGAACTACACCACTCCTTGTGATTTTACAACACTCTCTCTATAATTTTGGAAATAGTCTCTTTATTAAGCATCCCTCAAATACCAAATTTGACTGGGCCATATGCTCCCTTTGGGGACCCAGATGGATTCGGCCACTTACTGTATGAACTTATGCCATTTGCTTAACTTCTATGAATCTTAAGTTCATCGTTGGTATAATAAGAGTCATATTACCTATCTTTTAGAATTTTTGTGAAAAATAAAAGAGATAATTCGCTCTAAAAGCAGCAAACTCAAAACTCCATATAGTTAAAGTATGGTAAGTGTAGTAGCATAAAAGTAAATGTTTGCATAGACAAAATGGAAAATACAAAAGGCAAATTGGAGAATATGTTTGCCATATAAACAATAAACACATTTTAAAGTATATATTAAGCTCTTATAAGTCAATGTAAAAAGCTAGAAAATGAGTCCAATAGAAAATGGCTAAAAGTAGTCAATAAGAGAAAACAAATACAAATGGGTTTAACAGTATTAAAAGATGCTCAACTACATATCAAGTAAAAAGAAATCCAAATTAAAATCACAATGAGTTTTTAACCCATCGAAATTATAAAAATCAAAAAGTAGGATAATACATTCCGCTGATGAGGATGTTGGGAAATCCAAATTCTCATACATCATTGACAGGAATGTAAATTGGTACGAACTCTTTGGAATGAAATTTAACAATATCTAATAAAATTTAAAAGTTCACACATCTGGGCCAGCTATTCCACTTTCAGAAATTAATTTTCTAGGTGTACTTACACAAGTGAACAAAGATGCAAGTATAGAGCTATTCATTACAAAATCACTTACAGACTTAAAAGATGAGAAACACCCTCTGTTTCCATCAATGCGGGGCTAGTGTAGAGCTTGAAGTCCAGAGCCCAGCTAAGCTGTAACTAGTTTTCCCAATCCCTTCCTCGTAAATTTTCTGGTTCGAGGCTTACCAAGAGAACAGTGTCAGGTGAGCAGAGTGGAAGCGCAGCCCATATTGAGTTTGAAGGTTGGTGTATGGCAGGCGCCATGCACCTCAGTGCAGGCTGCTCACTTACAGGCATGGCAGCCATCATGGTGCAGCTCCTACGGCTTCTGCTGCTTTGCCCCTGGCAGGTTCTGTGCATCCTGGCCAGGTGCGAGTTTGGCTCTGTGGTAAAGGGCACCAGCTTATCCTGCAGTTCCCCTGAATGGTCAACGATAGAAGTGGTGAGAGAAAGACATGGCTCCACTTTATCTTCATGTCTTCCCGATTGTTCTTGATGCACCCTCGAAACTTTATGTCCAACTGCCAGCCCTCCTGATTTCCAACCAAGCACCACTGATGGAGCCTACAGACTTCATAGGCTGCTTAACTGGCCCCCAGGTCTAATTCTTCTAGATCACTTAGAGTGGCTCTGCTTCTCTCTTCAACCCCAACGGATGCAATTTGTTCAGTAAATCAGGAGGATTCTCTAGCCATCAGAAATAATGAAGTGGTTCTATATTTGAACATACAACAATGTCCAAGATATTATTAAATAAAAAGAGTGAGGCTCAGAAAAAATGTATAGTGTGTGCTACTTTTTAGGTTTAAAAAATGGGAACATGCACAGAGACTCAACACTAATACACACATGTGCTTGCCAATCATAGACTATCACTGGAAAGACATAAAAAAATAGCAACTCTCCTCTGGGGAAAAGAACTGACAGTGGCAAGGAGGGTGAGATTTCACTGTATATCTTTTGTACTGTTTGATTTTTTCCCCATGGACTTGTGTTAATTTTTAAAATAATAATAATGACATTCAAAAAATGAAATAAGGGCTTCCCTGGTGGCACAGTGGTTGGGAGTCTGCCTGCCGATGCAGAGGACACAGGTTTGTGCCCCAGTCCGGGAGGATCCCACGTGCTGTGGAGCGACTGGGCCATAAGCCATGGCTGCTGAGCCTGTGTGTCCGGAGCCTGTGCTCCTCAACGGGAGAGGCCACAGCAGTGAGAGGCCCGCGCACCGTGGAAAAATGAAAGAAAGAAAGAAAGAAAGAAAGAAAGAAAGAAAGAAAGAAAGAAAGAAAGAAAGAAAGAAAGAGATAACATTGAAATCCCACTGCATAAATCCCCTGAGCATAAGAGGTGCTCGGTAAACATCAACTTCCTTGCACTCCTCAGGGCGTATCTCTCACCTCACCATCTATGGAGATGCATCCCGTGTTTCTTTCCTCAGTGAGACAAGATGATGCTGTGAGCAGTGTTACAGACATAATGAACAGAATAGATCAGGAAATGAGTAGGTGCTCATTTACATTAGTCAGTCTGAGAGCCAATGACACAGCTAAAAATACGGGCATTGCTGCACCTGAGTTTAATTGTTGGAATAGACAGGAAAGAGCTTTCAATAGCTTATTCTTGAAGAAGGAAAGACAGGGAGGACCTTGTTAAGTATAACAAGGCTGCAAGGTGGAGAGAAATATTCCCTATGGCCCTCAGCTTTCAGTATTTTACTTCTGTTTCCCTGAAAAGAGGAAGCATGGACACACCATGTGAAAATATGAAATGCCTGTAATGGAATAAAAATCTAAAATATGGAATTTTGCTTTATTTATAGCTAAAACATTTAAGAAATACCAGTATGTATATGTAGTGTGTGAGTACATGGTGTGTGTGTGTGTGTGTGTGTGTGTGTGTGTGTACATTAGAGCCTTAGGAATACATTTTTTTTTAATAAAAATAAAGAGTTTCCTCTGAAGTCATAGTGAGGAGGATATGCAATCTGGTTTAATGCATACTGGCAAAAAATATTTATGGAAGATTATAAATTTTGTGAAATATTCACACACAAATATAAAATACTCTGGTAAAAATATAACTTAAAAAACTCCTTTCTTTGAACAAGGCATATTTTTGACTAACTGGTTGTAGGAATAAAAGTCATGTACTATGGGCTACAGGCAGAGAAAATGAAACCATCCTCCTACACTCTTACAGCTTCGGAAACTCGCCCGCTCTTTCCAAATCACTCCCTCTGAGTTATTCTAGTGAGATTTCAGCAACACAACCCTAGTTCACCAGAGCCATTCTTCCTTCTCCCTCCACTGCGATGTTCTCACCCCTACAAAGAGAGCGGGATTACGTCTGAGGGGAAATAAGAGAGTAGATGGACTCTGGAGCGGGAGTTTTCTTTTTTAAATGTCAATTGCTCAGAGAGAATTTGAGGAAAGGAACAAAAGCGTTTGCCCTGCTGTGATGTCTACTTATCTCTCATCACTCATAAGTATCACAATCATTACTCTTGCCTGGCATATACAGACCACTTTTCCTCCCCAATCAGCTTATAAATGGTTTTACAAATGGATTAGAAACAGCATAGATATGGATCATTTCACACAGCACCAAAGTACAGTCACCTCAAGGGGAAATGGGGGAACTTCTATATAAATCAGGACAACATTAAGAGAAGGGTTAAGACCAACCATGAAGAATGGCTTATTTGCTCGAAGCTGTAGGGAATATTAGGTAAGCAGAGGATGTTTCCTTCCCCTGGCTACAAGGTTAATGTGGCCTCATTGGTTGAGGTCCGAGGTTAATGAATCTTGCTTCCAGATGGCCGTGCTGCCGTAGGACTAACACTCAGCGTTTTATCTCCTGGAGAGAGGCTAATCAAGTCAGGGCAAGTGTTTCCCAGCATCTCTGCGTCTTGCCAGCCATGAAGCACAGACTCGGGAGAGGGACCCTGAGCTCGGATGACACAACTAAAGGACCTTCTGATGCTCAGAGATTCATCAGAACCCAGGCATCTGCATTCTGGTGTCCTCTTCTGCAAAGGCAACATGGGGGTTTCCCTATAGGATCCAAAAACATGAACTACTTTGTTCTTGTGAAGAAATCTGTCAGGTTCCTTAGCCAGGGGTGCCTCACATGGGTACTACCAGTGTAACTTGGACAGTATTTGCCGTTCCTATTAAAACCGCCTCTTCAGATGCTGCGAAGAGATGCTCTACTGAATCTCCCATCTCCTGCAAGTCCCACCGATGCCCCTAAAGCAGCATTTGAGAAGAACTAAGAATCTCCTGTCAGTCTTGCTTTGCAGAGACAGAGAATCAATCTACGTTACCTTGTTCGTGGCTATTAGAAGTGAATTTCCTCAGGGCAGTTATGAGAGATGCCAATTTTTAATGAGACGTGTACTTGATATTTACCATATTTAGATGTAGACCTTCCTCAGTGGGATTTTTGCTAGCAAATCTCACGATTTTTCACGGCACATTTATGTTGATAGTAAGGGCTAGTAGCACACACACAGAGTAAACATATATTTTAGAAAATATTCCGGAAGTTCTAAAGATAGCTGTGTTTGTACCTAGCTACTAGTGAATGACAGCCCAATGCTTGTCAAATTCAACCTGCATAGACTCTTGTTATCATGCAGCTTCTGATGCAGTCTGTCTGGGATAAGGCCTGAGGTGCTGCAGTTCTAATAAGTCAAGGTAATTCCTGCCACAGGTAGGTGGATCACCCTTGCAATGGCAAAAAGCTAGGTTACCTGTACTTTTCAAACCCCGAATCCAAAGGACTTTTCCCAGCCAACACACTTGCATGGAAATTCTCCTGGTAAGAATTCCTCCTGGTTGTGATTGAATGTAATTAAAGTAGAGCTACACCGTGACAGCTCCACCACTCAGGGGGCACATGGGGTAAAAGGTTTTCACTAGGGTAGTGAAATTTCTGAGAACATAGGTGTCAAGTAACAAGACATCAATGTTGCCCTCCCTCCACGCCCTGCATTCTGCACTCTTCCTTTGGCCTGGCTCCAAACAGAAAGCAAAGTTGGAATTTGTTTTAAAGCCCAAAAGCGAATTCTCCTGATTTTAGTGGCAACTAGGAAGCAAAAGAAAAGGTAGCCAGGAGCCCTGCAGAGCAGAGCATGGGGGGCAGGGTGGGTGAGGGGCACTTCACAGACAGCAGTGTCATGAAGAGGGCACGCACTGAGATGCCACACAAGGGGCCAGAGCCCCGGAGCCCACACAGATGAGGTGCAGGTGTTCCAAGTCCCCAAGTCTCTGGGGAGGGGAGAGGGACACCGGAAGGAAAGGGAAGGCAAGCTCTAGTCCATCTGAGACATTAGAGCCTACAGCATGGTGCTCTCATGGGAAATCCAGCACTGACTGTCCCTGGGGAAAGTAATCTGAAGTAGCAGTAAGTCAGGTTTTGTACTGAAAGCACAGAAGAAGAAACAGAAACAGCCACAAACAATAATGACTCAGAAGCCCCAGCATAGGGGTCCATAGTTCCTTGTTTAATAGTTTGTTCACAGCTCACAGTTGCTTCACTACTATCTATGTCAACAGAAGAAAGAACACTGTATTTGAATCTGGGGTAAACTATTTCAGCTCTGAACAAGTTGTTCAAGTGGGACAGGGAGGTCTCCAGGGATGTACCAGAAACCTGCAGTCTTAGGCTCAGCCTGGCATGTAGAAGTGGGTGACAGCAATTAATACATTTCTTCACTTTTTATTGTTTTATGTGTCTTCCAGGCATGAGATGTTGTGCGTAATGCTGAGGGAGAAATAAAGATATGAGCTCCTCTGGGCTTCCCTGGTGGCGCAGTGGTTGAGAGTCCGCCTGCCGATTCAGGGGATGCGGGTTCGTACCCTGGTCCGGGAAGATCCCACGTGCCACGGAGCGGCTGGGCCCGTGAGCCATGGCCGCTGAGCCTGAGCATCCGGAGCCTGTGCTCCGCAACGGGAGAGGTCACAACAGTGAGAGGCCCACGTACCGCAAAAAAAAAAAAAAAAAAGATATAAGCTCCTCAAAGGCGTCCACGTGACTTTTCTCTCTGTTTCTCCAGTGTGTAGTATAATCTTTAGAACACAGTGGGATCAAAAAACATTCACCAAATGAAAAAAAAAAAATAGTTCACATGAAACATTTGCTATGTGCCGGGGGCTACAGTGAAATGCATTATCTGAGGTGGGGAAGAAAGATTAGTAGAGAAGACACAGCTATGCTTCCTGGGGATTGTTAACTGATTGGTCAGGGTCCGTTATGAATCTCCTGCAAAGATTTCTTCAGCAATCAGAGAGCACAGGAGGCAGTACAGAGGAATGAACTCGATTTCTGATTAAATCTGGTGTCTCCAGAACACTCACCAGAGGGTGCACCTCTCAGTTCCTGCTCTGATGGTGTTGACTGGGTGTTTGTTCTGAGGTGCCAGCATATTATCCTCCTAGAAGCCAGGTAAATAAAGAGCCATAGTGGGTGTTTCTGGAACTTGAAGACATTCTCCCTTCTGGGTATGATGTGACTAAGAATTGGAAGTGACAAAATTGTACCTAACTTGCATTTCTGATAAAGTCTATGTATCTTGAGAGGTTACGATGCCTTCCTCTCCATAAAAATGCCCGTGTGTTCAAGCATGGATATTAAGAATGCTTAAACTGGAGCCCAGCTCTTACAAATGGAATCCAGAAATAATGGCCTAAGGTACATTTCATCTGACGCTGCAGTTTTAGGTCACAGTTCATTAAGATCTTCTTCCTTGGCTCTCCAGTCTCATTGCAAAAGCATTTTATTGATGTGCACCACCAAGAACAGTCAGAAGAAGTCTTGTTTACTGCCTCAGAAGCTCCTAACACCACCTTCATCCAAGAACTCACAGAGAGAACTAAACAGCCATGTAGTTTATGTGTAAGAATGAAATTAGCCTCAACTATTTTCTTAATGGGGAAGAATCAGGAAAGTTAAAGCTCTCCCCTGCTGTAGCAAACCAAAGTGTGGGGTGATAAACAGCCTTTCTCCCACAATTTACTTTGCTTAAATTCAAAGTTGTTTTCTTATCACCCAAGATTCCCCCAGAGGAATTTTGTAGTTTTGCAGCAAATACCGTTTGCATGTGCTCATTGAATCACTCTCAAGTTTCCTGCAGGAGAGCTTCAGAAGATCCTGGCATGGTACAAGAGGTAATGACTGCCCTCCCGGGGAATCAGTTCAGAAAATGTTTTCCGTACAATGACTTTCAGGAGCTCACAACCTACCACTTGGAAAAGCCTCAAACGTGATCATTAGAGCAATAGGTATTTTCTTATGACAAGGAGGTGTACCTCAGTGATGGGTGTTCCAAGTTCTCAGATTTCGGTTTGCAAAATACAGTGTCATCATGGGAAAACACTTACCTGCATAACACAAGGCCAAACTGGAATTTAAGGGGGAAATCAAACAGCTTTCTGGGGTACCCATACCAACTTTGGAACTCAGGTTTTTCAGTCCAAAAGCTCATGTTTTGGTACAGCGGCACAATACAATAGAAAGAGCATTTTCTATTGCAGAGACCAGAGTTGAAACTTATACTATGCTCTATGGTTTTCCAGCATTGTGGTCTCACAGAAGTCATCTAACCTCGCTCCGTCTCTGTAACTTCATCTGTAAAATGGGGATAATAATATCTATAATATCTATTTCACTGAGAGGATTAAAGGAGATACAAAAGTTTCTTAAACAGTGTAGTCTCAGAGGAAGTTCCCTTTGCTCTCCATTCCTGGACCTCTTCGTAATTATTTTGAACTCTTTTATAAAAACAAGAAAGTGAGACAGAAGTGAAGCAACATGATCATATTAATCTAAAGGCCAAAGGAAGCATGTGAGGAAAAAATAATCTACCTTTGCCTAGCAATATAAACGATGGAGAATTAAGGGAAACACCAGATGTGACTCTCCTGGAGAGTTTGCTGTTTGTTTGTCATGGTTTGATTTGACCTTTTTAGAGCTGGAAACTATCGTAAGGTGATCTAAAGCAAATGTGTCATTTAACAGTCCAAGGGACTGGGTACTAAGACCTGGTCTTTCTTTGGGCCAAAGTCCTTCCCACCCAGCTGGAGAGAGAGCAGTAAACAAATCAAAGTCCCAGCCCACACGGGGTGCCGACTCTGGGCTGGAGACACACAATGGGTAAGTCAAATAGGAAAAACCTATTGTACCAAAAAGATAAAACAGGTGACTTCTGACCCCCAGGTTCCAGCTTTGGATCTCGGGTCGTTAGGTGACACCACCACCCACTCCTGTGGCAGCATCTATCGTATCCCAGGAACTCTCTCCTCTTCCTTAAGGACTCCTGGCTCTTCATTCCCTGAACACTATTCCAGCCTTGAGTCTTGGTGACTTTGATATTCACCTGGAAGATCCTTTCAGTAGCCCAACTTCTTAGTTCTATGACCTCTTCTCTGATGACCTTCATTACTACACTCCAGCCAACTCACTCCCGTTGCCAAATCCCAGATATTGTCATGATAGCAACAGCAATCATTCTACCTTCTAAATATCAAGCATATTGCTCCCCAACTCCCCCCCACACCAACACATTTTAAAATCAGTCTCTACACTAGAGGAAGCACTAGCTGATGTGTTAATTTTTTCCAACCATCACCCACAATCCACCATTTTTATCTTTCCTCTGCCTCTCACCCCATGTGCATCTTTTCTTACTTGCTCAACTTTAATTCCATAATCAATTATTATAATCACTTGCTTGAATTCACCCTCAATCCCTTTCTCCTATAGGTTAAACCAAACCATGGTTAAACCCAACTTGTGCCCTACTGTCCCTGCACATCTGCAATCAAACAGGGCTGGAGAAAAATTTGGTATCTCTATGCTGATTAATATTTTAAACCCATAATCACTAACCTCAGGTGGGCCCTTAATAACGTCTGGCTATCACATTATATTCCTTACCCTTTTCCTCTTCTACTCTTCCAGATTAATATTTCATATCTTACTGTCTCTCCTCAACCCTCACTCACCTTCACTCATACCCTCCTTCTTATCCAATAATCTTAGTTCTTATTTCCGTGAAAAAAAAATTGACCAGAGGAAGACTTCCACAGGCTCCACTATCATACGGGCAACCCTTTCTTCACAGGTGTCACGCTATGTGGGTTTAGGGGTCCAGACTCAAGCTAAACTCCCTGCTTCAATCCTGCTGCCACTAGATGGGGGAACCTTGATCTAATTACTTAATCACTCTGGGCCTAACTTCTCATTTGTAAAATAGCAATAACAGTATCATCTACTTCGGGGTAGAAGTTGAGAATTAAAGGAGTTAATATATGTAAAGCACATAAATAGTGCCTGGCACAAAGCACACACCATATGTATTTGCTGTGATTATATTTTCTACCCACTCGTACTCTGTCTCTGCCCCTGTTCTTGTGGATGAGCAATCACCTTGCTCTTAGCAAAGGGTAACCCCTTCCGCTAAGCACTGGCTCTCATCCTGGCTCGCCTACACAAGGACGTTGCTCCAGCAATTCCTCTCTTCCCACTGGATCTTCTCCCCAAATATGTAAAATGCTGCTATTTTCCTATCTACAAAAACCTCTCTTGACTCCTACATCTCCAGCTGCTGTATTGTTTTCTCCTTCCACTTACAGCCAGACTGCTATTTGAAGAGTGGTCTATCTCTTGTCTTTGATTTCTCCTCTCTGCAACACCAACCTCAAGCAGATGTTAGCCATTAACTCTCCACCATAGTGCTTTGTCAAGGGCACCAGAGTGCCTTGAAATAGTTTCTTCCCTTGGCTCTCAGGACACCACAGCCACCTGCATCCTCCCTACCATTCTGGCTACTCTTTCTTGGACTTCTTTGCTAGTTCCTCCTCTCCTCCTTGAACTGGAAATGTGGAGCCTCAGGGTTCAGAACCTGGCCCTCTGGGATCTACCCTCACTCCCTTGCTGATCTCTGCCCATCTTGTGGCTTCAAATATCATCTACACGATGTTCCCTCATGTTAATGTCTCCAGTCTGGACTTCCTTCCAGTCCCCTAAATTCCAACCATCTCCTACCCCTCATGCCCATTCCAACCTAAGCAGCCCTGCACAGAGCTCCTTGCTGTCCCCTGCAAAGCTGCTTCTCCACTCCATTCCTTGGGATCAGCACATGGAAATTATTTCTTCCAGGTTCTCAAGCTGCAAACTTTGGAGCCAACTTTCACCCCCTCTTTCTCTCATATCCCAGATCTTATGCATCAGAAAATCGTGTCCGTTTTATACTCAACGTGCATTCGGAATCTGGCCAGTTTTTGCCTCCTCTACTGCTTCCTCTTTAGTCTAAGCCGTCGGAATCCCTTGCCTGGGGATTGCAATGTCTGTGTCCCTGGGGGTTCTGTGTCCACCAGGGCTCCCTGTCAGTTTATTTTCAGCAGAGTGCCAAAGGGGTCATGATCCTTTGTAGTTTGGAGTGTGTCACTTATTTTTCGTTTCTTTTTTATATTGGAGTAGATTTGATTTACAAAGTTGTGTTAGCTTCAGGTGTACAACAAAGTGATTCAGTTACATATATACATATATCTATTCTTTTTCAGACTCTTTTCCCATTTAGGTTATTACAGAGTACTGAGTAGAGTTCCCTGTGCTATACAGTAAGTCCATGTTGATTATCTATTTTATATATAGTAGTGAGTGTATGTTAATCCCATACTCCTAATTTATACCCCCCAACCTTTCCCCTTTGGTAACCATTAGTTTGTGTTCTAAGTCGGTGAGTCTGTTTCTGTTTTGTAAATAAGTTCATTTGTAGCATTTTTTTTTAGATTCCACATAAAGTGATATCATATGATATTTGTCTTTCTCTGTCTGGCTTACTTCACTTACTATGATCATCTCTAGGTCCACCCATGTTGCTGCAAATGGCATTATTTCATTCTTTTTTATGGCTGAGTAAAATCCCATTGTATATATGTGCCACATCTTCTTTATCATTCCTCTATCGATGGACATTTAAGTTGCTTCCATGTCTTGGTTATTGTAAACAGTGCTGCAGTGAGCATTGGGGTGCATGTATCTTGGCGTGTGTCACTTCTTAAAGCCCTCTGGTGGTTTCCTGTATCATTTGGACCAAAAGCCAAATCACTCTGACACGTGAGACCCCACAAAGTCTGCTTCCACATGTCCAACCTCGTTTCCCAGACCCTCCTTCTTGCTCCCCCTATTTCTGCTGTGCTGCTTCTGGAATGCCGTAGGCACGGTTCCAACTCAGCAATTTTGCCTGGCTGTGCTCTCTGCCTGGAGGGTCCTTCCCCTGGTATCTGATGTCTACCTGGCTCTCGCCCTCACTCTCTTCAGGTATCTGTTTAGATATCTTCTTCTCACTGATGCCTGTCTTGGATCTAAAATGTCACCATTCACCACCTCAATATTCTCTACCTCTTCTCCCTGCTTTACTTTTCCCTTTACCCATTGATATATCCAGAGGCACAATAGATTTTTCCTATTTGACTTACTCTTTGTGTGTGTCCAGCCCAGAGTCGGCACCCCGTGTGAGCTGGAACATTGATTTGTTTACTGCCGTCTCTCCAGCTGGGTGGGAAGGACTTTGACCCAAAGAAAGGTCAGGTCTTAGTACCCAGTCCCTTGGAAGCAACCTCTAACCCTTTCTAATTACTTGAGTGATAGCAGTGTCTTAGTCATTCATGGAGACCCCTTGGCCCACATCTGATGTTTTATACTAATGAAGTGGCTCTTGCTGGCCCCTCAGACCACCTCCAAGGAAGAAGGATGCTGGAGACTGAGTGTAAACATATGGGCAACCAGTCTGTCAATCAATCAATCAGTCAATCAATCATGCCCACATAATGAAGCCCCATTGAAAACCCTGGACCTCAAAGCTCAGGTGGTCTTCCTGGTTGGTAATAGTCCATGTGTATTGTCACAAGTCCATGCAAGGAGAGCTTTGCATTTGGAACCTCACTGATACTCTCACGTGTATACCTTCATTTGGCTGATTTTAACATTTCCATCCCTATAATAAATATAGCTATGAGTATAACAGGTTCCAGTAAGTCCTGTGAGTCTCTTCTGCAAATTATTGAATGTGAGGGTGTTTTGGGAAACCCCCAAATTGCTGTTTTTGTCAGAAGTGGGGGTGACATTCTGTGGACTCTTCCCCCTAACTTTTCACTTGAACCCTAACTCCTTGAAGTTGGGTCAGCAGTTATGGGCAGACTTGGCCATCTGGGGGCTGCACCCTTAACCTTGCATGTTGGTAATTCTGGGTACCAGCACTGACACCTGTTCTTGGCACCTCACAGGCATCCATAAATAGGTGTTGGATGAAGAAATGAACAGAAAAATACAAAGATGATCTATAACCAAGGTTCAAATTTGCAAACATTCAAAATATAAATTATTAAGCTTATCCCATATTCAGCATATTTTTCTTCCTGGTTTCATTTGCTTCTCACCCCCCATGGACTTTTGGGACCTGTAAGGCAAAGGACTAATCTTCACTCTTGTATGAGCCATTTCAGAACTTAACAAAAAAGGTCATTTGTGCAAATTTGATATATAACATTAAAAACTACATCCTTTTAATTCAAAATTGTCATGTGGTTATTGGCATTTATGAAGTAAGCAGTTTCATGTATGAAATTATTAATGTGTGCTGAGTGTGGAATAGAATAGACCCAAGAATTTTAGTGGTGTTTTATTGCATAATGGAGATATATAATGAAACAAATGTACAGGTAAATTAAGACACTGCTAATGCTAATATTAAAATATCAGTTTTAATTTTTTAACTTTCTTTCTAAACCCAAATTATTTTAATCCCTTTGGACTAAAATTTACACTTATTTTTTAAAATACTACCTTTCATTTTTATCTGCTAGACCATTATATTCTTAGAGAATGTAAACCTTAACCTCATACCGAGTGGAACATAAGAGGATGACAATTAAAAAACTCATAATAAACCCTCTGTTCAAGTGTGGAGGGCCTCTAAGAATTGCATGAGACCTTCCAATGAGAAGATAGCCTTTGCACTTTTTAAAAGGCTGTGAAATGCTTATCTGCTGATGAAGAAAATGGAGTGAGCTTCCTTTCAAGTTAATGGCAAATAAAGGCTTCCTACTTCCATACAGATTTAACTTTGCCTTGACAATCCATAACCAACCAGCAAGGAAACAAGGGGAAGAGAATTATGGACCACCCAACTGGAGATTCAGTGCAAGCCGGGATTTGCAAGAATTTCTGGCAGAACCTTGAAACACCATTTATACCCCGTGTGACACAGTACAAATTTCACTGAAACTGGAATGTCAGTGATCAACAGTGAAATATTAAATTATGGCTTGGGGCTGAACAGAGACTCTTTATCAATTTTATTACTTTGGGAAATGTACACACACATTAATATTTTTCAAGTCCTTTTCCAAAACTGCCCAGCAATGAGAAGTAAGATCAAAAATAACTTTGACACAGGATAGTTTTGGGTGACAGAACTAACAGGATCTTTTTTAACTTGCCATTCAGCATGGGCCATTCATCTACGTTAGAAATATGAGCCGGGATAATGAGATATTCCCACAATGAGATGTGAACTGAGTGAATAGCATTCAAGATGTAATTTGAATTTAATGCCAGGTTCATAAAATAAACAAAGCATCGTAAAAAGTTTAATGGTCTTTGTTGCGGGGAGCGGGGGCTACTCTTCTTGCGGAGTGAGGGCTCTAGGTGTGCGGGCTTCAGTAGTTGTGTCATGTGGGCCCTAGAGTGCAGGCTCAGTAGTTGTGGCGCACAGGCCTAGTTGCATGGGCCTGGTTGCTCTGCGGCATGTGGGATCCTCCCAGATCAGGGATCGAACCCATGTCTCCTGCACCGGCAGGTGGATTCTTAACCACTGTGCCACCAGGGAAGTCCCTGAAGAACAGTTCTGTGCCACCATTTGGACAGAATAAAACCCTTCACTCCTCCCTGTTTGCTTAGGTGAATTGCATGGCCGGTTGAATCCGTTAAACATGTGCAGGAATCTCAGTCTTGAACCAAGCTACAGATGCTTCTTGTTCTTTGTTGCAGGAAAAAACCCAAAATATATTATAGGCTTTTAAAATTGTGCCTGTCATCATGGACTACCCCTTGCAGAAGAAAGCCCTGAAAACACTGGCTACAAATGAGGTACAGGAATTTTCACTGTGTGTACAGAATCGTGAGTAAGGGGGCAAGCTTTGGAATCTTAGGCTTTGAATCTCAAGATTCAACCTACCACATACTATATGGACAGGAATAGGGTCTATAAATTTTAGGGCTTCAATTTTCTTACCTATAGAATAAGGATTATAATACCTGCCTCCTAGGAATGCTGTAGAATGAAAGGACATGATATTTAAAAGAGCTGGTACTGTGCCTAAAATATAATTCTTAATAAATGGTGAATAACTATTAGTATTAAAACACACATAGGACAAATTTACATATTTTCAATCATAATGTGGAAGCCAATTGTGTGTGTGTGTCAGCACATATTTTAAAATTCAGAGATCATAATAAATTTTGATATTCCTAGCTTTGCAAGTAAGAAGTGTTTGCCAGATAGAAAACCTGAGGTAAAAAGAAGTGACATTTCCAATATCACAAAAGAAAATTTTCTTTTAAAGGTTCTACCAATACAATGAGGTCTGAGATTGAAGTAAGAGAAACTGTAACTATTATCACAACAGAGCAGATGCCCTGGGCTTGCTGCTTCCCTCCGTAGGGTCAGTGGGCCTCCACATTTTTTTTTTTAATATCTTTTTTGGAGTATAATTGCTTTACAGCAGTGTGTTAGTTTCTGCTTTATAACAAAGTGAATCAGCTATACATATACATATGTTCCCATATCTCTTCCCTCTTGCGTCTCCCTCCCACCCTCCCTACCCCACCCCTCTAGGTGGTCACAAAGCACTGAGCTGATCTCCCTGTGCTATGCAGCTGCTTCCCACTAGCTATCTATTTTACGTTTGGTAGTGTTTATATGTCCATGCCACTCTCTCACTTTGTCCCAGCTTACCCTTCCCCCTCCCCATATCCTCAAGTCCATTCTTTACAGCTGTGTCTTTATTCCTGTCCTGCCCCTAGGTTCTTCATGACCTTTTTTTTTCTCTTAGATTACATATATATGTGTTAGCATATGGTATTTGCTTTTCTCTTTCTGACTTGCTTCACTCTGTATGACAGACTCTAGGTCCATCCACCTCACTACAAATAACTCAATTTCATTTCTTTTTATGGCTGAGTAATATTTCATTTTATATATGTGCCACATTTTCTTTATCTGTTCATCTGTCAATGGACATCAACATGGTTGCTACCAGGTCCTGGCTATTGTAAATAGAGCTGCAATGCACATTGTGGTACATGACTCTTTTTGAATTATGGCTTTCTCAGGGTATATGCCCAGTAGTGGGATTGCTGGGTCATATGGTAATAGTTTGGAGGCCTCCACTTTTGATGACAAGGCATTCTTCTGATTTGCTGAGATCCAGAACCTGTCAAGTTCCTTCCTGAAAGAAAGTGGAGCAGTCAGTGCCGGCCTGTGAAGATGGGGAGAAAAATCACGGGGAGCCACCCTAACTGGATGGTACTGTAAATGCACAATCCCTAAATGGTTAGTTGAGAAAGTGGGGTTTCTCTTCACAAATGAATTAATATGCTTGTTTACTTGCAGTCTATTTTTTCTATAACTACAAGAAGCTCTTGGGGGGGAATTGTCTTCGTGTTGGCAGCAGGGGCTTCCGTGCGCCCCTGTTCTTTCCCTGGCTTCCTCCCTGGCTGGGCACCTGGGACACTTGGAGGGTCGTCCTGGCCGCCTCCCACTTCCCCTCCCCCTGACGCTTCAATGTTTCTGCTGAAATCCCTCTATTTAAAGGTAAGATAATCAGCTTTTGTTCCATTGGCTTGGATCAAAGACAACCTCTGAGCAAAAAAACAAAGCCTCGCTCCGCTGGGGGTGGTCAGCCTCTGTGCTTGCTGGCAAAGAAAAGGACTGGGGTTTATTCCTTTCCCAGGACTGGAAATTCTCAGGCCCTGGAAACCCTCGCAGCAGAACGTCAAGTGTTTCCCAAAGACAAACATCCCTATTCTGCAGGGACAAGGCCTTGGCAGGCACGTCCAGACCGGGCGGGCAGTTTGGCCCCCGGTCCTCCGAGGCGGGGGCAGGCAGTCCCCGTGTCCCCTCCGTGGGCCGGGACTGGGCGCCGCATCAGGAAGTGCTCCGTCAGCTCCGGGCCCTCCGTCAAAGCCGTCTTTCTCAATTTAGAGCTTTCCTAATTGTGTTCTCTGACTCCTCTAGGGCAATGGTCCGCTGCGCTGCGGAGCGCAAGCCGGGCTCTGCCAGCCGCGCACCGAAGGGGCGGACGACGGAAGGGCTTCACCCCGAAGGACGCGTGGGTTCACGAGGCGCCTTGGCTGAAAGCTACACACGCAGGCGCACGTACAGGTAGCGGCACTGGCAAAAGCAGATTTACCTTGACACAGAGCCATTGCAAATGCGTGCTCAGAAAATCTCCCTAAAAGGATCAAATGAGGAACCTGGTGAGGTGATTTGGGGGCCTCTAGCTTTCCAGAGCATCTCTCGTTTGTTAACTGTGTCCTTGAATGAGAATTGAGTTGCATCCCTCCCGTTTGAGTTAAAAGGAGCGTGAAAGACCCTTTTACTCCCATCCCCAGCCCTTGAGCTCTGAGAGACACCTGGTAGCCACGCCCAACAGCCAGGTACACTGCGCTGCCCCTGGAAAGATGGCTTGGAAATGTACAGGGCCGGCTTTCGTGACTTCCTTTCTCCTATGCCAAAGGGAAAGAGGGAGAAAGGGCTACAGAATTTCTTAAGAAAAGGAGCATCTAAGTATTTCCATGTCTAAACAGTATTCCACAAATCCACTAACTGCTGGTTATGGCACTTGCGGTGAGATTCTGTAAAATTATTTCTGGCACCAGATCTTCCTTATCAGGAAGATCAGGTGAAGCTGGGCACCGCTGATTGCCAACCACGCTAAGGACCCTCACTAAGACCCTCCCCGGTCACCAGTTCCTCTGAAGCTCCCTGATCCTTGCTGACCCCAGCCCTGCTGCAGCAGCCTCTGATTTTCTTAAGGAAAACAAATGCCCCATTCTGTGTTGTGCCTCATTTAAAAATAAGATTTAAAGCCTTCCTCTTCCGTTCTGCCCTGTGTTCCTCATTCAGCTTCTGGCATCTGTTCCTTAGTTCAATCTGGGAACACAAAGATTCTCCTTTGCACTCTGAGAATCCTTTCACATTTTTCCAACTCCATTGAAAACATCCAACATATATACCACAGACAGACAGAGACAGAGAGAGCCCACTGACATGGCATATCTTTCTATAAAAAATAATGATCATATCTCTAATAGCTTAACCTTCCTGCTTTACCAAACGCTCATTGCATTTGCCAAATGATCATAGATGTCATATCTAATTGAACCTAAGCAACAGCCCACAGGATGTAGATTAAAAATCCTATGGCTTTAGGTTTTTTTAAAAATAAACATAACTAATTTATTAAAATACCACTTTAAAACCATGTAAAGTAGGCTCATTAGAATTGTATACACTCTCAGTGAGTACTGTGTTCTAAACTTCATAGAGAAATTTCAAATTCTCTCCTCAATAATTTCTGTATGGTTTTTAATCAAACAAAGTGGATACAAGCAGCACCTTCACCAGGGTCATTAAGTTAAGACAAACATTTTGGAAAAAAATTTTAGCACTCTGTAAAAATATTTTATGGACTCTTAGAATGCCCCAAATGATATATAGTTAGGAAATCAACTCAGATCTTTTCATTTCACTACCTTCTTTTCCCCCGGCAGCAAACACGGGACCTGGCTGTTCTGTTTTTTGACTTTCCTGCTGTAATCAAGGTTGGAACACATTTGCTAAAATTTAACCAGAGCATATGTTCTCTTGGTCATTGCTACCCATCAGTTAGATGAATAAGAACATCTAATTGCCTGAGTCTATGAGAAGAAGTCGATGTAATCTGAGGACAAGGTATACTCATCCCCCGGGCGATACTAGTTATCTTCCCAAAATAAATGTGCAGACAGACATACAGATACACCCCTCTGTCCCAGTTCTTTTTTGTCAGTTATGACCTTGTCACCAGATTCTCAGGAGATAAAATTAGCAACATTCCTCAAAACTGAAATATTACCATTTTCTCAGAATATTCAAAGTACCACCAACAGACCTCAAATTCAATTCCATTTCTTCTCAGTTACAGAAAATTCCTCTCTCTCCACTAGCTTGTATTTGTGCAATGAATGGAGGGACAACAAAAAGAAATTCATTTTTAATTTGGAAAGTTCTGGATAGACAAATTGATCAACGGCACAGACCCATGCACAGGTGTCTGATTTAAAACAAAGCACTTCTGTACGGCAGTGAGGTGAGGGAAGTTCTCTCCATCAAACAGTGCTGGATCCATGGGCTACCTGCACAGGAGACAAAATGGATTTGAACACCATCCACAAAACTCAATTCCTGATAGATTTCAGATCTACTTGGAAGAGGTAAATAATAAAGCTTTTAGGGGAAATCATAGAGGAAGTTTTCTGTGATGTTGAACTAGGAAAAGATTCTTTAAACAGTACACAAGTAATAACAATAGAAGAAAAGTTGATAAATTGTTTCATGTTAAAATTAAGAAGCTCTGCTCTTCAAAAAACACCATTATGAGAGTGAAAAGGCAAGGCACATTCACAATACAAATGTCTCACAAAAGAATTGCATCTAAAATACATAAGGAGCTCCTGCAAATCAATTTAAACAAAAATACAGGCAGCCAAATAGAACAAAAATGAGTAAAAGTATTGAACACATTCTTCACAAAATAGAATATCCAAATGTCCAATAAGCAAGTGAAAAAGTGGGTATATTTATCAGTGTTGACAAAAAAAAATTAATCAATAGTCAACCTAAGAAAGAAATGGAAATATTTATTCGAGCCAAACTGAGGATTATAACCCTAGAGACAGTCTCTCGGAGGGCTCTGAGGACTCTTCCAAAGAGGTTAAGGGGAGGCCAGTATATATGTGATTTTGGTGAAGGGGTTCAGGCAGTCAAGCACACATCTCAGTAGAAGGTTTCTGCTAGTCACAGGGAACAGACATCTTAGTTAATGGTTTTAGTGCTTTTCTAAGTATAGAAAGATGCAAGAATCCAGGTTCATAAAAAATTTCTCCTGAAAATATCTAACTAACTGAAGGCCAGTTCTGCCCGTTTTCCCAGAGCACAGAGGGCCTCATCCTTATTTTTGTTCTGAATTCCATTCAGGGTGTCTTGTAGGTCAGCAACTTCAGTGGCTAATGATTTGATTCTCGTAGAACTGGATGGTGGACAACAATCTTTATTTTGCAATCCCTTCCCATTCAGGCTTTTTTTTTTTTTTTTTTTTTTTTTTTTTTTTTTTGCGGTACGCGGGCCTCTCACTGTTGTGGCCTCTCCCGTTGCGGAGCGCAGGCTCCGGATGCACAGGCTCAGCGGCCATGGCTCACGGGCCCAGCCGCTCCGTGGCATGTGGGATCCTCCCAGACCGGGGCACGAACCCGTGTCTCCTGCATCGGCAGGCGGACTCTCAACCACTGCGCCACCAGGGAAGCCCTCAGGCTTATTTTTGACCAAGGTTTGGGGGGCATTTCCTGACCCATTTGCCCCAAGGCGCTAGGAATGCTCATCCCCAGGTCAGGGGAGGATTTTGTTGAGAGGTCACTCCAAGTGCTGTTACTGGACTAGGCCCTGTTAACAGCAGCCAAAAGCCTGTGGACCACCTGTCTTACTGGTCTGTATGGTCCAGGAAAGAGTTCCCTCTTGTGGCTTCTTCCCAAATCTAGAGTTACACTATTACAATCATTGATCTTGTAGGAGATATATTTGATCAATCCTTTCAAGTCACTTAATCATCATTAATTTTATCTGAGTCTCAGTCACACAATTGGTAATGCAAAACAAATAATCTTGTAAAAGAGGCAGAATATAAGTAATATACTTAGTAACACTAATAAGGTCATAAGTAAGTATTTAAGCTAAGAACTTCCAATAGGTGTGGCCGAGTGTCTCCCCCAGTTGCCTGACCAGTCTGCTCTTCACCAATCACTATCTTTAAGGGAAATTACGTATTGGCATTGGACATAAAATCCACCAAAGTTGTCTGCAAGTACAAGGTTAGTGGTGGGTGATCGTGACCCCTTACATGATTGAGAAAGGAGTGTTATCTTCTAAGGAGTTATATGGTTGGTGCCAGAAAGATAAAACTTGACCTTTATGGCTGAGCTGGTATTTCTGCAATGGGGAGGTTTGGTTAATGTATAATGTATATGCGCAATGCTCATTAGAGGAAAAGGAGGAGGCTTAAATGGGCAAAGAAAAATTTTATGTTTACATTTTTCTTGTCTTGCCTTAATATGTGAATTTTTATTTCATCATCAGTCAGCATGCAAATGCAAGTTAAAACCACAATGCCAAAGGGGTGCATAACCAACAGAATGGCTAAAATAAACATATGTAAATATCAGTGTTGGCAAAGATATGGAGTGACTGGAACTCTCATATACTGCTCTATGAGAGTAAAGGGACACAACCACTTTGGGAAAATCTAGCAGTTTTATGTAGACTAAATCTACAATTACATTCTAACCCAGCAATTATACTCCTAGGTCTTTATATCCAACAGAAATGCATGCATACGTTCACCAAAAGCCATGAAGTAGATTTTTCACAGCAATACTTCTTATAATAGGTCAAAACTGGCAACTATCCAAATAGCCGTCAACCATAGAATAGATAAAGAAATTGTGCTACATACACTTATGGGAACATTATGTAGGATTGGAAATAAATAATATTCAACTACATGCAACTTTATGAATAAAACATAACATCACAGAAAGAAGCCAGACACTAAAGAGTACACACTGTGTAACTATTGGTATAAAGTAATAAGTCAAACACACTACAGTAGGGGTAAGAATGGGGCTAGCTGCCCTTGGAGGGAGGGCGGGTACAGTCTGGAAGGGAGGTTAGGGAAGTTTCTGGAATGAAGTTGGTGGTTGGTTTCCTTATCTGGATGCTAGTTAGCCAGCTGTGTTTAATTTCTGGACATTCACTGAAATGTATACTTTTCTTTATGTAAGATGCTTTTTATTTTTTTAATTAAAAAAAATTTAGCTGTTTATTTTATGTTGGAGTATAGTCTAGTAACAATGTTGTGATAGTTTCAGGTGTACAGCAAAGTAATTCAGTTCTACATACATATGTATCCATTATTTTTCAAATTCTTTTCCCATTTAGGTTGTTACATAATACGGAGCTGAGTTCCCTGTGTAGATGATGCTTTTTAAAAGTAGAATGTGTCCATTTGCTGTAAAGTAAAAAGAGTCAATCACAAAATCTTAATGAACCCCATTATCTCCAGAGTTTATAAAATAGTTATAACCACATTTCATTGTACTTTTTGATACTTCTTTTAATTTTTTTTATTGTGGTAAAAGTCACATAACGTAAAACATACTATGTTAACCATATTTAACTGTACAGTTCAGTGGCACTAAGTACATTCCCCTTGTTGTGCAACTCTCACCATCATCCATCTCCCGAATTTTTCACCTTCCTAAACTGAACTCTGTCGCCATTAAACACTAACTCCCCATTTAAATTTCATAATAAACTTAATTGAAGGGGAGGCATTTCCAGAGAAATCTCCTGTGACCCAGCTGGCTGGTGATGTTTCCTTCTTGTGATGGTTGCAGCAGATCCTCATCCCCCAGCCTTACTGTTTCAGTGCACACTGGCCTCAGCTCCACAGCAGCACAGCCATCCCCCTGCCCCAGCCTCAGTCGAAGATGAAGGCACTTTGACCACCCCTGTGACTGACCTAAGTGCCAGGGCACTAACCACTTCTGGGAGATGTCCTCTAGATGACTGGCTCAGCACTTTGGTCCCTTGGGTGAGCTCAGAGGTAGCCGCCCACAGGACTGCCTGCCCTTGCTCAGATCACCTCCCTACATCCCTACCAGGTAGCCATCACCTCACTAATCTACTTCCTTCACACTAATCCTTGTCTGAGGACCTGCTTCTGGCAGCAACTCAAATGAGTAAAATGTGATTGAAAGCTAAGACTTAATTTGTTTACACTCAAAGACTAACCAGATGTGAAAACAGTAGGAAGTGATACCCAAGATGAAGAGGGAAATAGGTAGGGTAAGAAACTAAAATGTGAATTACAGGTCAAATAAAAGGCAGTTAGGAGCAAACTAGACTTTGGAAAACCCAGCTGATGTTATGAGAGAATTTGTAAAGCTCTCTCACAGTTCAGGAAAAAGAAAAAAAGCAGGGAGATTCCATTTATGGATAAGAAGTGTTCCGAAGTAATTCAGAGCAACTTGGACAAGAGCAATAATCACATAAATTACTAAAGAAAATGCTTCAGAGATGAAAAAAATGCAAAAGAAATGGAGATAAGTTTCAATATTTATCTGAAATGAAAAGAAAGCTGTATTTTGTCCCTTTCTGGCACATTTTATGATTTATAAGGATGAAGAAAAAAAAGTGTTACAACCACCCAAGAAAAAAACAAACAAGCTTCTCTCCAAACGGAAAAGACTTTTTTACAAGATGAAATGCAAGAAGACATCTTAAGACATGCCAGACAGAGGTTTGTCAGTAAAAGTTCACGAAACAGGATTTTTTTGTGTGTGTGTGTGTGTGTGTGTGGTACGCATGCCTCTCACTGTTGTGGCCTCTTCCGTTGTGGAGCACAGGCTCTAGACGCGCAGTGGCCATGGCTCATGGGCCCAGCCGCTCCGCAGCATGTGGGATCTTCCCGGACCCGGGCACGAACCCGTGTCTCCTGCATCAGCAGGCGGACTCTCAACCACTGTGCCACCAGGGAAGCCCCACGAAATAGGAATTTTTAAATTCAGTTATTATACAAGTGAAAAGGCAACAGAAACCTTTTCCTCAAAAATGCATGGGGTCAGAAATATTCAACAAATATTCCATTCCTGGGTAATCTATCGAAGATCAACTCCAGTAATCAAGCAAAAAGTATAAAAATTGAAAACACAAAAATAGAGATGTCATTGAATGAGAGCAGTGATCGACTTTCCTGCTGATGTTTCAGTGCGTAATGAGCAAATAGTCACAAATGGCCAAAGTGGAAATCTCAATAAACCAGGAAACGCCGCAGGAAAGTGGAAGAATCCTTCTGGTTTTGACATCTGGATAGACATTGAGTGTAAATTCTCTTTCTGAGGAAAGGATGACTCTGTCTGCCTCAGAAAGCCGACCCCCTGAGGGCAATGGGAGGACAGTAACAGAGACCTGAAGCCAGTCCTACCTCCCACTCCATCCCATCCCCAATTTCTGAGAACTTGGAAAGTCACTTAACCATGCTAAGCCTCAGGTTATTTTATCCACAAAATGGGAATAAATATTTACACCTCGATGGGAGCATTGTTATAAGCAACACAGATAGTTCACTTAAAATACCTAGTTAGCTAATTTTCGAACATCAGCCACTTAGTTTGCTGATGGTTCTAACAAGCGTCTTCTGCTGGATGCATGTTTAGAGGAAAGACTATGGTCTCACGTTCAGCTCTAATATAGGGCTGCACCGCCAGGGATGGTGTCCCTCAGTGAGGTGTCATCAGCCCTAAAGTTAGAGGAAATCCTCCCAGATTCAGGCACCTCACTCTGTGTTGTAGTTTCCATACTGTACTATCCTGTGTTTTTCTCCCATATGTTTTCATGGATATTTTCATAGGTAGGTCACAGGCTGTGTAATAACTTGCTGCCAGATACCATTTTAAACTACTCAAAGCAGAAATCTTAAACAAAAATAGGAAACCAGAAAAAAGGAGAATCAGGAAAAAGGAGAACTACATGGGACACAGATTACAAAGGCATCCACCAATTCTAAAACTTGTGTTTGTTGACAGAAAATTACAGTCACCCTAGGAAAGACATGGACATTTTTATATGAACCAAACTGAGGATTATAATCCTAGAGACAGTCTCTCAGAGAGCTCTGAGGACTCTTCCAAAGAGGTTAAGGGGAGGCCAGTATATATGTGATTTTGGTGAAGGGGTTCATGCAGTCAAGCACACATCTCAGTAGAAGGTTGCTGCTAGCCACAGGGAACAGACATCTTAGTTAATGGTTTTAGTGCTTTTCTAAGTATAGAAAGATGCAAGAATCCAGGTTCATAAAAAACTTCTCCTGAGAATATCTAACTCTCTGAGGGCCGGTTCTGCCCGTTCTCCCAGAGCACAGAGTTCCTCATCCTTATCTTTGTTCTGAATTCCATTCAGGGTGTCTTGTAGGTCAGCAACTTCAGTGGCTAATGATTTCATTCTCGTAGAACTGGATGGTGGACAACAGTCTTTATTTTGCAATCCCTTCCCTTTCAGGCTTAGTTTTGACCAAGGTTTGGGGGACATTTCCTGACCCATTTGCCCTAAGGCGCTAGGAATGCTCATCCCCAGGTCAGGGGATGATTTTGTCGAGAGGTCACTCCAAGTGCTGTTACTGGACTAGGCCCTGTTAACAGCAGCCAAAAGCCTGTGGGCCACCTGTCTTACTGGTCTGTATCATCCAGGAAACAGTTCCTTCTTGTGGCTTCTTCTCAAATCTAGAGTTACACTATTACAACCATTGATCTTATAGGAGATATATTTGATCAATCCTTTCAAGTCACCTAATCATCATTAATTTTATCTGAGTCTCAGTCACACAATTGGTAACGCAAGAACCCATAATCTTGTAAAAGAGGCAGAATACAAGTAATATAACTAGTAACATTAATAAGGTCATAAGTAGGTATTTAAGCTAAGACCTTCCCTTAGGTGTGGCTCTGTATCTCCCCAGGTTGTTTTACCAGTCTGCTCTGCACCCATCAATGTCTTTAAAGGAAGTGATGTATTGGTCTTGTACAGAAAGTTCACCAAAGATGTCTGCAGGTACAAGGCTAGTGGTGGTGACCCCTTACAGGATTGAGAAAGGAGTGCTATCTTCTAAGGAGTTATATGGCTGACACCAGAAGGAAAAAAATGATCTCTATGGCTGAACCGGTATTTTTGCCATGGGGGAGGTCTGGTTAATGCAAAATGCAGATGCACAATGCATATTTGAGGGGAGGGAGGAGACCCAAACAGGCAGAGAAAACATTTATGCCTTGTCTTGCCTTAATATGTGAGTTTTTATTTCATTAGCTTTCAAGTGATAACTAATGCAAGGAAAATCAAAATGTTACTATTTGACATGGGGTCCATGAGGTTATTACCATGGTGACATATTGTAAAACTTAGAAGGAGCAGGATGAAATCTCATTTTTTAGAAGCAAGTGCCAAACAGCACATCATCTAAATTAAAATACATTACTGAGAAACAAACAAACTCTGGAAAATAAAATGGTAGAATGCACATCAGAAAAGGATGTTCCCATTTAAATAAAATCACGTGAAACAATTCCAAACAAGCACATTTTATATATTCCAAAAACTTCCACAAGCCTATTATCCATGCTAGAATTCTCACCAATTAAGCATATTATAAATTGGGACAATTTTTCTATGAAATATATAATAAACTATATCAAATACACATAAAATGTTCAACAATATCATGACATTAATGACTTTTATGAGTTCTGGTATTATAATGTTAACTTTTACATGCTATAAGTTCATTTCTCCTCAATACACTAAAGTTTGAATTCATATCATATGCCCTTGGAACAAGTTATTTTAAAGTGTGTCTTTTTTAATGTTTTGTGATCCTTTAGAAATATGGTCCAATTCATAATTGAATAAAATTATTCATTCATGATTTTTAAGAACTCATGCTGAAAAAAATCACAGTTAAACTAGGTTTGAATGTTTATTCATATGGTTTTAAAATTATTCTTAGAATGTAGGTGCAAAATATAAAAGTTTCATTTTCATTTTCCTGAGTGCCCTCTGGAGAACTTATCAATTAAGAATGACCCATGTAATATCACTGCATTTAAGGGCACCATGGATAATTCTGCACAGCACTACCTAAGGTCACAGAGTTAAGAGGTTTCCAAGTGAAAGCTGCTTTGTAAAATTCTTCTCAATTAAGGATATTGGTGTCAAGATAAGTAGCTCTTCTGAGCACCTATATTGACATTTCATGATTGGAGATGAAGAAAAATTCATTTATCTTATTTTATTTTCCAGTTTTACTTATGTTCAATGTTATTATGTTGATATAAATATATCTTTACACAATATTGTGTTAGGAAGAGCTACAAAATGTGGTAGAAAATTTGGAGAGGCTGAGAGAGAGACATGACAAAAATTTGGAAATCACTGAAATAGGATCTAAAGTTAATCTTGAAATGCTTCCAAGAGAAAGTAAATTCCATTTTTTTCGTTTGTTTAATTAACTCATTTCTGCAATAGGAAAGAATCCAGACTTGGTTGAAAGACCTTACATGAAATGCAAATCTCATGAGAGAAGAGGCACTTTTTTCTCCCAGGCCCTCAGCACTCTGATCTCAGGGTCAGCCTGTTCTTCCCCCTCACTTCCCCGTCTAATCACCACCAGGCAGTCCTTGGAAAAAGACTAAAGGAATTGTTTTGTCTTCAGGGCATCCCCACTTTCCCTTCCAGGGTTTCTTGTTCGATTGTTTTTAAGCCAGAGTAGACTAATACGAATACCCTCTTGGAGCACTAAAACATAGTGGGCTAGGAACCGTGCAAAATATTTCAGGCATTACCTCACTTATTCTTACAACGTCACTGTGAGGCAGTGTCACTGTCAATGGCAATAATTTTTCCCACCTTCTCCCATCAAATCAAGTTTTGCTCACTCTGATGATACCTGTGGATTTACACGTGGTGCCTTGGAAAAGCACTGGGGTTATTATTTCTTCACGCTGGTGTCATGTGCCTATACCTCCTCTAAGTCACCACCAGATGACAAATTTTTATCCTTGACAGCATAAAGCAGTGCCCACCTCCTCATCTGAATCTGTGAATCTAAAGAAAATTAATTCTTTATTGTTTAAATTGAACTCTTATGACTAAATCTCAATCATTACCAAGACTTAAAATTCAGAGGCATTTTTCGAAATATCTTCAAATACCAATCTCAAATAAGAGCAGTGGGTTTTATAACACTTTAATACACTCTCTGAGCTTCTGTCATAGAATAGCTTTGACTTAAAGTAAAATTGCTTTTCTTATCTGAAGCCTCTGTGAAGCTTGAACATAGTATGCCAGTGTGTGCTTCTACCTGTAATGAAGACTTTTACAGTTTGCCTTCAAATCACCCACATAAAAATCATAACCTTTTTTGTCATGGAATTCATCAGATACAAGGTATCTAAATGAAGCTACTCCTGTCTGTTACAATTATTGATCCAAGCTAGACCCCCTGCTTCTGATCTTTAACTAAACAATTCACTTATTAGCTGTGTTACTTACCATCTTCACAATCCATAATACTATCTACCTTATCCACCTTGGGGAAGATTAAATAAGGAATACATATAAAACCCTTAACCTGCATATACCAAGCCCACAGTAACCTCACTGCTTTCAATATTGTTATTAGTGTTATTACTACCGTATGTAAAATATAATCCCAAGTCAAGAGATAGAAGGATTCGCTTTTTATTAATCTCATGATGACACAAAATGAAATGGAATTTGGGAAAAGATATGGTTTTTAGGTTAACTTTAAATCCAAAATAGTAAAGTACCAATTATTACATTGCTTTTAAACTTCTACAAAATCTTTTCTTTCCTTTTTTCTTTTCTTTGAGACAGGAAAATAAAAATGTTAAAGTTAAATAGCCTAATGAACCCTCATTTAAACATTTGATAGGTACTCAATGAATGGTAAATAATTGTTTCAATTTTAAGAAGTTCGACATTTTTCCTTTGGCCCTCAAAGCACATTCTAGCTCTGCCTGAAATTTGCTGAAACGACCGCTCATCCTGTCTTCCTCCTGCGCTTCCTTTATCACAACCAGACTGCTATTCCTCTTCTTCTCTAAAACACAGAAGAAACAAAATACAGCATAGACAATGTGCAATTCTTTCTAGATCCAATTTGAAATTTTCCAGATGTTATTTTTAATCACTTTAAGTATTAGCCAAAATGTCTTTATTACCTTCATCAGACTGAAAAGATGTGAAAAGACAGAGTCTATGGAGCTAAGTTTTAAGGCTGTGCATCCATTGGAGCTGCTTCACATCCCAGGCTCTGGCTGTATCAAACTGAACACTCTTTCGGCAGAACAAAGTCTAGTTTCAAATGTCATGATGAAAGGCTGTGCATTTGTCTCTCTTGCATTGAACTTAAGTTTGAATAATTTCGCTCTACTTGGGTTGACTTTATGCTTGTCTATCCTACTTAGCAAATTAAAATTTAAGATTCTGTTTCTGTTAAAGATGTGGTTTTTATAATCATGAAATGTGAGAGGCATTGAGTACTTATCCAGCTTTTGAGACACTATCAAGCAGACTCCTTAAGCCAGTATACTAAAACAAAAATCCTTAAATATAGAAAAAGGTTTTATTGTTTGGTGTTTTTTTGTTTGTTTAATTTAATTTTATTTATTTTTTATACAGCAGGTTCTCATTAGTTATCTATTTTATACATATTAGTGTATTCATGTCAATCCCAATCTCCCAGTTCATTCCACCCCCCCACCCCTGCCACTTTCCCCCCTTGGTGTCCATACGTTTGTTCTCTGCACCTGTGTCTCTATTTCTGCCCTGTAAACCAGTTCATCTGTACCATTTTTCTAGGTTCCACATATATGTGTTAACAAATGATATTTGTTTTTCTCTCTCTGACTTACCTCACTCTGTATAACAGTCTCTAGATCCATCCACATCTCTACACATGACGCAATGGAAGATATTCCATATCTACTTTATCCATTCATCTGTCAATGGGCATTTAGGTTGTTTCCATGACCTGACTATTGTAAATAGTGCTGCAATGAACACTGGGGTGCATGAGTCTTTTTGAATTATGGTTTTCTCAGGGTATATGCCCAGTAGTTGGATTGCTGGGTCATATGGTAGTTCTATTTTTAGTTTTTTAAGGAACCTCCATACTGTTCTCCATAGTGACAGCATCAATTTACATTCCCACCAAGAGTGCAAGAGGTTTCCCTTTTTCTCCACACCCTCTCCAGCATTTGTTGCTTGTAGGTTTTCTGATGATGCCCATTCTAACTGGTGTGAGGTGATACCTCATTGTAGTTTTGGTATGCATTTCTCTAATAATTAGTGATGTTGAGCAGCTTTTCATGTGCTTTTGGCCATCTGTATGTCTTCTTTGGAGGAATGTCTATTTGGGTCTTCTGCTCATTTTTGGATTGGGTTGTTTGTTTTTTTAACATTGAACTGCATGAGCTGTTTATATATTTTGGAGATTAATCCTTTGTCCATTTATGCATTTGCAAATATTTTCTCCCATTCTGAGAGTTGTCTTCTCATCTTGTTTGTAGTTTCCTTTGATTTGCAAATGCTTTTAAATTTCATTAGGTCCCATTTGTTTATTTTTGTTTTTATTTCCGTTACTCTAGGAGGTGGGTCAAAAAAAATCTTGCTGTGATTTATGTCACAACACAAACACATGGAGGGTAAACAGTACATTACTAAATAACCAAGAGGTCCCTAAAGAAATCAAAGAAAAAATCAAAAAATACCTAGAGACAAATTATAATGAAAACATGATGATCCAAAACCTATGGGATGCAGCAAAAGCAGTTCTAAGAGGGAAGTTTATAGCAATACAAACCTACCTCAAGAAACAAGAAAAATCTCAAATAAACAATCTAACATTACACCTAAAGAAACTAGAGAAAGAAGAACAAACAAAACCCAGAGTTAGTAGAAGGAAAGAAATCATAAATATCAGAGCAGAAATAAATGAAATAGAAACAAAGAAAACAATAGCAAGGATCAATAAAACTAAAAGTTTGTTCTTTGAGAAAATAAACAAATTGATAAACCTTTAGCCAGACTCATCAAGCAAAGGAGGGAGAGGACTCAAATCAATAAAATTAAAGGGCTTCCCTGGTGTCACAGTAGTTAAGAATCTGCCTGCCAATGCAGGGGATATGGGTTTGAGCCCTGGTCCAGGAAGATCCGACATGCCATGGAGCAACTAAGCCCATGTGTCACAACTACTGAGCCCACAGTCACAACTACTGAAGCCCACATTCCTAGAGCCCATGCTCTGCAACAAGAGAAGCCACTGCAATGAGAAGCCTGCTCACTGCAGTGAAGAGTAATCCCCACTCACCATAACCAGAGAAAAGGCCATGCATAGCAACAAAGACCCAACGCAACCAAAAATAAAATAAAATAAATAAAATTTAAAAAAATAAATAAATAAAATTAGAAATGAAAAGGAGAAGTTACAACAGACACTGCAGAAATACAAAGCATCATAAGAGACTACTACAAGCAACTCTATGCCAATATAAAGGACAACCTGGAAGAAATGGACAAATTCTTAGAAAGGTATAAGCTTCCAAGACTGATCCAGGATGAAATAGAAAATATGAACAGACAAATCACAAGCAATGAAATTGAAGCTGTGATTAAAAATCTTCCAACAAACAAAAGTCCAGGACCAGATGGCTTCACAGGTGAATTCTATCAAACATTTAGAGAAGAGCTAACATCCATCCTTCTCAAACTCTTCCAAAAAATTGCAGAGGGGCTTCCCTGGTGGCGCAGTGGTTGAGAGCCCACCTGCTGATGCAGGGGACACGGGTTCGTGCCCCGGTCCGGGAAGATCCCACATGCCGCGGAGCAGCTGTGCCCGTGAGCCATGGCTGTTGAGCCTGAGCGTCCAGAGCCTGTGCTCTGCAACGGAAGAGGCCACAACAGCACGAGACCCACATACCATGCAAAAAAAAAAAAAAAAAATTGCAGAGGAAGGAAAACTCCCAAACTCATTCTGTGAGGCTACCATCACCCTGATACCAAAACCAGTCAAATATACTATATAAAAAAAGAAAATTACAGACCAGTATCACTGATGAATATAGATACAAAAATCCTCAAGAAAATATGAGCAAACAGAAACCAACAACACATTAAAAGGATGATACAACATGATCAAGTGGTATTTATCCCAGGGATGCAAGGATTCTTCAATATACTCAAATCAATCAATATGATACGCCATATTAACAAATTGAAGAATAACAACAATATGATCATCTCAGTAGATGCAGGAAAAGCTTTTGACAAATTTCAACACTGATTCATGATAAAAACTCTCCAGAAAGTGGGCATAGAGGGAACCTACCTCAACATAATAAAGACCATATATGGCAAACCCACAGCAAACATCATTCTCAATGGTGAAAAACTGAAAGCATTTCCTCTAAGATCAGGAACAGTACAAGGATGTCCACTCTCACCGCTATTATTCAACATAGTTTTGGAAGTCCTAGCCATGGCAATCAGAGAAGAAAAAGAAATAAAAGGAATAAAAATTGGAAAGGAAGAAGTAAAACTATCACTCTTTGCAGATGACATGATACTATACATAGAGAATCCTAAAGATGCAACCAGAAAACTACTAGAGCTAATCAATGAATTTGGTAATGTTTCAGGATACAAAATTAATGCACAGAAATCTCTTGCATTCCTATACACTAACAATGAAAAATAAGAAAGAGAAATTAAGGAAACAATCCCATTCACCATTGCAACAAAAAGAATAAAATACCTAAGAATAAACCTACCTAAGCAGATAAAAGACCTATACTCAGAAAACTGTAAGATGCTGATGAAAGAAATCAAAGGTGACACAAACAGATGGAGAGATATACCATGTTCTTGGATTGGAAGAATCAGTATTGTGAAAATGACTATACTACCCAAAGCAATCTACAGATTCAACGCGATCCCTATCAAATTACCAGTGGCATTTTTTACAGAACTAGAGCAAAAAATCTTAAAATTTGTATGGAGACACAAAAGACCCCAAATAGCTAAAGCAGTCTTGAGGGAAAAAAACGGAGCTGGAGAAATCAGACTCCCTGACTTCAGACTACACTACAAAGCTACAGTAATCAAGACAATGTGGTACTGGCACAAAAACAGAAATATAGATCAATGGAACAGGATAGAAAGTCCAGAGATAAACCCATGCACCTATGGTCAAATAATCTATGACAAAGGAGGCAAGGATATACAATGGAGAAAAGACAGTTTCTTCAATAATTGGGGCTGGGAAAACTGGACAGCTACATGTAAAAGAATGAATTTAGAACACTCCCCAGCACCATACACAAAAATAAACTCAAAATGGATTAGAGACCTAAATGTAAGGCCAGACACTATAAAACTCTTAGAGGAAAATGTAGGAAGAACACTCTTTGTTTGTTTTTGTTTAAAGTAGAGGATGTTAAAAATTCCCATTAAGAAGGAGAACAAGGCATAATGGTTAGGAATACAGAATGTAACACCGAGATGCCAAGATGACTAGTGGGTGCACATCTCTGTGCCTCAGCTTCCTTCCCTGTGAAGTGACAATGGTATTCTTCCCTACCTCATAGTTTCGGAGAAAGGTTAAATGAAGTGATATATTAAAGGTACTTAGAATAGTGCCTGATGCATAATAAGTCCTATAGTTAGTGGTAGCCATTATTATTACTTAAAAGTGCATATACTGTTCCACAAATGGATGTTAACATAAAAAAGATCTTACCTTTGAGTTTATCAAGGTGAGTGGGCAAGCATAAAAGCACCTCAATCAGGAGGTGATAGTATTTGAATTCCGAAAATTGGTAACTGTGCTTTTGCTCCTTCTTGTGTGTTTTGTGACACAGAACTCCAATGCTTGTACAGACATTTCAGAAGAGGCAAGTTGATTTTCTGGAGAAAATATTGACCCTCTCACTGGCTACCTGGTGGCCCACTTATAGGTGAAGTTGGGATTGACTTCCATCTGAGCTGCACACTTTTTTAAGAGAAAGCCAGAATTTACAGACCTATCTATAGAACTGACAGTAATATTGGATCTTCAGACACATGAATATGGCACAGTCCTTCATTCTTCTGGATTCCTTAATTCCTTCTTAATTTCTCACAACAATATTTCAAATTTTCAGTGTAGAGCTCTTGCATATATTTCATTAGATATAATTATAATTTGATGTTCTGAATGGCATTTCAAATAGCATCATTTAAAAATTTTCAGTGTTGCTGGTATATATACAAAATTGAATTTTGTATAGTGACATCATATCCAACAACCTTACTGAGTTCATTTTTTTAAGTCTAATAATTTACCTGTTCCATTCTTATGAATTTTTCTTTTCTTACCTTGTTCCAATGTCTACAAACTCCAGTGCAATTTTAAATACAACAAGGTCTGAAGATTTCTTTCTGGGAAGTTTTAAATCACATATTCAACTTAATTAGTATATAGAGAATTATTGAAATAAAAATTTAATTTGTTCCTGTTTTAGCCTTGGTAATTTGTATCTACTAGGAATTTGTTCATTTCATCTAAATTTTCAAGTTTACTGACATAAATTTTATTACATCCTCTTAGAATTTTTGAAAACCTGGGGACTTCCCTGGTGGTCCAGTGGTTAAGACTTCGCCTTCCAATGCAGGGGGTGTGGGTTTGATTCCTGGTCAGTGAGCTAAGCTCCCACATGCCTTGTGGCCGAACAAAATAAAACAAAATGTAAAACAGAAGCAATATTGTAAAAAATTCAATGAAGACTTTAAAATTGGTCCTGATTTTAAAAACTCTTAAAAAAATTAAAAATAAATAAATAAATAAAAATCTGAAGTATTTATAGTGTCATACCACATTTTATTCCTGCCTCTGGTAAATTGTATATTTATTCTTTTTCTCTTTCTTTTTTTTTTTCTTTATAACAAAGTCCAGTACATTGTTTCAGATTTTGGTTTCTTTACTTACTCTGTTGTAGTTATATTTTTAATATTGTTAATATTTGCTTTTTAATTATTATTTTCTTCCTTCTATCTTTTTTTTTTTTTTTTTTTTTTTTTTGCGGTATGCGGGTCTCTCACTGTTGTGGCCTCTCCCATTGCGGAGCACAGGCTCCGGACGTGCAGGCTCAGCGGCCATGGCTCACAGGCCCAGCCGCTCCATGGCATGTGGGATCTTCCTGGACCGGGGCACGAACCCGTGTCCCCTGCATCGGCAGGCGGACTCTCAACTGCTGCGCCACCAGGGAAGCCCATCCTTCTATCTTAATCAGGTGTAATTTGCTGTTCTTGTCTTAATTTTGGAAGATGGATACTTATAGCCTAAATATTCAGACTTTTTTTCTGATACATGTTTTAAGAATATAAAAATTCCTTTTCAGTACCAACTTATCTGCATTTTCTAATTTTCTTTAACATTCTTCTCAAAATACTTTCAAATTTTCATTGAGTATTTTGCCTATCACTTATTTAGCAATTTATTGTCAAATTTCAGGATTTTAATTGGGGATTTAATTATTTTTATACTATTGACTTATAGCTTAATTCCACTATTCTGAGTGATTTCAATACCCCAAAGTGTTAAACCATGATCTATGACCCAATAAAAGTCAGTTTTGATAAATGTCCTTTCTCGAAATTTTTTGTCATTTGAAGGCTTAGTGTTACATATATGTTTATTTTTAGTTTGTTTATTATGTTGAGCAGAACTTCTACATCCATACTGATATTTTGTCAGATATATAAGCTGCTTCAAAAGAGATATGATAACATTTCTATTATGATTGTGACCGTGTCTATCTTGACTCTTGGTTCTATCAATTTTTGCCCTATATATTTTGAAGCTATGTTTTGGGGAGCATAGAAATTTAAAATGCACATATTTCCCTGATGGACTGATCCCACTGTGATGTGCAGTCATGCTTCTTGCCTCAGATGTTCCTCTGTGATGGGTCTTGATGGCTAGTCTTTATTTTCTGGAAACTGCAAGACTGTGAAAAACTCTGTTCGAGGTTATAGAGATGTTGTCCTAAAATTCTTAGTCCTTACTAGCTGTGACTTTGGTCCAGGGGAGAACAGGTCAAGTGTCAGGCTCTCTGATCCTTTAGTCATAGTGGGTTCCTGGAGCCTTACATCTCTATTATTTATTTTTCTCTCAAAAATCATAAAATTGTCAAAGTCTCTGCTGGTTTCTTTGTTTCCTATTTGCCACCTTCTGCCACAGCAGCCTGGATTCTCAGAAACAACCCTGACACTACAGTCGGCAAAAACCTCAAGGAAAACTGTGGTTGTAAAATGCTGGTTTTAAAAGGCTTATTTCCTGGTAGTAACCTCTTAAGCCCTGGTTGATGCAGAAACTCTAAAACACCTTCAGGTGGAGGATTTTGTGTTTTATTTGATTTTTCTACTGTAGTGAAAATTGTGGTCTACTACAAGCCTCCCATCTGAGTCAGAAGTGAAAGTCCTAAGTCCCAAACTATTTTTTTTTTTGTGGTACACAGTCCTCTCACTGTTGTGGCCCCTCCTGTTGCAGAGCACAGGCTCCAGACACGGAGGCTCAGCGGCCATGGCTTACGGGCCCAGCTGCTCCGCGGCACGTGAGATCTTCCCAGACCAGGGCACGAACCCGTGTCCCCTTCATCAGCAGGTGGACTCTCAACCACAGCGCCACCAGGGAAGCCCCTAAGTCCCAAACTCTTTTGAAGATCTGGAACTTATGTGATGAAACTGGGCCACAAAAAGAGAACAGTATCATCTGTACATGAGAATATCAGCAATTGCACATTCATTTTAGTAAAAAAAAAAAAAACCTTTTGTGTTTAGCCACTCTTTTATCTTTTTTAAAGTTTCTGTTCAATGCTAGAATACAACTAAAGGCATAAAACATATGAATGTTATTACAGGGCTTGTCTCTTGTAGTTTAGTCTTCTCTCCACATAAATAGTATATGTAGTTTTACATTTATTAGGCTGGTTGAATTTTAAAAGTTTAAACTCATTTTTCAAAGTGTATTGCTTTCAGGAAATGAACATAACACTGAACAAAGTTCCTAAAAGATTGTTAAATGAGCATAAAACTTCAAAGAGAAGTCGTAAGAATCAATGGATGTTAAATAAATTGAAAGTACAGAATTGGACCTATACTATGCATTATTTACAATGGACCTAATTTGAAAAACGTGTGTTTGAAACAGCATATCAAATAGTCAAAACTAAAGACTGGGGCTTCCCTGGTGGCACACTACTTGAGAGTCCACCTGCCGATGCAGGGGACACTGGTTCGTGCCCCTGCCCGGGAAGATCCCACATGCCGCAAAGTGGCTGGGCCCGTGAGCCATGGCCGCTGAGCCTGTGCTCCGCAATGGGAGAGGCCACAACAGTGAGAGGCCCATGTACCGCAAAAAAAAAAAAAAAAAAACCTAACAACTGTATGGGTTTAACATTGAAGAAGAATATCTATACACATAGTTCAGCTTTTTCCCCAAGTTGTTAACCAGACTCAAAGAAACCGCCTACAAGAGGATGTCTGTTTGTAAGAACACCTATAAGGATGATTATTAGTAAACATAATGCACAGCAATATGTGACTATTTTCCAGTGTGCTATAATTAGAAACAATAGTTTCACCGTGCACATTCCATTAGTCAACAGAACTTTCTTTTGTCCCTGCCCAGGCAATCTCTCATGACCAGGAGGCCTACACACCAGTGCAGGAGACTTTTAATTAAAACTACAGACTGTAATAATTGTAAAATGAAATGTTAGTGGAATTAAACCCCATGAATTCCCTGAGCATGCCCACTTTTAATAAAGGTAAACAATCATTCATCACAGGACAAGTATAAAGTTACACAGGGTGATTTCATGATCAGTATTATTCATCCTGGTCATGGCTGCCAGTCACAGACGGGACCATTTTCCGTGATGGAGTGATGGTGGGAGAACGTCCAGCATCCAGCCTCGGGAACTCCATCAGCATCACAAAGTACCTGTATTTACAGCACAGTGATAGCAATTATGAAGAGAAAACTCGCAGTCCACTGGGAAGAAGGCAGAGGAGGAGAAAGGGCTTAAGTTTCTAGGAATGTCTTAAGAAGCAGTGCCCAACTGAAATGTGAGACACAAGTGTAATTTTGAACTTTTAGTAGCCAAATTAAAAAGTAAAAAATAGTAAAATTAACTTCAGTAATGTACGTTATTTAATCCAATATGTGAAAGATGTTTTTTATTTCAACATGTAATCAATAGAAGTTATTTATATATTTTATGTTATTTCTTTATACTAAATTTTTAAAATCAGGTGTATTTTACACTGACAGCGCATCTCATTTTGGACAAGCCACATTTCAGGTGCTCATCAGCCACATTTGGTTAATATCCATCCATAACATGTTGGACAGCATATATCTAAAGCCACAGAATTTATTTTAAGAATGGTAGATGTTGATAGATTGCAGCCTTTGGAAAAATAGCTAATGGCTATAGCAGGGAAACACAACTAACAAATTATAAATTACCCAGTTTTTTATAGTTTCAACAAGCATCTTCATTCCTGATTGTTAATACCTTTAACACATGAAGCATTGTAAATATTTAAATATGCAAAATAACACTATATGATAACTAAACATATACTAATTAAAGCAAGAAAATATGGATGTGAAGAATACACACAAATTTCAAAGCAGAGTTAGTTCTAGGAAGAGAGGGAAACATATAAGAGGAACATAAAAAGCTATTCATTCGTAACTGTAAAACTTTTAAAAGATCTTTTTTCAAAAGAATCTATGTTGTATTTCACATTTCTTAATGTCACAAGTCTTTCATTAGAGTCTAGGTAGCAAGTCTACTTTATTTTTTCCCCATGGAAAAGCATCTCTTATTAAGGCAGGAGGTAAAGCACCAGAAAATTTACATTTAGTTGAATGCCTTAAAATATGAAACTCAGAAAAGTTTCAGAAGAAAGAATTCACACATTCCATTCTTCTGAGAGCTAAATATATGAATTCTCAACAGAAGCTGTGAAGAGTTCAAACATGCTGAATGGAGGAGAAAAGAAAAGGTGCCCAAGCCCTGGCATACACTTGCAATTACGGCATCACAGCTCTGTGAATTACAGAGATCCGATAGTGCCGGGCCTCCTGGTCTCCGATCAGTACAAATGCTGAATCATTTCCTTCAGCAGGATCCAAACATACTCTTGGTAACCCTGGAAAATTTTCGTAGTCTGAGCTAATTCTAATTAGTCTTATCTCTATATGTGTTGGTGTTCCCGTCATGAAAAAGTTATTCTCTGGGCAAAGTAAACTATAAGAAGACAGAAGTGTTTCTCAACATCAGCCCCTGTTATCAGTTTGCTGTTAAGTGGCTGAAAAATTACACATAATAAAAGATTAGGAGAGGATCACAGCATTCCTCAAAGTGTGAGAAGGCAACTTTTAATATCCACTGCCTTTGCTCTATTCACAGAAACAGAATTGCATATATGTGAATTGCTTTTGCAAATAGTTCTGTTGGTAAGCATCTTTTTGTTTGTTCGTTGGCAACCGCAAGGCTTGTGGGATCTTAGTTCCCAGACCAGGGATGGAACCCAGGCCCCCGACAGTAAAAGCATGGAACCCTAACCTCTGGACCACCTGGTAAGCATCATTTCAATATTATCAGGGATACTTGAGTAGAAATTAGTCATGTTTCCTTTAAAAAAATTAGTGCTGAATGCTCAAACCCTCTTTTCTCTCACCTCATCTTAGACACAGGGTATCTTCAACACCTTCAATACTGAAAAACCCTATAAAAATAGTTTTCAAAGTCAAGAAATAGATGAGAAGAAGATGTTGGCATTAACTTTAAGGACTAAAATCCTTAGTAATGTGGACATTTATTTACTTATATTCAAATACAATGCATCATTATTCTGTCAAATGATTCAATCACAGCAATCAAAGTTTTCATAAACCAAGTAAATAATTTCCTTCATCTTAACCGATCTTTCGGCATCATAACCAATCTTTCCCAGTAAGAGTTTATGAGCTAAAGTATCCCTGTGTTATCTTTCCTTCTTATGACCATTCATCAGGGGGAGACAGGCTGAGTATCAGAAAAGAAAAGGTAGCGGCAGAGAGTACAAAATGTACACAGGTTCAAATGGAGGGTGAAAGGCAGGGTACAGGTGAGTTGCAGGATATTGACATCTCTTACCTGGAAAATTTATAGTTTGTTTTATGGCACAAAGTCAGATTACTGTGTGTAACTTCTGCTCAAGGAAAAGAAAACTCTCCTATTTTCTTGCTTCTGTATCACCTGAGTCCCTTTCAGGTGGCGGGAATAAAAATATCTACATTAACCACACATGCAGGGGGCCCTTGTCTCTCTCAGCAGAAGCCCCTGCTTGCCCAAAGAAACACTAATTCTAAACTCATTCCAAAGATGGAGAAAGAAAGAAAGAAAGAAAGAAAGAAAGAAAGAAAGAAAGAAAGAAAGAAAGAAAGATAGAAAGAAAGAAAGAAAGATAGAAAGAAAGAAAGAAAGATAGAAAGAAAGAAAGAAAGATAGAAAGAAAGAAAGAAAGAAAAAGGAAAACTGTGCATCACCTTAAAACAACACTTTTCTTGGGGCATCTAGGAAACTTCAAAAGAAGGATAAGCAAAACTAACATGGCTGGAGTAGACCAAGGAAGGCCATTCGGTAGCTCTACCGACAGCCCCGTAGTCCATCAGAGCTCGAAATGGATAGGAGAAGCCTTCTGGGACATAGAAGGAAGACCATCTGAGGCTAACATTAGAAACATTTAATTGACAATGAGATAGAGTTCATCGGGAAGTAGTTTTCCTGGGAATAAAGTGGGCTACTCTGTCCTTTGTGGACCTGAGGCATCACTATAGTAAGCCCCCCTACATACGACCCTTCAAGTTGCGTACTTCCAAAGATGCAAACATGCTTTCACATGTCCAATCACGTAAGTTAGTTCATGTTTCTGGTGTACATTATCACATGTGTGCATTCTCTACAAGTGGTTGTGCTTTTGTGTACTTTACTATACAGTGCTGTATAGAGTACAGTAGTACAGTATCTTTATTTCAGGCGCAGGAAGTCTGGAAACAAGCATAAAAGCAGAGGTGATGTAGTTGGTACTACTGTACTTTTCAAGGTACTGTACTATAAGATTAAAAATGTTTTCTTTATTTTTTGTGTTTTTTTATGTATTATTTGTGTGAAAAGTATTATAAATCTATTACAGTACAGTACTATATAGCTGATTGTGTTAGTTGATACCTAGGCTAACGTTGTTGGACTTGTGAACAAAATGGACTTATGAACACACTCTCAGAACAGAACTAGTTCATATGTAGGGTACTTACTGTAATTCCAAAACTAGACAGCAGCGGGCTTAGAGAAGGGCTCATCCTTTCCCCTCTCTCATCTTGCCCCCGTGAATCTGCAGGTAAGACTGAAGAAAACCACCATAGGGTATTTTATAACTGATAGCTAAATGTCCCCACTCTCTCTTGTTGATTTTCATATCACAGTTTCTTCCTCTGTGTTTTTCTCAGCATTTACCATGAGAATGGCAGACACAGGAATGACCTCCCATTGGGTGTTAGGTTTTTTTAATCCATTTTATGTTTGCCTAAATGAATAGGAAGCAGTGTGTCTTTCATTTCTTTTACTGCATTCAAAACGCACTGTTCAACTAAGAAGATGGAAGGTTACTTTTCAATTGGAGGTCAGTTAATGTTCCTATTTCAGAAGATTGTACAGTATTTTAGAAGAAAGCAAAGCCAGTAAGATTAGTAATAAGATAGAAAACAATTAGCTGGTTCTCTAACAAACCAAGAGTCACGGTAAGCTGCTTTTGCAGAAAAATCATGGAAATAATTGATTTAAGGAAATGCAACTGTCAACAAGTAAAACTGTGTGATTATTTTGTCTGGACTTCCTGCTGAGGAACAATTTACATCAACAAACTATTTTTTTTCTTGAGTTTTTAACAAGTTTATCTATTAATTTATGGGTGTGCTAAAAACCACTAAATGGAAACTTGTGTAAAGCATAAATAATGATCTTTGTTTCTAAGGCAGCAAGTACACTCTGGGGACTGAGAATGAAAACAGTTCAGAGACAACTGGGCAGGACCCTCCCAGGGTCAAGACTAAGAGAGCAGCTCAGGGCCATCCTGGCTATGAGAGATTTTTCACTTAGGTACTGTTAGGATTGCCCACATCTCTCAAAACTGTAGGGTTGTAGAGAAATCCATCTCCCTCCCTGAAGATTAGACCTCTTGAAAGAAGATAGAAGAGCTCTGTTTGGGATGCATCTGTCATGAGACAAAATGACTAAAGCATTGCTGACATCTGAGACATGATGTGTGTGTGTGTGTGTGTGTGTGTGTGTTAAAGACTTCTGACATAATCATTTAGATACTCTGTGAGTAAAACAAAGTAATTGGGTATAATCCCTGCCCCATGCCCCACCAACATTTCAGAAAAGCAGTGATGGACAAGGGAAACTTGAGATATTCCACATGGGAGAAGTTTGGGTAGAAATTTGGTTCTAGGGCTACAGAAGGGAACTTTGCTGACAGTCCCATTTGCATGGTGTGTATACTACACTTACCCAGATTTTCTGTTTGTTTACAGTGGCTTTGGGGTGAAGAGATACTTTACCAATGTTTCATGTGTCAGCCACTCACAGAAATCTAAAATTAGCTATCTTAGAACTGACAGTGATCTTCATAATCTAATCTCAATTTACGGATGGGAAAATTCCTCAAAGGCAAGGCCAAAGTCCCAAGAATCAAGCCAACTAGAAGCAGACTGCATCTTAACTCCAGGCGCCCTGCCCTACCTTAGGGTCCTCTTTACGTGGCACTGCTGGGCTTTGGCACCACCATCTGTCTAACAGCTGCACCCTCTCTAGGTGTTTTAGAGCAAGGCTAGAGTCTTGCAGTATATTTGGTCCTGTACAAATGCCCATGAGCATATTAGGGCCATACCAAGTGGTTTTGGACAGGACCAAATATCAAGGACCTTTGTCATGGACCAAATAGCTTATGGACCAAATGCCTGCTAACCAGGTGACAGAGGGAGTGAATGTGGATGTAAGATGTAGCCAGTCAATTTTGCATCCCAGGAAGCAGTCAGTATTTTCTCAGAAACAGGCTACATAATTGGTGACAGACTCAGTACAAAGTGGAAATGAGGAACCACTAGTTCAAAAGGCTGGAAAAAATACTGTGAAAAGTACTAAAACAGAAACTCCTGTCCTTTCATCAGTGACCTGTCTGGAATAGCCATGATGTTTATTTTGCTTGAGTTTAATGACATTATAAGTAAACTTATATATGTTTTAATTATGAACACAGACTTTACCACTTATCTTTAACGCAATGTCAGTTTTAATGGAGAATATAAACTCATTTAAGTTTTAGATAGAATCATCAAAATTGCAGTCATATCTCATAGCATGAACCTACGTATGTACCTTGTTCTTACCAGAGAAGAGGAAATGCTACACAAAATGAACTCAACTGTCTTTACTTCACTTCTCACTATGTGCACTTCCTACCCACATTCTTCGCACTTGGTGAATAAGGAAGGGTAGAAAGGAAAAGGAACTATGGATTCCCTTTTCTTTTCCTTCTATGCCATTATCTTCAGCTGAACTGGTTGGTTAACACAGGAAAGTGACACTACCAGGAAGGAAAGTGTCAGGTTTCCTTGGCTGTTCTTTTTCTTAAAATGCCTTTGCTTTCTTTTTGTTTGCAAAACAAGCCCTGGCTGAAAAGGAAAGCATGGCCTCTGGGGGCTGCCTGTGCCCCTTACACATTCATAGGCTTCACAGGCTGACCTTGTACTTACTCTGGGTCTCTCTGAAGCCCACCACACTTAGTGGGACCACAGTAATTCTTACAGCGCATTACAAATGCAATATGCAAATGTAGCGGTGAGGTACGGAGGACACATCTATCGCGTGTACCTCCTCTGCTCGCGCACCAAACACAATTTCAAAGACAAAACTGTGAAGACTTTCAAACAGCAGCAGCAGAACCTTACACTGGGTGTGGCGCCCTTCTGAACAGTTGGGGGGGGTCAAGGGAGGGGTGGTGTGCCCTACTGCACGTGTCACACACCCACGAAGCCAGGCCTGATCTCCTTACAGCATGTTCTGGGGCGCTATGTCTAAAGTTCCAAACAGAGCTTAGAAATTCCTGTGTCTTCAATGGTGACTCAAACCCTGTTTATACAAACCAAAGAAATGTCTATACCTTAGGGAATCAACATGTGAAAATCAAGTATTAGAACATTCTGCCCAGCCGTTTGATAAGTAGATGCTAATATCTCCTATCACGTCAAAATGTTAAAGTATAATTAGTCTCAGAGTCACCTCTACTGGGAAGAGACCTTAAAGATCAAAGCCCACTGTTTTGAAGATTACAGAACCTAAGGTGATCCAAAGCTTTGTCCAAGGTCACAGATCTGTTAGTGATAGATGAGAGAAGCACTCCTTCAATGACCTGGTCTACACCTCACTTCCTACTTTAGGGAATGATTTTATTCTTTAAGTGAAGGATTACAAATGTTCTTGAGGAGGCGAATTAAAGTTTGACCAAGAAATGATCTTTGGCCTTTGGTTCTGTGAAAATTAGAGTTGAACAGAAAACCATGTAAAACATCTATTTAGAAATAAAGTAACTCTCTTAGAATTAGCTGTGTGTGGTCATCTTAAATGAAAGTATGTGAAGTCTGTTGCTTTAGCGTTTTAGTTTTATTGTATTCTTTTAATAACTCATTCTCCTATAATTAGGTTTGGTATTTGCATTATTTTAGATATTAAAAGAAAGTGCAGAGGGCTGACACATTGGATTTTTATAGAACACAGTTTGTCAATGAGTCTAGAAAGGAAGAAGTTTTTGGTTTGTTTGTTGCTAATATAATCCTTTGTGTTGGGTCAGGAGGATAATCCTAATAGTTAAGAATCATAAGTTCGTTGAACTAAACAAGTACTCAACCGAAAAAGCCTGTGTGTATCTAAATATTTACTGTCAGTTTGAAATCTATAGGGTACTGATTAAAAGCTAAACATGAGCAAGAAGAAAGTTCAGAATCTCAATCCTTAACATTGCAAAAAAAATAATAAGCTTATGGGAAAGAATGTTAGGAAAAAAAAAAAGTATCCTCTTCTATTCTTGTGCAATTGGATCAAGTATTCTAAAACAAAGCAATTGTTAACTTGAATGGGAATAGCCCAGTGGAGTAAAATGGAGAACTGGTCAGACTTAAGACTGAAGCTGTGTAGAATGAAACAAAAAGTTGATCCTATATCACACTGTCAGGACATGAGAAATTTTTGAAATAGGAAATTTGAGTGATTTCATTTTTTTTCAGATAGAGATATGGGTTTTCCAGCGCAAGTGCTGGAATCTCACCCAAGTGCTAGTGCAAACATTTCCCTCCCATCTTTTCACGAAGGTCGAGAAAACTTCTTGCCAAGGGCATGTGTGTTTCCTGAGATGTCGGTGCCCTATCCACACAGTAAAGAGAGATGAGACTCTCTCCCTGCTCTGAGGACACAGAGAGAAGTGTCTTCTGGATGATCCATGCGGAAGGTGTGAGCAGCGATTGATGGAGAGCTCATACTTAAAGCAAACGGAAGACAAGACAACACAGCTCCTCCGTGTGGGTGGCACCATGTGCCTGTTTGAATGGCAAGTCACAGTCTGCAGGTGTTGGCTTGGTTCCATTGGTGCTTTTTTGTCACAGGAATTCTGAGCATCCCTACACAGTCACCTGTGCCCTGGTTAAGGTGCCACACCATCTCCTTCAAAGTGCTACCCTAACCCAATGTCCTTCTCCAGATAGTGTCTGGGATAGGTGTCTGCAGACCTAACAGCCCTCAGATCCACCAGAGGCCAGGAGATGCCTCTGGCCCCACTGGTCTTCCCAAGGATCTCTCTTACCTGCCTGTGGCCATTCCTGGCAAATCAAGTCAGTGTCCGGTAAACTCAGACACTGCTTTCAAGGAGCCTCAGTCAGAACCCAGGGTCCTACAGACGCTCTGACTGGCGGCCCCACCACCTTGAGGCTTGATTCTGGTTTCCTTTCAGCTTGGCTGGGGGCTGGGCAGTAACAACTTCAGCCTTCACAGCAACTCAACTGACCTCCTTCAGCAGGAATCCCACAGGGAGGCACCCGACAAACCTCAGGTACCTTCTCTCTCACCTGAAGACACCTTCCAGTTTCATTGGGAGTCTAAGGAGACAGAGTAAACTCAGATCATGAAGCAATAAACCTCCACTTCCCTGGGTCAGGAAGCCTGCAGGAAGCTCAGGTCTGCAGGTGGATGCCTGCAAGGGGCTCCAGTGCAGGGCAGGGGTTGAGAATATCAGATTACAGGGGTAACTACTTATCCCATTTCAGACACCAAGTACCTTCATGATTTTAATTATTTTATATTTTAAAATCCAAGTCCTCGGATGTTTAGTCACTATTTTACTTTTTACCTACATCTGTTGTTCTGTAAATGCAGCCGGTGAGTGCCCGGGATGGGGTGCCGGCAGTGCAGGTTTGAAAAATCTGGTGATGCCCTTAGAATAAGAGAATATATGATGTCAGGTTGAGAAGGATTTTGTTCTGACTCACCATTGCCCACGTGATTGTAAACAGCAGAACAAGAGCCAGAACCCAGGTGGGGTGACGTCATGGAGAAGGGATGGTAACAAAACCCAGCAAGGACATGATCCTTTCCCTAGATCCTGGAAATAGTTCAGCTATTTTCAAGGGAGGAAGGAAGAGTTAAAGAATAGAAGAGAGAGATTGAGGAGTCCTCTTGTGAGTTCCGTGGCTGTGGGGTGAAAGAGAAATATGAGGGGTGAAAACTACAGCGTCTTTCTGTGATGATTGTTGTCACTGTTGAATGAGGAAGACTTGCACAAACTTACAGAGTGTGATAGTGATGCCACGAGAGGGAGTGAAAGTATAGGAGAAACAGCACTAAATCCATGCAGGAGCTTGGAGAGCATGAGCAGAAGTGGACTCTAAAAGCAGGGCTGAGAAACCCATCTTGAAGGAGGAGCAATGGATTAAGGTGAACTTAGAACACGAAGGTGGAGGCAGGGTGTGGTCAGTGTGATTAGCTCGGGGCGTGGGGTGGCGTGCCCCTGTAGACTCATGTGCCTTCACTGTCAGAGGCTGGAGGCCATGGGAGCTTCATGTGGTTGTGCAGGGCCAGGCTGCCAGAAGGGCCCCCACTCCTGCTAAAGGCTCTGATGTCACCATCCTGAAATCCTTCATAATTTCATGTGTGAACTGTGTTCTGTAAGTGAAGTAAGTTGGGACAACAAGGCATATGTGTGAGCAGAGGAGACACACACTATGTGCACGGCCATCATCTGTTAGCTGTCCCACTGCTGCATTAACAAAGGGTGTTCTTGGTGACCCCTGAGCACAGCACTCAGGTGGACCCACTGTGTGCAGGATCAAGGGAAACGTGTTACATCTATGGCTGAGGGAACAGGCACTGAAAGTCCCCAGGGGCCATGCTTTACGTTCAAACCAGAACTTGTCTTTGAAATAAAAAAGGCAATGACATGGTGAGAAAGGGAACAGCCCTATCGTAGCTTTTCTTACTCATGTCACTTCCCTGTATCAGGCAACTACTTAAGCTGAAAATGATGACAAAGAAGGGATGAAACAGAGGGCAACTTATGGCTCCTTTTCCTTTCTGTTCTCCTAAATCACCGGGAAGCCAAAGAAGAGAGCACGGGAAAATACATATACCAAGAAGTGAAATAAAATCAGGCTAGTAAGTGTGCACGGTTTCCCCTGCTGTGGTAAGAATGTACACATGGCTCAGTTCTGAAATGTGAGTGCGCAGTTCCTGTGATCCCGAAGGCAAGTTAAATGCTCTTATGTGTAACACTGTGATCGCACAATGTAAAGATGAATGGCAAAATTCATGCTAATGATCTAAAAGAAATTTTCACTTAGAGTGTCATCAAACAGCCAATAAAAATAGCACCAAACATTGAGAGGCTACAGAGTAAAGGAAAAAGCATTGCATTTTTTTTAACATCTTTATTGGAGTATAACTGCTTTACAATGGTGTGTTAGTTTCTGCTTTATAACAAAGTGAATCAGTTATACATATACATATACCCCCATATCTCCTCCCTCTTGCATCTCCCTCCCTCCCACCCTCCCTATCCCACCCCTCTACATGGTCACAAAGCACCGAGCTGATCTCCCTGTGCTATGTGGCTGCTTCCCACTAGCTACCTATTTTACATTTGGTAGTGTATATATGTCCATGCCTCTCTCTGACTTTGTCCCATCTTACCCTTCCCCCTCCCCATATCCTCAAGTCCATTCTCTAGTAAGTCTGTGTCTTTATTCCCGTCTTGCCCCTTGGTTCTTCATGACCATCATTTTGTTTGTTTTTTAGATTCCATATATATGTGTTAGCATACGGTATTCATTTTTCTCTTTCTGACTCACTTCACTCTGTATGACAGACTCTAGGTCCATCCACCTCACTACAAATAACTCAACTTCATTTCTTTTTATGGCTGAGTAATATTCCATTGTATATATGTGCCACATCTTCTTTATCCATTCATCTGTTGATGGACATTTAGGTTGGTTCCATGTCCTGGCTATTGTAACTAGAGCTGCACTGCATTTTAATGCCTGCTCTGGCACATGTTCCTGATTCTTGAAGGTTGGGGAGCTCCACAAAGGATCTGGATAGCCCTGTTCAGAGGCCTTGATCAGATGCTGAGGCAGAAGGAGTGTGTGACAGGTGGTTTAAAGAACTCACTGAAGACTTAATATGGCTCCTGGGGATAATAAAACAGCTATGAAACGGAATAGCATAAAATAAATAGTACCATGGGGACTGGAACCCCGAGTTGACCGGGTGAGGACCCAGCCTCCAGGCGGTGTGATCCCTGCAGCTGTGTCCAGCGCCCAGTCAGATTGGATAAGGGAGATGGTTGGATGGATAAGAGTGTAGAAAAGATGGTGAAATCACTGAGGATATGCAACCAAGTGACTCAAGGTTACGACTTCAACATAGACGGCAGAGGGGTAGGTGTGCACAGTGAAGGGGGCAGTATCCGACAAGGAAATTGAGGAGGGAAGGGTTTGGATCCTCCTTAGACTGTAAACGAGGGAGTGAAGGGGAGTTTTCCCATCATCTTAGTTTCCTCTGAGGTCCAAAAGCTAAAACCAGAGTGTTCAGTGCAGACAGCTGCTGAAGAGTGGGTACAAACCATCCTAAGGAATGATCCTCTTCCTAAAGAGAAAAAATTCCCTGCACCTTATTCTCTCTCCAAGGCTTTATAAGAGGCAGGGCTGTGGGCTTAAAGTTGGGTCAAAGGGATTGCAGAGTGAGAATGTCTTTAGGAGGAATTGCCACCCCTTTAAACCTCATGCAGGGATCCTCAGGAAGCCCATTAGAGAGCCTGACATGCATCCCAGGCACTTGGGTACCACGGGACTAACCAAAGCTGAGGCAGGCGGGGAGTTGCCTGGACCCCTGAGTGAGTTCTCAGGAAGAGCCAAGGTGGGGGTAAGTCAGGGGGAGGAGAAAGGCTTATTTGTGCTTTAGTGATCAGCACACAATTCTAAGAGCAGACAACTTCACATATATCTGCTTGTTTTAATTATGTAGTTTTCCACTTTGCAAACCAAACTACTACTTTTATTGATAATTCAAGGCACATGAAGAGAAATTGCTCACTTTTCAAAAATGATGCTCTAGTTTCTAATACCCTTAGCAACCCTGAAAACATCTGACAGATTCTCTCCTCTACCTTCAACCCAAACTCATGAACCCCATAATCCAGGACTTCAGTTACCATATCATGTGGCGTGGAGTGGATTGTTCTGGAAATCATAGCTCCTTAAGGAAATGCATCCTTCACCTTCCTAATTCCATGCAATCCACTTATGCTATTTGTACCCAAAATGCTCTCTGCCAATTCAAATTCTACATTTGTCTGGCCCAGCTCACTGTTCACATCTTCCCCAAAGCCTTTTCACTGCTATTTCTTCTCATTCTTCATTCTTTCAACCCTTCCACAGACATCGCTATTTTACTTGAAATTCTCTCCACATTGAAGTGTATAGAATGAATTCTGAGGACAGAATTATACAATCTTTGCAGTGAAAATGCCCTTTAGTCTGCAACCAAACTTTGGCCTGGTATATAAGTCAATTTACAAAATCCCTATTACATTCATTCATTCATTCACTCATTAATTCATTTATTTAGATTCTGTTTGAACATTCTGGTAAACCATTTATTCATTTATCTAAAAAAAAAAACTTAATTGAATGATTACTATGGCCTGATGTGTGAGAATATAAAGGACAAGACAAAACCACTATTCTCATGAAACTTGCAGTCTAGTGATAGAAAGATATATGTCAACAATTTCAGTACAGTAGGCTGATATATGTTAGAAAGTTTGCATCATTTCCAATCTTGATATCAGCTTTTGTCAACAGAAAGAAGCACTTAGAAGTGACTCCATTTTTTTCAAGATGTAAACTCACCTAAATGTCAGCGTCTCTCCGTGGCAAACACCAAACACAATTATGCATAAATCAACGGAACCAACTTGCCGATGTCTTTAAGAAAAAAAAATAATAACGCAAAGGTAATATAAAATTTGATCATACAATGTAGGAAAGATATTATCATATAATAATATATTAGCAACATAGTTCAAGATTATTTTTAATTTCTTACAAGGGAATTAAAAATAAAATTGAGCACTCGAGAACTTCCTGGTAATTAATTTTTCTCAAGAAGGCCACGGTCTCATTACTGCTGTATGAGGCAGCCCATTCAGTCATGGACAGCTTTAATTGTGAGAACATCCTTCTTCCCTAGAATAAATTGAAATCAATTCTCTATAATGTTCCCCACTGATACCAGTCCTGCCCTCTGGAACTCTCAGAATGCTTCTAATCCATTTTCCATGAGGTGGTCCTTTAAGTATTTCAGGGCAGCTACCATCTCCCCACTTAGTCTTCTCCAAGTCCAGTTATCACAACCGGCCCTGTGCATCCTCATCTTTAGTGCCCTGATCAAATAGAAACTTGGTACTGAATGTTCTTAGCCCTATAATGTCCTATGAAACGCTGTTCTTCACTCTCTACATCTATTAATGCAAGTGAACACAGCATAACTCTGTTAGGCAACCTCACTTTCATGGATGGTCTACATCAAGGTCAGGGCAGGCAAAACCTTTAGCGCTCTTTTACTTGTCCTGCTATTTAACTATGTCTTTTCCCTGTGTGTGTGGTTTGTCTTTTTTGTTTGTTTGTTTGTTTTTTGCAGTTTTTTTTTTTTTTACTTAAGGTTACAATTTTACATTTATCTTTTTAGAGTCAGTACAATTTCTAAATTTGTTAGCTGTTTGGAAGTCCTGATTCTGATAGCCAATATATTCATGCTGGACTCACAGTATCCATATTTTTGATAAGCACTTGTCCTAAGTCTTCATCCAAGTAAGTGAACATTTTAAATCAGGTCTGAAGTTATATCAGAAATCCCTCTCAGCCTCTAAGATCCAGAGTAGAAGTACCTGCCTGGATAATCCTTCCTCTGCTGTCATCAGGGCTCTACTGGACCCATTCTCAGGCCCACCTTCTCTCCCTTGGTTCTTCCCCTCCGCAGTTCCCCACCCCACTGACCCTCCCCCACACCTCCCAACACACACACGTGAATGACCTCATCTGCTCTCTGTTAGACTTAAATTGCACTAATGTGTATTGGAATGAAGGAAGCTTTGGAGTTAGAAATATCTCAGTTCAAATTTCAGCCCAGCAACTTATTAGCTGGGTGTATCACCCAACTCTCTGAGTGTTTACTCTTCTGTAAAATGAGTATAATATCTGTCTTGGAGGGTCCCTGTGAGGGTTAGAAAAAATTTTTATAAAGTGTCCAATGTACAGGTAGCTAGTAAATTTAAATGGTGATGGTGATAGTAGTAGTAGCAATAGTAGTAATACTAGTAGTAATTAACTAGTAGTAATAACTGGTAGTAATATCATAATAGTGATGTAGTAATAGTATCAATAGTAGTAGAAGTAATAGGAAGAGTAGTTGTAGTAGAGTAGTAGTAATAGTAGTAGTTGTTGTAGTAATAGTAGTCACAACTGTTATTATCTTATTAAACCGTCATTTTCCAAAGACGAACACATTTTGGTTCTTTAGTTCTGAGCTTCCTACAGGCACTTTATGTCCATGGCTTGTCCAGTTTTCTCTCCTACTCAGTACCAGGTCTGGACTATGAGATAGAACTACTATTTTACCTTTAACTGTCCAACATATATTAGATGTTTAATGAGTTCATCTCCTGCAATGGACTGAATCTTTACATCCCCCTCAAATTCATATGTTGAAATCTTAACCCCAAGGTGATGGTAATGGGAGGTGGACTTTTGGGAGGTGTTTGAGTCATGAGCATGGAGCCCCCATGAATGGAACTAGTGTCCTTGGAAAAGCTCTCCTTTCACCATGTGAGGACACAAGGAGAAGATAGCTGTCTACACCCTGGAATAGGGTCCTCACCAGAACCCACCAGGTGGCTCCCTGATCTTGGACTTCCAGGTTCCAGAACCATGAGAATAAATTTCTTGTTTGTAAGCCATACAGTCTACAGTGCTTTGTTATAGGAGCCTAAACAGCTGAACTAAGAACTCAGATGTGAATCTGCATCTTTGACACCAAAAGCACAAACAAAATAGGATAGTCAGTAATCATGTCTGTACATTAACTTGAGATTTTAAAAAATAATGTGTTTCCCCCAATATTTAGTCTGACTGATTCAGCTCATGTTAACCTTGTTTCTGTCGTAACCAATTTTGGCCATTTTGAATTAGTCATAGAAGGAGGGCAGTTCTGAACACAGAAAAGGGGAATTTGACAAAAAACTTAAAGAATCAATCAAAAATGCATAACCCCCCCACTTGGATGCTGGCTTTGGGATTATGATTCCCTCAACTCAAATAAAACAAACACAGCCATGATCAGTGAGCAACTTGCAGTTTCCAGAATGGAAAAGAAGTGGAATTTCTGAGAAAAGTCGTTCTACCAGGATGTACAAAAGAATGAGGCTGGGAAATGGACTTGGGGTTTTATTATACACTTGGGATTTTCTTATAATGGGAGAAATGAGACAGTTGCCTGAGGTGAGAAAGAACTGAGAAGAGGGCCAATTCGCAACAGAGAAATAGAAAACCAAGAGAAAAAGAGAAAGAATTTAGAAGAAAGGAGATTGAATAGGAAGGAAAGAAAAGAGCCATGTAGTCTCTGTGTTGAGCAGGTCTTTCAGGTCCTGAGCCCAGACTGCTAAAGCAGACATGGGTAAGAGAGGCCCCTGGGGATCATTTTCCCCAAGTGTGTCTTTCTTTGATATAATAAATTGTGAATAAGGAGAGCAACAGAACTTAACCAGGAACTTTTTGAAGCAGAAAACCAAGAATATCTGACCATTTGGTTTGTTTTCTGGCCTAGGGGGGAAAAATAACACTCTCATAAGTTATAACGTAGGCAAATGTCTCTCTAGACACCAATGCAAACGAGAAAATAACAGAAAATCTCCAAGTTTAAGAAACAGACTTCATAGAAAAACTAAAGAATGTATAAATCAAATGTGATATTTTTTCACCCATATTGCCTTAATTTTAAGAGACTCTGTAGCATAATATCTTTACTTTGCAAGAATCAGAGACATGAAATAGGCTATTAATGGGTGCCTTGGGAACTTTACATGCATCTAAATCCTCCTTTCAACTTCCAACCAAACACAAAATAATTCATCATTGACTCTTTCTAAATTGTATGCATCCCTACAATGTTATGTTTTCAACAAACTCTGTTTAACAATTCATCTTTTGCTAACACAAATCACTGTCACTTTAAATTCATCAGTAACGAGGGATTTTAATCAGTAGTTAGGAAATTATTGCACCTATTTGAAAAAATATATGCACCACCCCCATGTTCATAGCAGCACTGGACATGGAAGCAACCTAAATGCCCATCAACTGGTGAATGGATAAAGAAGATGTGGTACATATACACAATGGAATATTAGCCATAAAAAAGAATGAAATAATGCCATTTGAAGCAATGTGGATAGACCTAGAGATTACTATACTAAGTGAAGTAATCAAAGACAAATATATAATATCACTTATATGTGGAATCTAAAAAGATGATACAAATGAACTTATTTACAAAACAGAAACAGACCCACAGACTTTGAAAACAAACTAATGGTACCAAAGGGGAAGGGTGGGGGGAGGATAAACTAGCAGTTTGGGATTAGCATATACACACTACTATATATAAAATAGATAATCAATAAGGACCTACTGTATAGCACAGGGAACTCTACTCGATATTCTGTAATAACCTACATGGGAAAAGACTCTGAAAAAGAATGGATATATGTATAACTGAATCACTTTGCTGTGTACCTGAAACTAACACAACATTGTAAATCAACTACACCCTAATATAAAATAAAAATTAAATTTAAATAAAAAGAAAATACTGCACCTAGATCAACTGTGGGATGGCTCACCACCGTATCCAGACAAGCCCCTCAATGAGAACTCACAAAATACCAAGATTCAAAAGGCTCTCAAAATTTTAAAATGAAGGTTAAAAAGGAAATTGAGCTCTTGTATACTTCTGCATTTTCAGTTAATTACAGATCCTCACGTAGCCTTCACACATCTTAAATGGAGGTTTAACTCTGAGACAAGGCAATTTTACTTTTGTAATGTAGTCGGATGGTTAGGAATTACCTGCTACATTCAAAACCCCAGGGTAGGTACTGGAGGAGGTGAGATTCTGCCCTCATGGTGACTGAGCACTATTTCCTGGGGCCTGGATTTGGAGAGTGGGTTCAAATACAATTCACAGATATCCACTTAGGGCTCACTATGTACAGGATATGAAACAGGGACCTTCAGTAGATAAGGAAAGGAATAAAGGATAGTCCTCATCTTGGGGGAATGGCTGGTTTGTGGACAGATGTAAGGTAGATACTCAAATGACAGCTGAAGCGAAGTGAGGAAATTTGACAAGGTATCCTACTGCTACACCATTAAAAAATCTCTATGTATTTGGGGGAGGGGGTACATGAGGACCATCAACATCTCAGGATTCCTTTCAGCAGGAAATGTTCATCTACATTTTTTGTACATGAAAAATTGGCTCCAAATGAGAAAAGGAAAAGAAGGGAGAGAGCAGAGACAGAGATAAGGAAAAGAGAGTGAGAAGAACCCTGCTCTCTCCTCTGCATCTTGAGAAGACAGTTTTATCTCCTCCTATTGGAGCAATAAATGAAATTAAGGAAATTCTGCATCTTTCTACAGTTCTGCGATCCGGGCATACTACATACTTCTCATACCCATTGCCCTAGTAACAGATCCTGAATTCATTTTTTCTCATCACAAGAAGATATTTAGTTCCTAATAAGAGATAATTTAATAAAAGGAGCAGGGCGAATCCTAGAAGACAGAAGGTTTTCTGGTCAGGCACGAAACTGATAAACAAAAATGACATTTTACAGTTAGAAGCTCAGGCTGAAAAGGCTCAGAGAATAATTTACCTTGCAGCCTGCAAACTTCTTGACCTGCAAATAAAAGAATCATTGGGTTGGCCAAAACGTTCGTTTGAGTTTCTCCGTAACATCTTATGGAAAACCCTGAACGAACTTTTTGGCCAGCCCAATATATTTCATGTATATACATACATACAATAGAATAGTACTCAGCCATTCAAAAGAATGAAATTATGCCATTTGCAGCAACATGGATGGACCTAAAAATTGTCATACTGGAAAGACAAATATTATATGATATCACTTATATGAGGAATCTAAAAAAAATTGATACAAATTAAGTTATTTACAAAACAGAAACAGACTCACAGACTTAGAGAATGAATTTATGGTTATGGGGGTGGAGAAGGGGAGGGGAGGGGGATAGTTAGGGAGTTTGGGGATTGACATGTACACACTGCTGTATATAAAATGGATAACCAATATGGACCTACTGTGTAGCACAGGGAATGCTGCTCAATATTCTGTAACAACCTAAATGGGAAAAGAATTTGAAAAAAAATAGATACATGTATATGTATAAGTGAATCACTTTACTGTACACCTGAAACTAACACAACATTGTTAATCAATCATACTCCAATATAAAATTAAAAGTTAAAAAAAGAAAAGAAACCCAAAAGCACAAAGCGTAAAAGAAAAAGAAAAGAAATTTTTATTAAACTTTAAAAAAAAGAAAAAGAAACACATTTCATGTAATTATCTCCAGATGTAGACAAACCCATGTGGTCTAATCCAGAAGGTGAAGCAATTTACAAATGTGAGTGAGCTCCCCGTCCACAGATTTGGCAAATGTAATTGAGAGTAATATTCTGGAGCGTTCTGATGAGAAGGCAGCTTCGGCAAACCCACGCACCCACGCTGACTGCTTTAGATTTCATGCTTTTCGTCAATGAGATTCCTTTCCAGAAGAAACTGGGCTGGGAGTCCTCGCTCCCCGGAGGAGCAGCTGCGTTCAGATTCCAGAGTGAAAGCCTCATACTGACGGGGTCTCTGACACGCCACCCCGCTCTCTAAGCAGAAGCAAAGCTGGTCCCGACAGGCTTTCTTTCCCATGAACGTGGACCGAGTCCACAGCTTGCTTCCTGGGCTGCCTTCTCCTCCCTCCTGCAACCTGTCGTCCCACAGAGAAGCCAGTGATCACCCCAAGGACTGGTCAGCCTCCCACCTCTTCTGCTCCACTCATTCCAGGCCCTTCCGTGTTCACTCCGGGTGGCCACCAGAACTCTCTGCACTTGGTCCCTCCAGGCCTCCACTGCACACGCTTCCGGAAGCTGCAGCCACCAGGGTCTCCTGACCCTGTGTCAACAGCCGTGCTTGCTCTCACCTCTATCTCCTGCTGCCTTGGGGTCTCTCCCCAGAAATATTCTTGAAGCTGGATCCTTCCACGACCTCCCTCTCTGCTCAGTGGTCACCTCGGAGGGGCCCCCGGGAACCAGACTATTAATTATATCAACTGCCTGCACCTCGTCGCACCACCTCATCCCCGCCCAACACTTAACCACCATCGGGTGTACTAGGTGTTTTATTTGTTTGCTGTCTCTCTCCCCTAGTCTAAGCTACATGAAGGCAGGGATTTCCTTTTTCTGTTGTATTTTGGGTTCTCCAGTGTCTGGCACATCAGAGCTCAATCAATCTTTGTTGACTGGAGAACCCCTCTTCATTTCTCAAGAAGGTGACCAATGTCAAATACTCTTTATAGAAGGGTAAATTGAATTCAACTTACAGGCGTAACCAATATATTTAAATTCTTCCATGGAAAGTTCTTTTGTAACTGAAATCCTTTCACCTCGTCCTCACCAGGGGAGGGAGCAATGATATCGGGAAGAAAAAAAAGAAAGGCTTTTTCTCCCCACGCCCAAAGGACCCTTCCAGTTTCTTGTCCCAGCCTCAGGTGGAAAGCACTAGGGACACTGGGCATTTGCACATCTTCTACCACACAAGTGTGCCCGGCTGGAGGATGAGAGGGGAGAAACCCAGGCCACCTGCCAGGAAGAAGTGAGGCCACCCTGGAGGAGGGGCCTTATGCGTGTTTCTCTGCCTGTAAGAGAACACTTAAAACTCACAAAAGGTGCAGATTTTGCTACTGGTACTGAATCTAAAGACAAAATAATAGTGGACATGGGTTAGGTGATGTATTTAATGCACAAAGTGTATTAAGTGATGGTAGACGCCAAACACAGGACTAGGCAATGAAATAGAAACTAACAAGAGGCTCTTCTGTGGGCAGAATAGGTGCAAGAGGAAAACATCCCAAATGATCATTTACACCCCCAACTATCGTTTATCATGTCACATCTGCTGTGGGACAAACACTGTGCCAGGTGATATGTGTAACTGTCTCTGAAACTGCCACTGAGCACTAGGAAAGAGGTAGGGAGAGTTATTCCTACAGGGGAGAACGCCCATGGGCTCCTCTCCGGTGGGGTGGCCTGAGTTAACTCCGTCTGGTCAGGAAGCTGCAGTGGCTCCCCTGCTGCCTTTGAAGGCGACAAGGGGAATCTGTTCTGGACAATCACTTCCCCCTCCCCTTCCTCCCCTCCCCCGCACCCAGCACAGAGGGAAGTCATGAGTGTTCACTACAGAACTTAATTAGTAAAAGTCTCTTCAACATAATGCCAGCCAGAGGGACATACGCAAGGATAAGTGTTGCCCCAGGCCACCACGAGCACGTCATCTGAGAGGACAAGACATATCCTCATGGAATGGTTAACAAACACGTTGGCGTGGGATGAAAGGCTGTGAGGAAACGTGGTGTAGACGGTGGAGGTTTGCCTGAACTCCGCCAACCACAATGTCTCCATCAGGAGCCACTGCAGACCCTCTGTGTTTATTCCTCTCTCAGCTTAAACTCTGCTCGTATAACAGAGTGAAACATTTCTTAGCTCACACAATCAGATGTCTTTTTAAATCCATCACCCTGAGTGTAGATGGTACTGAGAACATGTCATTAACGGCCATGTGCAACGTGAGTAATAAGTCCAGGAGGTAGTGTTCTGAGCTGAACTGTGGTCCCTCAAATCCATGTTGAAGCCCTAGCCCCCAGTGTGACTGTGTTTGAAAACCGTGTCTTTGCAGAGGTCATTAAGGTTAAGTGAGATCCCTGAGTGGACCCTAATCCAATCTGACTGTCACACTTAAAAGAAGAGGAGATTACGATGCAGACTCTTGCAGAGGAAAGACCACTCGCGGACACAGGGAGAGAGGATGGTCAGATGCAAGCGAAGGAGAGAGGCCTCAGAAGGAACCAGTCCTGCCCACACCTCGATCTCCCACAGCCAGGCTCCAAAACTCTGAAAGTAAATTCCCATCGTTTCAGCCCCCGTCCGTGGTACTTTGTTACGGCAGCCCTGGCAAACCGACCCAAGGCAGGAACCCCTGTCATCTCCCCATACAAATGGCAAGCCTGAGACTCAGAGAGATTACGATCCAACAGCTAGTAAAGGGCCGAGGTGGGAGCTGAACCTGGGACAAGGGAGTGAAAATGCACTCTCCTTCCTGTTACTTCTGGCCAACTCTTGTTGCTTCATTCCACAAAATGTGTGGAGGGCCCAGGCAATGGCAGACACCTTTTGCAGGTGCCCTCACGCACACAGACAATCCCTGTCAACCTGGAGCTCGTGGTCTCTCTAGGAGAAAAACACAACATAGCTCTGGTTGCATGTGGAAGCCTTAGTGATGGGGTGCAGAAAGGCACAGAGAGGTCTTTCCAGGCAGAGGGTCCAGCAAAGCAGCCTTGCCAGGGCGAGGGCAAGTCCTGAACTGTGTGATGAATCACGAGCTGTTTGCTGTTTTGGACCACAGCGCGGGAGGGGAGGAGAGGCTGGAACTGAAGTTGTATCAATGTCCACGCAGGATCATGTGGGGAGAGTAGGGAAGACAGAATTAGATAGAGCTGAATTCTCCTGATGCAGAAATACTGTAGGGTATTTTCAGATTTTTAAATAAACACAGCTGTGTAATATTGTATTTCACATACCTGTAAGTATATAACCTTAGTGTAATAAAAGAGTGCAGGTATGCAAAGTCCATGCACAGCCCAAGTTATAATATTTGAATAAATATAATAAATATAGTCCCATGTACATAACCAGTTATTTGTCGGTCTGTAGAAAGATTCTTGACTAAGTTTGTTTTATCCTGGCTCATCTTTTTCCTGGGTAACTGGAAGAACCTCTTAACTGTGATCTGCTTTCTTCTTACCCGGACACCAGAGTGAACTTCTTGGAGCAAAAATCCAACCAGGCATGTCTTGTCTTAAAAAGTCTCTTCATTGGCAGAGACCAAAATCCACACATGTGAGATCATGAACCTTGGAAGGTCGTGAGTGGAGAAGTGTCCCCACCAGCCTACACCATCTGAGTACCTACATCTTCATCCTGCCCCTTGACCTCATTTTGTGCAGCTTTCCCCTGGTGGCCTCTTCTTGTTGCATCTTTGCAAAGCCAGGCTGCAAATCCCGTCAGGACCATTGCCAGAATGTTTTACCCCAGCTCTCACCAGAATCCAATCCCAATGTCACCTCCTCAGTGAAGCATTCCCTGATCACCCTACCCAAAGCAGTTCCCTGCCCAGGGCTGGTGTCATGGGTGAGGGGCCAGTCCCGGTGCAGGGGCCCCAGGCTCAGAGGGTCCTGTGCTCAGCTTAATGCTTTGCCTGGTCATCTTGAAATCCGTCCTAGCTTTTGAACAAGGGCCCTGTATTGCTTTTTTGGACACAGCAGGCCCTGCAAACTATGTTGCCAGCTCTTCCCTTGCTCCAGATTGCATCATCCCATTTGATTTTCTACGTGGCACTTCCATTATTCAAAGTGATCCGTTTTGTTAATCTGTTTACTGACCTTTCCCCTCGCGAAGACGAACCATGCCAGCCTGGCTCACCACCATGTCTCTGGCCCCTGGAACAGGGCCAGACGGAGGGTGAGTCTCAGCAAGCACATGGTGAATTAATGACTAATGCAGAACGCTAAAAATACAGCCAGGAGTCCAAAAAAATACAGAAAAGAGTTGACGTTAGCTGGGCTTTCTACCGTGGTCTCAGACTCATTTCCCCAACACCAGTCATCCCCCTGATGTGAGGTACTGATTCATAAGAGGGGCACATGTCCCCCAAGAGTAAATTCATCCCTCAAGGTTCTAGCATGTTCTGCCAGGAGGCTCGTCCTGGGACTGCACCTTCCTCTCTTCCTTCCTCATGGAATCCCAGTGATATTCTGGAACCTTCCTCCTGCCATCTGTGTTCCTCCGGGAAGTGACCTCAGCCCCACTCCAGCAGTGGACCAGGCTGGCCTGGCCACGGCAGAGTTCATAGGTGGAATATTGAGACAAAGGCAACTGGGGAATCCTGAGAATGTTCTTCCCAGAAGAGTTCTTCTTCCGGCAGAGCTCCTGCAAGCAACTCTCTGCTCCTCTGAATATTGTCTGTCCCAAAATGGGTCTCAGAACTGCTAAATCTTAGCTCACCACCAGCCCAAGAGTAAAGCCATCCATAGAAGGAAGACGAGTCCAAGGGTCGCACCACCCACTTCCTGCTGGAACCGGTTTGGCTGGGTTCTCTGAAACCTGCAGGCAGCAGCATCCGAACGTATTTGTAATGACCACTTTCTCAGAAAGAGAACATCAGTGAGATAGATGTTAATTTGCATTTCCCATACATCTTCTCCTACGTTCAGTAACAGGCAGTATTTAAAATAAAATAAACTTTACTTTTCTGAATACTTCACTATATTCATGTTTGAAAACGGAGACTTTAGCCTTTTATCAATTTGCAGATATGACCATTAAGGAACTTATATCACAGGGTCTTTGTCAAGGCAGTGATACTGACTGGCTGTAGTCAGAAAACAATCTGTGTCTAGGATCATAGTCCTGGCTCCATCCTGTCCTCGCTTGGGACCAAGACAAAGGTCCTAAGCTCTCTGAGCATCTGTGACTCCTGTTGTGTGATAGGGACCATTGTAATGACACTGACCTCGGGAGGTTCTTGTGAGAATGCAGTAAACTGATTCACCTAAGGAGCACGGCCAGTGCCTGGCGAGCAGTGAGAGGTCCGCACCGATTCATGGTGACCGTGGTTACCACTGCTGCCTTAACCAAGGAGGAAAAGGCACACTTTTGGTCCCCCAATTTCCTTGGGGAAATGGACAGGAATTGTTTAGAAGACACAATGTGCAAATTAGCACAAATTGTAAGCACCAGTGGATGGAAGAAGAATAAGTGCCCACCAGGGCTCAGGCAGGATGACCTTCTGGTGAAGATGGACAGAGGTGGGAAGGGGAGAGAAGGACCAGACCAGAGAGGGGGATCCTGACATCTCCCACAGAAGCAGAGCAGGAGGGATGGAGGACGGGAGACGCCAGCTGGTGGCCGGAGGGGAGGGGAGGCCACGTCACCAAAGGGCTTAGCAAAGTAGAGTAAGATGTCCCCAAAGAGAGGCAGGAACGGGTAGCTCATGAAAGGCTCAGCCTTCCAACTACGTCCAGAGGGCAGCTCTGAACGTTCTCTGAACAAAGCAGGGATCAAAAAACAAACAAAATGTTTTAAAGAAAATGTAGTTTAATTTTAAGACAGATAAGTAAATAAGGGTGAGGGGATAGAATCCTGAAGGCCAAGACACCATTAAAAAGATGTTTTTCAAAGTCCAGGTTTGAGAGGATGAAAGTGGCCTGACTGGGGCTTTAACACAAGGATGTTGATAATCATGATAAAACTACCTTTAACTTCTCTCTCTCTACTCTACTTATCTTCAAACTAACAGATAACGTTTTTCACTCTAAGGATTAGTGGAAAAGGCAGAGAAAATGTTAATAATGGAGTTCTTTCAAAAAAAAAATAGGAAAAGAAAAAAACTCTGTTCAGAGCTCTTCCCACCACAAGAGGGCGCTCCTGGATCCAGGAGCAGAGGGGGACTGAGGCCAGCTCCTTAACGTAACTTGCGGGACTGCCCAGAGGTCCTGTCTGAAAGGGGGTCACTGGGCAGCTACAAAGTGGGGACAGCCTCTGGTGTTTACCTGTGCACTGCGGCATCCATATGATCCTGAGACCAAGGAAGGCACTGAGCCCTTATCAAACCCAAGTCCTCTTAGACTCAGGCGTGGCAAGTCAGCATTGGGACTTTTTTTACGTGGACCATCACCCGTGCAGGCAAAGGAGGAATGTCCTGACCCCCAAAACTGGACCATACGATGCTTTCGTCCTGAGAGCTCCACCCAGCAAAGGCTTTAGTCCTCCAGAGCTCCCAGTGACACAAGTCAAGCCAAACTCCATTTCCCGACTCGGCCGACCAACGAAGAGAGCACCAGGGGACCCGAGATTAAAAATAGGACGTTGTCTCGGAGTGCCCGACCGGCTGGCAGATGACACAGGACCTTGGGAGAGGCTGGACCCCTGCCAGGCGGCCATGCTCGCCCTCTGCCACCCCCAGGGAGGGGAGGTGGAGGCTTACAGGGAGTCCTGCCAGGAAAGGGCCGGGAGGCAGGGGAAGGGTGGAGAAATCGTTTTCGTGTGAGTCAAGGGACAACAGCTGTCATCACGGAGGGAGAAGAGGTGGAAAACTGGGTCCAACCCTACACTGGAGCAGTGGCAGCTGAGTCAAAACAAGAAGTCTGAAACCTGAGACCCTTAAAAATACAGTAATTCATGCTACATCAAAGCAGTGATTAGCACAGCTTCCTGGCTGTCTCTCTCTGTTTATTTCTGGTACATTACACATTTTAATGCTATTTTCATAAGGTGTTTCAGCTGCCACGGTGCCATATTTGGGAGACAAAGGCGCCTGAGCAGTGCCACAATTAACGGTCAGCCATACAGGAACCCAGTGTCAACCCCAATGACAACAGCCTTCCAAAAGGAGAGAAAGTGTCCTCAAGGCCTCCCCTGTGCAGCCGGCATGAAGACAGGATGGAAGGGGACGCGAGGGCAAGGGGAGGGGCAGAGTGTGCAGAGGCCAAGTTCACCTGGATTAGTCACGTGTGCGGAGGGAGGTCAACTCTGAAGTCTTCGTCGAGAGCCTACTTTTATTACATCACAGAACCCAGTCATTTGTGGGTGAAGGTTGTTCACTGAAATCTGGAGTCCAACACCCCCCCCCCCAAACTAGCTTTATTTTAAATCCATCAGAGCTCACGTCAATGTCAGGGATGGGAGTAGGGAAAAGGGAAAAGTCAACGGAAATGTTCTCATTCCTCCTCGTGATTTTCTTTCTTTTACAAAATGTGGATCACTTAGGAAACAGTACCGTTCCATCTCATATCAAATAGACAAGATGCATTTTTCCTGCAGATAAATTTAGTAACAAGTTCCTCCAAGTCTGACTTCTCTTTACAATTAGTCCCTTTGAAAAATGCAAGTGGGTGTATGTATGCCATGGGAAAAAGATGTAATCTCAGCATTCAGAGGTAAAGCAGGTGGAAGAAAAGAAGACGAGGTCTGCACAGCAAAGGAAAAAGACATGCCCCTCACTGGCCCTGGGTCGGGTGACTCAGGAAGGCCGATGACCCCGTGCTACTGAACCATCACAACCCGGCCACGTGGGAGCCCACGATTCAAGAGGCTGGTTTCAGATGGATGAATGTTCAATATTATGTCATCACAGCACCGAATGCAGTGTCACAGTTTCTACTGAGAACATAGATCCCCTTATCGATGTATTTAATGTTGATGAAATGTCGGAGGTTGGCAAGTTTCCGAAACCATCAATGTCTGTTGTTTTCCACCCAACAACTCATAGCTGTTTTCCTTTGCTTTTATGTCTGAGACCACTGCCCAGTGGTTCTCCCCTGGGCTGAGATGCCTTTAGGGCCCTTGGGCTTATCTGAGGGCTGGTCTCCCCACAAAAGTTTCCGAGACCAGTGCCAACATTCTCGGGTGGACACCTGTCCTCTAGGAACTGGGCTTGAGCCTGAAATGAGTCTCACACAAGCCACTTAAAAGCCGTCCCAAGATAACTCGGGTCAGAATTTAACCAGCCACCTACAAATAAAGTACATCCCATGACTCCACTCTGAAGGCATCCAATTCTCCAAAGCCTGTTATTTCCAACAGTTGCATCAGCTGTAAACATACACCACAAGCTGATGCTTGGGGAGTAAGATCTCAGCGAATAGCAATGTCTTTTTCTATATTTCTAAAACTAAATTAGTTTGACTTTGGCACACTCTTGAAGCACACACTGGCCCAAACAAAAGCTCAGGGAAGTGTACGTTTTTGGTGCTGTCCTAACCCTAATAATAACAGCTAACGTTCATTGAGTGTCAGGCACTGACTGTTCCAAGCAGTTTCCAAGTATTACTTCAGTTAATCCCCAGAGATGCTCTCAGCTAGGCACATCATGCAGATGGAGGCACTGAGGGACGGCATTCCAGTGACTTGCTGAGCCCAGACAGACTGCATGAGAGCAAACGTTATCCACCCTGTGCTTCCCCCAACCTCTCAGTCCCCCTAACCTAGCGAAGGTCCCGTACCTTGTGTCTTCATGAATGTGAGCACATCTCCATGTCTTTGAAAAGAGCAATGGAATTCAAGTGAAAATAAGTCATTTCTAGTTCTCAGCAAAAGTCAGGTAGCTCAGGGGCCAGGATATTCCTTGTTCAGTTTGGGGATTATTGTTGCTGCTCCTGCTGGCGGTGTTTCTTAGGGTCGTTGGAGAACTATGGGGGTTAAAATGTGTTCCCTGACATTGGAAGATTCAAACCAAGACATCAAAGACCAGAGCTGGGGAAGGTATAGGTGCTGGTTCCGGTCCTGGTATGTGAGGCGTCTGCTTTTACCTTCAGCATCCAGACCTCCTGTCAAGCCAAGAAACACCAGCTATAGTCCAGAAAGCACGAGACCATGGTGAGTTCCCTGGCAGGAAATTTCACCTAAGCAGAGAAGTAAGAGGCATTTTCTCCAAGGCACCAGAGCTCCCAGGAAGCCCCTGGTGCTTCATGCTTTTGGAATAAAGGATGCCAGTGTGTGTAGGGCCTTCCCAGGGCGCCTGGACTGTGGGGTTCTGGAGAAAAGAGGTTGGTTAGAGATCTTCTCACACACCCTTCATGAAGTTAGGAAGCAAAATTCTGGTTGGGGTGCCACCGGCCACTAGGGGGAGCCAGGGTTATGGGTGTGCACACGTTCTTAAGGTCACCAGACCTCGGAGAAATTAACTGCCACACAGCTGTTGTCACACCTTTACACACAGCAAAGCCAACTCCGTATCATCTTTATGTGTAGTGGAGAGAGATGTACCCGGGAAGGTTCCAGGCTCCATCTTGAACAAGGAGCCTCAGCACAGGGCAGCCAGACAGGGCCACAGGAGGCCAAGCACCCAGGGAGTGGACATGGTCTGCCAGTTCCATAGGGTTGCTACCAGGGAAGGTGGAGGTATGTTTCTAAGTGACGGACCAAAGGGATGCTCACACAGCAGGGAACAACTTTGAACTCAATCATTTAGCCACAACTGGGTCACCCTGGGCACTGAGCTCTGAATCTCTGGGTTCCCCCAAGAGCCAGGCAGCACTGAACACAGGGAGTCTTTAAACTGCACCCATTCCAAATTTCAGAGCATATGGTCAGAGCAGAAGAAGCCCAGTTTGGAGGCACAGCGTCACAAAATGTTAGCAGGTGAAAAGACCTCTGCAGTCACATGGTTCAGCCCCTCCGGCTGCTAGCCTCGGCTCACACCTTCTCTAAGGGAAAAAGTGCCGCGGCCACTTCCTAAGCCTTAGTTATACATTATACCCATCTTTTTAGTCAAAGAAAAGCAGAATGTAAACTCAAAACCATATTGACAGTATTGACCCATTATGGCCCCAAAGGAGGTATACTTCTGCCTGCCAATGTGACAGAAACCCCCAAGAGAAAGATACAAATTCTTTGTGTCCTTGACAGACAGCATCAATTTCTGCAGCAGGCAGATTCTTCCCTAGCAGATTTAGGACACCAAGGAAAACTAGAACCCTTGATAATACCTTGGGGGAAAAAACACTCCTGCCCTACCCGGTGTTTTCATAATGATATATAGGTGCGTATGCTACTCTGAATGCAGACATCTAACAGGCCTGTTGTAAACGTGGATCTGTATGGATGGATGGATCAGCCCAAGCGCGCAACAGAAACACAAGCTGGTTGTCCGCCCTTCCCCGCCCTCTGGAGGAATTTGGCTTGAGATGAAGGTTTGATCTTTTAGTAATAACATTCTCAGTGCCCAGCTGAGTGCAGCCAAGGGAAATAAACACGTCGGCTTCTGAACCTGGTTTTGCCATAGATTGACATGGCCACCGACAAAGGATTAACCTCTTGCTGTCTCAGGGCCTTACCGTAACTACAAAAGAGGTCCCATATTTTCAACCCAAACAACTTCAATACTTTAATGGCCACAGAGCATAGTATAGTGATTGGAGTGTTTCACCAAGCTTATGCTCTTTCACAATCGGTGCTATTTTGGTCCTAAGCATGCTTCTAGCCTGCACAGTTACATGGAAATCAAATACCCTTTCAAGGGGAAGTAAAACAATGATGTGTGCACAGAAGAAATCCAGTGTCACAGACCAGGCCTTGGGGGGCCTTGGCAAGTCTGAAGAGGCAAATATTCTGAGTCATTGTTCAAATGAGCTGGCTTCTGGCTTCTGGCCAGTGTACCTAGCTCTAGCCCAATAGTGCAATTACCTTCTTAGTTCTATTTAGGGTCACTTTTGGTGCCTGTGGCCTCCATCTTTCATCAGCAGAAATAATTTGGGATTGAGTATCTCCAGCATTGCCCAAGGACTCTATGCTACCCTAAAAAATGACCTAAAGGCAAGTAGAAAGGAATGGCTTACCTGCTGAGTTACATCTTCCCCCTGACTTGAGAGAGTCTGGCTGAAACTGCCCAGGGCAGGGGTTCTTAACTAGGGTTGGAATGAAATAGATTCACAGCCACTTGTCCTAGGGGAAATCATTGTCTGAAAAAAGAAATTTCTAGAATTCCTGTATAGTCTATACATTCCAGAATAACCCACGTTGACTTAGAATCAACCAACTCTTTACATTTGGAAGAAAACTTAGTGGCTATATTAGGTAGGGACAGACCAGCTGTTGTAAAAAATAAATATTCCCCCAAATTTCGCTGGCTTAACATGGACCTATGTATCAGTTCAGCGGGTGAGTTGTTGGTCTGTGGGCAGCTTCAAGGTCCCAGGCTCCTTCCTTGACCCTGAATCCTTCACTAGGGCCTTGGAGTCTTTCCAAGCAGCAGCTGGAGAAAGAAAGGATGAAGAAGACTTACTGGTTTCCTAACTATTGTGACATAGACATGACAAACATCACTTCTGCTCACATTCCAATGGTCTGTCAAAACTAGTCACAAGACCCCAACTATATACAAAGGAGGCTGAGAATTGTAGTCCCCAGCTGGGGAGCTGTTTCTCGGTGATAAGTCTTTACTGTGGACGGCAGGGGCTGGATTGTGGTGGCTGAGTTGCAGTCTCTGCCATGTGGCCATCTAGTGTTGAGGTTGACCCCACGCCAGGACTGGTGCAGTAGCATACAAGACAATGCCGTCAATCCATGTCTTGGGAGCCCTGCCAGGGACCAAGAGCTCCCTGCTTGGCAAGAAAATCTATTTAAGTTTTTGGTTAGAACTAACCAATGATAAGAAAGTTCTTATATGGAGCTACGAAATTTCGTCCTGCAATTTCCAGCTGCTGATCTTAGTTCTACCCTTCTAGAATCTCACAACATAAGTCTACCTCCTCTTCCACTTGACCAACCATCAAAAAAGTAAAGATCCACCGTGTCTCCCTGAAGTGATTAATTTTCTAGGCACTCACAGCTTATTGATTTCCATTCCATTTATGATACTGGTCACCCTTCTTGGAATATTCACGCAACTCTTCTTGGCCTTCTTAAAATGTTTAGCTCAGAACTGAAAGCAGTGCATCAGGTGAGCAGAAGGGAGCATCACGGGGCTCTGTGAGAAAGACTCAGCACATCTTATTCTGAAAGCTGTTACTATGGGAAAATTTTCTTGGGCTACTCTTCCTACTTTCTCATCAGCTGGGTGGTGAAGGAGAAATGACTGCAGCTCTGGCTCCTGGATATGAGTCTCGGGGGAACAGAAGCCCTGCTGTTTCGAAGCATTCCCTCTCGTATTCTTACACAGTGAGAGAGTTTCACTGCGAGGGCTCGTTTCAGATCAATGCTTTTTAAAGCTTAAAAAGAAAAATATGGCTGAACTAAAATGACAATAATGAAAGCTCAAAATAATACAGCCTTTTATGTGGGCCTTATATCACATAAGCCACGCTTTAGAGCAACCCTGGAGGTGAGCATAATTAGACACAGAATCTTTTATTCTTAAAAAAATTAATAAAGTTTAGATTAAATATTAAAGAGAAAAGCTATAGTCCATTATTCCTGGATGAAGACTCAGAAAAATGAGATTTGTTACCCTTCCTCCCTTGAGGCTGACATGGTAAAAGAGTCTCTATCAAAATATTTTTAAAAATTTAAAAAATATTTTAAAATTAATTTTTACAATTAAAACTTGTATTATGGGAGAGAATATTTTACACTGACTTGATCATTTTGTAAAAATTATCCAGAAAAGCAATTTGTCTCAATTATATTTTATTTTGCTCTATTTTGATAGGTAAAAGGAAGGATGGAATTGTAAGCAACCTTTTAATATAGCAAAATGTGGAAAGGGCACTAATATTGTAATTACTAGTTTTCTTTTATCAGCTACAGTTCTCTTTGTTGCCCCTGCTATTTAAAGTTACTGTTCACACACTGTGGCTAATTCCCTTTGTTAAATTTCACAGTGAATGCAGCTTCCTGAATATTTGTTATTGCAGTCCTATGGATGTACGCTTCTCAGATAAAGGAACAACTGGGTGCATCCATCTGTGGACAAATTAAAAATGAGTTTAACCCCATGGCTTCCGTGACCTTGTCCCCTTAGGCAGAATGTGCCCTATGCTTTGGACTAACAAGATATAAAATTGAAGTAACACATATGGTTTATTTTTAACGGTATTTGGTAGAACATCGAAACGACGTCTTTGATATGACCCTGTATTTATACAAAGAAGACCTGGGGAGGGGACACAGGGGGCAGGGGCTGCAGTAGAGGGTGATGGAGTCTGGAAAATAAGAGAAAACAGTAAAATAGTTTTGCCTTTGAAAGAAAAATGTAACCATTTTCGTTATTCAAGGGATATCCCCTAACAAGTTACTAGTTCACTTGCAACTGGATTGGAGGGTTTGGATCATGGTTATACCAGCTCCTTGAAGAGAGGCTCAAGAAAGGAGGAAAAAGGGGAAGCAGCTGAGGCAGGTTGGCCAGGAGGGCTTGCAGACCACAGCAGGATACGGGCGTCCCTGACCAGAACCCCTGAGAACTACAGAAGTGGAGGCTCTTTGGGGTTTTGTGATCATTATTCTCCACTTCTCTCCTTTCTGCAGGATTGCCACTAACAGGACTCTGTCCTTAGGGTAACAGTGCATATTCGGTTCTCTCTTATCTATTCCTCCTCTTGTAATTTTCAACGAGGAGAGAGAAAGAGAATACAAAAATCATTGGCATTTCTTTCTGTCCCTATTAATCTAATATTGGAAAGAGAGAAAAAAGAAAGGTCTACACACACAGGAATAGATTTTGCTTTGTCACTGGAGGTTATAACATGTATTTATTCATTCAATGAGTGTTTATTGAATGTCTGTCATGCACCAGGCTCTATTCTAGGCCTGGAGAAGAAGAGTGAACAAGAAGGTCTCAGCCTTAAACAAGTTATAGTCTGGTGAGGGAAGACTGTAATAAACGAGAAAATAAGGAAAAGCGATGCATAGGAAGGAGATGAAGCAGGGCAATGAGAGACATTGTAAGAGCACATTTGAGTGGGTGGCTAGGGGAATGACAGTGATATTTGATTGGAGGCTAGAGTGATATGAAGAATCCAGTCACGTGGAGACCTGGAGAGCCCCAGGCTGAGGGAAGGGCAAATGCAAGGGCCCTGGGCCAAGAAAGGATACACTGTCTTCTGCTGGAGAGGCCCAAGGAAGCCAAGATGGTGGGCTCTGGGGTCCTGGAGAGCCTGCAGATAGGGATGGAGAAGTCGGCAGAGCCAGGTCAAGCACCTGACTTGGATTTGTACCCAAAGTGCAGTGGTAAATCATGGAGGGCTTTCCTTACCTATTTTTTGTTTGAAGAATATGGATGATTTTAAGCATAATTTTAAACATACTCAAAAGTGTAGAGAAGAGCATCATGCATCTCGGACAGGCATCACCACCTTCAACAGCAAAAACTTCACACCCTCCTTCTTTCCAAGCCCCACCCAGTCCTCCCATCCCGACCAGATTTTAATGCAACCTCCAGGTATCATTGCATTTCTCCCATAAATACGTCGGCACATTTCATACCTGAACATCGAAGAATAATTCCTTAAGAGCATCAAATAAATATTATCAACTAGTGTGTCCCTGTTTAAAAGTTGATGTGTATATAATTTTTATTTTAGTTTGTTTGAATAGGATTCAAATAAGGTTCATATATTTTAACTGGTTGGTATTTCACTTAGATCTTTTTTAACTCATAGGTTTCCTTTCACGAGAGGATTTAAAGCCAGGGAATATTATGATTTGCCACTTTTTAAAAGACTTCTCTAGCGCCACGTGGAGACCAGGTAGGAAGAGGGCAAGATGGAAGAAGAGGAAGTGGTTAGGAGGCGCTTGCAGTGGCCCAAAGGGAGACGATGGTGCTGGGGCATAACAGTGAGATGGAAGGAATTTGGATGAATATAGGGTTTGTCTATTTACTCTCTCATTTTCCAGTTAGAGTTTACTGTATATATTTTTTGCCTACAGCCAACTGAATTTGCAGATTATGAATGCATGTATGTATAAATGATATACATATGTTGATGAATCAAATATGTAAAATTAATGCACACTTGGAAACACATACACATATTGTACGCAGCATGCCTGGACAGCTGGTAGAGGAATGTAAGAAAAAGGAGTCTTGAATTCACAAAAAATAATGCCCTTTGTTCCTATTACCTCCACAATCCTTAAAATAAGGTTAATCAAATTGTCGCATTTGATTTTCTAAGTTGGTGACTTCACTTGAAATCATCACATTATTTTAAAGTAACAGTGCAACTTAGTAGATAGTAATTATCCTTCCCAGAGAGACAATAGAGCACATGGGTTTAACATCGAGTTCTGTGGCTGAAGAAGACCTGAGAGATGAGCTGGAAACGAATGAAAGACGCAAAACTCAGATGCCCAGCGGTGCCTCCCCTGCGGCCCCCAGGGCTCTGAGCATGGGAAGCAGACGTTCCAGCACTCGGGATGCGTCCCTTCTCCTGGCCTGCTGCTGCTGCCAGGTCCTGTTCCTCCCTTCTTTACTCTTTATAGCTCCGTGCCTGCTCTTGCCGGAAACATCTTCCTGCTTCCCTTTGCTGCACTATGTTTCCCAGCCTTCCCGAAGAGTCCTCAGAGTGGTGCTGAGAAGCATTACTCTCTCATTCTGTTTTGTGTTTCTCTCACCCACGGGCCACTTCGGTTTTATGTTCAGGGTCCATTGGATGGAGTGTTTTGCAGCGTCCGTGACCTTCACTTATAAAGTCCCTTGTGCATATCACCCCGGTGAACCCCAAGTCTGCATATTATGTCTGACTGTTGTTTAGAGCTTTAAAGGGGGAGGCCAGGAGGGAGGGCAGAACAGAAAACGGTAGGGAATCGTCACCACTTCCATTCCTTTTTATCATTATTAGCATGAAATGTCAACCAGGTCGGAAGGGCTTCCAGTTGCCTAAGTAAACGGGCCAGCGCCTGGCTGTTTTTATTCTGTACATATCAACTACCTTCACTCTCCACAGAGACACCAGAGTTCTTGCTTCACATCAGCTGTCCTCACTCCTGGGATGTTGAGGGTGTGAATGCAGCTGAAGATACAGCGCGTGGCTGCAGCGGCCCCTGCGATACTAGGCTCACGTGGGGAATGTCTCGGGGCTGCGGGGGGCTTCGTGCTGGGTGAGGGCACGCAGCTGCCTCTCTGAAGTGACTGATGCACGTTCCTTGGGTTTGGACCTAGGATTCGTGTCATGGTCACAGATGCTAGACGAACGAACATACACTGCTCCCCGTTCTAAGCTGTTTGTCTAGTTTTTTTTCACTCATTTGAGGAGCTTTGAGGCTCTGCCTACACAAACCCTAACCTCCAAATGAAAGTCGAAAATGCAACTTAGAATCCCAGTGTCTGTGCTGCAAAGAAACAGTCCAGTGTTTCTCATATTTGGATAAGTGCAGAGAGGGAAAAACCTTTACCTCAATTTTACCAGAATGGCAGCTCCTTCTACATTGAAGGCACTAAAAATAAACTGACTTGAATCAAACTGCTATTGATACGATTCTTTGCACTCCCCAGTGTACTGGTGCCTGGGTACCCTGTAGACCCACAGTTCAAGGAGGACTCTGTTCCCTATGGTTTTCTCTATAGCGCTGCTTCAAATGACACTTTTATACTCAGGATGGACCCTCTCATACTCTTAAAGCATCATTATTTTCAATAAGAAAAGTAGGATAATGAATAATTACCATTTCAGATGATGAGTATTTTGCTGTGTGCCAGCCACTGTGCTAAACTTTTATTATGAGTTGTCTCACTTAATCCGTTAAAGAACTGGTAAGATATTATCCCCATTTACTGTAGGAGGTATCCGCCCTTCAGGAAGTTTAAATGACTTGCCCCAAATCACTGAGTCCAGTTACAGAAGCATGGTTCCCACACGGCCTATATTCTTGCATCATTCTATCTTTTGGAAAATTAGACCCACTTTAGGCCAAGTAGTCCTGACTGTTTGAGTGTGTTTGAAACCCCCAAAGTACCCTGGGTGGGGAATGTATGCTGGGGAATTATTGTTTGATTGGGCTCGTTTTCTTTTGTTCAATTTCCAACTATATGCATAATAGCATTTCCTTATTCTGGAGGGAAGCAGAAGCTCTGAAAGAACCAGAGGACAGCCCCTTCACAGTGTTTCCTGTTGAGGGAAACAGGAAATGCTGGAGAGTCATGAGGAAACCTGCCAGCAAGAGATTTCTGGAGTTGAAAGGGTAGGACCATGGGACCCAGCATGGAGCCTGGAGCTTGGAGCTTAGAAGTGGATAGGAAATGGATGCCTGAACTTCTGTGTTTCCCTTTCCTACAATCATATCAAAAGAGACTCTTGGCAAGTACTGAATGGCTGAATTTTAGAGAAACCCATGCTTGTAAATGCTGCAGAGCCCTCCATACCATCCCAGAGCAAAAGGCTGGGTCACGGTTGATCCAAAGAGTGGTGGAGAAGGGGTCAAGAGTGAGTCAAAGATACTCTTCCCTGTTCCTAGACTCCCAGAGTGGCATTCATTGAGAGATTTCTTTCCTTTTTAATGAAGTCATCGAGAGCAAGGGACCAGATGCCAGTCTGGGTTAGTAAAGCTAAGTTTGGTTGGAAAAAGAAGGTGAGATGGAGCAGAATGATACAAAACAATATGCAAATAAAGTGGAAAGGAAAGTTTATAAAGGATATGGAAGAGGAAAAGATCTACACAAGAAGTTAAAATTCAACCTGCAGGAACTTGTTTTAGTGAGTGAACAATGAGCTTCAGTTGTTTTTAGAGCAGCCTGGGGAATTTCGGGCTAATGAATACTAGATTGGAGAATAATAGCCCATCAGGGCTCCCTTGTCCAGAACAGACCTGCGTGTTTTAATATCAGTCAGTGTCGGCACCCATGATCCCTGATCCTTGGGTTTCTTCCCCCACTGAAGGGGCCCATGACAAGATCACCAGTGACACCTAAGTTCTTAAATGGATCCTTTCCAGACCTTGAAGAATAGGTTCCTCTGAAACGTTTTGCACTGTTGGGCATTTCTGTATTCTTAGGATACTCCTGTATTGTTATGTCCCTGATCTTCCTGAAGACCCTGTTTTCCTCTACTTTTATAGCTACATCTTAATCTACAGGCTTTTCTCTCACCGTCCATTTATTACATAGTTTTGGGGATGAGGGATAGGGTTGCATCTGAGCTTTTTCTTTTTAAAAAAATATTTAATTAATTAATTTATTTATTGGCTGTGTCAGGTCTTAGTTGCAGCACAGGGGATATTTGTTGCAGCGTGTGGGATCTTTCGTTGTGGTGCCTGGACTTCTATTTGTGGCATGCGGGTTTTCTCTTCTCTAGTTGTGATGCGTAGGCTCCAGAGGGTGTGGGATCTGTAATTTGTCGCACGTGGGCTCTCCAGTTAAGGCGCTTGAGCTCAGTAGTTATGGCGCATGGGATTAGTTGCTCCGTGGCATGTGGGATCTTAGTTACCCGACCAAGGATAGAATCCACATCCCGTGCAGTGGAAGGTGGATTCTTCACCACTGGACCACCAGGGAAGTCCCTGAGCTTTTTCTTTACTCACTTTTGGAGATGCATGCACTCTTTTGACTTTAATTACTATTTATTTGCTCACAACTGCTATTTTTCTGTGTAGAGTTCCAGCTCTATATATCTAAAAGCCTTCTAGAATCCTCTGCCTAGAAATCCCACCAGCATCTCATACTTGTCAAGCTCAAAGCAAAACTCTTTACATCCTCTGATCTGCCATAGTCCATCTCAGTGTGGCATAATCACCCCCATTTATCTAAGTGATGAGTCATCCTCAACGCCCCCTTCCCTCTTTTCCACATCCAATAAATTATCAAGCGTTGTCTTTTCTTCTTTCTAAATATCTCGAAAATCTGTCACCTTTTCCAAGCCTTCTATCAGGAGTTACTGTGAAGAAGTCTTATTTGGTGAATAGATGGACACGTGACTAAGATCAGATCATGACATGTCATAAACTCCAGCTCAATGCACCATGGGGTCCCTGAGGCCATGGCCAAGTGGTTCAGTTCTGTGCCCCACATGGTTTTGTGCCCTGACAATGCCACTTTCAGAACTGACAAAAATATGTTTCCTAATGTGTTAAAATTCCTCTGAGGTTCTGACTACTGGAAGATCATAAAATAGCAAATGTTTAGGGTCTGTATTCATGTAAATTTATGCCAATCAGAATAATGTGTGGTTTTCCTCTATTTCTATATTTCATACTTTCTCCATTCTGTAACCCCACTTATAGAGGCTGTCTCCATCAACTCCCACAGACCAGATTTCCACTTTATGACACCCCAGTCTCCTGGACAATCGATTGGCCATTTTACTACTAATACCCATTTTCATCTGAAATAGGCCAAGAAAATGAACATATGTTTGATAGATAGAAAGGTAGGTAGGTAGATAGATAGATAGATAGATGATAGATAGATAGATAGATAGATAGATAGATAGAAAAAGATTTTTTCTGGAAGACAGAATTGAATATGCTGAACCTGTTTATGACTCTCAGGAATATTATGAAGAACTCAGTTTCTATGACTAGATTCAAAGGCAGAAAGATAAACAACAAAGAGAAAAATCATTTAAGCTATTTTAAAAAAAATAGAACTAGAAAGTTATGAAATCTTGAAAACAGATGGAGAAAGGAAGCAAAAAGGAACATTGATAACAGGAAGCAAAGCTTTAGGATATTGGTGGGGTGGGGTGGTGGGGAAATGGACTAAGCAGCCAGACAACATGAGCTATTATTACCTTTTGGACACAAACCACTAAATTTTAGGTTTTTTCCCCTTAATATGTCCTCCCACAAGAAACACAAGGTTTGTGTTTCTTGGCAGAGTTTGTAAACTTTTTTTTTTCCATTCTATTCTGAAGACCTTTCCCCCTTGCTGTAGAGTAAATGAACATAAATATGTTCACATTGGTGTGAGCATTCTCCAAGATAAGAATTTGTGATAATCTTCATTAGACTAACAACAAAAATTAACAATAACAGAAATACTGGGGAATTAAGAGATTTATACTGGTGTGAATGCATGGCACAAAATGTGTGAAACTTCACATATGTTATTCTATACACACAGCTGAGGTTTCAAAATTAAAAATCATTTAGATGTGTTAGGTAAGTGTCCAATTTAGGAACAGAAACTCTGAAGAAAACGTCAACAAAGAATTTTGTTATCATTGACCTTGGGTCTGACAATGCTTTGGCTGACACATCTTATTCCTGAATCCCTGACCACATGCCATGAACACCCATGTGCCATTTTCATATCCTCACCAGTTAAAGGCTCAACACGTGGTAGGTAGAGGGAGCATTACAGGGCAATTGGTGGAGGGAAAGATAAAAATTTTCCTCTAGTTTGGTCATTATTCGTTGCTTTTCTATTTTTATGAGAGAAATGAGTCAGTTAATTCTTTTCATTTTGAAGGGATGTCATAGTTTAACCCATCTTTAGTTTCAAACAGTGACAATCTTCTTTAAAATTCTCTAGGGAGTTTGAAGATCTGCGATGTGAATAGTTCCTCAATTACATGGATTTCTGAAGTTGATTTAGCTATTAAAGAAGATAATTCTTGATCAGTTTACAATCATCTTGAAAGAGCTTTTTCCTGCTGTACAGAGCTATAGCTCTGCACCCAGAGGGAAGAAGGCACTTGTCTTTGTTAGAATCTCCCTACTCTTCAGCATCATAGGGGATCCTCTAAAGAGACAGTTTTCCATGTACCCCAGTGACATTCCAGGTACATGGAGACAAGAAGCTCAGTTGGAACAGATTATCTGTTCCAATATTTTAGAAAATAGAGGATGATAAATTTCACCTCCAGAATTCCAACATCCTAAAACATAAATTAACTAATCAAGGCTTTCAGTTCAAATGTGAATCAGGATCAGTCAGTTATGGGATCAGTGTCCTTCTTAAGGCAGCAGGTAGAGAGACTGGCAGAGCTGCTCTGTTCCCAGGAAATAAAGTTAACTCAGTAGTTTCAGGTCATTTTCAGCCTTCAAAGAATTTCTAATTGTGCTGGATTCCTCTAGTAGCAAGGTCATTACACAGTGCAAGAGGGCACGTCCAGACAGGGGTGTGTTCTGTTCCTGTTTGTGGACGGAAAGGAAACAAACTGTCCAGGCTCATCCCAAACACTTAGTATGAGTGAAAAGGCAATTATACATCTACACACACACACACACACACACAGGAAGGCACACAATCCCCGCTCTTTCTCTTCCCAGGATGCAGGGGTGCAGGGAGCACATGTTGCTCCACATCATGTTTGCCATATGTGAATTTGGAAGAGAGACCACATTTAAAACTTTGTGTTTCCATCAGTAAGTCCTAAGAAGTAAATGAAGAGAGATTCCAAATACCTGATAAAGTTGCATGGTAAAATACAAAAACAATATATTCACACATTTCTCCTTCTATATTATTAACATTTTGAGGTTCTCATAGATTTGGAGTCGCTTTCAGGCTCCTACAAATTAGATGGTGAGTGGTCTTGCAACAGTGTAACCCCTCCATCCAAGCCTCCAGTCCCAGGTCTGAAATGTGAAGATAACAATCTCCACCTTTTAGTGCTGGTTGGGAAGATCCACAAGATGTAACACACAAAATCACCGTGCAGAGTGAAATGTCTCATACACACTTTGGGGATTTTTATTCAACTGAAATTCTCAGGTATTTTTAAACTACTGTTTTCTGAACCAGTAAATCAAGGGAGGTATGTGCCTCTGCCCCTCCCATAGCAGCAAGATACCCAAACAAACTCGGTCCCTGGGCTGCATTGTCTTCATCTTCTGGAAGCCCTAGAAAAGTTCTTTGAGATCATTTACTTATTTATCTATCTATTATCAACCTAGGCTCATGGATTTCTTTTTTTTTTTTCTGGATTTATAATTCAGTTCCCTCCTCAATTATTCCGGTGCTCAAATTGTGCAGCTTGATTAGAGAAAGTCCTTGCAAACTGGTTTCTGTGTCCTTTCCATAAGTTGTCCATCACTTTTTGAATCTTTATTTTCTGAGCTAACAAAGTATCCCAGGCTCATCTTGTACCTTCCTTGAGCTGGCATTGGAATCAGCCATTTCTCTGGGAAGTTTTTGTTCCCTTCAAAGGAGAATGGAACTAGACACCAAGATCTGCATTCCAAGTGTGCTCATTGCTTCTGGGGTGTCTATGCTTCTACACCCTTTCAGCAGACAGAGGTCTGGGGGGGATACCTAAAAACACACACAATACACATACATATGTACATATACATATTTAACACATATGCATACATTTACATATTCTTACCTTAGAAATCTTGAGTTCATACCAGTTTTTCAAATTGCAACCAAATTCACTCCAACTGAATCCAAATTAATTCATATGTATATGCAAGTATTATATGTAATACATCACATGTGTATTATGTGTATATAATACATACACAGGCTCATATAATGTTTTTTGGGTTTTTTTTGTTTGTTTGTTTTTTGCGGTATGCGAGCCTCTCACTGTTGTGGCCTCTCCCGTTGCAGAGCACAGGATCCGGACGCGCAGGCTCAGCGGCCATGGCTCACGGACCTAGCCGCTCCGCGGCATGTGGGATCTTCCCAGACTGGGACACGAACCCGTGTCCCCTGCATCGGCAGGCAGACTCTCAACCACTGCGCCACCAGGGAAGCCCTCATATAATGTTTAATATCAACATGTAATATTATTATAATAAATTATAATATTAATGAATAATATATAGTGTGTATATTTACTATATATACACATTATACATTATATATATATATATATATATATATATATATATATATATATATATATACACACATATATATATATCTTCATTCTTTTACAACAAGAAGCCTGGTTTCCAACATCTTTCCGTTTACTTATTTGCTCAGTCCTATAAGAGATCTAATACAGTTTCAGCATCGACTTACCCATGCCACAACTAAATGCAAAATGCAGGTACTGAATCAAGAGTTGAGTTGAGGATTTGTCGGCAGTTATTCCCCCGTCCCACCCACCCCCCTGCCCCAAGGCTGAGGATGTGTAGTCAACACTGTTCATAAGTTACTTCAAAGTTTCCTCCTTCCCTCTCAGTGTGGTTTTGCTACTCATTTTAAATACGGTTGTATGCATTTGTTTCAGTTTGCTTTCAGTTCCATTTCCCCCTTTTCTTGTTTCAATTTTATTTTTGATATTTAGAATATAAAGGTGCTTTCAGATCTCAAAACTACACAAAGGTAATCTCAGAAAGGTTTATTTTGTGATGTATTATTGGAGATATATCTTTAAGGTAAATTTCTAGAAGTGGGGTTTCTAGGCTGAAGAATAAATATGTAGTTGTGTTAGATATTGTCAAGTTCCCCTCCATAGGAACCATTTAAATTCCCACCACTGATGAATGTTTTGAGACAACCTTGCTAACAGAGTAAACTGTCAAGCTCTTAAATTTTGTCCAAATAGATGGGTGAGAAATGATATCTCAGTGTACTTTTAATGTATGTTTTTCTTATTATGAGTAAATTGAATACATTTTGCATATAAATAAATGTTATTTTCATATCTTTTGTCAATTTTTCTATTCTTGAACGACTTGTATCCACATTTCTATAAGATTTTTTGACTTTTTCTTCCAATATATATAGGATATTGCATATTAGGTATATAATGCTTCATCTGTATTTTTTCCCAGTTTATTTGCCTTTTGACCTTATAAATGTTGTTTTCTGCCATGGAAAGAGGGGTTTTTTGGGGAGGTGGTGGTTAATGTAGGAAACTTAACAATCTTCATTTATTATATGTAGATTTTGAATTGTTAGAATTTTTTCATACTCAAGCTATAGAAGAATTCATCCTTTTAAGAGCTCACATAATTTCACTTTTATATGTATATCTCTAACTCATTTAGAGTTTATTTTTGTGTATGTGAGGGGAATGGATCTAAATTTATCATTTTCACAATGATTATTCAGTTATTCCAATGTCATTTATTAAAAAGTCTATTTTTGCCCTCACCACTTTTATATTATACTAGATTTCTAATATATAATTGGGTCATAGGAAGAATTGTCATGTTGATAATGTTGCAACATGTTCATTTCCTATTGGGTATTTTTCAGGTGGGTCTTAATCAATTATTTTCAAGTTTACTCCTATGTATTTTATCTCATTGCTATCATACTTGGGATTTTCTCATTCATTATATGTTCTAACTGGTTATTATCCATGTATGTAAAGGCTATTGATTTTTCCATGTTAATTTTGTCTCCTGATAATTATTTTTTGATTACATTAGTTTTGTTAATTATCTTGGACTTTTCAGGTATACTATCATGTCATCTGCAAAGAGATTTATTTCTTTTTTTCCAATTCTTTTGCCTTCAAATATGTTTTCTAGTTTCTAGTTTAATTCCATTGGCCAAATTTCCAGAAGAAGTGGAAATAGTGGGAATTCTTGCCTTGTTCATGAACTTAATAGGAATAGCTCTAATGTTTCCCAATTAAGAAAGAATCTAGAATTAAGATGGAGTTTACTATGTATGTTTTTCCCATCAAATTAAGGATCACTATTTCCACTTCTACTTCTTCAAGAGATTTTTTTTTAAATAAAGTTGAATTTTTTTAAAAGGCTATTTTTTCATCTCTGGAGATAGTCATATGATTTGTCTCTTTAGACCTAATTATATGGTGATTTATATTAATAAAGTTCCCTAATATAGAATCATCCCTAAATTCTGGAATAAAATCACACGTGGGCATAATGAATTGTTTTCTGAATGTGATGTTGGAATCTGTTCAATAACATTTTAATGTTGATTTTTGCATCAGTATGAGTAAGTGAAATTGGTCTCTAATTTTCTTTGCTGTCTTTTCTTTCTTAAGTTTAGCTACCATCGTTACCATTCTTCATAAAAAGTCTGGAAGTCCCTTTCGTCTTCTAAGTTCCGAAACAATTTATGTAGCATTGGGACCCTTTGGTTACATATACATATGTATTCCTATTTTGCTTGATGCTTTCTTGAGGAGCTGTACCAATTTGTTTTTCTACTTATTCTATGGAAACTGACTGGTTAAGCTTTCTATATATACGAGGGTCAACTTTAGTGAAATTGCCAGCACCAACTTCTTCCATATATATGTATTTATATTCTCCTCCAGAGGAATGGAATCAGTATAATATATACACATAGATTTATTTTAAGGATATGGCTCATTCCATTGTGGGACTGGAAAGTCTAAGACTTGTAGGGCCCATCAATAGGGTAGGAGCACAGGTAGAAGTTGATGCTGCAGTCTTGAGGCAGAATTTCTTCTTTTCTGGGAAACCTAGGTTTTTGCACTGAAGGCCTTCCACTGATGGGATGAGGCCCACCCACTGGATCCAGAATAACCTCCTTTCTTAAAGCTAATGGACTGTATTTTCAATACAATTTTTAAAGGTTACTTTCCATTTACAGTTACTACAAAATATTGGCTATATTCCTCATGTTGTACAGCAACAAAAAATATTTAAATACAGTTAATTGACTGCAGATGTTAACCATGTCTACAAAATATTTTCACAGCAACGCCTGGATTAGTGTTTGATTAAGTAACCAGGCACCATAGGCTGGCCAAATTAAAAGTTAAACTGAACAACACACGTGCTTCCATCTTCTTTAACTTATCAGCCATTTTCTCTCTCACCCTTTTATTTCCTTCTGCATCTTAATTTTATTCTCTTGGTTATCTTCCTTAATGTTTTTTTTTTACTGACCTTTATTAAATTTTTAGTTGAATCTACTCATCTTTGAGCACCTTGTAATTTAGCCTCTATTTCTTTATGTGATTGTGTCATTTTCTTCTATTCCTTCTCTGAGTTCCATTATCTCTAATACTTTTTTGTTATGTTCCCTAGTTCTATTTTTCATTTTTAAGTTTTTGGTCTAAGATGCTTTCTTCATACCTTCAAACACTTGTTTGAGTATGTTTAATTCAGTTTCAGTTGCTATGTTACAATGTTCTTCTGCTTCATGGTTAATTTTTTTAGAGAATTTTCTTCTGCTTATGTGTGTTGATTCATATTTTCTATTTTCTTACAATAATTTTGTATCAATGCAGTCCAGGTTTTCCATTCTTCTTTGTCTCATGGGAAGAATTTCAAATTTGAGAGTGCACTTCTTTGTGCGTCTTTTTCTGTATAGCTTCCTCAGTGGATGTTGCTGCCATGGTGGTGTGGAAAGGGGCAGCTTCTCCCAACAAGAATATAGGAACATAAGAAACCTGAGTGTCGATTTTAGTAATGGAAGAAGTGGAGCTCTACTACAAATTCAGCCGTGCATTTGTAACTGTTAGTTTGTATGCATTCAAAATAGTATAATACTACTTATCCCAGCATGGTGATGGAGATTAACCAAGGGAATAAGCATGAAAGCACCTGGCACAGAGTAAGTTCTTTAAAATATCTGTTCTCACTGTAACTAGTCACTAGAAAATGTCCTTCTAGGGTCTTCCAGCAGATGAATGACTGTGACCTCCTTCAATGGCACTTTTGTGGGTGTGTCTCCAGAATCTACAAGGCAGGGAGTTAATAATAACTTCAAGTTTTCACCCAGCTAAGAACCATTATTTAAAGAAAGTGCAGGCATCCCCCTTTATCCACAGGGGATCTGTTCCAAGCCCCCCAGTGGCTGCCTGAAACCACAGACAATTCCAAATCCTACATGTACTAGTTTTTTTCTTGTACGTACATATCCATGATAAAGTTTCATTTATAAATTAGCCACATTAAGAGGTTAATACAATAACTAATAATAAAATAGAATGATTATAACACTACACTGTAATAAAAGTTATGTAAATGTGGTCTCTTTCTGTCTCAGAATATTGTCTTTTGTATCTTAACTGAGCACTTATCACACACTGGCCTTAATATTTTGCAGTGTGAGGTGCGACAGCACAACTAGCACGAATTTCTTTTTCCTTCTTCACAATTTCACAGATAGAAGCTTCCTTCTTACTGTAGATCTTAGCAACTCAGCATATGATTTTATTCCTTTCCTTATTAATTCGAGAACTTTCACATTTTCACTGAAAGGAAACACGTTAAGGCGTTGGAGGACCCGAATTGCCACATCACTCCTATTGTGCTTTGGGACCATAATTCAGTAAAACTAGGGTCACTTGAACACCAGCACTGTGAGCTGATCTGATGACCGAGCTACTAAGTAAGTGACCAACAGGGAGGGCATGCTGGACAAAGGGATGATTCACATCCCGGGCGGACCAAGCGGGACAGCGGGAGATTTCATCCCGCTACTCAGAAAGGTGGCACGCAATTTAAAACCGTCTATTTCTGGAATTTTCTATTTAATATTTTTGGACTGTGGTTAACAGCAGGTACCTGAAACCTTAGAAGGTGAAAGCACAGATGAGGGGGCACTGTTGTATTGGAATATATGGAATACGAAATTGGTAAGCAATAAAGAGTCATTTGCCTGCAAATATGAAAGTGAAGAGAAACCTAACAGCCTCACGCAAATTCTGAGCACATCCCCAGCCTCAGCTGCTGATGATTCTGCTACAAAGGAGACAAGAGAGACAGTAATTGAAACATGAAAAATTCCCCCAAAGTAATCTCCCTGGCTCAGGGATTCATGGGTCAGAGTGAAATTTTTATCTTCTCTAAGTCAGTTTAGAGTTTCATATTAAGTAGCAAAGCCATCAAGCTAATCGAGGAGCTATTTTCTTTCTTCCTCCCTCTTATTTTTATTCATCTTCCTCCCGCCCCAATACACCTCATTCCTCAGGACTGGCCTCCAGTGCTCAATAGCAGCCATGACTGTGTCTTAATGAAAAAAGATGGATAAAATATTACCATAACCTCAGAGGCAGGAGCAAAGCCCTTATTAGAATTCGGACCTACAGCTGGAACTTCCAGCACGGGGCGGGAGATAAAGTTCCCCATTGTTAGCTCACAAGTGCCTCAGACTTCCTGGCAACTGCAGTGAATTACTCAGGCATTTATGCAGGCCTTCAGAAACAGTCCACTGTTTCCCAACAAAAAAGGCATTCAGGAAGAGTGAGATGCCTCCCCGGCCCTGGAGAGCCGGCTTTAGGACGATGAATGGACGCTGGGCCTCCCAAGTCAATGGCCTCTGTGGGAAAGGCAGTGATGTCACCGTGAATGCATTTTCAGGGTTTTGCCCTGCTTTTCCCTGCTCTCTCTCCTTCTTAGGCTGATGCCCTGTTTTATTTTTCTCCTCTTTCTCTTTCTTGCTGTCTCCCTCCGGCTTCTTTGAGGCCATTCTATCTTTTCCAAAGTTTAAAACTCAAACCCAGCAAAGGTCCACAACAAGACTGTCATGACAACACCGGGCTTCTACACTTCAGTTTTGGCATAAAGAGTAGCAAATGCTTGAAAGGGAGGGCAAGGATTAAAGGGAGAAGGAAGCCAGTTTTGCCCCGCTTTGGGGGTGGTGTCGGCTGGGAAAGGACAGAGCAGATAAGAGGGAACCGTGGAGGGGCCTTTGGGAAACAAATCTGTGATCCTTTCCATTCAAAATTTCAAAAAAAAAAAAAAAAGATCCGTGCTCCTGAGGAATGTATAGAAATGTAGAGGAAGAATAACAGAGCTTCCATAATAAATAAGGTCATGCTTTTGAAAACATACCCAATCATATGGTTTAGAGGAAGCTTTCAAAACTTTGTCTTGTCTTCTCAAAAAGAAAGACAGGAGAGGAAAAGTCTCGCATGACGACGTGTGACCCAGGGGTGAGGGAGCAGAAAACAAGCTGACACATTTTCGAGGATGCCCAAGGCTAAGGAGTCCCTGGGTGTCAAAGGGCTGAAGACATAAACTCTAAGGTGTTGCCATGTCAACTTACCTCAGAATAATCGATGGTGAATAGAAAGAGGCTTTCATTACTGTGCTTTCTTCTCCCAGAGAATAGTTACCTTAAACTCCTGCAAGAGAATAAATACATTTCTCTGATATGCTTTGTGTCCATTCTATCAAAAAGCACATATTAAGCCATCTGATAAAAGCAGGTCCTGGAAAACCCAAACACCTGCTCCCATGAAGACCAAGCCAGCAGGTTGGGCTGTTTGGTTGTGCAGGCACCATTCACATCTCCCCTCTGTCACCCAGGGCTCCTCTTTGGTAACTGCCACCTGATCTGTGTAAGCCTGCATCCAAACCCGGGGTCCTTGGTCATTGCTCCTAATTCTCTCTTCTACCTACTTCTCAAATATTTAATCAGCTGTGGTTTAAACACTATGTTCTCCATATGTGGAAGACACATTCTATTGGACCCAGAGTCCTAAAAACCTGAAAGGCTGCTCAAGGAAGACAGGGTCCTCAAGGAGGGATGGATTATTTGGGGGCATCTGCTAATAACAGGACATGACATCTGCTCAGGGACCCATCCCAAGGCCTGGCCAAGACTTCCTCTCAACTGCCTGGCAGTCTGAAGCTCTTCCTACCAATGCTGTCTTCCCGTGTGTCCCTGGAGAGTCCCAGACCTTCACCACATTTTGAAGGCACCCCTTGGCTATTCTCACTGTCCCTCCCTCTCTATCCTTCACAGGAATTTCCCCAACACCTTCTTGCATGTTGTTATTGGCTGAATTCTTTCCTCCAATCTATGGGTTGACATTCAACCCCCAGGACCTCAACAGAGGTAACCAAGTTAAAATGTGGTCTTTAGGGTGGCCCTAATTCAGTAGGACTGGTGTCCCTATAAAAATAGGAAATTTGGAGATAGATACGCACAGAGGGAAGTTAATATAAAGAGATGGCCATCTAAAAGTCAAAGATATAGTACTGGAACAGATGCTCAGAAGGAACCAACCTGCTGACACCTTGATCTTGGACTTTTGGCCTCCAGAGCTGCGAAATGATACATTTCTGTTGTTTAAGCCACCAGTTTGTTTGTGGTGCTTTGTTATAGCAGCCACAGGAAACTAATACAGCCTCCAAGACCACAGAATCGCCAGCTTGGTGGGGTGTGGGGACATGAGAAGGGACAGTGGGGGGCCATGAGGACAAGGAGCTACCCCAAAACAAGGGGCAGTTTGTCATATGAGCCCCACTCTTCTAAGTGTCCCTTCAGGAAGAGCACCTCACAGGGACAGTGAGAGATGCTCCCCAGAAACGCATGAGAAGTGGATCTGTGCACAAGAAGGGGGCACCCCCTGAACGAGAGTTGATGGAACATTGGGAACACAGCTGACGGTTACCTCCAGCTGTTGCACCCTCAGATCTGCCGTGGTGACTGTGTCAAGGCCACCCCCAGACAATGAACAGGGCCAAGCATGAGCACAAGGGCATTTCTGCCACCACGGGCTCCCTCTCATCTGGTGCTTGACCTCTGCTCTGGGACTCACAGCGGCCGCTGAGCCTTTCATGAACTGTGCTGGGTCTGAAGCTCTTCTACTCACTTTTCTTCCTCCTTCCCCTCCGAGAGATGTCAGAGCCGCATCACCATCTGAAGCTCTCTTCACCTCCTCCTGCCCCTTCCCCCTGCCCTTCACAGACACTCTCATGTAAATCTCCTGCCTATGTGATGCTGTCTTGGCATTTGCTCCTCAGAGGACCTGAATTAATCCAAGGAAGAGTTTCTATAATACTGTCACTCACTAAAAGACCTCATTGTAAATCAAATTCCTTGTAAGCTTCAGAGAAACTGATCTTCTCACCTCTCTTCATTTACCTACTCAAGAATACATAAAAGTAGCTAACACTCTAGGGCTCAGAACATTAAAAAGTGAACACAACCAGATTAATGAGCTGTGCTCACCTTCTGAGTTCTCTTGATTAGTTCTATTAACCAGGTTCCGAAATATAATTAGGCAGCTTCCAACTGGGGTTAAAAATCAGAGATTCCTTGGGAACTGTGGTCACTCACTGCCTTCTATGATTCCTTATTACCCTAATGTAGCATGTATCAGTTCAGGAAAGTAAAAGCCAAAAAAAAAAAAAAAAAAAAAAAACAGGGAGAGAGAGAGAAAGAGAGACACGGATGACACTAAGTTTGCACTTTTTTAAATTATCTAAAATTGTCAAGTAACAGCAAGCACCATATCTCCTGCGATAGGCCAGCTTAATTGACAAGAACTGTCCACAGTCAACTTACTGTTGGCTTACTGGCTTACTGTTTTCTGGTGACATGTTACGGTGTGATAAAAAATTATAGTAAAGCAGCATTGCTTTCCCCTCTCTAGTCTTCTAAACCTCACAAAGGGAAGTTTATTGTGTGCTTAAGAAAGGAATGTGCTATCTCTTTACTCAAAACTTGGAAACCATGATGCTAAAAGCACCATTTCCAACCCCATGAAAACTTTTTTGGGGACTGGTGGAGCCAGAAAACAACAACAATGAATGATAATGAAGAGAAGAGATGATTATCATAATCACTATCACTGTTATGAAGAATAAATGTTGACTAAGCACTTTTCCACTAAATACATGGCTTCCAGGAAATGTGTGAGGCCCTCCATGGGATTACCCCCTGGTTGGGGCATATGACACAACAGATCCAAGTAGACTGCAAATACACATGCCAAAGAACTAAAATCAGAATTCCAAAGAGGAAGAGAGCTGTGTGACAAACAGGAGATTTTGATCTGGGTCTTGAAAAACAGTAGGAATTTGACAGCAAAATAAGAACGAAGAGCACTCCTGAATCCAGAGGGAATTCTCACTAATGCCAGCAAGAAAAGAGAAAGCACACTTTAGGACAAGAAGCCTGTCAGTTACAAGGGGGTTCATGTAGAAGGATATTGACATGTCAAACTAGAAAAAGAAGTGGAAGCCGACCAAGAGTCCTATACACTTTAGACTTTATTTAAATAAAGTGTCTTTCTAATGGAAATGGTGCAGTCAAAATAGAATGTGGCATTTTAAGATGGTCCCTTTTTTAAATGTACACTTATTTGATTATTTATTTATTCATGTTTTTATTTATTTGCTTGTTTGTCTTCTTGTGTGTGTTGATGTGCTCAAAAGATATTGGGCAAGCTTTCCCGACCAGCTACACAGAAGCTGCTGGCTCCCAGCTAGAGCTTCTCAACCCACCCGCTTCAAGCAAATACTCACAACCAGGAATGGTGAAGGGTTTTGGTTTGTTTTGTTTTTCCTTTTCATAGATTTAGAAAGGGACACTATAAACATATTCTTCATTTCACTAAATGCCCTTGTTTTATGAGACCTACATCTACCTTTATTTTCCATTTTTTCCCCATCATAACTTTCATCTCTTTATAATCTTAACTCACTTTGATCTTATTGTTTTTAATTTAATTGTTTTGTGTGTATGTATATATATATATACAAACGTTTTCACATGTTTTCTCTTTGGGGTCACTACTATGCATAAAATAAATAAGCTACAAGGACATATAGTACAACACAGGAAATATAGCCAGTATTTTATAATAACTATAAATGGAATATAACCTTTAAAAACTGTGAATCACTATGTTGTATACCTGAAACTTATATTGTACATCAACTATACCTCAATAAAAAATTAACAAATAAATAAAATATATGGAAAGGCAAAGGCAAATTTTGCAAAAGAAATGTGGGAGGAATCAATCTACCCAATTTTAAGACTTAGTAAACAGCTACAGCAATCAAGATGGGAGGTAGACACAGGGGTCGATGAAACAGAATAAAAAAATCAGAAATAGATCCAGACAAATACACCCAACTGATTTTCTACAAGAGTACAAAAGCAGTAAAGGAAGGTTAGTCTTGTCAATAACTGGTACTGGAACAACTGGACCTCCAGAGGAAAAAATAATAATAAACTTCAACTTGAATCTCACATCTTATACAAAAATGAATTCGATATGGATCATGAACTAAAATGTAAAATGGAAAACTATAAAACTTTCAAAAGAGCAAAAAAATCTTTGGGACCCAGGGCTACACAAAGAGTTGTTAGCCTTGACACCTAAAGCATATGCTGTAAAAGAAAAAAATTAATGTCGTACCTGATCAAAATTAAAACTTTTGCTCTGCAAATAATCTTGTTAAGAGTATTAAAAGACATGCCACTGACTAGTAAAAAAATATTTCAAACCACAAATCTGACAATGGTCCCTCTCTAGAATATATAAAGAACTCTCAAAACTCAACAGTAAACAAACACTCTAATTTAGAACATGGGCACAAAACATGAGCAGACATTTCACAGAAGAAGGAATGCAGATGACAAATAAGCACGTGAGAAGATGTTCAGTGTCATTAGACATTAAGGAAATTCAAGTTAAAATCAAAATGAGATATCGCTACGTACTTATCAGATGGCTGAAATATAATAATAATAATACATACAAACAGAAAAGGTTCATAGCAGTTTTATTTATAGCAACCCCAAACTGGAAACAACACAGATGTCCTTCAACAGGTGAATGGTTAAACAAACAGTGGTCCATTCACACCATGGAATCCTACTCAACAATAAAAAGGAATATACTATTCATGCATAAAATGACTTAAATGAAGCTCAAGAGAATTATGCTGAGTGAAAAAAGGAAATCCCAAAAGATTACACAATGTATGATTTTATTCACAGAACATTCTTGAAATGACAAAATTATAGAGATGGGGAGCAAGTTAGTGATTGCAGGGTTTAGGGACATGGTGAGTGGGGAGAGGTGAATGTAGCTATTGAAGGGAAACAGGAGAGAGCCTTGTGGTGATGGAACAGTTCTGTATCTTGACTGGTGGTTACACAGATCTGCACATGTGATGTGATGAAACTGCATAGAGTCAAATGTGCATGCACATGCACACACACACACACACACACACACAATACGTGAATATAGCCTGGCTGTGATACTATACCATAATTATACAAGATGTTATCACTGGGGGAACCTGGGTGAAGGGTATACAGGATAACTCTGTACTATTTCTTGGAACTTCATGTGAATCTACAATTATCTCCAAAGTAAAAGTCTTAAAAACACAGTTTCACTGGGCCCTTCCTTGACTATTTCGATGTAATAGGTCTAGAGTGGGGTCCAGCTATATGTATTTCTAACAAGCATTCTAGGTGATTCCAAGGACCAGACACATCCTGGAAGCATTGCTCTAGGTTCCTAGCTCTTCACTGTGGACTTTCTGGTAAGACTGTCAAGTCTGACTAAGACACTGAGTCTGTGGGGTATGACATAAGAATTCTTCACAGGGTCATTTTTACCCATAAACAGGTATGTCAGCTTCATCCTAATGAAAAGGAAGTATTAGGGCCATGTGTGTCTAACATCCCAGATCCAGGAAAAGAGTAAAGCAGTCCTTTTATTTAACTGAAAGATTTTCCCCATTAGAACCTTAGAAATAGCACAAATTTACAGGCTTCTTGTTACGGTGTTTTATGGTACATGGTCAAAAGTTTCAATAAACTTTCTTGAGTTCTCTTCCTGGCTGAAATTACCAATCACCTCTTGGATATCTGTATTCTGGAGTTGAGGAGAAAAGTCTGTCTTTTGCTTTTTTAAAAAAAATTTTATTGGAGTGTAGTTGATTTACAGTGTTGTGTTAGTTTCAGGTGTACAGCAAAGTGAATCAGTTATACAAAACGGAAGAATAGTCACAGATGTAAAAAACAAACTTATGGGGGTGAGGGGAGGGAGGGGTAAATTGGGAGGTCGGGATTGACGTATACACACTACTACATATAAAACAGATAACTAATCAAAACCTACTGTAGAGCAGAGGGAACTCTACTCAATACTCTGTAATGGCCTATATGGGAAAAAAACCTTAAAAAAAAGAAAAAAAAAAAGACAGTCTGTCTTTTGAAACAGCCTATGGGATTTTAACTACTCTTCCTCTCAGTTACCAAAATCTGTAATGCAAAGGAATAGTTATAATATTCAAGGCAGTAACACTCTATATTTCATCAGGATTAGAAGCTTGTGGAACAGGTCCACTCACTGATAAAGCACAAGGCTAAGGAGGTCAGGATGTGAGTAAAGTCCCCAGAGACTGGAAGGGATTTTTCCCAGCAAATGCAGCACAGCCTGACATCCTGACCCACTCAGCGGCTCCAGCCTCTGTGCGCAGGTTTAGCCATCCGATGGCCATCTCTCCTCTCCCACAGCTTGGGAGCGCCCTGAAGGCAGGGGCTGTCGGCATTCCTGTCTCTATCCCAGTATCTAGCAGGGCGGGTAGCATAGGATAGATGCTCCACATTGCTTTTCAATGAGTATAAATGAAAGAGAACGGGAAAGAGTGTGTGTGGAAAAGCGTGTCCAAGGATAACCCCAGAAAGAGACTCTGGAGGTCCATGTGATCGTACCCTCAGCTGAAATGCTCCTTGAGATTCTTCTGTGTAAAAGATACTCAGATTTCATTCTCAAAAGATTTCTCATTTGTGGTTTTGTTCTGTGTTTTACAGGAGCATAAAAACAGTCACATTCGCATGCTTAAATATTGCTTATTATTTCATTTCTCACCTCTGATTGTAAAGCAAGATTAGACAAGCCATTAAATAAATGTGGTCTCAAGAATTGATTTGAAATTGTATCAACACAAATTTTAAGAGAAAAATGACAACAGACTCGATGAAGTACAACCCCACCTTCATACAGTGAAGAGTCTAAATTTAGCTGAGAGACACTCTCCAGTTGTGCGTTTTAACGAGTACACCTATATTTACAAAAGGCAGCAAGAAAGGGAAATTAAAGCCTGTTAATAACTAAGAGGTATGTTTCTAATTCTAAGGCATGGCTTCTCAGGATCTCACATAAGAAAAGACTTTCCCTCAATACCTCTTTTAAATTGATAAATTCACCAAACTTCTCAAATCAAAAATTTATTCTAGGAAAAAACTTATTTTTAGCACCTGAGTTTCTAAATTTTTTTAAGTAATAAAAGTTTCTGAAGAAATATATTAAGACAACTTTTCATTTGTACACAAATAAAATTTTAGACATTTTTTTAAAACTTTTCCTTCTTTCTTTCTACCTTGGTTTTTTGTACTTAAGCCAACAAAGGAGAAAGCCATGAGAGTTTCCAAAAACTGCTTGTCTTTCCACCACAACCAGATAAACCTCCACGATGTCACTTTTAAAAATATCAACTCACTGGTGTTAAGTGCTGAGGATATGTACTCTATTGCTTTGGTGCTACTTCTTCTGCAAAATTAAGCCAATTCTTTAAAAATTAGATAGCAAGTGGTTCTTAACAGGATGTAATGATTAAAACAAGCCATTTGTTTGGTGCTTTCTTCCTGCCCCCAGAAAAGAATCAAAGTATTTTAAAAAGACAGCTCTAATCTTCATGGTGCTTATGTAAAAAGCCCCTGCAGCCAGTAAAGGGTTACTGACCCAGAACAAATAAATTCATAAGCTTTAATAATTACATTTGGGTCATTTTATTTTAAAGCATGAAGTCAAGAGCTCTGTCTGCACTAGTGCACGAATTGCTGTGGCTAGCTGCTGGGACCTTTTTGGCACACCAGCCACCTGTGGATATTCTCACAAGTTTTTCATCTTAGGAAAGTTTCATCTGTCTTTTTTGAAACCCAATTGTCATCTTCTTCCCTCTCCAGTGTTTTAGCCCCGCACAGCCTCTCAGCATTCCTTTTGCAGATGACTGGGAGATTTCATGCGGATGAACAACGAGGATAGGAGCTTCTGACGCGCCAGCATCCACTGTCTTTCAGTTAAACTACTCAGGAAGAAGGCGCTTTAGAAACCGGAGGCCCAGGTCCATCCGTGTGCAGTGAAACGGTGCCTGCATAGCCGGAAACCACGGGGCACTGGATGGGAGATGCCAGAGCATGACATAATTTAATTGGGTTTCCATGATTCTTGAAGGCCTGAGTTACACACGCTGGATGAAGTCACCAGAAATGCTGGGGAACAGAGAAAGCCAGAGGTCAGAGACAGGAACCCTTGGCAAGGGCGCGGGACTGAAAGTTGAATAGGAAGGCAGAGGCGGATCTGCATGTTTTGTCAGGGCTCTGGCGTTCTGCACGTGCACATAAAACCCCTTCACACACTGTGCTCTCCTGACCCACCATTGGTCTGAACCTGAGCATCCTCACGATCAGAAATTCCAGGTCCCCATGGTGCCCTGGGGTGTTGGCAGGTACAGCTTCTGTGCTCCAAACCACAATATGAGAAAAATAAAATGGAGAAAAGGAGCAAAATACAGATATATTGTAAAAATCTGCTTATGTTAATGTATTTTTACAGCCCTAGCAGCAGCACATTTTAGGAAAAGGAAGTGAGGAAATGTTATTTTTTTCCACAGGCCTTTACATGGAAATATTTTCTCCATTTCTCAAGAGACAAATATTTACTTAACTGGGGTTTTGTACATTGGACATAAAATGTCTAATAGTGAAGAAAATGAATTATATATAGTAATTTTTATGTATGAAAGGATATAGAAAATGGATTAAATGAATTTTCAAACGAATATTATTTTTACCCTTAAATCCTGACATGTGTATTAATAAGATGGAAATCTTCCATCACCACAGTAGTTATCCATTTTAGGAGACTAACACTGATACAACCCTTTTATCTAATTTACTCCAGTTTTTTGGAATTGACCCAATAATGTCCTTTAAGCTGTTCCTCCAGGACAGGATCCAATCACAAGTCAGGTACTGCATTTAGGTGGCTTCAGTCCTTTGTCATCCAAGAATTTCCTCTGCCAATTTTTTTAATGACCTTGAATTTTTTTAGTACGGTGCCCCCGCCCCCTTTTTAAACACAACATTCTTCCTGTCATGTGTGATGTTTCCTCAGGACTGGATGCAGGATGCAGGTTCTCAGCCAGAACAGTACAGAGGTGCTGGTGTCCTTCTCAGAGTGTCACCCTTAGAGGCATGCGGCCTCTATCTGTCCCTCACCAGTGATGACAGCTGTGAGCACTCAACCAAGGTGGTGTCCAGTTTCTCCAGTGTGTCGTTACCTTGTTTTGAAACAAAGAAGAATGTTGCAGGGAGATACTTGATGCTCCTCATCAAAATTTCCCCCTAGATTTGCCATCCATTGATGCTTCTTGCCTGACACAAATTTTATTTTTTTATTATTATTTTTTTTTTTATTTTTTATTTTTTTTTTTTATTTTTGCGGTATGCGGGCCTCTCACTGTTGTGGCCTCTCCCGTTGTGGAGCACAGGCTCCGGATGCGCAGGCCCAGCGGCCATGGCTCACGGGCCCAGCCGCTCCGCGGCATATGGGATCCTCCCAGACCGGGGCACGAACCCGTATCCCCTGCATCGGCAGGCGGACTCTTAACCACTGCGCCACCAGGGAGGCCCCAAATGTTATTTTTCTGTTTGAAAAAATGTTAACTTTGCAGCTCTGCTGTAGTCTCCACATTCACCAGTTGGCACGTGAAATTCTACTGTAGGGATGACCTAGCCCATCTTCCTTATTAGTTTCTTTACTTACTTGCTTATCTGTTTATTACTCCTGTGCACTTGTTGTGATTTTGGTGCTCAAGGTTGTGTAGCATTCTGAAATAAGTTCATAATGTCTTTATGTTTTAGATTTCATAAAATAACTAAATGACATAACACAGATATAAAGTATGTGTGTGCACATGCGTACGAGTGTGTGAGTCAACTCAAGGACCACAAAGGAGCACAAAAGGAGGGTGGACCATGTTGGCAGCATCATAAAAAAATTACTAAGATCCCATCGAGTCTCATGAATGGCATTCGACCAATTTTAAAAATATATGCCAGCGTTAAGTAAAACACATTTAGATTATTATCAGCCTAGACAATTTCTAGGCTGCTCAAAATACACAGAACTGTGCTAAAATGAAATGGTCGCTAGAGCATCTGCCACAGTGACCCATGGCGGATGCTTCTGAGGAAGACATTAAAATCACCATAATTATTATTTAACGTTTATTTGGCACCATAAATGTACACAGGGCAGTGTGATAAATAAAGCCATGCTAGCTTAGAAAACTCTGCCCTGAGGGGTTCGGTGCCATGAGGAAATAGGCCTAATTGGGCTGTGTCACGTGTGCCATGGGGAGAAATTTCTTGACAAGAGTATGTTGCTTTCATGACATACTTAGGAGACTACAAAAGAAGTTAGCCTTTTATAAATTACTCTTTGGCATAATTGTTGAAATAACATGAACACAAAAGGGATTTAGCAGCAGCCTAGTGAGAAAGGTAGCCTGTGCTATGAAGTTACCCTCAGAGGTTGCACCTCTGCCTGACTGATGCCCCTGTCCTGCTCCTGTGCACCCACAGGCAGGCTGAGCTAAGGGATGCTGTTGACTTGATGCATCTTGAAGCAGTGAGTTGGAAATCAGGAACCAAAACGCACCAGGAACTAAGCTAATGGGTAAGTGTGTGAGTCTCCCTGACCCCTTTCCTGCATCACTTCCAATAACTCTTTATCATCCCTAAGTCCAAACTTGCAGCCCGTGAATTTCTCCAGCCAGCCTTTCCTATTTCATATGAAGCGCACACATACTTCATCAAGCTTCCAGCATTTCACCCAGAACTTCATCCTCAAACTTTCCAATCAAGTACTACATATTTCCGTAATACTTGGCTTTAAACCTATATACTTTGATATAAGGTGAAAACCTGCTAGTCAATATCCTATCCATAGTATCTCTTCTTACTGAAAAAACAGAGAAAAGCTATCATATGTATACCTCCAATTTTTCTCATTTAGTTAAAAATTTAAGGTAAGGGTGAACCCACTAGAAGTCCTGGGGATACCTGAGCTCACTGGATTTGGGGTGCCCTCCAAGACCGCAAGCCTTATAAGTCTACCTTTGTCTTGAATATGCAGACACTGCCTTCAGACGTTACCAGCCCTGGGAATTTCTCATTGCTCAGGACCCTCTTTCTCAGACCTGACACCTTCCTTTCAGACTCAAATCTCCAAATTCCTGCTGAAGTCAAGTCAGAGAAGGTTGGCTCTTTCCCCTTTCCCCACACAAAATTCCAAGTCTTTCTTCTAAGGAAGGACCTTTCTCCTGTAGGTATTCAGTCTTTAAACGGCAACACACCAGTGGATAACACAAAATCACAGTATTTTCTTCAATGTAAGCAGCTGTTTGAAGTGGCCACTGCCCTTCAGTTTGTCTTTTTCTAAAGGGAAGGAAAATGATTTTTTTTTCATGTTATCCCACTGTATGGTAAACACACAGCAACTCTGGGTTTCTTTTCCCTTTACTCTTTTGTTTTTTGTTTGTTTGTTTGTTTGTGGTACGCAGGCCTTTCACTGCTGTGGCCTCTCCTGTCGCGGAGCACAGGCTCCAGACGTGCAGGCTCAGTGGCCATGGCTCACGGGCCCAGCCGCTCCACGGCATGTGGGATCCTCCCGGACCAGGGCACGAACCTGGGTCCCCTGCATCGACAGAAGGACTCCCAACCACTGCGCCACCAGGGAAGCCCTCCCTTTACTTTTAAATTCTCCCTATTTTAACTTTATTCTTATATATGGGATGTTCTATTGGAAATGTTTCGGGGGGAATTCAGAGAGGTATCCTTGGAACCCACCAAGCTAAAAGAACAATTCAATAGATTTTGTTATTCCATAAGTTACATGTGCCTCCTAAATCTCCTTACCTTAAAAAAAGATTAAAAACCCTGTCTTCACTGTCTTCCACTGAGAAGACTGTTTCTCTCATAAAATGGATCAAATTTCTACACCTTATTTTTCTGCTGTATCTATTGTCTTTAGAATCGTCTCCTTTCTCATCAAGTAGTAGCATCAGGTGCTTCAAGGATACTGTTGGAAAAATGTTAATGCTTAAAATTACATGTCTATGTGGATGTTTAAAAGACATAGTATATATACAATTATAGAACAAAATCCAAAGAGCAAAAATATAAAAGCTGTTTTCATCCCCTCCCATGCACAATTCTACCTCTTAAGTGCTATTGTTATAGAACAACTTTTCTTGGATTATCCAGTTTAAGGCTCTGAAAATCATTTTAAAGAGAAGTCAGATGTATATCAGAAGTACAAAATATAATAACATAGGATATAGACAGTTCTTAGCCCCGAAGTAGTGAAAATACACATTTCAATGCAATTTCAGAGCAACGTTCAAAATATTATTCATTATGACTATTTTATATTAAAATGCCTGATATTCTAAAATTATTTCCTTAAAAGCATTAACGGGACTTCCATTGCTAGCAGACTAGATACCGTAAGTGACTTGATCTTTTTGTTAAAACAATTAAAATACTGGAAGATAGATGGTGGATAGATGATAGATAGATGATAATATTGCATCACACTGTTGAACTGGCATAGAAGAAAGACTCTGCAAGGTTCTAAATGAAAATGAAAGCAGAGACCTGAGGACTAAGCAAGAACCAAAGTTGGCCTTGCCTGGGATTTCATCAGAAACCTGGAGGCCTTGAGTTTCTGCTTTGATGTGAAAGAAGCAAGAAAACGTAGACCTGCCCAACAAGAGGAGTCTCATAGGATGCTTTTGCTCATAAAACTGAAATCCTCAAGGAATAAAGCCCCAGTCCAGAAGGGAAATTGCTTGACTGCAATTTTGGTACTGTCTGGATGGAGGAAAAACCTCCCTGAAGTATTTGTAACTTCACACAGTTTATAGCCCCAAGTCACAATATCTGTGCAGAAGGAAGGAATGAACAAGGAAGAAAGGAAGGAAAGAAAGAATTTAAATTAAAGTTGCTCCAGGTTGGCAGGGTACCAGGCCACTGGCAGAAGTAGATTCAAATCCCAGCTGAGTGCAACCAGGTAGGAAATATTTCCACATGTAAGTCCAGGGAAAAGGGTTGACATTTACAGAAACATAAAACTCAGAAGGAAACAAGGCACCCTGTATGAGAGCCAGCTGAAATAGTAGACAGCAAAAGGGAATCCACAAGGGTACAAAATGAGAATTATCAGAATATAAATTCTGTTTCATATGTTTAAAGAAATAAGAGCTTGAAAATACAAACAAGCAGCAAGAGTTTACTTAAAAGCATGAAAATTTTCAAAAGAATAGCATCATAATTTTACTTCCACAAATGAAATTAAAATTAAATTAATGGAGTACATAGCAGATTGGAGAAAGTTTAAAAAAAAAAAAAGAAGAATTAGTGAACTGGGACTTGGAGCTGAAGAAATGGTCCAGAATGCAGTCACAGAGAAAAAGAGATGAGGATTATGATGGAGAGGTCAAGCCACAATAAAGAAGGTGAAGAGTTTTAATTTCATCTAAGTAGGGTTCCAGAAGAAGAAAAGATAAAGGATAAGAATCACTATTTAGGGCTTCCCTGGTGGCGCAGTGGTTGAGAGTCCACCTGCTGATGCAGGGGACGTGGGTTCGTGCCCCGGTCTGGGAGGATCCTGCATGCTGCGGAGCGGCTGGGCCAGTGAGCCATGACCGCTGAGCCTGCGCGTCTGGAGCCTGTGCTCCGCAATGGGAGAGACCACAACAGTGAGAGGCCCGCGTACCACAAAAAAAAAAAAAAAATCACTATTTAAAAGATAATGACAATGGCTGAAAGTTTTCCAGAATTGTTGTGATGTAGCAAGTGTTACATCGAGGAAGCCTAATGAGTTGCAATCAACATAAATAAAATTCATAAAATTCATACTTATTGTTGTGAAACTGCAAAACAGCCAAGGAGGGAAGACAAAGAACTAGCATCCAGGCTGATAAAGATTTCTCAACAGTAAGAACAGAGGCCGTAAGGCAGAGTAATTAATACCTTCGAAGTGCTGATAGAACATAATTGTCAATCTAAATTTCCGTATCTTTCAAGAAGGAGGGAAAAATAAAGATATATTCAGAAAGGTCAAAATTGAGCTTGTCACCAGCAGACTCTCACTAAAGGACATTCTGCCTCTGTACATGAGGCAAAAGGAAAGCAACTTCAGTTAGAAAGTCTGGGATATGTTAGTGAATTGATCACGTGACAGGATGTGAGGACTTGCTGACCGGGACTCAAGGCATCCCCACAGGACAGCTGATCTGCTGAGGCGTGTCCTGAGTAGTAAATGACTGAACAGCTTGAAGAGTTTAACAGTCTGTGGCACCTGGAATGCCCTATCTGTGTATTAGGAGGAGGAGAAGAACTTAAGGAACCTTCAGTAGGCACCATAAATGATGTCTAATACGCATCTCAAAAGTGATGCTCTGAAACCAAACCCCTGATGCTCCTTTCAAACCTGAAACCTGCTCCCGTCTTCACCATTTGGCAGCTTTATTCTTCCAGTTGTTTGGTAAACTCTTCCTCTGCCTCTTGTATCTGACATTCTATCAGGAAATCTCATTAACTGTGTGACTCCAAAAAATAACATGAGCTGGACCACTTACTACAATCTTTTCGGAGCCATGGCCATCTCTTACCTGGAGTGTTGTGGTTGTTTCTGGCCCTGCCTGCATCCTCGTTCCACTCATGCTGTCTCTTCCAAACATAGCAGCAAATATACCTGTGGTCTTTTTAAAGCTTAAGAAAGGCCATGGTACTCCTCTGTCAGACTTTCTAGCCATGCCCCATTATACCCTTTGGAAGCCCAAGTCCCCGAATTACCCCAGGCCCTGAATCATCCAGCCTCTATCACCCCCCTGCCCTCCTCTCCCATGGTCCTGGCCTCCCTCATTCCACACAAGCTGCCTTGCTTCTGTGGTGTTTCTGAACATCATGTTCCCGGCTGAAAAACTAACTGTTGCCTCCTCCTGGTAATTTCTTCCCCAGATGTCACCTTGACTTCCAGATATCTACCTGATTGATCACCTAACTGAAAGTTGCAACACCTCCCCAGACCTTACCCACCTTTCTTTGTACTATTTCCCTCCAAGACACCTAACAGTATTACAATACTACATAACTTAGATATTTATTATGCTGATTAGCTCTTTTCTATCTTCACCTTTGCTAAATATAGCTCCATACACTCTGGGCTTTTCGTGGTTTTGTTTGCTGGCATGTGCTAAGCTATGACTGAATATTTGTTGACTGAATGAAAAGTTACAGCTATTTGACTTAAGATGAAGACAAAAATAAATAAATATAGCAAAATAGATAAATAGAAGTTAAAGATAAAATGAATAAAAGAAACCAAATTGTTATTTTTAGAAAATATGATTATTTACACAAGTCTCGAGAAATCTACAGGTAAATTATTACAGTTAATAAGAGAACTTGGCAAAATTGCTTTACACAAAATCAATATACTAAGGTATAATTGCATTTCTGTTCTACAGCAACAAAGAGTTATTTATATAGTTAAAAAGGAGATACAACGGAAAAATTAGCCAAAGAAAAGGACATGAGTTGGTATTTACAGAAGTGGAACCTGAATGGCCCACAATATATAAAATAAGACTCAACCACAGTATGAATCAGGAAAATGGAAACTAAGTCCACAATATAAATCTCTTTCACTGTTACCAAAGTGGCAAAAATTAAAGTCTGATAATATCAAGTGTTGGTGCAGATGTAGAAGAATGAGAACACATATGTGTATGAATGTAAATTGGTACAAACACTTTGAAATACAGGACGGGATTGCCTTATAAAGCTGAGCACATATATGAGTAAACATTCCACCAGAGAAAATATTGCTCATGTGAACCCAGAGGTATGTAAGAACGTTCACTGTTCATAATAACAAAAGGAGGTAAATAATTGGAATACCTGTTAGTAGCAGAACTGACAAATCAATTGCAAAATTTTTTTTTTTGTAGAATATTCCAAAGTAGTAAAAATAAATTAACTGGAGCCACATGTATCACTGTGGAGAAATCTCTAGAGCATAATGTTGAGAAAAATAAGTCACACAGGAATACATGTAGTAAGATTCCATTTACATGCAGTTCAAAGCAGAAACATTCAAAGAATTTATTATTTAGGAATATAGAGAGAGATGGGAATAGTACTATAAAGAAAACAAAGGAATGATTAACATGAAATTCAAGAAAATGGTTACATCTAGACAGAATGCAAAGTCCGGGACATAAAAAGAATAGGTAAAGTATTAAAAATAATTTGTTTTTAAGGCTGGATCCTTAGTACAAGTTTTTTTTTTTTTAACTCTGCATAATCTATTATGCCCTCTTTTTTTGTCTCATACATGTTTTTAAAAGTCAATTGTATTGAATTTATAATGCTGTCATATGTCTTTAGATTACAAAACTGGCATAGAATAAGCTTATTTTCTTATAGGCTTGACCTGAGCCTGTGCCTTTCCTTAGAAATCCAAATAACATACTAATCTCAGCACACCTCCACAAATTAAATACAAATGGAAATATCTACTCAGAGGTCCGCCTTTGGGTTTTTGTATTCTTTTTGGAGCATTTACTGAAACAAAGTTCTGTATGACGTGAGAATAGATCCTGGACTCTAATTGTAAAACTCCCCATAAGAAGCAAACCAGACAATTAGAGATAAACGTGCACATGTGCAGTTTTCCAAGGTATGTTTCAGTCTTCTAATCCCAATATCAAAAAGTCTGTGTTACTGTGTGAAACTGGTTCATGTAAACTAGACGACTGTTAAAATTGTACTTTTGCAAATTCAAGACATTTATTCTCAGATGCCAACATAAAAAGGTCAAAAAGATAAAAACATGAACAAAACATGGGCAAGCATATATAAAGTACAAAAAATGAAGATATATTCTAATATTTTTACTTTATGCAAGAATGATGTTGCTAAAAGTTATACATGCTCTTTCTAGAAATTAAGATTAAATTATAGGACACTGCCATTAACAAGTTTACATTTTTAGCCAATTGCCATAATTCTTCTTCATCATTAACTGACAAGATATATAAGTAATTTTAGGATTCAAGAATGGTCTCTGAAACAACACTGGAATTTTACAAGTCAGCATAAAATGGCACTAATATTAATTCTATTAAATATTTTACTTGCAAATCAATTTACCCATGTTCACTTAGAGCAAGTGGCATAATGCACTTGCAAGCTATATTACAAGTAGATTTTCTCCAAATAATCATTCTCAGTTCCATGCCTCCAACTAAATAATCCTGAGATGTTTGCATTTGGTTATTTGGAAAATAATAATTATAACAATTATAATATTTCCTGAGGGACAAATAATCTAGCCAATTAAATCCAGTGAAATATAAGTATGTCACCGTTATCTTTTTTTTTTTTTTTTGCGGTACGCACGCCTCTCACTGTTGTAGCCTCTCCCGTTGCGGAGCACAGGCTCCGGACGCGCAGGCTCAGCGGCCATGGATCACGGGCCTAACCGCTCCACTGCATGTGGGATCTTCCCGGACCGGCGCATGAACCCGTGTCCCCTGCATCGGCAGGCTGACTCTCAACCACTGCGCCACCAGGGAAGCCCATCATTATCTTTTAATATTGGTGAACTGGATCAGGCAAAACATAAACTATTATTCAATAAATAAATAAATATGGACTTATTGTTAGTGCTCAACAATAACCATATAGATATGTCCAGGGCTGTATAACAAGGTTTCCTGTGATTCCAAAGCAAAGAGTTAATGAGGAGATTTGTGTTCAACAAGATCTGACCCTGAATAAAACAATCTTATTTTCAGCTTCAACATAACAACACAGTGTTGCTTAAATGTGCTTGTGGATTTACTAAACTGTTATCCTTGTTCAGACAAAAATGAAAGCAGAGGGAAGTGGTGTGATTTTTAAAACCAGGAAAACAGAGTAAAATATTTCTCAACTCAGGAATCTGTGCTTCAGGCATCTCCTCTCCAAGTCCATGTCAAGTTAAATTGAAAAGTAAGTAACTCATGTAGCCCCAAACCAAATAGAGGATCCCAAATATTTGCGGTGTAGCACATCTAGGGGATTATCCCACAGGGCCATGGTCAATATCACCTAACCTCAACATCGCCTGGTTGACAAATGTAAGGGATAACCTGATGGTCAGTCATCCTGGGACATGGTCATTTCCAGGGCAGGAAGTGAACAGGTGGACTAGAGAGAGGGGAACCCTGCTCTTCATGCAGGCAGCTAGGGAAGGCTGTTGAACCAGGACCTGAGGCAGGAGGAACCTGGAGTGTTTCTTATGGTGCAGGCAAGCCTTTCTTGACTGTGGCATCAAAAGCCACAAGTTGGCAGCAAAACAAAATTTCAGCCTTTCATCGAACAGGAGTGAAAGCACCAACAGGGCAGGGTTGGGGCCAGTTTCTGGAGCAGCCAGTATGCACGGCTTACAACCTCTGATTTGGAAGCATCACCAGGGTTCACCAGCCAAGTCCACAATGTCCACCCAGCAAAGTAAAGAAAACAGCTCCATATCAAGACAAGATGGCTGAAAGTGACACGAGTAAAAATGCAGAAAACTTGATTGGGAATACTACTCTTTCCCTGGGAATCTCTGACACATTTTGTTGGAGTGCTTATAAAACCAGCATCTGAAAAAGATGCTAAAGCCAGTGGAACTTTATACATCAGTAAGCTGGAACTAAAAAAAAAAGGAAATATAAACTCTGCTTCCCACTTACAGTAGGTGGAAGGGTTTAGGCTACACAGGGAAAGTAATACTTACTTTACAGGCTTCAGGCAAGGAGTATATAAGACCATGGTTAAGGCAGCTGGTGTCTACTAGGTTTTCAAAGATTGGTAGCTCTTACCCCATTCCTCCCTTTATGCAATTATACATTTGCATGAGTTTCCAGAAAGGAAGATGTGAATATTCTTATTTTGTGCCAGAGAACACTTTGATTAGGGCCTGGGTCCTTAAACTGCCTAGGAAAATTGTTCTCTCCAAGACTCAAAGATATTTGAAGTACTTTGAGTAGAAGCTGAAACCTTGTCATTCCACACCATGAGTACTTACCTGTGTTCATCTTTTAATTGTTTGTCTATAAGGTATCTTAATGTGTAAATTATATTAACTCTTTGAATGTCCTATAAGAGGCAATATTTTCCATGAATTCAAGTGAATTCATATACATTATCATAAGGCCAAACCTAAGATGTAAATCTTGTAAAAATTGAGGCATCAGCTAACAAAAAGAATAGTTTCCAGGATGGTTATTGTTGACATTTTTTTTGGCAAGGGAAGGGAAGGGACTGAGATGCCCTTAAATAAACCATTTGGTTGTGGAACTAATCATACTGTGAATAAGGTCACTCAAGTTTTAGTCTTGTCCAGCTAGTTTCAGTGCAAATCAAGAAATAAATGGAAAGCACCCCCCTCCTACAAGCTATGGCTTTTGTCGCCTCTACTTCTGTTAGCTTAGAGATTTTAATGATGGTAGAGACTTGTGAGTGTGTGTGACTTCTTAATTTACCTGGCTGTACTTCTTTATTCCTCTTGATAAAGTAAGCACATTGTCATACATTCTATTTCTATTTCCCACCAAACGGGTCGCCATCTTGCTTTTATTAATTGAACTTTCAATTGTTACCTAATTGTCGATACACCTGCAGGTGTAAGAAATGACACAGGGTAATCCCACATACCCTTTACCTGGTTTTCCCCAATGGTAACATTGTATCAATTGACATTGATACAGTTAAGATACAGTACATTTCCATCACCACAAGGCTCCCTCATGTTGATACACTTCCTTCCCTTTCTCCTCTGTCCTTAGCTCCTGGCAACCACAAATGTACGTTCTGTTTCTGTAATTGTATTGTTTCAAGAGTGGTATATAAACAGAACTGTATAGTGTTAACTTTTTGAGATTGACTTTATTTCCTTAACATAATTCTCTGGAGATTCATTAAAGCTGTTCATGTATCAATATATTAGTATGCATGTATTAATAGTTAGTTCCTTTTCATTGCTGCATAGTATTCCATGTTTTGGATATAGCAGAGTTTGTTTAAACATTAACCCATTGACAAGCATCTCAATTTTTTTTTCCAGTTTGAGGCTGTTCTGAATAAAGCCATGGTGGGGATTTGTATACAAGTTGTTGTGTGAATGTAAGTTTTTATTTCTCTGGGAAATAAAATATTCCCCAAATATTCTCTCAGCTTTAGCCATGTTACCTCTAAGCCAATGGGACCCTTCCTTCCCCTTTTTACTAGGCTAGCTCTTTCTGATCATTCAGAACTAATTCAAATCACTTCTTCATGAAACACATGTGAATAAAAAGCTTCCTGAAACATACCACAAAATTGTGTAAATCCCTGATCACTAAGGTAGGGTTAGGTCCCTCCCTGTGTGCTTGGTGTCTACTCTCTACCCCAGACTTTCATTTTAATGCTCTCGATTATCTAGTTTCTTGACATTCTGTCTCTAGCCTTAAGTTCATTAATACCAGGGACTCATGTGGTTCACCTTTGTGTGTTCGTTTCTACCACTCACAATTCCTGGCACATAATATGGTCTCAATAAAGTATACTGAATTCAAAGTGAACTGAGCCCATCTGCACATAGAAGAAGGGATTAGATATAATAACCACTGAAGACTTACTCTCAGATTCTGAGACATTAGACCTAGAACGATCCTGGCTCCTGTAGCTCTTAGGACACATTGTTATCCTTTCAATAGATAATACCCTTCATTTTTTCCCTTAAACTAGCTCCAGCTGGGTTTTAGAAATACTTCTCTTTCTTATGGAGGATGGAATGTTCTAGAATGTTCTCTTTTCTGCAGGTGGACTGTCTCCTCAGAAAAAGGAATAGGGCCTCCCATAACTCTGAGCTGATAAATCACAGCTTAGGAAACCACGAGGAAAGGGGAAATTCAAGTTCCAGCTTCATTAGGAAAATCTCAGAGAAGTGGCTGATTAGGGTCAGCTTGGGTCACATAAAAATTCCTGAACTAATTACTGTGATAAAAGTTAAGGCAGCGGATGGGCGGGGTGGGGGGACTAGGATTGGAACAGAAGCACACAGATGGGGCAGTTCCCACTAAGGAACAGGAAGGATCCAGTGAGAGGAGAAGTCAAAGAGGTCAGAGGAAGCCCAGAGAAACCCACTAGTAACTGTTTATTGCATTGGCTTCACTTTCTTGCATTCCCCCTCAGTTCTTAGCAACTTAGGCCTCCTATGTTGATGGGATAAGGAGGACAATTTGAAAACATATGGTACTTGAACCAACTTCCTTCATGGTTTGGGGGTTCAGGATGTTGAGAAAAATGTTTCATTTCCCCTAAGAAATGTAGTCTGATACAAGGTTTTCCAAAATGTATGAGCGCATTCATTCACTTAATAAATTTTATGATGTTGCAGAAATAGAAATCTTAACTAGAATTTTGACTTGTTGGTATTATATATCAACCAACACACATGCTTAGAGTCTTAAGTCATTTCCTAGGTAATCTAGTCCAAACTGCACCTCATGTAGTAATCACTTCCAGCTTTTCTGTAATACTTTCAGTGATGAGAAACCCATTGTTTTGTAAACAAACAGAAAACAAAAGCAGTCTATTATAAGACAACTATAATTATTCGGGATATACTGCTTATGATAAATCTAAATTTTCTTTCTCCCAGTTACTATCTATTGTTCTACCTTTTACCCTCTGCAGTATTATAGAATAAATCTGTTTTCTCTTCCACATGACAACATTTTGACTATTTGAAGACAGATAACTTGAGCCCTCATTTTCCTCTCTTTTTCGTTTCTATTTCAGGTTAAATATCCCCATGTCTTATTATTATGGAATCATATAAAAAGCTTATGATTAGAATAGCAGCTTTAGAGTGTTGACATCACCACACGAATTTTAAAAATACATTGGTTAGGGACTTCCTTAGTGGAGCAGTGGTTAAGAATCCGCCTGCCAGTGCAGGGGACATGGGTTCAGTCCCTGGTCTGGGAAGATGCCACATGCCGCGGAGCAACTAAGCCAGTGTACCACAACTACTGAGCCTACGCTCTAGAGCCCACAAGTCATGACTACTGAAGTCTGCGTGCTCTCAAGTCTGTGCTCCACAACAAGAGAAGCCACCGCAATGAGAAGCCCACGCACCGCAACTAAGAGTAGCCTCTGCTTGCCACAACTAGAGAAGGTCTGTGCGCAGCAACAGAGACCCAACACAGTCAAAAATAAATAATTTTTTTTTTAAAAAATACGTTGGTTAGCCTTTGTGACTTTCATTATGCATGAGTTACTTTGAAAGTCATGCCATGCACTGATTTACAGTTTTTAGAGAATGATTTTATTTGAGTTGCAAAAGCATATCCTTTGACCAATAAGAGCCCCTAGCTCCTGGCTGCCACATGCACAGAAGACTAAGTGTGTATGTAATATTGTATCTGGGGATTTGAAGATTAGGATATTTCCACAACCATCCCTTGAAACAGTTAAATGCCCACCCTGCACATAGTAAATGTGCTACACTTTAATTTTGTCTTCGTAAAAGATTGGTCATTGTTTATGTCCCTAGTGCTTGCATTGGTTCACATATCACATCAAACCTGGAGAAGTAATCACCCTCTTTTAGGCCAACAAAATGTGATAAATTGTAAGAGCCTTCCAGTGGAAGTCTTCCCATCACCTAGTGGCAGTAATAAATCAACTAGGCAATCCCATCTAGAAGTCACTTCATTACTGAGTGTGTACTGAGAAAATGGCTTTCAATATTAGCATTGCTTATTTAGGAGGTGATGGATATTACAGTCACATGAAAAACTTGACCTTAAAGTACTGTTGCCTCCCTTGATATGTAACTGGCATTTAAAAATAATAATTTTGAACAATATATTTGGATCTTTTTTACTTCAATATGGATGCTGATAAAAGCAATTTTTCTAGCCCCTGTGATTACAAAGCTGAAGCATGACCTCTCACTTGGAGTCTGTGGCTGTAGGAAGTCTCCCTTGCATGTGGGCTCCTGAAGTAGTGTTCCTCTGTGTTCTCCTGCTTATGGCTTCTGTGCCCCAAAACACCTGGCTCCCTGACCTCCCTCTCTGCTTCTTGCGCTCCTGCAAAAATCTCAACTAGCTTTTGCCTGAATGCCTTTCCATTGATTTTTAAACAAAACTCAGAATTATTACTGTGTCCTCAAAGACCCTGCATGACCTAACTCTATATTTATCTGTAAGATAACTCAGTAGAGTACCATAGAGGTGAAATGTCCATCTCATTGCAACATTTCAGAGAGCAAATGATAGCAGTGCTAAAACTTAGCACTGCTGAATAAATTTCATCAGATGGTTTCTCCACTTCACAGTTATTGTTTTTCCTTTTCATTCTCTATTCTTTGGAGGTGAGTGACTAAGTCAACTCCCCACAGGGGAACAGGAATTAAATCTGACCTCCTGGAGGGGGAGGATCTATGCATATTATTTGTAATTCTTCTGTGAGAAATATTTGTCCCTTTCCATTTATTTTGTATATAATCATTTCTTTATAAAGTATGGACTCGTGGATATTTGTTTATTTTATTATTTGGATATTATCTAAGACTTTTTAAAATTTTTGTTGATCAGATTGTACCAGCTTTGGCCATTGGAAGTTCTTTCAAGTTGTTTTTGCCCATTGTACTTGGATTATGTGTCTTTTCTTTAAACCTATTTTCAGACATATGTATTGTAAATATATGCTCCCTGTCTATGGCCTGTCTTTTTTCACACTCTTATATTTAATCAACAAAATTTCTTAATTTTAATTAATCCCAATTTAAACACATAGTTAAGGGTTTTTTTAAGTCAGAAAATTAGGATTAGAAAGAAACTTCTGTGATCTACTAAAGGATATCTACAAAGAAAATCATACAGCTTTCATACTTAATGGTTAAATATTGAAAACTTTCTGCCAGGGTCAGGAACAAGAAAGGGATGTCCACCATCATCACTTACATTGAACATTGTACTGCATCCTGACCAGTAGAAAAAGAAGGGAAACTCATCACAGTTTGAAAAGAAAAAAAATGTTATTATTCACAGATGACGTGTTTATGCATGTAAAAAGCTAAAAGAATCTAACAAAAAATAATAAAAACAGCAAGTGTACACAACAATGCTGATGAATAGAAGGTCAGTACATAATAATCAACTTTATTTCTATAGTAATGAAAAACAAGTGGATAATAAAATTTTAAACACCACTTACAATAGAATAAAAAGCTAATTAAAGTAAAAAATGTTCATGACATCTGCACAGAACACTTAAAAACATAACATACAGAAATGAAAGATTACCTGAATAAAAGGAAGGACATACCATGTTTATGGATTGGATACCTCGATATTATTAAAAAATCAATTTTCTCATTGATTCTAAGATTCAATGCAATCCCAGTGAAAATCCCAGAAGGTTTGTTTTGTAGAAATTGGCAAGTTAATTTTAAAATTTATATATAAATAAAAAGGAACAATGCCAAACCAATGCTCATGAAGAATAAAGCTGGAGAACATATAACCCTGACATTAATACAGTGTGGTACTTGGTGTGGAGAGGTACATAGACCACTGTAATAGACTAGAGAGTGCAAAAGAATCCCAAACATACAATCACCAGATTTATTACAAAGGCTCCACTGCAATTCATTTGGGAAGGGATGATCTTTTTAGTTAATCATAACCCATTAATTAGATGTGAAAAAAAAATCCTTGATCCTCCCCACCTAATACCACATGCAAAATTAATTTGAGAAAAATGATAATCTAAATAGAAAAGCTAAAAAAAGTTTCTAGGAAAAGAAAACAGAATATCATCATGATTTAAGGAAAGAAAAACTTGTATTAAACAGCACTCCAAAAGGACTAACCACAAAATTAAATTTTTTTTTGAAATTTTATTTCTAAATATTCATTTCTGAATATTTTCATGAATTTCCTCAGTTGTGTATTGTGCACTCATTTTTGGCAATTCTTTCTCCATTAGCTTAGAACTCAACCTTTGACTTAAAATTATAAAATAAGGTTTGACTAAATGTTACCTAATATTTCTCCTCTAGCACACTATCATTCCAATATATTGAAGAAGATTGTTTTCCCCCAGGCCTTTAATGTCTAAAGCAGAAGATTATAAAATGATATTTAAATAACAGTTTCTGTTATAAAATCCTGCATGATTTTGAATGACTGAAAGCCCCTCTGCATAATAGGCATACTTGTCAACTGCCAGCAAATTTACTAGTTAGTAGGCAAAGGACGATTTTTGTTGCATATTCCTGTTCTATGTGAGATGTTCCCAATATCAAGAAATTAGTGCAGCTACTGAAATTCCCAGCTACTGAAATTCCCAACAATGGAACAAAACAGTCCTAAGATATGTTTAGTATGGAGCCCCGTTATAGAACACTATGGGTCTATAATTATCACCATTTGAAGAGTTAAAGCACTTTACTTAAAGGGTTTCTCCATTTTATCCCCATATGTAATTGATTTAGAATACCTGGAAGAAATACTTTTACTACTTGGTGAGGTGACTGTACAAAAAACAATCCTAGAAGCTGTATTACATTTATAATTATATACCTAATTTGCATAATACACATATATTCTCAACTGTTTATATCATTATAAAACTATATTTTAAAAAAAGATGTAGAAGAGTTGGAAAACAGAAATTTACTTAACTTTGCTCCTTGGCATCTGAATATAGGCAATGAAATAGGCACTGTACTGAATGATTCTGATGTGATATGATCTCCAGTGTTACATGGAAGCTAATACCTATACATACATACACATAAACTACAAAACTCTGAAGACAATTTTTATGCACATATTTTCAATGAGGGTGCATATGTGTGTTAAAGGAAGCAGACAGCTTAATGTGTTTGAAAAAGATATTGGTGGAGTATCCTTATTTAGAAAAAAAATTTAATAGTATTCATTGATTAGTTCTGATTATAAAAGCAATACAGAGGGTGGGGGAGGAGTCAAGATGGCAGTGTGGGAAGACACGGAGTTAGCGTCTCCCCACAACGAGGGCACCTGCCGGCCACTCATGGGGCACTCTGACCCCCAAGGAGATGGGAGGAACCCCAAAGTGGATGGGTAGGATGTAAGGGGACTGAGGAGGGAGGAGAAGTGGAGGCCAGACAAGATCAGTGCCCCTGAGGCCAGAGAGATCAGGAGAGGCAGGTGGGAGGGACTCTCAGGGAAGAGCAGGAGAGAAACGCAGGGTGATCGCCTGGCCCCCTCAGGCCAGGGAGCCTGCTGAGTTCCCAAGCTTCTTCCCCCCCCCCATCCAGGCTGTGTGGGTCCTGGAGGCATAAGAGGGAGGCCAGGGAGATCACGAGTGGCAGGTGGGAAGGGCCATCCAAGAGGAGCAGGAGAGGAGCGGAGGGCGATTGACCTGCCCACTGGGGCCTGGGGAGCCTGCTGAGCTCCCAGGCTGATCCGCTGCCCTCCAAAGCCCCCTCCAGGTGGTGTGGGTCCTTGGGGGCATAGGAAGGAGGCCGAGGGGAGAATACGAGAGGCAAGCAGGAGGGACCCTCAGCGAGGAGCAGGAGAGGAGCAGAGGGCGATTGACCCACCCACTCAGGCACTCATAGCCTGCTGAGCTCCCAAGCCAATCCACTGCCCTCAAAGGTCTCCCTTCCCACACCTTCCCCCTCACCAGCCACATTGGTCCTGGGGGCATAGGAGGGAGGCTGGGGAGATCAGGAGAGGCAGGAGGGAGGGGCCATCCCAGACCCCAGAATGGAGGAGCAGGAAAGGAAAGGAGGGCGATTGCCCAGCCCACTCGAGCCCAGGAAGCCTGCTAGGCTCCCAGGTGATGTCCCCTGTCCACTGAGACCAGGATGGAGGGCATGCCGGGGTCCCTTCTCTTCCTTGAGCCTAAGCCCCACCCCACACAGTGCCCTGAGCCTTTTCCAGCTTTCTGGGTTCTAAGCATAGGCCCCGCCCACCAGGCAAACCTCGTCCTTGCTTAGGCCCTGCTCTTCGGAGCTAAGGCCTTCCCCCCACACACACCTTTTTTTTTTCTTTTTTTCCTTTCCCTCCTCCTCTTTTTTTTTTCTATTGTGGTACTGATGTACCTTCTGGTTGTTGACTCATCTATATTTATATTTTTACATTTTTTCTAACATATCTGTTAGTTTCCTAGTCTAATTTTATTTTTTACTTATTTTTCTCTCTTTTTTTCCTTTTGCCACCCCAGGCAGCTTGCAGGATCTTGCTTTGCGAGCCCAGGGTCAGGGGGAAGCACCTGCAGTGGGAGCTCCAAGTCTGAACCAGTGGACTCACAGAGAACCTCATATCCCAGAGAATATTCATCAGAGTGAGATTTCACAGAGTTCCTCATCTCAGCAGCAAAACAGAGCTCTACCCAGTAGCCTACAAACTCCAGTGTTGGAAGCCTCAGGCCAAACAACCAGTAAAACAGGAACATAATGCCACTCATAAAAAAAAAAAAAAAAAAAAAGGAGACAGCAAAAAATATGTCACAGATGAAGGAGCAAGGTAAAAACCTACAAGACCAAATAAAGGAAGAGGAGATAGGCAATGTACCTGAAAAAGAATTCAGAGCAATGATAGTAAAGATGATCCAGAATCTCGGAAATAAAATGGAAGCACAGATTGAGAAAATACAAGAAATGTTTAACAAAGATCTAGAAGAACTAAAGATCAAACAGGGATGAACAACAAAATAACTGAAATGAAAAATACACTAGAAGGAATCAATAACAGAATAATGGAGGCAGAAGAACGAATAAGTGAGCTGGAAGACAAAATGGTGGAAATAACTGCCGAGGAGCAGAATAAAGAAAAAAAGAATGAAAAGAGTTGAAGACAATCTCAGAGACCTCTGGGACAACACTAAACACACCAACATTGGAATTATAGGTCCCAGAAGAAGAAGAGAAAAAGGAAGTGTCTGAGAAAATATTTGAAGACATTATAATGGAAAACTTCCCTAACATGGGAAAGGAAATAGTCACCCAAGTCCGGGAAGCACAGAGAGACCCATACAGGATAAACCCTAAGAAAAACACACCAAGACATATATTAATCAAACTAACAAAAATTAAATTCAAAGAAAAAATATTAAAAGCAGCAAGGGAAAAACAAAAAAATAATATATAAAGGAATCCCCATAAGGTTATCAGCTGATTTTTTAGTGGAAACTCTGCAGGTCAGAAAGGAGTGACAGTATATACTGAAAGTGATGAAAGAGAAAAATCTATAACCAAGATTACTCTACCCAGCAAGGATCTAATTCAGATTCGATGGAGAAGTCAAAAGCTTTTCAGACAAACAAAAGATAAGAGGATTCAGCACCACCAAACCAGCTTTACAACAAATGCTAAAGAAACTTCTCTAAGCGGGAAACACAAGAGAAGAAAAAGACCCACCAAAACAAACCCAAAACAATTAAGAAAATGGTAATAGGAACATACATATCAATAATAACCTTGAATGTAAATGGATTAAATGCCCCAACCAAAAGACACAGACTGGCTGAATGGATCCAAAAACAAGACCCATGTATATGCTGTCTACAAGAGACCCACTTCAGACCTAGGGACACATACAGACTGAAAGTGAAGGGATGGAAAAAGATATTCCTTGAAAATGGAAATCAAAAGAAACCTGGAGTAGCAATACTCATATCAGATAAAATAGACTTTAAAATAAAGACTCTTACTAGAGATAAGGAGGGACACTACATAATGATCAAAGGACCAACCCAAGAAGAAGATGTAACAATTATAAATGTTTATTTCCCCAAAATAGGAGCACCCCAATACATAAGGCAAATGCTAACAACCATGAAAGGAGAAACTGACAGTAACACAATAACAGTAGGTGACTTTAACACCTCACTTACACCAATGGACAGATCATCCAAACAGAAAATAAATAAGGAAACACAAGTTTTAAATGACAAAATAGACCAGATAGATCTAATAGATATTTGTAGAATATTCCACCCAAAAGTGGCAGAATACACTTTTTTCTCAAGTGCACATGGAACATTCTCCAGGATATATCACATCTTGGGTCACAAATCAAGCCCAAGAAAATTTAATAAAATTGAATTCGTATCAAGCATCTTTTCTGACCACAATGCTATGAGATTGGAAATCGATCACAGGGAAAAAACTGTAAAAAGCACAAATACATGGAGGCTAAACAGTGCACTACTAAATAACCAAGAGATCACTGAAGAAATCAAAGAAGAAATAAAAAAATACATAGAAACAAATGACAGTGAAAACACAGTGACCCAAAACCTATGGGACGCAGCAAAAGCAGTTCTAAGAGGGAAGTTTATAGCAATTCAATCTCACCTCAAGAAACAAGAAAAATCTCAAATAAACAACTTAACCCTACACTTAAAACAGCTAGAGAAAGAAGAACAAAGAAAACCCAAAGTCAATAGAAAGAAAGAAATCATAAAGATCAGAGCAGAAATAAATGAAATAGAAATGAAGAAAACAATAGCAAAGATCAATAAAACTAAAAGCTGGTTCTTTGAGAAGATAAACAAAATTGATAAACTGTTAGCCAGACTCATCAATAAAAAAAGGGAGAGGATGCAAATCAATAAAATTAGAAATGAAAAAGGGGAAGTGACAACTGACACTGCAGAAATACAAAGGATTATAAGAGACTACTACAAACAACTATGTGCCAATAAAATGGACAACCACAAAGAAATGGATAAATTCTTGGTAAGGTACAATTTTCCAAGACTGAACCAGGAAGAAGTAGAAAATATAAATAGACCTATCACAAGTAATGAAATTGAAAACGTAATTAAAAATCGTCCAACAAACAGAAGTCCAGGAAGAGATAGCTTCACAGGCGTATTCTATCAAATATTTAGTGAAGAGCTAACACCAATCCTTCTCAAACTCTTCCCAAAAATTTCAGAGGGAGAAACACTCCCAAATTTTTTCTGCGAAGCCACCATCACCCTGATACCAAAACCAGAAAAAGATATCACACAAAAAGAAAATTATTAGACCAATATCATGATGAACATAGATGCAAAAATTCTGAACAAAATACTAGCAAACAGAATCCAACAACAGAATAAAAGGATCATACACCATGATCAAGTGGGATTTATCCCAGGGATGCAAGGATTCTTCAATATACATGAATCAATCAATGTGATACACCACATTAACAAATTAAGGAATAAAAACCATATGATCACCTCAATAGATGCAGAAAAAGCTGTTGACAAAATTCAACCCTGGTTTATGACAAAAACTCTCCAGAAAATGGGCATAGAGGGAACCTACCTCAACATAATAAAGGCCATATATGGCAAACCCACAGGGAATATCATACTCAATGGTGAAAAACTGAAAACATTTCCACTAGGATCAGGGACAAGAGAAGTATGTCCACTCTCTCCACTCTTATTCAACACAGTTTTGGATGTCTTAGCCACAACAATCATAGAAGAAAAAGAAATAAAAGGAATATAAATTGGAAAAGAAGTAAAACTGTCACTCTTTGCAGATGACATGATACTATACATAGAAAATCCTAAAGATGCCACCAGAAATCTACTAGAATTAATCAATGACTTTGGTAAGGTTGCAAGATACAAAATTAATGCACAGAAATCTCTGGCATTCCTATACACCAACAATGAAAAATCAGAAAGAGCAATTAAGGAAACACTCCCATTTACCACTGCAACAAAAAGAATACCTAGGAATAAACCTGCCTAAGGAGGCAAAAGACTTGTTCTCAGAAAACTATAAAACACTGATGAAAGAAATCAAAGATGACATAAACAGATAGAGAAAAATACCATGTTCTTGGGTTGGAAGAATCAATATTGTGAAAATGACTATACTATCCAAAGCAATCTACAGATTCAATGCAACCCCTATCAAACTACCAATGGCATTCATCACAGAATTAGAACTAAATATTCTACAATTTGTATGGAAACACAAAAGAATAGCCAAAGCAATCTTGAGAAAGAAAAACAGAGTTGGAGGAATCAGGCTCCCTAACTTCAAACAATACTATAAAGTTACAGTAATCAAGACAGTATGGTACTCACACTAAAACAGAAATGTAGATCAATGGTACAGGATAGAATACCCAGAGATAAACCCATGCACATATGGGCACCTAATTTATGACAAAGGAAGCAAGAACATACATTGGAGAAAAGACAGCCTCTTCAATAGGTGGTGCTGGGAAAACTGGACAACTACATGTAAAAGGATGAAATTAGAACACTACCTAACACCATACACAAAAATAAACTCAAAATAGATTAAAGACTTAAATGTAAGATGAGACACTATAAAACTTTTAGAGGAAAACATAGGGAAAACACTCTTTGATGTAAACCACGGCAAGATCCTTTTTGACCCACCTCCTAGAGTAACAGAAATAAAAACAAAAATAAACAAATGGGACTTAATTAAACTTAAAAGTTTTTGCACAGCAAAGGAAACCATAAACAAGACAAAAAGACAACCCTCAGAATGGAAGAAAATATTTGCAAATGAAACAACAGACAAAGGATTAATCTCCAAAATACACAAACAGCTCATGGAGCTCAATATCAAAAAAACAAACAATCCAGTTAAGAAACGGGCAGAAGACCTAAATAGACACTCACCAAGGAAAACATACAGATGGCCAAGAGGCACATGAAAAGATGCTCAACATCACAAATTATTAGAGAAATGCAAATCAAAACTACAATGAGGTATCACCCCACGCCGGACAGAATGCCCATTACCAAAAAAGCTAGAAACAATAAATTCTGGAAAGGGTGTGGTGAAAAGGGAACCCTCCTACACTGTTGGTGGGAATGTAAGTTGATACAACCACTATGGAAAACAATATGGAGGTTCCTTAAAAAACTAAAAATAGAACTACCGTATGACCCAGCAATCCCACTGCTGGGTATATACCCTGAGAAAACCATAATTCAAAAACAGTCATGTACCATATTGTTCACTACAGCACTATTTACAATAGCCAGGACAAGGAACCAACCTAGATGTCCATCAACAGATGAAAGGATGAAGAAGATGTGGCACATATATACAATGGAATATTACTCAGCCATAAAAAGAAATGAAATTGAGCTATTTGTAATGAGGTGGATGGACCTAGAGTCTGTCATACAGAGTGAAGTAAGTCAGAAAGGGAAAAAAGTATACAGTATGCTAACGCATATACATGGAATCTAGAAAAAAATGGTACTGATTAACATAGTTGCAGGGCAGGAATAAAGATGTAGACATAGAAAATGGACTTGAGGAAACGGGGTGGGAGGGGGAAGCTGGGGCAAAGTGAGAGTAGCATTGACATGTATACTATACCGAATATAAAATAGTTAGCTAGAGGGAAGCAGCAGCATAGCAAAGGGAGATCAGTTCAGTGCTTTGCGATAACCTAGAGAGGCGGGATAGGGAGGGTGGGAGAGATGCTCAAGAGGGAGGGGATATGGGGACATAGGTATGCATATGGCTGATTTGCTTTGTGGTGCAACAGAAACTAACACGGTATTGTGAAACAATTATACTCCAATAGAGATCTATTAAAAAACAAAAATGGAATACATGTTCAATGAAGACAATTTAAAAAGTATAAAAGAGTGAAGAAGCAACCATCATTCTATCCTCCAGAGATAATCACTACCAGTATATTGTACATCCTTCAGGTCTTTTTTCTTTGGGTGAGATTTTAAATTAAAAGATAAAAATTTTTATAATATGAAATTTGGTGCGTAAAAAATAGGTATGTTAAGTCTCTGAGGAAAAAAAGGAAAAATTAGAATTAGGGGCTATCTGTAAGATTCCTTTCAGGGATAAACCGAATAGCATTATAAACCATTTTCATTTTCCATAAAATAAAACACCTCATTCATTACATGCAGTTTGGAACTCATTTGCATTTAAAATTGCAAAACGATAGAAAGAAACTGAATTATTCAATCTTATTTTTTTTAAGAATCACTTCAGGATGATGATATCAAACCTTTTCAACAGAAAAAAAAGAAAAAAGATCCCTTGTGTTGGTGACCTGGCACATCTGCTGTCTTCTGACATTTTTGTGACCCAGTCATTGCTCCTCTACTGCTACAAAGGGTTCTACCTGTGTGAGACCCCACCTCCTGCTCTGTGTGTCCAGGCATGAGACCACGGAACCCACCTAGAGGCTCCTTAAGGTCTTACTTTCTGAAATATGAACACATTTACATTCTCATTCCATGGGGGCTCCAGAGTTATTTCACTCGACCCTCAGGTCCTGCCCACCACATGTTTGTGGAAGCCAGCTGAATGCATCAGAAGGCTGAGTCAGAGTTCACCACCTCCCATCCTTACCTTGCAAGCTCTAACCTGAAAAAGAAAATCTCATAGTCCTTACTTGACCTCTGTGTGTCCAGCAACCTCCTGAAACCAGCATTCTATACCATATCCATAACATAACCCTTCAGGCTCAGTTTTCCCCATTCTCATAGTCCCAGGTTCCATACATCAATGCAGGATTGCAGTTTTGAATGAATGAGTCCGATGACCTTTTTCCTGTTTCAGTGATAATTTCACACCTGATAATTGCACACAGTTGCATTCTCACTGAAGAAGTCAAACAACCACAGCTCTGTTTAATCCTACAGCTGCATCCTCCTCTGAGCTCATACCTTTTTATTTTTTTTTCACTTTTAATGACAACAGCCTCACTGCTGCCTATAATGTAATCATTGAGGTAACTGTCAGCAAGTGGTCTGCAAAAAATGATCTCTGTTAAACAGGATCCACTTCTCCACTTTATTCAGTATTTTATTTAAGAGTTTTGTTAGGACAACATCTGGCAGAAATACCTAATCAGGGTGTTTAGAGTATCAACAGTTTTAACTCATGTCCACCCCACTGTCATTTCCATTGGCCAAAACTTCTGCTGTCTTGGGAATGTGCCTAGTAGCATCCATCAATTCCTCTTCTTCTGGAGGAAAGTTCACTTATTTCAAGTGTCAGGTCCCATCTGCCACCGTTGGCCACTTTTATGATTTTGAAACTGCTGGGAAATAGAGCATAAAAGCCAGGCAGGCTATGTTAAAATGGAAAGCCCTTGGGTTCATCCCTCAGCTGGGCCTCTGATAGTTGATGATCCAAAAAAATTTTTCTTTACAAAATATTAACCACAATATGCCAATGACACTTTGCATGACACATGGAATATAGTGAGGATTCCTGCAGATTGCAAATAGGAACCTTGTCAGAACTTCTGAACTCTATTCAAGAGATGTGACCAGAACATGGGAGACCTAATCTTGGCTTGAGGCCTGGATCTCCATCACAGTAACACCAGGAGCAAATGAACTAGAATGGGAAATTTTGTCAGACACACTTAATTTCCCCCAGGATAACGGATGGCTTATGGTGGCACCGGGCCAGACTCCTGGGGCCCTCAGAGACTTGTAGGCTGTGCAGCATTTGATGACACCAATACTTCAGGCTCTGTGGATTGAAACCATGACTCTCTCAATAAATTTTCTTTTCCTCCCTCTCAGCTACATGAGAAAAATGTTTGAAAGGCCATGTTTTTAGATGCGTACCATCTGGATGTAAGAAAACGTAGTTGCCAACATCAGGGAAACAGTTCCCTCTCCTTAGGAGTTCCTGATAATAATAACTAAGCACACGAAGGTGAAAATGAGAAGACAAAAGAATTCACGGGTTCTTAATAGGACACACGCTTATTTTAATTCTAGTCCATTAAAAACTGATTTGAGGTGATTTACATTATTAAGAGAATAAATCATAGCAAGTTTTTTAAAATAAATAGAGACTAAGATAAAGGAAAAACATGGGAAAAAAGTGAAGCAGATGAATGCATGTCTTAAGTTCCTCTGCAGTAATTAGAAGAGGGGAGAAGATTGACTGAGTGCCCGAGCATACAAAGAACAAAGAAACAGTTTCTTGAAATAAGCACAGCTCTTTTCTGATACTAGGCTAGTAAAGAAATTTACATCTTAGTCCTTCATAAAGATGACTTTTTGAATTTATTGAACCAAGTCCTCAAAAAGATGTCTATGAGGTACAAAAATACTTTGTCAGTATTTCTTCTAAGACCCACCAATTCATGTCAATGGCATGACACCAAAGCACCATGTGATAAGAACCAGTCAGCTATGAGCTAACACAATGCATTTAGATGCTAATATGCTTGTTTCATCCAAGAAAAAAATTTAGACTATTCAGAAGATTAAAGAGCCACTCAGCTTAAACAAGGACCAGGTAATGCCATCACCTAACTAGTGCCTTTTATAATAAAGTCCTCAGAGGAGACAGACACACAAGTGCATAAACACACATAGGATGATGCTATAGGCTTAGGAGAGCATTCTTCAGACAAGAAAGCAGTTTCACGTGTGTTGGCTGTCCCATAGGCTAACTTCTAAGATTCAAGAAGTTTACAAAGCAGAATAAGAAAAATAAAAAAGTAAAGATGTGTGAGTCATTACAAGGCTAGAGAACTACTTAAACTCAATAGTGTCATCTTTTAAGTAAAATAAAAATAATTATCTCTGAATGTTATTGAGCAGAGACCTTTATAAAAATACATTTGAAGATAAACATTTTTGTCCCACATTATATACAGTGGAGCTGAACTGCTACAGTAGAACAATTCTTTTTTTTTTTTATACAGCAGGTTCTTTAATTAGTTATCTATTTTATACATATTAGTGTATAGATGTCAATCCCAATCTCCCAATTCATCCCACCACCACCACCCCCTTCCCACCTTGGTGTCCATACATTTGTTCTCTGTATTTCTGCCTTACAAACCAATAGAACCATTCTTAACCAACTGCCATTTAACTGATTCACTAGAAACCCATGCTCTCCATTTCACTGTAAAAACATTCTGATTGATGTCTGCAGTATATTTGAATGCTCATGGCTCTATTAGCCTCTCTCTAATTGAATTGTTTACTCTAAAGAGTTCATTGTGTGTGCTCCCAAATCTGATTACACTTAGTTGAACTTTAATTACAATCACTTGAATAAATATTACAAAAGTCAATACTATATGGGCACAAAAAGAAAGATTTCTATGAAAATTGAACTGAATACTCTAGAAAGTACTACAAAGTTGAGTTGCTAAAAATAGTTGTTCTCAAATAAAGTACCAGAAAGGCAACTGTGAAATATCAGGGGAAGAAAAAAATCTCAGTCTTCTGTGCTCAGATTAGATCACTAATGTCTTGAATTTCTGACTCCTCTTTAAGGAAACTAGAAGTGGAAATTGTTAATAATGCACTATGATTATAGTTTATGTAAAATAAATATGTGACACCAATCAATGGCTCCTAGGCCATGTATATGTCGGAACAAAATCTCTTAATTTGAGCTGTTCTTCAAAGTTCTTTTCAGAATTTCCAACTTATGGTCCCTCCACAGTTGTCTCACATCTCTACCTGTCCCACCTGCATCTTAAGAAACACATTTCTCAAAAAGTTGAGATCACTACACACTTCCAGGTAATTTTGCCCACAGACAAGGCTGGCTTCCTGGGTGTCCATCAATGCAGTTATACAGGATCGTGTGCTGAGAAGGGCCCTATGATTGGTTTGATGCTTTGTTGCCTTGTCTGAAGATAACCTTATTTTTGAACTTGAATTTTGCAGGTGAAGTCAAACGGTACCACGGAACGGCGACTGTGGTCCAGTAGCTGCCTGCGCATGCGCAAGATCAAGCCCACTGACACATCCCACGGCGCCTGCGCAGACAATTAACCAAGCACACAGGTACCTGTCTTGGATCAGTCTGGGATGCTGTGGAGCATTGAGGAGGTGGCCAGGTCAGGACCTTGGACCAGATTGGTGGCAGAAATGGCAGCAGCAGCCATAGCTGTGGGAGGGGAGGTGCCGCACTTAGCGGCAGCCCAGGAAAAATGGTGGTGGACGCGTGCCCATCTCTCTCTGGAGCTGGTCCCTGCGACAGCTGCACAAACATCAGCTTCCCAGCTTGAGCACCTGGACAGGAACCACCAGCAGCCAGGAAGCAAAATTTGTCCTTAAACTATTACAAAATACAACTGTACACGTGGACATCACCATAATGCATATCAGGAAGTTTTCAGAATTCCTTGAAGAGTTTAGAACCTGTGGTCTTGAAAGGTAGTGCCTTACAAAGTAAACAACCACAAGCTTAGAAATAGAAATTAAATTTAATAGAAATTAAATTAAATTAAATAGAAATTAAATTTTAATATTCTATGGAAAAGAACACCATTTTCACCTGAAGCTTCAGATAAACAAGTTATTAATAAGGAAGACAAATCTTTTTTCCTTGTGATTGAAGCTGTAGTAATAAAATGCATTTCGAATTATATACAAATAATGAAGTCACATTCAGTTTCCTCTACAACTCCCACAGATTTCAGAAAATGTCAGAGGAAACATTAAAATGGCATTTTATAAATTTACACTTAAAAATTCAGTTTTGCACAAAACTGATTTGTATGAAGAGTTAAATCTTTTTTAGAAAATTTGTCCAGGAAAAACCATCAATTCTAAATATACTAAAATTTATATTTTGAAGTGATTTATCAGAAATATATTCCAATGTTGTCACAGATACCAGTTGCACCAGCAAAAAGATCCCTCTCAAATTAAAAGAAAACATCAAAAATGATTTGTGATCTGGCATTTGCCAAGTAACTAATGTCACTTACAATGAAAGGTATACTTTAGAGATATTTCGTGTTTGGTTCCAGACCACCACGAGAAAGTGAATGTGTCAATAATGTGATAATAAATACAGATTTTTTTTGGTTTCCCAGTGCATATAAAAATTATGTTTGCACTATACTGTAGTCTAGTAAGTGTGCAATATCATATTTTATATACCTTAATTAAAAATACTTTATTGCTAAAAAATGCTCACCATCATCTCAGCCTTCAAGGAGTTGTAATCTTCTTGCTGGTAGAGGGTCTTGACCTTGATGTTGATGGCTCCTGTCTGATCAAGGTGGTGGTCGCTGAGGTTTGGGGTGGCCGAGACAATTTGTTAAAATAAGACAACATGACGTGTGTGACATCAATTGATCTTGTTTTCACTCGAACATTTCGAGGCCATTGTAGGGTTATTATTTGACCTATTTTCAATACTCGTGTGTTTCGGGGACCAGGAAGGCCCAAGGAGAGAGAGAGATGAGGGAATGGCTGGTCAGTGGAGCAGTCAGAACACACACATTTATCGATTAAGTTCACTTTCTTCTATGGGCTCGATTCATGGTGCCCCAAACAATTCCAATAGTAACAGTGAACATCACTGATCACAGATCACCATAACAAATATCATAATGAAAAATTTTGAAATATTGTGAGAATTAACCAAATGTGACACAGAGACATGAAGTGAGCAAATCCCATTGGAAAAATGCTACTGATAGACTTGCCTGACCCAGGGTTGCCACAAACCTTCAATTTGTACAAAACACCTTATCTGCAAAGTGAAATAAAGCACGGTATACCTGCATATCAAGTGAAAATGAAGTTACAAGGTTCTAATAAATGATTTTCCAGTAAAGTGACCTAGAAAAACATATGATCAATATATCACAATAATAAAGTATCATTTACTATATTATATAAAATTATAACACCAAAAGTATTATTTTTAAAATTTGTAAGTCCATGCTATATTACTCATGTATCAATGTTACCCTTATTATAAGTACTACAATATTTTAAACAGAAAAATTTATATTTTAGTACATTTAATGGCATTTTCCCCTGCTTTTTGAACAACAGGCTTTAATGTCCTTATTTTTTATTTGACCTCATAGTTTATATACCTGGACCTACCTGTAATATTTGCCTTTTTAAATTTTGTAATACTGCTTGAGTTCTTCTGGCCACAATTTCTCTCCAGAAAACATAAAGTAGCTTATTAGTAATGTTTTACCAGGTTTATTAGAGAGGAATTTTGGTGCTTTACATATCTCTCTTTGAAATCGAGGAATTTTTGCTTTAAATAATGGAATTTTTTTCAAAAGTTCCTCATTTTTTAAAGTCTATGGACCATTCTTTGGAGGTTTTCCATCTTCAACTGTCATTGACTATAACTTCCTGAAAAGTGTCCATTGTTTCTTGTGGGGAAAGGAGCTATGTATTACTGATATAAAGACCCTTGGGAAGAAAGATTTTTAAAAAATTTTGTATCCTGAAACAATTCTTCAGATTCCTATGGGAAAAAGAAAATTAGTCAAAGTGCCTTATTGAGTCCACAGGAATTTTCCCAAGTATTGAGCCTTTTGTCTACATCTTAACCTGTGAGACGTACTGCTTTGTTAGAACCAAAAAGAAAAGTAGTAATCCGATAAAGGAGCTAAAAATACTAAACCCCGTCAGCTTCCCCAGGGCCTCTAAAAACATGGTGATTGACAGGGTGAACAGCTGATTTCATACGGAAAAATGTGAAACACAAAACACACTCTTTCCTAGGCTCTGAAGCCACAGGCAGCAAGAAGCTGCAGCATTTCTGCAGGCTGCATCCAGCTTCTAGGTTGCCCAACTCAGGAGCAGATGCACCTTCTTCCTGCATCTGCAGGGACAGAGCTGTCTCAGGAGTGGCGGCCTGTTGGGGACACCCTTTCCATGGGATGAATAGTCAGATGATTCCCTGACCTATTTACGCTCACTGGGCAAAACGTTTTCATTCTACAGGCTAATCATTAAATAAATAAATATAAATAGAATTCCAGACCTTTCACTTCTACCAAAGTCATTACAGGAAAACAACTGCTGCTTAAAAAAAAAAAAAATCTCTGGTTTACCTGGAGGAGTTAATTGCTTTTCCTATAGCAGGTCAACTTCATTCTTAATCTTGCTTTTTGCTCTAAGGAAATAAAACCTTTTACAGGAGTCTATCAGAGAGGTTTTGACCTACAAACTCATTTCTGAGACTTAAAGTACAATTGGATTAACCCATTAATTTCACATATTTAGCAAATGTACATTCACCAGATCTGCTGTAGAGTCTTCTCACTCCATCACATGTGAAGCAACTTCCAAACTTCCTATTTTAACTAGTTTTGGCTATTAAATAGCCAAACTGTTTGTTTTAGAGCTTATTATGCAACATGTACCATGTTCTGGGTATTAAAAAGAGAATCCTGTTCTCTGGGACTTTAAATCTTAAAGCAACCTTTTAGCACAAAAAGTTCATTATCTGTGTTATTGTCCTTCGTGAGCTTATATCTTAAAGCATTTTTAGAAGCAAAGCCCAATATCTGAGATCTTAGGCAACTTCTTACCCCTCTGCCCAACCTCAGTCCTGCCAGGACACATTTTTATGAATAATACAAGTAAACAGAATTCTTCCATAGAAATGGTTTCAGGCTTTTACCAAGAAAGAAAAAAACTAGGATTTACAACAATATAATCATTTAATTTCATAATATCATTAAATGAATATTTGAACCCCATATTAAGATAAGCAAATTGAGGCAAGGAGAAATCATATAATTTGTTTCAAATCACAAAGCAAAAGAGTCAGAATTTTAAATGCATGTGTGCCCCTACATCACTGCATCTACACTATCTTTCTGGATAATAATAAGCATACTATATAATAATACAGCATGATTAACAGGGATGACTAATCTTCATATAGAAAACTATAATAATAGATTAATATAAATAGAAGCTCTTTCTATTTATATTATGTAAAGGGGTTAATTAACAAATAGGATTGGGAATATGGGTTCTAAGTCCTTCTTCAGGCCTACATGCTATTTTCTATAGTACTTGAAAGAAAGTGAAATATTTGATACAAGAACATGGGATGACTTGAGAAACATATAAAATACTTGAAGAAAACAAAGGCTGGTTGAACCTTCCAGTGTTTCTCAAACTTTAGAATTACCAATAAAGCTTTTCAAGAATTCTCATTTCTTATTCCCACTTCTGAGGTAGGTCTGCATTCTTAAAAAGCCCTGGAAGATAATCCTAATGGAGGTGGCCCATGGGACATACTTTGAGAAATACCAAATCAGAAATTGAATAAGGGAGGTTGAACAGAACAGAAATGATAATGAAAATATGGCAGCAAAGGAGCTCCCAACTTTCAGAACCCAAACAGAAACCTAGTCTCAAATCCCCATTGGAGGCCACAAGCAATAAAACCTGCATTATTGCAATCTTCCTTTGAATAACAAATAAGCTATGAAAAACAAATAAGCCTGCTTTTAAGGTTTTGAATCTCTGTTCATAACTGGAATGAGATAATCCTCACATAACTAATACCATAAATGTCAGATTATTCTACCTTGATGAATTTTTACCAATTAAAATTGTTTTTTATTCTAAGCCAGGAGAAAATAATCCCAGTTACAGCTGTCACTTGCCTTTTACCAGCTACACCCATATCATTTATCGAACACTATTGGGTGGTAAGCACATTCTCTTATTTAATCTTCCCGATCATCCATTAAGTTTGTGACTAATATTGTTCCCAACTTGTGGATGAAGAACACTGCAGTCAAGTTTAATGGTTACCATGTCTCGGCTTTTACCTACACAACCTCAAAAGAAATCCCAGCCATTTTTGTCCGCCATTTTATCACAGGTTACCGGGGTGTCTCTCTCTTGACACCACACGGAGTTGACTCTCTCTGACACCTCAGAAGAGACATGTTCCCATTGCCTGCCTGCTGCTGCCTCAACATATCTCCTCCATGCTTGCTTCTACGCCCTGTAATTCAGCACACTGGAAACAAGACACCCAGGGTATCACTGGAACGGGAATCAGTTCAGGAAAGAACGTCTTTGCTTGTAGCAGGAATTCACATTGTGCAATTCTAGCCATTTTAGCCATTTTCAACTGTGACATCTACTTTCTAGCATCAAAGTTTGTTCAGTTTTCCCACAGTTGTACGACCCAGCCTTCCAACTGGTCACTTTTACTGCTGCTCTGTATAGACCTTTCCTCACAGGGTGGCCAGAGAGATCCTTTAAAATAAATTGAATCAGATTATATCTTTGCCATAAATCTTCTAATGGCTTCCTATCACTGTTGGAGTAACCTCAAATCTAAATCCTTCCCATGACCTGTAAGACCCACCATGAATTGGCCCCTGGTGACCTCTTTGACATGACTTCCTCCTTTCTTCTGATCCACTGAGTTCCATCCTTATGTTGATGGAACAAGGCAGCACCTTCCTCCCCAGGATGTGCACACTCGCTGTTCCCTCTTTGAAAGGCTTCTTCTTCACATACTTGCAGGACCTATTCTTTCACTTCAGTCATGTCTCTGCTCAATACCACCTCCTCAGAGCCATTTTCTGAGCACCTCTCAGTAACTCTGCATCTCCCACCCTGTTTTATATTTCTACCTACAACTTACCACTTTTGTTTTATATTTCTACCTACAACTTACCACTGTCTAAGGTCTTATTATATTATTTTGGGTAAGTTGTTATCTGTCTCCTCAACTAGAATGTAAGCTCCATCAAGGCAGCATTCTGATTTTGCAAATATTTGGTAACTCTCAGGTGTTTCAAATGTACAGTCAAGTTTGAGAACCATTTCTCTAAAGGGAAGTAGGGAATTCAATCTTGCTCTGAGCAGTTATTCCTATCAAAACTTATTGACAGGAAATGCAAACCAGAGGTCCCAGGCACTAGGTGGTCTTCATAGTTAAGAAACTGTTAGCACTGAGATTTTAGGTGATCATTCCACTTAGAATTGGACCCAAATCAACAAAGAGATACAGGTAGTAAGGCCCAGGTTTCCAAGAGCAGGGAAGGCAAGTTCAAGGCAGAATGCCCAAGCCCTGGTCAAGGGGGGCTGACATGAAAGAAACCAAGAATGCAGAATGGACCAAGGGGAAGTTTGCATCTGAGTGACAAATGGGTACAAAAAGGCAAATGAATGGTCACTAGAAATGCAACTAGTTTCTACCCTCACCTGCTGATAGAGCAAGACTTGTAAGGCAATGGCTCTCTAAGGAATCCCAAAATCAGTCATCACTGGTCTTTCTTATAAGCTCAGATTCTGGAGCTCCAGCTGCAGAAATTCTGATTCAGTGACTCTGGAATGGGACCAGGACTCTTCCACTTTACAAGTGCCCTGGGTGAGTCTGAGGTGCGTGGTTTCCGGGACACACTTAGAGAAATCCCACCCTCAGGGATGCCTGATGGGTAAGGATGGGCAGCCAGCAAAGGCACCATCACTACATGCAGCTGAAGAGGAGCTAATAAGTTGGATCCAGTCGTGTGGATCTGAAGGTGACTCCAGTCCACAGCTGGAAATGTATCCAGAGATTTCTCATGAGCCTCAGCCATGGCTCCTCTTCCTGTGCTGGACTTCTGCAAGCTGGTGCCATCACCAGTCTCAAGCTCGAATTCTGTACTTGGCATGGACAAGTGGACTCAGATCTTCCCCAAGAAGAGAGAAAGCATCCTGCTGAGATAGCTCCAACTTGATGAGTAAGTGGCCTCTCTCCCTCCTCATAGGCTCAAAAGAGTATGAGCTGCATTGTGTCCCCCACTCAATTCTAATCACCCCCTCACCCAGTGTCTACCAACTAACCCTCAAAATACTCAAATACAAATAACAACTTGCAGGCATGAGGCCAGCCATAAGGGAAAGGGACATGAGTGTACCTGGTCCTGGCAAGTCAGCACTCAGAGAAAGGTGATAGGGGACAGGGCACCAATGAACTGCTCTCCACAAATGAGAAGTAAACTTCACATTAATGAGCGAGGAGCATTGTCTGAGGCTGTGCCCACATCCAACAGAAGCACCTGGAGACAGACCTGTTCTGATCAGCTAATAGGACCACCAGAGCCACATCCCGGCATCTCAAACATCCCTTTTGGGGGATGAACATGGCCTGGACATTGTTTGTGTAGAGCTTCCCACTCCCCAGCAATTTCTGTCCCCACATGGGCGCCAGCAGAACCCTCCAGGTCACCCTTCCAGTGCTTCTCCACTTCCTCCTCAACCTGAACTTGGAAGAGCTCGACTCAGACCTTCAGGTCCACCTCTGTCCACCCCCTCTCAGGCCTACACCTTCCTGATAGGACCTCCCTCGCCTCACCAGGGCCCTGAAGAGCATCTGAGCCATCAGCAGCCCTGGAGACCTAGCACGTGGGAGCAGAAGGAGGTGGGACCCTATTACACTTTGGCTCTACCCAGAACCACTCAGCATATCCCTCGTTCAGGATCTGTTCCTCTAGGAAAACAGCTAATTTGTTTCATTTAAAAAATAAGTTTTTCTTCACAGGGTCAACTAAGCCTGGCTCTGTGTTAATAGGTTGGGAGGAGACTCATCCCCTTGTGTCTGAGGGGCTCACACTCAGCTCCCATGCCTTCCCACTAACCACGCTGCAAAGTCTAGTTCCCACCTCCTTACAGGTCTCACAGTCTTTTCTGGGACACAAAAGATAAATGTCGTGAGTCTTGTACAGCCTCCACCTTCCTATTATTTCCTCTTTATCTAGGGATTGCAGAGTCTTTGGATTGTCATTACTAAATTCAGCACAGGATTTCACTTGATATTCATCTTAAACACCTCAAACAGCTTTCTCTGTACAGAGAGATTGTATGAAAACGCTATGAAAGATGTCAAGATCATTTGTTGATCAAAGAGGTCATTTGCTAAAAGTAGACTTCTGTAAAATCTTTCCAACCATTTGTGGTTTAAGAAACCCCCTCAACTTTTCTTTCTGAGCAGAAACTATCAATACTCATCAGAAGCCAGTTCATCTTTAGAGTGTGATAATTCTGAACGGTAATAGCAATGGTTTCCTTCCTGCAAATTTTGCTTGCTTCTGCTTAGCCTGGAGTCATGTCCCACGTAACAGGGGTCTCAAAGGAGGTAGACCAGAAGGCTGTGCAGTGCTCAGCAGACACATGGCGAATTTGACCTCCTTCTTGGGAGAACAACATACATTGTATTCAACTGTCTCACTCATGGTCACATAGGTAAAAGCACATTTCAACGTTGAAAGTTCACCTTAACCAATAACTTACAGCATTTTGATTAAAATTAGTAAATAGATATATACATTAACACAGGTAAAGCTTCTGTCTGGTGCCTAGCACACAGTAAGTGCTTAGGTTATATGCATTTCCCTTCCCTTTTCTTATAATTTGCATCAATTCTATTTGACATATATATTTGATATGTTCCTGCTGTAGAGGAATTCAGCTTCCTGCTTTGTGGTTTCAATAAGTAAATTTTGAGGAAAGCAAGAATATACACAACTCTACTAGCTATTATTATAACTACTATCATCATCATCATCATCATCATCATCATTTTCCTGTTAATTACGTCTCCTGAAACATTTCTCAATGGAAACTGGAAATTTTCCCCCAGAACTTCCTTTCCTTTTTATAAAGCTTTGGGTAGAGTTTTTAATCAATACAGAAAATGAAACCTCAGCTTTCTGAAGGCCTTGATATTTTAGGACTCTGACAAATTCACCACATTCTTACTGATTGTTCCTTTCCCCAATATTATTCAGAAATGCCAGTTCGCTTCCTCTGAAATCCAGCGGTCTGATAGAAACTTGTGAATATCTTAGTTTCCCTGGTGATGCCTATGGATTTCTTTGCATCATTTAAGGAGATTAACTAAGACCTCCAGAGAATTCGTGCTACTTCTAGCTTTTGGTCAACCAAGAAGATGTTCTCCTAGGAATCCATTAAAAGACCAGAGTGTTAAAGTCCAGAGCCCAGCTGCCTGACAAGGAATGGCAGTTACTTCCTGACACAACAGTGCTTTTGCCCTATAATCTGGATGCTTCCTACATGGGATGGCATTTGTCCTGCTGTCTCATTTCATCACTCCCCTGCGACTCCCAGAAAGGGCTATGTTTGCCTTCAGCATCTCTTTGGACCAACTTAAAAGCTGACATCATGACTCTTCCTTTTGTCCTTCCAAGTAATGATTTTCAAAGCCACTTATTTTGTTTTGCATTTGACATGAAAGGAAAAGCAAGCATTATTTAAATTCCTTGTTGGACATGTAATAAAATCTGTGACTCATTAAATCCATACATGATTTCCCAAGGCTTTGCCAAGTCTGAATAGTTACATGCAGTGAGACAACTTGACTGTCTTTAACTACCCTAGATTGTTGTCTAATAGTGCAAGGCACTCCTCAGTTTCCCTGATTACATTATGCAGAAAGATTGCATCAAATGCATCCTGTGTTTTTGGATACCTGGTAACCTCTAAAATGGTAGCTCCTTTGATCATGTGATAAGAACTTGCATCTTGTACACTACCCACAAAGCAGTCTCGATAATTACAAAGTGCTCATCACGGGTAGGTGGGGATTGGAGATTCCTTCCCTGGCCACTGTGGTTTTGGAAATCCAGCTCTACTTTCCCCCCAACCCTGTTCTTAATATCTGCTGACAATTTTCATGACTTGTAGTAAGTCATCACAGCCCAGTTTCACACCACAATGAATGTTCCTCCTTGTCTTTGCCACTGTTTTACTGCAGACAGGAATAAGCATGCTACAATTTCAAAAACTATACATACATAAAGTTTGGAACACCAGCCTTTAAGGATAATTCTTATTCATTCCTTCATCCCTTTAGAGTGGATCTCTGAAGGAACTGGCTTATTTCTTAGTCCAGAGTTATTTTTCCTGGCTCCCCTGAATTATTGAGTTCACCCTTCCCTAGTTTGAATTTGTATTTTTTCAGTTACTCAAGAAATCTATGCTCACATTTGAAACTGATCTTCTCTCCTGGGTCCTCCTTCTTCATATAATTTTAGAAACCCCATGTCATGTGGCATCTAGTGGGAGCTCAGTAAACATTAGTTGGCTGAGCAAGAACCTATAATTTCCATCACATAGCAGGTACGAACAAAGTAACAGCTGGGTTGGTCATATACCATGAGGTAGCTAAAATTCTCCTTTTCATGCAAGACACAAACGTCCAGAGACTAATATAGCATATAGCGATGATTCTAAATGATACAAGATGTCAGAGATGGGAAAGATCAAAGGGAGCTGAGGACCTCTAGAAAGGTTTTATAAAACAGAATAGATCTAAACCAAATTTGGTCATATTTTGATGAGTGCAGAGGAGATAAGAATTCAAGGGAAGAACAATTCAAGAACCATAGAAAAGCAGAAAATAGTTTGAAAACTAGTTATTTAACTTACTAGGTGTCTAACTTTGGAAACAAGCTCCCTTATTCTCATTTTTCTCATCTCTTAAATAAAAACAACAGTGCTTACTTACATTGTGGGTGGTTGTAAGTAGTTAATAAGATAATTTATGTAAGATTTAACAAAATAGCTGGTAATTATAATAAATAGTAACTATTATTGTTGTCACTGCTGTTGTTTTTATTAACAGTGGTAGTATTCAGACAAGGAACACACCCAACCTGATGGATTAAATGTTTCAAACAGACCACAGAGGGAAATAAAGCCAGTGAAGTAACCTCAATGTGAAGGTACTTGAATGTGATTGAGAATGCAGCGAATTGATTCTGTAAGCAAGAACTTATTATATATTCCCAAAAAAGAAATAAATACTGTTTTTACCTTAATTTTTTTAAAGAGTGAACTTTATGACATTGAATTTAGGGAAAGAATCTTACTTTCTCTGAATACCTGCTAAGTGATTGGTGCTTTGACATACAATATCATATTTATTTTCTTGTGAGAGGGTAGCTAGAATAAGTGCTAGAATTAAAATCCAAGCGCGCAGGGTCCCAAACACAGTTTCTTTCAAAAATGCAACGTTGCCTTCTTAACTGAAGGTCACTTATCAGATTAAAACCTGTAGCAGGTCATAATAATCTAGAACAGGGAACAGTAGAGTTTTATTGGAACACAGACACACCCACTTGGTCCTTACTATCTATGGTTACTTTTGCACTTCTACACCAGAATTGAACAGTTGCAACTGTCACAGATCAGCAAAGCTTAAACACTTCCTAGTTGATCCTTTACAACACAAAGTTTACCTACTCCTGGACTAGAGTGTGGTCATACCCTTCAAAACCGTCTCGCCTCATCTACACCATCTCTTAATCCAAGCGCATTTTCTAATTTGCCTCATACTGTAAAAATCCTTGAAAGCACCACACTGATCTCAACATAGAGCCTAACCCTTCTTGGGTAATACTCGTAGGTTGTCATGATATCTCTACTTACTTTTCTAGCCTTCGTCCATATCTCCTCCTCCACAAGACCTTCTCACCTGCAGGCTTAGTTCTAACTTAGGACTTGTCTACCCACAATGTCCTCATTCCATTTCTGCCTGTTACCATTCTATCTATTCTTCAAAGTCCCCGTCAAATGTCAGCTCCTCCAATCAACCCTCCTGCCCCACCTCTTCTCCAGACAGTCCTAATTCAAACATCTTTGTTTTGTACTTATTTTTATCAATACATATTTCATTTCCTCTGTTAGACTGTAAGCTCCTTGAGGACAGATCATTTTTACCACCCATACTATTAAGCACATTATGGGTACATAATACATTTGTAAATGTATCAATTGTATTGATTTCAGATAGTAAGTAATAAAAGGTCATATTTATATTAACATTAACATAATAAAAAATACAAAGATTTCCACATTCCTAAAAATTTCCTCTACACCCAAGACTAAGGAAAACTTAAATCTAGCCTTTTGGCCCACTTTATCTTGCCTAGAATTTTCCCCATTATCTTAATAAGGAAAGATGTACCTTTAAACTCACTCACTGCCCTATACCAGGTATACTGGTATTCTTCCAAAATAACAGTAAAGATGACAAGCATGAGGTCATAAGTCATGGTGAAGATTTTCTCTGCAAAGCTGTGATAACTGTCCATTCTTAATAGTAACCTATTCTTGACTAGCATCTAAAGCCAATCATCCTTTATTAAACATATTATTAGTACTAATAAAATCTGTGTTGACAAACTCATATTTATCAATTAACTTCCTCCTTTTTATAGCAGTTTAATTAACACTTTGCTAACTGTATTCTATTTAAGAATTTATTTTCTTGGATCTGAGATTTCTAAAATTTCACTTAATTTTTATGGTTTTGCTGTTTACAACTACTGAGAACCAAATGTGTCATATTCATTCAGATTCTCACACACTGGTCAAAGGCTTTATATAAAATGTTTATACATTAGAAAATGTTGTAGAAAATATACATATTTTTAGTAAAAACCTATACATCCAAGTACCCAGAAAAGTAGAATTTCAAAATTATTTAGCAAGAAAATCTGCTTGTCTCTTTTAGTTCTGCTGGCAAGGAAATAGAAATACATTCTTTATTCTTAAACACAGACACACATAAACACACACACATACACAAATATAACTAGGACTTTTGGATCAGGAAACTATGGGAAGATGGTGTAAGAAGACTTTTGGAGACTTGGAAAAAGGTTTCCCTACACTGTTATGACAGTTACTGTTATGTGTCAGCTTGACTAAGCCAAGGGATGCCCAGATATCTGGCTAAACATTATCTCTGGCGGTGTCTATGAGAGTGTTTCTGGAAGAAACATTTGAAGCATTTGAATTGGTGGACCGAGCAAAGCAGATGGCCCTCCCCAGTGCGGATGGGACTCATCCAATCTGTTAAAGAGCCTGAAGAGGACAAAAAGACAGGGATGTTTAAATTCGCTCTCTGTCTGACTGTTGATCTGGTCCATGGATTTCCTGCCCTCAGTGCTCCTGGAGCTCAGGCCTTCAGACCCGACATGGAATCTAACCATTGGCTCTCTGCCTTGCAGGCCTTCCAACTATAGCATTGGCCTTCCTAGGTCTCCAGCTTGAAGATAGCAGATGATGGTTCTTCTCAGCCTCCATAATCATGTGAGCTGATATCTTATAATAAATGTCTTTATATAAATGGATAGATAGATAGATAGATAGATAGATAGATAGATATCCTATTGATTCTGTTTCTCTGGAGAATTTAACCCATAATTTCCAGGATTGCTAGAAAGATGTAGGTCTATTTGCATAGAAGCCCAATGAACCTACTGTGAGACCCTGACTCCTCTTTTGAGGTTGGTGTTGTCAGACTATCTCTGTTGATGCAATACCAGAGACCCCAAAGACAAAAAAGGAGCCCGAGGGGTAAAATTAGGGAACTTTGGACTCTTAATAAGGTCTTGGCTGGGGGGCCAGGCTCGCCCTGCAGGAGGGCTACAAAAAGTCACTCACCGTGAGGCTGAGGCTGAGACCCCTCCTGAGTGTGGACACCCTGTAATCATGGGCGTGTCTTGTGGAAATTGTTGTAGTGTAATAAAGGTCAACAATATTGGGAGTCCAGACCAACAGAAGAACAGAGTGAACCTACTGGACAGCTAACCCTACTCTCTCCTTATCAAAGCTGCACACAGAGAAGCTACTGCCTGACCTGGGATGACCAGTGAGCTTGATCACCAATGGTCATCCCACAGCAGACAGTGCAGCAGCCAGACTGGCCAGGTCATTTCTAGGTCAACAGGGGCAGAAATTACAAATGAAGAAGATTAAGCCACTCCATGGTGGCTCAAGTGAGCCTTCTGGTTTTCCCGACTGTGGGCATTAAGCACCCAGTTCTGACACTGGGCTAACCAACTACCCTGGAGAGGGGACAAGAGAAGGAGGAAGGGAATGGAGAGCCTCGAAGGGAAGAAAGTCAAACTCACAGTAGGTGAGGTGGACTCCAGGAATCATTTAATTTGAATATTAGATGTTGAATATACCCATAAAAGACCAAAGTGAGGTGTATTTTCCCTAAACTAAGTATTTTCTCTAAAATCGTGTATTTTAGCTATAGTAAAAACAATATAATTCTTCTTGGCACAAAATCAACAATTTTAGTGACAATCCCCATGAGGTATTATTTTTGGATCACCAAGAATTTCTCAGTATTTAATGGAGTACTCTATTTATCCCTCTGGCTGTTTATTGAATGTATACCATTAGGTCTATATTACATTAGTAATCATTATTCCCACATTAATTAGTACTTTGTGATTTACAAACTTTCAAATCATGTATAACCTCACTTAGTCTCCAAAAGAAAATCCCAGTGAGAATATATTATTGTCCCATCATACAGATGGGTAAGATAAGGCTCATTCTCCCAAGGTCAGTTCCAGGAGTAGGAGAGCCAGGGTTAAGCTCACCTCGGTTGCTTGGACTATGCTTGGGGGATCTGACAAATAAAAAATGGTAACACATACACCTCATACCATAGTGCATTTTAGACTATCAACTAAAAATAGGCTTAAAAAAGGACAAAAGAAAGACCCAGAAGAGTGGACAGCTATGGATGAGCACTGGAAGCCAATCAATAGGAAAAGATGGCAGAACCGAAAGGTTAGACAGTAGCAACCATGAACTTCACACGAGCAGGGACTTCTGAAATGAACTTGGCTGAAGGAAGAGCAGACGCTTTTTCCATCCTGTACAGGTTATGTTCTTCCATTTTTGACAGTTGGACAACCAAGTTCTTAAATAAATAAATAAATAAATAAATAAATAAATAAGGAACAATTAGTGAACCTCAGACTTCCATTTAGGGCCAAGGAAGGGGCTACTTTCATTTCAACTAATATCTCCATTTTTATCTGTCAGCATTAAGAGAAAGATTATCCATTCAAAAGCAGCTGCCATCCAATTAACACATGATTCCAAGTAATAAATCATATCACAGATTTTACTGACAATCTGTAGGACATTATCTTTCCAATGACACTTGGCATGACCTTTAACTCTAAATGGTTTAAAAGAAGTTCAAGTACAGCAATTCAGAAGCTGCCACAATTCTAGTGCATGACACATCCTGGCAAATCTAGGGAGTGCCAAGCAGAATATGGAAAGGGCACGCTTGCTTGAAATACAATTACTGTTGATTAAGTATCATCCAACATCTCTTGTATACAGAATCTATTTTTAACATGCATATTTAAAATCCAATTGAACTGGATTTCCTTTTTCAAGAGTTCATTATTCCTATCCTTTTTTTCCTAGAGAAAGATCAAATGTTCTATAATGCATTTTGTGTAAAACACTGTTTTAACACCACAAAAAATTCTGTTAAATGTCAGAAGAATTTAAAGCCTCGTTGTTGAAAATCACAGGCTCAGGATGTTACGAGTATTTAGATCTCTGGAAACTTTAATAACCAATGAGTGTGAAAATCTTTTGCAAGTCCCTGTTTGGCTGTAGAATATGATATGATCACTAGTTTATTAAAAGAAACCAGTAATTATGCATGTGAAACACAGGAAAGATTTGGAACGCTTTTACTTGGGTGCCATATAAGTCTTTATTCCCATGCACTCTCATACAGTTCAAGAATATCAGCATTTCTCTTCATTTGTTCATTCACTATTCTAAATAGTAATGTCTGTAGGGTTGTTAAAATAATTTGCTATGTTGCATTATCTTGTGAGTACTTAAAATATCAAAGAAAAAAACAGAGGCAGAATTTTTAATCTAGAGGTGGAGACCTCAGGAGACATCAAAAGGAATTCAACATGGGTTAAACACACACATGCATGCATATACTTGCACACATGTACACACATATGCCCATATACATAAACATGTGTGTACACACGTGTGCACACAGAGAGACACACCACGCAGAGTTATCTAACATTGAAAATAGAGATCTTGTAAGACATTTTTCCTTCTGGTTAAACCACCAGATTATTTTAGGAAACATTCTTATCCCTAGCAAGTATTCACGTTTCCTTTCGAGAATGCTCTAAACCTCACTGACTACTGCCTTTCCTAGTCTTGCAATAGTTATAGTGCTGGACGTATGAAGCCTGAGAGTGCAGACAGTAAAATAGTTAGCATAGAGCTATTGATCAGGTTGAATAATTAATCTCAAAATTAATAAAACTAAAAAGCTAGGAAAGAATATAATATGGGGAAAAGACACTTGAACTCCCTACAGAAGATCTACCAAAAATGTACAAAGATGATAACATGACCAAAACCTGGTGTCCATGCTAATTAATGTAAATATATTACATATATAAATATATATAAATGTATGTGTGAGTATATCTGTGTATATATACACGGGGTGGTAGGAGATTTCTATTTACCAGGCCCTCAACTAGACACATTAAGGACAGAGAAATAAACATGAACGTTCCTGCTCTCACAGAGCTCATGATCCGCTGGTCACATAAATAAATTAAACTACTAAGCACAGCACAGAGAATAATCCTGTTGTAAACCTTAGCCAACAATCATAACTATTATAGATCAGATATTCATTATATGTAAACTCAACAATAAAATTAATCTGGGAAAGCTTTATAAAAGTGGTAAATGTTAAACTCAGTTTTGAAGAAGGAAGAGACAAGATTTAGTGGGCACATTTGGAGTAGGCAAATCAGGAAAAAAATCTATCCCTTGAGATATTACAGAAGCAAGAGATTTTGAGTTGTGTGCAAAAAGGTAAATACTTAAAATTATTTCTTGAGTCAAATACATAATAAAAGGTTTAGGTAAAAGGAATAAAAACTCGGTTCATAAAAGGACCTCTTGCTTAATGTTTCCCAAATTTCTGTTCTTATTTCCTGAATAATCATTGGTATATTTGACAGTAAAATATAGAGAAAGAACATAAGTTTTAGGATTAATTTAGTAAACAGGACCTTGGAGAGGAAACTGTCTCCTTCCCTGATGTGAAAAACAGGCAAACAATTCTAAATTAGGAGATAGTTTTGAGAACTAAGTGAGATAAAATACGTAAAGGGCCTAACATAAGGCTTGATACCTACAATACACAAAACAAATGTTAGTTCATTTACTTCTCTACATATTTGTTCCCTGATCACTTTGGTACAGGAAGCGCTTAGTCTAATTTTTCAAACATATCATAAAGCACTGGAACATAATGATATTTGAAGACCTGACTTTTATATTTAAGATTCACTTTACTCTAATCAAAGAAAATTCTCCAGGTTATGATTTTATAAATCTGCTTTGCGGTAGTCCCCATAGAACTTAAATAAAACAAATCATATGTGGTTTAATCACAGTCGAATGTATGTGCCTCTTGGATCAAGAGAATACGTTAGTGACTGTGCAGTCTTTAAACACACTCTGCACATGGCTGTTGTAACAGAGTTCTATTTCTACAATTAGCTGTCAGGTAGAAGCTATGCTTTTTAAAAGAATTCTTCTCCTTCGGGTGCTGTGCCAGTTCCTCCGTCCTGTTGCCCCTTTTGATTTGTCCTGATGTGTTGTACATAATTGCCCTTGATAATAGTACCTAGAGCTCTTGATAAAGAGCTATAATGAATACCCCTCAATTCAGCATAAGAGGGACGGGCAGAGGGAGTTGTATGCATATCTGGGCTATTATCTCCTGACACGCTCTCTCCAAGTGAGACCCATTATGGCTTTCTCACTGGTTCCATGGAGCCAGGCAGGCTCCCTCCTTTCAGAAGCCGTCATCATCAGCTTGTCTCCCACCCCATCCCACATATCCATGCTTCTACGGTGTCCCGGGAGCTGAGGGACGTAGGGGAGTGGGGTTTCTAAGCCAAGGTCGCCTCCGGGATTAAGCTGGGTTCCACGGGCACAGATGTGAAAACTCTGAAGATGCCCAGTCGGGTTCTGCCCTCACTTCCTCCCCAGAAGGAGCACCGTGCTTCTTCTGCAGATGCTCAGGATTTTAATGAGACCCTTGCTGTCAAAATTCCTGCTCCTACGCGCAGGTGTTTGACCTCTGCACAAACGGGAGTGTCCTGCCTCGGTAAACAGCACGTTACCACCATAGCAATAAGTTAGAAACTCGAATTTCAGAAGCAGGGTCTTCAAAATAGGAGAGGATGATTTCAGGGCAGGACCTACAACATAATGAAATAATTCAGACCTCCCTTGGTTTTACCAGCACTCATAGATATCGTCTGCAGTATTTCTCAGGCGATAAGAAAACCCCCAAAACATGGAACTAAAACTAAAATACAAGCCTATTTCATTAAGGCGTATTCAATCCAGTCCAACAAACGTTTATTAAACAAAACATTTTTGAGCCTCTATCGTATGATTTTTTTTCTATTCAGCTTGTTCATTACTAATATATTCCCTGACATAACACTTCTTTTGCCATATAATTTAAACATTCACACTACTAAATTCTGCTCAATTTGCCCTCCTTCCACCTTACAATTAAAATGTTGCTATGAATTTAGTGTTTCCCCACAATGAAGTTGAACCTGGAGAAGAAAGGTCTTTCTTCTCATTTGGTAACCACTTCACAGGTATTTGCTCCATTAACTATGCAGGCAACCAACTGCATACTTTGCTCAAAGGTAGTGTGTTTTGTAAATAGAGGTCCTTCTCCAAAAACTCTATTTCCCAAATCTCTGGACACTTTTGCCAGCCTATTTTTTTTTTTCTCACAAACTGACTCAATAGAAGATTTAATAAGGTTCATTTCTTTCATTCACTCATCACCCATTCACTTACTTACCCATTCATTCATTCATTCAATCAATACTGATTACTGATTATAGGGCAGGCTCGTAGCTAGGAGCTGGGATCAGAGGGAACCAATCAAGACACGGTCTCACTCCTATGGAGCTGACAGTCTGTGGTTTCATTTTGTCAATGGGGAGATTTCAGGGGCTACCAGGAAATTCTGGCAGCCTGACAGGCAGACAGTGGGGCAGATTTGTAAGCACACACACTTGGAAGTCCTCAGATAGGAATTCCGCCACAGTCTTGGGAACTTGGGGACGTTATTTACCCTCTGATCCTCACTTACCTCATGGATAATTATAGAACCTTCATAGGGTTGATGGGAGGAGAAATGAAGTAATAACTCAAGTGAAGCATCCGGCCCCAAGCATGTAAGTGCTCAAGAAATGTTAGCTACTATTATTTTGTCTTGATTATTTTTTTCAGCTGAGGAAGTGATTCTTTTTTTTTTAGACCCAGTACTAGGATGACAAACTGCCAGCCTCCAGCCAGCTGCCACTGCCCACAGCAAGCATACATGCCGTACTTCTATGCTATAGCACTGATTAAAAATAGATTTTCATTCCCCACAGGACAAAGCTAAATCTGTGCACCTGAGCTTTCCCATCTCACTAGGTAAACCCTGTCAACTCCCTGGCAACATGCTCGTTAGACAAGTTTTAGTCCCTACCTGGGCTCACCTCTGTCTGCAAGACCAGAGGAATTCAGGATCATTCCCCCTGGAGCACGGAATCTTGTTCATTAGACAAGAATTATGAAATCACTTCCGCCACAATTGCCATAAACCTAGTTTATTAGTTCTAAGAAATCAATCACAATTTTTAAAAGGCCTCCAAGAGTTATAAGAGAGGCTGCCTGGTATCCAAGTTTTTCCCAGTACAGACTCTTTGAGGGCAGGGAGGACTGGGGTGGAGTGGGGTGGAGGGGTGCTGGGACATTGTTGGCTCAGACAGGGGACATTCCAGCCCTGTCCCATGCTCCGGCACTGGGTTCTTTATTCTAAAATTAGAATGTCCTTGGCATTTCTGGGCATTTAATGCCCTGCACTATATCTCTCTCCTGTGAATTCTGGTTGTGTTTATCTTAACTTACAGAGATGATTTAAAAACCTTAACATCTAATAGTTTTGTCAGACTCAGCCGAATGATTAGCTGTGCGGGGAAATTTTTTAATGATATTTCTATGCTTCATTAGCAGCCAAATATTCCAAACTCTGAAACTGGATTCCAAATCCCCTGAGAAGGAATCGAGTTTTTTTCAACTTTCAACCCCACAGAAACGTGCAGGTCACCTGGAAATGCACAATAATGAATGCATGAACAGAAGAACGCACAGCAAATCCATTTTCCGTGGTAGAACCCTGGGGCCTCGGCCGTGTTGCACTACGGTTCTCACTGCTCTGCAGGACCAGACAGAACCGGAGGCTGATTCCCAAGTACACTGTGAACAGCTGCCCACAGGCGCTCTGAACGGGGACTTGGGAGCCGATGGGGAAACACGGTCTGCCCCGAGTCGGGTCCCAGCTAATCCTTAATCCAGGATGTATGGACAACGGAGTAGGAGGGAGGCTGGACCTTCAGGCCCAGGAAGACACGCCCACACTCTTCCCTTCTTCTCCACACCCCTCCCCTCCTCCCATCGAGCTCCTCCCCTTTTCCCCATGCCCCTCCCCTTTGCACTCCAAGCCCCTCCCTTCCTTCCCCACACCCCTAGATGTGAATGTTTCCTTCACAGCCTCGGAAGGAACCATAAACATGGGTATTCTCCAAAATTCCACCCTCCTCCTTTTCCTTCTTTTCCTCTTCCATTCTCTCAGAAATCCCTTCTAATCCCACATATTAAACTTCCCCATCAATGGCATGATTAACAGCACCAGTCCTGGTGCCAGATGGCGCCACCACGTTTTAACTGTAGAGCCATGGGCAAGTTAGTTAAAATCTCTGCCTCAGTTTTTTCATCTTTAAAATAGGGATAATAGTACCTCTTTATATGGGACCATTGTGTGGATTGAATGAATTGGTACAGGCAGAGCACGGAGAAAAGTGCCAGTGTAAATATTAACCATTTCTTAAGGTATCGGTATTTTAATTTCTGAATGCAGATGACTCTCAAATCTTTACATACACTAAGAACTCTCACCATCATCTCAAGGTCTAAATGGCAAAGTTTGCACCCGTCACATTCGCATGTCTCAGCCCTGCTATTTTGTGTATATTTCCCCACACAAATATGACACCCTCATTCACCCATCTACCACAGCCAGAGCCCAAAGAGTGCATTTTACACCACACTCTCCTTCCCTCCATTTCCTATCGAGGATAACTCCCGACTTTCTGAGCTCTTCCCCAGACCCCTCGCCCCCTGGCCCCTCATGGGTGTGACCATCACCTCTGGGAGTCTCCCTTCTACAGGTCTCAGCTTCCTCCAGCCCCTCACTGCCTCCAAAAGTGGTGTGACCTGCGAATCCCTGATTAATCATGTTCTTTGGAAAGTGTCAGCACACAGCTCAGGACAGTGCTGTCTCTGGGAGGGCAGATGGGGGTGGACGCAACTGAAGAGATCAAAGCTCTTGATGTGTCTTACTTAAGCTGAGAGGACAGCACACAAGCGTTTGCTGTATTCATCGTCATTAAATTATACTGATCCACACTATATATACCCTTTTGTAGCTAAGCTTTATTTACTTTAAAAAGCAGCAAAAGTTTAAACTCTAACTGGGTGCAATGCTTGTAGGAAGGGCCTGATTCATAAGGCTTTCCACAATCGGACTCAAGTAACCTCTTGGCCCTCATCGTATGGTCGCGTCACCCTCCTTCTTTCACTCTCCAGCCACGATGCAAAGGCGAGAGAGCGTGAGGGCAGGAAGGGAGCCAGGGCGGTGCAGGAGCGGGACCCCATCCCGGTGGTAAGTGGATCTCTCCCGCCATGGCCTGGAGGAGGCGCCCTGAGGTCACCTGCTCCCCTGTCCCCCAGCACACCAGCTGTGCCGCAGAAATCACCAGTCCGTTATGTCCCATGGAAATGTGCAACTTACCCACCCCGAGAGCCAGCAATGTGGTGCTTACAGAGGCTGGCGGAGCGCGGGCAGAAACCACAGCCCCAGAGAAATCAGCTTCAAATCTGTCCGACCTCTCTGTTCCCCAAACTGCTCGTCAGCTGAGCTTCTTCCGAGGCTGCTCCCATGCTGGTGTCTCCTCCCCTCTCTGCTCTTGTATGTGTGTGTAAGTGTGTGTGCATGCGTGTGTGTGCTTGCGAGCGTGTGTATGTGTGATCGCCTCTCCCTCCCGCCCAGCAGCGAAGCTCTCTTGGTCTCCTGGTTCTTGTTACTTTCCCAGAGGCTGGGAGGCTCATGCTTTGCCTCAAACACCTGATCACAGGGAGTCTTTCTAACACCATGATTTCCCTTCAGGAATTCTGGTGAATACAGTGTTCTCCGTTGTGTTAGAACAGCTTATCTCCCTCTAATACGTTTAGGATAGTTACCACTTTCCCCTCCTGGGGTATTCGGGGAGCACTACAGTATTAAGGGGCATGCTGTAGTGGGACCGGAGGAGGTGATTTCTCCTACAGCGGCTCCCGACCCACAGCGTTTCCACATTAATACGAGATCGACCCAGGGTCCAAGCTTTCCCTATGTTGTTGGCTCTGTCTGGAATATCTCACTTCCTTCTTATCACCTAGTTAATTCCTATTCATTCTACCATTTTTTTTTCTTTCTTTTTTTTTTTTTTTTGTGGTACGCGGGCCTCTCACTGTTGTGGCCTCTCCCGTTGTGGAGCACAGGCTCCGGACGTGATAGCTCAGTGGCCATGGCTCACGGGCCCAGCCGCTCTGTGGCATGTGGGATCTTCCTGGACCGGGGCACGAACCCGCGTTCCCTGCATCGGCAGGCGGACTCCCAACCACTGCGCCACCAGGGAAGCCCCATTCTACCACCTTATTTCCATTTACTGTCACCCCCTTGCTGGAACTCCTCTTGAGAAATCGTTACTCCTCTCAGGACCGCCACATTCAGTGGCCCCGGTTGTTCACTGCACAAATCCAGTGGGTGCCATTCCCATAGACATTCCCATTGGCAACTATCTGAATCGTGTCCCTTGAGGCTGTGCAGGGTATGACCTATATGACCTAGTACTCTTTCTTTTGTTCCTCCTCAGCAAGGCACACTCCTCTTTTTGTGTAGTTTCCTCTTCTCTGCTTGTCTTACCTCTACTGAAGTCTGTGCCTCAAAGGAGCAGGGAGCATGTTTTCTCTGAGTCTGTCCAACACTTAGCACAGTTCTGGGCACAAGTGGCTCTCTGTAGATAAGTAAGTGAGCTCATTGATTGGTTAGTTCTAAATGGATTGTAAATTCTCCAACTGCTCCACAATCACACTGGTGACTTAATGAAGGTTGCTGAGCAATTGTTCTGCATACTTTAATGAGAGAATGAGAGGAAGAGAGAGAGAGAGAGAGAGAGAAGGGAGAGAGAGAAGGGAGAGAGAGAGAGAGAGAGAGGAGGAGGAGGAGAGAGAGAGAGAGAGACTGCTCAAAGTAAATAATACCCAGGAAAAGAACAGTGTACTAACACTGAGTAGACCCTAATGAAGAAAGCCTCGGAACCACCATGCCTGATTCTGATCAGAAGTGAAGTCCTCTACCCACCTGCACGGATAAAGGATGAGAAAAGCCAAGTAAAGCAGGTAGATAAACAAACTGCCAAGAAGGAGATTTCTTGTGCTTTGGGGAGAAATGTTGGCATTACTGCGCCTTACCCTGGAAAAGGTCAAAGGAGTGTCTCCGCGGAGGCATTCTAACAAGGATGCACTGCCTTTTATTTGCAAAAAGAAAGCTTCTGAGCGCAGCTCAGCCCGCGGGCGGGTCTGGGCTCTCGGATGAGCGCGCACCGCGGTGACGGATTTGAGTCTTTTCCACCTGGGCAGGTGGCTGCTGCTAGGAATTAGCAAATGACGGACCCAGCTGAGAAAAGTGTTTAGTAAAAAAAAAAATTACCCTTAAATATTATTAGTTTATCTTCAGTAGACTTCAGGTTGACGAAATGAAGATCAAGCGAGCCACCGCTCAACGGTGCCAAATTACAATTCTTCACGCGTTGCAGCGGAGAGCGCTGAGGCTCTCGCCCCAGACGGCGTCCCCAGGAAATCAACAGTGCCTGCGCTCTGGGGCCATTCTGCCTTGTTCCCTACGTATTGTTTCGATTCAGATTATTTCTGGAAACAAGATAATTGTCTCCTAGCTACCTAATTCCCCGGAATTCTCCCAAGGCGCTGCTGGTGGGAGGGCTCGGGGAGCCGGTTGCTGTTAGCAGCTCTGGACATGAACCCTCTCCCCTGGGTCTCTCCAGTTCCCGAGAATATAGATCAGCTTTTCAACATCCACACCGGGGAATTCCTTTCCGTTTTAGGGGAAGCTGGGAGGACAACTTTTTAGCATATTTACAATAGTCAAAAGTAGGGAGGTGGATGGAAAAATTCTGTTAAAGGAAGAGTAAACAGGATCCTGAGACATCTATCTGTAGAAAGTCTTGCTTTGCTCACAAGTCAGAAGCCGGAGTTTTAAGATCACTCATGTAAATACCTCCCAGGATGTCTTCCCTGATTGAGGATGTGTGAGGGTTATTGAGTTTTGAATTAGAGGCACTTTAATAAAACAGTAGAATATTCTTATCTGATTGCACCTGCATTAATCGTGTTAAAGAGGCCTCTCCTTGGATCAGGGTAAATGAACCCTGATCCAAACTTACTGGAGACTCAGACCGGTATTAGTTTTAAGATTCCTGTAAGCTATCCAATTTGTTAGATTTCAGTAATCGAAGGAACATGAGAGCATGCCTCTTGTTGAAGAATTTTTTTTTTTGCCTGTGTTTTAGTTTGCTTAATCTCTCTGATTGCATACTCCAGTCGAGGTATTAAAAAATAACTTGCATTAAATAACAGAATTTATTTCAATTGTTTTTTTAAATTGTAAGAAGTCTTTCATAGAAACAAACAAAAAATGCATAGTTAAATATCACATAGGAAAACTAGCTATATATCTAATTAAAATGGAATGCACATTTCACAATTAAAATGCAAATATGTGTTCAATTGATATACATGCATCAATATACTTCAGATTATTAGTTGTGTAGTTTCTGATGACTTCCAGAAAATCAATATACATGAGTAAACGCGTGGACAAGCTGCTACCTATTAGTACCCTAAACCTCAATTCTGCAAGAAAAAGCATTCATTGAGCTGAAGTTCAGAAAGTTTTCAATTGCCATGTGTATGATGTTGTAAACTTTATTATATATTATGAGAATATTAATAAGGACATCTTCAAAGTTTTTCCTCGATTGTAGAGATGTTCTTTTAACAAGCTTTTTAGATTTTACAAGTAAAGCAAAACAAACACCTCAACATTAGAATTCATTAGTTCTTTCATTCAACAACTTTTTGTGTGTTTGTTTTAGATCCTACTGTACTCTGGTGCTCTTTTAGGAATGGGGATATGACGGTAAATGAGACATATGGGATCCCTGACTTTATGGAGCCAAGGAGCTAGTGCAGATGACAGACAATAATGAGTGAACATATAGAAGCATATGAATTCAGATGAGATGGAGAAAATAATGCACAGTGAGGCTATGGAAAGGTTGGGGAGAGGGTGGGATTACTGGATGGTGGGATGGTGGTGGTTCTCTTAGAGAAGGTAAAAGGTTAGCAGCAACGTGACTAAAGAGAAAGAAAGGAGAGTGTGAAAACATGTGGGAGGGGTGTTCTGGGTAGAAAAATCAGCAAGTGTGGAAACCAGATGTGGCTATGAGTTTGGTGTCTTAGAAACTGTATGGCTAGGAAGGAGTGAGCAAGGAGAATGGTGGAGAAGATGGAGTAGAAGGTTATTTGGGGACCAGATCAGGAAGATCCAGGAAGGACATGGTGAGGACCTTTGACTGCATTTTAAGTGTGATGGGAAGCTAGTTAATAATTTAAATAGGAGTAACATTCTAATTTGTGAATTAAAATATCATACTGGCTGCTGTTAGGAGAATGGATTGGTGAGGGGCATAAATAGAAGCAGTGATGCAAATACAAAGATGCGTTGAGCATTGCTAATACCTACCCAAATCTCTTCTCCTTTCTTACACAGTAAAAGAATTCAGCACTTCTTCTGGACAGTCATGTGACTACCTAGAAAGCTATATTTACTTGCTCTCATTCCAGAAGGAGTTGCCGGTGGGGTGTAATCAGGAGTCAGAGAGGGAGTCAGACATGTGGCCTGAGTCCTGTTGGCCCCTTCCTTTCCTCCTGCCTGTGTGGTCAGTGGTGTGAATGTGATGGATGGCCATTGACGCAGGCGTCTTGGCCCATGCGGTGATGTTAGGATGGCAGAGGAAGAATGTAGAAGGATGGCCTACCTCTGAAATTCTGTGTGAAAGAATACAAGCATACCTTGTTTTTTTTGGCTTTGCTTTATTTTGCTTCAAACATACTGCACTTTTTACAAATTGAAGGTTTGTGGCAACCCTGCACTGGGCAAATCTATCGGTGACATTTTCCAAAAGCATTTGCTCACTTCATGTCTCTGGATCACATTTTGGGAATTCTCATAATATTTCAAACTTTTTCATTATTATTGTATTTGTTATGGTGATCTTTGATCAGTGGTCTTTGATATCACTATTATAATTGTTTTGGCATTTTTAACAATAAAATACTTTTAAACTAAAGTATATACATTGTTTTTTAGACTGAATGCTATTGAATACTTAATAGACTACAATATCGTGTCAATGTAACTTTTGTATGCACTGGGAAACCAAAAAGTTCATGTAACTCACTTTAGTGCCTATTCACTTTATTGCAGTGGTCTGGAACAGAACCCACACTATCTCTGTGAATGACTGTAAACTTCTGTTTTGTTTAAGCCACTGATATTTTGGAGTTTAGGTTAGGCAAATCTAATTCCAAGTATTTCAGTAGATAACAATGGCTTAATGAGATACAAAGGTGCTTGCTTGGATTGGGTATAATGTCGGAGGTGGGAATTGTTGGATATCACAGTGTATTTTGAAAGTAGAATCATGAGAGTTTACTGATCTGAATTTTCTAGATGAATGTGGATGATGAGAGAAAGAGTGGAACCAAGGATGGCTGCCAGGATTTTTGCCTGAGTAAATGGTTGGATTGGAAATGTAGATAATAAAACACACCCCTGGCGCATGATTACAAGGGGGCAGATTTGTGATGAAAACATGAGTAACTTCCCTATAAGTTACTTCTATTTTTCAGTGCAAAGAAGTAAGGTCCTCAGCTGAGAGTGAAAATGATAGATGGGCTGTTGGAAACTTAAGGAGGGCGGAAAAGGTGTAGAATGGACATTTGAAAGAGGAGGTTGAGTGAGTTGAGCTGGGAGATGTACTAGCATTCCTGGACTGCACTGAAAACTCACTTATGTTTGTGATGAAATGTTTCAAGTAAGACAATCTTCCCACCACCAGCAGCATCATTAGATAATCTTTCCCAGACCATATTCAACTGGTCAGATATGGACACATAGTTAAGAGAGTTGGATATAACCAAAACAGTGGTTTTACACAGAGAGTACAGTTGAGGGATAGAGGGGCAAAAGCCCTGAGGATGTATCGAGGGAATTGCCATAGTAATGGACCATGAAATCTAAGCTGGGCAAGCAGGGAGTAGGAGGTGTAGGGAGGGATGGACATTGACAAAGGGGTAGAACAAATGAATTGGAGGTCCTAGTGTAGATGAAGCCATATCAGTGTAGAAGTACCAGCTTAAGTGAGCTGGAAAAATGAGACGTTGGGCCAGAGAATGTTTTAATTAAAGATTTTGTAGAGAATGTGGTACTGGTAATAGTAAGTACAAGGAAATGGTCATGGAATTGGATGGCCGAAGTGGAGGAGGAAAGTTTATTCTGGAGGTGAGGGAATTAAGGGACAGTAGGGTATGTGTTTGAGGATCCTTTACCTGGGTGTTCAAGTCGCCAGGAATGATGATCAGTGCCTTGGTGGAGAGAGAGAAAGAGAGTCACGTGGGTGCAAGCTCCAGCCTGCCCAGAAGAATGGTAGGGGACTTTGACTGGAAAAGGGGGGCATTTGGAATAATCTGATTGTGTGTGCTTTAAGGATTCTGGGGGGTCATCTCTTTGGTCTCGCTTGTTTATTTTATAGGCCAGAAACAGACACTGTCTGGGAAACAGGGAGGATACCACCCCATCTCCAGGCCCTGCAGAGCCCATCACGAGGACGGGAGCCATCACTTGAGAGGCTTGCAGTGCAAACCGCGTCTTCAGGTGGTAGTTGGGACTATGTGAGAGCCGGAGGGTGATGCACTGATAACAAGACTCCACAGAGGACAGAGCTGGACAGAAATGTGGTCAGAAGAGAAAGAAGAGCAAACTGAGAATACACATGGTGACCAACCCCTGGAACATTCTTCAGACTTGGACATGTGCAAAGCATTCTTAGGGTGGAGGGTGGGGATTGGGGAGTGTGGGAATACTGAGCTCTTCCCGTCCCAGCCTCATGAGTAAATGCAGCTGATTGTCCAAGCCCCAAGGAGCATTCAGTCCCTGTTGCCTCTCAGAGGACATACTTGAAAGTAGAGATTGGACAAGCTTGGTCAGGCTGTCTCTGTTTCACTGTCCCTAAGCCTCCCCTGGGCTTGAGGAAAAGTCAGAGGATTGTCACACAGGCGTATTGTAGTGTTTTCTTTAAGGACATGTCCAGAAGCTCAGAGAGGTGCACACTTTAGCTTTAATTCTTGAAGTATTAAAGAATTAAAGTGCTAAGATGTCCTTTCCAAACCTAAGAATCCATAACTGCAAGCTATTCTTGAAGTTTAAGACATACAAATGAGTTTTTAGAAAGAGAAATTCTAAGACCCAAAAATGATGACTCCACCCCTTCCTGGGCTGTGTGTACACACACACACACACACACACACACACACACACACACCAATCTGTCATTCAAACCTCATCGAGTTCCCTCTTCTATGTTCTCTTGGTAGCCTCCATGCTCATCCCTGCTGAGTACTTACAAGACTGTGTAATTTGCCTCTGTTCTTGTCTTCTTACTAGACTTGCAAACAGGAGCTGTTTTTACCATTGTGTTTCCAGAACTCAGTAAGTGGTAGGTGCTTGAGAAATGTTTATTGGATAAAAAAGAATGAGTAAACAAATGCCCTGAGACCCATCACAAAGTAGGAGACATCATTTTTTTTTCATGATTCCAGGCACATCCTACAGGTCTAGTTTCCCCTTATTCTGAATGGGGCCAGCAAATCTGTCTTCTCTTTTGCCATGTAAGCCAAGCCACCTGGTGGAAGCTGTGAAAATGGTTGCAGTGGAGTTCATGGCTGTGACAGCATTTTCAATATGGCACTAACCCTTTCCAAGCTAGGAGCCACCATGGGAGTATCCATCTGTCTAATGAATGGACCCTGATGTAATGCAAGACACTAACAGACATTGTTCATCCATTAAGTGGTTTATGGCCTCCACACTCCATCTGCCTCAAGGAATCAAAGGCCGAAAAATAAGTATATTTTAATGAATCCACTTACATGTTTCAAGTATGTTCTTGAATAGGTTCTTCCCAAACCAAAGAGCACCTAAGTGTATCAATGAAGTGAAACAGCACAGAAGTAATACCAATGATCAAAGCCCCGTTCATACTGTAATTTCTTCCCACAAATGCATTTCTCTCTAGTAATTGTCACCTTATACTGTACCCACACATACAAGAGCTTCTGTGCACTGAAGGCAAAGACCACACGTGTGAAACCAAATAGTCCCACAGCAGAAGGAGACTTTACCTCGTCTCCGTAGATAACAACTCAATCGATTGTCAAAAGGCACTTTTGTCCCAACACTAATATCCCCCAAATCAGGGAAGAAGTTGAGGATACAATTTAAGTAACCCACAAAGGATTAATAAAAAGTAATTACATGTGAATAAGACAAAATAGGGAGTTTCATTTCCTATTTTCATTGCCATCATAAGGAGACAACAGAGAATCTGAAAGTGCCTGGATATAGGTTCACGTCACGCTCCAAAGCCACATGCAGACTGAAACAAAAATCCCACAGCCAAGAACCTGCTGATGAAAGTCAGACACACTGCCTGGTATGATTCTTGTGCCAACTGTACCTTTGGGAGCTAATGTAGAAAGATTGTGCTAAGAATAGCTAAGATTCAGTGCTGGCTTAGCGTTTACAGACGGGGTCCTGGGAGCCATCACAGACCACCTCCATGACTGGTCCTGCCTCAGCTAGGGATCCAAGGCCCACAGAGCCTGCCTGTGGGAAAGCAGGATACCTGGTTCCAAGATCTGGCAATAATGTGAACACACAGAAGTATTTTCAGGGAAGTGGTAAAAGAGGGAAGATGGACTCATTTGTCTGGGGAATGGTAGAGTCCTTTGGTCCTGAATAGTAGCTGTTGGCTATGAACAGTTACTATGGATAGTCAGGCTGAGGAAATATAAGATCCTTCTTGCAACTAACTTTTGCATCCTGAGATCAGACACAAAAAACGTTTGGGGGGCTTCCCTGGTGGCGCAGTGGTTGAGAATCTGCCTGCTAATGCAAGGGACATGGGTTTGAGCCCTGGTCTGGGAAGATCCCACATGTCACGGAACAACTAGACCCGTGAGCCACAACTACTGAGCCTGCGCATCTGGAGCCTGTGCTCCACAACAAGAGAGGCCGCGACAGTGAGAGGCCCACGCACCGTGATGAAGAGTGGCTCCTGCTTGCCACAACTAGAGAAAGCCCTTGCACAGAAACGAAGACCCAACACAGCCAAAAATAAAAATATATAAATTAAAAGAAGGCTCAACATTAAAAAAAAAAAAGTTTGGGGAATTACTACTGATCTTGCCAAAATTTTTTCTTGGTTCTTGGTGAAATGAGAAAAATAATGACTGTGTAGAGAGTTTTCTGAAAGGCTAAATATAATCATAAAATATAGTCTTACTTTTTCTAATTAACCTTCTACCCTGTTTTTAGTGTTAAAATGCCTTTTCTTTTACAGGATTATAATGATATGTATGAGGTGAGAGTCGCACCTCTTTGGTTTATGTCCTTGTTGGCATAATAAGAGGTGGATAACCCTGCCGGACCTCCACTCTCTTTGGAGGATTTTACTAGACTGAAGTCTACTTCCCAAGAGGATCAGAAGCAGCTGCTCCAGAGGGCAGTCTTGACTCTTGCATGAAAAACTTGGGTCAGAAATTCTTTCATCAACCAAACAAAACCCAAGAGGCTGGAGAGAAGTTCCACTGCCCAACTCGCTGGGCCGTGCTAGTGAACATGTGTCTTGGACCCTCTCTTTTACCTTCTCCCATGCTGGCAGCATTTCATAAATCAGCAGAACCCACAAGCCTTCTCAAAACATGTGGCAGGAGAGCCCACAAGCTCTGCCATCTGTGGAGGGCACCAGCATCCCTCATGAGGATGAAAACCTAAAGGTCAAGGGCAGGTCTGTGCCCTTTCTCCTTCCTAGAATGTAAGTGATCCCAAGATGCAGTTCTACGAACAGAACACAGAAGATACATTCTGCTCATTACTCCTAAAAGCAGGGCATTATGAGTGATGAATGATTGCGTCATTTCAGAAAATTATCTCCTAAAGACTCTCTCTCTTTGGAAGTTTCTTTTCAGGCATCTTTTCTCTTCCATCTTTTACAACGTCTTGGTCTCATCCACTCCAGCACTTACTTTCTTTCTTGTTTCCTTTTTTTAACCTTCCTGACCCTCGGCACCTTATTTCTCCAACTGGAATCATTTATAGTAGAGGAGCTTACAGCAAGATCACAGGATGTAGTGGAGAGAACTTCGATCTGGTCCTAACAATGAATTTTTTGAAACTAGACTCTTCAGAGGCCTTCATTTCTATTGGAATCATGTCTAATATCTCTTCTAGCTCTAAACATCTGATCTAGGATTGCTCAGAGGTAAATATGTTTTCTTTAACCATAATCACACAAATTCTCCCAGAATCCAGGCCATGAGCTACTCCATGCCTCTCGGCTTGTTTGAGGCCATGTCTGGTCAGAATCCCATTCATCCACTTTTTCAATCATCTGTTCATTCACTCAATCATTTCTTATTTGTCAAATGCAACTGAAAAAATTACCACCTGTTTTTCTTCACATGTGTGAATGGAAAAGCAATAGCTGCTTTCTGCACACACAAGGTTAGCTTTCTCTTCTCCTCTGTAAAGTCTTCATTTGTTTTTGCAGGTAAAGCTTCCCCACTTTGTGCTTTATTTAGAATTTCATTGTGAAATGTGTAGTACTGTGTTGTTTTTCATTGTTTACACACCTCCCTCTCTGACTGTAATATTAGCTCCTTGAAGGTGGTAAGTGGCTATGACCCAGTTCAGACCTAGAACAGAGTGTGGTGTGTAGCAACGTCAACAATTCCTTATGAAGTACTTTCTAGATTCCAGGCACTGTCCTAGTCAACTTACATGTACTAAGTCATTTAATCCTGGCAATGACCCTGTCAATGATTTGTTGCTATCATCCCCACTATACAGGTAAGAAACTGAGGCTCAAAGAGTTGAAATGATTTGAGCAAGTTCATACAGATGATAAGAAACAGAGCTGGGATTCAAGTCCAATAGACTGGTTCCTAATTCCACATAATAAATATTACACTATATGACCTCACCATTAATTGAAAAAATTGAATTGATTATCACCATTGGCTTCACAAGAATGTCAGAATGACATAAAATACAATAATTATATTCAATATATAATATACTCCAAAAGTTGAAATTTTACAATGATCCTCAGATTCTGAGATCCCATTGTGAGGCACAATTTTAAAAGATTATACCTCTATTTATTGTATAATATTCCACATTATATTAATTACATAACTCTTTGGAAGCATTCCATGATAAACTCCTCCATGGAACTGAACATATTTCTTATCTCCTGAGCACTATTCTAACTCTCCTTCCAAATAAGCCTGCTAAGTTTAACTTGTAAATATGTTTACTTGACTAGTTCAGGTTTTAGTCAGGGAAACATAAATGGCAATTAGGATGAAGATTCATGATTTTGGGAAACGAGAAGTAAATCTCACGGTGTAGACTTGATTGAAGATATTTCAATGAATAAATGGGCCAATAAAAAATGTGCTTTCAACCTTTATTAGTCACTGAATATTGACTAAATAAACGCTGAACCGTGGGCTCTTCACAGATTAATTTTCCAGTTCAATGTGCAACCTCCTCTGAGGTTTCCTCAAGCTGGACTCAGTCCTCGGTTAACTTCATTACAGCTTGAAGAGACTAGATAAAAAGGAAGATGAATGGTATTTGAAATTAGTATTTTCCCCTTCAGGGCTAATCTACACATCAGATATTATCAATTTTTTATCCTGTTCCCAAATCAAATGATTTCAGAGACTCTACACTGGCTGAGTTTGAAACAGAAATCCCCAGTGAGCTGAGACTCACAGCTGTAGTTTACTTGCTCCTTCCTCAACTTAGAAGCAGAGTCATTAATTTGGGCTTAGATTCCAGCCGGGCCCCGGGGGGCAGGGCTGCTAGGGGCACCTGGCAACTTCCCGAAAGCCTGGAGGAGTTGGGCCTAAGTATATCAGCCCTTCTTTTTAAAGATACAATAGGAACTTGTGAAGATTCCTTTTTTATTGGTAATTTCATTTTCCTCCCTTTAAAGACATTCTTCAGTAATGTGGTCCTCTTAGCATCTTAAATATCTCGCAAGCTGTTACAAAGACGCCATTCAGGTCTTCGCGGGAGCAAAGCTCTGTGATAGCACAAACACAGGAACTGAGAAGCTACAGCCTGTTCCCAGGGAGGGACTCAGAGCCACAGAAAGTTGGCAGAGGGCAGCCGCTGCTCCGATGAGAGATGGCATGAATGCATTTGAGACAAAGGGCCGAGGGAGACTGGACCCATTTTCCACTGAGGATAAAAAGCTATCATCAGCCAAACCACCTAGTTCTGCTCCCTTTCATGCTTCCCTTCTCTCATCTTCTTGTCCGAATTATTGAATAAGTCACCCATCAGATGTTGTAGAAATTATGTAAAACAGAGAAATGTGACTTTATCGGGGAATGTGAGACGTAACTTGACAGGTCACCCCTCCATAGTTGCTGCTTTTATTGGCAAAGTAACCCAGGAGGCAAATATTCATTCAGACTAGTGAAAAAACTGAGTTTTATTTCCAGATGACAGATGACATATCCTTGAGACCCAAAGTATTGTATTATTCTACAACAGTAGTATCTTTGTAGCAGTAGTGTATGAGCAAGCCTTACTTCCAAAACAAAGAAACAAAGTTAGGAAGGCTGAATGAGCTGCCATGGTCAAAAAATCAAGAAATTTAAAAAAATAATTTACTTTATTTACATTATCAGTAAATGGACCCAGAAGTCCTCAACGATCACTAGACCACTATATTATTTAAATCAACCACCAAGAGGATAGTATAACAAAACCTACCTCCCCAATATCTAAAGTAAAGCTACTGGGAGACTAAATGCCCCTTGGTGTTACATCATGGTTATTGTACGTTACATATTTTTCTCAGTTAATACAACTGGTTTAAAGCACTATTACAGTAACTAACACCAGGACCATTTAATTATGTTTATTCAATAATGAAGAATCCCTAGCATCTTTCCTACAGGATAAAAGCAAATTGTAGAAACCTTTTTCTCTAAGGGCAGTACTCAACAAAAGGCCATTTCTTTTGGAAGTCCAATTTAATTATGGTCTTTGAAAAGCAGTAGGCATTTTGGCATTTCACTTAAATCTAATAACTGTGGCAGAGTATTTGACTTGTGAACAATATTAGCAAAGCCTAGAAAACTGGCGTTAAAATCCCCAAATTTCCATTTGTTTATTTAAAACAGAGAGTTCTTGATAAGCAAGATGGTGTCTTTCTCCTCCCCCAATCAGCATGGCCCATACGCCTTTCTAAGCATTCCCTTGAGTCTGAAGCTTTTATAAAATCTTTCCCAAGGCTGTTTGACATCAGGAGAGGCCTCGAAAAGGGGTCTGCACCTTTCCCTGAAGACCACGTATTAGACTTGACGGGATCACGGTTCACCATTATCCCTCCCAGAGATGATGGAGTGTTTGTTCTGTGAAGCTCGTTCATGGAGTCCTGAAACTCCTAACTGAGGTGGTTTTCAGTTATTCTGGCCCCCATAAGGTACTCTTGCCACCTCCTTTGAAATGTCCCTCACCTCAGGGGTACTAACTCTCCACAGTACGGTATGAGATGTGACAAAAGATCAGTGGGAAGAGTCCCACTCTCCTCCTCTTACTCTGTGTGGCCCAAGGAAAGAGCATTCATCTCTCTGATTTTCAGTTTCTCATCTTTAAAATGGATACAACAGAAGCCACTACTCATATTACAGGGTCATTTTAAGGTTTAAAGAAAATCATGCATGTCAAGCCCTTAACAGAGCACCTAGTACAGAAAAAAATGTGAGAGTAACTATTATTTGAGGACTTAAGAGACAAGGATAAAAAGCCAGGAAAAAGCTAGGAAAGTCAACAAGAAGAGGAAAAATGATGAGTGAGCCAAAAGACGGAAATAGATGAAAAGACACAATTACAAAATTTTGTCATCAACCACTCATTCTGCTCTATAAAAAGCTGGGTAGAAAGGCTCCTCTCCCTCATTATTGTTGCAATCCGTGTTCCATGACAGTGACTTCAGCTCATTTGGAACAACACAGAGTATAAATAAATAATGAAGTGCTGGCTGTTGAGAATGCACATCTACAATCTGAGAAGAAGAGTCACTTGTAGGTCTGCAGTCCCTGCTAGGTATGCTTTGCATGCATTTTCATAATTGTGACAAGAAGCAGGCAGCCCTGGCTTGAGGTAATTGACCAGAGGTAATGAATACAAGGCTGAACATTGCACAAAGAGCACTGCAGGGACTCAGCCCCGGCCCTTCAAATACTTATAATTTAAGGAGGACATTAATGGCAGGGACAGACAGCCAGTGGAAGCCATACAGCTCTGAGCCAGCATGAGGCTGACAAGGAAGGTGTGCGATGGGAAAATTCAATGTCAATGTATTTTAGGCCAGGGAGAGTGTATAACTGAATGCATAGCCAAATGGTTGGATATCCAGACTGGGTAAAGGTGGAGAAAGAGAAGATTCTGGAACTTTCTCATGAGCCCTAGAGGACTCTATGAGTATGACAGTCAACACTGAGAGTGTTGGGAAGAGGATAAAGGGTAGGTCAGGGTAGAACCTCACATGCTACGAACAATCCTTCACTCCTGAGGAAATGGGAAGACCCTGCTGTCAAAGGGACCAAGAGAAGAGTGAGGTGTGGTAGGACGCATTGGCATTCACCAACCCTGCCTTCTCCACTGCGCTTGAGCCCAGGTGTGGTGGAAAGTCCATCAAGGCAAGCTGAACCCATTTAAAGAACTCCACAGAGAAGAAACTGACCAGGAAATAAAAAGTGTGGAACTTCAAACACAACTGATCAAGCCATCACTCTCTTATATCTAAACGTTCCATTAAAACACTCTAATTTTGAAATCATACCCAATAGTGGGCTATTTTGGGGTGGTCTTAGAGAATCAATACATGTAGGAGGTTCTGAATTCTCTCTGCAGGTACTCCAGGTTTTCGGGGGTATCTCTACATCCCCAGAAACTTTGCTGAGCAGAAGACTCTTCTAATGTTTGCACAAACAGCCTGGGAGCCAGCCCTTACTCTGGGTCTATCCTCTCAGCTCAGGTAGGTGGAAGAACTGGAGTCGAGAACAAAGGCTTCTGGGAGTTTCTACTCTTCAGGCAATGGTAGAGGGTTCACTCCTTTTCCAGGACTCATTGCGCAAGGTGCAGCCTTCTGCCACCTGAGGCTGGAGAAAACTTCCAGGACTTCAACCTTTTTCCACAGAGAGAAATGGGGAGGCAGATACCCACCAAAATTGGTGATACCATAACAGCAAATTTCCTAGCTAGACCTTGGTTTGATGGCAGTAATATGTCTCTTCATTAGTTCTCTGGTCAGGCAATGTTTAACCAAGATTTTGGAGGCAATATTAAGGGATAATTTAGCTAATAATTTCTAATGGTCCAATTAAAGGACTTCTGTATATAAATAAAGAATATCTGGTTTTAGGGTAAATGCATTATTCTTGTACATATACATCTGACCTTACCATGCATTGGCTGTAGAAAATTCTAGAATTCAATTCTATAATTCAATTGCATAATCTGGTGACAAAGTGAGGACTAAAACGTGTTTCCTATGCTAATATCCTATTGTTTCAGATTAGCTAGTTATGGTAGGAACTGTGAATACATTGACTAGTGACAACCCTTGTCCTCACTAGGAGAGCCCAGTGGTGGAGACAGACAAGCTCACAGACAATTCCCTGTGAGAAGTGTTCTCAGAGATATGATTGAAGACCTATGAGGGCATAGGAGAGGGAGAACTAAAGTTCTGGAGAAGTCAGGTAACTCTGACTAAGAAGTAGCACTTGAGCAGGATAGAAAAGGATGACTAGGTGTGCCCAGTGAAGGAGATCACCTGACATGCCCAAGGCTAGGACCACACAGGGTGGTTTTTCAGGTTGTTACCTTCCAACTCTAAGAGCTATGGTAATGGTTGAATCTGCATAAGCCTTGCGTCATTGTACTGGCGCCCTCTTAGTTATTCATCATCATTTTTTTGGTTTGTTTTGGACTTGGGTTATTGCAATGGTCTTTGCCACCTGATTAATTGGAAACTATTTGACAGAAGGAGGCTGACATTGCTTCCGCCACCACAAAAATTCAGTGAGGTATATATTAATATGGAAGAGGGGGTGTGAATTGAATCTGGCTTTTAAGTTTAGAGATGGCTAGGAAACAAGAGTGGTACAGCTGAAAAGTACTTTCTCCACTGTGCAATAAAGGAGATTTTCTTAGCAGAAATATTAAGAGGAAATTTTCTGAGCATAAAATGTACATTCACAAGAAAAGTAGCATAATTGATAGAATCTATGGTTTAACTAGAGCAAATGCTTCTTGTTATTTAAAATAAACTAACTTTCCTTGACTAGCTTCTGACTTTGGTGACACAATGAAGAAATAGGAATTTTCTCCTAGGAAAAGTTTCGGCTCTTTATAAAAATAAAGGAATCCATCAGGTCATTTCTTTGAGATGCCACTTTAATTATAAGGCCACATGCACATGGCAGCAAGAGGCAATGACCTCAGAGAACAAAGATTCTGCATTTTGAGCAAGTGCCTATTAATCGCATCCACTCCACACCCTGATTTCCTCACAAATGCCTGTTGAAGAAATCTTGCAACTTCGATGGCAGTAAGACTTCATGAGTGATCACATGTGACCCAAGTGCTTATGAGAGTTTTCTCTAATAATTGGGCTTTTTCATAATTTTAAATTTATGTTATTTGTCCTTTGGCAAATGTGTCCTTATGCACTGATCCTTTGCAAGGACCTTTTAGCCTTAGTGCTTGTTTCAGCAGTTCTAAATGCTGATGCCAACACAGATGAGTAAAAGCTGAGCAGCTGCTGGTGACAGTGGATCTGGGATTCCTTGCACGCACCCTAACATCTCTGTTCAGACTGGTTCAGCACGTGGTACAGCTCCCTCCTGACCTGTAGGTCAAGCCTCAGGTGCCCTAGGAAAGTGTGGCTGTACCCATCCTTACTTCCCTAGAGCTATGGCTCATTGCAGCCCTTTTGTCTGTCTCTTCCATTTGGATTTGAAGTTTTGCTCAGAGCACGCTTTTGGTACCCAGCTCTTCTTCCATTTTTGGATACCACACTTCCCAGTACACGTTGACGGCTGCCCTCAGCCCTGGCCACATCGGCCACTCAAGGGCCAGGTCCTGACTCCACAAACTCCTTAGAAGGAGGTCCAGAATCCAGGATGTTAACACACTGTGATAATAATAAGTAGGAAAAGAAGGTGAGACAGACACCAGATACTATCCGCGCTCTGATTCCACAGGAATCAATGCATGTCACATACACACTACGTTTTAGGCTCTCTCCATTATAACCTTGTCCTCATTCTCATCACTTACTGTGCACCTGCTATTCAGACTCTGCTAAGCACATTTCATACACTTTTGCATTTAATTTTAATGAGGTTTTGCTGAGTAGGCATTTTTATCCCTGATGTGCAGAGCAGGAAGCGGGGGCTCAGACAGGCTGCATGATGAGCCCATCTAGTTATCAGCAGAGCAGCAGCTGACTCTGAGAAGGGCTTTTCGTCCTGGCCAGAGCTCAACTCCCAACCCAACCATTATCTCTAGGACCTTGCTCTGGTAATTATATATGCTCTTTCATTTTCCTTCTTTTCTCCATCTGTGCCACTTTGCTCTCTGCCTACAAGTAGGCTTAATTATACTAGAAAAAATAAATAAAACTCCTTTGGATCCTGCTACCCTCCCCTTTTCTTTTTTCTTTCAAGGCCAAACTTCTTTGAAAAGTGGTAGAACCCTCCTGCCTGCACTTTCTTACCACCTGCTTGCCTCCCCCCAACACTTCACTGAAATGGCTTTCTTGGACATCAGTACTGACCTTGTAATCATCAACTCCTCAATTATTCTTGAAGCTCATTTGTTCTGGACGTTTCTGCTCCCTCACCCTCCATATCAATTACCAAGCTCTTTAAAGTTTACTTTCATTTTTCGTGCATTTTACTCTGTATTTCCTTCCCACAGTCCCACTGTCATTCCTGTAGGCTCTTTCACCAGGATGACGTCAGCAATTTTTCACTCGTCTCTCTACAATTTCATCCATTGCCTCTAGAAATCCCAACCCTGATGATATTACTTTTCCTCTCATGCCTTCATCACCCCTCTTTTCCTTCTTGATGCCCAGTTACTCCATCTTCATAAGGCTCCCAGCGCTAACCTTGAACTCAGAGCATCTTTTCTTCCTCTCCATCCTAACCCCAGAGCCCAAGCAAGAGAGTGCTGAGGATTCAGTCCAGCTGGAAATCTCATTGCACAAAATCCCATTTAGAAGCTCCCTCAGTGGGTTGGTTGTGCAGTGCTGTTTATTTCACTTAGACCCTTTAAGAACATAAAGAGATGTTTGAAGTCTAGAAAATCTTGGAATATATGGATAAGGTAAGTCATTCATTCATCCAACAATCTCTGTTTTACCATAATAGAATTAGGGGACATTCCTTGAAACTTAAAAGGGCCAATTAGGTCAAATTAAACACTGTTTTGCAACTGATAGCTGAAGAATTAGAAATATTGAAATGGTTTTTAAAAGGTCAAGGAAAATTTACATAAATTCAGAATGTAAATTTCTGATGGAGGAGTGAGAGTGAGGAACACCTACAGTCTGTGCTGCCCATTCAGCCTGGACATGTTTCCCTCTTCTTCAAGCTCTTTGCTCTGAATTTCCATGGGACTGAGAGCTCAGTGCAAATAGGTTACCACTTAATTACACATTGTCTTGAAATGTTTAATGTTGTATCATGGATGTTCTTTCTATGACCTCAGCTAGGTTATAAGCTCCTTGCGTTCATGGCCATGTCCACTTTTTTTTTGTTGTTGTTCTATATTCCCCACAAATCTAACTATTATGGTATCCACCAAAACATTTTAAAATAAATAATTATAATTAATCCTCAAAATTTTGCGATTTACGTCATCTTAGTCAACCATATATTTTACACTTAAAAGAATGTTGATACACCTTTCTAGGCAGATCAGTAGGGTGTATGGATTATTGTTCTGACCAATTACAGTATTTCTTGTGTGTGGGGTAAACTATAACTCATTCTTCCAGAATTGATCCTTTTAGAGCTGTATATGAACACTTCAAGCCAAGCGCACATGGAGACAGATAAAATCATGATTAAAATTTCCTAACACAAGCAAGAGAAATCTTTAATAACGATGTTTAATATTTTAATATTACACAACTATGTGCAACATTTAATTTGAAACTATTATTTTCCTTAAACAGACTAATTCTTTAATAAGAACAAATATTCACTTAGTTTTTCTAAATTATGCATTTTGTATAGCCTAACCTAACATTTGTATGTCCTTAGAAGCCCGCATCAGTTGTTTTTTCAAGGATCCTAGGAGTTTTTAAATACTCCATTGCAACAAGACTTGTAGGAAATAGGTACTTTTTGAGATAATTAAAACTTATGAACACTGACAAAATGGAAAAGAATCTGCAGGAATTCTTGTCCATTTTCCACAAAATTTCTAAATACTCATCTCATATACAAACACCTAAGTTCACCAGTTGAATGGCTATAGTACTTTCACTCTACTGACAGTACTGTATGGAATTGTAAATGGAAAATTTAAGCAATTCTGTAAAAATGTTGGATCCAGCATATTCATTTTACTCCAAATTTGGCTACAGTGGATCCTTCTAGACTTCAATGAAGTGAATCTGAGTTCATGCAACCACACTTACTGGACAGAAGAGAAAACCACAGAATGTGGGATAAGCTATTGGCACTGTATGGCAGGCCTCCCTATGGAGATGACCCATTTCCTTCAGAGAAGGTACTTTTTCAGGCGTAATTCTGAGGTTGCTTTGTAGGCAGGGAAATCTCCCAGGACATTTCAGGCATGGAGTAAGGAAGTGGCCACTAAACACCACAAGGCAAGCAGCAGCGTCTTGACTCTCAGAATTTGGCTCTTGGTCAGCTAAGCATTGAAATTGCAAACAATTGATCAGTCTTAAACTAACAGTGCCATTTTCATATCTCTAACAAGTCTACATGCTTAAAATTCCAAAAGCTTAAAAAGTATTAAATGTCTGGACTCGACCACAACTTCTGCTTGTTTTTTGTTTTCATTATTTTTACTATGAAAAAAACAAAAGCTTGAGCCTTAAAGGAGAAATAGTCAAAAAGATTGAAGTACTTGAAAACTACAGTTATAGTAGAATATATTCATGCTTTCCTTGGCTGTACCTACAGCAAAGCTATTCCCTTTATTCTCATCTTCCCTCTCCTCCCTCACCTTTCTGCTTTGAAGAACTAAGAGCTTTACAGAAGGTTTGATTGATTCAAGGAACCAAACGTAGAAGATGTTCTCCCAGCAAAGCCATCTGCTAAGCAGTCAGATTCCCCCAGGCATTTACCTGCAGAAAATATGGCATAATACCTCCAGGCAAATTGCATGACCCAGATGCCAACAGATTCGCTGTTGTTGAACCATTTCTGTGTGATGAGGTTTTTAATCTTGGCAATCATAAACATGGCTTCTGATTTATTTCAATATAAGACAATTTTCCTTTTTGTCAAATACTAGGGGTCACATTCTTTTGATAAATTCACACTCTCCTTCTGGAAAGCTATAGCATTCCCTATCACATAGTATGGTAACCTTTCTTTGCTCTTTGCTTGTACCCAATACAAAGTATCTTGAAAGACAACTTAAAGAATTTCTTTGACCTACTATAGAGAGATCTCTACATATATGAAAAAAATACAACATATATGAAAAAATAAAATACATATAGGAAAACATATATGAAAAATATATGAAGAAATAAAATACAACACCTTCCAGTTTCTGAGCAGCCCCAGTGTTCATATTTAACTGAAATTCAAGAACAATGTAGCTATAAGCCATACTAAGCTGCTTCTAGGGAAAATGTTATTTTACAGAAAGTCAGTCATCTGGCTATTCTGTATTAATGAATGCCTTCTGTATGCTTCCTTAGATAACACTATGATTCACCCAGCAGATGCACATAAATTAGCTCAAAGGTCAGGAAATGACAAGGAAAAACATTTAAAAATATAAACACTGATTGATTATTCCTAAACTGCTTATTCCCACCCCTCCCATCCCTCTCAACCATGTGGAGCAAAATAGCTCCTTGCATTTTCTGACCAAAGCAGTTCCATTTGAAAAGCTTGCCAGCCAGGATATTTTAAAATGTTGCCGAATGATTAAACACAAATCGTTAAATGGAGAGAGCTGGTTTTTATTAAATATCCTAGAGCAGCGCTGTCTGTCCACACTTGTGCCCGTGTCTGGCTGCTGACAGATAAACGTCGTGGCTTTAAGATATTACTTATTAACATGCCTGTATATTTTTGCCTCATGCAGTCACCCAAGGTTGATTGCTATCTGTTAATTGAATTCTGTGCCAGCAACTGTGTCTTTGTGTGCTTGCCATTATAATTTCAAGGATTGTAACTTCATTTCCTATTTACAAATAATAGTGATAAAAATATAAAGTGATGTACTGATGCACTCTGAAGTGTTGTGTATGTGTGCACGTGTGTAGTCATATATATGTGTGTTATGTGTATATATATTTACATATATGTATATATATTTGCATATATATATTTTAGGAAGAGTTGCTCAAAGTCACAATATATTACAGAAAGACACAATTTAATAAGCCAAACATTTCTATATAGAAACACACATATCCAACCACTTGACAGTTTTCTGCTATTGAGCACGGCTGACAGTCTATAAAATAGAAACAGGCATTTTTATTTTTTGCACAATAATCAAAACTGACATGGTGGGCAGAATAATCAGTGAACAGTTATAAAACTGTTCATTTACAAAGCTGTCTTTTGGAGTGTATAAGAATAAGGCACAGTGATTTGGTTAGCCCTCTTTGGATTTCAGAATGTCTGTCTCTGAATCAGTCATCGCATGAAATGAACCTCTGGTGAAGAAGAAAATTGGACCCTGGATCAAGACGGAACTTCATCAGCTGTGGTGAATAAGGTGGGGGGACAGAAGCCGTGGACACTTAGAGTCAAGGATTTCAACTTCTCTGGTGCAACCTGACCTCAATTCCTTTCATTTACTCCAATTTTCTAAGATTAAGGGAATTTCCTGAAGCGTGGTCAAAGTTTTAAGTCTTCCTGTAGCTGAGTAATATGCTCAATGATACATTCTGTTGGTCATTGGTACAAAAAAAGGTATCGACTGACTAATCCAGAAAAATGTTCCAGACATTACTAACAACCCACATGACTTCACCAAGTGATACAATAGATATTTCCAGTTCATGGAAGACAGAGGAGTGGTTTAGATTTTCTAGGGATGAGTCGTGATTCTTGGCTATTCTAACCACTCCCTTTAGTGGGACCCCTATTTATGTTCCCATGATCCCGAATTCTGGGTGAAACTTTCTCCTTTAGAAGTGCCAAGGGATGTGATAAGGCATGACATACTTGCATGCTAAAATGCTTCGCATCATGAATTTAGTGTTTTCACTGGATTTCTGGTATCTCAAGATATTTGAATTAAAATCACCGTGCACCTTTCCTTCTAGACTCAAAGTGGCAAAGTGGCAATAAATAAAAATAGATTAATCAAATGAATGGACACAGTTTTCCAAAGAAGCCACTTTGATCTGGAGATAATTTCTAATTTCATAGAAACTGCTGCTCCCATCCCTCGGGTAAGCAATGGTCTGGAGGGTCATGCAGAGTACACAAAGGCTTATCTTTCTACATCCCAGCAAGTCCTGGCATTCTCTCTGCCCAACTCCTGGGATCCCTGAGATACAGACCTGTGACTATGCTAAGCTTCCACCTGCAGGGAAGTACTCCAGATACAGAATTACTCACTTATAATGTATAGTACTTTCCCCACAAACAAAACAATTTAAATTCCATTTTATGCAAATAAGTTCATCAGCATTAACAAAGCAGAAATAGAGACACAGATGTGTAGAGAACAGACATATGGATGGGGGTAGAAGGGGGGGTGGGATGAATTGGCAGACTGGGATTGACATATATACACTACTATGTATAAAATAGATAACTAATGAGAACCTACTGTACAGCACAGGGAACTCTACTCAGTGCTGTGTGGTGACCTAAATGGGAAGGAAATCCAAAAAAGAGGGGATATATGTATATGTATAGCTGATTCACTTTGCTGTACAGCAGAAATTAACACAATATTGTAAAGCAACTATACTCCAATAAAAATTAATAAAAAATAAAAATAAATAAAATTCCATTCTATTACTGCAAGTGATTTTTTTAGGTATTGGGGAAAACATAATCTATTTTTTCAACTCAATTCAAATAAAAGTTGAGACCCTACTTTGTAATGTACTGACTTTCAAACTACAGAAAAGACAGGGGGAGAAAAAGCATAAAATCAAGCATATAAGAGCATTTGGGGAGAATGAAGTGAGAGTGATGGAAAAACAGGAAGAAGACAAATGTACAAAAAAAGTGTGTCATGAACTAAAAAAAAAAAAATCGAATGGTGTTGAAAGGAGGGAATGATCATAACACACATAGTGTTGAGAGAATGACAAAGAATTTATGGAGAGATGGCATCAAGGATGCATCTTTAAAAATATTTAGGGTTTAGAAATTTAGCAAACAACAGGAAGCAGACAATCCACGTTAATGAAATAATATGAGGAATGACATGACAAGCAAAAACTCTGGGTGTATTTTGTTCCAGCGCTTGGGTTTGACTGTAATCTAAGTGCAGAAAAAGAGAGTTTGCTGACCTCTGAAACGGAGGATAAGCCATATTGGGCAGGGGTCTTGCTGACAATCTGTGCAGGCGGACCACACAGTATGTCATAGGGAGCCACTGACAGTTGTTGAGCTGTTCCTGGAGGCTATGACTGCAGTTGTGCTTTGAGAACAAAATGTGCAGGAGAGGTTGGGGTCGAGACAGAGAGGAAACAGAATTACAAACAGGTGATTAGCCTAGAAATGGAGGTATGCCAGTTAGCTATGTCCACAGTAATGCTGCATAACAAACAACTCCAAAATTAACAGCAGCAATAAGCCCTTTTTTAAGTCACAAATATGCAGGTTGGCTGGGTGTCAACTGACGTGGGCTTCCATATGGCTTCCATCCCTCTCCTAGGACAAGTGGGCTAACCCATGCCTTCTTCTTCTGGCAGGGACAGAAACACACTGATAGACACAAAAGAGCAAACAAGCACAAATGTGTAAGCACATTCTGAGGTCTGTGGAGTCAGACCTGTCAATATGCCACTGGCTAAATAAGTCACCTTGTCAAGCCCAGCGTGAAGAGAACAAGGATGTCTTCCTCTCTCATGGAAATAAGCAAGAGTGAGTGAACAACCTGTGCGATAATCTAACCCACCATAAGGGCATCAAGCAAAGAAGGTGACACTGGAAACGGTAAAAAGGAAACAGATGTGAGGAGTCTGACAGAGGTAAAACCCAAAAAAGTCAACCATCATGTCACATAAAGGGTAGGTAGGATTAAATGACAGAGTAAAAAGACATGAGCTTCAGGTTTCAAACCTGGGAAGTTATAATTATTAGGAGGCCATTAGCATCAGTATTGAGAAGAAAGAAAATTTGGGGAGGAACATAATGAGTTTCATTTTAGATGTATGGAATGTAAAGTGTCAGGAGAATACAGCATAGATGTCCAGCTGTTTCTATAGAGCTGGGACTCACATAAAAGATATGTCAAGAGAGAGCTGTGTGTCATGTACATAGGGGTTGGACTCAAGGAGTGAATAAGATTTTAAAGATAGAGATATCGTTCCTAGAAAAAGAGAGGAGGGGCCCAAAGGCAAGGCCTCTGAGGGCTGCGCCCACCACTCATTCTGACTCCACACAGCAGGCTGTCTCTGATGGCTCCTTCTTCCCATTATCCACATGCAGTCACTTTCATAGTTCTAAACACTCGTTTGCTGGAATGTCCATCAAAGTTTTTCTTAAATTTTTATTTCCACTGTCACCTTAGGGTTTGATATGATAGTAATATATCTCCTACCTTGTAGGAAGCTTAAAATATAGACTTGGAGTTTAAATAGTTTAAACTAGAAAGAGCAAATCTAGAGAGAGTTGTGACTCTCCCAACTCTTTGCTCTAGAGTTGGGAGAGTCAAAATTCCAGGAATTGGTTGAGATCATGAAGAGAATAAATAATGGAGTGAGGAAACAAGAAACTCAGGGGAAAGAGGCCCTACAGATTGGAGGTGCATAGAGGAAGAAGAACCAGTAAAAGAGCATAGGATACAGCTAGAGAAGATGGGGAGGTGGGACTGTATGAGGTGAAGACCTTAAGGGTCCAGGGAAATCTAAGAATGAAGTGGTTGCACACATCAAATGCGACAGAGGAATAGAAGATGGTGAGGTCTGGAGAAATGACATGATATGGCAAATAGAAAGTCCTGAGGGTCTGAGAGAGACTCAGTAAAATGAAGGTGAAAGCCAGATACCCAGGAGGTAAGGTACAAATGGAAGTAGAGGGGTATGAACCATGTCCCTTAGTTTGATCATAAGGCAAGAAAAGACCCAGAGGGACCCAGAGGAAAGAATGGCAGGAAGCAGTAATCTGGGGAAACTTTTTGATTTTTGAGCAATTAAAACAATTCCATTATTCTCCAACATAATCTTTGCATTTGAAGAAGATTTAGTTCTTTAGTTGACCACTGAAGTGTGGAGGTTGGAGAGAAGCATTTTAGTCCTTTTCTTGTGCCTCATTGCTCAAGCTAGCACTTTTCACACATGAAATCCCACACTTTCACCAATTGACAAGTCTCTGAATAAGGGTTGGAAACTTGGCTGGTTTTCCAAAGTAATCAAAACCCCAATCAAAAATTAAATTTTATTTTCTATCCTTGGGGATGAAAATTCTTTGGATTCTATTATCTTGTGCTAACTGTGCTACTTGTCCATATATTTTCAGGCACCAAGTCCTAGCTAGCAACATCCTCACCGTATCTCAGAGCACTCTTTCTTCTGCCATACAACACGGGTACACAAATGAGGTGCTGGAGGTTGTTAGTGTGACTCAAGTTTATTGGTCTGTACTATGTTTGAGTTTTAGGGCAACTGGCCTATATTAATCAAGAACACAGGGGAGTTAAAGTTAAGTGTTGGTATTAAATATACTATCAAATGCACCTGTTTAATGAGGCATGAAATTTTCCTATAGAAGCTTTCAATTATTAACAGATATGTCTACCTAAGAAGCCAGACTGGGGGAATAAAGTGTGTGTGTGTGCGTGTGTGTGCGTATGTGGAAGGGACCTATAATTTTTAAAGTGGAACACTTTCCTCATCTTCTCTGTAATAGAGATGATAACCCCAGCTACCATTTTTGAGCTTTTGTTATGAGGGCTCTTTACACAGATCATCTCACTCAAGTAGTTTAGCTTTCTGAAAAACTATTAATATTTTTGAGTCCCCAGAGCAAAACGCCCCTCTTCTCTGGACACTGGTACATTTATATTGTCCCTCACGGTCCCTCCGTGACTCTCTTTTCAATATGTCTTCTCTAAAGTTGACTTAGAACGTGGTGTTTCCATTTTCACCACTCCTTGTCGTTATTTTGTGGTACAATCACAGTTTATCCAAAAGACTTAAAGTCAGAGAATACTGGAATCCCAAAGATCTTGGAAGACTTTTTTCTCCTCCTCTCGTTTTGTTGATAAAATTAACCACGGCTTTTAGAGGCTGAGCTGTGATGCTTACGGGACAAGAACTCCATTTTACTGGACCTAAGTCTAGTGCTGGACACAGGAGATGTTCATCTCTCCATAGCAATTCTAACACGCACTTGACCAGCCTCTTGTCCACACCCCATCTGATTCTGAGACAGGGGCTGGACTTCCCAAAGCTGATATCACTCTGCGGCAAGCCTGAGTGTGTAAACAAATCCAACACAAAAGTGGGCAGTTCTCCAGAATGAGTGATATAAACCTCACTTGTCTCCATTCAGGATTAGCAATGATCTGAAAACCACGTCGCCAGCCTCGGTTTACCAGGGCTGTTGCTGGGTTTTGGGAACTCAAGTAGGCCAATCCAAAAAGGCTCAGTACGAAAGTGGCCTGAGACAGAGCCCATTGTACAGCCCATAAACACAATTAACTCTTCTACTGCCAAAATTCCTACCACCTGATGAAAAATGAAAGATTTCCCAGCTGGAAGATAGGCAAAGCCACGGGTGATTACCTAGGGACCCATCACCATCATTCTTCTGGTCCAGTAGGATCTGCTAATTACATTTATTCAAAACATGAGCATTATTATCTTTTAATTTCAAAAGTTACATGTGATTTGATTGGGACTTTAATATTTATGTTTTTTGGTTTTGTTTTTTACTAAACATGCAATATATCAGTCAACATTAAGGCATCATTTTAGTTCAGTGATTGAGTGAAAGTTTCCATGCAAATAAATAACCAAGTATTTCCTAAATATGTATTTACATAATGAGCTATTTAAATGCAAGGGATTATAACATATGTAAACAACTGCAAATGGCATGTATGTGAAAATCCATAGCAAAAATGTCCACTGTCACTTGGAATATGTGATTCATAATTTAGCCAAATCATATTTCCAAGTTTTTATATAAGAAAGAACCATATACTATACCATAAGCATAATACATTTTTCAAAGCAATTAGATCAGTAAAGTGAAGGAATTAAAATGCAGCATGACAATGCTGAAAAGTTATTAAGTGTCAATTATAAACTTTTTCCTGAATTATGTAGTGTGTAACAGCCAGAGGAATATATTTTACAGTCATCAAGATCAATTCTACTACAACAAAGCCCATAGGAAGTGATTTCAGACTTTTTTAGTGAGTACTGACAAATCATACAATGCATAGTTTTTGTAGAGAAACATTCAAAATCATATTTTAATTCTCAATAGCTGTGAAGGTTTTTTTTAGCCAACCAATCAAAATATACTTTCTCAAAATATTTATTAAAATCAAGTTTGCAGCCAGCTCAGCTGTGCAGCCTTAACAGAATTAGCTCATCTTTCTTCTATATATTCCAACATTTTTTCCACCTTTCTTTTTTTTCTATTTTTTTCCTAGATGTGAAAAAGGGAGAAGGATAAAGAGAGTGAGAATGAATGCTTTCTGTTTTTTGTTTGTTTGTTTTTGGGTTTTTTGCGGTATGTGGGCCTCTCACTGTTGCGGCCTCTCCCGTTGCAGAACACAGGCTCCAGACGCACAGGCTCAGCGGCCATGGCTATGGGCCCAGCCGCTCCGCGGCATGTGGGATCTTCCCGGACCAGGGCACGAACCCGTGTCCCCTGCATCGGCAGGCGGACTCTCAACCACTGCGCCACTAGGGAAGCCCTGCTTTCTGGTTTTGATAAGCAGTAAAAGACTGATGTAGAGAGGGCCAGGTGAGGAGCTTAGTAGCTTTTGGCAGTAGGATAACCAAGTCTGTATTTCACATCTGCTGCATACTAATCACTGCCCTAGGAAAACCACTGGTCAGACACAAACAACTAAAACCAGTTAAGCTCAGAGCTAATGGGTGACACTAACTGTCATTGATGGCAAGGATGTGGAAGATGTTTGGGAGAGAAAAATGTCTGTTTCTGCTGGTCGACCACTTCCCTTCACCTTTTCCTCACCCCAGATGACCTGAAATAACCAAACTAATGAACACACGTGGGATGGCGGTTTCTTCCATCTCCACTGATGGAAACCATATACTACATTTCAAAGGCCAAACGCAAATTAAAGTTATAGCTGACCTGGATTTTTTTCATTACTTCCCAATGCTTACCTTATTCAAGGCTCCAGATATTTTGAAAACTAATTTATATAAAAAACTTAAGAGCCCCGGTAGTTACTTCAAATGAATAGAAGACAGCAGGACATCATCCATTATGTAGTCCTGAGCATTTCACAGGGTGCCGAGGCCACATTAGGGAACATGATGCCTTCCTTTTTAGGGGAAGGGTGAGCCCAGAAAAGCAGCTCCATTAGACAAGGACCAAGGACCTGGTTGATCAGGAGTTTAGGATGTTTTCCACCTTAAAAATAGCAGAACTATGAAATTCCAATAGTTGTAAACCAGAAACATGCACACACACATACACATATATATGTGTGTATATATATTATATATGTACATATGTATACTATATCTATTATATATTTTATATATATTGTGTATATATATTGTATATTATATGTATATAATAAGTATATATTCCATTATATAGTATATATAATATGTATGCATTCCTATATATATAAATATAAGCATGAGGGGTCCATTTGCTGTTCAAAGTTCTCAACTCTAAGATGAATACTCTGAGACTATGAAGTTCCCTCTCACGATGTTAAATTGAAGAGTGTCTTTTCCATAGTTACCTGAAAAGGAGATAATATAGTTAATAGGGTCCACTCTCTTGTAATGGATTTAGCACCTCAATCACTTAATTGACTGACTGAAATGGATGAGAACAGACCTTTTCATGGACATACCCAATGCTTTTTGTTCTGTAAGTTAAAATAACAATGGCCTATCATTTTCCCTATTAAATTTTTAAGTAAAATTCAAATTAGCAATCAAAGACAAAATACAAAAGTAGCACCCAAAAGGCTTCAAAAACAGTTTGAAAGATTGCTAAGGAAAAAATTATGAAAACAAACAAAAAAAGTGACTGCAAAATCCACTTCTTCCCGCAAGTCACGATATTTTCACAGCAAGCTCTTTTTATAGGAAGCTACAAGCTTTCGACAGACTCATTTTCACCAGTCTGTGTCCAAGTAAGTCATTTGTCACATCTGAGTGCATATATTTTGTTCTGGACCCATAAACCCCAGAGAAGGTTCTCATTCTTTTTTCATTGAAATTCTTCCCCCATGGATGTATGTTTTTCTTTTTTTGCAAAGTAATTTCATACTGCCAGTGGTGTTGGCAATAATATATTAAAAGTTAAATTTATGCCAACATCCCCAGATCAACTATCAGATGTTGCTATTAACATTGACATCAAAATCATTAAGGAATTTCCATCATGTAAATTAATTATCAGAATTGTATTGTCATGAATACATAATGACATTATTCATGCAAATAATTAAAAATATGCTTCCTGAAAACAAATTACAATAATGGAATAAAATGTCATTATTGTGGCTTCTTGACAACCCATTAGGCTTGGTTTTAGGCACTCAAGTCTTGGAGATTATCATAAAGAGGGAGAACAAACTGAAGGCATGTTATTAATGTTATTGATGCCAAAATGGAGACCGAGAACAATACAGCAGTGGGCAGGATCCTGGTGATGACCAGGCAACACTTTTATAGCCCCTCTTTACCATACAATTATCTACTGTACAATTATTGTTAAAAAGAAGATAGCTTATTTTATTGTTGCCAATTTCACGTCTCAAAGGACCTCTCACATAAAAAGGTTGTGGTTATTAAAACACTGATGTTATTCTAGAGCACAGCAGAGAAAAAAATAATTCACCTGAGTTCTCACAGGTTATCTCTTGCCACCCCACAAAAATGTAATTACTACCCATCAGAGAGCACAGAGAGAGTTTGGTTATGGAATTTGCAGATGTCTGCAAACGTTCCCAGTAAGAGAAAGATGAGACAATGATGGGAATTAAGTTCCTCTGAGGGAAAACTATGGCTAACCCTGTTGAATTAACGTGGCTAACACGTATACAGCAGAGCACGTAGTTCAGTGGTGGTCCCCATTAATGAATAGAATTTATAACAGTGATAATATTGGCTAGGAGGCTAAGTGAGCCGTAGAAATGAAACCATCACCAAATAGATCCTATTTGCACCTCACCGGCAAATTCTCTAAAGAATCTTTTGTCTACAGAAGAATTAGAATCTCACCCAAATCCCTTATAATTTGGGGCTCTAATGCAGAGGAAGAAAGCAAAAATTAATAAGCATGAGTTGCAATTAAACCAAACAAGAAATGGAAGATATATCCATTGAAGAGACATAGGGATACTGTTATCAGCAGAATAAGTTGCAATGGTGAATGGAAAAAAGCAAAATTGTATCAGTTCAAAAGAAAGTTGCTTTGCTAGAAAACAGAAAGCAAATGCTTGATGGAGTTTGCTTAATGAGGCATCAAAGCTTCCCTCGCTGCTTGGAAGCCCAGGTCCTTCTGTTGCTAATCCAAAAACACATCAAACCTATACCCTTAACTTGATGCTATATTAATAAGGTCCTGTCTTGGGGCATCTCAATGATAATATATCATGTGTTGTAAGTATAGTGTTTTTGCAAAGCCATGGCTTGGGCATAGTTCACATGAAGTACTGCAATTTTAAAACAGCATGTTTTACAAAGCAAAACCAAAAATAATTTAAATACCTTTCATACTCTCTCTTTCAGAAGGATCACCTATAAACCCACAACTGGGATTTTCTATGTCCATTAAACACACATCTACCAAAGACTCCAAATTTGTCCAGGAAGGGAAGATATAGGCCATGGTCATCCGGAATGAAGAGGGAACAGTTTCCACGTTCTCAATATTCCTGGAATCAGGAATATTTTAATTTCCCAAATGCTTAATAAAGAACTATAAGCTGGGCTTCCCTGGTGGCGCAGTGGTTGAGAGTCTGCCTGCCGATGCGGGGACATGGGTTCGTGCCCCGGTCCAGGAGGATCCCATGCTGCGGAGCGGCTGGGCCCATGAGCCATGGCCACTGAGGCTGCGCGTCCGGAGCCTGTGCTCCGCAATGGGAGAGGCCACAACAGGGAGAGGCCACAACAGTGAGAGGCCTGCGTGCCGCAAAAAAAAAAAAAAAAAAAAAAAAAAAAAAGAACTATAAGCTAAATCTTGTTCAGAACTGGAAAGCTTAGATTTACACCACAGAAATTCACGAGTCATAGGAGTAAAACTTTGGAACCTTGGAAAAAACTGCAGTGTTACTTATGGTAGCACACTCGAATTCAGAAACAAGGATGTCTTCCTCCTAGAAGTTACCTCTAACCAAAAATTATTATGCATGGAATCTTCCCTGAAAAGAAAATTATTCCCTATAAAATATAAGGTCTTCCCCTACACCTTACAAGACTAATTGCCCTCTGTATTTTAAGAAAACCGGTTTTAAGATCATCTAGAAATCAAAAAACGAAAGCGAAAAAAGATACACGTTTGTCTTTCTTCTTAGTGGGCATTATTTCTAGTTTTCACAAGAAGAAAAAATGACATTATTATTTTTAGTATGAAGCAAGAAGAATAAATCACCCTAAGCCCCCATAAAAGTCATCAGCCTTGACCACGTTCCAGCTTTGGGGCCCTCCTGGTGGAGGAAGAGGAATTTTACTCTTTCTGTGCCCTGTATTTTCTGTAGTCTATCTGCAGAGCTACGGTGAAAAAACCTGTGATGACCAGGATCAATAAATAGATCTTTGTCATGATCACCTCCTAAAGAGGTGGAGAAAGGGATGTCATGTTACATGCTGGACAGCGGGATGAGGCTGAGGGTGAGAACCACATGAGAGAATGGACAAAGTGACCAAGACTGACAGGGACATAGCATAACCATTAAGGTTTAAGTCAAACATCAGGAGCCCAGCAACAGCAAATCCATGGATGGGGCCCCTTTCTCCTAGTGCAAGGTGGAGCGAATGGGACTCTGCTGCTCTAAGCCTACAGGCCAAAAAGTGCACTTGAGCAGGAGACGAATGAGCAGAAGCACACCCGGTTCCCCAGGGCCTGGGACAAGTGGAAATACGGCAGCGGGTAGAGACCACCATTCAGAAGGGGTACCAGTCAGGCCTATGCTGTGGGGTTAGGGCCACGACGGGGATGGAGAAACCCTGGGCAGTCATAGGATTCGGGGAGAAGGGTGTGAGCAGCACTTGACCATCATGGATGTAGAAAAACACTGCAGACTAGAGGAGGGTCTTGAGTGCCTAACGCATCCACAAGCAGGCACGAGGCCAAGTCCACCCACCGTAAAATGTGCTGGGAAGCAGAGAGGTGGGGAGAACTGCTGGCCCGCCCTCCTCTAATTAGTCGGGGCAAAGGAGCATCAAAGCCCACAGTCAGCAGCTTGTCTTTGCCTGCACTGCGAATGGAGCCAGAGCAGGAGCACCAGCTGATACGTTTGGATTTATGTGACAAAACTACACGGGCCAGTTAATTAAACCTTGGCCATTTGCCTGCAAGCGGGGTGGTGTCAATCTACAAACAGCGGTTTTTGCTAATTGGCGTGCTGACCCAGAGCGACGTGCCCCCAGAGTGGGATGCCCCAGGAGGAGCAGAGTGTGCACTTACCCCAAGCAGCCAGTTCTTCTCCTTCCTATAAACATGTAACTCCTTCTCAAAATACCAGAATAAATATTTACTGTCATCCCTGATTGAATGCCCTTGGAGAGAGTCTTCTTTCAAATAAACAAAAACTTGATCTCATTCACTCCCAGCTTCTCTCTTTCCTCCAAGGATACATTTAGCGCTGAGTTTGGGGAACCTGGATTGAACAAATGCAGATACTTCCTTAATGTTAACAAATCCCTTGATAAAAATACTGTTTTCGGAAACTACAAATATAATAACAATCACCCAAATTCCCATCAATCGAATTAATAAATATAGCATTGTCTTTTATACTTTTAGACTTTCTCTTCCATATGTGGGCTTTAAAAAATAAATGAGTAGTAGAGTCACATGACCTCCCCTTGAAAACGAAGACAATATTCCAGGTGAAGGTAAATCCCTTTGTCTCTATCCTGGTCCCACTCCTTTCCCTATTTCCAGAGGAAAGCACTATATGCCTTAACAACAGGTCTTCCCAAATTATCTGTAAGCCCTTGAATTTAAGCAAATGCAAACCCAGATTTGGTCATACTACAGCCAAACTGCCTCAAACTTCTCACCTTGCCCCCTCTCTGCCTCAACTTTTTATTTCCTCCTAAAATCATTACCCTCACTTATCTTACTGACCACAGAAGTTCCTTTTGTTCTTCGTACACGACAGCACAACTATTGCAACACCCCAGTTACAACGATGAGCATCGTTTCTCTTCATCATCCTTGCTTTAATCAAACAGTCTTTCAAGGTTGCCCTCCACTTGGCATGAACGTCCACCTTCCCCAAAAAAACACTCATAAAAATGTTTTCTATGAAAGAAACGCCCATGTCCTTTATTACCCCTATGATGGCGTGAGAGACATTTATAGGAATATCACACTGCAAGGACCAAGGCACAATCGCTGGGTGCAGGAAAGGAATCACATAGGTAATGGCATCTTGAAATTGACATGACATGAATTCATGCCATTGCTCATTCAATATGTATAGACTTTTGAGGTCACAAAAAGCAGACACTCACCTCTGAGGTATGATAGTCAAGACATCGGCACCACTGAAAATATTTCTTCAGCTGCCCTGGAACTAAGGCTGTGGCCAGCTTGAATTTTTCACCCTCAGTCACTCAAAGACATGTCTTAATGTGAAAAAAATGTACATATGTTATCTAAGAAGACAGCAATTAGATTAGTAAGATGGCACAGAGTGTGACTCTGAGATAATAGACAGAAAGACTAGATATGTTGAGATGAGAAGAAGAAAGGCAGGTTACTTGGAGCCCGTGGCTTGGGAAGGAGGTCAAATCTCAGGCACCAGAGCAAGGATGGAGATGAGCAGGCAGGTGTGGGCCCCCGGGGCTGCACGGAGGTGGCTGAGCCACGCTGCAAAGGCTCTTGAATTAAAGAGTGAGGCTCCTGCTCCCAGGAAACCCAGGGGAGAGGAGGAGTATAGCAAGAGGAAGACTAGTATGCAGCAAACTACCCGGGCGTTTTCCAAATAAGTCATCCCCACGGCTTCTCCATGGAGCCAGCGGTAAGTGCTCACGTCTGTCTAACTTGCCTTGAGAGTAGAGCTACTGATGTAAATAAACCACCAGGCTTCCTTTCTCCTTTTGACAGCAAGCTTTTGCCATCAGAGGCTGCAACTTTGGTCTCCGTCAAGGACCTTCTGGTGGCAAGTGAAGAGAAAACGCTTCAGGACAGTTTAAGATATAAGAGGAATTGGTTAGAGATGATACAGATTATTCCTCAGGACCTAAAGCCAGGCATGCTTCACTCATGCATGTGTACTGTATGTTAGGGTGAGTGGTAGAAAGTTGCCAAGAGTCAATCATGTTTCACCTTTAAACATGGTAATTTCAGAAGGTACAATATGTATAAGTTTTCTTCTCTTCCTGCCCTCCCCTTCCACCTTCCCCCGACCCAAGCCTCTCTTGAGGATTATAATATCCCCTTTGAAGAGAAAACATCCAACATTGTTAGTCACCACATCTGAATTCCAAATACTTGGGTGAGATCATCTTACTGGCACAGTTTCAATCCTGTAGTCAGGGGCTGAGATTAGAGACCACAAATATGGTTGTCAACTGCTACTTTTTTAGTAAGATGTATGTATGTGTGTGCGCATGTGTGTATATATGTGCATGGGTGTGTGGAGGGGAGGAAGGAGCCACCAGAGTCAGCGCTCCAAGAAAGAGTGATGGTGGATTGGCACACCACACTGGGGTACATTTTACAGCACTTAATACTAACACCCAGTGCACTTAGTATCAAACACCTAGACCCTGAAAGGAAGCTAATAAAAATTAACTCAATGGAGCTTCCCTGGTGGCGCAGTGGTTGAGAGTCCGCCTGCTGATGCAGGGGACACGGGTTCGTGCCACAGTCTGGGAAGATCCCACATGCCACAGAGTGGCTGGGCCCGTGAGCCATGGCTGCTGAGCCTGTGTGTCCGGAGACTGTGCTCCGCAACGGAAGAGGCCACAACAATGAGAGGCCTGCATACCGCAAATTAATTAATTAATTAACTAATTAATTAACTCAATGATGAAGATGATGTTTCCATTCAGTTACTACACCACGGACCCACTGGATGGCTGCAAGCAACCTTCTGTCTGGCCATTATCACCCAAACACCACCCAAGAAGCTCCATGCTTACAGGACAAAGTCCAGATTCCTGAGCCTGCTGTGTGAGGCACCCCTTGGCCTGACTCCACTCCCACCTCTAGCCCATCTCCCATCACCCCCAAATTCACAGTCATCTATTTGCCCATCTGGACTCATTTTCCTCGATCACAGCTCCTGAATCTCGGGGCCACTGATGCCATTTACCCAGGAAATGCCTTCTTTCTCTTCTTCCTCTTCATCAGCTCTGCAAATTCGACTTCTTCAAAATGCCTTTCAATCCCACTCTCCTGCATGAAGCCACTTCTCACCCATAGAGTAGTGACAACAATGCCTAGTTCATAAAGGTGACGTGGGCAGACATCAAGGTAACATGCACAAAGTACAGTATCTGGCAGTGAGAGCTGCTGTTCGTATTATTCTCTAGTATCAATGTTATCTAATAATAGTGATATATTGTGATAATATAATGATAATATTTTCCTCTCATTAGTTCCTTTCCCACACACTTCTCCATTTTCTAGCATCTTAAAGCTCTCCCTGGCTTTGATTCCACCGCATACTCCCTGGCATTGTCATCCAGCTGTTTTACACCTTCTCAGAAGTCTGTGTTCTCCTGAAGAACGGACCCCTGCATTGTGCTTCTCATTTCCTAGCACTGGGCGAGTTAGAGCAGGCGCTTGATGGATACCTCTTAAACTGCTTGGAGAACGAGTGCAAAAAAAAAAAAGCAGTAAAAAAATACATAATTTTAGAATACCAGATTCTGCACATTTTACATGAAGAAAGCACTAAAGGGTAAATAAGACAAATTCCTAATGGTAGCAGGAAATTTCACGTAAGTAACAGCAGAAGTAGAGAATGTCGTAATTTATTTTCACATAACATCTTTTATTCAAAGCATTGCCGGACATTTGCTGAAAAGAGTTAGCTGAACCAAGGGCAGATGACTCAATGAAATATTTTAGACACATTTTATAATGGGGGTGAGACTCTCCTGAGACATCTTTTGAGACCCAGCAAATGATCAGTAGGCAAGAAACCAGCAGTGTGGGAAATTCAGAGTATAAAACAAGCCTCAGAGTTTAACCAGACAACATGGTCAGTGCAAGGCTGAGGGGAACTTATTGTAACTCAACGTCTAGGTGACTTGAAGTGATGATAAGCTGAGATCCCAGGAAGCAGCCTCAGTCTATCAGGGTTACTACCATGGATGAATACCTTCTTTCTGGGGCACCAGGAAATTAGAATTGATTTAAGTTTCAGGGATAATGTTCTGTAAGAAATCCAAGGGGCAAATTCTTTCTGGATAAATCCCCACACAGGCAGCATCTACACATGTCACTAACAAAAGATGCATTTAGTGAATTCATCTGGGAAAATATTAACGCTTGAACTATTTGTATTAGTATTGTAAAAGACTGAACTACTTATTCAGTTCTGAATTCCCTATTCTTGATTGCAAGAAAGTAGTAACAAGAGATTCATTTTCTAACCACCAATGGTCCCTCATCTTTCTGGAAATATTAATCAACTAAACTATGAGCAAGGAAAAGAAGGAAGAGAAATAAGAAACTTTCCTGAATATTTGCATTCAGCAGAGTGAGATTTATGCATGAGATGCAAATTGCTATGCGGTATTTACACATCTAAGGAAAAACAAATCTTGAATGTAAATGTTTAGAGGGCATATTATTTTTAAATACAAAAGTGGTAAAAAATTATTAGAGTGTTTGCAACTCCTACTCTGTTAAAGAGACATTCAAATGAGTGTTTAAAAGCACTTTTGTCAGAATTACAGAAACTATACCAACAAGGCATCTGAAAAATTAGAAAGCACAAAATATCTGGCTGCTTGTACTTCTGCAAATCCTTTAGAACAATTAGTTGCATTTTCAAGTGATTTCAGGACTAGTCCTCTCTCTATAAACATTTTGCTATTGATTAAATATCAAACATGTAACATACACCCACTACTTATTTTCAAGCCCTTTTTCTTTCTGTTGGAATTCAAATAAATAGAGCACTGTCTTACCTAGCTATTTTGGTTTGATCTCTTTCATAGACAATTAAAAAAAAAAGAGAGAAGAAACTAGTCGAGGAAATGGAGATCCATTGGCTCTAATTCTCTGGGTCGGGTCACCAGTAGTTTATTTGGGAAATTATGTTAAATACCAAACTATGTGTTATGCAGGGCAGGGTTTACCTACAGACAACAGGATTATCATTTATGCTCAGCATTTATGATGCTAGGTCTCTGTTCTAAGTGTTTTACATATAACTGTATTTAATTCTCACCACAGTCATATCAGATACTATTACAGCAGACCCCTCCACCTTATCCACAGGGAGAGTTACTTTCCCAGATCCCCAGGGGATGCCTGAAACCTTGGCTAGAACCGAACCCTATATATACTACACTTTTTCTATGCATACATACATACGTACATCTGTATGATAAAGATTAATTTATAACTTAGGCACAGTAAGAGAATATCTGAATTGCCAGCATTACTATCCTTCACTTTGGGGCCATTACTAAATAAAATACAGGTGACTTGAACCCAAGAACTGCAATGCCGAGACACTTGATCTGATAACACGGGCAGCCACTAAGTGACTCTGGGGCCGGACACACTGAACAAAGGAATGATTTCTGTCCCAGTCAGGACAGAGCTGGACAGTGTGAGGTTTCATCAGGTTGCTCAGAACAGTTTGAAATTTAAAACTTATGACTGCAGGTAACTGAAACCTTGAATAAGGGAGATGACTGTATTATGGTTGTCATACAGATGAGGAATTTGAGGCTCTGGAAGTTAAGATTTCCAAGATGGCACAGCCTCGTGAGCGTGCAACCAGGCTCGGATGCGAGCAATATACCACGATGAAGGGCAACGCCAACAGGTGAGATTGAAGGGGAACAGCTGAGATGCTATCATGGCACCCGGGAGAGCAAGACGCACCCCTGCTTTCACACAGGTTGGTCATTAAGCCCAAAGGCCAGGCACTGTGCTGAGCACTTTGTATATTACTCTCTCATTTAACCTTCCTAACAGCCAAGTTAGGAAATGGGCATCCTGGGCTGTTCAAAGTCACAGTTAGAAGTTGTTGGAGCAGGATTCAAACCCAAGTCCTCTGACTCCAGGCCCACATCTTTAACCAGAATTCCTTCCCAAATTATTTTCTTTCAGATTAAAACAAAGTGTCCCAACTTATTGATGAGAGACTAATTGGCAAGAGATGGAATAATCCACGTCTGCAAAAAGCAATGCCTAGTGTGAAAAGAGGCTGTCTCACTCACATTAATAGCCCTCCTTTTCAAAGACATACTTTTTGTTACTCCTTTTAAGCAGATTTATTGAGGTATAGTTTATAAACAATAAACTGTGCATGTTTCAAGTTTCTGTTTGGGAAGCTTGGGCTTGTGTATATCCCGATGAAATCATCCCTGCAGGCAAGGGGATGAACTCACCCAGCCCCGGGGCAGGCTTGGTGAGCTTGTGACATGCAGGCTTGGTCTACTGTTCTGCTTTGGAGTCTTGAATTTATAATGATTTTTGAACAAGAGACGCCACTTTCTCCTTTTTCTTTACAAATTACGTGGCCAGTCCTGCCATCACCTCAAAAGTTGACCTTTTATGATTGTGGTAAAACATACATAATATAAAATTTACCATTTTAACCTTTTTTTTTTTTTTTTTTTTTTTTTTTTTTTTTTGCGGTACATCGGCCTCTCACTGTTGTGGCCTCTCCCGTTGCGGAGTACAGGCTCCGGACGCGCAGGCTCAGCGGCCATTGCTCACAGGCCCAGCCGCTCCGCGGCATGTGAGATCCTCCCGGACCGGGGCACGAACCCATGTCCCCTGCATCGGCAGGCGGACTCTCAACCACTGCGCCACCAGGGAAGCCTGCTGACATATACTTTTTAAAAGCATCATGTTGAGGGCTTCCCTGGTGGCGCAGTGGTTGAGAGTCCGCCTGCCGATGCAGGGGACACGGGTTCGTGCCCCGATCCCGGAAGATCCCACATGCCGCGGAGTGGCTGGGCCCGCAAGCCATGGCCGCGGAGCCTGTGTGTCCGGAGCCTGTGCTCCGCAATGGGAGAGGCCACAGCAGTGAGAGGCCCGCGTACAGCAAAAAAAAAAAATAAAATAAAATAAAAGCTCATGTTGAGATTACCAAAATGCACATTTTTTTAAAGTATTGCTAAATTTTTAGTAGATTTTTGGTATTTCTTTTTTTTTTTATTCAAAAGTTACTTGGAGAATGACTATCATCATGTGGAAAGCTGAAAAAGGGATTTCAAAGTTAAAACTTTAAAAATAAGTGTTATTTTTCAGAGGAGTGCTCCTCGCTCTGAAAAAGTTAGGAAAGCTCAGGACTAAGAGGACTAGCCAAGATGCAAGAAAACCTAAAAGTGGTTTTACTTTAAGCCAGGAGTCCTCAACCCCCAGGCCTCGGGGGCTGGGGACCAGGAGTGGTCCAGCCTGTTAGGAACCTGGACACACAGCAGGTGGTGAGCAGCAGGCGAGCTAGTGAAGCTTCATCTGCCGCTCCCCATCACTCCCCATTGCTCCCCATGGCTCCGCATCGCTCTCTATGGCTCCCTATTGCTCCCCATGGCTCCCCCTTGCTCCCCATCACTCCCCATGGCCCCCCATGGCTCCCCAAGGCTCCCCATCTCTCCCCATGGCCCCCCATGGCTCCCCATCACTCCCCATCGCTCCCCATGGTTCCCCATCGCTCTCCAGTACTTGCCATGGCTCCCCATCGATCGCATTACCTCTTGAACCATCCCCATCTGCCCCTGGTCTGTGGAAAAATTACCTTCCACAAAACTGGTCCCTCGTGCCAAACACGTTGGGGACCGCTGCTTTAAGCAATTGATACCTTGGGGTGAATTCACTTTTAAGAGAATTTTTTAAGTTAGTCATTTCACAAAAATGAAATGAAAAAAGAAAATATGTTAAAAATTCAGAGTTGACAAACTAGTGGACCTTAGAATAAACATCTTTTGGTTGTAACCCACACAGGGCATTTAAAATTTTGAAATCATTGTCGGTGGTTATAAATTGAGACACTTCACACAAAAATCCAAATTTCTGGCTTTTCTTGAACACTCTGGCAACAAGAGGGCAAGAAGTGGTCAAACAGCTTCCTGTTTTCTCCCAGAGGCCAAATGATATGGACACTTATTTTCAGGTGTGCAGTGATGTGCCACTTAAACTCTCCAGCTCCTGTCCTGTGCACACCTCCTGGGCCCCTTGGAGAGGCTGGAGGATTTACGGGGGGCAGGGGGGCAGTCAGCAAAGAGCGCTGGATATGATGAGGAAGAAGCGGCCTTGGAAGTCCAGGCAGTGCTCACCTGCCCTCCAGCTTGGGACACCCGTAGGGACCAGACTGAGGGTCTGCAGAGCGAGCCCTGGGACACTGCTTCCCAGGGAGCATTAGGAACAGAACCCAGCCTGACACTTTGGAGGTAAGGTTATCTCTAGGCAGAAGCAGGGAAAAAAGGATACAAGATCTCTGAAGATTTGGTGTGTGACTTGTTTGTAGCTGACTCTTCATGTGTCCTCCACTCTCCATCCCCCTTTGAATTAAAAAAAAAAAGAATATATATATATATAACTGAGTCATTTTGCCGTACACCTGAAAATGACACAATCTTGTAAATCAACTGTACATCAATAAAATTTTTTTTAAAAAAGAAAAAAGATTTGAGTGAATTGAGGCTGGGCCAACAGACTTGTCTCAGCAAGTGGGCGAAGGTTAAAACATTTTCATCTCAGGAATTCCCTGGAAGTTAAGGAGGCATATATATGTGTATCTATATAGAGATACACACACATGCATGAATGTATATGCACACATAAATATTACATACGTATATGCACACATGCATACCTAAACATATATACACACATACACACACATAAACATGTATAAAAACACATAGATAAATATATATACACATTCACACACACATTGTATATATGCACACACATACGTAAATATATATATGCACACAAAAATATATATACCTTTACTTACATATACATATCAAGACATAAGTGTATAGCTCAATACATATAAGTATCTAAGACTCACCATTATGAAATAATTTACCAGGCTTATTTTTATTTCTGATTTGCATTTTTTTAATGAGAATCTCATATATTTTATGCTATATACCAATATACTACCAAAAGCAGGAATATATAGAGGTTACTCTACCAGCCTTATTTCCTTCTCTCCAAAGCAGTGGTCATATCCCTTTTAGCCATTGTTCAAGGACATGGTTCTGGTAGAGTTCTAGATCTTTTCAGCATCCCACACCTTGGGCCTCTGGGCCTTTACTGCTCAGTTGCTGTCTGTGTACTAATGTGTGTCCTTGTGCAAAGTTCACCTTCCCTGGGCCTCATGCCTGTCCTCCATCAGCATCCTTTCTCTCATGCCCTCAAGACACAGATCTCCAATGCTAACAACCTGGCAGGCGTTTTTCCATCTTTATAGCATGTGTAAATATGCATAGATAATAGTATATACACACAGGATATTAGTCTTAATTTCTGTATTAGTGTCCTAGGGCTGCCTTAATAAATCACTCCAAACTGAGTAGCTTAAAACAGAAATGTATTCTTTCACAGTTCAGAAGGCCAAAAGTCTGAAATCAAAGTTTTGGCAGGATTATTTCCTTCTAGAGCTCTGAGGGAGAATCATTCCACTCCTCTCTTAGATTCTGACAGTTGCAGGCAATTCTGGGCATTTCTTGCTTGTAGATGTGTGTGGTCAGGCCACTCAAGATGGCTGTTCTCTTGCTGTCTGTCCATCCCCTGCTTGACCGGTGCTTGCTTCACCTCTACCTACTCACAGGACTAACCTTCCTACATACTTGTCCCAGGCCCCAGGTAATGATTGCCCCATCTAAAGATCAGGACATCTCCACCCTGATAGCTTATCAGAGGGGTGGGGAAGGGCATGCCCCTCTGCTGGTTTCCCCGGTAACTGACATCAGTTCCTCCTATAACTGATAACCTCCCCATACCTCAGGAGGGAAGGTTACTACCATGTCCTGCCCACAGTCCACAACACAGTGTGGGGTGTTGTTCCAGGACCTTGCTTCCGACGTGTAAGCTCCCCCTACCATTCAACCACTGGTGTCGCCATTGCTGATTCCAGGCTCTTTCTCTGGTCTCGAGGCTGGGCAAACACAGGGCCTGCTGGCCCACAGAGGGCAGTGCACCAAGATGCAGCACTTCAAATTCTGCTTCCATCTTTCTCCTACATGACCTCCTTTCTCTGTGTATGTGTCCCAAATATTTCTCTCCTTTCATTTATAAAGACACTAGTGAATGGATCTGGGGCTCATCCTAAATTCAGGATAATCTCATTTCCAGATCCTTAACATAATTACATCTGCAAAGACCCTATTTCTAAATAAGGTCATGCTCACAGGTAGGGGAGTTGGGACTTGGACGCACTTTTGTGGAGCCATCCATAACTCAATCCACTAGAGTTTCTTTTTTTTAAAGTGTATTATGTGTTATTAAACTTCTCCCAGTCCTGATTTTCTCACTTAATAGTACGTAGTATGATTGCCTTCAAATTGTTGGAAAAGGTCAATGTCATTATTTTAGGAACTACATATTAGCTCATTGTACAAGTGCACCCAATTTTATTTAACCATTAGAATCCAAGCTAACTTCATTTTAGACACAGAATCACTCCTACCAGCAATTTTAGTAAAGAGTCTCCCCTTTCTCACTGAATTCACTCCTTTGTCAAGTTTCCATAATATACGGGGGATCTATTTCTAGGATTTCAATGTTGTTCCACTTCTTAAAATAGAAGGAGTTGGATATTATAGATATGCAATCATATCATCAGGAAGAAGAATAACTTTATCTCTTCTTTACAAGATTCTGAAGACTATTTGTTTTTCTTATCTTATTAGATTTCTTAGAAATGTCAATAATAATAGTGATAGTAAATATCCTTGTCTTGTTCCCAGTTTTGTGGAAATTGGTTTAACATTTCATGCTTCAGAATAATGCCTGTTGTTGACTTTTTACAAATTGTCTCTTTCAAATTTAAATTATTTCCTCCTAATTCTGAGTTGCTTAGATATTTTATTAGGAATACCTGCTAAATTTCATCAAATATCTTTAGAATGAGTCCATACAATTGTGTTTTCTTCTCCTTAAATTGGATGATGTAGTGAGTTGTGTAGAGATGTCCTGAGAGAGAATCATTCCTAAATTCCTGAAATAATGTCTAGTTAAATATATGTAACCTGGGGGACACATGTTTGGATTTTGGGTGCCAATTTTTAACTTAGAATTTTTACATCCGTAGTTATAATAGGGATGGTTGTTACAACAGGTTGGTTTTACAGTGCTCTCCTTTTTGACTTCTAGCCTTTAAGTAGGTCATCAGTGGACTGGTGAGCTGCTTGGCTTGGCCTGTGGTCTGTGCCCATGTCCTCAGCCTCGTGTGGTTGCTGTTTTGGGGTGGGAGGGGCCTGCCCTTTCCCCACAGCCCTGTCATGACAATGTTTCCTCATACCCCTAATCCCTGAAAACTCCCTCAGTCCCCACGTTGACACACAGAGACTAGGCTTTTTTGTGTCAGGTGACATCATGATTATGAATGTGTCAGGCAGTGGCTTTAAAACCACATCAGGCCTTCCCTGGTGGCGCAGTGGTTGAGAGTCCGCCTGCCGATGCAGGGGAGGTGGGTTCGTGCCCCGGTCCGGGAAGATCCCACATGCCATGGAGCGGCTGGGCCTGTGAGCCATGGCCGCTGAGCCTGCGTGTCCGGAGCCTGTGCTCCGCAGCGGGAGAGGCCACAACAGTGAGAGGCCCGCGTACCGCAAAAAAAAAAAAAAAACAAAACAAAACAAAACAAAAAAAAACACATCAGTGAAATATACTCCAAAGGAGTATAGGAGGACAGAATAGACCCTGATCTAGGAGGAAAGGACAAATATCCATCAGCCAGTGTGGAAATGTGGGATGTGTTTTCTAAAGAAACTGCAGGGAGTACTATAAATTAGAATAGTGACTCTGTGAAATACATCTTCCCATTTCATAGATAAGTGAAAGTCTTGTTTTAAGGTTTTCATAACTTACAGTGTTGCATCGTCCCTAAGTGCCCTGGGAACATCACGGAGACAAGCCGTGGGTTTATCTCTTCACTGGGCATTCCTCAGCGTATTCACAGATCTGTGCCCCGGTCGGTAAGAAGCAGTTCAGAAATCCACAATATTCCTAAATACCTTTTGTAACCAGGAGGCTGGAACATGCTGACAGCACCAAAGCCCAGGGAGACGGGCCCGCGAGGCCATCTCTCACAGGCCTTGACCCTGAGTCAGGGGCTGCATGTTTGCTTTATTGAACAGCCTGGGGGTGATGGTGCCGCTAGACAAACATGCCGGGCTCTCTCTGTCTCTGAAAAAGAGCGTTCTCCCCCAGTCTGGAATGTGGAATGCAAACATTGTCCCATCTTTCCCAGCTAATGAGGATTCCTGGAATGTGTGAGCTGGGGAAGCTGCTGAGGACTGTGTTTGGGGAGACATCCCCCCTGCAATGAAAGGAACTCTGAGATCATCAGAAGACAGGACTGTGAGCAAGAGAGGGACGGCATACAGCAAGGCCCATCAAGTGGACGTGACTTGCTTTTTCAAACTCTAAGAAAATTACTTATGAAGATTTAGCTACATAAAATTGTAATCGGTTCAAAGCGACAAAAGTGCTCCATATTTCACAGTGCCGCTTCATCAGGCTGGTTGTTCCAACATAAACTCCTTGCCATTGGAAGGCGAAGATTGCCACTCTGTAAGGACATAAACTGCTATGGGAACCCCGAATGTTGTGCAGTTAAAGCCCCCTCCCCTACCTCACGTGCCCCTCTACACGACAGAAGACTTCGATTCTGCCTCTCAACATTCCTTTTCCTGATGAATAAGAGTGAACTGAGTGTACGACATACACCCATCCATCCAGCCTCTGAAGTGTTCCTTTTCTGGAAACGGCATGAGACCCAGACAGCTGGACATCCCTGCCCTCGTGGGCCTTATGCCCCAGGGGACCTGGCAACCACCAGGCACATCTGGCCATCAGGAGGTGGAAGTGAAGCAGCCTGTGCTTCCACTTCTGTCTCCATGTGTATCCAGCTCTGAATCTCACTGCAGGGTGGTGGTGAAATGCTCACAATTGTTTGTCAGCGAAATCCAAGGCATCTCCAAAAAATGGAATTCTGTGGAGCATCTCCTCAGAAACTGGGCTAAATTTTGCCCTGAGAAACCAGAGCAGTCCCACCCCATGGAGCCAGGAGGAAGCGTGGTTTGAAGGTGCTCTGGTGCTGGTTCAAGGGTTAGGAATGCAACTTTGACAAGACCTGCTGGGAGGTGATCTCCAAATTACCTGACATACCTTGGTCGCAACAGGAGTGGTGAAAGAAACACTCTTCTGAATGGATTACAGCTTCGTGCTATGTAAACACACAACAAAGTAGTGTGCTTTAGTAGTTTTAATTAAAAATAACATTCATTGTTTTTCATTACTATAGCAATGAATGGTTAAGAAAATAAAGATAAGCCAAATTTCTTTAAAAAATTACAAAGCATCCAATATCTCATCATACACAGATAGCTCCTGTGAATGCTTTGTGCACATTTATTTCCAAACCCCTCTCTGCCTAGATGTTCATCTATTTTCCACACAAATAGACTCTTATTGTCATTTTCCTTTGTACCTCCTTCTTCTTTTAATAATAGATGACAAACCAATTTCCATGTCATAAAAAAATTTTTGTCGAATATCATTTTAACAATAATTTATTTTGCTATTACTTAATGGCAATATATTTTATTTCATTCTTTTTTCTATTACAAGGTGATGCTCCATTTTTAATTTCAATAAGCTGCTGCTTATTTTCTCAAATACTTTTCTTGGTTTTGTTTATTCAATATATTTCCTGGCTAACTGGCATGAGTTCAGCTCTGGTGAGATGAGGATGAAGAGAACAGGCGTGCTCCCCCGCCAACCCCAAAGGAACGTAGAGTCTGAAGGAAGAGGCACACATCAGGCAAGCATTTAAAAGTGACCTCCTAACTAAAGATAAAACTGTAAAGTTTTATCTAGACACCAGTAAGTGTCTTGGAGGAAAAAGAGAGCAGGTGACAGGTGAGAATAGTGATATTTGACTGGAGGCCTTGATGAGGCAACTGTGTGATGAGGAGGGGACATTCATGTAGGGGACAGTGCACATGAGGCACCAGGGTGAATAAGTGGGGAACAGAAGACAGGACTCTGCAAGGACCAGGCATGGAAGATGATGCACAGCCCAGCTGTGCCGAGGAGATGCAGTCTGACTGTGGGTGTGGTGGGGGGAGCCCTGAGTTCACACAAGAGACAGTATGAGTCAGGGCTTGAAGATGACTTGGGCATCCTTGAGGGGTGGGGACAACGGTGACACAGAGGTCTGCATGAGATGCCAGTGGCTTGGCCTGGAGAGGAACGAGAGGAAATTTTTTTCTGTTTCTACTATGGGATCTTTGCAAAACATTCAGAAAATACTGAAAATAAAGACAAAAGTAAGCATCACCTCTGCTTCCACTATCTGAAGAAAATCTCTGACCTATTTTTGCACCCCTTTCCAGAGTATGTTATACCTATGTTTACATGTAAGTGGTTTATTGTTTTTATAATAAAATGAGATCATCTCTGTATTATACATGTGGTGTATAATAAGTTTTCTGCTTACTATATCATTAATATATTTCTATATTGATAAATATACAATTAATCAATCTAGAAATTTCCATGTTGATGTTTATTAATTTAATTCACAGTAATAAAATATGGATATAAAAATGTCCTTAAGCAGACCACTATTAATGAACAGTAATGATGTTTCCCTTTTTGTATAAGCAGTATACCTTCATAACCACTACTTAGATCAAGAAACAGACTATTACCAGATTTCAGATCTTCCTCTTGCCCTTTTTCCACCACTATCATTTCTCTCCTCTTCAAGGATAACTACTAGCTTGACTTCTAATACCCTGAATTAATTTTGACTGCTTTTGAACTTTATGAAACATACAGTGATTTTTTAATGTATAATAGTAATATTATATAACATATAATAATTTTATTATAATAATTAAAATGTTTAAGTATGTTATTAATGTGTTTATATAGTTGTGTTTAATGATAATATATTTTAGTTGTATGGACAGTGTATTATTTTGCCTGACTTCTCTCACCAAATCTTACGATTTTGAGATTCATTTATGTTATTACATGTAACTACAGTTTGCTCACTTTTCTTGTGCTATAGTATTCTATTGCATAGATGCATCTTTTTATATACTGATGATTATTTTCTTAGCATAAATTTGAAGAAGTGGGATTGAAAGGCCAAAAACCAAATATTAAGACATTTGCTAGGCATTTCCAGTTATTCTCCAGAAAAGATACACTAATGTATTCTTCCACCAACCATGCAGGAGTGAGCCTGATTCTCATCCCACGGCCAACATTGGGTATTGACTTTATTTTTTAAATTTTTTCCAGCCTGATAAACAACTAAAACACTTATTGCTGTGTAACTCCTTTCAAATCACACTTTGTTAGGAATTTGCACAATATGTTTTTAAAAAACTGTTCTGTAGCCTTTTCCCTTTAACAATATATCTTGAACATTTTCCTGTGGTCTAAGTCAACAACTATGCCATCATCTTTAATTAATACATAATAATCTATAATAGGGATATACCTAAATTTACCTCCTGAAAGTTCACTATGTGAAAGGCATTGTTTTGGCTTTGTTTTTTTTTTCATGAATTCATTGTCATATGTCTTTTAATTCTCATGGCAATTCTATGAATCAAGGACTATTATTATGCACATTTTAACAACAAGGAAACTAGGACACAGAGAGATTATGTAATAATTTGCCTAAGACTAAACAGCTAGAAAGGTCTGGAACCAAGATTTGAAACTGGTTCCAGCAGCCATGATTTTAATACCCTAAATCCTGACTCTTTAAAGTAATTCTCACACTTTCCTCTCCTTCAGAACAAAAGGTGTGGTTTATTTCCACTGCACCTTTGTAGCCTCCTGTAGATGGTAATTGTCCAATAAACCCACTAATGAAGTGCCCTATAAATGAGTGAAACAAAAGTTAATCACTGCTTGATTTCAAAATGTGCTAGTTTTGTTTCCTACAACATTCACACCGTTAACTGTTGTTTTCTATCAATGAATTCATGAAATCACTTTCATTTTACTTCTTAAGCTTTATACCACAAATATTTATGGGTCCAAAGAACAGAAATTCCAGTATGTTTCTAGACGTCAAATTCTACAGGACAAATCCCTCCTCAGTTAAGAGGAGTTACCAACTTCCAGGCTAGCAAATCGTGCCTTTGGGTTTGCTGCTTCTCTCACTGCAAAAAGTGTGGAGTGGCCAGTTCTAGATGGTAAAGTAGATAAACTGATGCGTTGTCCAGAAAATTTCCGAATAACTTCTTGGTAGTTTTTCCAGAATTACTAGACAACTGACTTATTCCTCCACACGTGTCTGGCTTTGGAAAGTGACGTTAAGAGAGAAGATAAGAGAAAGGATCAATGACTTCATTAGGTTTATGGAACATCTGAGGAACGTGAAAAGACGTCTGTAAAAATGACCAACCCAACGCAACTGTTTACTATGGGTTAAAAACAGTGTGTTCAGCCAACCTCTTTCCACACAGCAGTAACCTAAATTGCTGTTTTCAAAAGCCAGTGCCTTTCCCTGCTCAACCCAATAGCTGTCACATGATTAATGTGCTGGTGTCTTATTAACTGCTCTGTTACAGAAGCTGTCCAATTCACAGCAACCCTCACTGCAGAGACCTTTTTGTTAAAAACCTAGTTGAAATCATGCTGTTCTGACTGCAGGCTACTGCACCTTTCTCCAAAACATCATAAAGAGCAAAGAATTATTGTTTCCAGTAATCCAGGCCATAAATCAACCCAGTCTGAGGATGGAAAAAAAAATCATGTGTGTTTCCTTCATTCATATTCAAAAACCTCTCCGTATAACAGCATATTTTGGAAAATGTCGGAGGACCTGTGGGTGCCTGTGTGTGTGTGTGTGTGTGTGTGTATGTGTGTGTGTGTGGTGAACAAGAGGTGACAGCAAAGGGAAGATTCTGGGAACGTGAAGGACAAAAGAAAGTTCAGCACCAGTTAAATAATTCCAAAGGCTTTGATCTTATCAGGCCCTTCCTTGCTGAAACAATATTTTAGGATTGTTAAAAACTACCACCTTATCTGTTTGTCACTATCTCCCACTGCTTAATTTATCTGGGCCCAGCTGTTTGAGAAAAATGTGATGTGGCATGACCTTGATTTCCCAGGACCTGACCTTAATATCTATTCAGCTGTATGTCTCAGTGAAGCCATCTAGAGATATCACCTAGGCCCCCCTGGCAGCCAGTGGTTGAAACGATGTTTACTTCTTCTCCTCTTTGAGACATCTTCCAGCCCTACCCAGCAATCCTGCCCTGCTAATCTGTGCACTGGGTCCTCAGGGGTGACGGGGTACTTGAAAATCTTGGACGCCCTTTCAGTTGAAAATAATCTGGATACCTTTAGGTCAGTCGTAAAAAATGATCTGAGTTCCTCCTGAGACTTCTGAGGGGAAACTTCAATTTGGATGAAGAAAAACATTAATCACTCATGGCTGCTGTAGTGTTTATAGAACACAAACCCTTCTCACCTGTAACAGCCAGTTTGAAAGTCATATAATCCAAAGCAGTAAATACACACACACACACAAGCATGTATGCATGTGCACACACAGGAATACACATACACACATTCACACATGTGCACACAATACATGCACACACATACGTGCATACACACACACACGAACTCTAAATATTACTCTTAAAGAGTGTTTTTAGAAAGGTCCAAAGGTGGCTTAGTGACCCCACATTGAAGTCTTAAAATTCCAGAATGATCTAAAGAGATGTCAGAGTTATTAAAGTACCATTATATTAAAAATGACATAAAAGGACCTGGGTTTTCTTTTCTCTTGACAACTTTGGAATCATATTTGCTTTGTTGACAAAGCAATAGTTTCCTGCCAGCCTGGCGGGCTCAACCTGGAACCTGGAAATCAAGCTGTTTTCTCCCTGGTTTTGACACTGTCACCAAGAATAAGTGTCCCACCATCACGACACCACCGTCGCCCACATCTCAGATCCAGACAAGAAGGAGCCCTGATCCCTCTCTTTTGTTGTTACTATTCACGTTCATTTACATGGTCAGCTACAATCATACAGAATGCTCATGGATTAATTCTTGAGGATGCTCATTTTCTACACAATAAGTTGTAATGTTGCCTCTGAACTTGAGACAGCAAGCTAAGGGGAGTGCCAAGACACCATCAGCCCTCCTCACCTCTGGTCTCCCCATGAAGCTGGGACTGGTGGATGAGGGGGACACCGCGTGTCTGCTGGGGCCTCCATGGGAAGACGGCCATCCTAGCAAAGGGCTCTCTAGACCAGAGTCTCTCCTCTACCTGCGTGGCCCCATCCCCAGGCCACACAGCTCTCTCCATGGATCTGTGCTTCTGGTGCTGTCATTTGCAGTCGGGGACTACAATCCTTTCTGTGACAGAGTCCCTGACCCCCTGCCCTTTGTGAAGACAGCCTTGCGGATGGGGAGACACTGGGTTCCTGCAGCTGACCCCTAGGGTGTGCATCCCCAGGGCTGAGCAGGGTTTCTGGAAGCTGCAGGACTCCCGGTCCCAGGACCCCAGGCTGGGTGCGTTGCTGCCCCTGCCCACCAGGCAGCTTAGGCAGTTATGGTTTGGGCTTCTCCTGATGCCATGGCAGCTCCGAAAATCCCTGATCAGGTTTCCATCAGCCCCAAACTGGTTTCCCTGCACGGCTCACAGGTCAGGCTCCACCGAGGTGACCCTGGAGGCTACAGGGAATGCCCACCTGCAGCCCTGAGTGCCTGAGCATCAGCCAGGGAGAGAGAGGCCCAATGAGACCCACATACACTGGACTTCTTGGCTTTATGGGAGCTGCCTGTAGTTTCTGTTCTGCTTTCGGAGTCTAAACCTTGCATCTAGAACCGCAGTCCATTCTAGTCACCAACAAAAGACTCAGGATGCTTGCCCCTGCTTGCAGTGTTGGTTACTGCTTTCCAAGAGCTTCTACACACCTGTGATTTGAAGCCTGGCTTTTAACTGAAGTTGCCCTCCCTCCTGACTTTCTCACAGGCCCCCTCTCACATTTTTCCCTGTAAACCAAATCCCCCTCCCCAGTGATGAAGAAAAGACCCAGCCAGGTGGGAGGATTGCTTTTGTGTTGAAATCTCAGTCAGTGAAGAATTTTTAATAGGTTTAGCGGCTGGTCTTCAAAACTCTTCTAAGGTCTGACAAGGCCTCCACATCTGAGGGAAACAGCTCTGTGGGGTCAGATGCTGACATATGACATCTCTTATCTGGGCAGACATAACGCACCCAGGAGAGCAGCTAAGCCTGTCCTCACAGGCTGACAGCGCCTAGCAGGCTCCAGTACCTTCTTCCAGAGGAGTGGTACCTAGAACGAAGTGGGGTATTATCAGAAGGGGAAACCCTCCAAATAGATGCTGAGATTCAAGGTTAAAATGTCAAATTGCAGAAAGATGTCCCCCACTGGAAGGGACAGGAACAGGTGTCGCTGCCCGGTGAGAGAGAAATCAGATACAGAGATGGTTCCCCCATGGGTTAGAACCATGATGGAAGGATCAGAATCAGCATCGCATTCTGGAAGACTGTGTGCAGAGCCCTGTAGCTGCTCCACGGAGCTCGTTGTCCTGCTGTGACTTTGCATGAATCTCTGGCTCTGGCTGCTCATAGGGTGTCACGTGCACTGTAATTAGATTTTGGAAATGCAGACAGCGAGAGGGAAATGGTGGAATTAAGGTAACCTATCAGATGCCCAGCCTCATCCTCTAGAAAGGAGCTGATGTGCACAGCACGTAGGTTTCACATACCACCCTTCAAGGGCAGGGACGTCAGTGTGGTCATTGTGACAATTCCAAAGCCACTCTGGAAGGGAGACTATTTTCCACACCAAAGTCAAGGTGGCGAGTTTGTTAGCGGAGAGGACACATCCAGAGACATGCCAGCAATGTCAGGGTGGCGGGCAGGGCACTCAGAAACTTGATTTTGCATTTGGGCCACACAATCCTGTTTTCAGAGAGAGAGCTTAAGGGAAGGGAAAGCAAAGCAAAGGAAAATTCACTATGAACTCGAGCTGGGGGGGATCTCGCTTGAATAGTCAAGCCAGCAGGAGATACAGGGCTTCTGGAAGCTGATTCGGCCAAGGTGAGCTACGATACAGCAAGGGTCTTGAACTTTCAGCATATATTACCTGAGCATTTGCTTTTCACACCAGGAGGCTAGCTTTTCACCTTCATTTCTGAGAGCGAGAATAAGAATCAAGTAACTGGAAGTAGAACCACTAGGTCTGTGCTCTGCCCTCCTGTGACTCAGGTCCAGGGAGATGTCTGGGTTCAAATCCCAGGTCCTCCTCATGTGAGCTGTGTTACTTCAGTCAAGTTACTTAACTTCTCTGTGCTAGGCTATTGTAGTCGAGACCCTCAGTTGGTCCTGTCTCCCTTTCTCCACCTCCTCGACTAGTGCTCCCTCTCGCTGACCCTGGGCTTGGCCGTGGCCAATGGTACAGTAACAAGAGTGACACCAAGGGGGGAAAGTAGTGGGGGCATGGGGGTGGTGGTAGGATGAATTGGGAGATTGGGATTGACATATATACACTAATATGTATAAAATAGATAACTACTAAGAACCTGCTGTATAAAAAAATAAATAAAATAAAATTCAAAAATTAAAAAAATAAAAAGAGTTGACTCAGCTGAGACGTGAAAAACTTCCTCTCTCGCTGCCCTGTAAGCCTCCTGCCACGCTGCTAGAAGATGCGGATGAGGCCCGGTCTCCCTGTCTCCACCCTGGACAGGTGCAGGAGGCCACCCTGACCAGACTGCAGAGCACGGCCTCCCCAGAGCTGCCCAGCTGGGTCACAGAATCATGGGCTCAATCAACAGCCCCTGTTTGAAGCAACTACGTTTGGGGAGGTTTGTTATACAGCAACCATAACTGACATAGTTCCTAAGCCTCGAAGTCATCATCGCTAAAATGGGGACAATGAAAGTACAATCTCTACCCGCTCATCCACAATTTTGATTTCTACGGTTTCAGTTACCAGGGGTCAACTGAAGTCCGCAAATATTAAATAAAACATTCCCAAAGTAAGCAATTTGTAGGTTTTAAATTGTGTGCCTTTCTAAGGAGCCTGATGAAACGTGTTCTCTCCATCCTACTCAAGACATGACATCCCTCTGTCCGGCCCATCACGCCTTGTTAGTCACTCAGCAGCCCTCAGTCATCAGATGGGCTGCTGAGGTATCACAGTGCTGGTGTTCAGGTGACACTATTTACTTAATAATGGCCCCAAAGTGCCAGTGGAGTGATTCTGGCCATTCGGATACACCAAAGAGAAACTGTAAAGTGCTTCCTTTAAGTGAAAAGGTGAAAGTTCTCTACTTCATAAGGAAAGAAACAAAACCATATGCTGAGGTTGCTAAGGTCTACAGGGGGAATGAATCTTCTATCCATGCCACGGTTTCAGGCATCCACTGGGGTCTTGGAGGGGATCCCCTGCCATAAGGGGAGCTTACCCTCTGAGGGGGGTCGTGAGGATTAGCAGTGTCAGCTCTCAGACAATGTGCATTGTGTCTACTACAGTTTAAAAAGAAAAAGTAACCATCCCTTTTTCTAAATTTTTAAGACAATTTCTTGGTGCTTAAGAAACACCAGCTCTAACATTTAAAAAATTTGTCAGAGCAAAGAAAGTACCAGCAGCAAGAACTTTTAGCATCATTTCTCCCGTCCTCTCCTCTCCAGTGAAAACAAAGTGACTTCACAGCATCTAAGGTGAGCGTTTGGGACAAGATGTATACACCTCCTCCAAAACTGAAACTCGACTGTAAGAAAGTCTCATGTTATTTACTGATGCACCTGGTTACCCAAAATACAGACTCTCCTCAAACACGCCACAGAAGAGACCACCAGCGACTCAATTTTATTAGCCATACCCCAGCTCTGAGCAGGCTGGGGAAACCAAACATTTATGCTGATGAGATGGACCTCAGATGAGCCCTGGAAAAGGAGGTGATAGAGGGATAATCAACAGAAAACCCCCTCCTGGGCTAATTAGTGAACGGCACTGGAGGGTCTTGAAGTGTGCCGTGTTTAGGTCTCTAAAAAGCAAAGAAGAAAAACACTCAAAGGGCTGACTCATTTATTTACGCGCCGGGCTCTTGAGTGTCTGATGAGGGTCAGACGCTGCCCCTTTACTCATCCTCACAAGCCCTCCCCTCTGTATCCCAAACCACTACAAGGTGCTGGGATCCGGTTTAGCCCCGGAATGAGTAAGAGGCAGGGTTTGAACTCAGACTTTCTGCCTCTAAAGTCAGAATTCTCTCCTCTCTTCCAAGATAGGGAGAAAGAGGAACCAGAAAGTGTTTTGATTAAATGGAGGGAGAAACAGTAGCAAACACAAGGGCCTCTTGAGGCAAAGCCTTTAATACTCGTAGGGCGAGGTGAGGGGGGAGAGAGAGAGAGAAGGGAGAGAGAGAGAGAGAGAGAGAGAGAGAGGGAGAGAGAGAGAGGGAGAGAGAGAGTGAAGGGAGAGAGAGTGAAGGGAGAGAGAGAGAGAAAGAGGAGGGAAAGAGAAAGAGGAGGGAGAGAGAGAGAGTGGGAGAGAGAGAGGGAGAGAGGGAGGGAGAGAGAAAGAGAGAGAGGGAGAGAGAGAGAGAAGGGGGAGAGAGAGAGAGGGAGGAGAGAGGGAGAGAGAGAGGGAAGGGGGAGAGAGAGAGAGACAGAGAGAGAGAGAGAGTTTGGACCAAAAGAAGTAGAAGATTGAGTTCAGTTCCTGACATTCACTGAGAACAGAGGAAACAGAATCTAAAGCAGAACAACAAAGAACTGACATAATTGCCAGGATGAAGCTTAGGCTGTGGGGATTATCTTTTCGGTATTAAAAGAAGCTGATAAATATCCACCCCCCCCTTCCCCAAGGATTATTACAAGAGCCATTGGTAAGAGCTGTTATTTTACGGAAAAGTGGGGTTTTGAACATATTATTCAGATTGTAGGCTAAATCTCTTGAGTGTGTGACTTGAACTTCTGTAGGGATGACATTTATATTCATTCAGGAAGCATTTACTAAACACTTGCTAAGTGCACAATATGGGGGAATTCCAGAAAAAGTCAAAACCATGCTTCCGGGCTTCCCTGGTGGTGCAGTGGTTGAGAGTCTGCCTGCTGATGCAGGGGACACGGGTTCGTGCCCAGGTCCGGGAAGATCCCACATGCCATGGAGCGGCTGGGCCCGTGAGCCATGGCCACCGAGCCTGCGTGTCCGGAGCCTGTGCTCCGCACCAGGAGAGACCACAACAGTGAGAGGCCTGCGTACCGCAAAAAATAATAATAATAATAATAATAAAATAAACCGTGCTTCCAAGGTCTTTGCAAGGTTGGGAAGGTGACAGCACAAAAGTGAGTCACAGCAGTGAGTGAGTGCCCTGAATGCACAGTCAGCAGAGCACACCTGGGGCTTTGGAGAGCACAGGGCAGGGAGGAGGGTGTGGGCAGCATGCTTGGGAGGCTTCCTGCAGGAGGAGGGCCTGGGAGAGGCCAGGGCAGGGAGCTGGAGCCCCCAGGGTGAGGAGTCCTCGTCCCCTGGAACGAGATGTCCTGTTCCCGGGTCACTAGACCCTCATGTGACAGCTGAGAGGTTAGGCTTTAAGAGGCCACGGTGGAGAACTGCTGACAGCATCAGTGCCGTCCTGCAGAGAAAGACCCAGGCATCTGTTGGGTTGTATGAACCAACTACAGTGTGACAGTGAGAAGAATTAGGTTGGTTACCTACAAAAAGAACTGCTTATTTTCCTTGTCTCAAAATAAAAGTCATTTTTAGACAATCCAGTGCCCTGTCTTTTAAGATTCTAAGTAATTTGGAATTAGGGTGGCTAGATTTAGCAGATTGAAATAAGACGCTAGTTAAGTTCAAATTTCAGATACTTTGAGCAATTTTTTGGTATACGTATGTCCCAAGTATTGCCAGGTATTCTGGGTTTTGCCTGGGAACTCTACTTAGAAGGAGTAAGGAGGACCAGGCATCATTCAAGTAATTGTGGGATGATGCCTTGCATTTACGAGAACACAGAGCACGGAGAGGCCAGTGGTACCTCGGTGCACACAGCAGCTGTGGGCCTAAAAAGAATTTTCTGTTCTTTCTCGTATCCATCACATTTACAGTGACCTTCTATTTGAAGGAATCAAATACATTTTCAGAGTAAAGAATATTTCTGAACTGGCAAGAAGCAATTATCTAATAAATGTTAATGCATTTGATTTAAATCAAATGTTAGTATATTGCATTTTTCTAAAAGGAGAAACACACTGAAGGAAAACTTTTTGAAGAGTCAGGATGCAAAGCCCTGGAGGAGTTTCCATGGAGTCGTTGGGAAGTCCCGACGGCCCCATCTGGGAGCTTCGGGTGGAATCTTCCGGGCACAGAAGGACAGACAGTACATTCCTCTCCGCCCAAATATCCTGAGGAGGAAGCTGGAGCCGGCGTCGTCTGACCCAGAATCAGCAGGGTTAGAGCAGAATTTATGAACGACTTTAGGATGCAGCATTGAGATGGAAGATTTAGAACTGGAGAATTAATTTTCTCTCCCTCCTGAGTAAAGCATCTCTCTGCCTAAAGCTAAGAATCTTTACAGAATCAAAGTACTGAATGGAAACAATCCCGTAAGCACTGCATGACCCTAATAATTCTGACTATGTTATGCCACATTTTGCAGTGGCCTAAATTAAACAGAAGAGAATCCACGTGATGCAGTCCTCCCGAGAAAAAGGCTGAAGCTCTGCCAGTGGACCCGTATTCCCTGGGGGAAACATGGGGCATTCTCTTTTAGAAGCTAATCAGAATAGAAGGGCACTTGGATTCTGTGCTAAGAACTGTTTACTGGGTTTGAGTGTTTTAGGTGACACAATAGCTAGGAACAAGCCTCCGAGAAACAGAAAATCTGGATTCGATAAGAACACTTGTTTATTAAAATGTAATCTGAACAATTAGAGCCCTGTAAATATTTCAAACTGGAACTCCTGCAAAATTAAAAAATTCTCATGAGATTTTATGTTTTCTAGTAAGTATCCCTCTTGCTCAATCACAGTTAGAAAATGATATGCATCTGTACATGATCCCAGAGGAATATTTTTAAAGTAGAAGATTTTAAGAGAAAACCATATAATCCTAAGAAAAATAAAAAACCTTCCTTTTCAAACACCTTTTGATTTTACGAGAAGGGTTTGTTCTCATAATACCTGTATAAGACCAGTATGTTTTTTTCCAATATATAATTAATACTTTATTTACCTACAACTCTTAAGTCTTACTTTTTAAAACTGCCAATTGTTAAAATAAAGCTTGTAGATAGAAGCTAAGGAAAGATAATCTCCATAAAATACAAATGAACCTAGGCCTAAACAAAGATATTGATAAGACTAGCACACACATTGAACAAAGACACAAGATGAATTAAGCTCAAGATGAATTTTTTAAAAAAAATCACTGACTAAGTGTAAAACACTGGGTCTGTCAGCATTAAAAACAACAATAAAAATATTGATAAGAAATAGCCTTCAACTTTATATACTATGGAAAAATTAGAATGAAATTGAAATAAAATATTCTTCAAAACAGAACTCATAAAAAATGGGAGGAACATCAACAGATTTCCTACACTGATATTCTATGAAACACTTTCAAAAATATTAATAAAAATGTTACAATGTAGAGGTCCACGGCCCAACAATTTTAGGGAAAACTCTGTGTGTTGTTTGAAATATTTTCTTATTAGAGGCTCTGAGAAGTTCTGCAACAAAGAATCATGTTTGGTTGTATTTAATCCATCATTTTCAAAACTTACTTGATCATAGGACACCATTTTTTCCCACATGTCTATCAACAAGCCAAAGAATATTTCTCAGGAATTACTAATTTGAGAAACAGTCCCTGATTTAAAGAGATCAGACTCTCTGCATTTATCACCCAAACTTTCAAAAGAACAAAGAGCTGTTGAAAAAAATTCACTGAGATATTAACTCATGCTGTTAGTCAAAAGCATGCCATCCATTTTTTCACAACATTGGTACTATTCCGGCTTCCTGGTCTCCCAGATCTTGGGAGAGACCCTCCCATTTCCATTGGAAATCTGGTCCCCAGAACTTCCAGCAGGGGGCTGTGTCTGCTAGTGCTGACCGTGAAGGCCTTGAAGCCAGTTCAAGGTTAAGAGGGCTCAACAACCAACAAGCTAGAAATGGCATCTGGGCTATTAGGACACAGCATTACAAAAGTATGATCACGGTTCAAGAATGTTGCCAGGAGAGAAATCTGTGCTCAGAATTTTATTATTAGTCTTTATCATGTGTCCATTTTCAAATATAGCTAAGAGAGCCCAAAGGGGAAGAAATAAAACCCAAGGAGTATTTTTATAAACTAATAATCAAGTTATGACTGATACTGAAAAAAATTTAAAAGACTTAAAATTTCCCTACGTGGTTAGCAACTCATTTATGCTAATTTTCTATCAAAAATAATGCAGAAAAACCAAAATGTGAAAGTACAATTGAAAATGAATGGCAGGATTTCCCTGGTGGCACAGTGGTTAAGAATCCACCTGCCAATGCAGGGGACACGGGTTCAATCCCTGGTCCGGGAAGATCCCATATGCCGCGGAGCAACTAAGCCTGTGTGCCACAACTACTGAGCCTGCTCACCTAGAGCCCGTGAGTCACAACTGCTGAGCCTATGTGCCACAACTACTGAAGCCCAAATGCCTAGAGCCCGTGCTCCACAACAAGAGAAGCCACCGCAATGAGAAGCACGTGCACTGCAAAGAAGAGTAGCCCCTGCTCGATGGAACTAGAGAAAGCTCGCACGCAGCAACGAAGACCCAACACAGCCAAAAATAAATAAATAAGTTTAAAAAAAAAACAGAAAATGAATGGATATAAGTTACTCCTACTGAGATGAAGGACAAATGTAACTCTTCAAAGAAAATCTCCGCGAAGGAGGGAAGCACCATGTCTTGGCAAAGTGTATATTGGTGAAGTTCACGTCCATAATCTGGGTTACTTTCTCTTAAACCCCTTTTCCCATATCTACCTGTATATCCCCTCCTAAAAAAAATTTTTTTTAATACTTATAAATTGGGTTGTAAAGAGATAAAAATATATGGTTCAAAGGGAAAGCAGTATCACTTTAGCCAGAATGGTTGGAAAGATGACAAATAAAGTAGCCGGACAAGAAGGTCAAAAATGCAAATAGACTGAACGGGCACACAAAACATTGCACTTTTGCTTTAGCCTCAGGAGAGGGTGGCTGCTTGGAGGGGGACTGATTCCCACTGGGAAAGAAATCTGCAGCATGACAGGTGCAAGTGGCTAATAAATTGTGGGATTTGCAAGAGTGGAACAATTTATTCCCTCCCTAGCCTCAGGAGAGTTTGTATGTAATATACCCACACACACATATACACAAAACATCTCACCAGTAAACCAGTCACACCTTTGCCATTCTTTTATTGAAATGCCAAAACTATATCTATAAATAAACCATATATGAAACCAGTGCACTGCATTCTAATTTCCCCATCATCGTGTGTAGATGATTCTGAGAACATGATTACTTTTATCCTGTGTTTTGATCTCATTAAAAGTCAGTGTTATGTAAAGATGTCATTCCCACTTACTCTGTACTTTCATGTACTTTTTATTTTGCTCCAGGAAAGCGACTGTTACAATGTGTGCAAGGCGTACCCTGTAAACTGTGTGTAGAGGGCAGATTTGGGGAAAATACAATATAATGTAAGCAAATAATAAATATTTTCCCACAAGGGAACCTTTCCCTTTCACCTTTCACTGGGAAATGTGACCACAGGGGAGAGCGTTCCAGGGCTCTGGACGTTCCTCAGCCAAGCAAGCTCTTCAGACCACACACTGGTATTTCTAGCAGCCAGAGGTGAAGATCTGGGTGGGATAACACAGCCCCAAGAAGGGAGGAGATGGGCCACAGAGCTCCTCAGAAGCCCATGCCGGCACTCCCCAGGCCCAGACCCCATGTGCGGGGGGCTTGGGAGACTAAACCCGATTCTCTAGGGTTTATGTCGAAAAGTTAGTGGCAACTAAGACCTAAAAGCAAGTTATTCCACAGTATCAGACCATCACAGAGTTTTCTAAGAAAGTGTCCTACATATCAGCTAGAAACAGATACGCTGGCAGGTACTTAACAGCTAACTCAGGGAATATAGCTGTGATTTGTAGCATTTGCCAATATCTGTGGTATAAATACTCCCACCGTGGCTAATTTCAAGCCACCGTGTGAGGTCACTGGATGCAGAGGTGGGAAGAATTACATACAGTTGACCCTTGGGGCCGCCCAGAGCAGGTAAGTTCAGCAGACTGAGGGCTCCCAGCAGCTCCAGACTCCAAATCCAGGGAACTTGCTTAAAACAAAAAACTAATTTGCTTTAGGAATCTGGCTCCACGCTGGAATTGCTTCTCTTTATCATAAATCAGAATTTGTTTAAAACAGAAATTGAAACAGCATCTTGATGTTTGTTAAATTCCACCAGCAAAACTATTTTATGTTTAAAAAGTAGTTTTAAGTATCTTAAAAATAACTTTTCCAAAGCAAACCATACACTCTTGCTCAGTCATTTCCACAAGGCTTTTCCTGAGAGTCCCATTTAGGAATAGGAAAAAAGACGGTCCAAACATTTATATCTGTGCATTGTTCTGGCATAATTTGGATGAAGCATTTTCAATGAACTTGCAAATATTTTTTCTTTTGCCCCCCTCTTCTGCCTTACTCCTACAGTTGCCTGATTTATAACTTCACCTTTTTCGCCTGTGATTATTTCTCATGGATCAGAACCTTTACAGACTGAAGGACCGGGAGACATGGATGCTGAGTAATAGATGGTGGCGCAGGGCAGGAAGAATGTCAAGAACCACCAGAAGCCTTCACCAAGCCCCGCCCACTTACCACAAACAACGAGTTGTTCTAAGGTATCTCCATGTGTTTCCATAGGGCCTCTGTCTTCTCACCTTTTACTGCCAAGTAAAAATGAAATTTCTTCTCATGATCCCAAGCCATAAAGCTCTCATGTGGCCTTATGAACTTCAGAGCATTTGCGTTTCTTACGGTTCTTTTGTGATTAAATATGTGGCCTATCAAACATTGAATATATGGGTAAAAAGAAAGATGTATCATGAAGAAAAATACTCATGGCTCTAAAGTATAATTTCACACAATTGGTTTGGGCCAGTAAGATCCAGATATTATACTTTGTTTTTTGCTTGTAATCCATAATCACAAAGACATGAAAATTTACAATAAGCCACCTCCAAACGATAAGCATCTTAGATGAGGGAAGCTGAAAAAAAATTCAAATTCTCAATTCATCATTTTACTCTTCATGTGATTTCTGGGTTTATTTCATGACTCTAAAGAGTAGAGTGAATGGAAATAATTCAGTTGTTTTAATCTTTGTGCCTCTGAGGCTGTCTTATGATCCTGAACACATTTTGTGCTGCGAAAAAATCTCTAGGGTTGCAAATGTTCTGAACATGCCGAAGTGATACTTTTTCTTTTTTTTCAATTTGTCGGTAAGGACCTGATATAGACCAATTTTATGAATTTTAACAATGTCATTTAGAACAAACTATAAATGTGATAGAGCTCAAAAGATTTTGCATAATCAATGTGCTATACCCAATAACTCCAAGAAAATGGAAAATCAGTCATAAAAAAGGGCAAGATGAACTCTATAAAAATACAAAATAAAGCCGGTGACAATCTAAGCACTGAGGAATTAGTGAAGGTAATTAAATATCGTGAACATTTTCAAAGGAAACAAAAGAAAAAAATCAGGGACTAAAATAACTAGACACAGTTTTAAAGAGAAATGTTACAGTTTGATAATTAGATGAGTGTGTTTGGAAAACATCTTTGTTTGGCTCCTTTTCTATCTTAACTAAAATTTGAAATGACAGTAAAAATACAGATGAAAGGTGGTCCAAAGGAGTCCAATGATACCACTGTAGTAAAGAATTTTCCAATAAGCTGTAAAATATTAAGGACAAATTAAAGAAAAAAGAAATGCCAAGAGACAAGCAATTACTGTGTTGCTTCTCTTGGGAGCAACCATGGATGGACAGAGGCAGGACATGCGGATGGGAGCTCACTCTGGAATCAGCTATAACCACAGTTCCCCTCAGGATTTACACCTTAAAAAAGAAATCCAAGACAAGAGGCTTTGCCCAAACAACTTCTCTCTATCTCTTTTTTAAGTGCACAAAGCAAGTCACACATCTTTAAAGACTCATTAGGAGATGGACCCATCCCAACAAAGGGCATACAAATGACCATACATGTTGAAAGAAGCTGGATTTGCTGTAGTAGCTTGTTTTGTCAAACAGTTTTGAATGCCTGACAGCTTATGTAGATGCAATTTGTTAAACACGGTTCTGCAGGGAAGAACAAAACACACCATCCTGTCAACAAATAGCTTACTGTGCTTTGTGTTCCTTAATGCTGCAAACCAACCACAAGATCTTGAAAATTCAAGTAAACCAGAAACAGAATGCAAAAATAACTAATAATAACATCTGCTTGGTGTGTATGGAGGGTGAGTGTTGGTATTTGAGGACAAGTGGAGCAATCAGATTGACCAAGGTAAAACCAGGGTAAAATTTAGCACGGGCTCATTTCACACAGACTAAAACTCTAAGAGGGGTAAGTGTCCCAAGTCACTGCAGAGAAATTGGTCAAGGCAGAAGGGTCTGAATGAAGTTGAGGGTTAATGTGAACACATATGACCTCGGAATAATGTCCAGATATGATTCTTCCAACTCAGCACTCTGAGGAATTACAGAAATGGTACAGGACCAAGCCATTTGTTTTCTATGCTGGTAGAAGGAAATATATGTGTGTGTCAGTGGGGGGACGGGGTCGTGGATTTGGCCAGTTGAATAGAATATGTGGCTGGGCTACAAGGGTCTGATCTCCTGGAGCTGATTTGGTACTATGTACAATGTTTTCTGGTGTTGCCATGGTGATGATGTACCACTAATACAGTAGCCTCCAAACCCACCTCCCAGACTCAAACACTAATCCCCTCCAACCCCCTTCCATTCAGCCCCATAGATATGTTTCTGAAATGTCCACTCTGATCATGCTACTTTCTCATGTAAATACCTCAGACGAGCCTAGTGTTCAGTCTACAGAAATAAATACAATGATAAGGTATTTTCCCAGCTGGTCCCATTCCATGGTAGATGCCCCGTCCCCACCCTGATCACCAGCTCATTCCATCTCCTTGGAAAGCTTTCCTCCACCTTCTCTACAAAGCTAACTAACCGTCTTCCATTGGTTACTTCCAAGTGTCACCTCCTCAATTTGATGCTTCAGGGAAAATTAATTCTCACTCTTCCTTGTTTCAAGAGCATTTTACTTGTACAGAGTTTAGAAGGTGTCATATTGCATTAACGTTTAGAATATATTATATTTGTATTATTTCTATTATGTGTCTGTCTCCAGTTAGATCAAGGTCTCTCAAGGGCAGGGGCAAGTTCTTCTTTCTTTCTGTTCCCAGCAGCCCACAGGCAGTGAGCACTCACTCAGTAATGGTTAGTTGAATAAACAGAGTTTTACAAGTTTACAAGTTTGATTATTTAAAGTTATAGATTTTTCCATTTTGCAGGCTTAAAAATACAGACACAACGCTTAGAATCACCCAGGGAGTGAGAAGCCATTCCATTCAATGATAGACCCGGAGACATTATATATTTTTTCAAAGGGTCCTGGACTCTTAACTTCCCTTCTGTAAGCAAGATAATACATCAACCAGATTTTCAGTAGAAAAACTTTTATTTGCAAAATTCATAGCATTAACATTGTTATTGGGCTCATTTTTTACACAAGAAAACATTAGTACACAAAAAGCTAGACTAATTTACAGGGCTTTCTTGGTGAATTCACAACAGAGCCACAGCTAAGAGCCAAGATTTACTGAACCCCCAAGTTAATCCGAGTCCTTTGAACCATTCTGTTTACTGAACCCCCAAGTTAATCCGAGTCCATTGAACCATTCTGTAGCTCAATCAAGGTGGATCTAAGGAAGAAGGGTAGGGTTGAAACAACACCGTCTCTGCTACCAGCCACCGACAGTAGGGTATGGCTAGAGTATACCACTTTCCTGTAGGATAACAAGCAAACCATAGCCCTTTCAAGCTCTCCCTGTATCTCTGGCTGGTTTGAAGCAAGCACGTTACAACTGGTCATGGCACCATCTTTGGGCTTGAACCAGAGTGAAGCCAATGAGTACAGCAGGAAACCCACTGAGGTCTAAACTCTTTTGTAAAACGATACTTAGTTCCAATGCATAAAGATCCTTCCTGAGCGCTAGATGCCTGGAAAATTATATCTTCCAGGGTAAAAAATAAAACTTGCCAAGTTATGCATTGAATGTGACAACCCTCAGTACATTTGGATGTTTCTAAGAAATGTTTCCTAAATTACATTTGGATTTTCTGCATGCTAAGGGAAACAATTTGCATGTCATCAACAGATGCATGAAAATTCCAAGCTGTGTTAGAAAAACTTTATTAACATAAATATTCGGTCTGCCAATTTCAGGCCTAGGTATGAGAGGAGTAACAGCTCTCTCATGATTCTGTATTTATGTTGTCGACAGGGTCAAGTCAAAGATAGGTACAGTGCTTTCATTAAAGAGAAGGATGAAAATGATAGGCCGATTTGGCAATGCATAAATAACCACATAAGAAAAAAATGGGAAAAAGTGTATAAGAACACCTTAATCGATGTGAAATCAGTTCTCTTTTAAGTCTGATGTGCCACAGAAAGTCAGTGTCAAGCAAACACACACGTACACACATGTCCCTAGCGTGAAGTCCCGCCTCTGGAATGATACAACTGTGGGACCTTGAGAAAGTCACAAACGCTGAGCCTGGCTTCTAATTTACAAAATAAGAATGGTGATGTCTTTAGAAAGCAAACTTATGGTTACCAACAGGGATAGCAGGGGAAGGAGGGAGAGAGATAAATTAGGGGTCTGGGATTAACATATACACACTACTATATATAAAATAGGTAAACAACAAGGACCTACTGTATAGCACAGGGAACTATAATCAGTATATTATAATAACCTAAAATGGAAATGAATATGAAAAAAGAATATATATATATATATAATAACTGAATCACTTCACTGCACACTTGAAACTATCACAACATTGTAAATTAACTATATTCCAATTTTTTTAAAAAAATTGACAATTAAAAAAAAAGAATAGCAATGGGTGATGTCTTCCTCATGGAACTACTGTGAATATTAAAATAAATAAGTACCTGAAAATCTGTTATAACTAGGAAAAGCTTCTTACAGACAGGCAATAGAAACAACAACAAAATACATGTCATGAAGTCCAAAATGTGAAAATCTAGTGAGAGGTAGATAAACATGAAGGTGTAAATGAACCATCTTAAGCGTAATTTTTTTAACAGGGTTCCATCATTTTCTAATTCTTGAACGAGGACTCCATTTGTAGAAAGAAAACTAGATTATTGCTGTTTATGCACCAAATAAGACTCCTGGTTACTTGATACCTGACCTCACCTGGCAAGCTCCCCCTGAGTCTCCAACTGACTCAGACCTACGTGTCCTGCAGTGACCTCACCCCCCCAACCTGTCCCTCTGCCACTTGGAACCTCTCAGAAGCATCACTACCCAGCATTGTGGGAAAGGCAAAACATCCCCGTCCAAATTCAAGAGCGGTGCTCAAGGAAAGAGCTTCTGGAAGAGTTTTATAGTTTGCTGGTCTCCAAGAGTGTTCTCTGGCTTATCTCACTTTCCTATTTTGGTTTCTCTCACTTTCATATTTTTATTCCATTTTTTGGTGAACTTATTTCATCACTTCCTTTGTGATGTCTTCTCCTCTCACAGCCACTTTCCTTTTTCTGGGGTCTCTTTCCTGTCCTCTCCCTGCAGCCTTGTTCTCCTCCTTCTCTTCTTTCTCTCTTCATCTTCTCCCAGGTAGCACAGGCATGATGTAAAGGGCTCAGGGCTCTTAGGAGCCCATGAAATGTTTTGATTTCTTTTGGAACCAGAAGAGAAAGTGAACTCTTAGGTCAAATAAAATGTGTTAATAAACAAGATTAACATAGTCAGAGGAGATTACAGACAGAGTTGTAAAATAGACTTCTTAGTATATTCTTACTGTGGAAGAAGGAACCACAGACAGTGGTCTCTAGGGCCCACAGAAGTCATACTGAGGCCCCGCCTTCTTCCTTTACTGAAACTTATCAACACCTTGACTTGACTTTTAGAGTAAAATCTACTTCATCATTTTTCAAAATTTTCCCAACAACAAAGTTAGTAGCTGACTTTTCTGGGTTCTTGTAGCACTTTGAACATATATATCCCTGACTGGAATTATTACCCTCGCATCAATTATCTTTTGATGACCCTCAGTGGGCTGTGAGCATTTTGCAAGCCTGAACCTATTTACCTTCGCAGGGGATTAATCCGTGTTTCATATCCTACCTAATCAGCAGGTGAATTGAGAAGTCATCAGTGACTTACACTGTGCCCGCTGGTGCTTCTCATTCACTAAAATGTACACACACCACCTGCCATCCAAACAGGGCAAGAAACCCTAAGAGAAAGGGGTAGGTCACAGCCATGTCAGAAATGTAGGGGTAAGACGTGAAGCCATCAGCAATGCTTCTCACTGGTGAAGAGGTAAGATGCCCAGGGTCTACTGTAGATGTGGCAACTGGAATTTTGCAGATTTGGGGTGGGTTACGTCTGCTCGTCCCACATACCTGTTTGCCGCCGGAAACTTCCACGGACAGATTCTGAGCAGCTAGCAGCACACAAGTGAAGATTTATTTACACACAACAAGCCAATCCATTATCCATACTGTCTGAAGTCTGGTTGATTGAGGCAGCAGAATGCCCAGGGGGGAAAAAAGCCCTGGAAATACACTGCAGTCACGGGATCTTCGAGTTTATGGAAAGGTCAGGTGGCCCTTGGATCAGAGGGAAGGATGTTTACAGTCCAAGGGAGGAAAGTAGAGCAAAAGTAAGAGACTACAGATTCACATTTCCAACACTTTCATGGTTTACACAAGCCCCTTTTTCAAGGCCAGAATAATATTTCTTCGTTTCTCATTATTGTAGCTTGACACAGTTTCAAAGCACCACATGTACTTCTGAGTTGGATAATGCACAAAGAGAGTGTGTGTGATGTTACTGCTGAAAAGAACCCTAAATCAGGATTTAGAGCTCTTGAACTTCAACAAGTGTCTTGGTAGGTGGGTAATTCAAAACCTCCCAGGGAAAGAGCGAAGCATTTGCTAAATCAGGACCCATGCGAGTACGTGTCTGCCGGAGGACACAGTTGCGACTTGAAAAATTCGACTTGGCAAAAAAAGAAAGTGCTCTTTTCCCTCTAGAACTTTCAGTTCTCCTCCTGTCTTTTGTTGCTGTAAAATTATATTCATTAACAAAGCCCCCTGGAAAGCTGCCTGGGCTGAACAGCAGCTGGAAAAGATGCTGCAGAAGGAGACCAAAATTGATCCATAAGTTTGCACAAGCCCAAGGCTTCAAAACGCATGAGACAAAGCAACTCCAAAGCCAGGGCCTCCACCTGGGGTGAAGTCCCTGCCACCCTGGCTGGTGTGGCCGGCCTGACCCCATAAGGCCCTGCCTGTCAAATCGCTCCAACTGTGGAACCCGTCCTCAAAGCACAGGGAGTGTGACACTGCCCTGACAAGTTGAAAGTCAATATAAGAAAAAGTGAAAGTGGGACTCTTTCCTTTATTTAGCAAACTCCCAACTGTGGGCCCTTGGGTGGGAGAAAAGCAACGTATCCAGAACAGTGAGTGTCAGCTCCGCATCCTCAGGAAGCTTTGCCAGGGGAGACCTGGAGAAGGTGACCTTGCAGCACAGAGGCCATCACTGATTGAATGTATCCCATCCTCAGTCCAGAGATGGGCAACCACAGCTGATCCTGCGGGATCCCTTTCCTCCTTGACTATTTACTTTGTATTCTGGGCCACCGGATCACTTGGGTTGGAAAGGACTGGTTTGACTTGTTCTGCTGTTTTCAGTTCACCCAGGAACTCACATGCCTACGGCCCCTTCCAGGCCCTGGGAAGCCTAAGCTTGTGCCCAGAGGAGGACTTGGTGATGACCTGCTACTTAAATGTAAATGAAAGCTGACCCAGTGCCCCTAGCATGTCTTTTAATGAGGCTAAAGATTTAAATTTGGAAGTTGAACTTTTTCCTCTCTACTAAACCTTTAATTTCATAGGCTGGGCCAAGAGAAAAGGAAACCCTCAAGCATGCCTGGGAGAACTAATACAACTGTTACATCTGTGACGGCCACATTGAAAAGATTTCATCAAATAACTAGTGTTTTCTTTTCGCTCAGATATGTTTTCAAAACTTGCTAAAGTCACTTTTTATGGCTAGTATAAAAATAAAAAACTCACCTGTGCAATTTAATGAGTTCTTATGAAAAATAATTTTATTATTATTATTAGTTAGCTCTGAACAAGGAATCTTCTCTGAGTTTTGAGGTAATAATGCACTGGGTTTAATGTATAATTACCAAAAAACTCCCTCAGTATATAAGCCTCAAAAATATTATATGAAGAAGAAGGCTCTTACTCTGTAACAAAACCACAGGAGTTTTTCCAACCTGTCGGATTATTAGTAAGAAAATGTGGGGCTACAGTTTTCAGATTTACCAAGAAATAAAATTGACATGCAGGTGATAGCTAGCACGAGACATCTTGTCCCTCGAGAATGAATCTGATTCATCTGTGTCTCCTGGTCTCTCACTGATGGCTCCTGGCAGGATGCCCTACACCCACCAACACCTAAAAAGTATTCACTGAAGATGACAATTTATGTCTGCCCTCAAGACTGGGACAATATCCCTGCCTGTTCGATGTCACTGGCCTTGTGCCACCCAAACCGCAAATGCAAGCAGCAGGTGGGTTTATGGAGCAATAAAATGAATGTGTGTGAGGCCACCTGGAGGGTAATGGTGCCAGGGTACCACTCTTTCCCAAACTGCCCCAGCCTGCTAGTGAGGAAGGAAAGGCTCTCCAATAGATTTTACACCAGACAAATTGGTGCTTCAGTCTGCTAGAGCGCTTAATTAGAAATAGGTTTAATCAAAATATTTCACACTGCAAAGATGCAAACCTATTGGATAACTAATAAGAACCTGCTGTATTAAAAAAAAAAAGATGCAAACCTACAATCTTATATATTTAAAACATTTTACTGGGGAGAGAGTGTAAAAGGAATTTTCATAATTTCTGATATAATCTCTGATTTTTAAATATTTCAAATATGGGAGAAGTACCAAATCACTTAAACTCAGCAATTCTGACAGGAACTTAAAAATCTTATTTTTTATAAGCAGATTATGTCATTAGAGCCTATTACAGTAATTCCCTTTCCCTTTAGAAAACTCCACTGCTTATAGATCTTAGCTAACCTCCATTAGCACCAAAGGTTACCTGTCTTTTTTCTGGTAAAGGTAAAAGCATCCTGTTACTGGTTTTAAACTCTAACAAGAGGACAACAGAGGCCCCAAACCTTGCTCTTCTGCAGGACCCTAATGAAATCTAACTGGGGAATGAGAAAGCAATAGACATACCAGGCTTTGAGGTTTTTTTTTTTTTTTTTTTAATTGCCCATTTTCCCCTTGCACTGAGGCATTAATCCTTGAAGAATAGAAAGTAGACTTGCCAATAACCCAGCAGAGAAGGGTCCTGGGAGTGAGAGAAGGCAGGAAGCTCATAATTGTGGGAGAAGTCCTTCTCTCTCCCAAGAAACCACTATTGAATCTTGTGGGCCCTCCCTGCCCTGGATCTGGAAGTCTCCCCCTGAGCAGCATTGGTATTCAAATTAGTCTGCCAATCTCAGCCTGGCACAGCTCTTGGTGGCCTGTCAGTACACGGCTTGAAGAAAAGGTACCCGATCTCAGATCCGGCGAGATCCAGCCAGATTTCCAACCCCCCCGGAATATATGTCATCAGCCTGCAAAGCGAGCTGCTTTGAGGTGGGAAGTGTTTTCTTTGCTACAGTCTTTATTTTTATTAAAACAAAAATAACTAGAAGACAATGCATCACCAACAGAGATTTAAAAAGAAAGAGGCAGGGGCTGCAGAGTCAAGCTACTCATTCAGCTCCACGCCGGTTTCTATGGGAACAAGAGCTGCTTTGTGTGGCTTGAACAAGTCCCCGTCCCCCCGCCCAATGTGTTGGGGCCACTGCCCTGGGATTGTATTTGTGTGGCCACCGCTTCTGCCTCACTCACTCTCCCTGCCCCCATCAGTCCCCAGCAATAACACCCAGCGCCACAGAAGCAAAAAGAAAAGGAGAACTCATTACACCCGAGCTGAATTAAATCATGAAGCACAAAAGTGTTCAGGAGACTGGGAGCCGGCATTCAGCCCAAAGGACCACGACCATCATGGTTTCTGGCCTCATTTTTTATCCCTTCTTCAAGCAGGTTATGACTGCTACTTCTTAACTCTTTTCATGCAGAACACACACACTTTATGTATCCATTTAAATTGTTTTCCATGCATAACATGCTGTGGTCACATTCGATATTATAGAAAAGTAATAATAGTGATAAACTAAATGGAAAATGGCCAGAGAAGCATGGTTTAAAGCAAACTTCACTCAGTAAAATTTTTTAAATCTTCACGCTTTCTGTTTGTGTTCAAGTGCACATGTGTGTAGGGGGCCAGGGGGAGAGAGAAGCTTTCATTTTTTTTATTTTTGTTTTTTAACATCGTTATTGGAGTATAATTGCTTTACAATGGTGTGTTAGTTTCTGCTGTATAACAAAGTGAATCAGCTACACATATACATATGTCCTCATATCTCCTCCCTCTTGCATCTCCCTCCCACCTTCCCTATCCCACCCCTCTAGGTGGTCACAAAGCACCGAGCTGATCTCCCTCTGCTATGCAGCTGCTTCCCACTAGCTATCTATTTTACATTTGGTAGTGTATATATGTCCTTGCCACTCTCTCACTTCATCCCAGCTTACATTTCCCCCTCCCTGAGTCCTCAAGTCCATTCTCTATGTCTGCATTTTTATTCCTGTCCTTCCCTTAGGTTCTTCAGAACCAGTTTTTTTTTTTTTTTTTTTTTTTTTACATTCCATATATATGTGTTAGCATAGGGTATTTGTTTTTCTCTTTCTGACCTACTTCACTCTGTATGATGGTCTCTAGGTCCATCCAGCTCACTACAAATAACTCAATTTCATTTCTTTTTTTATGGCTGAGTAATATTCCATTGTATATATGTGCCACACCTTCTTTATCCATTCATCCATCAATGGACATTTAGGTTGCTTCCATGTCCTGGCTAGTGTAAATACTGCTGCAATGAACATTTGTGAATTATGGTTTTCTCAGTGTATATACCCAGTAGTGGGATTGCTGGGTTGTATGGTAGTTCTGTTTTTAGTTCTTTGAGGAACCTCCATACTGTTCTCCATACTGTCTGTATCAAAACTTTTAGAAGGTTCCCTCTGTCTACCTTGGATGAGGGAGGTGGAGCAGTGCTCAGACTGTGAAGCCAGGGAAAACCCAAAGTTCATCTTCTCTATTTGACTGGGTATCTTTACTTTGGCACTTTTTTCTAATTCATTTTGACTTTTAAATTAAAAAAGGGAAATATTTATGAATCTATTACTCAGAAGCTGCCATGCAAAACATTTTAGCACATAAATCCTCATCATTTTACTAAGTGTCAGGACTTTTTTTTTATTAAAGGAAAAGCATATTTCTTAACATTGTTCATAAATCACCACTCTACAAGCTCCTTAGCTTTCAAAGGCACTCTTTCCTTTAAAAGCTTTATGGAGTGGTTCAAAGTCTACCTCTGGCAAAGCCCAGTGCTGTTCCCAGGGAAGCTTCAGATTCAAAGACATTTGTGTTTTGTTTGTAAGTATTTATTTAGGAGATCTGCAATTCAATTTCTTTTGCAAGATGAAATATCAATTTTCATCATTTAGATTCAAACTCATAAAAAATATTTTTAACCTATTTATATATAACCAAGTTGCTATCTTACAGTTTTGAAAGGTATCTTGGGATATAGGGCATGAAAGGAGTTAATAAAGATTTAGGGCCATTGTAAACCTTAGTGAATAAGAAATATGATTTGCTCATAAAAGCCAGAAATCATCCTCAAATCCTTCTTTTCCCTCACTCACCTTCCTCATAAATATAAAACCTCTTTATCACAAAGATGTTAGGATACTGGCAATCTGCAGAGATTTTTTACATTCTCACAACTGGCCTGTTTTTTTGTTTTTTTTTTGTTTTTTTTTTTTGCGTTATGCGGGCCTCTCACTGTTGTGGCCTCCCCCGTTGCGGAGCACAGGCTCCGGACGCGCAGGCTCAGCGGCCATGGCTCACGGGCCCAGCCGCTCCACGGCATATGGGATCCTCCCAGACCGGGGCACGAACCCGTATCCCCTGCATCGGCAGGCGGACTCTCAACCACTTGCGCCACCAGGGAGGCCCAACAACTGGCCTGTTTTGTCCTCTCCCACAAAATTGTGCAGGATTCACTTAAAATATTATTTCTCAAAATGTGAAGCAGATTGAAACTCCTGAGCAGGTTGATTTATCTCCCAAGGTCACAGTTAATTCATATCCTCTTTTCTCTTCTTTTCTTTTCTTTACTTTTTTCCTCCCTTGTTTCCTTTCCTCTTTTGTTTTCTCTTCTTTTCTTTTCTTTCTCTAAGAACCTTCCCAGAATGAAGCATTCGAAGTCAGGATGCCCCGAAGACCAGACACCACTTTATCAATAATTACTGAAGTTTCTGCTCTCCTACATTCCACTCTGAGTGGAGTTTCTCTCCTTCCACTCTGAAGGAGAAAAGCCTCTCCAGATTAGATCACCCTAGTGTTCTGGGCCCCTCCCATTCTTATCCCTTAGGAAGCAGCATCCTTCTCTGTTTCAAGGGTTTCCCCACCTCTGGCCATTTCTCTGCACTGGCTTCATTCCTTCTGCCTTGAAACATGGGTAGGTCTCTATGAAGGTTTTCACCAGGCTTTACTGCATCTTCTATTTACTTTCTCTAATCACCATCAAAATCATCCAAAGAAAGGTCATAGCTACCACGTAATTTCTCCGACTCATAGTGCCTTTGTAGGAAAAGCCACCTACTCAACTCTCTCTCCCTTTCCCATCACGATGAACTCTCCAATGGGTGGCCTGCACGTTTCTCTGACTCTTCCCTCTTTTCTTTCTTCTACCTCTGTAGTCTAACACCCATTCCCACCAGGGTATCAAACCCACTCTCCTGAAGGTCTCCACAGGCAGAGAGAACTGCTTTAGCCTCTTTGCTCTGTTGCTCTCCATTTTCTACTTGAAATGCTTTGCTTTTACATTTCCACACTGCAGAAGCTTTCTGCTACTTCTCCTACCTCTTGCCTCACCCTGTTTGCTTTCATAAATCCTGATTCTCTTCCCCTTCCTTCCTTATTTTCTCTCTGTGCTCCACTCTACTCATTTTATTTCAACTCCAATTCCAAGTCAGATAACAAATCTTGTCTTTTCTTATACATCTTCATCTTCCCTTCCCTTACATGCCAGTTGCTACTTCTGTTTATCAAGCACTTGTCACCCCACACCCGGGTTACTGAAATGACCTCCCAATAGGTCAACTCTAAATCCAAAGTTCATTTGGGTTCAAAGCAAGAGACTGACTTGAAAACTACAAGAATATATGGTCCTTGAGCATTGAGACTATCTTACTCAGCTTTTAATATCCATAGATCTACAAGTAATCCATGGAAATCATATGTCTAGTGAACTCTAAAAGACATTCACTCATTCAGAAACATTCACCACGTCACTACTAAGCAACAGAGACATGGTAGCAAAATATACACATGGGGGTATCAGCATTTCTGGGACTTCCAGTCTAGTAGAGGCAAAGACATGGAGCCAATAATCATTAAAATAATTAATTACAATTAAAATACAAGGGAAAAACAGAGGGTACAGTGAACGTGTATAACAAAAGTGCCCATCTGGGGTGGGGAGAACAAAAAACTGCCCTGAAGAAGCCTGAGATGGGACCTGAAAGGACATAAAGGAAGATGGAGTGGATGTGATCACTGGAGCAACAAGTGTGGGAATGTAAAGCCGGAAATTGAGGAAATGAAAGATGGCCAGTAAGGCTGGAAGGAGAAAGGGAAGTGTAACCAAGCAGGACCCTATGGGGCCTTCCTGGGAAAGACCTTCCTCCACCTTCCCCTTGTTTGTAGAAAAAGTTTAGCCTCCTAGGCTTTCCCCAAGTTCCAAAGAATAAATTTAACCAGAGAAGTGAGAAAATGCAGAAACAAAGGAAAACAGTCAAGCAAGACACAATAATAATAGTTTAGCCATTAAAAAAAGTCAAGGAGCTTTAGTTCTGCCTCAAGGGCTATAGATAATATCCTGAGCCATATTTTTTGAGCTGTTTTTCAGATACTGAAACCCCCACTGGTGGAAGAAGTTAACTGTATGCTGCCTACAAGCATGTAGACCCCAGACCAGCTGGAACCAGAAGGTTGATGATGTTGACTCCCAATTACCTCACAACCAACCAATTCAAAGAATGTGCATGGGTTGATCACACACCCTGCAACCCTCTCTCTCACCCTGTCTTTAAAAGCCTTTGCCTGAAACCCATCGAGGAGTTTGGGTCTTTTGAGCATTAGCTGCTGGGACTCCTTGTTTGGTGCCCTGAAATAAACGCTGCACTTTCTTTCACCACAACCCAGTGTCAGTAGACTGGCTTTACTGTTAGCTGGCAAGTGAACCCAAGTTCAGTTAGGTAACAGAAGCAGTGGTGCAAGATGAAGGACTTAGGTCATTCAGGGCCAAGTCATGCATGATAAGAATGTTGAGCTTTATCTAGAACAGAGGGAAGCCATTACACACAAAACATAGATGGTGCTTTTAGAGCTTCTTCCCATCGATTTTGGGAAATTCACACAACTTCTCTATTCTTGTTGCAATAACATTTAAATCTTTAAAAATAAGTGTAATTGATATTAATGAGAGATGGTTGGAATGGAAATAGTTGAAATATGAAAACATTTGACCTTCCTGTAGATGAGAGAGGCATACCAATAGACAGGACTAAAATCGCAGAGTGCTGGGAGAGAAGGGAGAGTGGCTAGTAACCCACACGGCACCACATGACAAGACAGAAATAGCCAAAGATGACAAGATTGTCTGTCTTTGGAAACATTCAGCTTGAGCACCTTTAGGCATGTAGTACAACAGGATGACTTCAATGCTGAGAAAGTCTTTTCCTGCAGGGCCTTGGGGAAATGGGCTTTTCAAGGGGGAGCATGTTAAAACTTTGTAAACATCTTCTAATTAGTATGGCAGCAAAGCTTGTCAAACTAGTAGCCCCCAGAGCTTTCTGACAATACATTGTATTCAGTGAACACTCAAGGGATGAGCCTGAGAACTCTTTGAAATGCAGTGCAGCTACCATTTTTCTTCCGTTTTTGTGACCATGACCTCAAAAACAGATATAATTTTATAAATAAACAATAGTTCTCCTTTATGTCTAACTTCTGCACCCACCATCCCTAAATTAATACATATGAGATGGCAAGATTTTATTTTGACATTTTCACTGAAGTCATTTGATGTCAATTTGCTTTTATAAGCATCTAAAGCACAATTACTGCTATTCTGATATTTAGCTTTTAATTATCAAAGACAACTTACCCATTAGTCATACCACCAAAATTTTCCTCTATTTACCTTATCCTTTTTTTGGTTTGATTATCCCCAAGATAAGTTCTTCATCATTTAATCAACCAGAATTAACAATGTAAGTGTAGTTATTCAAATTCATGCTCACTTAAAATAATGTAACAAAAAGGACTTTTGATAAATATGGCTTCCAGATAATCAAATTAGATGAGCATTTACCATTACTTTAATTTTTAAGTACTTTAAAGTTTCAAGAACGCTTCCACTTATATTCACTTACTTTATTTGGTTCATAATTCATTTATTTAGCTGGGCTGTGTGACTTGTATTCTGAGAACCTTTGTAAAGTTCAAATATTATTACTCCATCTTAATTTATTGAGGTAATGTTGTGAAAGTTATCAATGTATATATTTCTTAGGATATAGGTTTAGCTGCTGTCACAGAAACAAAAAATTACAGTACCTTAAATAAGATGGAAATTTAGTTCTCTCTCATATAATTGTGGGATGAAAGTATCTGGGCTAGAAGGGTAGCTCCTCCTTTCTATCTTATTTTTCTGTACTTTCTAAGGTCATGTGGCAGGCACTGGTGGGGGACCACAGACACATAACGGGACGGAGGAACCCCCAGTGACCGGCTTGTGGGATCTTGGTTCCCAGGCCAGAGGTCAAGCCTGAGCTCCTGTGGTGGGAGCTCCGAGTCTGAACACTGGACTAACAGCCATCTCAGACCCCAGGGAATATTAATCGGAGTGAGGCATCCCGAAGGTCCTTGTCTCAACACAAAGACCTGGCTCTATCCAACTGTCTGCAAACTCCAGTGCTGGACGTCTCAGGCCAAACAACAAGTAAGACAGGAATACAGCACCACCCATCAAAAAAAAAAAAAAAAGAAAAGAAACAACAAAAATATATGTTACAGACAAAGGAGCAAGATAAAAACCTACAAGACCAAATAACTAAAGACAAAATAGGCAAACTACCTGTAAAAGAATTCAGAGTAATGATAGTAAAGATGATCCAGAATCTCGGAAACAGAATGGAGAAAATACAAGAAACATTTAACAAAGATCTAGAAAACTAAAGAGCAAACAAACAGTTATGAACAACACAACTACTGAAATTAAAAACACTCTAGAAGGAATCAATAGCAGGAAAACTGATGCAGAAGAACGTATAAGTGAGCTGGAAGATAAACTGGTGGAAATAACTGCCAGGGAGAAGAATAAAGAAAAAAGAATGAAAAGAATTGAGGACAGTCTCAGAGACCTCTGGGGCAACATTAAATGCACCATCATTTGAATTATAGGGGTTCCAGAAGAAGAAGAGGAAAAGAAAGGGTCTGAGAAAATATTTGAAGAGACTATAGTTGAAAACTTCCCTAACATGGGAAAAGAAATAGTCAATCAAGTCCAGGAAGCACAGAGAGTCCCATACAGGACAAACACAACGAGAAACACATGAAGACACATATTAATCAAAGTATCAAAAATTAACTACAAAGAAAAAATATTAAAAGCAGCAAGGGAAAAGCAACAAATAACATACAAGGCAATCCTCATAAGGTTAACAGCTGATCTTTCAGCAGAAACTCTGCAAGCCAGAAGGGAGTGGCAGGACATATTTAAAGTGACGAAAGGGAAAAACCTACAACCAAGATTACTCTACCCAGCAAGCATCTCATTCAGATTCAACAGAGAGATTAAAACCTTACAGACAAGCAAAAGTTAAGAAAATTCAGCACCACCAAACCAGCTTTACAACAAATACTAAAGGAGCTTCTCTAGGCAGGAAACACAAAAGAAGGAAAAGACCTACAAAATCAAACCCAAAACAATTAAGAAAATGGGAATAGGAACATACATATCAATAATTACCTTAAATGTAAATGGATTAAATGCTCCCACCAAAAGACATAGACTGACTGAAGGATACAAAAACAAGACCTGTACACATGCTGTCTACAAGAGACCCACTTCAGACCTAGGGACACATACAGACTGAAAGTGAGGGAATGGAAAAAGATATTCCATGCAAATGGAAACCAAAAGAAAGCTGGAGTAGCAATTCTAATATCAGACAAAACAGACTTTAAAATAAAGACCATTACAAGAGACAAAGAAGGACATTACATAATGATCAAGGGATCAATCCAAGAAGAAGATATAACAATTTTAAATATTTATGCACCCAACATAGGAGCACCTCAATACATAAGGCAACTGCTAACAGCCATAAAAGAAGGAATTGACAGTAACACAATCATAATAGGGGACTTCAACACCCCACTTTCACCAATGGACAGATCATCCAAAATGAAAATAAATAAGGAATACAAGATTTAAATGACACATTAAACAAGATGGGTTTAATTGATATTTTTACAACATTTCATCCAAAAACAACAGAATACACTTTCTTCTCAAGTGCTCATGGAACATTCTCTAGGATAGACCATACCTTGGGTCACAAATCAAGCCTTGGTAAACTTAAGAAAACTGAAATCGAATCAGGTACCTTTTCAGACCACAACACTATGAGACTAGATATCAATTACAGGAAAAAAAAATCTCGTAAAAGATACAAACACATGGAGGCTAAACAATATGCTACTAAATAACCAAGAGATCCCTGAAGAAATCAAAGAGGAAATCAAAAATTACCTAGAAACAAATGACAATGAAAACACAATGACCCAAAACCTATGGGATGCAGCAAAAGCAGTTCTAAGAGGGAGGTTTATAGCAATACAATCCTACCTCAAGAAACAAGAAAAATCTCTAATAAGGTCATGTGCTCAGCCACATCCAAAGCTGGCTTACACTACATCCATGTTTCAGGGAGCAGAATGGAAGAAGAGGCAAGAAAGGAAAGTCTCATCCATTCCTTTAAGGTCACCATCTGGAAGTTTTTCACCTCATGCTGCACACTCTGTTGGCCAGGACTTAGCCTTATGGCCAGAATTAGCTGCAAAGTAATCTGGGAAATGTGGTCTACCTAGGCAACAATGGACCTAGCTAAAAATTCCACTACTAACACAAGATAGGAAGATTGGATTTATCAGGTAGAACTAGCAATCTGTACATTTCTTTTTTTCTTTTTAGCTTTTCAACTTCTGGCAGCAAAGTAAGATTTTGCAGCAAGACCATGAACTCAAGAACCAAATATTGTTGAGAGAAAAGATTTAATACTTTATTTCCCCTTTTAACGTATCAAGAACCACACCTCACTTATATTGAGGACTCACTCAAACCATTCTCTCCTGGAATAGAATGGGCTCCCCTTTCGTTTAAGAGGATGAGATTTGTTCTTGTATCACAAGTAGAAAATGATATAAGACAAGAAAAAGAAAAAAACTGATACTGTTACAGTCTAGGATATGGTGAGAAGGACATAGAGAGGGAAGGAAGAGAGTAAAGAGTCAAAGTTATAAATCTCCAGGCTGTACCCTGAAAGGGGGTGGTGCTTCAGAAGACTGTGTAACACGGAGAGCAGGGGAGGATCATGCTGTCATCCTCCATGTGCTGACTTCCCCCTGGGACTCTGGGAAGGGGTTTTCTTAAAAGCTTCTGTGGTATCAGTCTGAAGTTGTTGGTGCAGTATAATTTCAGAGGAAGCCTTGAGGTCAAGCTCTCTGGGTTACTCTTAGCTCCTTTATGTTATGAGTGCCCAGTTGACAGTCAGCAGATCTGCCAGATGGCCAGCCAATGCTGATGCTGGACTAAGTGCCCCCCGAATGATATCTGGGGGTCACAAGTTGGACAAGGGGAAGGAAGTGGCTGAGACTCAGGAAGTCAAGCTGAATAACCCAGCTTTGTTCAAGGTGAAAGAAAGACCACCAGAGTGTATCGGTATATTTTTAAAATGTCATGGAAAGAAAAATACATTAGAATTTTCCCCCAGACTTTCTCCTAGCAGTTGAAGAGGAAAGGGATTTTTAAAACAAACCCACCAACCAAACAAAACCTTTGTTCTGAACAAAAGTATACCATAGTTTCATATGATACATTCCACAAAGTAAAAGGGGACTGTTGTCAAATGTTTATGAAGAAAAGACAAGGATTCCACCCATCAGTTCCCAACATCTATAGTGAAACTCTTTCCTTTCCTAACTAAAAACAAGCAAAAACCTGAAAGGAAACAAAGGAAAAAAATCTTGAAACAAGTGCAATTAAAAACAATGTATTTTAAACAGACAGTCTCACAGACTTACAGAAGGAATTTATGGTTACCCAGAGGAAGGGTCGGGTGGGGGGGATAGACTGGGAGTTTGGGGTTGACATGTACACACTGCTATATTTAAAATAGATAACTAACAAGGACCTACTGTTATAGCACAGGGGAAAAAAAAACAATGTGTTTTTTCAGATGTAATCTGGTTCTCAAATCATAATTATTCAGTGCTTGCATACTTCGGTGTTTCTCTCCTCGAAGTTTCCTTACTTTTCAATGTATACCAACAAATTCCAATTTAAAGTACATAAAAACACCTCTTTTAGTCTTTGCTGCAGTTGAAATGATTGTAGATTCTGTTCCATCACTATCCTCTCTCCCTTCTGCATCTTGACTCTCACTACTTCCCTACAAATAGCTCAAGTCTCATTCATGTCTCTTCCACTGATCCTGCCATGTCCACAAAAGAATAACTTCCCTTCCTCCTTTCTCTCACAGCTAAACATTTTGAGTAATCTACCTAGGCTTTTTAAGGCTATCACCTTATTCAAACTACCCCTCCAGGTTCCTATCCCATCTCAATACACATGGGTTAACCCCTCATCACTCCATTTAAAGCTCTTTCACAATTTTCCTTGCTGATTTCCTAAAGAACAAATTTAACAGCCTCTTTGAAGATATCATTTTCACTAAACTTAGTCGCTTTGGATACACCTGACCAGCCTCTTCCTTGAGGTTCTCTGTCTCTGACAGCACTGACCTCTGTTCTCTTAGCTCTCCTCCACTCCTTCCATGAGCTCTTCCCTTGCTCCTTCCTCTACTGTTCATGTAAAGGTTCTGCAAAGGCCCATCTTGATGCCCCTCCTGCAGCTCTCTCTGTACCGTGTCACTCCTATGACTCATTGAGTAGATGTGCAAGAGTCTCTCTAGGCCCTAGAGTCTAGGTTATGTACCCGAAAGGAGCACTGTGCAATCATAGCATATGAATGTATTCGATATTACTACATTCCCAGAATTGTTCTCCCAGAACTGCATGAATTACTGTTCTCATAAGCAGTGTAAGAGGGTGCCCTGCTACTCTATGTGTACCCCACATAGATCAGGATGGAGGGCTGTCAAATCACATCTCATTGTTATTAAAATCAAATGGTTAAACGTCCTTTCATATTTTATTGACAATTTAGATTTTCTATTCTGAAATTTCCTGTTTATATAGATTGCTTAACTTTTAATTTAGTTCATTTGTCATTTTTGTTGAGTTTCATCCTATATTATGGATACTAATCCTCCGTGGGTTCTATGCATTTGCAAATTTCTTCCAGTCTTCTCAATGTTTTAAAGCCATGTCTTATTGTCGGGAAGTCTTAATTTTAATATTGTCAATTTTATCAGTCTTTTCCTTTTAAGGTTGAGCTTTGTATATCATATTTAAGAAAATGTTTTTTACTATAAGATTGAAAAATATATTTTTATGTTATCTTCTAAAAGTTTTACTGTTCAGTTGTAGGTCTGAACAGTGGGAGGTACAAATGTAACCTAGATTTTTGAAATATAATGAGAATAACCAGCATTGTTCCATGATTAGTGAATAATATCCTTTTCCACTCTGATTTATAATGCTGTATCTGACTTTTTGCATGTGTGTGTATCTAGCTGTGGCCTCCTCACTCCATTCACCTATTGTTCTCTTCCTTCTCTCAACATAAACATCACAGTGTCGTAAGACTGTTGCTCACACTGGCATCTTTCCTCATATGAGCACATCTTCAGCATGACTTTATCTGAGGGAGTCTTAGGTAAACTTGGATGAGGGTATATAATTACAACCCTCTTGTGTTTAATTTTACTGGATGCTCCAGAATGATTAGCAGCTTAGAATCACTTTTTAAATTATCTTTTGGCTTGGAGGCTCCTGGACCATATGGTGGCACACACTTCAACCTCAAAAGTAGTACGAGGTCACTACTACGGTTGTAAAATCTTAGAGATTTTTTTCTATGCAGAACTAACAAGAAGAAACATAAGCTTCCTAGCAGTTTCCCTCCCTTGTGGGCATATTGTTTAGATTGAAACTGTGACTCTCAGTGTTGCTACTTGAGGATTCCAGCTTTATGCACCTGGTCCTACTTCATTCGTTAGTGTCTGGAGCTTATTGCCTTGTAAGCCCAGCTCTGCAATTAAATAGACATATGAACAGATTGTCTCGGTGCTCCTGAAGGAGGGATTTTAGGTTATTTAGTCCAAACTATTGCCAATATGAAAGTTAACTGACTTACTCCTAAATCTGTAACTTGAGCCACATCTCTGCGTTATGCTATCTCTAACTATCTGATTGCATAACTTCAGCAAGATGACCCACGAGCACCTCAAAATTAACCGAACTTCTCATTTTTCTTCCAAAATAAAGTTACGTTAATGACATCACTGTCTTCCCCTACACACAGGTTCAAAACATCCACTTCAGTGCATTTTATTGCATGTAAATTTTACTTACAAAATGTGAAAATAAGTGTTATCTTTGTGTCTTCTTTCCTGGCCTTCAAAGCCAACAAATGGCCAATGCATGTTTAATGGACCCCAGAAATGCCCATTTTCATTGCTTTCTTTCCAGCTCCAATGCAGCGACTCTCTCTAAATCTCTCTGGGCTTCTCTCCAGACCACTGGAACAGGTTCCACCTCAAGGCACTTCTCTTCTTCAAGACACCTCACTCTGCAGCCAGATGAAACTCCCCAAAGTGGAGTTTAGATTCTGCTATTATCCTATCCCCAAATATTATATTCTGTATGGTTTGTGGAATGAAATGCAAACTCTTCAACCTAGAATTGAAAGCTCTCCCTGACTTGATCCCATTCTACCTCTGAGTCTAATTTTCCAACACTCCCTTCTCATAGTACCAACCTCCACACACAAAATAAAATTTCCACGTCATCCTACCTTTGGGGAAGAGTATGAACTCTAGAATAAGAAAGTTTGGATTTGAGATCTGGTCTCACCACTGACACAAAACTTTTCTACCTAAGGGTCATCAGGATGTATTTTGAAGATACAGCAGATGTAACATGTTGATGGATTGAAAATGAGGTGTCAGAGAAAATGAAGAGTCAAGTAATGCCAAGGTTTATGGCCTGAGCTGTGGGAAGGACAGAGGCACCATGAATGCCACGAGGATGGTGAGAGACAGGAGGAGGGACGAGATTAGGAGTCCGGGTTTGAACACCTGACATCAGGATGTCTATTGATACACATCCTTCATGACACAGCTCAGCTATCATCTCCTTTGGATGGCGTCACAAGTTCTGCCTTTCACAGGGGTGTCCATCTCTGCTTTCCTCTGGGCACTGCTTTCTCCCTTGCAGGACAGTCAGAGTACCTGTCACTTTTCTCCTCCTACACATCAATCTTACTAATAAGAGGACTCATGTCTGCATCACCTCCATCCCTGACCCCAACAGGTAGGCAACTATTTTACAGAGAGAAGCTCAAAAATATTTCTGAATGAAAATTAAAATGTATATGGAATTGTTCCTTTTATTCTGTATCATAAATATCAATAAAGTGCTTCAAACCAGTGAGGAAAGTCATCCTCATGGACTTCTGACATCCCACCAACAAGCAAAGCATCCTTATCAGACAATGTCTGAAAACTTCCTTCTAGAGAGAGATCTTCTAATTCTGCCTACATTTTCCATCATCTCATATAAGAATCTGTGATTATAGATAACTATGGGGAAGCAATCAGTTTCCAAACTTAGTGGTAAATATCCTTTAATAGGAGCCTATGGCTGCTCTTCATTTGAGTAACAGAGACAACATATTTACCAAGCAACTAAAAATAAGAATATGAATTTTAAAATACATATTACTGAAGACAACTAAGCTTTGCCATTCTAGCAGCATATAGCTATGCTACGGGTCCAGGGGAAAATTGGACTTCCAGTCAGAAAACCTTCACTCTGTCATCTCACTGTAACTGTACCACATTCATGTTTCTGCATGAAAATATTTCGTTAGTGAAAATGCTAACATCCCCCTTCTGAGCTCCTGTGTGTCTTTCAGAGACACCTGGTGCCTCTGATTCTGCATTCAAAGAACACACCCGGCTCCTCTCCCACATGAAGGGCTGTGTTCATTGCTGTCTGTCTGCTTGCTAAATTGATTGATTGATTATTTAAAGTTTTCTGGAATACGGAAGAGTGACATAGTTCTGCTGTAAATATCAGTTGTCTTCGGGATGCCCTGGGGATATTCTAGAATGTGCATGTGTCTGCAGGCCCTACCCCAGACCTACTGATCCTGAGTCCTCCGGGGAGGGTGGGGTGTGGAGAAGAAACCCGGTATCTCTGCAGATGGCTGGGGAGTCCCCCTGCCAAGGTCTGTGCCACAGCTTTGTGGCTTTGTGGCGGGCAGCCCTGTAGTTGAATCCCAGTTCTGCCACCTTGTAGCAGGGTGGCCACAACTTGGTACTGAACCTCTCAGAATCAGCTTTATCCACTGCTCAAGGGTCATCCCATCCACCAGGCTGTCCTAGAGGTTAGAGATAATGAATACAAAGACGCTACCTTGTGCATGACAGCCAGTGCTCAGTACTGGCAGCTCGGTACAGGCAGCACTTGTTTTACTGAACTTAGCTTTACTGGGCTTCGAAGATATTGCGTTTTTTTACAAATTGAAGGTTTGTGGCAACCCTGCATTGAGCAAGTCTACTGGCACCGTTCTTCCAACACCATTTGCTCACTTTGTGTCTCTGTGTCACATTTTGGGAATTCTTGCAATACTTCAAACCCTCCATCAGCAAAATATCACAACTTGCTAAAGGCTCAGATGATGGTTAGCATTTTGTAGCAATCAAGTATTTATAATAAAGGTATGTACATTGTGGTTAAGACATAATGCTATTGCACACTTAATGTGTTTTTGAAACTGTTGTATTATCTACTTTCAGTGTTAATGCAGAATTGTCATATATGTAAACTGCATGTTAGACACGTCTTTAAAAAAAACCTAAAATAATTATATTGGTGTGAGGCATATCATTTTTTCAAGCATGAAAGTAATCACTTAGCAAACATGCTTGGTAATTTGGTGTCTGCTAAGGTAGGAGAGTGGTGGACAGGTAATCTATGCATATATCACTAGTGCCAAGACATAAAGTGAGGGAAAATATATTTTACCCCCCTCCTCCAAAAAAAGGGTAAGCGTGACTTTACATGCACTGGGAGACAAAAAGAATTAATGTGATTTTCTTTATTGCTATAGTTGCCTTATGGCGGTAGTCTGGACCCGAACCCGCAATACCTCCCAGGCATGCCTGTATGGAGCTTTATTAACGATCACCAGCAAATCAATTTTGATGACAGAGCCCTACACAGGGGGCCTCTGCTGCCTCTGAAGCTCATTCCATTCCTCTGCCTGCTTTGTCCCAAACACCCCAGCCAGTCTGTCCTGCCTTTTTTAACTCAAGCACGACACACCAGTCCTCACCGCGGGCTCAGCTGCAGTTCTCCCGTGTTCTCACGGACGGTTCCCCTCCTTCTGGAACTTCACGCCTCCTCTCTCTAAGGGGTCCTCACGCCACCACCAAAGCACTTTCTATCACATTACAAATGCCTTATGGTTCTCCTACAGCTCTTCCAACGACCTAATACTTGTATTACATTGATTTATTTCCTTCTTGTTGATCTTTTCCCACCCGGCTCTTGTCTGTTTCATGCTCTCTCGAGCCCCAATGCCTGAGACAGCGTTTGCTGACTAAATGAATAACCTTGAAAATCAAATTACTCAACCATAATAAATTCAGATAGTCCTTGGATTCATCCCTCCAATTCTGAAAAACAGAGACCCATATTACAAATTACAAACACAGGGAATCCCTCCAGAAACTTTAAGAGAAATGTAGGCCATGCTGCACAGCCCTGCCAGGCCCCTCTGCTGACAGAGGCAAGTTCAGGCTTCAGGAAAGGGCAAAATCCATAAAAGGAAGACGGGAAAGGATAAAGCTTTCTTGATTTTTTTCTTTCCTTTTCAGTTTCCCTGTAATATTTTTCTTCTCCCACTGCCGTCACTTTTTTGTAGACTAGAGCAATGCCAGAAAATGAGAGAACAGTGCCCGCTGCTGCCGTATTGACAGTGACCAGGAAGGGAGGGTGGGAACAGGATGCTGTAGGACAGACACTTCTCCGGCTCCGTTGCCCATCAGGACCCAGCTGAAGCTTCTAGGAGCCTGGCTCAGGAAACCACAGTTGCGAAGAACAGTAGCTAAAGGTCAAATGGTCCGGTTGCCTGGAGAGAACTGAAACTCTCGGAAACAGCAGCTCCGTGCAGTTCTGTAAGAAACTGGGAGACCTGGCCTGTCCGCAGCATTTGTGACTCTAGACAGGGTCCCCTTGAGGTTTACCCCCTTCTCTGCCTGGTGGCAAGAGGGGTGAAAGAACAGCCACCGCCTTCCAAAGGCAACCTTCACCTCCCTCTCTGTCTCTGTCTCTCTATCTCTGTTTCTCTCTCTTGTCTGTCTCGGTTTCTGTCTCTCTCTCATTTGCTGAGCTGTATTTATACATTTTGAATAAATCAGCTAAGAATTAAGCCTTTCACCTTCAGAACCCACTTCCCATAACCACGTTTCCATGGGGCATCTATCTGGCAGGCTGGGAGCACAGGAAGTTCTGACCTTGGTATTAGGTTGGTCTTTGGTGCAAAGAAGGCTCCTTGATCAATGGAAAACTTTCGGTGCCACATTTTATATGGCATAAAGCAACTTTATACTTTTATTGTTTTTATTGGTTTCTTTTTTTAATTGCCTTTTTGTCAATTTAATTCTTTAGTCGCTATTTTTTCTGAGTGTAAATCAAACTTTCCTGAATGAATTCTTTTTCTCCATTGATTGGCTTTTCTGGAAAGGCTCCCTGTCTTTTCAACATGCTGTTTACCTAATTTCTTTTCCTTTTATATTTTTTCTTTTATGTTTTTTCCCTGGTTAATTATAAAATTTTCTTTCCTTTTATTGGCTTTGTTAGGGTCTGGTTTTAAAGCATTTCTTGGCCTTCTGAAAGAAAGAAACTTGAACAGCACATAGAATGTGGTTTTTCATTATATACTTGTAGCAAGTAAGTGTATGATAAATATGGATTTAGGACGTTTCAGAAACAGAAGAATACCCAAAGATGGGCCACCTACAGTACATATTTCTAGCAAAATTAGACTATTTTGTTTTGAATACTGAAGAGAAAGCTAGCTGGAACTCAAAGCCCACCATGGAAGGACGGTCTTTTTCAGGTAGCTGTCAGGAGAGCATTGGCTGGGGAAGAGGTTCCAGAGGAAAGGCCAGGGGCAATGTACACCCTAATATATATAACTACATATGTGATTAATCCTAACGTATATGACTGACGCTAATGTACATGACTGATCCTAACATACACCCAATTCTGAAAGCAGACAAGGAAGCTACTCACTGCTAAATAAATAAACCACAACAGAAAGAAGAGGATCATGGAAGAAAATCCCCAACTCCTCACCACCTGAGTGTCACTGTAGAAGATTCTGCACTGCCTTGGTATGTAAACAAGTGAAAGTCTTTAAATTCCTTCACACAGAGAATAAACAAGGTAAGTGGTCACCTTCTAAAACTTACAAAGGCTTTTTAAAAACTGGAGGCCAAGCAGAATCATTCTGTGACCCCCAGAGGCAGATCCTACCCCTGGACCTGCTGTCTTCCCAGCTGTACTTTCTGTATTGTGGGAACAGCTCTTCCTCCCTAGCAAAGTCAGCTGCCATCGGCTCCAAGTGACTCAACAGTGAAAAAAACTACGCAGCAGGCAATCTCTAAAGCCATGTTTCCGACTAGCCCACAGTGACCTACTGAGCCTGGACAAAGAAGAGGACAGGCCAAAAGTGCCCCCTGCTCAGTTCTAAAGACATTCTAGCCCCATTCTCAAGGGAGCAGCCCCCACTAACAGAGTTGCCTTTATAACCCCTACACTCACCCCTTACAGTCCTGGGAAGCTCAGGGGATGTGCCCTGTGAGTCCGCTCTTGGCCTGGAAGCACAAGAAAAAATCAATTCTCCCTTAAGAGATGGCTCCAGGTTGTGAAGTGCTCATGGCTCGCTGTATCAATCCCATTTCCCGAAGCAAAATACCCTCTACTTTCATTTTCCAGTATTAACAAAAACTGATACATTGGGGCTGCAAGGATGACTAATGAAATGTTTCTAAAAAGACATATAATTATGGCAAAATGAAACTATGGCTCCAGAAATTAAGCCAGCTGCTCGACAGGGCAGATCAACTAGGCTTCCCAGAAAATTTCTTGTAGGAATAAAATAAGAAGGGTTTCTAAGATGCAGTACGAAGAATTATTTCCAGAGCAAAGATTTTTAATTTTCAATATTTCATTTCGGTATTGTTAGACTTATTTAATTGGCAATGGCCTGCATTCAAATAAAGCAAATTATGTATTTAATGCAATTCAACTCAGCAAACAACTCTCAAGCACCTACTCTGGCTCAGGTTCTGAGACAGGCAGTTTACAGCTGTTATCCAATCTTCCACAGACAAAGGTGGTGGGCACCGTCCTGATTTTGCACATAAAAGACAGTGGCTCAGGGAGGCTAATGACTTGCCCAAAGTCACACAGCCATTATGTGGATTAGCTGGGGTTTGCCTCCGGGTCTCCCAGAGCCTGTGCTGTTCATGCTCTTAACCATCATGGCTCTTGGACCTCACCCTTCACCCCAAGTATTCATAAAGTACATAGAGAAAGGGGAACAGAAAATGATTTTCAAGTGAATAAAATGATTACTGTAATTTTAATGATAGAAATCCACATAAAGTACTGTGAAAACACAACGGAGGGATGAATTAATATATATTTGAAAGCAATCTTGTTATTGCAAATCAGAAACACTTCAGGATATCCTTGGGAAGGATATTGCTTTTCTGTTGCTGTTATTGGTACTTGGTTTTTACTTTGCTTTGCACTTTGGAAAGGGAAAGAAACCCCGTGGGTTGGCTGAAGCTACCTAAAAGGCATTTGAAGGCAGCCTAACTCCATGCAATCCATGCCTCCATGGGGTCATTTGAGAGTTTTAACTGCAACATAAATGTGCACAATTCACCAGTGGGAAAGAAGAGCCATAATGACGCATTCAAAGAACCTTCACTGTAAATGCATAAGATTATTCAGCTGCTCCAGACTCAAAGATGCTTAAGCTCCGTTCCAAAAAATAAAATAGTGGTGCAAAGTTTGTTTTGAAATAATGTCAGACTCTTAGCATTAAACTATTAATAACATCATTTCCTATTTTTTTAATACCTTAGAGGTACAGCTCCCAAAGCCATCAATTGCCTGACAATAAAGTGAGATGGGGCATGTAACAGATATAATTTAGTATCTTCTACTACCCTAGGACATAATAAAAGTAAGATTCAAATATATATCAATAAAGCTGATAGAGCAACCAGAACAGGTAAGTTTCAAAATCTTATTCAGCATAATGCCGCTGATAAAAATGAAAAAGAAAGAAAAAGATGGAGGACGAGGAAAAGAAAAAGAGAGCCTATTTGCTCTACTGAGGCAGGATGCTAGCCCAGACTATAGCATCAGCACAGGACGGACGGCCCCCCCATGCACCAAATTCAGAGCCGGATGACCGGTGTCCTGGGCCTGCAGGCCTGGGACCACCTTCGGCCCACACTCAGCCGCCCATCTTTGCTCATTCTCTTGACTGTTTCTATGCTTCTGGTCCATCTGGTCTCGCAGTTTACACCTTTGGAAAACTTTAATTCTGTCTCTTTGTTTTCCTTTCCAAATGAAGGATCACTTTCTCAGCTCCAGTTGAGACCTACTTTATTCTGTTCTTCCTTCATTTTCTCAACAGTAATCAGACTCCCCTTGCTCAAGCACACCTCTTTTATCTAAGCAGCCTTTCTTTTCTCTCAGACGTGTTGTGGTCAAGGCTGGAAGCCAAAATGTTGCCTCTAATGTACAGGGCAATATTTTAGGCAGCTTTTACTGAAATGCTGAAAATGAATGAGCACAAAAGTCACTCTTGTAAATGAATGTAAGACAGGCTCAACTTGGCCCACTCTTGTTTATGCTACCTGTGGAAGAAAGAGGAGAGAGAGAGAGGCAGAGAGAGAAATGTTCTGTTATTACTAATGTTTCCACTGATTTGTTATTATCTACTGAGCCTTTTCTCCATCCTTCTGAAGATTATTTTGATCAGTCATCAGATGCCAAGGAGCACAGTGCTCTTAACAGAAGGAATAGCCCCAGGTCATACTTTACTTCAACTAACACATGTAAAGGTTTCAGTGGAATCTCAGTGGTCTCCACCACCAGATCGTTGACTGGTCAGCTTACTTAGATCCAAACCAAGGAACTGAAGACAGTTCTGGAATGAGGGCGTCAGCCTGTTTATTAGTGCAAACCAACCACATCGTGCATTTGAACAAACTTAAAAGGAGCTGGAAGTCACCTGGTTCCAAAGAAGTCAGTTTGAAGGAGAGTTGTTATTTGTCACGTGTTCCACCAGGAGTTGTTTTCTGCTTGACCAGACGCAGGGGATGGGAGAGTGTAGGCAGAATGGGGACCCAGTGCTGGCTTTGGAATGAATGGGAAAACCGTGAGAAGAACCCAGGGTATGTCCAGGAGAAAACCACTCTCTGTTCCCTAAGAAAACTGTCAATAAAGAGAGAGACAGCTTCCTCTGCCTGGGATTCTGAAGTAAGAGAACAGTCTAGACCCTCCAAAATGCTGATTGTACTCAGCGTAATATAGCTCAGCCCACTTTTGGGTGGTCACATGACATAGAGAGATATAGTGAAAGAATTTTTTTTTTGTAACACTAGGAGCTGTTTGGGAGTTTTTGCTTGTTAAGTTCAATATCCCAATCACCCAATCTTCTGGAACAAAGCTCTTTAGAGCAGCGGTCCCCAACCTTTTTGGCACCAGGGACTGGTTTCGTGGAAGACATTTTTTCCACGGACTGGGTGGCTGGGTGGGTGTTTCAGGTGGCAATGTGAGTGATGGGGGGATGGGATAGTTCAGGAGGTAATGCGAGCACTAGGGAGCAATGGGGAGTGGCAGATGAAGCTTGCCTCACTCACCACTCACCTCCTGCCATGCAGCCAGTGGGGGTGAGGGGTGGTGAGGGCGCTGGGGATCCCTGCTTTAGATGATCATGAAAGGGGTGCTATGTATACATACACATGGCCATTTGAAAGCTGGGTGCCATCCATCACTCAACTTTCTCCAATCAGTCACCAATTAGTCACCCAGCAGCCGGGCAGGGGATGGTGGGATGAATGGCTGCGTTAGTTCAGAACTGCAAACAGCTGCACCCAAATACAGCAGCCTAAACACATGGGGTGCACTCAGCACACACTAGGCGCCCATGAGTCTAACTCTCTGGGGCCGCTGTCTCTCACCCTGTCCTTCTCCAGGTGTGGCTACAGCCAGAGCTGCCTTGTGCCTTCTGCTGGTCCTGGGCAATTTTGCTTTCGTGAATCCCTCAAAAAATATTAAAACTATAATTTTATGTATAAAGACAGACGTAGGACTATTATATTTAAACATCTTCTTCAACTTAAAAGGTTTTTTTTTTCCTTCTGACTTTAAAAGGCATTAAACTTTTTCATGGGTCCCTGAAGTATGGTGGACACTAGGCACTGCACTTACTGTGCCTCATGGATGTCAGCCCTGGGTCCAGCCATCACCTCGGTATTCCAGACAGGACAGAGGGCAGGAAAGGAGAAAGGGGCTTGCCTCCCGGGTGAGATGTCATTATGTACTTTCCTGGAAGACCCAACCGGATTGGCCAGAGCTTAGTCACATGACCACCCAGTGTGGCAAAGGAGTCTGGGAAATAGAGTCTTTATTCTAAGTGTGAGACAGGCAGCAAGCAGAATCTGCCAAAGCTGCCAATCCGAGCAGATGAATTGCTCTCTTCAGTGAATAGAAGTGGTGCAAAGGCAGTAGTAAAAGCGTAATCTGCTGGAGATAGTATTCGAGATTCCTTTCAAGGCAGCCCATACAGAGAAAAACAAAACTAAACTAAAGAAACAAACAAACAAAAACTCCACTGCCTTTTGCTTACGTCTAAAATTCCTGAACAGGAATTTTATTTGAGCCTAAACTTCAGTGCACATTATTTTTCCCTCATCATTTCCGTCCATCTTCCATGCCTCAGTTGTGGTGTTTGGAGATCTCTTCCCCCTATTTGAAGGCTCGAGTCAAATAAATTCTCCTAGAGAAGCTCTTCCTAACGGTTCTCTGCAGTGCCCGCCCAGCCCCCATTGACAGGTGAGCTGCTCTCTTTGCTCTGCACCAAGCACTTTGCAAGTAACCTCTCATAAACCATTTGTTTACAAATACATACTCAACACTCACAAAGATTTGTTGAACGAATGAAAACATGGTGTATTTTGATTAATTATGTGTTTGTCTCCTACCATCAGCCTTGGACTCTGGGAACAGTCTGGTTCTCAGATACATGTACATCTAATCCACAGCATCTAAGAGAGTTTGACAAAGAGTAGGTACTTCATGAACGGCAGCTGAAAGGAACGGCAAAATTCCAGTGACTTGATAATTAATAATTTGCTCTGCTGGAATGTATGCTAGGCCAAGCCGCCATTGTTCCTTGTCAGGTGTCAATGTCCTGCTTCAGGAAGAATGCTAGGTGGAGGTGGCCTCATCCTAGAGAGCAAGCTGGACTGTAGAAGCCAGTCCAGCCGTCAAATGCATGCTCACTGCCTGGTTCTGTAAAGTAACATCACCACATTTGTACCACTTCTGGCAATTCAAGGCTCCTTGGAATAAAGGTGAAATAGGAAAATAATGAAGTGGGCATTTTAAAGTACACAAAGGGCAAATGATCATCCTCTTCAAAATATATATTTGTAATTTTTTTCTGGACCATCTTTAGAAGGGACCCTACTCTCCCTAAACAGAGGACAGTGACGAGGGTAAATAAATGCCATAGTCAACAAAATGGATTTTACAAACAAGACAAATTAAGCACCTAGGATGGTGCCCAGCACACTCAGTGAAGTGCTTGAATGAATAAACGGTAATTAACCAATCTCTAAAGTAATATCTCACTTTTTCGAAATAACTCACAATTAGATTCTTTCACCAGGCCACTTTAGCATAACTTAAGTGATTTAACTTATAAAAAATCCAATTCACACTGACTTTTCAGGAGGAGACTTAGTTCTTAAAGCCAGTTATGATTTCAGGTGTATCTATTAATTTAAATTTATCTAACTCAGAGCCCTAGTTACCCTTTAATGACAGGATAAAGGCCTGAAGGATGGTGGTTCTGATTCATTCCAAAGCCCAAGTGGTGGATGGGCATGCAGAAAGATTGACCTGTGCAGGGAAAGGGGGGCAGCAACAAGTAACAGGGAAGGTGTGTATTGAAAAACTATGAGGCAGAAACTCAGAAATGGAAAGCACAGGAAGTATAGAGGATTCCGTGTTACCACATAAGGGTAACAAAGGGTAAGGTTCAAAATAAGTCACATCTTAATCAAATTATAAGGAAAGACCTCATTCAACTAAGAAATTCTCAAGAAATGTACATGTAAAATACCCTTCTTCTTAACAATAGGCATGAGCAAGTCAAACCGTTGTTGACAATATCTATGAAATGTTGCTTTGGGACGAATAAAGACTTCATCCTCATGAACAGAGACAAAGTTCCTCTTCTTTGGACTTAGACCACCATTTCTTCCTTGAAAATTGCTGGCGTGTGTGGAAAGCTCCCAAACTCCTCAGCTAATGTCAAAGGGCAGATTCTACACCTGTTAAAACTAAATCTGCTTCATCTTTCAAGCTCTCATTTCAGGGAAACGGTGGAAATTTTCACTTAAAATTGTCGATTCAGCAAAACTCAGCCACTTTCAGTTTACACAAGTCTCTTTTGAGTAAATAGTAAACTCCGTATCGCCCCCCTCTGCTTCATTCCCTCCAGTCTCTCATCTTATTCCCCAGAGGTTTAAATGTGGCCCCCACATCAGGACAGGGCTCCCCAGTCCCTGAGCCTCCCTTCTACTCACATCTTCCTTCTCGCCGTCCTGCTGGTTGTCACCTGTACTGCTGCTGTTGACCTATGGCACCTGCCGGGGTTCCATTTGACCCTCCCGGCCCATGTGTTTTCTGCTCTGGCACCTTCTCTAACCTCTCCATCCCTATCCTGACCCCTCCATCCCTGTCCTGATAGGCTACTCTTAGCTACCCGTTGGGCTTCTCAGGACCATTTTCACCCTCTTCTGAAGAGGGGAATGTTTACCACCTCCAATTGCAGCGAGCCACAGATGGCAGAACCTCACCAGGCTACCATCAGGACCCTTGGAAATTGTTAACTTAATGTCTGAATTAGAAGCTCTGTAGTTCCAGGGCTATTCTCAACAGAGGTTCTTGAAAAGAACATTCACCTTCTCAGCCGTTTCCCAGAAACAGAGGTGCAATCCTACTGCTCTTGAGTCTCCCACCAAAGTATCAGTCAGGTCTCTGTTCTCCCCTGGGTTTTAGTGGGTAACGAGGGAAAGGGGGAGACTTTCTCAGGATCATGGGTCTTCTTCCTGCCAACACTGCCCCATCAGCCCACTTTAGAATCCATCATTCCTTTGAGGGAGGAAAAATGACTGTGATGTCATCTAATTTTCCTTTTTCCTTTAAAGCATTTAGTATGTATTCTATGCATAGTGTTCTAAGCTTAGTTCTTTTTTTTTTTTTTTTTTTTTTGGTCACACTGTGTAGCATGTGGGATTTTAGTTCCCTGACGAGGGATCGAACCTGTGCCCCCTGTGATGAGAGTGCAGAGTCTTAACCATTGGACCACCCGGGATGTCCCTAAGCTTAGTTCTTGATATGCAAATCCCACCTGCTTTAGTCCCCAGAAATCTTTTATTATTTTCTCAGTAAAGTCTAGTTCTTATCAATCAAAGTCAGTTTGGCTTTCAGGCTGTTGTTTCTGTTACTTGTCTCAAAAATCCACCCAGAAATTAAATTTCCCATTTTGTCTAGGCTGTATCTCCCTCTTTTTGAGACCAGGCAAATTGTTGCCATGTGAAACAGGGGAAAGATGGAAGGTGAAATGAAGGAAAATAGAATAGCTAATATCAAACCAATATCACAAATTAAATATGGAAGTTCAGGATCCAATTAGCTATGATCCAGTTAATGCACTCTTATTCAGATTATTGCTGCATATGTTAAAAAAAACAAAAGCAGAGATGATAAATATGATTGGCTTCTCTTAGGAATAATTATGTGGATTGTTTGTTAATTTATAAATTCATTACATCATCAAATGCTTTGCCAAACACATGTCACCCCCCCCCCATAATGTTGTTAGGTTTTGAGCCCTTTAAAGGCAAAGATCATGCCTCATATTTTTTTAACATGTCTCATAGCAACTCTCACAGGACTAGGAGCCCAAGGGATGCTCAACTTTTGCTGCTCTGCCCAGAGCTGATGAATAGAACCTTGTTCATTGTTCCCTTTCAAAACGGAGAATCACGCAAAAGAAATTGGAGGTGATCAGCTGGGAGGAGGTGGTGTTAGGGGAAGAGAAATGTCCCTATTATTCAATATTGAATGAGAGACTTGTATCAGGGATCTCTGCGGGCAACTGAAGCAGTGTGCTAAGCCATCTCCACAGGAATGAGGTAAGACCACTGTATTAGGTAAGGTGACCAGGGTGTTTATTGTTCAAAGTGGGAAACATTTTAAAGTAAAAGAGAGCACTATAAATAATTAACTTACCTCACACACACTGGGATATGTGGTCACCCTGGTACCAGGAGATTTTAAGACACATAGAATCATAGAACATTAAAGATGGAAAGTTCTTAGGAAATCATGTAGCTCAATACTAAAGGAAAAAAATCTGTTCGCCAGAACAAGAGGTGTTCCTTCCGAGAAACTGGTTTCATTAATACTGAGAAACACACACAAAAAAAGTATTTTGCAGCAAAATAAATTTGGTGCATACACTTAGAGATTCATCGTGCATATTAAACATTAAAGGGAAATTCTTCCACATGCAAACTTTGTTTAAAATAGCATTCCCCCAAATATTTGTATACTGATCTCTTCTACTTTTCTGTTTTGTTTTGTTTTTATAATGTGCTTATTGCCACCTTGCAGACAGAAACATGTATCTACTTCCAATTTAACAGGGGAGGGAGAAACACAAGTAGATTATGTAATGTGTCAAAGATCATATAGTTTGGCAGGACTAAAACAGTGGTGGAGTAGTAACAGTAGTAGCAGTAGCAGTAGTAGTAACAGTAATAGAAGTAGTAATAATCATAGTAGCAACATCAATTGTGGTAGTAATAGTAATGGTAATAATGTCAATACTACCAATTGTAGTGGTAGTAATAGTAGGAGTAGCAGTAGTAGCAGCAGAAGTAGTAGTAATAGAAGTAGTAATAATCATAGTAGCAACATCAATCATGGTAGCAACAGTGGCAGTAATAATAGTAATAGAAGTGGTAGTAATCATAGTAATAACATCACTAGTAGTAGTAACAGTAGTGGTAATAACATCAATACTAGTAGTAATTGTAGTGGTAGTAATAGTAGCAGCAGCAGTAGTGGTAGTAAAAGCAGTAGAAGTAATAGCAGTAACAGTAGTGGCTACCATTTTTTGAGTACTTTCTACTAGGCACATTGTAAGGAATCAAAAGAGTATTTTTTACCAGCAAGCAGGTAAGCTCAGTGAGGGCAATTTTCACCCTTATATCCTCAATACTTGAGCCTGGTGCCTGGCATGAAGTAGATACTCCATAAATACTTATAGAATGAATAAATGCTTATAAACAGTCCATTTCAAGACTAAGAAAGAACTTCTCCAAAGCGCCAGAATGTTCCTTCATAATTCTCATGAATAATCAAATCTCTTTCTAGGTTTTCTTTCCCCCTTTCTTTCTTTAAAGGTAGAAACACAGTGCAGTATATATGCCCAGCAGCTCTGGAAAAGTTCTTGGTTTCAGGAAGCAGCATCAGGAATGCAGTTCCTCATGCAAACAAGTAAACATGCATCACACTGGTTCTGGAAAATCACCTTGACCTTGAGCACCATTCGAAGAACTAAAACCTGAGCAGTGTTTTGTATTCACCAGGGTCACACACTTAAAGGATTCCCACTGAAAGTTGTTCTGCTACCAGAACAAAAAAAAAGGGGGGGGATGAGGGGGAGGGTAACAGCAGGTATAGGCAGGCAGGAAGGAAACTAGCCTACAAAATGAGAGGAATTACCTGTAATAAAGGAAATTAAGGATTTTAATGAGCCTGCCAGGAACCATTTGGTAATCACTGTTTAATAAGATGAAAAATAAACAAAGGGGAAAGTGATGGATGTTATGGAGCAAGAAAATGTTCTCAATAAATTTCTTATCTTCAATCTTAGTGCATCCTTTGTGGTACTTTTTTTCCCTCTCTTCTTTATTCCAAGAAGGTTAGTTTCTATTTTCAGCCTAAAGGAAAAGTTGAGAAGACAGTGACATGATGGCCATCTTGAAGTGTTTGAAGAGCTCTGATGAGAAGGGGGAACACGTGGGCAACAGGTAACCACACCTCATACAAATATAGATCAGAATTTTCTCATAGTTAGAGCTGATCAATAATATGGAGCCGTTTCCCTCAAAAAATACAAGATGGAGTTTCACATCCCTGGAAGTGTCTGGACAGAGCTGGGGCCACCATCTCTCAGGGGAAACTTTCATTTGGACAAGTTAGCATCCAAGTGTCCTTTAATTTCTGGGACCAGTCCCCCCAACTCTCTGTGGGATGGGACACAGAGATTTTCATTTTCCCACTATTTCAGCCCTAATGCAGCACATTTGGTGAATGTTGCCAACCAGCGGCGAGTTTCAGGGGTTTATGGGTCCCGATGTAATCGTTGGGACAAACATTCTCAACCCACCCCCGGGTGATCTCTAGTTCCTTCTCGTTTGTTCAAGGCAAGCAGAGAAGACAAGAAGTGAGTATCCCGTGGAGACTGTCCTTTCTCACCTCATCTGGGCCTGGGCCTGCTGGGGGATGCAACCAAAGTGGTAGAATATGCTTCATCTGCCATCCTGTAAAACTTCCAGTGAGCCCTCTGGAACAACTGAGGATTTGGGCAGGTCTAATTTAGACCTACATTGAACCCCTTATCATGGCGTACCTCCTTTTAAATTACATAAAGAAATCTTCTAAACCATTAAGAGAAAGACAGACAACCAAAGAGAAAAATAGGCAAAAAGACTTCCCAGAATAGGATAACTAATTGGTTCATAAATACATAAAATGTCTTAGCCCCTTAGTCTTCAAAGAAATACAGATTAAAACTACAACACATTATTATTATAATCACCCTAAAATTAAAAAGACTGACGATAGAAAGAGTTTTTAAGAATGTGGAACAACTAGAACTCATATTGTTGGTGTGTTTATTTGTACAATCACTTTGGGAAACCATTTAGCAGTATCTATACATACCTTATGACCCAGAGATTATATTCCTAGGTACATATAGAAGGCGTACTTTTGTGAACCCAAAGACCTATACAAAAATCTTCATAGCGGTGTTATTTATGATAGACAAAATTAGAATACAACCCAACTATCCATCAACAAGAGAATGAATGATCAAGTTTGTTATGTTCACAAAATGAAGTACTAAACAGCAATGAAATAAACTACAATTACATGCAATATCATGGATGGGTCTCCTAATGTTAAATAAAAGAACATGAACAAAAAAATAGTATATCCTGCATGATTCTATTTATATAAAGTTCAATAACAGGCAAAGCTAATCTGTGGTTTTAGAATTCAGGACAGCAAGTGCCTTTGGAGTGGCGACAATGATTGGGAATACACAGGGGAGCTTCAGTGGTGCTGGTAGTATTTTATTTCTTGACTCGGGCTGTGGTTAAACAGATGTAGTCCCTTTGTAAAACTTCATTGAGCTATACAGTTACGATCTGTGCACTCTTCTGCATGTCATACATCAACAAAAGTTTGTTAAAATACATTATTAGAATGAAAAAATCATATAACCTTTCACTTCTTCAGGTTATTTTTACTTTGCTCAATACTAAATAATTCTAAAATTCAGGTTGACTTAATGCAATCTGAAAGGAGAGGAAATCAAGTCATTGACTGGAAGAAACTGGGGCATTCCAGAACCGAGGTAAAGCCTGGTGTTAGAACTTGAACAGCATTCCAATAGAAGCCAAGAAGTTCTTGTGGAACCATGACCCAGAGGACATTAGTGCTTGACTTAATGCTTAGACGGAGGAAGTTTGTTAGTATGGCTTCCAAGAAATCATTCGTTTCAGGTAAAATTATCCCCCCCCCATACACTCAACTTGTCAATTCACATGTACATGCTAAATGCATAAAATCACAGATCTCAGAATCTGTTTATGCATTTGCATTGTATAACTGTATAGAACATCTTACTTCTTGAAGTTGTTCCTTCTTGTTCAAAGATATTAGGGTTTATTGCCATTTTAAATTTGTTATAGAGCCATCACCTACTGTGCTTAGGACACCAGAGCATGGCATAAAGACAAAGCTTCTACCAGAACTCGATATATCGTTTTTTGAAATAAAGTGAATTAAAGTGAATTGATAAATATTTAGTTTTAAAGTTTCTCCATTCTCCATTTTATAATCATTCCTTTCAATCACAACTTGTTACATGCCCATATAATATGTTTCATTAAGCCCAGTATGTATGGGAAGCTGCCAAACTGGCTTGTCTGTTCTAGGCCAAAATCAGAAACAATTTTCCTTTGAGTTCTAATTTAGTAACAAAATTTAGAGAGTCTTCTTGGTAAAAAAAAAACAAACAAACAAACAAACAAACAAACAAAAACAGCAAAAGAACTGAGAAACACCGAACTGAAGATAAACAAGAACTATGTGTGTTATTCTGGCAGTAAACTACAGCCGCATTTCATATGTATGTGTGTGTGTGTTTGCCTTTAGATATCTATATGCCTATCTATCTATCTCTATTTATCCATCTATCTATATATCTATTATCTATCCAACTTTCTACCATGGTTCCCGTATAAATGTCAAATCCCCACCCTCCAGAGACGATGAAATCTATATGGGGTCCTCGGGGAAATTTCTGACCCAGGCAGGTCTGAATTTTCCATTTCTTCTCTGACTAGCTCTGCCTCACGCTGCTGGGTCCACACCACCTTCACTGACATGCACGACTTCTTCTTTGCATACAGAGAATTTTCAGCCTTCCTGGCTATACCTGTTGGAGGATCACATCTTATCTGCACATTTCAGGAGGTTTGCTTTCCTGGAATATTTACCTTCTGGAGACCACAGTGCTCTCTCTTCAATTCTTAACATTTATCTTACCTCCACTCACCAATGCTGAAACTTCTGCTGTTTTATAAAGTAGAATAGGGCTTCTTAACTGGGTATTCCTTATAAAGAGTTCCATAATGTGCAGAAACCATAATTTCTATAATATTTCCTGTTTTAAGCAGTAATCTACCTCCTTTCCTATTTTCCCCCAGAATTTAGCTTCCTGGGATTTTACTGTGTAACTACTGGTAACTTTCATTTAGACCAGACCTCAGGGCACATGCTGTTCCAGTAGTAAAGATATTCCTAAGCAAAGTATTAAGACCCTGTCCTTTTTGTTCTCCAGCTTTGTTCACCTTCATAACTTAGGGCATTTCTTCCTATTTTTTTTTTCTGGGTTTTGAGTTCCTTGAGAATAGTTCTCCATATCTGACTCATCTTAAATATTCATCCAGGCAAATTTTACATGTTTTCTATAAATATCTCTTCAATAAATTTTTTAAAATCATTGCATGAATAAATACTTTAAATATTTGTATGTTTCTCATCTTAAAAATCTTTTTTAGAATACACTAGACAAGTCATTTTGTACCCCATCTCCTTTCCACTATAACACCCTGGACCTTTGTTAGTTCTGTGTATAAAATAACCTGCGTCTTTAAAACTGACCATTTACTAACATGACCAATTCAAGTTTTGGAACCACTTAGAATCATGAAAACTTAACAAAGGGGAAGTAATAGTGGAGTTGTATAGTCAGACTACCTTCCTGCAGTAAACAATTAGAAAAGGTAGACAAAAATTTTTTTAAAAGACTAAGGCACTAAGAAGGACGAAAAATGGGCATAGACTAGAGTGGAGTCTAGGCTGGAAAGATGGAAAGATCAGCAGTGAGGTTTGTGAGTCTGCAGCTTTTTGACTGAGGGGACATCCTAATCCATGCATCTTGTGCAGTAGAAAACCACAGCCTTACTAGCTAAAGTGTCAGAAGACAGAGAAGACCAGTGGCAGAGCAGCTGCAAACACAGCAGGAAATCCTAGAAGGGAGATAGATCCCAGAGGAGTGAACCCTGACTCCTAAACTATGCATGCACAGGGAACCCATGAAAACACAGCTTACATTATATAGCAAAGATTTCAGCATCCACCCACTGCAGGGGAGACAGAGTTTGGAGTGTGACTTCAAGCAAGTTAACTACTGTGAGAACAAGAATCAACACTCTTCAGAGGAATAAGACAGAATCCATACTCTCTACATATTATTATGTCCTAAATTCACTAAAAAAGTCACTAGAAATATGGGGAAAAAATTGACTAAAATTGAAGAGCAAAAGCAGTCAAAAAATCACCCCAACATTACCCAGATGTTGCAATTAGCAGACAAGATTTTAAAGCAATTACTACAAATATATTCAAGGACTCAAAGAAAGCATTCTTATAATGAATTAACAGGTGGGTAATCTCAGGAGAGAAACAGAAACTGTAAAAAAAATTGCAAATTCCACAAAAATACCTGCACACAGATGTTTATAAAAACTTTACTTATAATTGCCAAAACTTGGAAGTAACGAAGATGCTCTTCAGTAGGTGAATGGATAGATAAATTGTGGTACATCCAGATAACAGAATATTATTTAGTGTTAAAAAGAAATGAGCTGTTAAGCCATGGAAAGACATGGAGGAACCTTAAATGCATGTTACTAAGTGAGAGAAACCAATCTGAAAAGGGCTACATACCTTATGATGCCAACTCTACGTCATTCTGGAAAAGGCAAAACTATGGAGACAATAAAAAGATCAGTCGTTGCCAGGGGTTGAAGGAGTGGGAGAAGGAGTGGGTGGAGCTCAGAGGATGTTTAGGGCTGTGAAAATACTATTTAGGATTCTGTAATGATGGATACATATCACTGTACGTTCTTCCAAACCCATAGAGTGTACAACACCAAGAGTGAACCATAATGTGAACTGTGGACTTTGGGTGGTTGTGATGTGTCAGTTGTGACAAACATCCCACTCTGGTGGGGGACTCTGATAATGGGGAGGCTATGCATGTGGGAAGGCTTTACAGGCAAAATAGCTAGTTTTACCTTAAATTTGAGGTTGATTTTGTCCTATTAATGTGAAGCCAAAATTATTTTTTAATGTTTTAAATTATTCATTGCTCCCCTGACCAAAAATGTATCTATTTCCATAAGTAAGTGAAAAGCAGGAAATACATACACACTCTTTGCTTGTGGCATTTGTTGTCCACACATAGGTATCTCTATTCAGACTTGTATTTTTCTGGACCAGCCCATCAGGACTTTCCAAGTGCTGCTACACTTCAGTTCTCTTCTACAGAAAGTAGCATTTCCATGCTCCATTATGTAGTACTATTAACATTTTTTGCTCAACAACAGAATATTACATTTTACTATGTTTTCTCCAGCCTAGAGAATAGCTATTCATTTCTTAATAAAATAGTACAGTGTGTTTTCCCCAAGATTATTTAAGACTCAGGTGAGACACAAGAACAATAAAATAAAGAATGGAGGGCTTACCTGGTGGCACAGTGGTTGAGAGTCCGCCTGCCGATGCAGAGGACACAGGTTCATGCCTCGGTCTGGGAGGATCCCACATGCCGCGGAGCGGCAAGGCCCGTGAGCCATGGCCGCTGAGCCTGTGTGTCCAGAGCCTATGCTCTGCAACGGGAGAGGCCACAATGGTGAGAGGCCTGCGTACCAAAAAAAAAATAAAATAAAATAAAAAAATAAAGAATTAAAAACTCTGTTCTCAGGATTTCACTAGCTGAATTAGATAAAATGACTACTCTCTTTAAATCTTTAACATCATTTTTTTGTAACATGATTTTATGTTTTTTCAGGGGAAGGTACATCATGCATATTGTCATTATGTAAGGGAAAACAGTCAATATACATTTCAGTCAAATTCCCTAAATTACAAACAGCAAATTAGAAATACCAGTTGATAAAAAAAGAGAGTGCTCTGAAGTTAAATAAAAAATTAACAATATTAAATTTAATTCAATAAACATTTATTATTGAGAGGCTACAATGTCCCAGGGTTATGTTGTTTTAGTTATTAAAAGATATTTTACAACTATTGTGTATTTCAATACAATATGATTTTGCATACATGTCTTTTAAAATGTTTTGCAAACAGACTAATGAAAACACTGGCAAGATTCAAAAGAATATCTCAAGAAGAAAATAGGCAATAGCCTAGTAATATTTCACAAATTAAAGAAATGAAACTTCACTGCTTCAAAGACCAGCCATAAGCTACAAATTTGATTCACAGAGCTCTTTACCTATCAGCCAGGAGCAGGCAGTAGAATTGGCTTTGATAAATGAGCTGTCAGAATTTTTTGCCATCTTTATTTAATTTTTAATTTTCTTCCTAAATTCTAGGGTCATACTCCTTGTGATTCATATAATTAAACAACAACAACAATAAATCTTAAGAAGAAAGTGAGGAATCAAAGTTGTAGGCATGTTACAAAAGAATAAATCACTACCTACAGCAGAACAATTAAATGCTGGAGTTAAGCACGAGCCTGATCTAGTGGAAATCTGTTCAGTTAAGCAAGGAAGACTTTTCAGAGTGTGAGAGGTGTACAGTCTGCCCAAAAGGTCATGTGAAGATTGCCTAGGAACATGATGAGGGTCTCTGAGGGGATACATCACCTTCACCCATGAAAGATTCCATCAGGTGGGTGTCCCACCCAGAATAACATTGTTTATCTTGTTAGTTAACAAGATACATCACCTATTGCCAAACCTCAGTATATTCCTTGAGCATTTGAGTCCAAAGGGTAATTTTTATTTTATTTTTTTTACTGACCTTCAGATATCCCACTCTGTGGTAATTCTACTTCTGTATAAGTGACAGCTGGCTGAGCACATAAGAGGAACAGCCAACTCGGGCTGGAGGCATCAGAGAAGATTTTTGAAGGAAAGTAAATCTAAGATGAAAAGGAAGAAAAGAGCAGGAATTACGTACACCAGGGGAGGAAAGAATATTTCAGACAAAGGGAATTGCATGTACAATATCCTGAAAATGGGAGAAAGTGTGCTCTATTCGAGATGAAAAAAGAAAAATGCACTGCGCCCAGAGCTATAAACGGAGAGGTGGAAGAGTGAACAGGTGTACAACGTGCAGGCAGAGGAACTGCTGGCAAGAGGAATGGAAACAATTGAATTGCCTTCCTCAGGCCACTGCCCTGACCAGATCTGTATTTTTAAAAGATCACTCTGACTGCAACATTGAGTATGCTATGAAGTGCTCAAGACCAGACACAGAACAGCAGTCACAGGGTTATAAAGTAGAAAACTTTCCATAATCTCACAGAGGCATTGTGCTGGCAGGAATTGGGAGTAACAGCAATGGAGACAGAGAAGGATGGAGATATTTACACGTTAGAACACAAGCTTGGTAAGTAGGGGTGTGAAAAGAGAGTGAAAGCAGAGCCCATGCCCGGACAACTGACAAAAAGGAGGTCCATTAGCTGACCACAGGTTTGCAGGGAAGAGAAACAATTGAGCTTGGGCTTGCTTGAACATGAAACATGTGTGGGACTGTGAAGCAGAGATATCTAGCATTAGCTGGAGCTGGAAGTCAGGAGATGTCATTATGAAAGAAGCAAACTCAAGAGCAGATGGTGTCACCCATGGAGGGAGGGAGCAGGAAGGATAGCCCAAGAAGGAGCCTTGAACCAAAGGCCAAAGAATCCATCAAAGAAACTAGCAAAAGGCCAGTGAAGTAAGGAAGGAAGACCAAGAAGTAAGGAAATTTTGTCAAGAGTCCCCCAAAAGAAGAGGCTTTCAAGAAGGAGAGAGGATGAGTAGAGCCAGTTCCTACACACATGTCCAGGGAGCTACACACACCTTCCAGTGTTTCCTCCAAGACGTTGATTCAAATGTTGAACAACAAATGGCCAAAAACAAACCCTGTCCCCAATCTTTCAGTCTGTTCATCAATGTCATTTAAGGCTCAATTATGGAAACTTCTAGAAGTCATCACCAATCTTCACTTTTTTATGTGTCCACAAGTTTATCACAGGAATTTGCTAAATTCCCTGAAAAGTTCTAGTCACACAGTATTTCTCTCATTTCTCAGACTGGTCTGAGAATAACACTGCCACCAATCCCAGGACCAGTGGGGCTCGTTTGACATGACTTGTTCTCATGAATCCCATCCTGGACCCTAGGGAGCAGCCTTTCTTTTCTGGTCAACCAGAAACCTGGGCATCATCTCACTGTGAATGTCACTAGACTCCCCAAACTTGCCCAGCCTACAGTCCCCTAACCCCATCAGCACTGAGGATCAAGCGTACAAGCCAATGCCTGCAGGGGACTCAGGACGTTGCTTCTTTATGGTGCACACATGGACCAAGACTTGTGCAGGAGGAAGCACGGATTTTAGACCTGATGTGCGTTGAAATTCTGGACCCTACTTTAAGTGAGACCCAGGGTGAGCTATGGCTCTTTGAAGCATTAGTTTCCTCACTTATTCAGTGGAGAAAAAAGTCTAACTACCAGAGTTACGGCGAGGACTGAGTGACGTCGTGTGCTCAGGGCTTCCCATGTTGCTAGCACACAACAGGCACCGAAAAAATACAAATTTCCCCCGACCCTGGCCCTTCAAAACAAACAGCATGATTCTAGAGGGTAGAGGTAGTTTCTTGCTGGTGTTATCAGTCTCATATTCTCATTACAAAGGTCAAACTCATGTATATATACAAAATGCTCTTAGTTGGGAATGACCAGTGATAGAGTCTAGGGTTGAGAAAAGGAAAAGAGCAGACATTTTACTATTAGGAAATATAGGTAGGGTGATGATGGCCCAAACAAGGAACGAAAGACAAGGTTTGATATTTGTAGAAATGGAAGCAGAATTCTAGCAGAGAACCGTGATGACTGTAAGAAGAATAGCACATGGGGGATGTTCACATATAGGTAAACTGGTGATGGGACTGAAGTGATGTTTGTGGGAGAAAAGAGCAGATTGTAAAGGGCCAGAGAGGAGGATGGCTGGGGACTTCCCAAGCATTACCAAGCTACTCAGCACCTCCAGATTCTGAATTACAGAGGTAATACTGACAAAGTTATTGAAAATCTATATCATAGAGTCCAAACGCTGGTAAGGTAAGGACACTACCACCCAGAATACAAATAGAGTTGGATAAATAAGATACATGCACAAAAATAACAAAATAGTATACGATGAGGGTCACAGGTAGGGTATAGTAGGTGAGGCTTCTGGCATCAGGGAGCTGGCTGTGAGTCTTGCCCCAGTGCAGACCATTAGGGAAGCTGGCCCCTTAACCTGTTACTTAATGAGTTACTTAACCTCTCTGTGCCTCAAGTCTCCTGTAATTGAGTAAGGATGTTTTAACACATTCCCAGGAGTATAGGAAAGCAGTCAATAAGTGGCAGCTATTCTCATAATTATCAGTGGCTTTGGGTAATTCTCTCATCTGTAAAGCTGGAAGAGTGGACAAGAATGCTAAAGCCTCACTGATCCTAAAAATCCATGAATGATACAAGTGAAAAGAAATCTAATTCAGAGCAGGAGGTGTTCCCACGGGTGGCATTCCAACAAAGACTTCTTGGCAGCCAAGATCTTGGCGACATGATGTTTGCTCGTAAGCACATTCCTTTGGAGGAGGTGAGTGATACCCAGAAAGAGAGCTGGAAGAGAAGGCTGGGAAAGTATACAGTGGTTAACCGAGAAACACTGCAAATGATACGTAACAGACGTAGAACTTATCCCGTAGGAAACAGGGAGCCACTGAGGATTTTAGACAGGGAAGTAGTACAGTTGACTAGACACTTCAGGATTTTTCTGGCTGTAGTTTGCAGAAAAGATTGATCAGATATACAGATTCTAAAGAAAACAAGTTAAGAGCCAGTTGTATTTTTAGACGCAAAATAATAAAGCTCTGAACTAAGGCAGGGGCAATGGACACAGGAAAGACAGGAGAATACAAGAACCCAAGCCTGAGGAGGGCTGAGAAGCTGCCACATCCAGTGGGCACTGGGCCCCAGCCGGGGTGTCTTCATGTATGGCATCTTCATCTGTGTATTTGGACAAAATTGCATGCGCTTTGATTTGGCTAATGGATGGCAAACAACAATGGGTATGCCTTTGCTTCCATCTATTCTTGTCTTAAAATAAACCATGATCCACTAGTCACAGCTGCACTTGCACAAAGAAATAGTAGTCATCCATTTGCAAGGGAAACAGCTAAGAAGGGAGAAAACAAACAAAATTTTAAGATATGAGATTTCATCTGGCGTGAGAATGGTTTTTGAAAATGATTTCTTACCCTAAATTGTTTCCTGTCTCATTTGAAAGCATCCCCAGCGGGCTGTGACCTCTCACACATGGGTGATGGGAAGGCCATGCAATCACAGGCAGCCACTCCTCCTCCCAGACCCCCATCTTCGTGGCAAAAGCAAACACTGATGCCATTCTAATAGCTGTTAAAGATAAAAATTGAGGGAAAAAAGTGGCATAATTTGTGGAAAAGTTGAAGACAGATGCTTGAAGGTCACAGGTTTTGTGGAGAAAGTCACAGTACACTAGTTTTCAAAGGTCAACAGGAAAAATATAAGATTCTCCCCTTGGCCTTCTCTGGCTCTAGAGTAACAGGATGCTGCAAGCATCAATAAATTTTGGGGACAGTTTTCGACTGAGAATGTAAACCTTAATGTTATCTGATATTTGGGTTGTACAAACTTGAGGAATTGAAGAAAGTCTGATCCCAGGCAAGGAATCAGAGCTGCAGATCTAATTGGTACCACACACTTCTTTTTTTTTTTTTTTTTTTTGCGGTACGCGGGCCTTTCACTGCTGTGGCCTCTCCCGTTGTGGAGCACAGGCTGCAGACGTGCAGGCTCAGCGGCCATGGCTTACGGGCCCAGCCGCTCCGTGGCATGTGGGATCCTCCCAGACCGGGGCACGAACCAGCGTCCCCTGCATCGGCAGGCGGACTCTCAACCAGTGCGCCACCAGGGAAGCCCCACACACTTCTATCAGCTATGTTCTTGGTGCAATAGTGAAGAGATGAATTACAATTTGGATTTTTTTTATCCTAAAATGAAAGAGGGAGACAGAAGGGAAAGTAGTCAGGTGGGGTTTGGCTGAGAAAACCTGGCTAGAAACACGGGCAGGGATTCCATTCTGGAGGTGACCTCTCAAGCAAGGCTGCAGAGGATGGGCAAAGCTGGCCTCATAGATGGAGCTCCAGGCAAACAGCTCTCCTTGCTCCCTGGTACCTCCTGCCACTATCCTGTTTGTTGTTGATGCCAAGAATCCAGGCTTCCGTGATTGAGAGGAAATTGATACAGACACAGTAACCCAAAGGCCAATGAATACCTTCTCTTTTCTTTTGGAACAGTTCTCACTTTTGTGAAGATTTCCTAGCCAGGCTCCCACTCACTGATTCTCCTTCCTCTGAACCTTTACATAACTTGATACTTGGCATTTCTTCTGAATTGTTTTTTGGCATCTCATTTGTTGTTTTCTTATTTAGCTTTTTCCTAAAAGACACCTACTAGATTCAGCCCAACTCCTCCTTTCATATTTGAATGCACTGCTAAGCTATTGGTCATCTGTCTTCCAGACAGGGGAGAGAAGACCCCCAAGGACAGATGTCTCATTGCCCACAGAGTCTGCTCCATCCTAGAACAGAGAGAATCCTTGGGAAATTAGAAGCTTTGGAACACACCCATCTGTTTTTGATGGGGGTATAAATGTTGATATTTCTGGAAGACAGCTAGACAAAACATACAAAATCTTTTACAGTGCTCATACCCTTTGACCCAGATACTCCACTTTTAGGAATTTATCCTAAAATGTCATATTGGGTGGTCCCAGTTGAAGGCAACTCACCTCTCCCAACTCCACGTTCACTGAAATTGGTCACAGTGGGAGAGGTAAATGCACTTACACCTCAGAAAATCAACAAATGCTACAACTGGGGTTCCCCGACCCTGAGCTCCAGAAAGTATTTTCAGCATACCACTGGGTGGGCCCAAATGTTTAGCTGAAGTATATTTATTATAGAATATTGTAGATGAAATAAAGAAAACAAAAATGAGACACAACTTAAATGTCCATGTAGGCATTAATTAAATGAATTATAGCATGTTTGGATTATGAAATATTATGCAACTTGCAAAATAATATTAAATAAAAACATAGAAATATATGTATATATTTAGTAAAAAATAAAAACAGGTTACACAGCAGTGGGCCATGATAAAATCCCATTTTTGTTGTAAGGGATGAAGGAAGAGAAAAAATCAATGGGACTTTTAACTGGAATGTGGGATGGTGGGATTTATTTTTTGTTTATCAATATGTATCAAGTCTTCTACGATAAACACACATCTCTTTTGTAATATTAAAACATTAAGGATTAACTTTGAAAGCAGACATAGAGACACAGATGTAGAGAATGGACATATGGATATGGGGGGCATGGGGGGTGGGATGAATTGGGAGATGGGGATTGACATATATACACTATGATGTATAAAATAGATAACTAATGAGAGCCTACTGTATAGCACAGGGAACTCTACTCAGTGCTATGTGGTGACCTAAATGGGAAGGAAATCCAAAAAAGATGGGATATATGTATACGTATAGCTGAGTCACTTTGCTGTACAGCAGAAATTAACTCAACATTGTAAAGCAACTATACTCCAATAAAAATTAATTAAAAATAAAAAATAAAGACACACACATATATTCCCCATCGGTGCCTATACTTAATTGCATAGTTTTGTTGTCTGACACATTATTTTTTGTAAGGGAGAATTGCGGAAGGAAAGACTGGGCTGGGAAGGCCCAGGATAAAGTAGAAGATGTGCCAGAACAGCCGACAGGAGGCTCCTCCTGCCCCACAAAGATCTCCACTGAAATATGACACTAATCTAAACAGAACTTACCCAGAATCTAGGGAATAATCAACATAACATGAGATCCATGGTCTAATCAAAGTAACCACATTTCTTGATTTTTCCACTTAAAAAGTCTTTATGTCACTTATGGCACCATCACAACAAAGTTGAAAATATGCCCTTTCTCCCGTTTTTCCTCCAAGCCTTTTCTTTCTTTCTGGGTGCTTTCTCTGCACCCGTATCAGAGAAGTTCCAGTGCTGGGGCTCTCCCCAGGTAAACAGCAAGGGCCACAGAGATTCCTCTGGGGATGGAGGTTGACATCACTATGAAGAGGTCCTCCAGCTCCAAGTGACAAAGAACTGTCCCCAGATGCTGCCCTGACTGATGGATGGCAACCACCTTCTGAATGTTAAGGAAAAGCAGTCCTGTTCCAGAGACTCCACTGCTGTGGAATCACAGGGAAAACTCTGAGAGCATTTATGCAAGACACTCCTCCTTAAGGTGATGCATTTTTTTAACTTTTTATTTTATATTGGGGTAGAGCCGTTTACCAATGTTGTGATAGTTTCAGGTGCACAGCAAAGTGACTCAGTCATACATATACATGTACCCATTCTCCCCCGAACTCCCCTCCCATCCAGGCTGTCACATAACACTGAGCAGAGTTCCCTGTGCTATACAGTAGGTCCTTGTTGGTTATCCATTTTAACTATAGCAGTGTGCACATGTCAATCCCAAACTCCTTAATGATTCCTTCCCCCCACTCTTCCCCCCGTCGCCGCCACCTCTGGTAACCATAAGTTCATTCTCTAAGTCCGTGAGTCTGTTTCTGTTTTGTAAATAAGATCATTTGTATCATGTTTTTTAGATGCCACATATAAGGCATATAAGGGATACCGTATGATATTTCTCTCTCTGTCTGACTTACATATATACAATGGAATATTACTCAGCCATTAAAAAGAATGAAATAATGCCATATGCAGTGACATGATAGACCTAGAGACTGTCATACTGAATGAAGTAAGTCAGATAAGGTGACCCATTTAAAACATGCTCGCCAGTTGCCTTGATGCTCCCTGTCTGGCTCTGCGTGGGAGCCTGGGCCTCGGCCTCTCTCCACACCCAAGAAAGTTGCTCCCCTTGGCCACCCACTTCATCTTGTCTAGGCAACTGCCTCCCAAGTCTTTGCAGTGAAAAGTGGACAAAAGAAGAGAGGGTGGTGAGGCTGGACAGAAGGGGCTGATTGTCTTCCACTTCCTTCCAGAACTACCTCCTTCAACGTGGCCCAGAATGAGCGTGAGATGCATGTGGAGTCACCGGAGAAGCTCTGAGCGCCTGCAATTCCTGCCACATGAATCGGCCAGGTGAGGAGCCTGGGCATTAGGATTTATTTAAATTTCCCCAGGTGATGCTAACATGCATCCAGAGTTCAGAGAAAGCTCCGCACCCTCTAAAGAATGTGTTGCTGGAAGGAGATGAGCCTACTGCTTCTACTACAGTTATTTTCCCTGAAACCAGAGATCAGAGTGTTAGTATGTATTCTGGCCCTGGGGTATTGGGTATTAGTGACGCCCCATGGGGCATCCTGAATTACTCAGAGATCATCTTCGGGCTGTTGAAGGATTTCCAACCCCTCCTCCCACCATCACCACCAACTTTTCTTTCAAAAGAGACTAGTGAAAGCATCTGTAAATGCTTCAAAGGGGGCAAAGTCTACAGACAACACATGATGACATGACGGAATTCAAAAGGTCCTGGGAAGAGGCAAAACCACAGATTTGAAGGGGAATTTCTCATGAGGTGAAATCTTAGAGGCATGTGGTGAAATCGTCTGACGTGAACCCTTCAAAAGATTAAAGTGTTCAATCTCCCCTTGGCAGGGCGAGATGAGCTGCCAAAAACCCAGAGAGGGAAAAAAATGTTCTTTGTGATAAAGAAGCTGTTTGATAAATTACCAGATGTAATGGGTTCAATTCTTCCATCCTTAGATCAGGAAAATAAAAACCCTAATGCTATTAATGGAACAGTGGCCAAAAGAAGTAATGTAAAAATATGGAGGGAAAGAGATACAGAATGGGAAAAGAATATTCACATGAAATATACTTCTTCTAAAAGCTTTGCAAGACCCATTTTTCCCTCATGGAGGTGGGGTGAGAGGTTAAAGAGACAGCAACTGCGTACTTAGCCTAAAAAGCTTTCCATTAACGCTGTTCATAAATTTTAATGCTTCAAATGAGGACAAATTAAGGTTATCCAAAAAAAAAAAAACAATGGTAACTGCCGTTATTTCTGGTGTAAGTTTTTTGCTATGAAAAGGAGTAATGTCTACTCACGAAGACTGCCTTCGCTCCACTTTCTACGTTTGATTCTGGGGAAATAAGCAAGTGTGATTATAATTACTTCAAGCAATTCCAAGACATCGCTGCCCTGACACATAAAGCAATTTCTATCTTTCCTCCAGGACTCCACTACAGATTCCAATGCTTGTGCTAAGTCTGAATCTGCAGTCTGTCCCACCTACCTGTCCAGGAAATAACCTGCAGAGAGACCACTCAATATTACAGTATGTTCTCTGAATCACTCCAGGCCACATTCATCAAGCAATAGCTTCTGAGGAGTGAAGGGGACAGCACATGATGGGGAAAATACAAAGTGTCACACAGGGGCAGGGAGAGTGTGGACTTGAGCTTCACATCCTGTTCTAGGCTCAAATTCTTCCTCCCCTAATCTAAAGAGTAATAGTTATGCCTCCTATATTGGAAATATTTGGAAGTTGCCCATAAATTTTGATGATTAATATAACCCACTAACATCCATGATACTAACGTTTTTGCAGTTCCTCTGTTGAAGAAGGAGGGTGCGGGGGAGGTTCCAGATCTTTTTTTTCTTGTTTTGTGATATTGCACATATATTCATGGCTTAAGTGGCCAAGAGCATGGACTTTGGAGTAAAGTTTGGTCCTGTCTCTGCCCTTTACTTGTTGTATGATATCGGGTAAGTTATTTAACCTTGTCAAACGTGAGTTTTCTCATCTATAAAGTGGGAATAATAATTAAAATGCTTCAGGAGATCAGAAACTCAGCATTATCTGTTTCCTCTTACACTTCCTGTGCCTTTAAAAAGGACTAGAACTATGTGTAGAATGAATGGATAAATTCTGATTAGGATTAATTTAAGGAAAGGCAGCTAAATTCCTTAGCACACTACTCATCCAGAGTAATTACTCATTTAACGATGGTTATCATTGTTTAAGAATGAGAGACCTAAAACATCTTTATTCTTTATATAATAGGCACTTTAGTTTCCTGAAAGGAGCTCATTTTACCCAGGGAGCAAATTCAGCAACCTTACCCTGCCTGCCAACTACCAGATCGGTGGAATTATTACTACCTGGTGAGATAGAGCCATGACTTAAATGAAATAATCCGTGTGTTAACGCAGAGCCTCAGTAAGCACTGGCTGTCGTTTTTATCCCCTCTTATCACCATCTTAATCTGAGGCTGGAGCTTGGAGGGTGCATAGAGATTGCTGGGCTTAATTTTTTTTAATTTTCTTCCTTTCACAGATGAGGCAACTTGTCCAGGGTTGCCTAGAACTTCACAATCAGTGACTGACTTGCTCTGGGGCTTCTGGTGCTTTCTATTCTACTCAGGCAGGTGTGACTTATGTACTATGTATGTATAAGTACATCCAAAGTGTGGCTGTGGGGCGGATCACAGAGTCATAAGATGTCACAGTAAGAAAGAATATTAAACATCATGAATCCGAAACGTTCGGTTTCCATAGGTGATAGTGATGCTCGGGGGAGCCAAATGATCCTTCAAGGCTCCCCAGGTACATAAATACCATCATGGTTACCATCTAGTAATCAGCTCTATTTATAAAATTTGCTGGACATAATCACTGCTGAAAGCTTGCAATCTAAAATGGACCAAAAGAGAGAGCACCAAAACGTTAGAAAATATATGAAGTGAGAGAGCAGTACATCTAAGTGGGAGGGTACAGCAAAAGCTGCTCCAGAATCCATAACTAAATTTATCTTGCAGGAATCCAGGTAAGAAATGATATGGCCTTAACTGAGGCCATTACACTTGGACTGTAAAGGGATCAATATGCAGAGAAATTAAAGAAGTAGAACCAAGGGGACTGTATTATTCTCCTAGGACTGCTGTACCTCAAACTGGGTGGCTTAAAAGCATCATTATGCTCTCAGAGTTCTGGAAGCCAGAAGTCCAAAATCAAGGTGTCAGCAGAACTATGCTCACCCTGAAGGCTCTAGGAGGGGAATCCTTCCTGCTTCTTCCAATTCCGGTGGTGGCTGACAACATTTGGTGCTCCTTGGCTTATAGCTGCATCACTCCAATCTCTGCCTTTGTTGCCACATGATATTCTTCCATCTGTGTGTCTCCGTGTCTGTGTTTCCTTAAAACTCTCTGAAAGTACATCAGTCATTGGATGAGAGCCCACACTGAACCAATATGACTGCATCTTAATTTAAGTAATTATACCTGCCAAGACCTTATTTCCAAATAAGACCACATTCTGAAGTTCCAGGTAGATGCGAATTTGGGGAGAGGGATATGATTCAACCCAGTACAAAGATTTATTGACTGACTAACTGGATGTGGAAAGTGGAAAAGAGTCTGGATTGACTTCTACATTTTGGTTTGAGAATTTGGCTGGATGGTAGAAGACATGAGAATTGATGATAATTCTATCAGATTAGTTTATTTTGAGCTGGAAGTGACTATGGACCTCTGATAGTCAGTGAGACGCAAGGCTAGAGAAGGGCTCTGGGATTCAGATTACCTTGGACCAGTGAGAGCATATGTGTTCCCAAGATCTGGGGAAAGCAGGAAAGTGTGGCTCGTATCAGGACCCCATTTCTATTCCAGAGATCTTGATTCACAGTCATTTGAATGATTGAGAATCTTGTCTTTCTTCTAGCTTTAAACAAAACATATAAAAATGGGGAAAAAAACACATAAAAAGCTGCCTTGACGGGGAGTTATCCCAGCCTTCATCTTTGGTGAGTAGCCAGGTAGCCCCTTGTGATTCCTCATTCCTCTTCTCTTACCCAAAGCCCATTCTCACAGCAGAGCCTGGACCACGCAATGCATTCAAGTATGATAAGCACACCTACATCCACAGTGAAATTTTAGCAAGAAGACAAGTTGTACAACCTAGACCGTAAATAGTTCAAGCAGCTAAGGTGAATGTTTGCACAGACAAAACACTGAAAACACATGAAAGATTGAAAAGGCTATTTTGGAAGATGGAAAGCAGATAGAAGAGTGATAACCAATTTAGCAAAGTAGCTAAAACAGAGGACTGAATGCCTGGGGAGAGGGAAACCATCAGTAAACAAGCTATGAGTAAGGCAGAAATGCAAGTTTCAGGAAATGCAGACCCCAGGAAAGGGAAAGAGGAAGTGAGGCACAAGGCTTTCTGCTTAACTGGAAACCTGTGTGTGAAGGTTGCCTAGACCCCAGATCTTCTCTCCAGCTCTGTTCTAGGCAACTTCTTCTCCCTTTCCCTCCCCCTCTCCAACAGGTGACAAAACAGATACTCTCTGGAGAATTTAGAGGTTTCCTAGACTCAAGATACTAGATACAGTAGAAGGTTGAGAAGTGAAACAAAGGGCTGAAAACAAGGGGAATTGAGTGAAAGTCATCGTACTGGATGGTGAGGCTCCCAACTCCATCCCTCTTCAGAATACCCAGCACCAGCATCCAGGTTCACTCTAGTAGTCTGAAGAGCAGAGGTTTCTTCTTCAGAGAAAGTGACTAGCTCTAGAGAAATTCCTAAGGATTATGGCATTTGGCCATCCATAGCCAAATACTATCTAATCACCCTATAGTGAGGCTCACTAGATAATAACCTCAACCCAGTACACATAGCTTCTAATACACTTTTTATAGGTTTGCTCCTGAATGTGATAGATAACTAAAGACCACCAGAGAATAGAGGAAATCTTCTATAAAAAACAAAGGAGAAAAACAACAACAACAAAATTTGGAGAAAGATTTGGAGAAAGAAAGAAGAAACTTTTTTCATAATATAATTAATATCCTCAGAGAGATAAAAGAATCTTTTACATGCCTGAAATAAAAATAGCCTGCTTTAGGAAAGGAACATTGTAGGAATAAGAAAGAGCTCTTAGGAATTAAAACGATCATATTATGGATTTCAAAACTCAATTAAATGTTTGTAAGCTAAGTTGAAGCAGTTTCCTGCAAAGTAAAACTAAAAGAAAAAGTGATGGGAAATAGGATTAAAAAAGATGAAAAAATTAGATGATCAAACAGAGAGGTCCAATACCCACATAATAGGAGATCCAAAAGAGAGACTGGAAAAAGTGTTGGGAAAGAAATTAGCAAAGAAATAATACAAGAAAATTTCTCAGAATGGAAGGATAAGGATTTTCAGATTTAAAAAATCTATCAAGTGCCTAGAGCAAATAATTTACAAATTTAAAAATAAACCTACATTAGGCCACCAAGGATTAAAAGAAATATCTCTAAAGGCTTCCAGAGATTATAACAACAACAATAAAAAAAGAAAAAGAGAGAAATCATGAATCAAAATAACATTATATTTCCCAAGAGTAACACTGGAAGCATGTAGACAATGGAACAATTTCTTCAAATTCTGAAGAAAAAATATTTTAAAATTGGAAATTTCAGTTTAGCTAAACTATCAATCAAGGACAGATAAAAAAGAGTTTCAGACTTGCATGTCTCCAAAAGATTGTTTCCCACACAGATTTTCTCAGAAAGCCAAAGTTCAGTGTGTTAAGCAAATACAAGAGAGTAAACTAAGAATGAGATCCAAGAAGTGAAAGATTGTTTGGAAGAAAAGTAAGTATAATTCTCAAAATGCAGGTAAAGGGAAAGTCAAGTCAGGTAGCTGTGCCTGGAGGACCCAGGTGGTGCCAAGATCCAGGAGGATGGACTCCAGGACCGATGCATCCTAAAAGGTAAGTAACTCATATCTTTGATTATAGAAAGGAGTTTTACTGATTGATTGATTGGTTGATTGGAAACTTTGGAGAGGAATTGGTGATGGAAATATAGACAGCTAAGCAAGTCAATCTTGAAAACAAATGTTGTACAAGAAAGAAATTGTAGTCATCTGTGAAAAAAGCTCTATTAATATAAATATTAAATGTTCAAAATATTAAATAATCTAAAACTGTATTAGGAGGGTGAGGAAAAGGGGAAATGGGGAGGGGTAAGGAGAGGTCTAAGAGAGCCAAAAGTTTATCTTCCATTTAAAAAATGGAAGTCAATATGTGGTATCTAAAATTTTGAGAATGAAAAAATTAGTTGTATATTATTTACAATGTGGAGGTAAATACCAGAAGTACCTAAAATAACAGAAGTGGGGGCTGTGACCCTGGGGAAGGAGGGGCTCAGGAGAATGCTTGCTTTTATATTTTAAATGTTTTAGTGATATTTGAAGTTTTAAACTATGTTCATGTGTTATTTCATAAAATTTAAATTAAAAAAGAAGAGAAAATTCTATTTTCAGAGCCAAGAAAGGAGGACAAGTTAGCTGCATACTCACGAGAGCATACCCTTAAGGCCGATTCTGGGGCACACCTGCCTGCTACGTGGGCATTGAGACACAGCAGGGATTCCTCATTCAGGCTTTGGCCAGAGAATCTGGGGACTGACACCCAAGACAAGAGGTAAGTGATCCCTGGGTTCCCGGGAGAGCATTACTTCTCTTGCCACTGTTTCTGAGGATGACTCATTAGTAACTGTGACTCATTTTGCTGTAACTTAAACACACCAATGCCTTGGGTTCATAACAAGTAGTTTTGAGGGAAAGACAGCATGTTTTCATCACTTCATAACAGCCCTCGCACGGCATGCAGTTAACTTGGAGTGAATTAGGTTCATCCTAGCTTTGGGAGAAGGTTGTCCTCAAGAAATAAAAACTCAAGACAAAATTTTAGAAGGAACAAAGATAGCATTTACCAACTACAATTTTTTTTTTAAAAAAGACCTATTTCCATAAAGCCAAGGCCACGTTTTGAATACTAGGGTAACTATCCGCTATTGATTTCCTGCACTGTTAGGTGTACCAAGGTCTGCCCAGGTGCTTTATATCCACCATCTCACATGTCACAACAACCTTGTGAGATGTGTTTTTTCATGTCTATTTTGTAGGTGAGAAAAGTAAGGCTCAGAGATTAAGTGGGAGACTTAGAAACACACACCCCTAGGCTCACTCCAGAGTTACGGAAATAAAATCTCCAGTCATGGGACTCACGAATCTGTGATCTTAAGAGCTCCCCGGGTCAATCTGAGGGCAATCCAGGCTGCAAAGCACGGTTAGGTCACCTTGTTAAACTAGGTGTAAACTAGTTATTGAGATCAGTCAGCTAAATAACCATTCTAAAATGTAATTCAGTCTTTTTCTCTGCTCTCTTGTTTTTAACTCTACATTTATGAGTAGTGTTTAAAAATAAAAATCTTATAAAGGAACATTTGGATAACAGGAAAGAGCTTTTGAGAATGAAAATTGTGATATTATGTATAAATGAAACATGCTTGTCTAAAAAAAGTCTAACTTTTCCTCAGACTAAAATGAGAAGTTGCCTGCAAAGGAGCTGGCACATAATAGAGGCCCAGCTAGTGGTCGGGAGGGCGTAGGATGTCTTGGAAAGAGTGTGGACTTTGAAATCCAACAGACCTAAGTTCAAATTCTGGTTCCACAACTTAGGCAATCATGACAGTTGGTGATATTACCTGCCTTGCAAGATTGTTCTGAAAGTCAAACTGTAAAAATATACCCCAAACCCCTAGTACAGTCTTTGGAACATAACTGTGCTCAAAATAATGTGAATTTTCTCCCCCATAACCTCATCCATCTCCTCTATTTTGTTTGCTTCTCTTTTCTCTTTAGACTACCTTCCCATTGTGAAAAATGCCATGGTCCTTTCTACAATTGCCTCCTTTGCTAATCCAATAAATAATATAGCATTTTTCATTCTCTAATCTCACAACATTTTTATCCTGAGGGGGGAAAGAAGGTATTTCTTAAAAAGTCTCCACGTTTCCTGTAGATTACTTACATATATTAAAATCAATCCTTTTGGGTTTTTTGCTCTAATGAAAGTTTTATACTTTGACTTTCCAAAATAAGGTATCCATGTGATGATTTGCTTTAGTTCTTTTTCGGATGGATTATCAAATTTAATCCTGTGATCCTTATCAGATAGTCCTTTATGCCTGACTATACACTATATTGATCACCTTCCATTATCAAACCCAAGACTATGTATGGTGACCATGTGTCCTTAATTTACCAAGACAGTTTCAATATTAGGTAATTTTATTCTTTTCAATAATTGAGGGGTATTAAATATATAACAATGTGAATTAGGTGTTACACCTTTATATGATTTTTATATAAATCATTCACCTTCTTTTTGTGTTAAGACACTCTACAATTTTTATAATACATGAATTTGTTCATATTAGAGCCTTAAAGTGATGTTAAGTTAGATAATGATTCTTGACATATAATGAATCTTCTTAAGTGAAATGAATAAAATTATCTAACATTGGAACTGTCTGGGATAATCTGGAACATACGGTCACAATAAATATAATTTCCTTCCTCTGCATACTTAGGAAGTAGTCATATTATGATCTCACATGAATTAGAGAAAATTACCAAGAGCAAAATTATAGAATAATTGTATTGTACAGAGAAACTCCCTCAGTTAGACAACAACCAGAAGATGTTAACAAAAATATTTAGCATTGATGGCATAAGGATTCAAACAGATTAATCCAATACAGACTACTCAGTGTTCATAAGATCAACAAGAAGTATATGTATTATAACTGTTGCTCAGAGCTTTGGCTATTTAAGCTGGTGCTGTGTGTACTGAAAATAATCCAAATTGCAAATATGAGGAGACCACAAACTAGTAGAAATAAATTATGAAATAGAAAGGCGTCTTGTGTTAAAATATTTGAAGAACTAGTTTTATGGACCAGCATCCAGGTCCACAAAGACCGTACAGAAACTTAACTTACATCATCAAATTCTTAATTGACTGGTCTCCCCTCTGCCAAGAGTTATTCTCTGGGACATTTAGCTCCTTCTCCTTTGTAGTAAGTAGATGCTAAATACAGTTTCATCAGCAAGTGCATTTTTTATCAACTCACTCAAAAAAATGGTGCCCCTAGAGCTGTTTATCCAGGAAACCACCACTCCGTTGACATCTTGTGTGCTGAGTACAAATACCCAGCACTTACCGAATCCTGTGTGCCAGGCTTTACACTCAGTGGTGTACTGGTAAATCAGTTTCCTGGGGTAGAGGAGGGATGTTTACCCACCAATGGCTGTGGTGTAAGTTCTTCCACCGTAGCCAATTTCAAGCTACTAACAGTTTAACAATTACCTTTCAAAATTAATGCAAGCTGACTTGAGCACACAACTATTAAATTATTGAATTAACAATGAAACAACCAGGCAGGTAATTTTTATTGACCTCCTTTTAAAGATGAAAAAAACTGAGGCCTGGAGAAATCAACTACGTTGGCCAAGATCACACGACTGATAAGTGACCAACTTGGGATTTGAGTACATGTTTGCCTACATTCGGTCTATTATTCAACAAATATTTTTAAAACCAAAATACTATCTCCTCCACCAAAAGACAAAACAAACAAAAATCCTTTAAGAACTTACAGGCTGGTGTAAATCAGTCCATGCCCTTAATCATTCCAGTCTTTTCCCTGCATTATGCGTGTCAATCACCCCAGGGGATTGCAATGAGACAAACTGGAAGACCCTCCAATAGACACTGACCCCACATTCTGTTGCCTTCGGGCAAGGTTTGTTACATTTTTTTTCTTCTCTGTGGAACCGCTACTTGGAGGTGCCTCTTCAGCCTAGCACAAGGTCAACTGGTTATAAGAAAACATAAGGAACTTCTGGACGGCTCACTACATACTGACTAGAAAGTTACGGCTAAATGGTCATTGCTTAACAGGTGAAGCACTACAGTCTGGGTTCTTCATGACTTCTACCTACTTGTCTCTCAGGCCAGTCAGACCACCCCTGACCCATGAGGTTTCCTTCTTGGTCCTCTGGGTGAGCATAACCTGCTGTCTCCACGGGCACCTGAGCTCTGACTGGGAGACTCAGCCCTTGCTTTGTTTCTTGGCATTGCTTATTTCAAGAACACCTTCCCAAACCCTGGCTAAATCTGCTTAAACAAATTCCTCTGAGTACCCCTTCCTGCTTTCAAGCCCTTTGTATGGGATTCTCTCTAGTCAGATAATGGCCCAGCCTCCATCAAATTGTCTCAGGTTACCAGTTCCTCTAAGCATCCAGTAAACACTCCTGTCAGATTAAGGGGCCACCTCTTGCTCAGCATCATTAAAAATACCAGCATAAGCAGAGCTGGCTTGCGGATTGTTGGAAGATGGACGGACTTCATGGAAAAAATATGAGGAGAGTGGCTTAAACTCACATTTAACTCAGTTTCTTCATCTGTGAAGTGGAAGCTTTTAAAATATATACCTTACAAGGTTGTTAGGAGAATCACACAAAATGCTTATTTGAAAATAGTATAAAATATCATTATTTACATTTTATAATACAGTCTAATGAGGGATAAGCTATATTACTATTCCCTAAGCATCTGGGAAGAATGTATTTCTAAACAAGATATGAAAAGTGGTTTTCTCTGTAGTGATTGCTCTTAAATCACATGTTTTACAGTCATTATGCCCCACGAAGTCACAGAACTATCTGATTGAGCCCAACAGTACGGCAGGCACCGTGCTGAGTCAATGATATAGAGTTGACTGAGACTTGCTCCTTGCTTCCATGGAGCTTACAATCTAGTGGGTGGGCTGCCCAGGAAACCCTCCTTACTCTAGTTAGAGAAAGGCCATGGCCTAAAGGAACCAGAGCATCTAAGCCAAACCAGTGGTTGGGGAGTTACCCCTGCTCTGAGTTTTGAAGAAAGAGAAAGAATCAACCCCAGGATTTGGTGATCAGAGGCCAGAATCACCATGGAGCCTTGTCAAACCACACTTGCAAAGGTTCAACCCAGATATTTTGGCTTGATAGTTCTTGGGTAAGGCTGGATATTTGGATATTAATAACCTCCACAGGTGATTCTGCACAGGGGTAACTATGACCTACATTTCTCTGATTTTTGATCAGAATATTAGAAACTACACCTATTGTATCTACTAAACATATTAGAGTTAATTCTTGGTATCTGGGGACTCTTATGATATCCAGACAGTAGGAATGATGCTACATCGACTCACATCACATTTCTACTCAATTTCTTAATTTTTGATTTTAGAGCTCCTTGCAAAATTAGTTGAGCTTGATTTTTTAATAACCTTAGAACTGTTTAATCCTATCCATTTTGTCCATTTCTCTTAAACTCAAGCTCATAATTGAGGCCAACCACATTTTCCCTGAGCTCTGAAACTTTAGAAATAGTATAGTATAGGTTTCTCTCTTTATTACTGTAGGCAGTAGAAACTGTAGAAAATAGTCCCAGTCAAAATATCATCTAATAAACAATTCGCCAGAGACTCTGAAAGCTCCCTACAGAATTGCATCATAACAGTGGCCATAAAAACAACATTCTATCCCTAGATCATGTTATGTGTTTATTCAGCCAACAAAACATTGAATGAACATCAGAAATGGCAGCATCTGGCAACTCCTGTATATTGACGTATCTCCACTCATTTACTGTGTGACAGCTTGAGAAATGGAATAAAATACCAGATACTAGAGGTACCAGACAAGTGACATATCACCTTCACAGAACCCCAGAAACCTCCATCTGCTCATCCTACTGATGAGGAATTAAGAGGAGGGAAAGGTAATTGGCTTAATTGACATATTCAGATTAGGGCAAAGCCAACACCAGAATTTTAGTCTCTCTCTGTCCAAAACCCAAAGTACGCTAGTACCTGATAATTTAGTCACATTTTTATAATGAAATAACACTGTGGTTTCTTTGTGCATGATTACAATTTATGGCCAGCAATAAAACACTTTTGTTCAAAAATAAATTGCATGCAAAAAAATCATTCATATAAGCTATGTAAACAATTACATATGCAATGATATCTACATGAGCAATGATCTGACTGTAAATAGAAAATTATTTTAATTTAAATTCAAAGTCCAGAAGTTTACAATCTAGTATAGACTGTTGTCAGTACTTTGTATTTTCAGCCTAGAGTTCAGATACAAAGAATCAGGAAAAATTGCCTCCCGATGAGCTTTAAATTAAAAATGTCAGTGTGGAGTGAACCAAAACAGAGCTATGCAAAAAAAAATACTGGCAAAGAAGAAGATGAGGAGGGAGAAGGCAAGGAGGATGAGATGGGGAGGAAAGACGATACAGTTAAATTATTTGGCAATACTTTGATCCTTTGGAAACTTGCTTTCAAGTCGTATTAGGCAGGAATGGAGCAGTCTTCATCTAATCTCTCTGAGGATTCTATTAAATGGCCTGTGGTTCCAAGGTGTCCAGTCAGCCTGGGTGAACAGCACTTTTCTTGATGTTGCACGAGCTTTGAGGATTGTTCCTTCTTTGCCTTTCAGGTGGTTATTCTCTAAGCTTGGGGCAGTTTCCTCATAATATGTTCTGAGCAACACTTAGAATAAGGTTGGAGAGGGAACTTCTGTTGGTCTCTGGAGGGTCTCCTTGCTTCCAGTGCTCTGATCCCTTTGTCTACCTGGACTTCTAGCTGCATCTCCTCAACACAGGGAGTCTTCCCTGCTCCACCTGGTAGAGGAATAAGCTGTGTGTATTCATCAATTGCTCTTGCTTGTTACTCCTCTCTCAGGGATCTCTGTCCTATGCTTCCTGATGTCCTATATCTAAAACCATTGTTTCACATATTCCATCCAGTTTTTAGTTTCTTTTGAGAGAGAAAATTTTGCCCCTGTTGCTTTATCTTGGCCAAATGTGGAAGTATCAGTGTTACCTTTAGACCACTTAGCTTTTTATTATAAGTTGGCCTTCAGATTTTACACCTAGTCTCACAGTTTGGTAAGCATGACTCTGCCCTTGTATACAGACTACTGTTTGTGCACCAGCACACAGGTGTCTCGTCCTTCAGGCCTGGGGTCTGGGCCCCCGACCCAACAGTCATCAGGGTGACATTGTGAAGGCCTTAGGGAGATGGCAACCCCTATGAGACACATGCTGACTGAAATCAAGCCTGATTCCTACGTTGAATTTCTTCACAGGATGAATTACTCATGCACATGATTCAAAAAATAAAATAGCTCCATGAACATATGTAGCTTGCAGAATGTTGTATATAACCAAATCCTGTGATTACTCATTATAATTTTCAGATGGAAAGTGTATCTATCCATATCTTAGTAGTACCATTAGGAAAAATACTATATACTGAAAACAATACTATATACTGAAAACAATACTATCTGCTATTATTTTAAAAAGCAAACTACTGGGTCTCCCTGGTGGCGCAGTGGTTAAGAGTCCGCCTGCCGATGCAGGGGATACGGGTTCGTGCCCCGGTCTGGGAGGATCCCATATGCCGCGGAGCGGCTGGGCCCGTGAGCCATGGCCGCTGGGCCTGCGCATCCAGAGCCTGTGCTCCGCAACGGGAGAGGCCACAACAGTGAGAGGCCCACATACCGCAAAAAGAAAAAAAAAAAAAAAAAAGCAAACTACTTTATTTTCCAGGAAGTGTGAACTTGTGTTCAAAATTAGATTTTTGTTATAATATGTTTGCCATATTCCAGTCTTCAAATGCCAGGCTTTTGAAAACAGACTATAACGGGAACTTGATTTCATGTCCAGACTTTCCGGTCTCCAGTTATTATAATACTAGTGAGGAACCTCTCGCTAGGTAACTAACTACCTGTACAGGTCACCAAGATGGAAATTTCATCTGAGAGGAGATGGAGTACCCAATTACAGACCTATCTGACCTCAAGGAAACTTGCCAAAAGTTCTAATTTGATTTGATCAGCCTGAGGCAGACTCAGGTTTGGGCCGACTTTAACTGGAATTTTCTGTTACGAAAACAGAACTCAGTGAGTCTGTTTACTTCTTCTCTCCTTCACCCACTATCCCCAGTTTGGCTGGAAATAAGAGAAGTCTTGTCTGAGACATTACTTTCCAATTTTTAAAAAATTTGTCTTGTCTACTCAGAACAGGTCAACAGAATGGATCTGGAAATTTTATGATCTGTTTGTCTCCCCAAGGCCTAGTCAAATATACTCTGATATCTGAAAGATAAGGTTGTTTGTCCTTACAACATTTCCAAAGATTTATTTTTATCAAAGTTTTATATGTATGTATGTATGTATGGCATATGCACATAAAGAGTCAAAGTGCTCTCAAATCTGTTACGAAAAACAGCAATTTCTCTCATTTCCATTTTCCCTCTCTCCCAGGAAGTTACATTCAATCTATTTACCAAGTCATTTGTTATTTACTTCCATATCTCTAAATTATACATTTATATTGTGATATCTTCACTATAAATATGTGTATATATATATATATTTAGTTTTAGTGAATTTCTACCAGAATCATGGATATTTAGCTCTCTTCCCCATTCCCGTTGCAGCATCTGCATGCACAATGCCAGGAAAGCCCCATACATACTATGTTCCTGCTGAAAAGATCCTCTTGAATCAGTACTCTGGGGAGCTCCACCACCACATGAATTGTCCTCGCAGAACTTATGTGACTCAGGGACCCTGCTCAATCTCCTCCACATTCCTCTACCCTTTCATCCCCATCCTCCTAATTCAGATATATTCATTTTGGTTACATCATCAATAAGTAAAGTATTTGCATCATTATATCTTTATAGTACTAGTTACATAGTATAATACGATTAATTTTATGTTCTGTACATTTTTTACTTGAACAAATCATTTCTTTGATTTTGTTGTTTGCCTAGTTTTCCATGCACTTACCAATATTTCAACCCCAGAATTTCCATCCCTCACCAAAATCCCTTCTTAATAAACCCAGATATATCAGGAATTCTATCAATTTTATCTTCTTGAAACGTTCTCTCCCTTTCCTTCTCCAGTTTGGGCTTGTGACCTCATGCCAGCTGCACAAATGTCATATTGAGATCACCAAGCCTTCACCTGAAGATCCACCTTGCCTCTCTCCTGCACAGTGTTCCCTGTCTCCTTTATTCCAAGTATGCTCATTTCTTGGTTTCCTCCCTCATTTTGATGGAGTCTGTCCTGCCATGGCTTTCTGAGATGGCTGTGTGGTAGGTAAATCTTTTGAGAAATTGCCTGTCTGAAGGCATCTTTCTTCTACACTCACATTTGTTTAAGAGATGAGCCGAGAATAATATTCTGAGTTCAAGACAATTTTTCTCTAGAACTTTGAAGCCATGTTCTATTGTCTTCAAACCTCTGATGTAGCTATTAAGTCCAAAACCTTTCTGATTCCTGATCATATGGATGAAACTTTTATTTCTCTCTCAGAAGCTGAAAGAATCTTCTCTTTGTCCCAAATATTCCAAAATATCATGATGATACACTTTATCATATGGTGCATTTTAATTCACTATGCAAAGTTCTTTTATTGGCCTTTCAATATGGAAATTCCTCACTTTCATTTCCAGGATAGTTTACTTTCTTGGTTTGTTTAATGATGATTTCTCTGTTCTCTCTTTCCAGAACCTCTGTTATCAAGATGCTTGACCTCTTGGATTGGGCTTCTGATTCTCTTGTATTTTTTCCTCCTACTTTCCATCATCTTGTCTTTTTGTTTTACTTTCTGGGCTATTTCCTCCACTTTATCTTCCATCCTCTCAATATGTTTATTGTTCCTGCCATATTTTATCTTCCAGGAGCACTTTTTAATCCTCTGAACTTACTTTTTTTAAATTCTTCTTCTTGGGTGGGTGCAATTTTTTTTTATCACACTGAAGATATTAATAAGGGTTTTTTAAACATATTTTCTTTCTTCAGAATTTGTGTTTCCTTAAATTGTTTTTGTTTGTTTGCTTATCTTGGTCCCTAGGTTTCATATTACAGGTTATCTTAAGACGTCTCCTAATCTTTGGTTGTCTGCTCAAGTTTAAGGCTGGGCTCTAAAAACTGGGTGGGGGCCCTGGGTGTGTACAGGGTCAGACTTGTTCATTGAAGAACCTTTGATGCAAGCATCTTTCAGTCTTTCCCTGTGGGCTAATCACATTCTCCACTGAAGAATCTTCTGTACTAGAATGTACAAGACTGGGGTCTGCCATCATTCTGGAAGCCAAGTCGGGGGAAAGCCTGGGGATCTGCACTTTTATTTAATCCTCCTGTTTTCATTAGCATCTGAGCCCTCTTCTGTGACATATTCCTGAAAGCCCAAAACCCCTCTATTTTAACGTTTCCAGAGATCACCTTTCCCTCCAATGTTCCCTGGGGTACAGAGGGAATCTGGGAATCCTGTCCTTTCCCAAACAGACTTTCAAGCAACCCTCCAGATTTTTCTCCCACCTCGTCTGCATTTCCAGAGGCCCCTAGTATCTCTAGTTCCTAAGAATTTGGTGATTCTGTGTTGCAAAGCACAGGGTTCCTGACTTTCCCTACTGCTGGTTTAGGATTCAAATTTTTCCAATTCTGCTGTCATTCATCTCTGTTTCCAGCTTCTAAAATACATTACTTTCTTTCCCTTTCTCTCTTTCTCTATTTGTCCTTGTGAGATTATGCTTTGTCATTTTAGTGGGGATTCAGGAGGGAGCAAAAGTAGATGTAGTGAGCATTCAACCTACCATCTGTACCTTGAAGCCTGTTTCATTTATCTCTGTGATAAATCACACAAATATCCAAATTCTTCATTCTTCTTTGTACCTTTGCCCTTTTTAGTGTGGTTTTGCATCTTCCTGTCATCAGGAAGTGAAGTCTATTCCCTTTCTCTTAAACCAAGGCTGGTCCTGTGACTTGCTTTAGCCAATAAAATGCAGCAGAAATGGCAGCAGGGCAGTTCCAAACTTAAGCTTCTAGCTGCCTTCTCTGATTCCACTCACTGTCTAGAGCCCGGTCCAGCCACGTTGTGGACCAGCCCAAGCTTGCCTGCTGGAAAGTGACACATCCCCAGAGGAGGTGAGCCATTTCAGCTGAAGCCTTCCTAGACCACCTGCCTTCAGGGATCCCAGAGCTGCAAGGGCAGGAGTGAACACACTTAAACTATTTAGAAAAAACATCCTCGCCCTACTTAGTACAAATTTCCAACCCACTGAATGGTGAGCTAAAGAGTTGTTGTTTTAATCCACTCAGTTTTAGGGAGAGTTGTTACACAGCCAAGGCTAACTGGCAGAGTTTCTAAAGAATGTGATTTCAAAGATTCACACAGCTCAACTCTTTAAAGACATTGGAAAACGTCTTCACCGAGTCAGAAATGGAACCATCCATCTAGTTCATTTAAACTTGCTGTTGATTATGCATTTGAACAACACCTGAATAAATAATAATCTGTTGCTGTTGAACTTTATATTGTTCTTATTACAAAACTATGCTCCCTAAAAGATAACAAGTCAATTTCATAGCCAGTGCTCATGTAGCAGTAGACGATTTATCCTGACACTTGCTACCTGCTGGCTACAGTTCCCAATCACACCAGATGCTGAAGAGCACATCTCTGGATGGTGTGCAGTCAGACTCGTTAAGATTCCAGGAGTGGGTGAGCCGTGTGTTTCACTGCACCATGGACTCCCTCCATGAGCAAAATAGTGACACCTCCAACTTTCACGTCTGAATTTCTTACCAGGACTAAAGTGACAAATTAATTCACTGGGAAGTTACCCTTTTTGAGATGTTACTGGATTTGCCCACAGTCAAAAAGAAGATCAAAAAATTGGAGCAAGTGTGAATGAAAAAACACGATACAGCAAAGCAAACACGATAAGTGCTTATGATAACCCAGTCACACCAGGCCCAATGGGGAGGCAACCATGTGTCCTCCCTGCTCAGCCTTCTCCAGAGCTGTGGGGAATGACCAATAGGTGCAAAGAAGTCTCAGTCTCAGCCCTGTTCCAGAATTGACTCATGCTTCTGGGTAGGACTGGGAGCGAGAAACATTCCTTGTGGATGCAGTACAGGGTTCAGAGGCAGGAGGGTAGATCATCTAATCTGGGAGACATATCAGCTTTAAGCAGAGGAGGAAAAGCAAGAGGTGAAAAGAAAAATTTAGCCATAAAAATTTAACATCCTCCTTTCCTGAAACCTAGAAAATTCTAGTTAGCTTAAGAGATAACTAGATTGAAGAAGTAGTACAAAAACCTGATTATCTAATTCTTTAGACACTGATTCTTTTAATTTTTAAAATACATGTAATTATATTCCCTCATGAAATTTGAAGTAGTGTATTATTTAGAATGTCATTAACAATTAACTTCACCAAGTCTCTAAAAATGCAGTGACAAAGGATTCTTCTATTTCATTTTCTTCTTTAGGTATGTCCCTTACCAAGTTACTTCTTTAACCCATAAAACTGACTTGAAGGTTTTGATGGGATCCTCTAAGTGAATTATTGGTGGAGAGTGGAAGGAGATATCACTGAAACACAACAAGTAAAGAAGAGATTAACTGCGTGCTAGAAATTAGCAGAACTGTCTCAAAAAATTACAATGCTCACAGCATCTGCGGCTGGCTGTATATGCTCTGTGACTTTGTTGCTTTCAAATGTCACAAGTTAAGAAGCACTCACAGCAAATATTCAACAGTAATGCCTTGCAAGGATCCATTCTTAAATACACATGCATTTAACAAACTTTCAAGAAACAGTTGTGAGCAACAGTGTGTGCTGTGGATTCAAGTGTGGAAAGACAGACACAGTCCTTGACATCATAGATTTACAAACTAGTGAGGGCTACAAATAATGGGATGTGACATTCAGAGGACAGAGAGCTCTGTGAGCACATGGGAAAGGCACTGAGCTTGGATGAGGGGCTGGAAGGCTTCCCCAGTGAAAGACCATCTAAGCCAAATGCGAGGAATGGGTGGGAGGAGCTGGGAAACAAATATGGGAGCAGCTGTGTGCTGGGCAACGTGAGCCATCCGGGCAGATGCCCAGGGGTAAGAGATCACAGGGCTCCGGGGACAGTAAAGGTGGGTGTGTCCATTTAAAACTGATGTTAAGTAGTATTAAAGGCTGTAGAAGTCATCACAAAACAAAGTGGACAAATATTTATAAGCAGTATTAAGGAGGTACCCTAACCCTCATTCTATATCTAAAAATTTGAATTTAACCCTGATAACAACAAAGGAAACTAACTCTCTATGGATCTATCATCTATATCTATTATCTATCTATCTATTGGGTTGGCCAAAAAGTTTGTTCAGGTTTTTCCAGATGTTACGAAACAGACTGAACGAACTTTTTGGCCAACGCAGTATCATCTATCTATCTACCACCTATCTATCTATCTATCTATCTATTATCTGTCTGACTATCTACCAGGAAGTTTGGAGAGAGCTTAGACATTGTGCTTTTGCTCATGACTATATCCCCATGGCTTAGAGCAGTGACTGGCACATCCTGGGTACTCAGTAAACTTTTGCTGAATGGGGGGACCTCTTGTGTATTTAGCTGTGGGGTGACCTGACTAGATTTGTGTTTCAGGAAGACATTGCAGCTGAATGTGGGGGACACGAGCAGAGGCAATGGATCAGTGTGGAGGCTCATCCACATGTAGATAAGGATGACAGGCATAGTAAGAAGTGTTAATGTATACCTAACAGGAAAAGCAGACCAAAAAAAATCAGTACAATGTAGACTTGAACGCTACAATTAGCAAAGTGACCTAATGGTTAAATAGAGATTTTTGGATTCAACAACTGCAGGATGCAATTTCCTTTCAAGCATAAATAAAATATTTTCGAAAATAGACCGCATCCTATCTGGTAGAGCAGATCCTCAAAATCCATAGAATTAAAAATCATACAGTTGCTTATGGTCTCATCACAAGATAATTAAGTTAAAAATCAGGAGCAAAAGGATAATAAGAAAATTCCCAATTTTTATAAATTAGAAAAGCCTCCAAATAACCCATTTGTTACAGTTAAAAATATATTCAACTGAAAGTGGAAAAACTATGTACCAAAACTTGCAAGATGCAAAGTTATGCTTAGAGGATAATTTGTAACTATAAGGTTCAAACCTTACGGAAAAAACAGAAACACTGAAAAAAGTCAGGGGCTAGGCATCCACCTCAAGGAGGTTAGATAGACATAGAATATACACAAACCAGGTAGAAAGAAGAAAAAACATCAAGCAGAAAATAAAGGGTTTGGTGACTGAGACGGGCCATGAGTGGGTCTCACACAAGGTTAAATTTCTGGGCCTGGATTATGCTTACAAATACATTCACTTTGCAATCGTTTATTCAGCTCTTCATTTTTGTTTTATATGCTTTATTGTATGTACATTATGTTTTCACAATAAAAATAGTTTAAGCATCTGTATCTATAAGGAAGCAAATAGAGATGACGGTTATCTAAACTAGCATAGGGAAAAGAGAAAAAGAGAATTAAGCAGAATCAATAAATATTAAAAATTAAAGTGCACTGGACACGGACTCTGGTGCTCCTTTCCAGAAGGAAACTGGAGGAAAAGCAGTTTGGGACCCACTGATTTCGGAGATCTGTGGAAGATTCTCCAGTGCAGGCACCCACTCTGCGGTCAGGTTTCTGTGTCTTGTTCTCAGAGGAGGAGCCAAAACTGGAGACTGGGGATTTGTGAGTCAGCAGCATGGGGCAGAGGGTCTTTGGGGCATATGAGTTAAGTAAAGAAGTGAAGAGAAGGTCAGGTGGAATCCAGAGGCACAAGTGGATTCAAGAGAGAGGCGGAGGAAATAGACTCCAAAGGCACTTCCAGATGTGTAGAACCAGGAAGCAACCCGGAAGAGAACCAGGAGGAAGTGGGCCAGTGAAAGCCAAGCCAACAGGAAGGAGTGACTCAAGAATTTTAAATGGTCAATGGTGTTTAATGCTACCAAGAGGAAAAAGGAGGTCAGGATGGAGAAGCATCCTTTGCATTTGCAACGATGGGGAAGGAGCCCTAGAGACACCTCCTCCGTTGTCAGGGGGGGATGGAGCCCTAGAGGCACCTCCTCCGTTGTCAGGGAGGGAAGGAGAAAACGGAAAATATAGGCACAGGTGAGTTTGCTCACCATGTGGTCAGAAGAGGGAGTAAGTCTGGTGGCCTCTCTCTTCTCCACGAGGTAGGAGTGAGGATTCCAAGTGAAGCGAAGGGAGGAATGAGGTGAGGGAGGTTTAAGGGCATGACGAAAATTTGAGAAAAGGATAAACGAGGCAGCTGGTAACAAAACATGGTAAGACAAGGTCTCCAGTACCGCAGGCTCTGGACCAACTGGTTCAGTGGTGTATTTCACTATAGGACTCTATTTCAAGTACTTTGTGTGAAATTACTACATTTGTTATATTTAATTTCCCTAGGATATTATGTCTGAATCCAAGTTCCTTCTTTCTGTGTGTCTGAATCACACACGAGTTTTCATCCTTGGGCAGAGTCTGATTCTAGATGCAGTTGAGAACCATGTGGGTAATGAAAAGGTACAGGACCTTACACTGCAACCTGAAGACGATTATTTGTGTGGGTAGTGACCTCAACAGCAATGCAAGGGAAAGAAAATATTTTATTACATTGTTGAAATGACATTCTTATGTATATATTCTTATGTATTGATGCACATAAAATGACTTTGCTGAAAAGAACTCAGGCTTTAAAGTCACTGATAGACCTGAGATCAAATCCAATACTGGTCATGTAACAGCAGCTTCTCATTCTCTATTAGGGAAACAATATCTATCCTTCAAATTGTGTGTAAAGAGTAAACATAAAACAAAGTCTTGAACAATGGTCACTGTATAGTAATAGCACACCCAGCAATTTATAGTAATTTATAAGTAAGTTACAGTAATTTATAATTATATCATCATCACTATCATCACATCATCCCTGCTGACATTTCACTGTGCTAGAAATCTAAGTTTAAGTGTCAGTTATATCAGTAACTAGCTGTGTGACCCTTGGGCAAATTATGTAACCTCTTCGGGTCTTTTTAATTTATTTAACATAAATAAGGCTGATTGCAGTAGAAGAACTCTAAGGATCATCAAAGATATAAAATTTGATATTGATTTCCAACCAGAATTCTTTAATATTTGACCAGGTATTGCTAATTTTGACACCTCAGTATCTTTCTAAACATGGAATTTTGGCTACAAGCCAATATAAATTTCTCTTTATCACCATTTTCCAAATGTATAATATAGTCACTATGTGAATCTGTTCTTCTAGGTCAAGCCTCCCTTTGTTTTATTTTGTTTTGTTTTTAATATAACTTTCTTATGAAAGACTTGTGACTTATAAAAGGAGAAAAATAACAAGTTAGTGTTCTCATCAACACAGGCCAAAACGTAAGAAAAAAAATGTTTTCCCAAATCTGAAGTACAAAATGTATGCTTCTATAAATTACTTTTGGAAAGATGACCTCTCTTTAAAGTGAAATACACACTCCTAGCTATGAGGCACTTGCGCATTTAAACCTGTTTATCTGGTCGTGAAAGTGGTCAAACTGCTCAGCATCCAAAGTGATCCCAGTTCGCAGTACCATACATTTGCTGCTGGCAAAAACTGGAATCTTCCAGAAGCCATGACATCTTCACTGTACATTTCAACAAAATAAAATTCCCAAATATTCCTCTATGCAGTCTATTATTATGAATGCTTATAATAAATTATTTGGGGAGAAACACAAGTTGCACATACACACTGTTTAATGTTCATTCAAGAATATCAAAAGGAATTCACCCTAACTACTAACATTGCTCTGTCTGAAATACGGAAAGGGAAAAGGACAGGAGTTTGAAGGAACTGTCACTTTTTACTTCAAATGTTGTATATTGTATAAATTTATACATTAAAATGTATTGTTTTATCATTTTAAATAAGGAAAACTTAATTGACAAATAAATTGATATAAACACTTTTATACCAACAAAGTGATTTATTAGGAAGAAGATACAAAAATAATAAGCAGTTCATGAGACATTTTAAAACTTTAAAAGCCATTTCTATTAGTTAGGCTTCCAAGATTGGTCGACTTCTTATCAAAATCAGTCTGTAGTTTACATAATTGCTCTATGTGAGATGCTTTGCCAAGGATCCACATGCATTAAAGCATTTAATACTCACATTAAATCTATACAATTGGAGTTCTTAGCCCCATTTTCACAGGAGGAAATTAAAACCCAGAGACATTAAGTGTCTTGCCACCTAATCATCAGAAGAGCGTGGACTCGGTAGTTGAATCGTGTTCTTAACCTTTACGCCTCACAACCTGCTTCCCTTTCCTCACTCTTTGCATTTTAGAAAACAATGCAATGAAGTGTCCAGAGCTGAAGAGTAAAATGATGTCGCTGTGATCAATTCTCCTACAGGAAGTTAAACACTGATTAGCCACTTACACTAACGAATGGTTACTTTACACCAGCAAGCGGTTCATGCACCTACACTTTGCCAAAAGCAGTCACAGGAGACGGCAGGATGGATGTGCGAAATGGAAAGAACCATCCTGTCCTCACCGCCACGAAGCTCGCGGAGTAGCCAATGTGGATGGACAGTTGGATGGACTGAAGTGTTTGTATCAGTCCCAATAGCTTAGATTGCAGCCCCTGAGGACCGGAAGCACAGGTGTCATCTTTATTGCATATGCTCTGCAAAACCCCCAAAACATGTCTCAAATCTTTCGTTAGTAAATGTTGAAGGTACAATCTGAACGAGTTAGTGCTCTCTGGATCCAAGTGGCAGAAAATCCAACCCAAAGTTGCTCAAGTATATACAGATGCATTTATATTTACATTTATTTATATATTAAAAAGATACGCAGAACATATTTCTCTCCATATAAACATACATACGTAATTTTTACATAAGTGACGAGCTCAGGGTAAGGTAAGTGGAGGCTACAACTTGCCCCAGAAACTTGAACACACCAGGACTCACTTTCTCACCCTCTCTGGGAAACTTTCTCCATGACAACTGCTTTGTGGAGACAGGAAGCTTCTGCAGCTTCTCTCGCCTCCCCAGGTTCACGTCCAGAGAAAAAAAGAGCTCTTTGTGTGATCACCAGCACCAAAGCCCTGAGACTCCCCGGGATTGGGTCAGTGTGGATTACATGCCTCCCCAGCCAGTTATCGGCATAGGACGTGTGGATGGCTCGACCCCCCAGGAAACCAGAGCTGCTGAGGTCACCTGAGGGATCGTAGGGACAGGATGACTTTCACTTGGAAGTCAGGGCCTGTGGCTGAAGAACGGTGGGAGGGATTCCCTGAGGCCAAGCACGGACCCTCGCAGGACCCCAGCTAGGAGTGCCGTCCACTGGGGCTCTGATCAGCCTCAGGGGACAGCTGGGTGCCCAGTCCAACCTCACAGCAGCATTTACAAGGGGTGGCACCACGTGTTCACACTACTAAAGGCTTGTTCAGCACAGTGTCTCTGCATCTATCAGCCTGTCCCGTGTAACTCCTGGATGGTAATACTGGGCTGTGTGATGGGGCTATGAGAAGGGGCCAACAGTCCTCTCCAGAAATCACTTATTTCCGTAGTGGATGAGAAAAGAGCACCATAACTATGTAAGCTCACCTCTCCAGGCAGAGTCCAGATGTGGAAGAGGCAAGAAGGAGGGGAAGAAAGAAGCCTTAGGTTAACTCAACCTCTTTCCTGGCCAGGATCCCCCAGACTTCCACTTCTGGGAAGAATAGAACCAACTTAAAAACTGAATGTTCATTAGTAGATTATCAAAGTAGAAATTCTGTACAGAAGAAAAATAAACAACAACAGCGAAAAGCTAATGAGTTTTTTTCAAACTTCCAAAGATGAACGAATTATAGATAATGATAAAAGGAGTCAGGAATGACGAATTACCAACGCCTCGTTACCAGTTTCCAATCTGCCTAAAGGTGAGAAACGTCACCTACTATTTGCCGAAATTTTTAAGGAGTTTGCAGTCTTCGCACTTCAAGGTGCTCTGGCCCTCTAAAGAGGAATTTCTTCAGGAGGAAAGACATCTACTTCCACTCTACAAAATGCTACCCAGTAAATTGTATTGGAGAAAGTTTACTTTGTTTTATTATTAATAACTTTTGTACAAATATAAACACGAGCTGGTCCTTTTTTTCCAAGTAGTCATCTTCACTGCAAGGAAATGGAAAACAAACTCTTCAAACAAAATGTGGGACATGTTTGCTTAAAATAGGCAAAGAAGAAGACCACAGAAGCCCCTCCATCCCTCTAGGTCTCCAAATTTACTGGTTAAATGTGTCCAGCATCATATATATAGATCTGAACTTTAAATAATAATTTATACAAGAAATTGTGTAAGGTCAAAAGATTAAAGACAAAATTTCATTGCCAGAATCACTCATCAGTGGGTAGATTAAATAGGACACCATATAATTTTGTTTTCTCGTAAAGGAAACCTCAAACAAGAAAGTGGCGAAGGCAGAGAGTATGTGAAGAAACTATACACTTTTTTTCTGAAACAGATGACAGAGACGCTTTCTTCAGTAATTTTTATCCAAATTTGGTACTCTAAATGTGCAAGTATTCAGAGATGATAATTAACCAGCTTTGCCAAACCTTAAATACAGTATTTCATTTTGAGGATCAGCTCCGGGTGAAGCTTTTGTGCATATCTCTTGAAAAACATTTCCTTTTCCATTTCAAAAATCACACAAGTAGAGACCCTCATAATTTTTTTTTTTTTTTTTTTTTTTTTTTTTTTTGCAGTATGCGGGCCTCTCACTGTTGTGGCCTCTCCCGTTGAGGAGCACAGGCTGCGGATGCGCAGGCTCAGCAGCCATGGCTCACGGGCCCAGCCACTCCGCGGCATGTGGGATCTTCCCAGACCAGGGCACGAACCCGTGTCCCCTGCATGGGCAGGCAGACTCTCAACCACTGTGCCACAGGGAAGACTGCCCCACATAACTTTAACTGAATAAGTCCTGCTCCCAACCCCCGATGTCTCCCAGTGCTCTGAGTATGAAGCCAAGATCCTTGCCTGGCCTCCCGGGCTCTGCAGGTTCCACCACACCATCCACAACTCTTTCCCCTGGTCCCCATATTTATAAATGTAAGGCCAAGATTTATATCTTTGTTACGGAGACACAGTTGAGTAAAGCAATGTAACTGTCAAGAGTTACTGACTGAGAGATCTGTCACAGGGGCTCTTGGGAGTCTATAGATTAATATCAATATAAGTTATGGATATTAATATCTCCAGGGTGTTTGAGCAGTTTTTGCCTCAGACTGCTGTCCTGATCCAGTCAGGAACCCTGCTTATTTATATTTTGCTTGAAGAGGGTCCAAAGATGGCACCACAGGTTAGCAAATCTAAATGGGCTCCAGTCTCCCTCTATTGAAGAAATAGGTCACAGTATGTCTGGCTTCAGCCATAACCTGCTCTGGTCCTTAGTGCCTTGTCCCTCCTGTGAGACCCTGTGAGACCCTCCCCACTGCTGCCTCACCCCATCACCTTCTCTCTGGCCAACTTCTTCTTGCCTTCTTCCTGCTCTCAAAGAACTACCTCCAAGAGAAGAGCCATCCTCAGACCTGTTCTTGGGCACAAAGCCCTTCTTTGGCATCCGTTAGACCACTGGAGTTTTATTGTTTAGTCTGTAACTCTCTAGATATTCCTTTTTCCTTTCCTGTCCTGACCTCCTCATGCCCAAAAGGTAAGCCTCATTAAACAACCTCAACATCCAGAAAGACCCTACCTCAGTAGAGCACTTTCCTGTTCATTCAACCAAGGCATGAGTGTCAAGGTGCCTGGAGTGGTAGTTCACTTCCCTACCAAACATGTCTTTATGTGTTCTCTTGTTTAAGCTTCAGAAGTGTGTAGTGAGTTTGGTGTAACCATTCCCCTTTTTTCATGTAATAATAAAATAACAGCTAAGATTTCTTGAGTGCCAGCTGCTGTTTAAGCACGTTATGAGTTAACTCATTTAGTCTTCTTAATGCCATGGTGGTAAGTACAGGATCATCTCCATTTTACAGATGAGGAAACTGAGGCATGGAGGTCTAAGTAACTTGCCCACGTTTATACAGCTGATAGATGACAAAACCAGAATTTGAATCTGATGCAGTCTTATCCTCATGTGGGCTTACCCCCTGCACAGGAACTGCCAACGGAAGAAAATCTACCTAGTTGGGGGGCTGGGAATGGAAAGGGCTTATCCAGGATGAGATGGGAAAAGCAGCCTGGCCTCCTCACTCAAGCACCTCTCTTTCTATAACCTGCTGCTCTCTGTCTGCTTCCTGGCCATATTTCCCTCAGGGAAGCTGCATACCCTGTTCATCCCTTAGCCTGAGGGTCTCAGCTGTCAGTGGCACTTCACATGACAGAGGGCATTCATAGCCACACCTCTGTGGGCTCAGCCAGATTCAGGTAAGAAAAATAGGGATGAACAAACAAGCATGACAATATCTCATCACCACAGGGCATGAGGATTCACTGGTATTAGGTGGAATGATGTGAAAATGCTGATCTTCGACAAGTTTTGACTCGCAAACACAGCATTTTGTATGGGCTTTGGTGTTCAGCCCAGAGAGTGGGTCTGGGTGAGCTGTTGTGAAGAGACGACCAGAATCCTCAAACCCAGAGCAGAAGCAACATCGGTGCACACGGGAAATGGCTAAGGGGGGTAAAACTTTCCTGAAAATGTGCCATGACGCAGTTTGCAGAAGCCACAAGAAGAAAAGAAAACCACCCAGCCTTGCATCTGATGCACCAAAGAGAGAGGGCAGCCTCTGGCAGCCACATCACAGGAGGGCAGGTGTGGTATCCCTGCCCTCTGGGCAAATGAGGACAAGGAACTCCCTCTGATGTGGGCATCATGTCCTCCAAGTGCCTGCTTCTCTGCTCTGTGGTCCCTTGGCATATAATGAGCACAGCATGTCACAGCTGCTCGAGACACAATCATAGCAAGTTCCCCAGCATTTAAAGCTAAAATAGCATTGAGAAGCATCACCCTGTGGTCAAATCCAGGAGTGAAAAGAAAACCTCCCCCAGGAGTCTGATGGATTAATGGGTGACCCATGGGTGGCTCAGCTTTGGGACACTAGGTAGTTAACAAATGTCACCATTTATTGATGGGAATGAAATTATGGGGACAGGATGTAAGATGGAATCAGCAAGAAGAATTTAGTGTGAAACAGAAACTTAAACAGTTTCAATAAATCAAAGGAATAAACCAAGAAGAAACACCACAAAAATTTCAAGCAACCCCATTAATAGGAAATGAAGTACTAGAAGCCAGAATAATTGAGTTATCCCAGAGAGGAAATCACACGTGAGAATGAATTTACAGCCCTCTCCTGCCTGATAGAGTGAAAGACACAAGGAAGCCTTTAAGCAGCCGCAAATATAGAGAGACAACAAATATTAGCAATGGGAGGGTGGAGAATTTCTTCAGGAAGCACGTCTCACCTTATCAAAGATGCCCTGTGCCTCAAGGTGATTATTTCAAGTAAGAGGCAGTCAGACTACTGTTAGTTAACTAACAAAGTGAAAGTCAATTAACCAAGAAACCACACTTTTAGGGGTATTGAATAATGTCCTATCAGTGATTTGTTTGGGGAGCAAAGATAAGACCATGTAAAAACAGGAAAAGAAGAAGAAGAAAAAGAAGAAGAAGGAGCAGAAGGATGAGGAAGAAGAGGAGGAGGAAGAAGAAGAAGAAGGGGGAGGAAAGGAGGAAGAGGGGGAAGAGGAAGAAGTGGAGGGGGAGGGAGGGGGAGGGGAGGGAAGGGGAGGGGGAAGAGGAGGAAGGGGAGGGGGAAGGAGGGGGAGAGAAAAGGAGGAAGAGGGGGAAGAGGAAGAAGAGGAGGGGAGGGGGAGGGGAGGGGAGGGGGAGGGCCTGGGGAGTGGGAGGGGAGGGAGGGGGAGGGGAGTAGGGGGAGAGAAAAGGAGGAAGAGGGGGAAGAGGAAGAAGTGGAGGGGGAGGGAGGGGGAGAGAAAAGGAGGAAGAGGGGGAAGAGGAAGAAGTGGAGGGGGAGGGAGGGGGAGGGGGAGAAGAAGAAGAAGAAAGTGATGATGAAGAAGGAGCAGAAGAAGAAGGAGAAGAAAAGGGTAGCGAGAAAACCAGCTTCTCAGGGGCCTTGTTGCATGATGAATGAGTACATTTTCAGTCTATTGGCTGGGATGGGGATGTATTGATGGTCCAGGGCTCAGACTGTCCCGCAGAGAAACCGCTGTGCTCCCGCCAGAGTCTTACTAAGGACAGGACCCTAAAAACATGCAACATCAGAGAGGAGGTCTGGAGGCATATTCTGATCTAGAAATAATGCTGTCTAATATGGTAGCCACTGGGTACCTGTGACTACCAGCTAGTTGAATCCAGATGTGCCATGAGATACACACCAGAATCTGAAGACCTGGTACAAACAAAAACAGGTAAAATATCTCAACCCTACTGTTTTATATTGATTAGGGTGTCAATGACAGTATTTTGGATATATGGGGTTAAGTGAAATATTTCTGTTTCTTTCTGCTCTTTTAATGGAAGCAGTAGAAAATATAAAATGCAAGGTGTGGCTCTGTCTCTGTCAGACAGTGGGAGTCTAGAAACTGAATGTCGCAAGTGAGCCAGGCCCTCCCCTTCCTCTGCCAACTCTCCCAAGTTGAGGACTAAGGGGCAGCTGCTAGGGCAGAAGCAGCCAGGTAGGGGCTCCTGGGTGGTCCCCTCCCAACATCTAGGCAAGAGAGGGCAAGAGCCCTGCATGTGCTACAGGCACCAGGGGACAGCAGGGGAGGGCTGGCTTCCCACCTGGAGGACAGCAGAGGCAACACCACCTGGGGGCCAGGAGGACTTGATCTGCAGCCCAGGTGAGTCCAGGAATCTCCAAATCCAGGCAAGGACCTGAGCCAAGGAAGCACTGTTCATTCCTGAGACTGTGCAACTCCCTTCTCCCAGGGAGCGTGTGTGGAGTGGGCAGGCGAGGGTCATTAACAAAATTATAAGTCGTCACGTAGTAACCTCTGCAGGAAAGAACACCGAGTACCAGTGAATTCAGAAAACGAGGGTGTGTTACGTTACTAGTGCTGCCCTAACAGGATCGCAGACTAGGGGACGACAGAAATTCATTCTCTCACAGTTCTGGACACCAGAAATCAAACATCAGGGTATCGGCAAGGTTGATTCCTTCTGAGGCTGGGAGAGACGACCCATTTCACACCTCTTCCTGGCTCCTGGGGACTCGCTGACCATCTCTGCTTTCCTTGGCTTGTGGCACCGTCACCGCATTTGTGCGTTCCTCTGCACACGGCTTTCCCCGTGTGTCTGCACTTCATCTTCCCTCTCTGCAGGTCTGTTGCTGCCTTTAAATTGTCTCCTTTTTTATGAGGACAAGTCATATTGGCCCAGCGCTGCCCCTGACTTGATCACCTCTGTGAAGAGCCCATCTCTAAATGAGACCACATTCTGAAGTATGGGGGCTAAGACTCCCACACGTCACTTCTGGGGACACAATTCAGCCCTAACAAGGGGGAGGTGGTCTGTGTGAAACGAATTAGCTACAGGCAGTTCATTAAGAGTTCCGTATGCCAGTCCAGAAACTCAGATGTGAGAAATAGAACTTTTCAAAATATATTCCCACCCTTAAACTTCTGTTAAAAGGTTTAAAGCTTGGCCAATTCAGTGAACCAACTATCTTCCCTAAGTTGTGTCTTGATCTCAAGGACTTGACCAGTGCAGAGGAGTTTTAATCCTGTGTTGGGTCTGGAGCTAGAATGTGATTCTTCCTGTCTTCTATCCAAGTGGCCATCTTCTGAATTATCTGGTATCTCGTGTAGACATCTGTCATTGATTCACTGAAGCCCCACTGAGCCGGCCTCATTTCCATCTTCCTGCCCCTAAGTTCAGAGGCTCCCTCTGCCCCCTTCTTAACACCTCAAGCACCGGAGACTCTGGCATGGTTTCTATGTGGTGCCGCAAATAGGAATCCCTGCAATGCAGTCAACACAACAGCCCCCGTCTGTCCGGACCTGCCACGCCGCCATCTCTTCTCTGGGGTTCTGCTGTTGCTGTAGAAGTCGAACGTGGGACTGGATGTGGGTTCTGGTGCCCTTTGCTCCTCAAACTTCTCTGGTCCTTTCTCTTGGACCCCTCAACATCCCTCATTTTTCACTTGTCCTGCTCTCTCAATTTTAGAAAATCTTTCCTAGCTGAAGAAGAGCTAGAAGCACAGTTCTGACCCAGGATGTTTCCTCCACATAATGATTCTACATTTGTAGGGTTTTCACCAAAGGGATGGTCTCTTGGAACACAAAAGCCAAGGGAAAGCAGGACTGAGTGCTGTGTGCCCTGTATCTCCCTGCTGAGACCAGGGGCATAGGATAACCATCCACCTGGCCAGGGAGTGGAGGGGATAGGAGAGAAAGGAGTCACATAAACCACCAGGAGGAGAAAAGGCATTGGTCAAAATCTCGGCAAATACACTCTTGCTCCCCTGTGTGACCAACCTTGACAAGACATATGAATGGAGAGACAAATGTGCGCTCTTCCTGTTAAAATAGATCTTCATTATGGTATAGGAAAAAAAATATTTAAATTTATAATGTGTGTACCTAAGAGTGGCAGAGGTTTGCTCATTTTTAACTCAGTGAAACCTCACTAATTTGGACTTTTAAAAAATGCTATTTCGCAGCTTCTAGATAATAAAATTATTATGATGGTTTAAAAAAGTATTCACCCGCAGAATTTCCAATGGGCTTTGCTACCTGAATGGATACTGCCTAAATCCATTAAAACATTTCCTGCCCTTAGTGGTTTACATGTTCCCCAGGTAACGTTCGTTCATCCACTGAGCGAACCCTTTTATTACAGATTGTAGAAAGGCCCTGGCCATTTCTGATTTAACACATGTTTCAAATTATCAAAGTCTTATTCTATCAAGCTGTATCTGTTTGTCTAAATGATTTATTGTTTATTCAGTTACAGATTTCCAGAAGTGGTAGGATCATCACCAGTTCTGAAGTCATCTTGGTGATAGCACACGTGGTGGATAAATTCTCACAAGGCAGAAATCTCTTTATATACCAGAAATGGGGATTTCACAGGGTAGTGAATCAGCTTCAGATCTTTCAGCACCAAGGGGGTTTGTCTAATAAGAGTGCTTAGCAAACCAAAGGGAAGATGATTGTAGAGTGATGAAATATTCAAGACGACAAAATAGCGACACACAGAAAGCAATAGCACTTGCCAGATAGCTGGGTATTTTCTCCAGGCCTCTCAAGATAGTGAGATCTGGACGAAGCATCCGCCCACACTGGGTGCAGATGAACCTAGTCCAGACACCTCTCTGGGGGCCTCCCAGCTCTCTCTCACTGCCCCCAGGGAACGCAGGCTTCCCTTCAGATCCCTTGGCCCGGGAGCGCTGCACAATTAGGTTCCCAGTATAACCAAATGAGGCTTCAGCTCCCTGCTGCTCGGTCGTGCTCTGTGCAGAGCAGATACAGCCAGCTCATGGAGGAACATGGCCATAAATCATTAAGCGTCAGAGCCTTTTCAAGTTAAATCCCTCAGCTCTGGAGCCCATGGCTCACAGAAGGTTCACGGAGCATCAATTATGGAAATGCCTTCGAGTGAAGACTAGCGGTACATTTGGTTACTCATTTACTTTCCATTCCTGAATTGCAATAACTCTATTTCAGGAATCATTCTGCAGTCTACCATCTACTGTTGGTGCAATTTTCTAACATGAAGGGACCTTTCAAAAATAATTGTATGCCATATATACATATATATGTGTGTGTATGTATATATATTTTGTGTGCGTGTGTCTGAGTATCTGTGTGTATCTGTGTGTGTGGAATTTCACCTAGGAATGAATCAGTTAAAAACATTTTTAATTAATACTGAATACAACACTGAAAAGTCACTTGGTGTCAAATAGAATTGCTTTTGGGTGGGCTAGAGAGGTATCCAAGCATGGAACCACTGTGCAGGATTTTGTCAACATCGTCAGAAGTAGGTTTTAAATCCCTGCCTCCTAACCCTTGCCGCTTTGTGTGTGCCTCATAAACCCATTCTATAATGAGTATTTTATTTAAGCCATTTTTAGAGATTAGAACAGAGTTTATTTCCTTCTACTTTTCATTTATGTTCCTTTTAATCCCTTCATTCTATAAACTTAATTGCTATTTTGCTAGTCCCCAAGCAGCTAACCTAAGCCTTCTTTAAGCATTTCTTAGTAATTTTGCTTTCCATTATTTAGCACATTTCTCTCTAGTCGGCTAAATGAAACTTTCAGGGTATTTCTTGGGTGAATAAAACTTTCAGATGAGGCATTTGCTTTTTGGTTACAACTGAACACATTTTATTTTGCATTCTTTCCTTCTTCTAGGGGGCTTCAAATAGATGCCAGAATGATGGATACCAGCCATTAGTAATGTTCTTTTTTTTTTTCTTTGTCTTAGGCAAAGCACTCAACATTACATTTGGTAGAAAAACAAATGAGCATTTGACACAGTTGCCACCATCTCCCCCCATCCTGACAGATTTGGACGCTGCTCAAGATATCTCAGTGCCCTCTTCTTCTGGTTTGACGCCCACACTCAGGCTGCTACCTGCTTTATCTTCCTGTCTGACTGTAGTTTTACTCTCTCACATATACCTGTTAGAGCAGCAGCAGCGTAATAAAGTAAACAAGCAAATAACTAAGCTTGAAAGAATCCACTGAGGATACGTCCTGTCTGGGTAAAATGATTTCATCCAAGGAAAAGACTTTGGAGAAGAGTTCGATTATTTACCAACTTATTCTCTGATTAAAAATCGTAGCAGGGCCTCCCTGGTGGCGCAGTGGTTGAGAGTCCGCCTGCCGATGCAGGGGATACGGGTTCGTGCCCCGGTCTGGGAGGATCCCATATGCCGCGGAGCGGCTGGGCCCGTGAGCCATGGCCGCTGAGCCTGTGCGTCCGGAGCCTGCGCGTCCGGAGCCTGTGCTCCGCAACAGGGGAGGCCACAACAGTGAGAGGCCCGCATACCGCAAAAAAAAAAAAAAGAACTCTGCAGTGGAAGCATATCAATAAGTCATAACAGTCATGAAATCAGTTGCCATGACAAATGGGTGTATATTTGTATATGATATATTTATCTAACTATACTTATTCAAAATATAAGTCCTTGCAATCAGTTCTTCAAAAAAAGGGAAAAAAATGGATTTGGCCAGTAGTATAGTGGCTGGCTTAATGATAAATAGCCATAGGTATATGAGTCAAGTGTAAAATGAGGCAACAAAAGCAATGTGTTTCTCCTATGAGACCACAGAGCCCTAAATTTGCTTTCATATTTGTGTCTCTGGATAAGGCATTTCTCACCTCAGCCCCCAGCCGGGCCATGTCCCTGCCATGGAACATAGCCATTTACATTTCTTTCAAGTGCTACATTTCACAGGAGGATTCCATGTTTATTTTCCCCTTTGATTCTGTCACCTACTACCACAAAGATTATCGATGACCAGGGTGGTCGTTATCATCCTATTGCACCAAGAAGAAAACAGTCTTATGGAGGTCACGTGGCGTGGCGTATCTGTGTCTCACTGCTAATGCTGGGATACAAAGACTTGATTAAATTTTATTCTGAAGTTGATCTTCCTTTAACAGCACTGTAGCCACCTCCAACAAGTTATTTCTTAGTGTTGACTTAAAAAAAAAAAAAAGTAGGAATTTTTGTCCGTTCCAACTTGAGAGTTGACTTGAGACCCTAAGTCAACCAAGTTGACTTCCCAGCTGTGCTTACTGTGCCATGGATCAAGGATCTGGACAAGTAATTAGGAATCTCTACCAAAGACTTGATAAGGACAGATAAAACACAGTCCACACAGTGTTGAAACCAGTCCAGTAAAATCTCATCCTGATTGCTCATCACTGATTAGTCCTTAAGGATATGAAGTTGGAAAAGGACACAGTTTGTACACAGGGGTCTTGCCATTAAAAATTGCAGTATCATATATTAACGCATATATGTGGAATCTAGAGAAATGGTACAGATGAACCTATATGCAGGGCAGGAATAGAGATGCAGATGTAAAAAATGGATGTGTAGACACGAGGGAGGGGAAGGGGGGTGGGACAAATTGGAAGATTAGGATTGACATATATGCACTACCATATGTAAAATAGCTAGCTAGTGGAAACCTGCTGTATAGCACAGGGAGCTCAGCTCAGTTCTCTGTGGTGACCTAGCTGGGTGGGATGGGGGTGGGAGGGAGGTCAAAGAGGGAGGGGATATAGGTATATATATAGAGGATTCACTTCATTGTACAGCAGAAACTAACACATTGTAAAGCAACTATACTCCAGTAAAAATTCAAAAATTAAAAAAAAAAGAAATTGCAGCTGTGTCATATTCCATAGGTGACTCACTTGAATATGGTTAATTCTCCAAGGTAATGAGTACTTGAAACCTCAATGAAATTGATCAATGCCTCTGTTACAAACTGAAATGGAAATTACTAACCCTGAAAAAGCTACAAAATAACGTGGGGTAAATACCAACTCTTTATTTGCTTATTTTTTTAACTGGAAATGGAAAGCTAGTCACTCAGGCTATAGATCATCTTCTGGAGAATACTTGTTTCAACCACTTTACCAGGTCTTGTAAGTTTCCCAATCAAAAGAAGATAATAATGCCTGTGAATGTGCTTGGTGAATAGTAAAGAGCCAGGAAAATGTGAATGGAATTTTTACTCTCATCAGTATTATTATATTATGTTGTAGATAGACTAGTACAGCATAATTATGGTTTAATGTAACATATTTACTGCCAGCAACTGCTATAGTATTAGTCAAGCTTCCAGTGTAAAAAAAGTCTATGAAATCTAAACCATCAATCTATGGATTGATGGAGTGTCATCACCGCAGAGGTTGAAGTGGACATAACTTAGAACACTTATCGTCAAGACGCACCCCTTTCCTTGCAGCTCTGCACATCAGAGTCCAGATGAAAGGAGAGGAAAACCGGGGGCAGTGTATGGAGAAAAGGAGCCCTGGACAAAGGGCATGGAGACCCCCATCTGCACATCCATTGCTCTTAAACCGTGTGTCTTAAACCCCATACAGCTACACTCAGTATTTCCAAATGGGTGGTTATTCATATTCATGTGGCATTTTTTTCCTCCTTGAAATCTAAAACAGAAAACTGTAGTGATTTACCAAAAGGCACAACCAAAACAACAACGGGAACGGCAACAACATAAGGAAACATGCAATGGGTTTGGTTCTTCAAGACCACGTTTAAAACAAGCACTCCCCGTTTTTGGAGAATGTGAGGCCATGCTCTAGTACTTGGGGTCTTATTCCTTCATGTACATGGTAATATTTAGTTCAACAAATACAAGTCTTAACAGTAACCATAATTGTATTGTTGCTATTGTTAGTAATCATAAATAGAAAAAAGACTTAATACCAACGTCAGAGATGGGAAAATTAAGGCCCCAAAAAAGTACATGAACCACAGTGAATTATGGGGCAGATCCTGGAGTCCAGTCCTCTGAACCTCCAGCGAGAAGAAATCCCAGGAAAACAGGCTGTTTCTTTGAGGAAGTAAAGATGACCAGAGGGCTGTCAGTTCCAATTTAATAATTTTATGCACATCCTACCTTGCAAATTCTTTTAAAATATATGTATATTTAACGTGGACATAAAAAATCAATGTTGCGGGCTTCCCTGGTGGCGCAGTGGTTGAGAGTCCGCCTGCCGATGCAGGGGACACGGGTTCATGCCCCGGTACGGGAGGATCCCACATGGCCGCGGAGCAGCTGGGCCTGTGAGCCATGGCTTCTGAGCCTGCGCGTCCGGAGCCTATGCTCCACAACGGGAGAGGCCACAACAGTGAGAGGTCTGCATACTGCAAAAAAATAAAATAAAATAAAATAAATCAATGTTGCAGCCTCAGCCTCATTCACACCTTGAGGTAGTTTATAATGGAAAAAGCAGCAGTAAAATTAAAAATGTTGATAACTTCCTAACAGTGCTTTTTGTTGTTTTATGTTTGACATAACTGACCAAATGGGACATGCTCACTTTTAATGTGGTTTTATTTATTTTTCTTACACTATTTCTTTAGCACTTTTTCTTCTCACATGACATATTAATATATAATTCAGAGACTTTATGCCTCCCTGCACTACTGGCATGATTTCTTGTGCTTTTGAGCTGCTCTATTTATGAGCCAATGGCCAAAATGTCTTTGATTATTCATTTTGTGGAGGGGAAGGGCAATTATTTAAAGCTGCTGGGAATTTTAACCCCCTAAATCCCAAGTTGCTTTTCTGTGTTTTAGAGATTTGCCTAAGCTCTGACCCTGGCCAGTAACAGTCTATCTCCTGCTGGGCTGTCCTGTACTCTGTCTGAATGCCGACCCTGGGAAGCTGATGGGGGTGAGGACCCCCATGATGGGGGAACAGACACCTCATGGGCATCAGCCCAGATTCTCGGGCTTTCACCCCCAAGTCTTCACAGCCATTTTCTTAAATTGTTTACACGTGTTTGTTCCGTTGATTTTGTTGTTAACTTCTACCATTTTGGGCAGCAGCTCACTGGCTGGGCTCTTGGGAAACTCCTGAGAAATCCCAGGAAATCTGCAGCCGAGCCCTCACCCCAGAGCTCAGCATCCCACATCTGCTCTGCATCTCTCTAAGGCAACACTGGTGCCTCCCTCCGAGCTTCTGGGATGAGAAAATCCTGTCAGCGGAAGAGTAAGATTATGCGGCATAATTATAAGATTTAGAGGCCGGAAGGGGCTTTGGAGATCATCACTCTTTTTGTTTTACATGAGGAGGTGGAGAAATCACGCTTTGTGAAAAGGTCATGGAAACAGCAAGTGGTAAGTGCTTGCCTTGAACCAGAGTCCTAGCCCTCCAGAACGTCGTCGTCCTTCCACTCCCATCCCCGTGAACTTTCTCAGTTACACGTGGGTCTGTGTGTGTGTGTGTACGTGCACGTGTGTGTGCGTCTGTGCCTTAAGCCCATCTGCCCAATTTGTCCCAGGACCTGCTCTCAGCTCACCGAGTGCCTTAATGTTGCCCCGAACCCAGGCAGACAGGCGTGTACATCACTGTCCCACCTCATGCCCAGCCGGACTCCTCTGGGCTTCTTCTGAATGCTCTTTCCCTCCACACCAGACTTCCCACAATTAGAAAAAGCCCGAGAGAAGGACAAGAAAGAGGAATGACAAGGATGATGATGGAAACTGCCAAGGAGCTTTCCCTTCTCCACTTATTTCTTTGCTGCCTTGGCTAATTAATTCCCGGCGTTGTGTGTTCTCACACCTGTGGATTGCAGACACCCTGTCTTCCATGTCAAGAGGACCTGGGTGGAGCCAGTCTCAGCACAGCCCCTGGGGCATACAAGAGTGTGTGTCAGAGCAGAGAGGAATTAATGTGGCGACATACATGATAAGAGAGGTAGGTGAAGCCTATGACAGCCAGGTCTGTCCTCCAAGATGGCTGTGCACATCCTCTTAACTCCCTTTCTTCCTCTCTCTCCTTCCCTTCTTTTCTCTCTCTTCCCTCCTCCCATCCCTCCTTCCTTCCTTACATCCTTCCATTTCTGTCTTCTTTTCTGTATTTTTCTTTTCCTTTCTTTCTTCCTTCCTCCTTCCCTCCCTTCCTTCCTTCCTTCCTTCCTTCTTTCCTTTTTCTTTTTTGCCAGAAAAGAAACAGCCAACAATCCTTAGCCTCTCACAGAATCTTTAACTAAAAGAAAGATGCCATTCGCCCATAATTTATTCACTTTTCCATTCATCCAACACTTACTATGTTTCCTTAGGCACCAGGCTGGATCCCAAGGCTGCAAAGGATGATGCAACCCAGCTTCCACCCCCAGCTGAGCTTGAATGTTTACACTCAGCCGTCTTAGTCCAGGCCTGCCTGGCAAACCTGAAGTGTGCAGATCGGACTGGGGCAGCCGTCGTTCAAGCTGCCTTCTAATCATGCTCTGTGGACCAGCGTGCTCAGGACCGCGAGGGCTGATAACCAGAGAACTGCACACTCAGTTGCCAAGGCATCAAATGGCTCCAATGCTTCCCACCCCGGGAGGGCCCCAGGGGAACCACGGCTCAAGCTGCAGGTGACAGAGGACCGATTCCGACCTCTGTCTGCCAAGACAGCACTCAGTGAAAACACACACGTGTTCCACCACTTCCCAAGGTGCAGCCACTCTCTTAATAAGAATAGCGTGGTTTTTATGAGGCCATGATTTTTTCTGGTAATAAACACAGCTAACAAATTATGCAGCAATTACTCTGTGCCAGGCACTGTTCTAAGTCCCTCTTATGAGTCAATCCACTTAAACCTCACACCAATCCTAAGTTAAGTGCTTGATTTTCCCTGTTATGGACTGAATTGTGTTCCCCAAATCCATACGTTGAAGCTCCAGCCCCCAAAGTGATTGTATTTGGAGATGGAGTCTTTAGGGAGGTGATTAGGGCTCGATGAGGTCATGAGGGTATGGCCCTGACCCAATAAGACTGGTGTCCTTACAAGAAGAGGAAAAGACCCCAGGGCTCTCTCTCTCACACACACAGAGGAAAGGCCATGTGAGGACACAGTGAGAAGATGGTTGTCCATGAGCCAGGAAGAGAGGTCTTTCCAGAAACTAGCCCTATGACACATTGACCTTGGACTTCTGATCTCCAGAAGAGAAAATAAATTACTATTGTTTGTTCCACCCAGTCTGGGTATTTTGTTACAGCAACCCTAGCAGACTAATACAACATCATTTTACAAATTAGGAAAGTGAGACTCGTAATCAGGGACCAGTGTTCAAACAGAGCCTGTGTTCTTATATACTATACTGCAGTCTCTCTACTCAGCAGGAGGGTTTATGAAAAAGTCCACATTCTCATCCAGAGGACTCTTCCAAACACCTTCAAGAGAAGCTTAAATATATTTGGATAAAGTTTTGTTTAATGGTTTTCAAACTTTTAGAAATACCACCAAGTTTCCAATGGTGCTTTTAGATATTCTGCAAATATTTGAAGTATTTGAAATATTTCTAACAATTGAAATAAATACATAAAAACAATGCAAAGACTCCAATATGTTATAAATCAATTTTAACACATCAGGCAACATCAAATTAACTAAAATTACCATTAGTTGATTTTATCATGTGTTATAAAATTTGCTTACAAAGCATTTACACATAATTTATGTAATATATAACAATACATAATATACTCTATATAGTGATATATAATATAAAATTATATATAATAGTGTCACTTTAAACTGCTTTATGTATGGGTATTTGTATTAGTCTGCTCAGGCTGCTGTAACAAAGTAGCATAGACTGGGTGGTTTAAACAACAGACGTTTATTTCTCACAGTGCTGGACACTGAAAAGTCCAAGATCAAGGGACCAGCGTGGTCAGTTTCTCTTCCTAGCTTGCAGATGACCATCTTTCTCACATCTCATGAGAGAGAGAGACAGACAGAAGGAAAGAGAGAGAGAAAGCAAGTTGTCTCTTGTCCCTTTTTATAAGGACACTGATATCATCATGGGGGCCCCACCCTCATGACCTCCTCTGAACCTAATCACCTCCCAAAGGCCCCATCTCCAAAAACTGTCTCACTGGGTATTGGGGCTTCAACCTATGAAATTTGTGGGATGTGGGGGACACAATTTAGTCCTTAGCAGTGTTCCATCTAGATCATATTTTAAAACAGAATTTTGTTACTTAAAAATTTCGAAAATCTGCTCTGATTCATATCCCTTTAGTAATTAAAAACTTTATTTTCCTTTAATGTTAAGGCAGAACTTACAGATTGCTTGTCAATCTCTATTTACATTTTGGTAAACAGTAATATTACAATGGGGGGAAATGTTAATTTCTACTTATTTTCTGGTAGAGGAAGTTCACTGTAGTAATGCATACAAAAGTTTTTCATTAGTGTGCCTTTAAACATCACTAACTTTTGAACAGCATAAAATACAGACACAGGGAACTGTGGACATCTCACAGCCCTGGATCTAAATGGTGGAGCTCTTGGTCTGAATGCACAGACACGTCCACTGCTAGTGCACATGTGACCAATACACAGACATCAGGAGTGAACAAGTACCAAATCATGGAGAAAAAAATAAGTTCTATCATGGTATGTGGTAAGCACACAAAAAGCCACTACAACCTCCTGATATATACACAGAAACCTTTAGTGAACAAGCTTTAAGATTTTATTTACAATTTTTTTTCTGAACTTAAGCAAATTCCTTTTCAGTTCAAAACTAGGCAAATATGACCAAAACAGGAAGGATTTGCAGGTGGGTCCAGGGACCATGCCTCCCAACACAAGACTCTTGGGCCTCCAGCGGCCACCTCTACAGATGGCAGATCTGGTTAGTAAGGCCTCCTGCCCTTATCACCTCCAAATTCCAATGGAAAAGGATCAGTCTCCAGCAAAAGGACAGAACCTGAGATCTCAGGCAGCAAAACATAAAACAAAGCAAAAATTCCATCCATGAGTGAATGTTTGCCCAATAATGCTGCTCTGACAGCACCATAGAAGCAGGTTTATTTTTTATGGTAGGTGACCCCAAAAAGGAAGAGCTTGGGTGCTGCCTAAGAACTTGAAAACTCTGAGCATTTATAAAATTGCAGCACTGCAGCTTGGCTTTACAACCACTCAGAGACCCCTTTTTCCATCTCCATCTGGGAATAAAGCAATCTTTATTTAATTTTAGTTCTGCCAACCAACAACAGCTTCTCTACATTTTGCCTTGTTCAGTAATAGGTGTATAGCTTTGCTGAGAATGAGGTGCAGCCCATGGAGCTCAAATCAGGAGATTAATTCAATTATGCTTTTCAGGGTTTCAAAAATACAATTTCCATTTATTATATAATTTATATTGCATGTCCTCTGTACCTGGATTTCAGCTATCTGACTATTTCTAATATGGTCCTAGATTATCTGCCGTCACCTGTGCCATAATTTTCTCCTCTTATTTCACTCTCACCTTACAATCTTCTTTAAGAACTCCTTGTACTGTGATAATTAAAATTTAGGCAACATCTCCATTAAAAGTGCACACTTGCAGGCTTCCCTGGTGACGCAGTGGTTGAGAGTCCACCTGCCAATGCAGGGGACACGGGTTCGTGCCCCAGTCTGGGAAGATCCCACATGCAGCAGAGCGGCTGGGCCCGTGAGCCATGGTCACTGAGCCTGTGCATCCGGAGCCTGTGCTCCGCAACGGGAGAGGCCACAACAGTGAGAAGCCCACGTACCGCAAAAAGAAAAGAAAAAAGAAAAAAGTGCACACTTGCAGGGGTTTATAACCATGTCGTAAAACCTTATCCATAACTAAAGGAAGTGAAAACTGTTTTCTACACAGCATCATGGACTGAGAACATTCTAAGAGAGTGCATTCATTGCTTCAAATGATGTGTATCAACTGGTTAGACCAACCCCACTCTGCAGCTTGGAGCACGTGATTAGGATGGGGAGGGCTGAATTGTACTGTGAAGTCCTAGTTCAAGGTATGGACCCCCTCAGAGGTCTGAATGGGTCCCAAGAAACAGCACAATCTTCCACAGTCCTCTGTGGGTGGGGTGGTTGGAGGATTTGGACACAAGGTGTAAATGTCAGGCAAATCATAGGAAATGCTTTTGTTTTCAAATAAATTAAAGTTGAGTGGGAAGAAGACAGATCTACCATCTCATCAGTGATCCCCACATCCATCCTCTGTGGGGGGTGGGGGGTTCTGCGGGCTGAGGGACCGAGGCTGCCCCTCAGGATCTGGACGGGGACAGAGGTCCTGGACCCCAGGTCCCGGCCTTTGCCTCCGAATAAGCCTTCAGATGGGAAATCTTTCCAAATGAGACTTAATGCTCCAAAGGCAGGGCAACTTCTCTGATGACTCAGGAACAGAGGTGCTTTCTAGGCCAAAGTGCTGGCAAACAGGTTAAGAGAATGAAAATTTCAGCTGAAAAACTTTAACTAAAGCTTGGGAAGCACTGGTCAAGCCACTTGGTTGAACAGAAGTCATTCCGGCCATCCTTCCTACCAGAAGCCTTGAAATGGTGGAACATTTAAAAATTAAGGGAACTCTTCTCAGTACTCTGTAATGACCTATGTGGGAAAAGAATTTAAAAAAGAGTGGATATATGTATATGTACAGCTGATAGACTTTGCTGTACCGCAGAAACTAACCCAACATTGTAAATCAACTATACTCTAAGAAAAATTTAAAAATAAATAAATAAAATGGAAAAAAAACAAAAGCATTGAAATCACTAAAAAAAAAAAAACCCAAAAACGCTTGCTATGAAGCTTGAAAATGCAGTTCAGAGTTGACAGGAGCACATTTCAGTTACCTGTTTAATCTTAATAACACTGGTAAGTAAACAGTATAACTCAGACTCCAATGTCCACTCTACCGTATTGGACACCTCCATTTTTTAGCTAGGTCGTGGCACAGGATATATGCTGCTCTGGGCTCTCTGGTACTTCTCTCTATAGGAAGCCACCAGCTTCCATTCTATCTGGTTGGGGACACTGTCACAGCTTAAGTGAGGCCACAGGAACCGGTGTGTAGCCTAAGCCAGGCCATCCTGCCTCTCTGTCCCACTGCCCAACAAAGTGCCATCAAAAGGTAGACACTTGAGAGCTGGAGACTTTGCCTGGGCTTCATATGTAAATATGCAAGTTATATGCTTTCCTCTTCCTCAAATGTCATTGAGTTTGCTAAACTTGGGGAATGTGACTCTGGGGTCCTGATGGACAAATGGTTTCTGCAGAATGGAGCCGTGAGGAGCTCATCAGAGCTGGACCATGGTGGACACCTCTGCATCAGGACCTGGATCTGGGGTCTTCCCTGCGTTCCTGTGAGGGCCTCGGCTTCCTTCCCTGCCCAGAAAATCAATATGTTCCCTTTAGTGTTCAAGCTAACTATCTGCCTAGGTTAGCTTGGAACTGGGGAACTCTGGTCACCGCTGTGCACTCACTCCCTTTCAGAGGCCACTTAACTGAACTAAGGGTTCAGAACTTAAATGCATAAGGAAGCAGAGAACATTTTTGGTCACTGGTAGAATATGGTCAAGGTGATCATTTATGAAGCTAAATGTCAAAAGACTCTACAGGTTAAACTTGAAAAGAATGTGTTTGTGAGTGAGACAACCTGGGGACTCGATTCCATTGAGGAAGGAACAGACACACATCGTACAGGAAGGGTTGTCAGAACTTGATGCCATCGGGTTTGAGAGGTTTACTTCCTTGTTGTTTGACTTTCTTTGCTGGAGGGAAAGATTTTGTATAGTAAGAATTGTGGAGAAGAATTTGCTTGGAACCAACCTCTGACCGAATTTAAAAAATTGCAGACAGATCTACTCCAGCCAGTAGGAAGGAACTTCCTGATCATATCTGCTCACACTTTCCCATAGTGTTCCTCACTTAACACGACACCCTGACAAGCAAAGTTCCTATCAGTGTAAATAAGCTGAAAACTAGGCCCTGGCACAGAAGCGATCAGACTAGGATTGGGCCACCATGGATTAGCCTGTGATTATGGACACGTCTAGATCATGGATTGGCAAACCATCGTATGAGTCAACAACAGCACATGGACCAATTTTCAGGATTCGTCCTCAAAAGTGAGCATACTCTTCCCCAATCCCACGCCCAGCTGGCTTATTTACGACCATCCCCTTTCCCCTGGCAAGCAATGAGCATCTGGATGCTTTGAAAGGCGGTCCACTGTGGCTCAAGAACAAGTCAGGGATGAGTTCAGCTAATACACTGTTTGCCACTTGAAGGGGTCATCTTGGAACCATCACTATAATGTTGATTTAGTTAGTAAAGCACGGCGAACACCACCCGCTCTCCTGGATATTATCTTTTCTGTAAGTGACATCAGTGGACACAGATATTTTAGGATCAACCATCCCGGTTGTTCCAAGACTGAGAGGTTTCCTAGATGTGAGATTTTTAGTGCAAACACTGGGACAGTTCTGTACAAACCAGAACAGCTGGTCACCTTATTTGCAACAGGAAAGCTGGGAAAAAGGGTGTACCCTTAAATTTTTCAATTTTGCTTGAGGTTTTCAACACACTTGAATTGATTAAACTTAAACATTAATGTCGTCCAGCTTTCTGGAGCCTTTTATTTAGGTGTAGACTTAATTCTCCTGACCACGGGGTGAGGGGGTGCCTGGTTTGTCAGAAGACCTACTGAAATAGCAGAACACTTGGGCAGGGCTCAGCTTTGGATACAAAGTAAACAACCCTGAAGGAAACAGACTCCGTACAGACTAATTAAACACAGCTACTCTGAATTAGGGGAGAAATCTGCATTTTTCTACTCTGAGGTATGCACACGTGTTATTTTCAGGTACATACCTTTCCAGGATGCTAATGTTGACTACTCAGATTTTTGGAGTGAATTGCTTCAATGAATAAAATAACATGTTTTTGGCAATCCAATTGTTTTTTAGGAAATGGATCCTTCTAGAGCTCGAAAACTGTTTGACTGAATATTTAGTCACAAAGGATAGAAGTCATGCAACGGGGGTCTGTAGACTGTACAAAGACTGTGGTTGATGTCCAGGCAATGCCCAGGGAAGGAATCTATTATCCCAGGCAGCCTAGTGCCTTCAGCCCTTTCCCTGTGAACTGTCCTGAGAGTGGCTCCAAGGCATATGAAGCTACCCAAGTTATCCTGAGTCTTAAAAGCAGCTTACAGTGGATGCTGCGGACACGAAATTGCAATTATCCCAAAGATGTGTGGAATGCTGATGGCTTGGAGGAGAATATGGGGCTGCTCAGATGCGAAGCAATTATTCTAATAAAAATTCAACCAATGAGCAGTGTTGCAAGTTTGGCTCCCAAGCTGTCAGATTAGAATCATAACTGGCCCTTTGGAAGGTCCAACCTCTCCAAGGGAAGTTCCAGTTTTAGACTGAGCCCCTCGAGTGCCTCTAAAATTGAGTCTCCGCCCTGCCCAGCCTCAGCCTGTCACATAACTCAGCTACTCGCTTGGGCTGTGGAGAAGCAGCTCTGTGTATCTCAGAAACTGAGTCATGCTCTATCTTAAAGAGTTTTATCAAATCCATCAAAGAAAAGGAATTTCTCTCTGTGAAACCTAAGAGGAGATAGGGAGAATAAATAAGATCTTACTTCATTAAAGGTTTAGGAAAGCAGAACTGATAGGGTTATTTTGAATAATCGGTGCTCACATTGATTTATCATTTGGAGCTGTGACCCACCCCCCTGGCCCACACCAGCCATGTGCCCTTCTACTCGCCTGCTGGTCGGGACCCAGACTGCAGCTGGAGGCTGGATGGAAAAGAGTCTCTGAGAAAAGGTCTTGTGAAACGAAGCCTATCAGGCGACTGCCAGTGTCAAGTGTTTGTTGTCCTTGGACCAGCACCAATGGCATATCCTGAGAGCTTGGTAGAGATGCAGATCCTCAGGTTCCCACCCAGACCTGCTGAATTCCAGCTTCTCTGCTGATGATTTGTATGGGTTTCAATGTCTGAGAAGCACTGGACAGGAAAGTAGATTGATCGTCCCAGACCCAAATCCACTATCATGGATGTCACCCAGCAACATGCCAGCCCATGTCACGGGCTCAGCCATTGGTGGCTACAGCAATGAGCTATTTGCCAAGAGGTAATTTAGATTAATGTGCTAAGAAGACTTGCTTTCCCAAATGCTCCACCAGCACCTGACTGACAAGACCATGACTCACGATTTACTTAGCGGTACACTTGGTCAATTCAAGTCTTAAGGGCAGGAAGGGATTCTATTTGAACCAGGATATCAGAGGTGACAGAAAGAGGCAGGGCCAATTCTTATTTAGGCCACAGAAACCCAAGCAAAGTAATCACCTCTTCATTCTGAAAGCAACAATAAAACACAACATTTGTATAGTGCTTTTCTCTTGGAAAAGCACTCTTAATGTATATTACCTTTATTGACTGGTAACCAAGGAATTATTTGAAAATGACACATAGTTACTGTTTTTGTCTTTATCAGGAACTGGATTTCCTGTCCTCCTCCAATCATCATTGTTTCTCGTTCCCCAAACCTGGTGACACAACCTCGGATTTGCTCCTTAGCTGGGACTGTGCTGCTGAAATCAGAAAGCCTCACCAGTCCTCCGTTACCTGGTCGGGTCCTATGTATTCCACGTCCCTGTTCATCCATAGACAAGGGAGCTCAACAAAGCTGGAGGAGAGGAGAAACGACACATTCTCTGGAACATATTTACATTTGCTCTCATTTAGACTGTGCAGATTCAAACATCTATCTGCCTTCCTGCAGTTTAACCTTGAGAAGAAAATGATTTCTATAAAGTAAAAATATCCATTGTTCATAGTTGTGATGAATTTTTTCTCCCATTAAGAAGAGTTACTTTGAACAGTTCATCATAACTCCATCTTCTGACTGTTAGGGGTCTATTAATGTCTTTGCGTTTTCTGTAAATTGAAGAACTCAGTGGACAATTTTCCTGAATGAAAACAAGCAAAATTTCTCTGGGATTTATATCTTTCTCTCCAATCTATTTATATATTCATGTACATCATTTAGTGTTTTCCTTTAAAAAACAACAACAACAACAAAATGAAGATGAAAAGGAAGAGCCGGAGAGAGCACAGGAGCCGGCTGTAAATATCTATTTCAGCTGAAGTGAAAGGCTGGGGCATTATGTCCTTTTCTCCACTATATGGAGCCCACATTAGTCTTTCTAAAAAGGGGGGGAGCTCCGCGTATTTGAGACAAATTTTGCCGCACTCTGAATGAGATGTGTGCTTTTTATGTTTATGAAACTACCATCCGGCGAAAAATAACAGCCTAATATTTTGACATGAAGGTCATTTGAAAGTTTTACTGCCTGCAAGCGTCATCCATTTTTGTTGACAAAAAGCTCTCTCAGGGCCCTTTAAGATGCCCCAGCCTGCTCTACTTAGAGTCTGAGTCTGGCATTTTGGCTCCCTCCCTCTTTACCTCCACCCACCAGACTAATTATCAGCTCATTAAGGCTGTCCTAATGAATTATGTTACAGCATTAAGAAAGGGTCCGGGACAAGTGTCAGTGTCAGTGAAGTAGGGAGGGTGGGGAGGGACCTGGAACAGGAGGGGGGCGGTCACCAGCGCTGTCCAATGCCACCGAAGCTAGTGTGATCCCACCGGGCACACAAGGACACCTCATGAATATTTCAGCTGCCATGAAGTTCAGACTGATGTATAAACATGCTCTTGGGAGCTGCCGGCTCGCTAAGGCTCCTCGGCTTTGCAGAAACAGAAATTCTCCCGAACGTGATGTTGCACACGCATGTGTGAATGGATGCCCACACGTGGTCGGAGAGGGTGGCGGGAGGAACGGGGACTTGTAGGGCATCCTGCAGGGACTCAGGCAGGACAGAGCAGGGAGCACATGACTCTTCTGCTGAGATGACCAAACACTACCGGGGGAAAAAGAGTCAGCACAGTGTCTCTCTTGAAAAAATACATACCTGCAATTTCAGTTTTACTACTTGCTTATTTCATTCTTTGGGGTGTTCCAGAGAACAAAATAAGATACCCCGTTTTCCTTCAACCTTCAGGACACAGAAGTCACTGCTGCCCTGAGAACAAAGAAGGCCTTTTACGCTTCAGTTCGCTGCAGCATAGCATTAACAATAACAGAATGATGCAGATAGCCGCTCCAAACTAAATCAGATCCTACAACCAAGTCGAAACCGAATTACAGAAGAGCAAAGTGCAGCAATACATTTTAAAATGCCAAATGTATTTTAAAGGGCTTGGTTTCTCATTTTCTCCTGCATTCAGAATTGTCGGGGATACTGATCATAAGGGTACTGTCTCCTTATTTCAATAACAGCCCACAGCTCCATCTCAAGTCTTCTATTTACTACATCTGTCAAGAAAAGAAACACCAAGCTTATAAATCACATCCCAAGCATCTGACTTTCTTGACTATACTTATACTGACGTTGTTTCTCTTTATATTCTCTTTATATAGCTTCCCCAAGCACCATCGGCTGAGCGGCCACACACAGGGGCCACTTCAGCCCCTAATGAGAGACAGTCACCTGGGAATTGAAGTATGGAGCTAATTAATTATCATATTTGGCAAAGAATCCTTTGTAGCTAAGCAGATAATAGAGATGAGGAATATCACTCTATCTATGGATTTTAAAACTTTTTTTGGCATTAAGTGATATTTTTCTCAGACAACACAATAGCAGAAATTCACATTAGGGGAAAAAATGGTTAATTTCACCAGTAACACCCATCCTATTGGATTCATTAGCTCTAAGCAAGTGTAAATCTATGTCCAGCTCTGAGATGACATTTCCATGCAGATCCTCAAACCTTTTAAGCAGCAGCGGTAACTTTAATCAGGTCTTAAATAAAAATGAATCCATGCACAGCTTGGAAGAACAGCCTTCGCAGATCTGCAGATCAGTGGTCAACAGCAGGATACCTCACCCACCAACCAGCCTTCCCCATTCAGCTGGTACCCTTTGCACAGGGGTTCCCTAAACATGTTACTTCTTTATTCTTCCTATTTATTTTTCCTTTATAACAGCATGCATAATGCAAGAACTTATAGATTGATGATAGGAGAAACATACTTTAAATGTAAGGAGGGAAGTACCTAAATGTTGGGCCAAGAGAGGGGACATAAAAATAGACCAATGTGAGAACTCATTAGTTTAGCCATACATTAATTCATCCATATGGACCTGGGAAGATCTTCTTTTCCTGGAAATATCCAAATGATAAGGAGACCTCCAACCACATGCTTAAAATAGTTTTAGTGTAACCCTTCCTAAGAAAATGGTAAATTAAACACACTGAGAAACTACTACGCTCCCGGCAACAGGCAGTGATGATTCATTTGATTCTCACAATGGCCTTAAAAGGTGGGCATCGTTGTCACTTTACAGATGGGGAAATTGAAGGCTAAGTCACTGCCTGAGGTTACAGTGGTATGTGGAAGCCTGCCTGGTGCTAGAGATCTCAGTAGTTTTTTTAACTTTAAGTTATTGTGGTAAGAACACTTAACATGAGATTTCTCCTCAATAAATTTCTAAGTGAACATGACCTCAGTGTTGACTGCAGGCACAGTGTGGTGTGGCAGGTATTTAGAAACGTATTCATCTTGCACAACTGAAATGTTATGGCCATTGATAAGCACTCTCCATTTCCCCCTCTCCCCAGGCCCTGGCAACCACCATGCCACCCTTTGATTCTCTGAATTTACTTATTTTAAACACCTCCTGTTAAGTGGAATCAGGCATAGTTTATTATTCTGTGACTGGCTTAAATCACTCAACATAACGTCCTCAAGTTCATCCATGTTGTTGCATATCATAGAACTGACTTCTTTTTTACAGCTGAATAATATTCCATTGTATGTGTATATCACATCTTCTTTATCCATTTACCCATTGAGGGACACCTGAGTTGCTTCCATGTCTTGGCTATTGTAAATGATGCTGCAATGAACATAGGACTGCAGGTATCTCCTCAAGATCCTGATTTCAATTATTTGAGATAAATATCCAGTAATGGGATTGCTGGATTATACGGTATCTCTATTTTTAATCTTTTGAGGAACTTCCATTTTTCCATAGTGGGTGCACCATTTTGCATTCCCACCAACAACGTGCAAGAGTTCCCTTTTCTCCATATCCTCAACAATGCTTGCCTTTGTCTTTTTGTTTTTGGATAAAAGTCATCCTAACCGTCGTGAGATGACCTCTCAGTGTCCCTGGTACTGACCGCCTCAGATCACACCCGGTGCCCAGCCTGTGTTCTTCTCCAATACCAGTGAGTGATTTGGTCAAGAATGATGTGTGCTGGGCATTGGGTCAGGGAGACAAGCTTGCAGGTGTGGCCTGGACAAAAGTTAGACTTTATGAAGGAAAATCAAAACCGCAAAGCATGGCTTTGGCCTCCTCAGAGCCTCACGTCAGGGTCCAAAGAGCAGAGAGAAGAGCTGGGTGCCAGACAGCCCAGAACAGAAGGACAGAGCCGGAGAACAGCATCTGGTCTGAACGGAGAAGTGATGCACGCGTCCCTTCTGTCTGTCCCTCCGCGGACCTGGGTTGCCTGCCGCATAGGCTTGGTTGGTTTGGGACTGGGAGGTGGTGTTGTTTGGGGTCGGGTTTTTCTGTTTCATTGTTTGTTCAAGTCAACAGGAGGAACAAAGGGAGAAAGGACACGTATCATCTTGCCTTTGAGAGGGAAGCTGGAGAGTGACAACGCCCGCCCGCCAGAGGCACGGCATCTCCGTATATCTGGGCTATCGACGGGCGCGCCCCCCACCCATCAGCGCCTGGCAGCTGGGGAGATACATTTAGATAAAGCAGCCACAGTCGCCGATAACAAGCCCCTCAAATGTCAGGCAGCACAAAGGCCGGCATTGATTGCCCCGCGCAGCCCACCCCCCACCCCGCCTCTTCAGCACTCCACGGCTTTTTCCTTTCCTTTTTTACCCAGCAGAGCCTCTGGCGGGGATGATCTGCCTGTGGAAAAGGCCATTGTGCCTGAACACGTATTGTGTCATTTGCTAAATGGAATTTATCAACATCTCTCCAATCCCTGCTCCTTTGCTCCGCTTCCTCTGAGGCCGGTTTCTCTCCCAGCCAGGCCCAGGGCTTGCTCTGATCCCTCCTCCCTCTTGGAGCCCACCAGCCAGCTTCCAGGCAAAGGCCTGGGGCTGGAGAGGAGCATCCCCGGCAGCAAACCTCGGAGAGGGGGTAGGTAGAGGCTGGAGAGCCCAGCCCAGCGTGAGAAAACTGGACAGAGGCCTAGAGACAGCTGCTGCGGGCAAGGGGATATCAGGTGTCAGAGAGATGCTCCAGGCTAATAAACAGGTCCTCCCTTCCCACTGAGCAGAGTATCTTTTCTGTACAAGGAACTATCTTACAAGTCCCTTTGAAGCCCTATGAGAGGACACAGAGAAGGGAAAGAGTGGGTGTGGATACCAACAGTAAGACCAGCGCTGGTATATGACCCGGTCCAATCCTCAATTCTCAGACCCTGAGAAGGGGCTGTGTGTCAGAGAACAGCAAGTTCAACAACAATGGATTTTTTTATTTTAATTTTTGTTTTTGTCCTTTTGAGTATCCTACACAGTGCACTGAGTTAATGTGCAGTCATTCCAGAGCTGTTGAGTGGAAACCAACGCCTTGCATAGCGAATGTTTGCACATCCATTGCTGGTTTGTGTTGGCTCCCTAACTTGACGTATATTCCAGTGACATAAGAGCCTCCAAGGAAGATAAAATATAATATGCATTATTACTTTGCTTTTAATAGCTACTGGTAAATAATAGATCCCTATCTCTATTCTGTTCCACTGTGCTTAAAATAGTTGCTTTGGAGCAAAAACAGGAATTAGACATCGAAAACTACTTCAGAAGATTCCAACAGGAAGAGGAGTTCACTCGAAAAACAAAAAAAGAGCAATGCACCAGGTAAATCAGCACTTAAAGGGTTCAAACAGTTTAATGACAACAAAGAGAAGAAGGTATGGTAGGCAGAAAAATTGCCCCCAGGGCTGAACACTTCCTAATGCCCCAAACCTGTGAATATGTTAGGCTATTTGGCAAAGATGGATTAAAGTGGCAGAAGAAATTAACGTAGCTAATCAGTTGAACTTAAAGTGGGGAGTTAATGCTGGATGATCCAGCCTTGTCAAAGTAATCAAAGGGTCCTTACACATGGAAAACAGCAGTGGAAGGGTGGGCTAGAGCCATGGGATACAATGCAGGAGGACTCTCCCTGCTGTTGCTGGCTTTGAAGTTGCAGAAGGACTCCACAGACCAAGGAACGTGGGCACCTGAGGAAGCTGAAAAAGGTAAGGGACCAGATTCTCCCAGAGTCTCCAGAAGGAATCATCCCTGCCCACATCTTGATTTTAGCCCTGTGAAACCCATGTTGGATTTCTAACTCAGGGGACTGTAGGATAATACATTTGCTTGCAGTAATTTATTGCAGCAGCAATAGGAAACTAACCCAAAAGGAAGAAGGAAAAGAAGAGCTACTGCTTATTGAGCACTTACTATGTTCCAAACCCTGGGCTAAGTATTTGACTTGAATAACCTCCCTCTGTCCTCACAGCCCTCCCACAACATGACCACTATTTTTGTTCCCATCGGATAAGTAAACTGAAGTTTATAAAGTTACAAGGTCTGATTTTAATGCTCCAGGTCCTATCCACTACTGCTTATCCACAAAGGTCCCTCCATGTTTCTGCTATATGAAAGAATAAAGTACTTATTGCACTTGTAGAATTATGGCACACATTGAACCAGAGCCATCTATCATAGTTTAGAGATTCACATTGTACAAATGAAATCAAGAACCTGGTGAGCACATCTCTGAGTCATTGGAAAGCTATGTCAGTTGTCTCAACCATGCAATATTGGAGATTTCCTAGATGAGTTTGTGGAATTACCTTGCATGCAGCATTCACAGTGAATTGCTCCAAAAGTACCTTCTGACTGAACCAAATTTGACATTTATAATGGCCCAAGAAAAACATCCCCCTAATGACACCACATCACTGCATGTCACAGAAATCAAAGGTGTCATTTCTAATAGAAATGCCAGCTCCAACAAGAAGGAAGGCAACTCCTTCCCAGAGTCAATGGAGTACAAGTCAAGGGGGCAAGACCCTGCAGAAGCTATGGACAGTCACACCCAGGCAATTTGTCCATTCAAGGAGAAGGCAGATTCTGCAAGAAGAAGCAACTTTTCAAGACTGTATACTCTTCAGAATCCTTTGGAAAAAAATCCCAAGCATGTGTAACTAGGATATCTTGATACTTCAACAATAACAAAGCAAAAGAATGATACTCTACTGTGTCACAGAGTCAGCTGTCCAACAAAGATGTGTGTTCCCCTTCCAAAGCATAGAGCTGCAAGGAAGGGAATTTTCCAGGTCCTCTTGCATTTAGATGGGGCCATGATACTAGCTCTTATTAATGGAGACTGTAAACAGAAGTCATGTTGTCTTTTATTTAGGAGGCTAACGTGCTTTCACTACTTCTTTGTCCCCTTTCCACAGTGAACGTGGAAGCCACATGTCAAAAACAATGGAGCAAAAGAGGGAAGAGGCTTGGATCCCTGAATCACTGTGTGGAAGACCATCTGTTGAACACGATGTTGGATGATTATATAAGCAGTAAGTTCAATTGCATTAAGTCACTGTAATTTCAGGGTTTATCCTGTTAAACCTGTTACAGCTAGCTAGTAGCATTATTATCATTAAAACATACATTCAAAAGGTCAAGAGGAGCATGTCTTATGGTTTTGGGCAGGAATACTGATAAGTACCTGGGAGGGCAAGTTGGAGTCATTTCCGTGTATGGTGTGTAGCAATAACGAATCCTTCACAGTGATTTCTCACAAGGTCTTTTGTCAACGTTATTAAGGTCACCAATCTTTAAAGCTCAAAGTTGTGTGTGCTGTTCTGGAATTGATTCTGATGTATGAAAGACACTGAAGGTGCATTATTGTATATCTCACCCTAAGAATCAGTTGATTTTGCAGGACCTTTTCAGGGAAAGATGTTGTTTATAGAAAATACTTTCTAAATATGGCTCAGGGCTTCCCTGGTGGCGCAGTGGTTGAGAGTCTGCCTGTCGATGCAGGGGATACGGGTTTGTGCCCCAGTCCGGAAGGATCCCACATGCCATGGAGCGGCTGGGCCCGTGAGCCATGGCCGCTGAGCCTGCGTGTCCGGAGCCTGTGCTCCACAATAGGAGAGGCCACAACGGTGAGAGGCCCACGTACCACAATAAATAAATAAATAAATAAATAAATAAATAAAAATAGCTCAAAATGCTCCAAAGTCCAAATCAGAAATATGCCACAAGAAAACATAGGGTTTTTTTGGTAAGAAAACACAGTTTTGCATTTATTATTTGCAACATATAGATTGAGAAAAAATAATAATTCTTCAGTGGAACTTCATAGACATTAGCTGAGCTTTAGAATATTGTTGGGGGGTGGAGAGGTTGTTTGTCAAGTTACCACTGCACCAAAATACCTTCAAGCAAGTAATGAGGCTTAAAAGATAAGGGAGTTAATTAAGATGCCTGAAGTAGCTTGTTGAAGGACTTGGAGCACTGGCTTGTAAAAGTCTACCATGAACCAGGATGAGGCAGGGAGCCTCCACCCTCCCTCACCTGGAAGCTTGTTTACAATCACTCACCCTCATCTTGCGTGTGCACGTGCCCACGTGAGGCCCCTGCGATGGAGAAAGGAGCCAGCCAAGCCTACTTTAGTCTTACTCCTGAGGTTCCCAAGTCCTCCCTTGGACCATTCCCAATGGGCAAGGGAGAGGGAGAGCTGGGGAGCCTTCCCATAAAGAACTCCATCGACAATTCCAGCTCCCCGAGCCCAGCTCCACGCTGTCCATGGGTGCAGATTTCCCTGCTCCCACCTTGATTCCTTGGACCCAGCAACAACAGATAACTCTTTATTTGGAGGTTACTATTACTGTGCTTACCTATTACTACTACCATAGCCTATTATTATGAGGTTGATTCGTATGAAATGGCCAGTTTTGTAGATCACAAATAGGCAAATATGACCAAGTTCATGTGATCTGACTTATGTAATGCAGAGTATTTAGAAACTAAGAAGGCAAATAAAATAGCAACAGTGTCACTGTTCTGATTCCCGAAGTCCCTGCCGCATCCCAGCTCTGTGCTGCATGCTGTCCACGTGACCTTCACCTCCTTCCATAAGTCTGGCTTCCCTCCTTAAGAGTAAACATCCATATGCCAAGTTGCATCACATTTTGAAAAGGATGCAAAATATGCATCATTTATATTTTATAAAACAAATTATTATCTTTAAAACTAATAAATTCTCACTATAAAAATAGAAAATACAAATAAATAAAATGTAGTCTTGATGTGTCCAAAAAATGGCACAGTTTCAAATCAGGCCACATTTGAGGCAATGACCCCAGCAGACACTCAACCATTCCCGTTTCCTCTTAGGCAGAACCAGAGGCCAATTTCTTACTACCACAAAGAACCACTTTTCCCAGCACCCTACACGATTCCTAACAGGTTTCCAATCCTGATGAACAAAAATGAATTACGATTCTTTTCCTTGACTCTTAAAATATTAAACCTTATAACTGTTGGACATATGCTCCACCTAAAATGTAACTGTTAAGATATGTATTGTACCCTCATCCCCACCTCAGTAAACAATGTATTTTTTGCTCATGAAGCTCAATTTGTCTTTTTATCCTTTAAATTCTAGTGGTGAACATCATCAGTAGAGAATCTTAGGAAATCAGACAAGAGCACAGGAAGCATCTGCTGTAGGCGGTGTGAATTGGGGACAAGCCCACTGGTTCATGTCTAGAATCCTAAATCCTACCAGTACCTGCCCATCGATCTCCTACAACAAGCCTCATGCAGGTTTGAATTCTTAAATGTGTAAAGTTAAGGGGGAAAGCCCATGATCTTCCTCACCAGCAATTTCTAGGTTTTAGAAGTGAATGATCCATCATGCTCTGAAAAGAACTTTGCTCTTTGAGAAAATCATTTTGATTATTCTTTTTAATAACAATAGCCCATTGATCTGTCTGCATTTAAAGCTGGCAGATCAGGAGAGAAGGAGGTGGCACTTGTATTCCCATCAGTGGATTCTTTAAACACACCCAGCCCCGCAAGAACTGCTTAATGACTTCCGTTGGCTATCAAGTCCTACTGTAGCCCTCCCCGTACACCGGCAAAGCCCACGAAGTCTGAGCAACCTGCCCACAACCCTCCTTCATCCTTCTGTCTAAACACCCTCCCCAGGGAACTGTGTCAGGTGGTTTAAGGAAAAGAGCATCATTCTTTTTCCCATGTGTGGACAGTGACTAGATATTTCCACATTCCGGGATGAGTGACAGACAATGACTGAGGACCTAGGATGTTCAAAGCAGGGGCTGTGCTGGGCCGTGGGAAACGTGTCGGCTTAGCACCAGGTAGACCCACAAGTTCCCTGGGCTGGATGCTTCTGCCCTTGCTGTGGGAGAGAGCCAGAGGAAGGAGAAGTAAGCACTAGCCAGCTAGTCACAATCAGTATTTATCACTAAGTGAGACGGACAAAAAGCCAAGGATCTTTTGGTCTTTCTCAGAGAAAACTAGGAACTAGCATTTGGTGAGCGGGGTTTTATAAAGAGGCTGCCGTAGTCTGACAAACCACTCCCCGATCCCCACCATCAATCCCAGCCTCAAGAAGCCTGTGTCAGGGACATCATTTGGACCAAGCTTAGCCTCTGAAAGTAACTGAGGAAGGTCCTGCCAAAGAGGGTATATGCCTCTTTTCAAAGAAAACAGCAGAAGCTAACACACATTGTAAACCAACTATACTCCAATAAAAATTAAAAAAAAAAAGAAAAGAAAACTTCCTGTCTCTTGTTCAATCATTGCTGAGGAATGTCTTCATTTCAGACAGGAAATACCCTGCTTTGTGGGGATTTCTCTGTCTCAGGAAGACCAGAAGCCCAGCACTGTGGGCAGTGGCACAGAGGGGCCCACAGAGGTTGCAGACTTCAGCTCTGCTCATACACGTGCTCACTGCAGGGCAGGTGTCTTTGCAGCCAATCACAATTTTGCATCCAAGGATTATCTCAGGTTAAATGAAGCATCGTGTAGGCTGCGTGAAACCACTTAGAAGAAGATGAACCTGTCATGTAATGAAGAAACACTTTGCAGTCCAACCTGCCACGTACTAGCCTGGGGATCTTGAAAAAGGTGTTGAAAATTGTTGAACTTTGTTCAACCTAGGAAAAAATAGCACCTCAAAATCCAGCTCTACTGCTTAGAAACTAAGCAATTTGGACAAATTATTTACCCTCACCGAACACATACTTTCTTATCTAGAAGATAAGGCTAATGACAATTACAGTTCTTACCTTGTAGAGTTGTTACGTGAATTAAGAAAATGTAGGTAAAATACTTAACATAATACTTAGAAGGTAGTAGGTATCCATTAAACGTTAGACAAGATTTATGTGTTCAATATTCATCTGCTCATTTATTCAGTTCAAAAGGTATGGGAATTAAATAAGAAAAGATATGCCGAATGCCTATCTAAATGTCCCACACACAGTAGGTACTGAACACAATTTATTTCTCCTCTCCTTTTCACAATTAGGAAACTATGATCCAGAGGCACCAGGTCCATTCTACCTTATTTAATGTTGCTGCTAAGCTGTCTCTGTATCAGGCAAGTCCCCTGCAGGAAGAAATTGAAAGTGAGAAAGGGACAGAGAGAAACCTGAGAATCTTGTATCTGCTTTAATTGATTTACTTCAGGTCAAACTCAAGGAGCAGGGACATAAGTGGAAGTCCATTTAGCTGACTTGAAAGCTCTGTTCTTGACCTCGGTGGGCTGGGAGGTCTTTGAGCTCATCTGAGTTTCTAAGTCTTTGGTCAGAAAGAAAAATTTCTCAGCTGCTTTTTCATGCCTTCGAAATGAATTAATTTCCTAAATGGAAAATTGAAGTAATTAGGTTATAGACTGAGTGACATTTACTAAGGTGAAAAGCAGGGAAATTTTTATATCCTTTATTAAACAGTTATTAGATGTATTAAGCCATATGGAATAATTAGTTTTATTCCCCCAGACGTGATTATTCTTTTCATGCTAAGGCAAGCTCAGACTCATAAGGATCCAACAGACCGTGCCTATTCACAAAAGCACCAAGTCGCATTTTCAGCCTTGTTCCCAGGACCAGTGGCTCACTGGGCAGGTAGGCAGAGGGGCTCAAGGAGACAGATAGAACTAGGTTCTCATGATGGCTCTCAGCCTTCTTCACGTACTTGGATGTGCCTTTCTCAGGAACGTTTCATTTTATCCTACCAACCTGCCCAACAAGGAAATTTACTCATTGGTTCAAAACTATTTTTAATAGCACCTACTATGTGCCAGACGCTGTTCTAAGGTCTACAGCAGTGAGAATAACAGACAAGACTTCTCATCTCTGTGGAATTTGCATTCTAGAAGGGGAAGGTTGACAGGAAATTAAATAAGTAGAATCCATAGTAAGTTAGAAGATCGTTTGGGTAGAGAAAAGGGCAAGTCCTACAGAGAGGTGCTGTTTTAATAGACAGTTGAGGGAGGTGAGGGAGCTAGCCACACAGCTGACTGGGGAAGAGCATTCTAGGGGAAGGAATCACCGTGGGCAAATGTCTGACATGGCCAGCGTTCCAGGAACCCCCAGCAGCAGTGGTCCCAGTGACTGGTTAGAGGGTGGGTAAGAAGGAGGTCTGAGAGGTGGGGGAGGACAGTCACTGGGAAGATTTTGACTCATTCTGAGTGAGACAGTAAGCCACTGAGAGATTATGAGCAGGGGCACTCCCATTAAGAAAGCACACGGGGCTTCCCTGGTGGCACAGTGGTTGAGAGTCCGCCTGCCGATGCAGGGGACACGGGTTCGTGCCCCGGTCCGGGAGGATCCCACATGCCACGGAGTGGCTGGACCCATGAGCCATGGCTGCTGAGCCTGCGCATCTGGAGCCTGTGCTCCGCAATGGGAGAGGCCACGACGGTGAGAGGCCTGTGTACCACAAAAAAAAAAAGAAAGAAAGAAAGAAATCACACGGATATCCTTAAATGAGTTACATGAGTATTATTTCTCCAACAAGCCTTGCTTCCCACCTCCATTTCCTAAATGCCAAATGACCCCTTTGTCTTAAAGGTATAGTTTCCCACTGCCTGATCTTCATTGTTTTGAGGTCTTGACAAAGCAAGGAGGCCATAGGAATAGCACCTGGCACAGGATTAGATTTATTTTTAGAATATCGATTGATTCAGAGCCCAGAGAGAAAGCCTGTGTCTTCTGATCCAAAGCTGTTACTTGAACATGTCTCTGCATCTTCCTTAGCCTCAGTCTTCATAGTTGATGAGTAATTGTGAAGATTACATGAGGCAATGCATTTCAAACGTTTGACATAAAACCAGTGCTCAGTAAACATTAGCTATTTTTTCTTCAGGAATGACTTCTTATTTCTAAGTACAATTCCATCTTTAATTCCATGTTCTTGAGCTTCCTTCCTACCTGGAGAAGGCTCCTTGGCTCTCACCTTGGAAGCCACATGCCCGATCCTGCTTCCTGGCCAGGTTCTGTTTAGTGCCACCATCTTCCCCAAGGTGTTCCTTCAACTCCCTTTCGATCAGGACTTCTCACTGGGTAGTGCTACTAGATTTTACATGTGTAGAGGCTAGGGATACTGCCAGGCACCCTACCTTGCACAGGACAGCCTACAACAGAGAATTATCTGGCCTCAAATGGCAATAGTGCTGCTATTGAGAAACTTTGCAGCTGACAATACATCATGTGTGGCATCACACTTTCTTTCATGTGTATAGGTATGTATATAATATATACATCTGCTTCTTCCCAATGGGCTCTGTCTGGTTCACCATATCCCCAGCCACTCTGGCACAGTTCCGGACACGTAGTAGGTACAGTTATTGAGTGAGTGAGAGTTTGCCAAAATAGAACTTTATGGAAACAACTTTACCATACAACCCCTACTGATATGTTGACCAAAGTGCCAGAGATTTGGACTCCAAGTAAAAATTTCCATATTATGGTCCTTAAATTTCCATACATAGTTTAAGAGGCCATTGCATCCTAAGTGGATAAAATAAAATAATAAAATAAAACAAAACAAAATAAAACAAATCAAAATAAAATAAAATAAAACAATCTCTTGCAATTATTCTCAAACACAATATTAAGGATTTAATGCAGAAGAAAAATATAATATGCTTAATCTGATTAACATCCTGAGTGAGGGGACACAGAACGCTGTCAATGACGGTGGCCTTGTTGAAATGGAGGTGGGGTCACCTGGCCGGAGGAACCCCTGGCAGGCAATTCAGGGGCCGGATCTGCAATACTTTCTGCAACCTCTGCTCCCCTGAGCGGCCACCACAGTCAAGGCTGCTTGTAGCACTCACCATCTCTTCTCAAGAATTATGCTGGTCCATGCAGCTTCTTTGTCCACGTGGGCAGGTGCAGGAGCCAGAGAGTGGAGGTGATGTCAAACACCACTTGCCCCCATGGTTGCAGCCTGGCCTCTTTGCATGAAAGTCACAACCACTTGTGGGACCCTGCTCTTTTCTTTCAGCTTAGCTCATCTTATCAGTATTCCCATTCTCTAGAGAAATGTATCGTTACTACACAGGGCAGAAATAAAGTGTCCAAAATAACTTGGAAACCAAAGACCTTCCTGAGACTGAAATTCCCAAGAGTCACATGTAATGGATAAAGCCAACCATCTGAAGAGAAACCAGTCCTAGGAGATGGTCTGTAAGTGGGTGGAGAGGAGACATTGGAACATCGCAGTCCAACAAATGCAGCTGGGGTTGAATGTCTAGGAAACATGTTTGAATACAAAAGAAGGTGTTAACCTAGGCTACTGGAATTTGACCGAAAAAAGACTGTTAGCAGAAAGGGGTGTTTGCATGAAGTCTAGAGAAAGGGGACTCATGGTTGTCCACCTCTCCCCCCCTTCTAGAAATTTCCATAACATGGCTTTGTCCTAATAAGCTCCCTCTTGTCCTCCTTTGCTCACCTTTCTTCTTCTCTGAGTCTGTTTCCTCCTCTATCAAGTGGAAGGAATAGCATCCACATTGTCATACAGAATTGGGCACATTGTAGGTACTTGGTCAATGTTCATTTGCCTTCTACACATTTGAAAGTCTCCTTTCATCTCTGCCCAAATAAAACTGCCCTTTCCTTGGTGCAGTTAATCTTAACTAAGTGTTAGGAAGAAAGCCCTTTAAAAAAATGTATATTAATGTGTTCCTGACTAATAATTCATTAGCCCTTCAAAAGGCATCTGGTATTTTTAGGGTCCAATGACAACCCAAAAGGTTCATCACTTTTTTTTTTTTTTTTTTTTTTTTGCGGTACATGGGCCTCTCACTGTTGTGGCCTCTCCCGTTGCAGAGCACAGGCTCCGGATGTGCAGGCTCAGTGGCCATGGCTCATGGGCCCAGCCACTCTGCGGCATGTGGGATCCTCCCGGACCGGGGCATGAACCCGCGTCCCCTGCATCGGCAGGCGGACTCTCAACCACTGCGCCAGCAGGGAAGCCCCCAAGGTTCATCACTTTGTAGGCATGTTGATTTCAAACAGTATGATACAATAAAATGGAAAAACTCAGCTAATATTGACCAGGAATCAGCCTCCGGGTATCAGCTCCCTCAAAAGCTTAGCATCTCCCAACATCATCTTCTACTCCTGAAACCAGAGATCCTCTGAGGGTTTTGAGTGTAACTTCCATGCCTTTTTGGCCAGTGTTGCCCGTGTTAAGCTGGTTCTATGCAAGCCTCTCCTCTCCATCAGGCACATAGCACAAACACAGAGCTAAGAACCCTGTCCTTACCCCTCCTGTACTTTGTTACTTGTCTTGCAGTGACCTGGGGGGGAGGAGGACTGTCCACACAGCTGTGCATGCCAGGTCAGTAGGATATAGCAGTAACAGTGCCTGAAGTGCAGGAAGTCTCCTGGTGCCGGACGGAGTTACTCTGATTTCTACCAAATAGCCAAAAAAACCATGTTTGTCCCCACTGTACCAAACACAAAAGGATAGAATTGTCCCTGGATTCCTCAGCATGAGACACTGTGATCATGAATTTGGAAGGACTCAGTCAGACTGACCTGGGTATGGCTCTCAGATCCATCATTTGATAGTTTGCCATTTTGGACTTGTTATCTAATCCTTCAAAGTTCAAGTATCCTGCTCTCTAAAATGGGCTAGGAATGGTAACTGCCTCCCTGGAAGGGTAAACTGAGATCGGACGGGTACCAGCTGAAGCCGACACCTGCACTCACAAAGGGGCTCAACACATGTGAGCTGAGCTGGAGTCACTATCGTCGGTGCTGTGGCTACCACCTCCAGGGGAAGCAAGACTTCTGAGTTTCCCTGGTGGCGCAGTGGTTGGGAGTCTGCCTGCTAATGCAGGGGACTCGGGTTCGAGCCCTGGTCTGTGAGGATCCCACATGCCACAGAGCAACTAGGCCTGTGAGCCACAACTACTGAGCCTGCGCATCTGGAGTCTGTGCTCCGCAACAAGAGAGGCCGCGATAGTGAGAGGCCCGCGCACCACAATAAAGAGTGGCCCCTGCTTGCCACAACTAGAGAAAGCCCTCATACAGAAACAAAGACGCAACACAGCAAAAATTAATTAATTAATTAATTAACTCCTACCCCCAACATCTTCTTTAAAAAAAAAAAAAGAGAGAGACTTCTGAGTCCTTTTCAAGCTCCAGGTGTGCCCTTGGGCATCCCATGCTAGAACTGGGTGAACTGCCTTCTCCTCCTATGTCTACACCAACCATCCTCACAGTTAGATGCCTTCCAGTCAGTCCATCATCAAGGGATGCATTTCTTTAATGCTCTCATGCACCAGCCTGCCCATTCTCTCCAGCCTGATGGTTTTCCTAAGAGGGAAACAGTTGTTTCTAAAAGGTGAAAATTCAAGCACATGGATGACAGTGAAGCAGAATTTTCATCTCCTTCCAACACTTCTGTGAGATTTGCCGGTCACTGTCCACCAACATCTTAGAATAACAGAAGCCTCACCACCCCCCAACCCCCCCGGCCATCTCTGTCCCCTGCACTTGCACCTGTCACTCTCCACAGCCAGCTCCCACCACAAAGCCAAGATCCGCTGTCTCATCTCTGCTCCTTTAAAAGATGTGTTGTAAGTGAAAAGCTCGAGGCATTAAGAAATGCAAAAATCAATCCTACAATGTGTTTAAGCAGAGCAAATTCCATACAAAGCCCTAAAATAATGACTGTGTCAAGGCAAATGGTTTATCGCCGGCATCTTGGTAGCAGATAAAATTATAGTATTGGAAACTTGACAGTGGAATAATACAAAGGAAATTAAGTGAGAAAAAAAAAAGACCCTGTTTCTAATCTGTGCTGCTTTTTTCAAAAATATACCTAGGATCGGCTGTCCTGCAAAGCGTCTGAGACTGGTGAGGCAAAAGATGACTTTTGACAGCAAGGTTAAAGTTCTAGCAAAGTCACGTGCCAGTTGACTGTGCTAAAGCCTGTTCTCTGGAGGGCGTTGCCCCTGGTGTGTTGTCTCATAGAAAGGTTTCAGGGAGGCACCGGAAAATGTCAGAGCACGTCCTCTCCCTCCACTAACTCCTCAGCTGTCTCTCCCATCCGCCCTGAGAGCCCCAAGATGCATCCTGCCCTGTGGGTTTGCCTTCCATGTTCCCGCCTGCAGGCATTCCCTTCCTGGTCCCTTCAAGTCAGAGGGGGAAGCTGAGCCGTTGTCAGGCCGTGTCATTTAGACAGAGCGCAGACACCCTATGGTGATGTCACCAGCCACGGCACTTCAGAGATGTCAGCTACCCGCAGCCCAATTCATCAGGAAACTAGAAATATGACAGTCCTTGGAGATACGTGGAGAGACTAGCAGAGCAACTTGGGTTTCTCATATTAAGAAAAATAGAGGCGGGAGGACTGTTTCCATAGATAGTCTAATGAGTTTTGAGTAGGGAAGAAAGAGTAGCAGTGATTTTAGATAGAATTGCCACCTAAGGCTCTCAGATCTAACTGGTAGCAGACTCTGACGACCTCACGTGCCATCTCCTGCCTAGCTCCAGTTCAGAATCTATAAAGCTCTAACTAGGACCAAGGTCAGAATATTTTTCTTAACACCGGGAAGTAGATCACAGCATATTTCATGAAGTATTTTTATCAGCCCTAAAATACCATGCCATCCTATGACAGCAAGAATGGGCTCAGTTAAGCAAATATTCCTAGAGCACTTCCTCTGTGTGTGAGGACCTGCTGGGGGCTGTGAGAGAAGCAAGTTAAGAAACACATCATTTGTGTCATTAAAACTCACATCACTCGTGCCATTAAGATTCTCAAATTCTATTGGAGCAATTAGACACAGACGTAAATGACCATGAAATATGGAGCAAAGGGTAAGTGTCGTTGAGAAGCATAAGATGCTGCAGGGATTCAGAGGAGGGGGAGATCACATCAGGTTAAGGACTGAGAAAGGCCTCAAAGGACAGAAGATTAGAAATTATCTCAAAAACAGAACAAACAGATTAGTGAACTCCAGCCTGAGGGAACCACATAAATAAGGCATGGTCATAAGAAAATGCAGGTATCATGGGTATTTATCCACCTAGTCATTAGTTAGGTCAACATTTATCATGGACCTGTTATATGCCAGGCCCTGCTCCAGGCATCAGAAGCAGAGAAATGAATAAAGCAGACGCTCCGGAGCTTGGAGACTAGTCACACATCCATCGATTAAAAAATATCACAATGAGTGACAATCAGAATAGGGCAACAGGAGAGAGCATGACATTCAGATGAGATCTGCATATTATGGACCCAACCACGAGAAGGAAGGATTCCTGGTGGAAGAAAGAGGTGGCAACAGGCTTCAAGGCGGAAATGACCTTGACTGTTTGCAGAAGGCCAGCGTGGCTGGAGCAGAGACGGGGACGGGAGAGGGGGTCCAGGGTGGGCAGAGACGAGGCCGCCTGGGGCGTCATGTCAGCCAGGGTTCAACGTTGGGATTTTGTTTTAGGAGAGTTGGGAGCTCTGTGCAGTGTTCCAAGCAGGAGGGGACGTGATCTGATTCACGTTTTGGAACAAAAATGCTTCATGCTATGTGGTCATGACTAGGATGGCAGCGGGGACTCCTGAGAAGAAGGGAGAGTTGTTAAGAGCACATTGAGGTGAATCTGGGTTGAGATCAAAGAGAAGAGCAGTAAATTGTTAAGGAAATTTGCTGAGTTCAAATTGGTCGCGTTTGCTGATAGCATTGGTCTGAGCCCTGAAGGAAAGAGAAGAAGGAAAGAAAACTCCGAGACTTTCACCATAAGGCACTGGCTAGCTAGTCTAGTTTATGAGATGGGGATGCCTGTGTGAGGGTAAATTTAGGGGGAACATTCTATTTTGTCCTAATTAAATTTGAGATTACCGTAAGATTTCATGGTGAGATGCCAAGAAGAAATATACAAATACACAATTCATTTTGAAAGAGAAATAGAAAAATAAGGTAGTAACTGGAAGAAGATGTAAACTTTTTTGTCTGAAGACAAGAAGTATTGGAATATTTTCATATAATTTTCTCCACCCAAATACAGTGGATAAACCAAAAATATATGTCACAATTCATAGCCATTTCTGATACAAAAAGGACATAGAACAGTTAACTGTAATAAACCCAAGAAATGAAAATTAGAAGAAGAATGAGGTAATACTTTTCCCCGTAACAGAGTGGAAAAATACAAAAAAATATAAATAACACCCAATGTTGATGTGGGGTGTAAATTAGTACACAATTTTTTTGGAGTCAGTGTGGAAATAGCTATCAAAAGCAGTTAGGTCAAACAATTCCATTTGAAATTTATCCTGTAGAATCAAAAATGAAAATGATTGTATAGGGAATTGCTTGGTGGCCCAGTGGTTAAGACTTGGCCCTTTCACCACCAGGGTCCACGTTCAATCCCTGATCAGGGAACTAAGATCCTGCAAGCTTCCTGGCATGGCAAAAAAAAAAAAAAAATGTATAAGGATGCTCATTGCCTCATTTCTGATAAGGGAGTAATGAAGAAGATCATTTTACATCTACAATATATAAAGAAATACTGTCTCAACACACTGACATGGAAAGATGTCTGTAGTTTAAGTGAAAAAAAAAGCAAATTGCATTATAGTGTATAGCATGTGATTCTAATTTTATCATAAATATTTGCCTATGCATATGAAAAATGTTATAAATGTGAGCAAGAATCAGAAAGGCACCAATTGGATGACTCACTAAAGCTGTCATTGGGAATTGACAAGGGGAAGGGGGGTCTTCCTTCTCACTTTGTATATTTCAGTATTATTGAATTTATATAATAAGGAATATCAGTTTTCAAGTTTAACATTAGAAATTAAAGATAAATATTAGAAATTTAGACAAGATGGAACACAAAGAGTAGAGCTCAGAGCACTAAACAAGAACCTTCTTAGTGCTAGTGAGGATAAACGGTCATGCTCAGACACTGATGGTGGAGCGTTAACCTGGCATATTTCTGGAGGGCACCCTTGGCAATATGTATGGATGTCTTTGAAGTATTTATATACTTAGATACACTAAATACACTTCTACGAATCTATCCAAAGGGCCAATTCAGATACACAAAGATTTATAGAAAAGGATGCTCATTGCCACGTTAGTTATAATAGTGAAAATTTTAAAGAAACTTATTATTTGATATTAGATTAATCATTTTGTAAATTACATTCAACGGACCAGAAGACAGCATCCAAAATCACATTTTTGAAGATTATTGAATCGTATGGGGAAATGTTTACAATATGTGCTAAGGATAAAAACACAAGACACACATTGCTTCACACAGCATAATCCTCATTTTACACACACTTAAATGTATATACATCCATTAACCTGAGGAAAAACTCATCCAAAAAGTCAACAGTGTTGATTTCTTGGTAAGAAAATTAGAATTTGTTTAATTTATTCTTTTTATAATTTTAGTTTTTCCTAAATGTTCTTCAATGAGCACTCATTCCTTTATAATCAGAATGACTTTTTGATTTTTTTCTTTGTTTCTTTCTGTTTTTTTTTAATTTTTATTGGATGGAGTATAGTTGATTTACAATGTTGTAAATTACACACACCTGTTAGTTTCAGGTGTACAGCAGAGTGAATCAGTTATACATATACATACATTCACTCTTTTTTAGATTCTTTTCCCGTATAGGTCATTACAGAGTATTGAGCAGAGTTCCCTGTGCTGTACAGTAGGTCCTTATTAGTTATCTATTTTATGTATCGTAGTGTGTGAATGTCAATCCCAATCTCCCAATTTGTACTTACCACCCTTTCTTCCATGGTAACCATAAGATTGTTTCCTACATCTGTAAGTCTATTTCTATTTTGTAAATAAGTTCAATTGTACCAATTTTTTTAGATTCCACATATAAGCTATATCATATGATATTTGCCCTTCTCTGTCTGACTTACTTCACTCAGTATGAAAATCTCTAGGTCCACTCATGTTGCTGTAAATGGCATTAATAAGAGAAGAAATAAATTAGTACACCTGTTTGTCCCAAAGCTCATTGGATTTTTTTTTGTCTTTTTGCTCAACTTGAAAAGTCTCTGAAAATAACTCAACTAAAGGGAAAATTACCTCAGTAAAGCAGCTGCATTTCACACATTCCTCACTGCCCACTTTCTACACATTCCCACTCATCTTCTTGATGTTGAGATGCATTAATGTTCGGGGTCCCCTGTTCCTGGGAGATATACGAGCCCGAGCCCGGCAGCAGCTGTTAGTACAACAGAAGGGCATTCCTCAGCAGGGATTGAAATGGATGTTATTGACTCAAACTCGATTGCATTACAGGCATGTAAATCACGTGCACACATGTGGAACCAAAGGGTCCAAGCGTCAGCGAGCCGAAGTCTGTGTAAATGACACCTTGTCAATCTTCATCCTCTGTCCCTAAAGCAAGTCTACTTCCAGCAAAAGTTGGGTCATTCTGCACATAACCCAAAACGATTTCCACCCAATGCATCCTACACCACAGGGACTTCGTGTGGCCCGAGTGTAATGTAGATGCTGCGGGTGCTTCCAACAGCCTAAGCCTCAGCTGGAACCCAGAGCAACAAATTTAATACGCTCAGGTCTCCTAACAAACCCTCCTTGAAAAGCCTCTGGCTGGGCTGACAGTGACAGAATTACACAAGCTTCTTCTTCTCTGAATTCATATTCTTAAGCTCAGCAAGAGTCGTGTTATTAGTTCATGTTAAAAAGTTACCAAAGTAGCTTAGCACTTGACACATTTTGTAATTTCATCATTAGAACAGCCCTATGTGTCAGAGAGCCTCTAGTATCCCCATTTTTATAGATGAGGAACTGGGACTCAGAGAGGTTAGGAAGAGTGCCCAAAGTCACACAGCTCATAGATGGTAGAGCTGGGATTGGAATTCAGGCGATCTGGCTCTGAATTCCCATGCACGTCTGCTGTGTGTGATATCCACCACATGGGTTTTAACAGTACCAATGTCATGGGACTATTGTGATACAATATACAGAGTGCTTATCTTTTACTCGGTACAATGTAAGCTTTCAACGAATATTAGCCACTGTGATTAAACCTCCAATAAAAGGCTTCAGGAAGAGAGAAGGAAGAACCAAGCTTTCCAGGGACTTCTGTTACCATCCAACCCTCTGTCCTACAGTCATGTTCCCCTTGGTACAAGGTGACATTTAAACCACTTTGCCAAGTGGAAGCTGCACATCTTCATGTGCCTTCAAGCTCCGATGGCCCCAGAGAAGGAAGAATCCAGAGAGAATCTGGGCAAGTGTTCAAGTTGACCCTGTGTGATGTGACCTGGGTGGGCATCCTCTCCATGCTGGTGGAGTGAGATAATGAGTCCTGCCCTCATTGTCTTCACATGCTAATCAGAATTAATCGGCTAAAATCATTTTAAACTCTGGGTCCTCTACATCTTGGTGCTTAATTATGATATATCATTTGCTTGGAACAAGTACTTGGACCCTGGAAATGAATCCTCTCTCCTTATCCCTTTAATGAAGATTCAGTCCTGGACTTGTGCTCAATCACAGCTTCTTGAAATTCAAGGAAAATAACAAATGGTGATTTTTCTCTCTCATTTCTTAACCAAATGGTTTAAATAGGATAAAGAGCCTTTTTTAAACCATGGACATTTTTTTTTCTTTTACAAGCCCTGTAAGGTTGTTCATTTAGTGGGACAAATATTGTTATATGGTCCGGTCACATACCTTGAAGTCACAGTACATTCTAGTCTCTTCCATCAGGATCATTTAATGCTTTACTTGTAACCTTGCTACTTGCCACAGAAGCCACTCGCTGCTAAGCCATCTTCAACCATGTTCCACGGGACAAACGCCCATTGGCACGACACCGCCCCTTCCAATTACACATGGTGCTCCCAAAACATCAGACATTCCCTCTCGTCCCTGCCTCTTCATCCTCTCAGCATCTTCATTCTCAGTACTGAACAGAACCACAGTTACAACGACTGCAAAATGATATGCCTAGAAAACAACTAGGCCTTTGCATAAAGAAATCCAGTCATGCTCCACTCAGCTGATCTTGAATACCTGAGTACACTTACTTGGATTTTATGACAATCGATCTAGAAAGGGCCTGGGTGGCCCACCCACTGCTCACACCTCCCCCACCCTGCCCAAGTTTCTTTTTTTTTTTTTTTTCAGAAAATATGACTGTATTATATGGATGCAGGCAGGTCTTATACATCTAAGCTTTTTATTTATTTGCTATTTGTTCCTTCACCTTGTCTTTTTTTAATCAATATATTTTAGTGAAATATAGTTGATTTACAATGCTGTGTTAATTTCTGCTGTACAGCAAAGTGATTCAATTATACATATATAACACTCTCTTTTATATTCTTTTCCCTTATGGTTTATCATAGGATGTTGAATATGGTTCCCTGTGCTCTAGAGTAGGACCTTGTTGTTTATCCATCCTGTATATGAAAGCTTACATCTGCTGACCCCAACCTCCCACTCCAAGTTTCTTTTAAGTCAAAGGAAACTATTATCCTATAAAGGCTTTAAAATGCACCTGTCTTCAGCATCTCTAAGCCATTATAAAAACCACACAACTAATCCCTTGGCATATGCCCTGACCCTAAACGCGGGAGGCGATTCAGGCCTTCCTGTCCTGCAAAACCCTTTGGGGTGTAATGTGATGAACATCTCCTGACCTCCGTGGTTAGCCCAGGCTCTGCTGTCAAGATCCCAACCCCCTGCATCCCTCGTGCCTGAGCCCGGACGGCCCACCCACACTTCCACCAGCACTTCCAGGAAGTTGCTGAAGGACGGATCCCAGCAGACAACCCCAGATTCAAGGATGCCTGAAGGGTAGAGCCTTAACATGCATTCACATTTTACAGATGGAAGAGTAATGCAGAAATAATAAGAATCGTTCCCCAGATAACGGGATGAGTCAGGAGGTTCCAGGAATAGCCTGCAGATTTCCATATCCTATTACCATTCAGCATCACCACCAGAAGACTTCTGTGAGGGCATGATGACCTCACACATGTTCTCAACCCAAAAATATTTGTCTTGAATCCTTTTCCAAATCTTCTCAAGCTGTAATAAACTCAGCTTGAAACCTTTTTTTCTTCCATTTGACAACCAAAAATCAGTGCTAAAATCCTACTTTAAATGTGTATTTATAAATTTGAAACTTTCTTTGGAATTACCAGTCATAAATCCAGGGTACAAAAGGCCTTTCTTTCTGTCCAGATTTATGAGAACCCTGAAGGCGGTCTGGAAAGTTGTGCATTACGTTGTCAGATAGGCAAGTGCTACTGAAGGGCCATCAGCTATTATATTTGACAAGGAAGATGAGAAAATTCTCCAAGGCCTGGAAATGGACAAACGTGGACTCATATGAATAAGAAGGGAGGACGGGGGCTGGGGGGAGGAAGACCTACCTCAGTGGTAATTACAGGCCGGTCAATGAAAGTTTGATGTTTGATTAAATATTAGAATTTATTCCAAATAAAGGAATATGTGTGTATTTTGCAAATACGCACTAAGAATCATGATTGTAAAAGTGGGAGAAAATCCTATCTAACTCATTCCAGCTCCTCCTCTGACAATCACGGGTCTCAGACCTACGGGTTGACTGAAGGGCACAGTCTATCAGGGCTCAGTAAGAATTTTAATTTTGAAAACAACAGAGAAAGGCAATAGACTAGGAGATTCAGACAGGCTCTCACGAGCCTGTGGGGATGCTGCAAAATAACAATGTCCAGTGAAGCAAAGGGATGAAGGCAGCCCATGGTCCTCACCGTGCTTTCCTTTATTTTTTTAATTAATGTTTATTGGAGTACAGTTAATGTACAATGTTGTGTTAGTTTCTGCTGTACAGCAAAGTGAATCAGCTATACATATACATATATCCACTCTTTTTTAGATTATTTTCCCATATAGGTCATTACAGAGTATTGAGTAGAGTTCCCTGTGCTATAAAGTCCTTACCAGTTATCTATTTTATATATAGCCGTGTGTATATGTCAATCCCAATCTCCCAGTTTATCCTTCCCCTTCCTTTCTCTCTTGGTAACCATGCTTGTTTTCTACATCTGTGACTCTATTTCTGTTTTGTAGATAAGTTCATTTGGACCATTTTTTAGATTCCACATATAAGCGGTATCATATGATATTTGTCTTTCTCTGTATGACTTACTTCACTCAGTATGACAATCTCTAGGTCCATCCATGTTGCTGCAAATGGCATTATTTCATTCTTTTTTTTGGCTGAGTAATATTCCATTGTATATATATGTACCACATCTTCTTTTTTTGGGGGGGGGTACGTGGGCCTCTCACTGTTGTGGCCTCTCACTGTTGTGCCCTCTCCCATTGCGGAGCACGGGCTCCAGACATGCAGGTTTAGTGGCCATGGCTAACAGGCTCAGCCGCTCTGCGGCATATGTGATCTTCCCGGACCGGGGCACGAACCTGTGTCCCCTGCATTGGCAGGCAGACTCTCAACCACTGCACCACCAGGGAAGCCCTGTACTGCATCTTCTTTATCCATCCCTCTGTCAATGGACATTTAGGTTGCTTCCATATCCTGGCTACTGTAAATAGTGCTGCAATGAACATTGGGGTGCATGTCTCTTTTCAAATTATGTTTTTCTCTAGATATATGCCCAGGAGTGGTATTGCAGGATCATGATTTCCTATTTGAGTGGATGGTCAGGATGAGGAATTGCAGGCATGTTTATAAACAATGGCAAGTTCACCTGTTAGAACACAAGAAAGTTTTCAAAGCAACCTTGATGAATACAATGTATCAGGCCTAAAACCATGATGAAATTTAATAATGACACAACTCAGTGAAAAAAGAAAAGTTTAAGCATGTTGCATCACTAGTTCTACCAAGAGAAGACTACAAATGCAGTATCCTTATTTTAAAACACATAAAGTAAATTAAAATAATAAACTGTTGCCAGGAAGGAGTCCAAAGTAGTCTTCCTAGGTCATTGGCCCACCAACACTTCTAAGTAAATGAATGGGAGCTTACAAAGTGCCAAAGTGGGTATTTTGAACCCATTATTTGCTAAAAATTAAGTATTCCTTCCAAAGTTTGTTTTGCCATATTGATTTCCTAAAAAATATACATTGTTATAGATAATGCAAATACAAATGTCTCACTAGCCCCAGTGAATTACTTCAAATTCCTAATTGATGTAATATGAACCATTGAGTTCCCTTAGTACAAAGAGAGGGTATATCAGCCTTTTCCGAAAGCATGTTCTAGTGGAACTCTAGTCCTAAGAAATTCTATGAAAAACGTCTCAAAGTCAAATGTAATAACAATAATAAATAATAACCTTAGCAACAATTAACAAACTCACACACACCCATACACATTCATGCACACACTACTTTATACCAGGCACTCTTCTAAGAACCAATACACCTGGGAAGCCCAGCACACCCCATCTCCTCTTATCCACACACAATGTATACTGACTGTTTGCACTATGACAGGTCCTATAGCAAAGGAACCTATTTAACTTTCTTTAATCTGACACATCCTAGATTAATTCGACAATGGAACCCTATTTCTGCCTAACATCTATTAACAACAGTTGTGAGCTGTTGAGACGTATTTATTAATCCATTCTGAAAATATTCATGGAGTACTATTTTTGCCAAGCGTTGAACCAAGCAAATATTAGATAGAAAATAGTAGGGAACTGAAGATTCAGGTAAGAAACACAGTAAAAGACTAAACCAATAAAGCTTACAATACAGTCTTATTTTTATAAGAAACCAGAGGCTATGGCAGATGGATGCTTTGCAAAGATCGTAAAGCTGGGCCCTGCGATGACCAGACTGGGTCTGTGGCATCTGCAGTCTATTAAGCTTATCTGCAGACAAGCTGAAGAGTTTTGAGAACCCCTATCCCTCAAAATCAAGTTTACTTTAATTATCTTTAAATCAAGACCCTAAATAATGTAAATCTGCTTCAAATACAAAGGACATTTGTTCAGTTATTAGGCAAACTTCTTGGCTAAATGATCAAGTGGTAAAGCACGGGTCACCAAGAGGAGTTATAGCCCTTGAAATCTCCACTAATAGGATGTGTTGCCATATTTACTGTGTGGCCGCCTAGTGTGGCTTGAGGCAGGGACTTGAACTAGTACACCTCTGGAACTTTATCCCAGACCTTGAACGATGACTGCGGGAGACTACAGAATAACAGTATACGTAGATGGAAGGGAAGAAGATGACCTGCGAAGATCATCTCAATATTAAATGTCAAAGCCAAGATCAACTCTCTGCCTTTATTTAGGGGATACAGAGCATAGGAAAAAGGGAATGTAGACTATAATTGCCATAGCCTGTGTTTATACATTGGGTAAAATTTGCACACTTTACCGTATCTATTACCCCATCTACAGCAATTTCCATTTTCCCAAAGCAAACATTGAGAACGTAAATTTATAATAAGAATCAGAATGTCAGGATCCGCATTCTCTTAAATGGTGTCAAAACTCTTATGTAGCTCACTGAAAATCCTTTCTTTGGTTAAATCCTTACAACTAAGGACAATCATTCAGGCCGCCCCTCTGGTTTAAATACCACACTCTGGAGTCCACTGTACTCTTGAGATTGAACTCAATGAGGACCTCAAGAAGATGGTAAGGTAAGTACTTGTGCAAAAGCCATCAAAACAAACATGGCGTCCACACACTTATAAATGCCAACCCTGCTGCAAAGCCTGTGAGATCAATTGTTCTGGATGTTGAACTTGGGTGGGGACCACACTGCTGAGGGTAAAGTTAGCATGACAGCAAGCAAACCAACAAACCCCTAGGGTTTTGTGTGTGTGTGTGTGTTACACACATACACATACATACACACATGCATATACACACAATCGTCATATAAATTCCTCTTCTGTCTTTAAACACTGGGACTTGCTAGTGGTTTGGTCCCAAAGCCTCCTTACCTGCCACCAAAACTCTACTATACACACACTCATAAACACTTCCAGAGCCCACTGTGTGTCTGTTGCCATCTAATTTTAGCTATGTGCCATTTGCATCAATATATCAAGGGAGAACCCATGCAATATGCCTAGATCCTACAATGTCTGTACACAAATAATTCCTTTTAACACCAATATAGGGGAACAGATCTTCATATACCATAGATATTATTTGCTGTTTTTCTACACCCACTTAGGGCTCAGAAAAACATGATCTGACTGAATAAATGACAGCTCCTGTAGTTGTTAACTATTTTATGTGATGTATACGTCCAAAAAGACGTTTGACTAGTTGGTAGCTCTAATGAAAACTGCACTTTAGAACATTTCTAGCCATGATATACCATCCCCAGAATGATTCAGAAAATTTCAGACTTAGCTGCCAACATGACCAAAGTTGGCCTTGGAAAGTCAGTCCTCTGTTTAAAAGAAGTGCTTTTAAGTCTCCTGCAGAGTCCGTGGGACAAGTTTTCATTCTGCTGCTTCATTTTTCTGGTGTCTGCTCTCTTCAGAGGCTGAATGAAGGAAAACTGTATTCCCCGCCGACCCTCCCCCTTCCTCTGGGAGCACACGTTCCTGACCAGACTGTGTTGTGTTTGGTACTTTGAGACAGAGGAAGAGAGAAAATAGTCTGTAAAAAACAAATTTCCAGAATGTTCGTCTTTAGGGACTATTTCCTCCCCACTCCATTGCCCATCTCCCCCTGTATCTGACCCTCCCCAGCTCTCACCTTTAAATCCAGATGGTCAGAAGATTCTAATTCACTGTCCTTTCTTGCCAACTGAATGCACATTTTACAATCCACCAAACTGTAAAAGCCACTAAATGGCTGATAGTGAGGTTTGCAGAATTCTTTCTTCTTACCACTGTAAATCTGAATAGGTCTTTAAAAAAATCTCTAATTTTTAGTACCATTTTTCTAATTATTGATGACACTTCCATCATCTCCTCGTCTTTTATCTTCACAAGGTGTCTGTTCCTTTTTCAAAATCTGAGCCTCCCCGCATAAGGAAAAAAATCCCACATAAAATGCCTTTTAACATGAAAATATAACATAATTTTTATATCAGGTAAACTCGATGTACGAAATCTGATTCACTCACTCTTTGCAGAAGCTTTGAGGCCCAGAAATCAGTTTGGAGAAATTGGAAAATCTTAACAAATATCCAAGGGAATCCAATGACTTCTAACCAGGATATGAATTGAAGTCAAAGATGTTTGGGGCGGGGAGACACAAATCTGGAAACTGAATTATCGTAAGAAGGGGTTCATGAGTTACCAAAGATACATGAACATCATGTATTGTAAGTTATGTAAGTGCTAATTATTAATAGTAGTATTTTTATTAGTGCCCTACCCTTCCTTGTTTTTGAGCAGAATTTTGGGTTTCACCAGGCACGGTCTTGTCAAGTGAACGAGAAACAAGAGTCTGGACTTTCCTTATGTCATATAGAGTGAATTTCATTTCTAAATGTTCCTGGGTTGTTTTAGAGAGCTCACAATGCTTTTCCTCTGAGTGGCTTGAATCTCCTGGATAATTTATTTAAAAGATTTAACCGGCCCCTTATGGCTGGAATCCATTTTAATCTCTAAATTGACCACTCTTCTCAATTGAATTTAAAAATGAAGAGACTAGATGTTTTGGACTGGAGTAGTGACTTCATCCACTCACCTTGGCCTGGGCGTCTTAGCACAGCAGCTCTAGGCGGTGTCCTTGACCCTGCTCCTCAGTCAGTCCCACAGAGAGTGTCTACCAGGCATCTGAGCCCAGGAGTCTAGTCATGAAATTGCTGAGACCTCAGACAAGTACTCCACTTATCCAGAATGGCATCGTAGAAACTTCAACACAATGAGACATCTACTACATGAGAAACAATGTGCTAGCAATTCCAGAGATCATAGGAAAAAATCAAAATGTCCTCGCCTACAGATTGTTTACAGTGTGATAAGGGAATAAGACATTGCCAAGTTAATGTTAATAATTCAAACTATGACAAATTCTGAAGTGTAAGAATAAACAAACTTGAGGCACAGCTGGGGGAAAAAACAATTCCAACAGAAAGGATTGAAGAGATATGTTTGGAGTGAGACCTTATAACCCAGAACATTGGGTCCTCTCTCCCTTTCACCACGGGGCCCAGACTGCAGACAGTGGGAAACACCCAGCTTGGAGACACCACAGGTTCTCCATCGTGGCCCAGAATGAGTTTGGACTGCATGTGTTTGGGTGATTTCTCACATTCACGCAAGGAGGGGTGCAAAAGCTTGCCAAAAAGTGTAAAAGATAAAATCAGCTCTTTATGACAGGGAGACTGTTGTCTACCCCCAGAGGCTGATACTTCTTCACCTCTTTATCACCAGAGGCTTGCAAATAATTGTTCATCTAGTTCCCATACCTCAGGGATGGGTAAGACAAGCTGAGCAAAGTATAGAAATCTCTTCATATTAAATTATGAAAGACCTATTACACGAATAATGTCTTCTCTTAGTGTAATTTTATTTTCTTTGTCTTTAAGTGATTTTTATTAATCTATTCTTTTGGTTATAAATGTAGTGCATGCTAATGTATAATGTTAATAAAATACATTAAAAGTATAACAAATTAAATCAACTGCAATCCCTCTACTCAGAAACGATCACCCTTTTACATGACAGTGTGTTTTCTTCTAGCTTTTACTTATGAAATAGTAATTAATGTTGATGTCACATAAATGAGTCTCATAAGCACCCTTAGAGGTTTCCCTTAAGCAATTCTACATCTCATGGTTTTAAACTTGAAAATGTAACAGGATGTACGTGTCCATCAAGAAAAAGATTATATGGTAGATAAAATGAAACACAAAACATTAAATTTGTGACATGATCATCTTATGGGCAAATATGTGATAACAATAAAATTCCTAAGATATTAAAAATAAAGTAGTTCTTAAGTGACAACTAGGATCTATAACTAAAAAGTGGATGGGATGTGGCAGTGAATTTCTTTGTTTTAAAGATAACTGAGGGGCTTCCCTGGTGGCACAGTGGTTAAGAATCTGCCCGCCAGTGCAGGTGACACGGGTTCGAGCCCTGGTCCAGGAAGGTCACACATGTCGCAGAGCAGCTAAGCCCGTGCGCCACAATTACTGAGCCTGCGCTCTAGAGCACATGAGCCACAACTCCTGAAACCTGGGCACCTGGAGCCCATGCTCCGCAACAAGAGAAGCCACCGCAGTGAGAAGCCTGTGCACCGCAAAGAAGAGTAGACCCCGCTTGCTGCAACCAGAGAAAGCCTGCTCGTAGCAATGAAGACCCAACACAGCCAAAAATAAATAAATAAAATAAAATAAAAATAAATAAAGACAACTGAAATATTTCCTGCTAAGCAAACGTAGGGGTTCCGCACTAAAGGATGGATCACCCCCCACAAAGTGCTGGAGGAGAACCAGAGACCCTCTCGAGGACAGAGTCTCAGATGGGCCCTCCTCTGCCAGAGCTGACCTCCCCTCTTCTCATTAAAGAAACTGAGTTCAGGATGAGCAATCAAGGGAATGCTCAGAGGGGACCTGGTGCACAGACCAAGCACAGTCACCTCCTATTTCTCAGTTTGATGAGCAAACCACCTCCAAGAACGCTCCTTCCTGGTGAGCTGGGGCTCGCTCTAGACATTCCTGGGTTCTTTCCATGACTGCCATTCAGGCTACCTCCCACAAGCCCAGAGAAGCGAGTACAGGTGGTGTGCTGAGTCAAGCTTCCACCAGATGTCTGCTAACACATTGTCAGCAGAGTGGTGGAGAGAAGTGGCCAGAACAAGATGGTCCCTTCTGTTCCCAAGAACCATCTCCCATATCTGACTTTCCAACTCACCCATCAAGGCAGAGCTGCTTCCAGACCAGCCAATCACAGCACGGGTTTCTCCCACTCAGTCCTCACTGGGTGGATGGTTAACTTTATGTGTCCACTTGAGTAGGCCATGGTACCCAGATGTTGGATCAGACATGGTCTGGATGGTGCTGTGAAGATATTTTGAGATGAGAGTGACATTTAAATCAGCAGACTTTGAGTAAAGCAGATCGCTCTCCCTAGTGTCAGGGGGCCTCATTCAAGCAGCTGAAGGCCTTCAAAGAAAGACTACCTCCCAGAAGAGGGACTTCTGCCTCTAGATGGCCTTTGAACTCCAGCTGCAAATCAGCACTTCCGTGGTTTTCAGGCTGCTGGCCTGCCCTATGGATTTCAGTTTGACCATCCACAACGTCATGAGCCGGTTCCCTACTCTTTCTCCTTCTTCTTCTTCCTTCCCTCCCTCCTCCTCCAATTTCTTCTTTTTCTTTCTCTCTCAATATGTGTGTGTGTGCACGTGTGTGTGTGTATGTTTCAAGTTGAAAACCATGAGATGTAAAATTGCTAAATGTAAACTTCCAAAGGGACTTGTATAGAACTACTCATGTGACACCAAAATTAAGTTTTCATAAGCAAATCCCAGAAGAAAATACACCATAATATAAAAGGATGGTAATTTCTGAGTGGAGAGATCATAGGTGATTTTGTTCCGTTTGTTATACTTTTACTGTAGTTAACCAATGTTGTTAACTACATTAGCACACATTACATTTGTAATCAGAAGACTATATTAATAAAAATAATTTTTAAAGACAAAGAATGCATCCTATTGGTTCTGTTTCTCTGGGGAACCTGGACTCCTAAACTTCACCAGAACCAGCATTTCCTGCCACTCATTTGTCCTCCCACCACCCTGGCACAATTCCCACTGTTCCCAGCAGGACCTGCAGAGTGGGTCAGACTTGATTGGGATAAAAGGCACACATTCTATCATTTCCATGTCATTGGTGATAAAAACCAGGTTCATGAAGTTTGAATGACTCCTTCCAGGTCCCGGATCCATGGCTGGGGAGAGTGACCTCCCCCAGGCCAGAGGTCCCCACACCACAGGACCTTGACCGTGGCAGTCTCTACATCCACCATAGCCAGGAACGGAAGGCACGTGGCTTCTGCTCCCCCGCCCAGCGTGCTGTGTTCCTGAGCCCACTCTGCTCTCCTCCACAGCAGCGTGAGAGCCTAGGGACCCCAAAGGGAAGAAATGCTGTTCTCGAAAATACCTTCAATAGTATTACTTGAAATCGTTTCCAAAGGCCGGGCACCTAGAAAGGTTTGGTTCCTGTGCTACAGGAAATTATAGTCAGAGTTCTTAATTACTACACCCCAACCCCTGCCTCTGTCCCGGGGGCATACTACCTCAGTCTAATTCCAGAGTGGAAATAAAAGTTGTAAAGAAATTCTGAGCAAAGTCAGTTGCGAAGACAAAAACCATGAACCTCCTGGTTCCCATAGATTCAATCCCTAGTGCAAGACCCACAAGGAGCTTCAGAAATTTAAATCAGACTATGTACAATTAATGACCAGAAACTACAATTTCATGTTAATTCATTTTAATTAAAAATTTTTTCTTTGCTTATCTACAAAGGCCTACGGTCAGGGTCCCAGCAATCTAATCTTTGAATTCCCTGCACCATAGGCTTTACCTTTGCAGTTGAACGATAAAACAGTTCTCTGAACGATACCTGAGTGGTCCACTGGGGGCAAGGAGGAAGCTGGTAATAGGGCAGGAAGAGGCACAAAAAGGCAGACACTGTAAGTGACACATAAAGGTGATACCCAAGAGGCAGGAAGTTCATTTTGGATTATCAAGGCATTAGTCAGATTTCTCATCCTAGCACAGCACAAAACATTTCCCCCAACATCCCAAGGTGACTGCCATAATGTGGTTGGAGCACCAGAAATCAAGAAATTGGAGGGTTATAGATGGAACTGCTCCCCCATCTATCAAGTTCTGTAACGTCCCGCCTTCAAGGAAATAAGGGAGGGAAGCATCTGTTTCTTGGCATCTGGGTAGCAGAGAGCTGCTTGGTAATGTGGAAGGATGAGGGGAATCTGTTCGTTTGGGGGTAAGAGGCAGTTCTACCAACAGCATGAAAAGGAATCAGTCAGGAAACACATCATCCCTTCCCGCTGCATTCATGAGCATTGACAAGAGACCGCAAATAGATAAAAGATGCTTATTCACTTCTCCAAACAACATAATATACTCTCAGCCACAATTCTATTTTGTAAACATCATTATTTGTGAAATTTTCTCTCATATCCATCTTGAGGAAGGACAGTGAGAAGCATCCATTTTAAGCCCCTGCTGTAATTAAGAATGTTAACAGCCAATGTTCTCAAAAACGACACAATTGTGCCTGTCTTCAGGAACACAAATACTCATCTTTGCTTCCAGTCAAAGCTCTCATTCAGGGTTTACATGCCTCCATTGTATTGTATTGTATTGTTGAGTGTTCTGTCAAGTCAGCCTTACCAGTGGAACTGGTTTGCCCCTTAGCACCTGAGAAATGAGTCTTATAAGGTAACAGCTGTGGGCCGATTGAGCCTATAAATTTCTGTGGGAGCTACAGTTGTTTGGAAGGTCAGTCATCAAATGGGGCTCATTTTTCACTGGAGACAAAGGTAGTGCCAAGGTCTTTTCAATCTGTATGGAATTAGGCTAGTTTTGTAGAAGTGATAACATGGTCACTGGAGCAGTTTTCCTTTTAAAAAAATATGGTAGAAGATTTATATCTTTAAAAACTTCATGAAACATTGATCTAGTGGCAAAGTTTTAATGAGATTTGTAAAACAAATGATAATGCAAAAGTTATGGCTGTAGAAAAAAAAAGATCCTTATTAAGGAAATCTCGTTCTTTCAAAATTTACTATTTACACTAGAATTATTATAAGTAATGAGACATTAGGCCTATCAGGTTAGAGAGAAAGGTAACAGAGAAGGAAACAAAATGACACTTTTTACTGTGCTTTTGTCTGTTAATTCAGGAAAATTCAAGGAAACTTGATGTTTTCACTATTAACAGTTTGAAGCCATCCATTAAGCATAGAAATGAGTTTATAATATAAATGCTGCTTTGATTATAGACACTTTTCTTTTTCTTTAGACAGGTGATTCTGTTGTCTGTTTGCTTATTTTTTGCTTATCCCTCCTTCTTCTTCTATCTTTCTTCAGATAACCAGTGTTCACTGACTGGCATAATTCTATTCATAACTTGCTCTATGGGTCATATAATCATGGCATACACACACACACACACACACACACACATATGTTCATCTAAAATGTTTTATTTAGTTAGTGCTTTTTGAAAATTTAAAACTTTTCTCTGCATCTGGCTTCTGTCACTGCATCCTGGATTTCCTCTGTTCACTGAGGTAGAATGAACTCCCTCCCTCTAAGAGCTGCATAATGACCCATGGCATGGAAGTGCCATCAAATACTGACTCCCCAAAACATCACCAAGCCGATCTGTTGATCAGCCAAAGCTGATTTTATTGCTTAGTGGGGTCAAGGAGAGCACCAGCTCAGCAGGACCATGGCAGCATCTCAGAGAGGGAAGGGCATGTCGGGATATTAGTTGAGATTTTTTTTTTTTTTTTTTTTTCTGTACGCGGGCCTCTCACTGCTGTGGCCTCTCCCGTTGCGGAGCACAGGCTCCGGACACACAGGCTCCGCGGCCATGGCTCGCGGGCCCAGCTGCTCCGCGGCATGTGGGATCCTCCGGGATCGGGGCACGAACCCGTGTCCCCTGCATCGGCAGGCGGACTCTCAACCACTGCGCCACCAGGGAGGTTAGTTGAGATTTTGAAGTCTGGCTTAAGGTGCCTCTTTCAGTTTGGAGGCGTGGTGAGGCTGGTCAAGTAAGGAACATGAAATAATAATATTCCATTTCTAGTTCTTGTAAAAAAACCTTATCTTTTGCAGCTTTATTGGAGTATAATTGATGTACAATAAACTGCACATCTTTAAATTGGACAATTTATAAGTTTAGATATATGTGTATACCCATGAAACCAACATTGCCATCAAGTAATAAATGTAACAATCACCCTCAGAAGTCTCTCTATGCTCCTTTATAATCCTCCCCCGCCCCCCCTGCATGACTCCGCCCCAGGCAACCACTAATCTTCTTGTTGACACTATAGATTCGAGAGTTTTACATAAATGGAATTATTCAGTCCATACCCTTTTTGTATGTTTTTTTCACTTTGCATAATTATTTTAAGATTCATTGATGTTGCATGTATCAATACTTCATTCCTTTTATTGTTTAAAAGTATTCCTTTGTACCGTTATATCACAATTTGTCTATCCATCCATCTGTTGAAGGACATTTGGGTTGTTTCCAGTTTGGGGCCTTTACAAGTAAAGCTGCTATTAAATATTTGGGTATAAGTTTCTGTAGGAACGCATGTTTTCATTTATGTTGGATAAATACTTAACTGTGGAATGGTTGGACAATTTAGTTGATGTTTACTTTTTTAAGAAACTGCCCAAGTATTTTCCAAAATTGTATCATTTTTTTATTCCCACCAGCAGTGTATGAAATTTCCAGTTTCTCTGCATCATCACCAACACTTTGTAGAGTCAGTCTTTTTAACTTTAGCCCTTCTAATAGGTGATGACATCTCACTGTGGTACTAATTTTCTTTCCTTAATGACTAATAGCATTGAACATGATGCTGTCATAGAGTAGAGTGTTCTATAAATGATAATCAGGTCATCCTGATGGATAGTGCTGTTCATGTCTAGTATGTCCTTGCTGATTTTCTATCCACTTGCTCTATTAACTTTGAGAAATGGCTATTGGAATGTTCAACTATAATTGTGTATTTGCTATTTCTTCTTGCAGTTCTTTCAATTTCCAGTTCATATATTCTAAAGTTTTGTTACTAGGGGCATAAACATTTACAATTTTGGGTCTTTTGACTGATAATTCCGTTTACCATAAGGGGAAGAAGAAATGACCTTCTTTATCCTTGGTCATATTCTTTGATATTCTTGATATTAATATAGAAACTGCGGCGTTCTTTTGACTGATCTTCACATGGAACATTTTTTCCATACTTATATGTTTAATCTATTTGTGCCTTTAAATTTAAAGTCTGTTTCTTGTGACAACATGTCATTGGGCTTTCTTTTTCATTCAATTTGACAATCTCTGCCTCTTCACTGGGATGTTTAAATCATTTACATTTAATGTGATTGTTGATATGATTAGGGTTTAATCTATCATTTTGCTCACATCTGTTCTTTATTGTCTTTTCCCTCTTTTTGTGCCATCTTTTGAATTAACCAAACTTTTTTTTATGATTCCTTTTTATCTCCTTTGTTGGCTCACTAGCTATTATTCTTTGTCATGTCATTTTACTGGTTGTTTTAAGGTTTGCAGTATACATCTTTAATTTATTACAGTCTATCTCCAAGTGATATTATACCATTTCATGTATAACATAAGAAACTTACAAACTTCCATTTCTCTCCTCCCTGACTTTATGCTATAGTTTTAATATATTTTACTTTTTCATATTATAAACCCCATAATATATTATTATTATTGAACTGTTAAGTATATTTTAAAGAGATGTTAATAATAAAAATTCTGGTGTATATTTATCCATGTAGCCACCATTTCCTGTGTTTCTCATTCATTTGTCTAAATCCAGATTCCTAACTGGTATTGTTTTCCTTCTGTCTTGAAGGGTCTCCTTTAAATTTCTTATAGTGTTAGTCTGCTGGTGGTGAATCCCTACTGGTTCTATATGTATGAAAACATTATTATTTCCCCTTTGTTTTTGAAATATATTTTTGCTGAGTATAGATTTCTAAGTTAACAGTGTTTTTCTTTCAGGAGCTTAAAGACATTGCTCCAATGTTTTATGATGTACATTGTTTCCAGTGAGAAGTGAACTGTTTTCCTATTTTTGTTCTTCTGTACAGATCAGGTTACTTTTTTTTTGCTACTTCTAAGGTTTTCTTCTTAGCATTGGCTTCAGGTAATTTCAATATGATGTACCTTGGTGTTTTCTTCATGTTGTGATTCTTGTGTGTTTATAGTTTTTTATCATAAGTTACCACTATTGCTTCAAATATTTTTTCTCTTGCTTAAACTCCATTGGCGATTGCAACTAAGGTCTATTATATCATTTGAAGTTTACTCACAGTTCACTGATGCTCTTTTCATTTAAATATTTTCCTCTGTGTTTTGTTTTGCATAGTTTCTATTACTATGTCTTTAAGTGTACTAATCTTCCCTTTTGCCATGTCTAATCTTTTGTGAATTTGAACCACTGTGTTTTATTGCAGATATCGTAGTTTCTCTCTATATAAGTTCAGTTTAGGTCATTTCTATATCTCCATGTCTCTACTTAAATTTTTGAAACTGTAAGATACAATTATAATAACTTTTTAATGTATTTTTCCTGTTAATTCTAACATCTTGGTCAATTCTGGGTCAGTTTTAATTTCATATATTTTTTTCCATTATGGATCATGCTTTCCTGCTTCTTTGTATGCCTGACATTGCAAATTTTATCTTGAGTGTAGAATATTTTTTTTATTCCTGTAAATATTCTTGAGTTTTGTTCTGTGGTGCAGTTAAATTCCTTACAATTTGATCCTTTCAGATCTTGCATATCAATGATTTGTTATGCATGTCTGGAAAAGTGCACTGTCTAGGGCTAATCACTCCCTGCCACAGAGGTACAACATTTCTGAATAGTCAACCCAGTGCCCAGTGAGTTGAGCTTTCCAGTGTGGCTTGTGTTCAATTAGTTTCCCCAATTATCTGTGTTGATCTGTACTTTGCTGAATAATTCAGGGGGGGACTCCTTGTAACCTTCAAGGTTTTCTCACTTCATAGCATTCTACCCTCTAGTGCTCTGTCCTGTAGCTGCTTTTAATAGCCCAGACTCTATTCCATCTCCTTGACTCAGAGACTCTGCTGGGCTTCTCTTCTTTGTGTCACAATCTGGAAATTATCTCAAGGCAATAAGCTGAGCAGTTTTAGTATCTTGTTTTACCACATTTCTCCAGGATTATTGCGCTCATTACCTGATATCCAGAGTCTGAAAAAAACCATTGTGTCACATGTTTTGTTTTGCTTTGTTTTGTTGGTTATTTCAGGCAGTGGTTCTATCTGGTTCCTGTCATTCTTGAAGAGGGGTGCTCTGTATAATAATTTACAACTGATGGTCACAGGAAGGCAATGATATTGAAGCAAGAGTTTCAATGAGTAACTGTGGTTTGATTCTTTCTATTAAATATTTTTTATGTCTTTCAGAAAAGTATTTACAACTCTCTGGACAAAAGGTTCCTGAAATAATAAAAATATGTTAATAAAGACAGTGTAATAGTAAAGTCATGTTAAGTTAGACAGTAAGCTATGTGGGTAGAGAGATGCTTTTGTTTTTCAGTGTCCCCCTTGTTGTAATTCTTCAGCCTGAGCTAAAGGAGGGACCATTAAGGATCATACCCAGGGGTATGATTGATCCATATGTTTACCACTATTTGAGGTGTCTGACTGCATAACAAGCTTCTGGCAAGATTGGGTCAACTTCCATAAAATGTCAGGTTTTCCTGTTCTTTTTGCTGGATGGCCATTTGCCGGGTCTTTAGAGGTACAGCAGCTGCACAGAAGCATTTAAGATGCTGGAGATCACACATTTGCACACTACAACACCGACAAATACCAAGAGAAGGATTGTTACCAGATTTGCAGTCTCTTTCCCAGCAAGGAGCTGAGAGGGACCAGATTAAACCAAGAGGTCACATTCTCCATCTGAAGAGCATGCAGGACCAAATATACAGATATTAGCAAAAGCATGTAATGTTATGATTGATTTGTTTGTATTCCAGGTCATTTTATTAATATTAAAGATTCCAGAGACGTATTTTGATACAAATATAGCATTCATGTCCTATGCCCTCTTTCATGAATCTCTCAAGGAAAGATTTATATGGCTTTGGTGGGATTATCTATTCTGTCTTCTGGTCCTTAAATCATGACTTGTAAGATTCTCCTTAATTTCTTGGCCTTTTGTAAAACATACAACTTGAAATGAAGCCACACAGAGGGAGAAAACAATCCATAATTTTCTGAGTGATTAGTTTGGGTTCTTAAATCAAAGTCCAGTTTTTCTCCTTCTTGAGTTAAATTATCAAATGACCTATTTTCTTAGAAGAGAAACTGCTGGATCAAAATGAATGCTGGGTACTATTATGAAGGCTGGTATCAGTTTACCAAAGTAGCAAGTTTCAGTCCAGTTTTCAAGTAATAGCCAGTGTGCTTTTGTGTCACAAATCCCATCTCAGTCACTGGGGAACACTCAGTGATCTGGTTGTGGCCAAAATAGGATTGTCAAATGATGTCATAATGTTTTGATACTCACTCACCCAAGAATAGTTCAGTGCCAGGCAACAAAATTTTTAGTATCAAAATGATTATTAGGTAGATCTAAAGTAGACTAAAAGTAATGTGCCTTACTTGTAAGATCTGTGATGGAGATACAGCCTCCAAATACAAACCCTATTCCTCTTCCAGTTCCATTTCTTTGAAAATTCAGTTACTAAAGCTAGCTCCCACAAAAGGCCCCCAAGTATTGTTTTGATGGAGAAATGAACTTCCTTTTCTATATGCAAGATAAGGATTTTTGATTTCTTGCTATCGTGGTAGTTGCCAAATAAAAAGTCACCTAAAGGTGAGTTCAGGTACCCAGGAAACCAACTGATTCATTACAAGAAGTTGGAACCAAGGGAAGTTAAGTGGCTCCAAAGGTAAATGTGTACAAATCCAACAATCAGTTTCATTGTATGTTTTAGCAAGTAAAGTATAGCCAGATACTAGGTCCATACTAAATAGTGACTAAAAATGCAAAGGGCAGCATTAAGAATTAAGCCTTATAAGTAACATAGGTCAAAGCAGCTTTAGCCCAGCTAAAGAAGAAGGAAGATAGCTGGGAAAATACATAACAAAAGAATTTAGATTAGAGAATGACACTCTGTAGTCCTCTCCTGTGGAATTTAGGTGGAAGATGTCTACATCACGTGCAATCATCAACTTGGTCCAAAGTTCTGGGTAGAAACTATCTCCTTCTGAAGATCCTCTTCTTCTTGGGGGTTTCTAAGAACCCTCAGCTTGAGGTCTCCAATAGAGAAAGTCTTCCAGTGAGTTGAGAATAGTTTTTGCCTCTTTAATTAAGACACATGAATCCAAGACTCAATGCCTTGGAATTTTACTGTTGTCCTAGTTGTTAAGAGTACTTGATAATACTCTTTCCATTGGGGTTTGGGGGCTGTCTTCACCTAATGTCTCTTTCAGAAGACTGGGTATCTCGGTATTAGTAATATAAAGTTTGTTTAGGAGGATGTTGAGGAAAGGCTGCTTGTACCTGTTGATACAGCTGTGTGTATTGCATGAGTTCTTGCACTATTTGACTGTGTCTGCTTTCAATAGTGTAGAGCCTAGAATTGGAAGTGTTATTCACAAATAACTGGGCCAGCCTGTTACTAACTCATGGGCACAGAGTCCATGAGTCCCGGAGGCAGCTGACCTTCTTGCTATGAAAGCCAATGGCAATCCCTTAGGTCATGGAAGTTCTAGAATCCCTGAGAGCTCTACTAATTTGAATTCTAGAGTTCTTTCTGTTCTCTCTTCATTTCTTGGAGATTCTTTTGCTTGTTTCTTCCTTCCTTTCTTCATTTTCTGAAGATTGGAGATGATGTACACAGTAGTCAAGTGGCAGGGCTTTGTAAAGCTCTTGAACAGTAGTCCTAATAAAGTGGAATATCCTGTCCATTGACACATAAGTTCCCAGTTGGGAACACAAAATCAATTTAAAAGAATTACTACTATAAGAATTATAGAATTTCAGAAAGGAAAAGCTTCAGTCCATCCTAAAAATAATCAAAAAGACATATTCAAAATTCATTGCAGAGGGCAGTTGTGTGAAATCCATTTGGAGATGAGCAAAGGGGCCCTGAGGTTTGGATTCTTGCCCATGTCCCACCATTACCCACATTTACAGTTTTACCAAACTTCTGCTGGTGACAAAGGAGACATGCCTGAGAGACATCCACCAACCTTAACAATTTTAGTAATGTTTCCCCATCAATGTTGACTGAGTACATTAGCCATCTTTCCATCCTGGGGTGGGTAATTTTAAGCAAAAAATTTTTGAAAGCTTCCATTTGAGGTCTTCTTACTTTGGAGCTGATTGATGTCTTGCTTTCTGTTATAGCCTCTTTGCCTCTCCAAAGACTTGGTTTTGTGGTATATTATGAGGGTTGGAATCTCAGTGGGGGGTTGCCTGTCTGACATAATAACCAGCAAAGGCACTGACTTCAGCCTCATGGTATCCCTTTTGAAAAGAGCATCTACTTTCTAACAGCCTGAGAGCACTCAAACACTCTTTGATTTGCTGACCACTCTTAACTGGGGTTCTCACTAAGCTCAAGAACTCTTTTTGTTTACAAAGCAGTCAAAAATCACAGATTATCCCACAAGCATAGCTACTCTCATTGTATATATCAACCTTATTATCTCCATTCTGCCCTTCTGAGTGAAGTGAGATTTGTTTCAGCTTAACTCATCTGACATTTTACAGTTTCAGTCTTAATAAACAACCCATCAACAACCAAGAGTAAGTCTGCAGTTTCTCTTCATAAATTCTGCAGGGGACTCTTCATAAATATATTCGGGGTAGAGCTAGTCCACAAATGGAGATGAGGGAGTCATGGGTTTCTCCTTCTTCAAGGTATGACAGAAAAGTAGTAGGATTCAAAGGATTAATGAATGGAAATATGTGAGGCATTGGAAAAAATAATACAATTTTATAAGATGTAAGCCTGCTGAGAAACATCATGTAGTGTATTCTTAGTGAGCAACAAATGATGTACACCATGAAAGACCAACAAAATCAGAGGAGACCCCAAAGCCAAGTCCACAAAGCTTCCACTAGACCAGCTCCCACAGCTCAGATACTGTGTGGTAGGGCTTGGCCAACGAGTCGAGGGAAACGCTGTAGAAAGCTCTTTGTCACTGATGATTCCCATGAAGCTGAGTCAGAACAGGAAGGGTTTTGTCTCTTATGTAAAAATATGTTAACAATGATTCTGCAGGCACCGAGTCGGAAGTTGACAAAGGCTAATTTTGACTCACAGAAAGCCTATTAATGTTTAGGATCCAGGGAGAGGTAAGCAGTTAACCAGGCCTTGGTTAAGTCATATCACAGCATGACAATTTCAGAAAAGTTGGGAAGCCTCTGTCTGCAGTAACAAGTGAGACCCAGAAAACTTCTGAATTGTGTCTTAGTTACTGGCATGGGAAAGTTTTGAAGGTTCTGTAGTCTGTGATAAGCAAGGAATCAACCTCTTTAGGATAAAGAATGTCCTGGGTAATGAAGTTTACTGTAACAAAATTGTAACTTCTCTTTAGAAATCTTCTGCCCTTTCTGAGCTAAAACAGTAAGTAGATAGATGGAATCTGTCTTAAAGCTTACCAGCTTACCTCATCTTTCCAACACAACAAAAGGTCATCTACATATTAGATAAGAATAGAATCAAAGGGAAATTTAAGGTCCTTGGGGTCAGAGTTCAGAAAAGTCAGTAATGATTCAATAAATCCTTGGGGCATGACAGTGTAGATATATTGTTAGGATTTTCCCAAGAGAAGCAAACAAATATTTACTACATTGATGTAAGGGACCGTGAAAGAAAGCAAACACAATGTACAACTATAAAATATGCATTCTCAATAGGCAGCAGAGACAACCTAGTATTTGTACTTGGTACTCCAAGGAAGGAGAGAATGATTATTCTATTTATGGTCCAGAGGTCCTAAAGAAATTTATTTCACTGAACAGTATTGGTTGTTTCTTCATCTGCATTTGATTTGGTTGCTGTTGTTGTCGGCTGTATTGTTTCACCAGGAGGATAGGGTGTTACAAGAACTGATACAAGGTATGATGAGTCCTTTCTCTACTGAACTTTTTGACTATTGGATTTGGTCCTTCTTTAGCTTCTGGTTTAAGAGGATATTGTATGAGTTTGAGTAGAGAATCACTTCATTTTATTTCTTTATTTTCTTAGCTCTTTTAGGTCAGTTCTTTTATGAACCTCCTTTCTGTTTATGGTATCTATTGCTACAAGTGTCCTTAACAAGTCTTATTTCATCTGGCTTTTTAAAAACTCAAGATATAATTCACATATCATAAAACTCATCATTTTAAAGTGTACAGTTCAATGGTTTTAGTATATTCACTATGCTCTAAGACCATCACTACTATCTAATTTCACAACTTTTTCAAAGAGATACCCCACATCTGTTAACAGTCAATCCAAATTCCCTCTCCACCCATCCCATGGAAAACACTAATCAACTTTTCTGTCTCTTTGGATTTTTCTGTTCTAAACATTTCATATAAATGGAATCATACAATATGTGGCCATTTGTGTCTGGCTTTGTTCATGCAGCTTAATGTTTTCAAGGTTCATCCATGTCATAACATGTATAACTACTTCATTCCTTTTTATGGCTGAGAAATATTCTATCGTATGGGTATACCAATTTTGTTTACCCATTCATCACTTGATGGACATTTGCACCAGTTTTTTTCCTATCATGAGTAATGCTGATAATGAACATCTATGAAATATTCATAATGAACATTTATGTACAGTTTATGTGAGAACATGTTTTCACATCTCTTGGGTATAAACCTAGGGCTGGAATTGCTGCATCATACAGTAATTCTGTGTTTCACTTTTTGAGGAACTGCTAAACTTCCCACTGTGCCTGAATCACTTTACATTCCTACAGGAATATATGAGGGTTCCAATTTCTCCACATCCTCACCAACACTTGTCTGATGATGATGAAGATGAAAATAATGATTGCCATCCTAGTGAGTGTGAAGTAGTATCTCATTGTGGTTCTGATTTTCATTTTCGTAAGGACTCATGATGTTGAACATTTTGTTTAAGGAGTTTATTTGCCATTTCCATGCTGACTTTGGAGAAATATCTATTCAAATCTTTGGACCACTTTTTAATTGGGTTATTTGCCTTATTATTGTTGTAAGGATTTTTTTATGTTCTGAATACTAGATCCTTATCAGATATATAGATTTACAAATATTTTCTCATTCTGTGGATTTTTTTCACTTCCTTTCCCCACAAATTCACCAAAAGAGACATCCATAAGTCTATAAGTCTTCACCATGATGCAAGTTTGCTTGTCTTCAGAAATTCTAGAAGCTTAATCCTTTTATAAACTATTATTACAATATTCATTAATCAAAACAATAGTAATTTTTCCATGTGAAATGTCAACTCTTATCTAAGCTTTAGTATTAAAAGAAAGGTGAAAAGAGGTGAATGGTTACAATAAATAATGATTTTGCATGTTGAACAAATAGAAGGCATATTATTAGACAATCTAACTATACAAATACCATAGACCCTTATAGTTCAGATCATTAAACAGCCACATGAGAGACTAAAGGATTATATTAACTTCCCCTTATGCTAAATGAAAATTTCAAGAAGCAATTATTCCTGCATCTAATGAGTAACACTGTAAAACCAGCCAAGCCCTACATCAAGCACTAAACTCTATCCCATGGTTGGTCTGAGCTAAGAACAACCCAGGTCTTCTAATTAGATTGTAAGTCTCAACTCTGAGATGAGAATGGAAGACCCTTGGGCACCTGGAGAAAGATGTGGAGACTTGCCTCTGACCAGGGAAAGTGTACCTCATTTTACACAGAAATTTTTTTTCCTCAAGGCGTATGTAAATTGTGCTGTTCTCAATCAAGTCTATTTTACATGTACCAAAAATTTTGCTATTTAAAGATATATTACAGTAAATCCTTTTAAAAACAAAGAACCCTTTGTGAATAATAATTGCTCTTCAGTTAATCTGTACTGCAAGTTTGGATTTTCAAATACTGCATTTTCTTAAAATAGGGCACACCCTGCAATGAGATGACAGCTGAACAATACAGATTATTCTGCAAAGATGGAAAACAAGGGATCAGCATGTAATTGGGTGTAGCTTTGGTTTCTGTATTTCGAGGAATGTTTTGAGTCTGGAAAGAATCCAGAGATGAGCAGCTACAATGATTAACTTAATGGAAACTAAGACCCTTGAGAAAACCTTAGCAGATTCAAGCTTACTGTACTTGGAACAGAGGAAGCTAAGGTTCTATTTGTTCCCTGTCTTCAAAAATATACAATAAAGGAAAAAAGTTTAGAGTAAAATATGAAGTGAACAAGAAGAATGCAAAATATTATTATGACTATGTAAGAATAAGTATAAATAAGAGCAAAGAATACACAGAAAATGCAATGATGAAATCAGTGGATACATTGGGAAGGTTATGGATAAAATGTGTTTCTGTTTAAAACGTCCTTTAATGTTATTACATTACCTTGCTTTGTGTAATATAATTTATATAACAGTGTAATACAGTAATAGTATAATAATGTTATATGTAATATACTTAATTTAGAGGGGAAAAAAAGTGAGGCAGTTTAGATAAATGTGTTTAAGCAGCCATGGACAAGAAACTTTAAGAGGAAAAAGCAAAAATTATTCTTTTCAAGTCATCTCCCTTCCTGACTCTTCTCTGCTGCTGCTGCTACCCCTTTAGCCTCAAGGATCCTGACATTCTTACTCCCCTGCGTCATCTGGGGACATTATGCACTTTGATTTATTGATTGATTCAACAAAGATTAGTTGATCACCTATACACACCAGGTTCCTGCTAGTGACCAGGGATGCAACTGGAGGAAACCCCATCTTCCCTGCCCTCCCTGACTTACTATGTTTAGAGAGATGATTATCTTACAGTATGATAAGTGCAGAGAAGACAGCCAAAGAAGATGCAGAGACTTTTTACAGAAGGGGTGCTGAACCCATATTTTTGGGGTTGAGGAGGGCTTTCAGATGGAAATGACACTGGGTGGGTGAGGGGGTACGTTGGGCGGAAGACTCAAAGCAAGAATGTCTGGAATGTTCAAGGAACTGACATTGAAGAAGGAGAGGAGACCTCCAGACACACCTGGAGAGGTGGGAAGCTACCAGGCCATGCAGGACATCATCAGCCATTCTACTGAGTTTGACCCTAAACAAGCTCTTGGAGGGTTCTGAGCAGGAGAATGATGCCATAAGAGCTGCCTTTTGGAAAGATGAGTCCAGTTGCTAAGCAGAGAACAGATTAGAGGAGAGAAATACAGGTGCTGGGTAAAGAGGACATTCCAACGAATGCAGCAAAGAT